>NC_045603.1:94469574-96869574 GCF_009762305.2 Zalophus californianus | reverse complement strand
CATAAAAAAAACAAAAAATGAGGTATGTACTAGATGCTAAGGGAGATCAAACAAGGGAAGGTATGGCCAGGGAGGGGAATCAGAAAAGACTACTTGGAGGATTTTCGACTGAGCCAAGATGGAAAAAATGTTGACAGCAGGGGGGATGCGAATTCCAGCGAATGAACACTTTTGGCAAAGGCGGTGTCAGTATCTTAGAGAAAATAAGGGGTCATTGGAAAATAGGGTTGAGAGACCTGAAAGGTAATGAAGTGATCACAAATAGTATAACAAAAACAAAAACAAAAAAACCCTGCACATTTAGAATTAAATCTCCTCTCCTTAATTTATACTCTATTGGTGTTCCACCTGCTAATCTGTCTCTGTCTCCTTTCTGGTTCTTCTCAATCGCCCCCCCCGCCCCCCGCCTGACATCTAAAAGTCAGAGTGTACCAAAGCTTCGTTCTCAAACCTCTTTTCTTTCTCTCTCTCTTTCTTTCTTCCTTTTTTAAAAGATTTTATTTATTTGAGAGACAGCGAGTGCGCACAAGTGGAGGGAGGGGCAGAGGAGAAGCGGACTCCCCACTGAGCAGGGAGCCCTGATGCAGGGTCAGATCCCAGGACCCTGAGATAAGTCAGATGCTTAACCAACTGAGCCACCCAGGTGGCCCCGCAACTCTATGCTTTTGACCTTTAAATGTACGTCTTTAGCCCAGACCTATTCCCAGAACTCAATCTCATATATTCAACTGCCTACCTAACATCCCCATTTGGGTTTCTGAAAGGCATCACAAAATGAATATTTCAAATGAATATTGAAATATTAGACGGGTGCTTCCTATAGTGTTCTCTATCTCAGTATATGACAATTCCATCTATTTAGGTGCTCAGGTCAAAACCTTAATTCCAACTTTATTGACAGGGCCTTCAAAATGTCTAGAATTCAGTTGCTTCTTTCTTTTAATCTTTTGCGTCCTCCAGTGTTTTTTCAATTCTTGGAGTGAGTTTTGATCACATGAACTAGGGCTTGGAGAACCAGTAGAGTAGCAAGAAATGGTTCTTTCTTTTAAAGAACATTCATATATTTTATTATTGCCTGCGTCACAGGAGAGCTGGGGGCTTGAGATTACCTGTGACCTCTGGCAAGTGTGCCAACCCAAGCTGCACTCGACCTTTGCTGACATCTCCAAGATTACCACTCTTTCCACATCACCATCTATCTATCCCTTGGATTATTCCAATAGCCTCCCAAACGGGTCTCCCTGTTTGCACCCTAGCCTTCCTATAATCTAGTCTTAAAGTACTGGCCAGAGGAATTTTTGTGAAGACAAGCCCTATCAAGCTATTCCTTGGCTCAAAATCGTCTTTCGGTGTTCTCACATTTAGAGTAACAAGACGAAGTTCTGGATTACCTGAACCCTTTTGTGGCCTTGTACTTAACCTCCAACCTGTCACCTTGTGTTCTCCTCCACCCTCATGAAACTGCCTCCTTGCCGATCCTGGAACAAGCCAGAAAATCTCCTGAATCAGGGCTTTTGCTATCACTCTTACCTCTTGCTGATCTGTTCTCCCCCCGAAATATATCTGGGTTGATCTCTCATCTCCTTTACATCTTTATTTTTTTTTAAGGTTTTATTTATTTATTTGAGAGAGAAAGCGAGCGTGAGAGCTCCCGTGAGAGAGAGAGAGAGCCCTTGAGAGAGCCAGCATGAGCGGGGGAGGGGCAGAGGCAGAGGGAGAAGCAGGCTCTCCGATGAGCAAGGAGCCGGATGCGGGGCTCGATCCCAGGACCCTGGGATCATGACCTGAGCCGAAGGCAGACGCTTAAGGACTGAGCCACCCAGGCGCCCTCCTTTCCATCTTTAATATTACCTTCTCAATAATGTCTCCCACTCCCTATCCTTTTCCTCTTGATTTTTCTTTACAACTCTTGTCACCGTCTTGCACAATATATATTATCTCTCATCTATCTATATTTCTATCATCTGTCTGTCAGCTTCTATTTCCCTACAACGAAAACATAAGCTGAGGGGTGCCTGGCGGGCTCAGTGGGAAGCGTGTGTGACTCTTGATCTCAGGGTCGTGAGTTTGAGCCCCATGTTGGGTCTACGTAGAGATTACTAAAATAAATAAACTTTAAAAGAATTGTTAAAATATAAGCTATGTGATGGGGCTTTGTCTGGCTCAGTCATCAGAGAGTGTGACTCTTGATCTCGGGGTTGTGAGTTCAAGCCCCATGTTGGGTGTAGAGTTTACTGAAATAAAGAATAAAAACTTAACAAATAAAAATCGTGTGTGTGTGTGTGTGTGTGTAAGGTATGTGAGGGCAATTATTTTCATTTTTGCCAGTTTTGTTCAGTGTAGTATCCCTACCCCTAGAAGAGTGTGGACCATTGGCCGCCATCATCAGCATCACCTGTGAGCTTGTTCGGGACATAAATGGGTGGGCTTTACCACAGAACTACTGAATAGTAATCTCTGGTGGGGGTGACTGAGGATCTGGTTAAAAAGTTCTCCAGGGGCGCCTGAGTGGCTCAGTCAGTTAAGCGTCTGCTTTTAACTCAGGTCATGGTCCCAGAGGTTTGGGATCCAGCCCTGCCTGAGGCTCCATGCTCAGCGGGTAGACTGCTTCTCCCTCTGCCTGCTACTCGCCCTGCTTCTGTTCTCTCTCACTCTCTCGCTCCCTCTCTCTCTCACTCTACCTCAAATAAATAAATATAATCTTTTTTAAAAAATTAAAAATAAATAAAAAATAAAAGTTCTACAGGTGGAGCACCTGGTGCTCAGTCGGTTGAGTGTCCAACTCTTGATTTGGGCTCGAGGTCATGATCTCAGGGTGGTGGGATTGAGCCCCAGGTCCGCTCTGCACTGAGTGTGGAGTCCGCTTGTCCCTCTCCCTCTGCTTCGCGCCCCCCCAAGCCCTGTGCTCTTTCTCCCTCTCAAGTAAATAAATAAATAAAATCTTTTTTAAAAAAAGGTTCTCCAGGTGATTCTTTAGCATGCCTTTGTTTAAAAACTGTCTGGAAAGGCACTAGAAGACAGTAGATATTTGATCATTATTTGTTGATGAAGGAATGGGTTTAAATGAGACCTAGGTCTTTGTAAGCAAATACAGCGTAGGAGCCATTTCCTTACATTTAAATATTAAATTGCATTTCAAATGTAATATACAAAATAATCTTTAAAAAGCAGCAATGCTCTTTGCCTCAAGTCCGCTAAACTAAATTCAGTGAGCCTGAAGCTCTTCTAATCTTTCTGGCCCCTCTGGGAAATAGATTACTCTCAATTTACCTGTGTTATCCAGATGAATGACACAGCCATCAAAGCTGCTCTGATAGAGATTACAAATGGAATTACAAAAGCATATTCTCCACTTACTTTGCCTGTTATAGCTACAATAGCAAAACCACACATTTTTCCCTAAAAGAAACTTATTATAAAAATCTTCACACTTAACATAGTGGTCAATATGCTAAACCCTCCTAATGTATCTGTCATCCCATTCAAATAATTTATTCATGGCCACTCTTGGTTCATCAGTGACTTTACCATGAGCAAATGTTTTGAAGTTCAGTAAAAAATCCACCCAACAAAATATGTGAGACATCATTGATCCCTTTTTCCACCATCCAAACTTCTATTCAGCTCTGTCACAATAATCTTACTTTCCAACACTTCTCCGGGCTGCCATCTGAATGTTGACCACCACTCCCTCGGTCCTCAGTCAGGTACTATCTCTTGCCCAGACCTCTGGACACTTCCAGTAAGCCTTCCACAGACTGAACCAACTGTGTACCAGAGTGATCTTTCTTTCTTTCTTTTTTTAGATTTTATTTATTAGAGCAAGAGAGCGCACAAGCGGGGGGAAGGGCAGAAGGAGAGGAAGAAGCGGACTCCCCGGTGAGCAGGGAGCCCACACAGGAGCCTGATGCAAGCCTGACCTGATGCGAGCCCGAGGCTTCGTGCCGGGATCATGACCTGAGCGGAAGGCAGACACTCAACCAACTGAGCCACGCAGGAGCCCCTGGAGTGATCTGCTTTCAATTCAGCCCCACCATCCCTCTGCTTCAGTGTTGTCTAAGGAAGCGCACTCTCTTCCTACCTCTCAAGTCTGCTCTGAGCTTTGGCAAATTGCTCTACCCAAACAATCCCCTCTTTCCTGACTGCTTTGCCCCCCCTTTCTTTGGTTCATTCTTAGTTGTCTTTTTTTTTTTTTTTTTAAGTTTTCTCCCCCATTAGTTATCTTTTAAGACACGGATCAGTTGTCACCTTCCACAGTCCCCTTCTCCCAGTGAATTAAGTATTTCCCTTCTGTGTCTAAATCTTCCCACAGCAGTTGTCACTGCATTTTAGTTATACGTATTTGTGTTTGGAATAATAACTCCTTCAAGGCCTGGTTTGTTACTATAACCTAATGCCATGTTATTCAAAGTATAGTCCTTTCTGGCAACATCAGCATCCCCTGAGAGCTTGTTAGAAATCGAAATCATGGGCTCGATGTTAACCTCAGACTAGTCAATCAGAATCTCTGGGAGTGGGACCCAAGAATCTGTCTTACAGGAGTCTGTAATTCTTGTGCATCCTGAAGTTTGAGAACCATTGCTCTTAGAGAGACTACAGTGCTTAGGTGGAAAAAAAAAAAAAAAATCTCACTGGGCGCCTGGGTGGCTCAGATGGTTAAGCGTCTGCCTTCAGCTCAGGTCATGATCTCGGAGTCCTGGAATCGGGTCCCGCATCGGGCTCCCTTCTCCTTGGGAGCCTGCTTCTCCCTCTGCCTCTCTCTCTCTCTCTCTCTCTGTCTGTCTCTCATGAAGAAATAAATAAAATCTTTAAGGGGCAGCAGGGTGGTTCAGATGGTTAAGCATCTGCCTTCAGCTCAGGTCATGATCCCAGGGTCCTGGGATCGAGCCCCACATGGGGCTCCTGACTCAGCGGGGAGTCTGCTTCTCCCTCTGCCAATGCCTCTCCCACTGCTCATGCTCTCTCTCTCTCTCTCTCTCTCTGTATCTGTGTCTCAAATGAATAAATAAAATATTTTTAAAAACTCTTAAAAAAATCTCTACATATTTATTGAATTAATGAATTTGCTCTTATGTTTAAAACACTGATATTCAGGAAATTGGGGAATTACAAGAATTCTCAAAAAGAAAAAAATCCCCAAAGAACAACTTCCCTGTGATTCTGTGTTGTATTTGTCAAAGTTTAACTAAAGGCTTTTACTATTTAAGAACTAAATTATTATGTGTAGCAAATTCTAAGGTCTCCCTGTGGAGACCTCCAAGGGTAAACTGAATTGTCAAAGAGCCCTTGACCCTGAGAAACACTACTGATATTAAGGCGTTACTGCCTCTTTCCCACCCTACCCTCAAGGGATCTTTGACCCAATGTAAAAAGGGATTCCTTTTCACCCCTATTTGGACAAGCCTCCAGGGAGGGGAGGAACACCTAGGAATGTCTACCAAAATTTAGCAAAGTATAAAATTGCCCTGGAACAGTGTGATATAATTGGCCCCGAAGAGAACGGGCTCCATGGTTTCTCAGTAGGTGTGAGAGCAGGAGAAAGAACTTGGAAAAAGTAGGTGGTGGGAGGCGCTAAGGCAAGTGGAGGTGGTGGTTGGGGGGGGTGGAAAAGGGAAAAATCTATCACTTTAGTTGTTGCTCTAATTAGCTGGTAGTGGGATGAAATAAAGCTGTTAACCCTCAAAATACCACACCTAAATACTTTACTTCACATCAGAGTATTCTTTTTTTTTTAAGATTTTATTTATTTATTTGACGGAGACACCGAAAGAGCACAAGCAGGGGGAGCAGCAGAAGGCGAGGAAGAAGCAGGCCCCTTTCTGAGCAAGGAGCCTGCTGCGGGACTCGATCCCAGGACCCTGGGATCATGACCTGAGCCGAATGCAGATACTTAACCATCTGAGCCCCCCAGACGTCCAACATCAGAGTATTCTAATATTATAAAAGGAATAGAAGAAGAGAGAACAAGAGGGTCCTGTGTTCCAGGACTAAATAATTTTTTTTTTTTAAGATTTTACTTATTTGTCAGAGAGATAGAGAGAGAGAGAGAGCCCAAGCAGAGGAGAATGGCAGGCAGAGGGAGAAGCAGACTCCCTGCTGAGCAAGGAGCCCGATGAGGGACTTGATCCCAGGGCCCTGGGACCATGACTTGAGCTGAAGGCAGATGCTTAACCGACTGAGCCACCCAGGCGCCCCCAGGAATAAATAAATTTAATTGTGTAAGAGTTCCATGCTGAGGTAAATAGTGTGATCTTGAAAAAGGAATTCTTTTTTTTTAAGATTTTTTTTTTTTTAAGTAATGTCTATGCCCAACATGGGGCTCGAACTCACAACCCCAAGAGTTGCATGCCCTTCCGACTGAGCCAGTCAGGCGCCATAGGAATTCAAATTTAAGGAAGCATTTGTCGAATGTACTATTGAGGGTTACAGCCAGAAGATGAGGCAAAGCTATATAATGAACAAATCTCAAATTGTACAGCTTGACGAATTGTTTACTTATGTATACAAATCAACTGACAGCCACCCAAATGAAGAGAGCAGCCACTTCCAGCACCCGAGGAGGCCAGCTTGCATTTTTGTTAAATGCTCAGAATCTCAAAATCCAATGTCCCTTAGACCATTGTCAATTTCTTTTATGTTTCAGACATGAAGTTAAGATAGCCTGAATTTTTATTAAAAAAAAATTTTTTTTTAAAGTAGCTGGATGCCCAACATTGGGCTTGAACTCAGGACCCAGACAACAAGAGTTGCATGCTCTAGGGACTGAACCAGCCAGGTGCTCCTGCCAGCCTGATTCTACTCAGTCGCTATGTGACAAGAGGTTTCCCATTTCTATGCCTCTGTTTCCTTCATATGAGTAACAAGAAGTGAGAATTATCATACATACAAACTGATCAGATGTGGACATGGCATATTGGAAACACTCCATAAATGTTTGCCACTTTATTTTCTCTATGCAAGTTATATTTTAGGGAATCCATTAATTCATTCACTCAACACATATCTCTCTCTTTTTTTTTTTTTTTTAAATGTTGGGGTTTCTTTCTTTTTTTTTTTTAAGATTTTATTTATTCATTTGAGACACAGAGATAGAGAGAGACAGAAAGCATGAGCAGGGAGAGAGGCAGAGGGAGACGCAGGCTCCTCGCTGAGCCAGAAGCCCGATGTGGGGCTCGATCCCAGGACTCTGGGATCATAACCCGAGCCGAAGGCAGACGCTCAACCATCTGAGCCACCCAGGCGCCCCTCAACACATATCTCTTAAGCATGTCTGAAATGTCAAGTGCTAGGAGAAAGAAACGAATTATGCATGCTTCCTGTACCAAAGCATTTTATAATGTAGTATAGAAAAGAAGCCATGTGAACGGATGAGCGCCTTAAGATATTACGGAACTGTGGTGAGAGTGTGTGCAAGATACAGCAGGAGTAGAAAGGAGGGACTTCTATCTTGGAGGGAAATCAGTTAAGAGTATCAAATATCATCATACCCTGCAGCTGTCAGCTCCCTCAGGTTCTGGCCCAGAAGCGCTGAAGCTGAACCGCTATGGCTGCAGGCTGCCGCATGCCCTGGGCCACATCCCCTTGCCGACCCGGGCGCTCCTCCTCTGTCCTCACCGCCTCTGAAACCGCTGGTGGTGTTCGCGCTCCGCGGTCCCCACGCCGGCGTGGGGACCCAGTGTGCCCGCATCAGCGAGAAATATGGCCACACACACCCTTCTGCAGGAGAACTTCGTGATGAAAAGGAAGAACCCAGATTCACGGGGCGGTGAACTCATTGAAAAGTACATTAAAGGGGCGCCTGGGTGGCTCAGAAGTTCAGCGTCTGCCTTTGGCTCAGGTCGTGATCCCGGGGTAATCTCTACACCCAGCATGGGGCTCAAGCTCCAGAACAAGAGTCCCATGATCTTCCCACTGAGCCAGCCAGGTGCCCCCTAGGCGCGTCTTTTTTCTATTGTTTTCTTTGTTTTTTTAAGATTTTTATTTATTTGAGAGAGAGCACAAGCAGAGGGAGCAGCAGAGAGAGCGGGAGAAGCAGACTCCATGCTGAGCAGGGAGCCCGATGTGGGGCTCGATCCCAGAACCCTGGGATCAGGACCTGAACCGAAGGCAGATGCTCAACTGACAGAGCCACCCAGGCACCCCTTTATTCTATTTTCTTGTTTTTAAGATTTTATTTTTTAAGTAATCTCTACAAACAAGGTGGGACTCGAACTTACAGCTCTGAGATCAAGAGTTGCAGGTTCTGGGACACGTGGGTGGCTCAGTCCGTTCAACCTCTGCCTTCTGCTCAGGCCACGATCCCAGAGCCCTGGGATCGAGCCCCACACTGGGCTCCCTGCTTAGCATGGAGTCTGCCTCTTCCTCTGCTTGACTCTCTCAACTCTGACAAATAGATCAAATCTTAAAAAAAAAAAAACAGAGTTGCATGCTCTTCGTACTGAGTCAGGCAGACACTCCTTCTGATGAGGTTTTTGATGAAGTTGTGAAGATTTTTGTTTGACAAAAAAGACTAGCTGTAAAGCTGAAAGCATCCTTGAAATCATGCTTGAATATTGCTTTGATGGCTGCTATTTCAACCCCCCCTTTGTAAAAAAATTTTTTTTAAGATTTTATTTGTATATTTGACAGAGAGCATGCGAGCACAAGCGGGGCGCGCAGCAGAGAGAGAGGGAGAAGCGGACTCCATGCTGAGCGGGGAGCCCAATGCGGGGCGCCCAATGCGGGGCTTGATCCCAGGACCTTGGGATCATGACCTGAGCCAAGGAAGTCGCTTCACCGACGCAGCCACCCAGGCACCCCTTTTAACCCCCTTTCAAGGCACTTTTAATCTTTCATAATTACATCTCCATTAATGGCTGGAAAAATATGTAATAAGACAAATTAAGTTTTTTTTATCTTCAATTTTTTTTGGTCGCAGGAGTAGACAGCCAATTCAGGTCTCGCTTCATCTGAGCTATGGTGCTCACAAAACAAAGGATATCAGCTAGTTCTTTGTTTTTACTCAAACATATCCCTTTTATAGTTTGTACCTTGTGTAAGCAAAACTTGTTGGTATATTTGTATATCCCTTTAGTAATTACATGTTAGGATTAGGGATTCTCCACATCCTCCTTTACTTTAAGGTTTTAAATTTCCAACCTGTTAAGTGAAGTTGTGGACCAAATTCCAAAGGCAGTTTTTGTGTAGTCAGTTCTTACAAAATGTGTTTGATAAACAAACTCGTAAAAATTCCTAGAAGTCCCAAGACTGGCCGTTTTCTATAAAAAGGTAAGAAAAGTTGGGCTTTGTTTTATTGCAACTTATAGAAAGTTGTGTGACAAGGCATCTCTTTTACTTCCAGGGATTGGGATGGGGTCACTGGGGTTTCAGAGCCCAGAGGAATTGTAAGATTTATTCTGACATATGTTGGAGGATAAGGGGCAAGGATCACATCTAAGGACATGTGTTCCTTTGCTCTATTATAGTGTGCTATTTATGATTAAACTGATCTGAACAAAATTCCCGGCAGTGGAAACTTGAAATGCACGTACTAATTTTATGGTAGAATGATTCGGTTAGTGTTTTAGTAACACTTCATTCAAATTTTTTTGTTTGTTTCTAGATTAAATGGAGGGTTGGTATGAAGTAAAAAAAAAAATCTGATGGTTAAAAAAATATATATAAAAAGATAGTACTTGAATTCAGTTTTGAAAAATGGCCAGGCAGTAAGGAAAAAAGGTAGCAAGCATGAAGAAGCCTGATGTCTGCTGGGGACTATGCATAGATTGGTGCAGGCATAGATAGAGATGATGCTACAAGGTAGGTTGGAGCAGGATTATACAGGTCTCCGTCCTGCTAAAGAGTTTGGGTTTTATATTAAAGGCAGTGGAGGGCGCCTGGGTGGCTCAGTTGGTTAAGCGACTGCCTTCGGCTCAGGTCATGGTCCTGGAGTCCCGGGATCGAGTCCCGCATCCGGCTCCCTGCTCAGCAGGGAGTCTGCTTCTCCCTCTGACCCTCTTCCCTCTCGTGCTCTCTATCTCTCATTCTCTCTCTCTCAAATAAATAAATAAAATCTTTAAAAAAAAAAAAAAAGGCAGTGGAGCCGCTCAGGAGTTTCAAAGTGGGGAATGACAGGCAGCAACCTCTGCGACCTGGGCCACAGCAACTTCTTGCTAGACGTGTCTCCAGAGGCAAGGGAAACAAGGGCAGAAGTGAACTAGTGGGACGTCATCAAAACAAAAAGCTTTTGCACAGCAAAGGAAACAGTGGACAAAACCAAAAGACGACCGACAGAATGGGAGAAGATATTTGCAAATGACATGTCAGATAAAGGGCTAGTATCCAAAATCTATAAAGAATTATCAAACTCAACACCCTAAAATAAATAATCCAGTGAAGAAATGAGCAGAAGAGGGGCACCTGGCTGGCTCAGTGGTTAAGTGTTTGCCTTCGGCTTGGGTCGTGATCCCAGGGTCCTGGGATCGAGCCCCGCGTGGGTCTCCCTGCTTGGTGGGAGGCCTGGTTCTCCCTCTCCCGCTCCTCCTGCTTGTGTTCCCTCTCTCGCTGTGTGTCTCTCTGTCAAACAAATAAATAAAATCTTAAAAAAAAACAAAACTAACTCCCTTTCCCCTTAATTTTTATATAAGTGTGAAATAAACATTTCAATAGGAAAGATATTTGGCAGATAGAGTGCGGCAGGGAGTCCAGGAGACAAAGGGGCACAGTGAGGACTGAAAGGATGACAGGGATGGAGGTTAGGTATAGCCTCAGCAACAGGAACTTTCACTCACTGGCCAATGATGAGTGCCTCGTCTGCCAGCATCCCCAACATGGCACCATTCCCCAGGGTGGGTCATCAGCTGTCTCCCTCGTGACAGGTGGATTACACTGGATCATTTCCATCTTGGAAGAGGGAACACTTTGTTCTTATTGAAATCGACACTTCCATGTATATGAATTTGCCTTTCTTGAATGCAGCGCTTCTGCCAAAACTACCATGTGTGGACCTACAGAGCACAGTATCCACACAGCGTTGCCTCGAATTGAGGAGCTCACTCCACTGCAAAGGGAGTGTGGCAATGAGCTCACGCTTATGGAATTCACTAATCTCACAATGTTTTCCATCATTCTAGAGTAACTGGGTTGGGAGCGCCTGGGTGGCTCATTCGGTTAAGCATCTGCCTTTGGCTCAGGTCATGACCCTGGACTCCTGAGATCGAGCCCGGAGGTGGGCTCCCTGCCCAGTGGGGAATCAGCTTTTCTCCCTCTCCCTCTGATGCTCCTCCTACTTGTGCTCTCGCTCTTTCCCTCTCAAATAAATAAATAAAATCTTAAAAAATTAAAGTATTTGGGTTGACAAAATGAAGGAACAGACTTTGGAAGACTCAGTTGTAGTGCCAGCTAGGTAGCATACGTTTTGGGTCTAGGGCAGTGTCCTCCAGTAGGCTGTGTGTGCTCTAAGTCATCATCCAATCCATGACGTTGTCTTCCCATAGCCAGAATTTACAAGTCGAGGAATCTGAAGTGTAGAAATAGGAGTGGTATCCCTACTATTATGTGTAGTGATCCACTAGCAAAATTTTTGCTTCCAGTCCCAATGATGTTATGCTCTGCTGGTCTAGAGATCATGCTCTATCATTAAGGTCAATAGAAAAGTACAATAACCGGGACACCTGGGTGGCTCAGTCGGTTAAGCGTCTGCCTTTGGCTCAGGTCATGATCCCGGGGTTCTGGGATCGAGTGCCACATTGGGCTCCTTGCTCAGCGGGGAGCCTGCTTCTCCCCCCTCTCTCTCTCTCTGACAAAGGAATAAATGAAAAATCTTAAAAAAAAAAATTTACAATAACCCAATCTAGGAAGGACCACTAATGGCCTAAACCCCTGAAGAATATAGGTTTAAGTCACTACCAGGAAAAAAATTACTATCAGCTGAAGTGCTTGTTGAGGACAAAGGGAATATGTGCTAGTCTCTTAACAAGTTTGATGATTATAATACAACAGTGTTGTCCATGTTCACTATACTTGCATTAGATCTCCAGCACTTACTTGCTACTCACTGGATTCAAAGGGAATATGGAATGAGTAGTGAAAGAAAGTAGATCCAGATACCACCTGTGACCAGTGACCAGTCGCAGAAACAAAGACTGATTGTTCTAAGTGTTTCTGCCCTTTTTTGTTACTGTGTAAGTCTACTCAGGCTGCCCTAACAGAATACCACAGACTTGGTCTGTTAAACAACAGAAGTTCATTTTCTTACACTTTTGGAGGCTGGAAGTCCTAGAGTACCATGCTTGTATGGTTATGAAAGGGAGGAAGAAATGACCTTTGTCCACATTTCATTTAGCTGGACGAAGAATTAAAATTTACATAAGACAGACTAATAGGAGAAAAACCCCAAGTTTTATCATGTGCACAGAGTGTTGCTTCGGCACATATACTAAACCTGGAGCAATATTACAGGCACAGAGAGGCCCGATGATAGGATTGAGACCTAAAGAAATAAATAAGACAGGCAGTTTTTATACTGTTTAGACAGACAATAAATCTGTGAGGAAATCATAGGACAAAGAAAACGTAACTTTGGGGGGCCCCTGGGTGGCTCAGATGGTTAAGCGCCTGCCTTCAGCTCAGGTCACGGTCCCAGGTTCTGGGATCGAGCCCCATATCTGCCTCCCAGCCCAGTGGGAATCTGCTTCTCCCTCTGCCTCTCCCCTTCCTTGTGCTCTGTCTCTCCCGCAAATGAATAAATAAAATAAAATAAAAAAGAAAACTTAACTTTGGGAGCTGCAATCAGTAAGGAATTTTTTTTCTTTTAAAGATTTATATATTTATTTGACAGAGACCCAGCGAGAGAGGGAACACAAGCAGGGGGGCGAGAGAGGGAGAAACAGGCTTCCCGCTGAGCAGGGAGCCCGATGTGGGGCTGGATCCCAGGACCCTGGGATCATGACCTGAGTCGAAGGCGGATGCCCAACGACTGAGCCACCCAGGTGTCCCTCTTAAGTAACTTTTGTTCAAAATAATCAATACGCCAAAGTGGCACTTTTTTTAAAAGATTTTTTATTTATTTATTTGACAGACAGATAGACAGAGGAGCACAAGCAGAGGGAATGACAGAGGGGGAGGGAGAAGCAGGCTCTGCACCGAGCAGGGAGCCTGATGCGGGACTCGATCCCAGGACCCTGGGATCATGACCTGAGCCGAAAGCAGACGCTCAACCATCTGAGCCACCCAGGCGCCCCAAAGTGGCACATTTTGAGGCAGCCTGCCTTTGGCCCCCACAGTGGGGTTCTGGTGAGAATTCTTTTCTGGGATTGCAGATGGTGGCCTTCTTGTGTCCTCACAAGGCCGTTCCTGTGTGTGTGTGTGTGTGTGTGTGTGTGTGTATACTCCCGGTTTCTCTTCCTCCTCCTCTTCTTTTTTTAATAAGATTTTACTCATTTAATTATTTAGAGCGTGAGCAAGGGGAGGGGCAGAGGAGGAGGGAGAGAGAGAATCCCAAGCGGACTGCACTGAGCAGAGCCCAAGGTGGGGCTTGATCCCATGACCCTGAGATCATGATCTGAGCCAAAATCAAGTCCATCGCTTAACTGACTCAGTCACCCAGGTGCCCCCTGTCTCTTACTCTTCTTACAAGGACATCAGTCCTGTTGGATTAGGGCCCTACCCTTATAATCTCATTTAACCTTACTTACCTCTTGAAAGGTCTTTTCTGCAAATATAGTACATTGGGAGTTAGGGCTTCAACATATTAATTGGAGGATGACACAGTTCAGTCCACACGAGTTATAAATGTGTGTGTGTGTGGCAAATATTTCTATTTATTTCTCTTTTTTTAAAGATTTATTTATTTATTTGAGAGAGAGAGGGAGAAGCCGACTGCCCGCCGAGCGGAGAGCCGGAGGTGGGACTCAGTCCCAAGACCCTGAGATCATGACCTGAGCCGAAGGCAGACGCTTAACCAACTGAGCCACCCAGGCATCCAATAATCATTAACTTTCTAGCAGAGTATTTAAGTTACAGGGTATCAAGGAGAAGGGTGAACATCACCCAAAGACTTTGCATCATCTTATCAGGAGACAGCATGTTTTCGGTTGTATGCAGGATAGTTGTATTATGTTAGGCAGAAGTGTGACTTTGCCATTTTGCCTTATTTGGAGATTAAATGTGGTTTAAGATGTATTTGGGTGCCAAGGTGACAAGGGTTGTTTCCAGTTTAGGGCTATAGCTGACAGTGTTGTGACATTCGTGTATATTTTTCCTGGTGTAGATAAGTATATATAAGTATATACACACACATGTATTTATAAGCATTTCTGGGTAGTGGAATTGATGATTTATAGGGTATGAATATTTTTAGCTTCAAAATATACTGTAAAACATTTTGTTTCAAAATGGTTTTTCAAATTTATATTCCTATTAACAGTTGATATGAAGTAGTTATTACATCCTTGTCTATACTTGGCACCATCGCGGTTTTAAATTTAGCTATTCTTGGGAGTATATAAGTATATTTCATAGTGTTTGCAACTGGCATTTCTTTGTTGGTGTTAATAAAATTGGGCATTTGCATTTCTTTTGTGAAATGTCTGCTTAGCTCTTTTGCCCATTTTTCGTTTGACTTATTGATTTATATTAGTTCTTTATGTCTTCATGAACAGAAGATCTTAATGCAGTCCAATTTATCAATCTTTTCCTTTTCTTTCTTCTTTTTTTTTTCAGATTTTATTTATTTATTTGACAGAGAGAGACACAGTGAGAGAAGGAACACAAGCAGGGAGAGAGGGAGATGGAGAAGCAGGCTTCCCGCCGAGCAGGGAGCCCGACGCCGGGCTCCATCCCAGGACCCTGGGATCATGACCTGAGCCGAAGGCAGATGCTTAATGACTGAGCCACCCAGGCACCCCACAATCCCATTTTTAATTAAAAAAATTAATTGAAGTATAGTTAACACACAATGTTAATCCTTTGCCTATATTTTTAAAGATTTTTTTTCAGTAATCTCTACACCCAACATGGGGCTCGAACTTACAACCCTGTGATCAAAGGTCGTGCTCCACTGACTGAGCCAGCCAGACGCCCCTCCTTTGTCTGTTTTTGAATTGTTTATTTCCTTGTGGTTGAATTTTAGGAGTTCCCTATATTCTGAATCCCTTAGCTATGATTTGTAAGTATTTTCTCCCATTCTGTGGGTTGCCTTTTTACTCTGCTGATATTGTCTTCTGGTGTACAAATTTTTAAATTTTTACAATTTTAGAATTTTATTTTTTAAAGATTTTCTTTATTTGAGAGAGAGAGAGAGAGAGAGAGAGAGAGAGAGAATGCATGAGCAGGGGCGAGGGGTAGAGGAAGAGGGAGAAGCGGACTTCCCTCTGAGCAGGGAGCTGCATGTGAAACTTGATCCCAGGATCATGACCTAAACTGAAGGCGGACACTTAACTGACTGAGCCAACCAAGCTCCCCTCAATTTGAGAATTTTGAACTGAAGTCCAATTTGTTTATATATATATATATTTACATTTTTTAATTTTAATTTTAATTTTAATTTTAATTTTAATTTGAGAGAGAGAGTGCAGGGATAGAGAGAGAGATCACAAGCGGGGAAGAGAGGAAGAAGCAGGCTCCCACCGAGCAGGGAGCCCGATGCGGGGCTCGGTCCCAGGACTCTGGTATCATGACCTGAGCTGAAGGCAGACGCTGAAACTACTGAGCCAAGCAGATGCCCCTCAATTTGTTTATATTTTGTTGCTGTCGTCTGTAACTTTGGTGTCATAGCCAAGAAATCACTACCCAATTGCAATGTCATGAAACATGTTTTCTTCTAGGAGTTTTATGTTTTTAGGTCTTGCATTTAGGTCTTTGATTCATTTTCAGTTAATTTTCATATGTGGCATTAGGTACGCTTCCAACTTCATGCAATTATATTGTTTTTTAAAAATTTTATAGTGTTGCTTTCTCCATTTAGATCTATGAAATACCTGGAATTGATTTTTGTGTATGGTGTGAGGTAGAAGTCTAATTTTATTATTTTTCATATGGGGATAAACAAATGTCCTATACTGGCTAATGACATTATTTTCCCATTTTTCTTCAGTGCTACCTTTATTGAGTCTCCATATGCATGTAGTTTATTCAGTTTCACTGGTCTACTTACCTACTTGTGTGCAGGGCTACACTATATTAATTGTTATAACTATAATAAATATTGATATTTAATAGAGTAAGTTCACATATTTTATTCTTTTAAACCAGTATCTAGGCTAGTTTTTGGCTCGTGTTATTGACTCAAAGTCCATCACATAAATATGGAGTCAATTTGTCAAACTTTTAAAAAATATTTTAAGTATATATTTGGAATTACAGAGAATGCGTAGAAATTTGGAGGATATTTACATATTTCAAATATTGAATTTTGTAATACAGCAAAGATTTACCTCTCTCGTCTTCTTAAATTTTTTTAAATTAAAATATAGTTTTCTCTGTAGACATGTTATTTTTCTTTTGTTACATCTACTTCTAGGTCCTTGAGATTCTTTTGATGCTATTGTACATCATATTCTTTTGCCACATTTTATTTTCTTCTCTTCTAAGTTGAAATACGATAGAATTTTATATATTGATTTTTGATCTAGCAACCTTGCTAATTTTTTAAAACTCTAGTAATTTATCTGTAGACTTTTTTTATATATATATTTTTAAAGATTTTATTTATTTATTTGAGAGAGAGAATGAGAGAGAGAGAGAGAAAGCATGAGAGGGGGAAGGGTCAGAGGGAGAAGCAGACTCCCTGCCGAGCAGGGAGCCTGATGCGGGACTCGATCCCGGGATTCCAGGATCATGACCTGAGCCGAAGGCAGTCGCTTAACCAACTGAGCCACCCAGGTGCCCTATATTTTTATTTTTTAATGTTATGTTAATCACCATACATCATTAGTTTTTGATGTAGTGTTCCATGATTCATTGTTTGTGCATAACACCCAGTGCTCCACGCAGAACGTGCCCTCTTTAATACCCATCACCAGGCTAACCCATCCCCCCAACCCCCTCCCCTCTAGAAACCTGTTTGTTTTTCGGAATCCATCGTCTCTCATGGTTCGTCTCCCCCTCCAACTTACTCCCCTTCATTCTTCCCCTCCTGCTATCTTCTTTTTTTTTTCTTAACATATACTGCATTATATCTGTAGACTTTTTTAGGTACATAATTATCATGCAAATAATCATAGTCTTTTCCTTTTTCAAATTCGTATACCTTGTAATTTTGTGTGCGTGTGTCATTATTGTACTTGCTAGGATTTCCAATACAATACTAAACAGGAGTGGGAATCATGGGCAGCTACAAATTATTCTCAGTCTAAAAGGGAAAGCTTTTAATGTTTTACCATTAAGTATTATATTTGCCATGGCTCAGACTTACACTTTGATTAAGAGGCATGCCTATTTGTAGCAGAAGAACGCCCTGTTCTCGGCCCACTCGGTCTAGAAATGCAGTGGAAGTAGGCCATGGAAATTCATGAAAATCCTTCAAATGCCCCACCCCTATTCTTGGGGTGGCCCCTGTGGCCTGTAGAGAGGGAGGGGTGGGGGGAGGGGAGGAATTCCCACTAATGCTTTGTTTACAGATGGGTCTCATGGGGCAATCGGCCTTTGGGGACCGCAGTGGCTCTTCAGCCTCACACTGACACCATCTGGATGGAACAGGAATGAACCGTCGCAGCCAGTGGGTTGGACTTCGAGCAGTTGGGTTGGTGATTACGCAAAAGCCCTGGCCATTAACCCTTTGTGCGGACAACTGGACTGCTCTAAAGCGCTCTACCCTATGGCTTGGACAATGAGAACCCAAGGGGGTGGATATTTAGCAATAAGCCCTAGTGGGGTCGGAATATGTGGAAAGAGGGGTGCCTGGCTGACTCATTTGGTGGATCATGAGACTCTTGTCCTCAGGGTGGGGAGTTTGAGCCCCATGTTGGGTGTAGTGGAGATTACTTAAAACGTATTTAAAAAAATTAAAAAATATATATGTGGAAAGACTTTTGGGTTCACTTGCAAGAGCCTGAAGCAGTCGTCACTGTCTTCCCATGCGTAAGGCACTGACACCCCCTGGCAATCAGGAAGCTACTGCCCCAGTTCTGGTACAAGTCCTAGCAGCTGACCCTGCAGTAGATATAGCATATCGGGTGCATAGAAAGAGCGCCCCTGAGGTGTTTGAGTGGGATGGCATTTTGCCAAGGATGCTGGCTTGCTCTCGAAATACAGTCACTTGGTTCATGAAGTAACAGTATGCTCTGTGGGTTCGGAACAACACCCAAGGCAATTGCCAAAGGAGTGTGGGTCCATCCGCCACAGTTCCCAACCAGTGAGTGGTTGGCAAATTGATCATAGGGGCCCCCCTCCCTCTGAGATTTCATTTATTTCTTTGACAGAGAGTGGAAGAAAGAGCAAAAGAAAGCACAAAGGGGAGAGCAGCAGAGGGAGCGGCAGAAGCATGCTCCCCACTGAGCAGGGAGCCTGAGGCAGGGCTAGATCCCAGGACCCCAGGATGGAGACCCAAACTGAAGGCAGACGCTCAATCAACTGAGCCACCCAGGCACCCCCTGAATGAAGGTTCTAAATCTGCCCTGGTTTGTGTAGACACTGCATCTGGTTGAACCCAAGCTTTTCCCGGTCACGGTGCAAACCAGGTTGCCACGGTTAAGGAATTAGAGAAGCTGGGTACCGAGATCTCCCACTCAATAGACAGTATTTCGGAGGTCACATTTCAAAGGTCGTGATAACACAAGACTGGGCAAAAGAACATGGCACTGAATGGAGGTTTCATCTCCCCTATACCCTGCAAGCAGCAGGATTGGTAGAAAGGAAAAATAGAAGATTAAAGCAGCACGTTGCATTATTAACAAGTAAAACCACTTTGGCTGGGTGGACTAAGGTACTGCCCCAGGCTTTAATACTTTTGAATACTTTGGAATGATCAACCAGTAGGGCTTCTTGCTCTATATGCCAGACGGGGGACTCCTGCTGAGACACTCAGTGTCATAAAAGTAAAAAAATCCTGGGAAACAGCCAATGCCCCAACACTTACTGTGGATCAGTGTGCTATGCTGCTGAGAACACCAAGCCCCATTGTCCCTGAAAAAGGAATTATCCACTAGGATTTGCAATGGGATGTCCCACCAGGGTGGGTGAGTTACTTTTCACCCCTGGGTGAGGGGAACTACTCAATCTCACTGGGATCCTGTTGTATTGCTACAAGCTGCACCTGTTGAAATGCACTCTACCTAGAATGGAATATGCAGGGGATGAAGAGGGGAGGGGTGAGGGTAGGGGGGTCCTCATCTGGCATATCTCACCCCTACTCCATCTCCTCACACCTGACTGTGTTGTCTCCCCCCAGGTAACAAGTATTGTATGAACAACCAGGTCAAGCTCCTAAAGCTGCCAGCCTCCTTCTCCTCAAGGTCAGGCGGGCACATTCTGTTTTCACTGGTACAATTGACTTCCATCTTTGTCCCTCTCCATGGGCCTGGAGAAAAATGTAGCACACATAGAAGTCCTTAGTATATTGACCCAACAAGTCTTAAATGGCAAAGCCTGTATTTACTGGATACTGAAATGTCTTGAATGAGAAGAACTGTTCCCCAAAATAGGATGTCCTTGGACATTGCTAAGGCCTGGCAAGGATTATCCAAAGAGAATGTTGTGTGGTTGGACCTGATGCGTCTGCTAATGTATTATTTTTTATTAAATCACATGGGGGGGCACCTGGGTAGCTCAGTCAGGTAAGCATCTGCCTTTGGCTCAGCTCATGATCCCAGGGTCCTGGGATTGAGCCCCATGTCTGGACTCCCGGCAAGGGGGAGCCTGCTTCTCCCTCTCCCTCTGCCGGCCTCCCCCACTGCCTGTGCTCTCTCTCTCTCTCTCTCTCTGTCGAATAACTAAAATCTTTCTAAAAAAAAAAGATTAAGAGCCTGTCACACAAGAAGTAGTGTGTTAGAGGAAATCACGTGAGAGGATGTGATCGCTGGTTGACCTGTGACCCAGCCCTGGGCAATTGGAGGCTCCTCATCTCCTCCCATATCCATGGAATGTAAATTCTGTCCACCGTTCCCACCGTGGGAGCCATTCTGAAGGACACAGCCTTGAGAGAGCGAGGTTTCGTTGAGACCATCTGGACGGCCTTCAGGCCTCTCTGTAACTTTGGCCTCAATCCACTTAAGGCCTCTCGATTACTTTGAAGATTCTGGCAGGCAGATTCAGAGATCCATTCATCGTGTGGCTGCCCAAAGCCAGGCTCATTAATGAGTTCCCATGCTTATTAAATCTGCCATCTACTAATCTGGGGTTGTGGGCCTCTTCTGTCTTTCATTGGCCTCAGTGTGGGAGCCAGTTTCAGATTTCACTGGGGAAAGTCATGAGGTTACAGGGTAGAAGGCAAGGGAGGTTTTTTTGTACTTTTCCCCCATGAACTTCAAGTATTTATTTAAAAGGTCCTAGTTCATACCTGGAATATTTTTGGAGCTCTTATTTACTGCTGCTAAATAACAATAATGCCTTATTCAATAGAGTGCACAGCAGGATGCGAGGTACTTTCAGGAATAGTATCACATTTGATTTTTGACATCACCTTTAACTTAGAATGTGGTAACCATTGCTTTCAGGATCAGAAAGACTTGAACATGTTCATAGTCTGAGAGGAAAGAATGAGTCGAAAGGGTTTAGTGGAGGGGTGCCTGGGTGGCTCAGTTGGTTGAGCGACTGCCTTCGGCTCAGGTCATGATCCTGGAGTCCCGGGATCGAGTCCCGCATCGGGCTCCCTGCTCGGCAGGGAGTCTGCTTCTCCCTCTGACCCTCCTCCCTCTTGTGCTCTCTATCTCTCATTCTCTCTCTCTCAAATAAATAAATAAAATCTTTAAAAAAAAAAAAAGAAAGGGTTTAGTGGATTTTGACGGATGAAATCTGAGTTGAAGGGGATGAGCTCCTAAAAGGAGGGAGGATGAGCTTAAAAAAACAAGGGATAGAAGCATAATATATTTATAACCTCCATGTATCTTTTTTATGTCAAGTACAAGAAGCCAGACACAAAGAGTCACGTATTTATGTAAAATGTCCAGAATCAGTAAATCCAAGGAGACAGAAAGACTGGGTTGCCAGGGGCTGGCAAGGGGGAAGGGAGAATGTTGCCTAATGGGAACCTGGTATCCTTTAGGGGTGATGGAACTATTTTGGAACTAAATAGAGGTGGTGGTTGCACAGCATAACGAATATACTAAATGCCACTGAAATTTTATTTATCTTACAAATTGTATGATTTTTAATTTTTTTTAGATTTTATTTGTAAGTAATCTCTATACCCAACACGGGGCTTGAACTCACATCCCTGAGATCAAGAGTCACATGCTCTACTGACAGAGCCAGCCTGTGGGCCCCAGGGTAGGCTTGGGCCAGATCACAGGGTGCAGGCAGCTGCGGATCGGAGCCCTTAGGCTCGGTTCCTGAGCACAGAAGTAGGCAGCAGGCCCAGGCCGCATCCCTGGGGCGAAATCGGTCCGGGGCACGGAGGAGTGGTCAGTTCTCCTGAAGCAGCCAGAAGCCGAGGGAGGGCTGGAAGGGGTGTTATATCCGATGGATGGGTGAAGCTAGGCCATTGGGCTGGGGGGACGGGGCAGGCAAGGGGTGGGGCCATAGCCCACCCTGAAAGAGGCGTGGGGGCCGGGCTGCCTGCAGCCTTCCCCAGCCTGGAGGGGAGCGCCCAGAGCACTGCTGAGTGGCAGGGCCCATGACCTTCACTGTCTGGGGAAATACTGATCATGGCAGCGGTCAGTAGTGGAAATGGGTTTGCCGAGTTCTGAACACTGTTCTGAGCTAGTGCTCGTGCCCAGAGCAAGGGTCTGGGGATGAACGCCATCTAGTAGATATAACCTGGATAAAGGTTGTTTTTTTTTTTTTGTTTTGTTTTAAGATTATATTTATTTGACAGAGAGAGACATAGCAAGAGAGGGAACACAAGCAGGGGGAGTGGGAGAGGGAGAAGCAGGCTTCCTGCTGAGCAGGGAGCCCGATGTGGGGCTCGATCGCAGGACCCCGGGATCATGACCTGGGCTGAAGGCGGACGCTTAATGACTGAGCCACCCAGGCGTGCCCCTGGATAAAGCTTTTAATAAAACAAAACTATTCTGAATTATATTATGTTCAAAAGGAGCCCTGTCCTCACCTGTGAACTCGAGCCCGCCCCTGAGGCCTTAATATTGACAACCAAAAAGCCCTATTTCGTGGGTGCCTGGGTGGCTCAGTCCGTTAACCCTCCGACTCTTGATTTCCACTCAGGTCATGATTTTAGGGTTGTGAGATCGAGCCCCACATCAGGCTCTGCCCTGGGCGTCGAACCTGCTTAAGATTTTCTCTGCCCCTCCCTCCCGCTCTCTCTCTCTCTCTCTAAAACAAACGAATAGCCCTATTTTGTTTTACTCTTCTGTGATTTCTTAAAAACCTTTTTTTGCCACTTGTATTCAACTACCGTGGTATAGGGCATTTTAAAACTCGTTTTGAGGGCGCCTGGGTGGCTCAGCTGTTTAAGCCACTGCCTTCGGCTCAGGTCATGATCCTGGAGTCCCGGGATCGAGTCCCGCATCGGGCTCCCTGCTCAGCAGGGAGTCTGCTTCTCCCTCCGACCCTATCCCCTCTCATTTGCTCGCTCTCTCTCTCAAATAAATAAATAAAATTAAAAAAAAAATCTCATTTTGAGATTTTGTCAGGCATGTGGAAAGACAGCACAAGACAACCGAGGTAGAATGGCGACCCGGTTGTTAACTACACAATCCAGACTGTAAAGAACGGAATGAGACCCGCCGAGTACTCTTAGATCAGAAGAAAATTGAGGTATCAAATCACAAGTTCCATATGAGGTTGTATTGAAGCTGGGGAAGGGCCCGTATGAAACAGCTAGAAGAACAGAAAAAGAGTAGAGACAGGGGTTTGCAGTTTGAGATTTCCACTGTGAAATACCCCATATAACAGGGTCAGATCTTGGCCATAGGTGGGTGAGGGTCAGTGAGTTTCAGAAAGTTCAGAATCTCTAAGGTTTAGGTGTTAGATGGTTCATCCACACGAGCGGTGAAAATCACACCAATGTCAAAATCTGATGAGATCTGGGTAGAGATCAGAGCAGGGGTAGATAAGGATCTATACTTTCTTTATTGATGACTTTCCACACTCCCACTCAGGCTCCATCTTCCTGTCTCTGGTCCTTATGTCCACTGGTGTCATCTTCTTCCCTTCCCTTCCTTCCTTACCCAGGGTTCACGTGTCTGTTCCCTCTGGCAAAAAACCTAAATAACCCTGCTTCTCTCAGTCACACCCACCAGACAAAAACCGCCCCTCCAGGAGCATGATCAGGTTTGTAGAGAAAAGTCCAAAGGGGCTGGTTAGAGATAGACTGACAGATTGCAGGACGCACCAAACCCATTAGATTCTACATTCTCTGGACATTTCCACAGAGGTTAGTCATTTCTTCATTGCTTTTTCTTAAAGTCAATGAACGTACATTATATACAAAGACTTCAAATCCATAGTAAGGTAAAAAGAAACTGTTTAGAAACTCCTTTACACTCCCCTCATCCAGTTTACTCCACAGATTTAACAATCGTTCACATTTTCTTGCTTAACCTTCCAAAACTCCTCTATACGTGAGAATGGTGTCATACAAAATATTTCACAAGACAGTCCATGTATTTAACATATATCAAAATATGTTAGGAATGCCTTGGTGGCTCAGTCAGTGAAGCATCTGCCTTCGGCTCAGGTCATGATCTCAGGGTCCTAGGATCTAGCCCCACATCGGGCTCCCTGCTCTGCGGGGAGTCTGCTTCTCCCTCTGTCTGCCGCTCCCCCTGCTTGTGTTCTCTCTCTCTTTCCGACAAATAAATAAAATCTTTAAAAAAATATGTTAAATCTGGAAAACAATTTCCACTGAAGAACAAGGGGAATCTTCCTAAACCACATTTAAAAATTTCGAAATGGTGAAGAGGTAGTTATGGAGACGGAGAAGGCACAAGAAATTTGAAATACTCTCACATTGGAATTTCAATAGAGAGCATTAGGAGTATATAAACACTACATATAAAACACAAATTGATACAGCCTCGAATATTTCCCAGATTATAACTGAAAAGACAGCATTTGCAGCTGAAGGTGCAAGCACAAATTGAGGCTTAGTGCGGCACCTGGGTGGCTCAGTTGGTTAAAGGACTGCCTTCAGCTCAGGTCATGATCCTGGGGTCCTCGGACTGAGCCCCATCTCAGGCTGCCTGCTCAGTGATGAGTCTGCTGAGAAGACTCTTCCTCTGCCCCTTTCCCCAGCATATGCTCTCACTCTATCTCTTAAATAAATAAAATCTTTAAAAAATTTTTTTAAAGATTATTTATTTATTTATTTGACAGAGACACAGCGAGAGAGGGAACACAAGCAAGGGGAGCGGGAGTGGGAGATGCAGCCTTCCCACTGAGCAGGGAGCCCGATGCGGGGCTCGATCCTAGGACCCTGGAATCACGACCTGAGCCGAAGGCAGATGCTTAACGATGGAGCCACCCAGGCTCCCCAGTAAATAAAATCTTCAAAAAAATTAAGGCTTAGACATTTAGGAACTGGTACTTGTTATTAGTATTATTTTTTTTAAAGATTTTATTTATTTGAGAGAAAGAGAGAGAGAGCACATGAGAGGGGGGAGGGTCAGAGGGAGAAGCAGACTCCCTGCTAAGCAGGGAGCCCGATGCAGGACTCGATCCTGGGACTCCAGGATCATGACCTGAGCCAAAGGTAGTGGCTTAACCAACTGAGCCACCCAGGCGCCCTTGTTATTATAATTTTTGCAAGAACTAGGATTTATTGGGTGGCGTGAATAAGGAGGGGGCAGTGCCGAGGTTCGCATGAGGACAGAGCCCGCCATCTGTCCAGGGGGGCAATGATTAGGGACGTTTTTGACCCACAGCCATCTGGGATGAGCAGCTTTTCAGCCACTATGTCTTCAAATTCATCCGCATTAAACTTAGTAAAGCCCCACTTCTTGGAAATGTGGATCTTCTGGCGGCCAGGGAACTTGCCCTTGGCCCTGTGTAGGGCCTCAATCACATGCTCCTTGTTCGACAGCTTTCTACAAATGGAGTTGATGACTTGGCCAATGTGGACCCTGGCCACTGTGCCCTGGGGCTTTCCAAAGGCACCCTGCATACCTGTCTGGAGCCTGTCAGCCCCAGCACAGGACAACATCTTGTTGATATGGATGCCGTGGAAGGGGTAGAGCCACACTCGGATGTGAAAAATATCTTTGCCACAGTTGTTCACCACGTACTTGCGGGCACAAACTCGGGCAGTTTCCGTGGCTTCAGAGGAAGGCTGCTCATATTCATCTCGCACCAGGTGGCCACATGGTGGGAACTCATTCACTTTTGCCTTCTTCCGCCCCAGGTCAAAGATGTGGATCTTGGCGTCAGGGGCACCTCTGCAGAAGGAAGACTTTGGATACGACTTGTTCCTATTGGTACTATTCTTACAATAGTGGTAACAGCTGGTGGGGACATGGCCCATGGAGACACCAGGATCTTCAGTGGCAGGAAGGAAAAGAGAAGAACTGGTACCATTTGATAAAATCACATTATTTCTAAATATGTTATTTATTTATTTGAGAGAGAGAGAGAGAGCACAAGAGAGCAGGGTGAGGGGAAGAGGGAGCAGATTCCCCGCTGAGCAGGGATCCAGACTTGGGGCTTCATCCAGGACCCTGGGGTCATGACCTGAGCTGAAGGCAGACGCTTAAATGACTGAGCCACCCAGGCACCCCCAAAATCACATTATTTCCCAGCAGTTCAGTTTCCTCACTTATGGTTTAGAGTGATGATCGGGTGAGGTAATACACAAAAAATTGTAAATAAACATACATAAATAATATATAAAAATTCTATATACAGTCTAGTACTTTGCAAAATGTTGATGTTATGCTTCATTTTTTCCATCAACATGAGGTTCTGCCAATAGGTAACACAGAAAAGACAAGCCTCACAAATATTCAGCATCTAAGGAAAAAAAAAACAAAATTATTAATTCCATACTGCAATCAATAAACATCTACGGGCTGTAGTAGTATATTTGGTAATATGAGTACATGGTGAATGGTGTCATATCTGTGTATGCACATGCATTTTTGTATGTCGAGCAGAATAACAAAGAGGGCAGTTAGCGGTTCTTTGTGTCACTGGCTGAAACGTGAAAAGTTGTGTGGTTTTTTGGTTGTTTTAACATGTATTCTCACTTTATTAAATCTTACTATCCGCCCCTAGAGCTACCACAAATGCAGCAAATCCCTATTTGCATCGTTTTAGTAACACACCAAAGAAAACACTGTTCGCAAAACCACCCATGTATCTCCAAGCTTCAAGCTTCATCCAAGTAGCATGGATCCCTTAGGCCTCGGGCAGGCAGCTTCTCCTGGACAGATTCTAATGGTTTTCTTTTTATCTTCCACTGTTCATAATCTGGAAGGTCAGGTTTAATAGGACCATGTTCACGTCCATGTTCATGGGCCATGTCTGAGAGCAATCTGACCTCTCAAGATGCTCCGTATACAACCCTCCAGCCAAAGCCAAATGGAAATGCTGGAATGTGAAGAGTTTATGGGATATCCAAGAACTATGGGACACAATCTGTCTCTAAAAGTCAATATGTTCCTTTTTTACTTCCTTACAACTTTGTGTCCTGCATATAAAACATTCTTACAGATGAACCATGAGACATGATGGACTCTGAAAAACAAACTGAGGGTTCTAGAGGGGAGGGGGGTGGGGAGATGGGTTAGCCTGGTGATGGGTATTAAAGAGGGCACGTTCTGTGTGGAGCACTGGGTATTATGCACAAACAATGAATCATGGAACACTACATCAAAAACTAATGATATAATGCATGATAATTAATATAACAATAAAAAAATTTAAAGATTAAAAAAAACATTCTTACCTCTTAGGTCTTTGCTTAGGTTTCCGCTTGTACATAGCTTTATTGTACTTCTTCCTCCTTTTACAAAACCATTGCTTTATCTGTAAAAAAAAAACGAGGTGGGGTAGATGATGAATCGAGGAATAAGGTTATGGGGGGCGCCTGGTGGCTCAGTCGTTAAGCGTCTGTCTTCGGCTCAGGTCATGATCCCAGGGTCCTGGGATCGAGCCCCGCATCGGGCTCCCTGCTTGGCTGGGAGCCTGCTTCTCTCTCTCCCACTCCCCCTGCTTGTGTTCCCTCTCTCGCTGTGTCTATCTCTGTCAAATAAATAAATAAAATCTTAAAAAAATAAGAATAAGGATATTGTTTTATATGGGTAATAGTACTACACAGGTTACTCCCGTTGGTAAAGAAATATGTTTCATACCTGTTTTACTGTCATGTTAAGTTCAAATGCAAGTGATTGGCTATCTTCCTTTGTGGGGCATCTGTTTAACTTAAAGGTTGCCCAGAGAGTGTCCACGAGGGGTTTGCTGACTAATCTTTTCTGGGGATATTGTTCTTCATTTTTCTCTTCCTTTTCCTGTTTCTCTTCCAGTCTCTTTTCTATTTCCAACTCTTTTTCCTCTCCTTCTCTTTCTTTCCATTTTTCCTTTCCTCTTCTTTCATCTTCACTATGGTTCCTCTTTGATTGCTCTGGATTTTGATCACAAAGCATAGCTGCTTCTTTCTGTAGAGCAAAACCTGTGGAATAAAATCAAACTGCAGCTAAATTTGACTTTTACATCATAGCCAACATTCTTCAGTGTGAGAACATCTTTGATTTTCAGAAAATAGCAATGTTGTACATTGTTGGAAAAAAGAGAGGAAAGAAAAAGTAAGGTTATCAACATCAATGAAGATTTTCATAAAAAGATCAGTTTATTTATTTTTAAAGTTTTTATTTATTTATTTGAGAAAGTGAGTGAGAGAGAAAGAAAGAACAAGCAGGAGAGGTAGAGGCAGGCTCCCTGTGGAGCAGGGATCCCAACACAGGGCTCGGTCTCAGGACCCCAAAATCATGACCCGAGCTGAAGGCAGACTCCCAACCCACTGAGCCGCCCAGGCACCCCAAAAGATCAGTTTAAAAATAATTTACTTCTTGATTTAAATATAGACTGAGTGATGAAAGGGGCTGTGTATTGAAATTAATATGCCTCCTTGTGATGTTAGTCAAAAATAAGTTACATTAGGGTGCCTGGTAGCTCAGTCAGTTAAAGTCCACCTCTTGATTTTGGCTCAGGTCATGATCACAGGGTTGTGAGATCAAGCCCATGTTGAGACCACATCGGGCTCCTCCAGCATAGAGTCTGCTTGAGGTTCTCTCCCTCTCTCTCTCTGCCCTTCCCCCCTCTTATACAGTATAAATAAATTAATTAAATAAATAAAATCTTTTTTTTTTAAGATTTAATTTATTTGACAGAGAGAGACACAGTGAGAGAGGGAACATAAGCAGGGGGATTTGGAGAGGGAGAAGCAGGCTTCCCGCGGAGCCAGGAACCCGATGTGGGCTCGATCCCAGGACCCCGGGATCGTGACCTGAGCTGAAGGCAGATGCTTAACGACTGAGTCACCCAGGCACCCCAAATGAAATCTTTAAAAATTAAGTTACCTTGAAAAAATTAAGTTATGAGTGACCTTACTTAAAGGACTATTCAGGCTTTTTATTTCCTCTCGAGAGAGTTTTGGTAAGATATATACTTTTTAGAAATTTGTTCATGTTTCAGTTTTCCCAGGATTGTTCTGGTATATGCCCATAAACTGACATTATTATTATTATTATTATTATTGTTATTCCTTTAAGCAAGCTTTACACTCAATGTGGGTCTTGAACTCATGACCCCAAGATCAATAGTTGCATATTCTAGTGACTGAGACAGCCAGGCACCCCCATAATTTTTAGTATTAATAAACTACTTTTTACTCTGAAGTACTCTGGTTTAAACTACATATGATCCCTCTACTTATACTACTAAAGAAATCAAATCAGTAATTTAAAAATAACCAAGAGGGCACCTAGGTGGCTCAGTTGGTTAAGCGACTGCCTTCAGCTCAGGTCATGATCCTGGAGTCCCCAGGGAGTCTGCTCCCTCTCACCCTCCCCCCTCTCATGTGCTCTCTCTCTCAAATAAGTAAATAAAATCTTTAAAAAAGAAATAAAAATAACCAAGACAGGGCACTTGGGTGGCTCAGTCGGTTAGGCATCTGACACTTGGTTTCAGCTTAGGCCAAGATCTCAGGGTTGTGAGATCCAGCCCTGTGTGAGGCTGCATGCTCAGCACAGAAGTCTGCTCAAGATTCTCTCTCCCTCTTCCTCCCCCTCTGCCCCTCCCCCCTGTGCACTCTGTCTCTAAATAAATAAAATTTTTAGAAGCTCAAAAACCAAATAATATTATTGAAGAGTGCATAAATATGTGATAAAAACTATAAAACTAAGGCAATAATAAAATTGAGGAAGATGGTTGGAAAAACAGGAAAGGATAGAGGAGGCATACAGATAAGTAGATGAAATGTATGTAGTGCTAACTTATATTGGTAATGTTATATTATTGTTATTTAATGTATAGTGTATATTAATGTAGTTTTATATTTTTTAAAAGACATACATTGTTTTTTGAGTTGGTTGGTTGGTCCTTGCATGTTCATGTGATTGATTTGCTTATAAATTAATTATGTATCAAATATGTTTTTGCATATCTCAAATATTACATATAATCTTTTAAAAAGTAATCTCTATACCCAACGTGCGGCTCCAACTTATAACCACAAGATCAAGAGTCACATGCTTTAGGGGCGCCTGGGTGGCTCAGTCATTAAGCATCTGCCTTCGGCTCGGGTCATGATCCCAGGGTCCTGGGATCGAGCGCCGCATCGGGCTCCCTGCTCCGCGGGAAGTCTGCTTCTCCCTCTCCCACTCCCCCTGCTTGTGTTCCCTCTCTTGCTGTCTCTCTCTCTGTGTCAAATGAATAAATAAAATCTAAAAAAAAAAGAGTCACATGCTTTACTGACTAAGCTAGCCAGGCGCCCTTTTTTAAAAGAAAATTTTGATTTTTATGGCCAATATTTTAAAAAATTGAAAGAGTTGGGGCACTTGGTTGGCTCACTTGATAGAGCGCATAGCTCTTGATCCCAGGGTTGTGAATTCGAGCCTCATGTCAGGGGTAGAGATTACCGGGGTGGCTCACTCAGTTAAATGGCTGCCTTCAGCTCAGGTCATGATCCCGGTGTTCTGGGATCGAGCCCAGAGTCGGGCTCCCTGCTCAGCAAAGAGCCTGCTTCTCTCTCTCCCTGCTGCTCCCCACTGCTTGTGCTCTCTCTCTCTGAAATAAATAAATAAAATCTTTTAAAAAATCAAGAGGCTTAACATCAAAATTCAATTTCCAGATTAAAAAAAAATCTGAAATTGGTGGTACTAAATTCTCATGGAATCAAAAATTGGCTGGATCTTGTCCTCTTTGGATGGAGTCTGCTTTCTCTAACTAGCTGGAGTCCACACAGCCAGCTTAATTTCACCTGCCAACCACTGGCAGGAAGAAAAAAATAACACGCATACCCCCTCATTCTCCATTTCTGACTCACAACATTATATATTCTTTATATTCTTTCTATAATAAAAGCTCAATTCCCATTTAATTGTTCAGCTCTGCTGTGGTCAAACTTATACTCTGTTATTATTAAAATCCGTAACTATTGGAAGGGCACCTGGGTGGCTCTGTGGGTTACTCGTCTGCCTTTGGCTCGGGTCATGATCCCAGGGTCCTGGGATCCAGCCCCACATGGGGCTCCCTGCTCAGCGGGGAGCCTGCTTCTCCCTCTCCCTCTGCCTGCCGCTCCCTCTGCTTGTGCTCTCTTTCTCTGTGTCTTTCAAAAAAAAAAAAAAAGAAAATCCATAAGTATTAGACAAAACTTACTTTTCACTGAGGATCCCTGCCTACAAATTACTGCAATAGGGAATACTATGTTCAGGCCAATAAAATCATGGAGATTTGTGTTTTGTTTTCACTTACTTTTCCTCAATAAACTTCTAAAATCAAGGTTTACCTTTGGGGAGACCGAACAGAGAAAACAAAACAAAAACAGAAGACTTGAGAACATGCAGCGGGATGTGGATCAGACAGATGTCGGAGAATAGGGAGCATCACTGAAAGAACACAAGCACATAAATCCCAGCTTTTTTCCAGAGTTCTATCCTAGGCCCTCAGATAGATAAGTAGATGGATGGATGGATAGATAGAGAGATAGCTAGAGAGAGGGAGAGAGATAGAGGAGCAGCCCGAACTTGCACTGTCAGTAAGATCTATACTCAGGATTTAAACTCAGGGGCGCTTGGGTGGCTCAGCCAGTTAAGCATCTGCCTTTGGCTCGGGTCATGATCCCAGGGTCCTGAGATCCAGCCCCACCTGGGGCTCCCTGCTCACCGGGGTGCCTGCTTCTCCCTCTTCCTCTGCCATTCTCTCTGCATGTGCTCTCTGTCAAATAAATAAATAAAATCTTGAAAAAAAATAGTAAGTACATCAATGAATACTAACATGGAAAGATGGATGTCCCAGATTTTTTTGAAATAAAAGAACCACTTCAAATTAGCACATACAGTAGAACAAATTTCTTGGACAGAAAAACAAATCTTATCAATGTTCACATAGTCAGATGGCTTCACTGGGGAAATCTACCAACATTTAAATAATAATTAAACACTTCACAAACTCTTCCCAAAAAATGGAAGAGAAAAGAACACTTCCCAAGTCATTCTCTGAGGCCAGTATTAATTATCCCGTGTTACCAGTCAGGGTTCAACTAGACAAACAGAACCAGGAGGAGATAGGTACTAAGAGATTTATTGCAATTGGCTTACGCGGTTGTGGGAACGGTCCAGGCAAGTCCGAATCCTAGGGCAGCCGGGAGAAAAGGGAGGCTGGCGTTCTTGGGCACCCGGTGAAGCTGCTCTCCACAGGCCGAATTTGTTCTCTTCAGAGAAGCCTCAGCTCTACTCTTCAAGCCTTAATTGATTGAATTAGGCTTACTGAGGCTATCTACGATAATCTCCCCTACTTCAAGTCAACTGATAAGGATTTTACTTGCATCTAAAAGATACCTTAAAAATATCAGCAATACCTCTATTAGTGGTTGAGTAACTGAGTCTCTAGCCTAGGCAAGCTGCACCTGAGACGGACCATCACACCCCGATGCCAAAACCAGACAAATAGTTCCAGAAAAGAAAACTATATTTTTTAAAGATTTATTTACTTATTTGAGAGAGAGAGAGAGACTGAGGGGCAGAGGCTCAACCGACTGAGCCACCCAGCTGCCCCCTAATAGGCTTCTTTTTAAGGGTGACAAAAATGTTCTGGAATGAAATAGTGGTGATGGTTGTACAACATTGTGAATGTTATCTTTAAAAATTGGGGATTTTACCTATTTTTAAATTTTATATTTTAAAAGAGTGAATTCTATGGTTTCTAGTTTATATCTCAATTTTGTAAAGCACTCACGTGACGTAGGATTTCACACCCCAGTACGGTGAAATTGCATAGATGTATTAAAAAATAATTGAAATTTAATTTCAAGTAGTTAACTCTATTTTCAAATTTTCAATTTCAAATTTGTGGAATTCAATTCATTAGTTACATCATTTACCCTCTATCATTTCTGCACATGATATAAACATACTGTAATTAGGATCAGGTTACAAAAACAAAAACACATCTCTCTTGAATCACACATCCCTCTACTGCTTCCACCCCACGTCTGTATTTTCTTTCACAGCAAAACTCTTTGAAAGATTTCTCTGTATTTGCCATTTGCATGCTGGTGATTTTTCCCTCCTCTTTCTCTCTTGAATACTCCAATCAGACTTTCACATCCAACCTCCACAGATACTCCTCTTGTCAAAGTCACAAGTTAATAATGCTAACATTGCAAAAATCTAATGATCAATTCCCTGTCCCTATCTTTTTTTTTTTTAAGATTATTCATTTGAGAGAGAGGGAGTGCATGGTCACGAGCGGGAGGGGCAGAGGGAGAGGGAGAGAATGCCAAGCGGACAACCTACTGAGCTCAGAGCTGGAAGCAAGGTTCCATCTCACAACCCTGAGACCACGACCTGAGCCTAAACCAAGAGTCAGACACCCAACCGACTGTGTCACTCTGGTGCCCCCGCCCCAATCCCTACCTTAACTTGAAGTATCAGGAGCTCTCCATCTTGAAAAGCTTTCTTCTCATCGCTTCCAGGATACCGTCCATTCCTGACTTTCCGTCTACATCAATGGCTGCTCCTTCACAGTTTTCTCTGGGGCACCTGGCTGGCTCAGTCGGTAGAAGAAGCAACTCTTGGTCTCAGGATGGTGAGTTTGAGCTCTGCATTGAGTTAGAGATTGTAAATAAATAAACTTTAAAATAAAGGAACAAGGTTTTCTTTGTTCCTTCTCTTTCCTCCCACCTTTCCCCAGCCTTGGTCCTGCCCAGTTTCTCAAGGCAAAATCCCTGCATCTCTTCTCTACTATATACACATGGTCCTAGCCTTGGTAATCCAATCTGAAGGATTTAATACCACCCAAAGGGTGACTACTTGCAGATTTTTATCTCTAGGCTCATATATCCAACTCCTGATTCAGTATCTCTGCCTGGATGTCCTCTAGGTAACTTAAGTCAAGCTTAAAACTCCCAGACTCAGGGGTACCTGGGTGGTGAAGTCAGTTAAGCATCTGACTCTTGGTTTCGGCTCAGGTTGTGATCTCAGTCATGAGATCAAGCCCCGCTCGGGCTCTGTGCTGAGCATGGAGTCGGCTCGGGTCTCTCTCTCATTCTGCCCCTCCCCTCTGCGGGTTCTTTCTCTGTCTCTCAAATAATTAATTAAATTAAAAAAAAAATTCCCAGACTCAGTCACAATCCTTTTCACTGAACCCCCACTCTCAGTGACCCCACCTGAGCAATGCCAACTGCATTCATCCAGGTGATTGAGTTAAAAACCTTGGTAGCATCTTTGACTCTTCTCTTTTTCTCATAGTCGAAACTCAATCTGTCGGAAAATCTTGCTTTTCTTCTTTCAAAATTCTCAGAATACTACCACTTCTTAACCACCATTATCTCTAAACTAGATATATTTCATGGGGCACCTGGGTGGCTCAGTCAGTTAAGAAGTGGTAGATTCTCGGGGTGCTTGGGTGGCTCAGTCGTTAAGCGTCTGCCTTCCACTCAGGTCATGGTCCCAAGGTCCTGGGATCGAGCCCCACATCGGGCTCTGTGCTCGGCGGGAAGCCTGCTTCTCTCTCTCCCACTCCCCCTGCTAGTGTTCCCTCTCTTGCTGTGTCTCTCTCTGTCAAATAAGTAAATAAAATCTTTAAAAAAAGAAAAAAGAATGGGCACCTGGGTGGCTCAGTCATTAAGCATCTGCCTTCAGCTCAGGTCATGATCCCAGGGTCCTCGGATCGAGCCCTGCATCGGGCTCCCTGCTCAGCGGGAAGCCTGCTTCTCCCTCTTCTACTCCCCCTGCTTGTGTTCCCTCTCTCGCTGTGTCTCTGTCAAACAAATAAAATCTTTAAAAAAAAAAAAGAAGTGGTAGATTCTCTCCCTCTGCCCCGCCCCCTTCTCTCTCAGGCTCTCTGTCTCTTTAAAATCAATAAACAAATCTTTTAAAACAATGACTTCCATTCACATCTGCCCGAGAAAAACCTATTTTAACATTTTGGCACGTATTTTAGATTGCCCATACATATGTTTGCCATCTACATGGTTGGTGGTCAATAAACATTTATATTAATATAAACTTTTTATAAAAATTGCATCAAACTGCTAATAATATTTTTCATATCTATATACATACATCCCATTATTTAAGATTTAGTTGCTTTGCATCTTGATTAAATTGAACGTTTTTCATAAACCTCCTGGAAATCCATTCAGTTTTTAACTTGTATATGTACTTTACCCACTCTATCACTAGCTGCTCATTTTTGTGGCCCATTGACATCCAAGATACAGATGACACCTACCTTAATTCTGGTCACCATTATCACTGTAATCTCTACCACCAGGAAACAGTTAGTCTCTAATTGTCCTTAGTCCAATCTATTCTTTACTCCATAGTTTATCTCATCACTTAACAACCCTTCAGTGGTGTTGTTTTAAATATTTAGCACAAAATCCTTAGCCTGAGTTGGAAAAGCCTTCAGCCTCCTGACTGACATCCAGATTAGAACACCTCTAATTCATTTTCCAATTGAAATTTTACCTGATCACAACCCAGATTAAAACTCCCCGTAGTTTCCATTTACCCTTGTACCCTAATCCCAAAACCCTAATCCCATCAAATACTGACTCAAACCCCAGTGCTGGTCACTGCCTCACCAATAAATGTACTTGGAGACGTGGAGAGTAAACTGAAGGTAAGAGAACAAGTCATGCGTTTATCTGGAGAAATAACTTTCTAGACAGAGGAAGTAGCACAGGCAAAGTCCCTGAACTGGGACGGTGCTTGGCTTGTTTACTAAAAAGCCTGGCAACCAGAGGGAATGGAGCAAAGAGTGTGAAGGGAAGGGTTAGCAGAAATCCAAAAGGTAGCAAGACATGAAATCCTACAGGATTTTGTAAGCCATTGTAAAGTCTTTGGCTTTTACTCTGAAAAGAAGAGATTATTGTCCACTTTTGGGTAATGGAATGTTATTATCTAATTTATATTTCAAAGGGCTACTCTGCTATGTTAGAAGCAGACTATGGGGTGGGAAGGGCAAAGCCAAAAGGAGAGAGTTATGAAATATATCTAGCTTTTTAAAAAAAAGATTTTATTTATTTGGGGCGCCTGGGTGGCTCAGTTGGTTAAGCGACTGCCTTCAGCTCGGGTCATGATCCTGTCGGGATCGAGTCTCGCATCGGGCTCCCTGCTCAGCGAGGAGCCTGCTTCTCCCTCTAACCCTCCCCCATCTCATGTACTCTCTCGCTCTCTCAAATAAATAAATGAATAAATCTTTAAAAAAATAAATAAAAGATTTTATTTATTTATTATACAGAGAGAGGGAGAGAGAGAGAGTACAAGCAGGGGGAGCAGCAGAGGCAGAGGGAGAAGCAGGCTTCCCGCTGAGCAGAGAGCCCCACACGGGGCTTGATCCCAGGACCCATGAGATCACGACGTGAGCCAAAACCAAGAGTCAGATGCTTAACCAACTGAGCCACGCAGGAGCCCGTGGAAGTGATTCTTTTAATTTTTTTTGTATTGCTTGTTTCTAGTTATTAAAATTTCTGTAATGTGCAGGATCACTGGTATAATAAAAATAAATAGAAAGAATATACTATGCATGTAGGCCACCCAGCATACCCACTTATCCAATTCTTGGAGAATTTTAAGGGAAGGAATGTAAATAATATCTAGAATTAGATTTCTTTTTAAGATTTTATTTGGTCATTTGACAGAGAGAGACACATTGGGAGAGGGAACACAAGCAGGGGGAGTGGGGGAAGGAGAAGCAGGCTTCCTGCGGAGCAGGGAGCCCGATGTGGGGCTCGATCCCAGGATCCCGGGACCGTGACCTGAGATGAAGGCAGATGCCTAATGACTGTGTCACCCAGGCGCCCCTAGATTTTTGTTTAGCTAAGTTAGTTTCCCAGCAAAGGATATAATTAAGTTGTTTTGTGTGGTACGGAAATCTCAGAAGCTTCTTAAAGTGTATTGATTGGAGATGCAGCCATTGTACAAATTATCCAGTGAACATTAGTGCAAATTATCTGGTGACTTTCTGGGTAATGCAAGCAACAGCCACTCCCTCATATCCACCCTAGACGCCCACCTATAGCAACAAACCATCTTTACACCAGCGGTTCTCAACCCCTGATGCACATTAGAATCACCTGGGAGAGCTTGGCTGCCCCTTAGAGCAATTTAATCAGAGCAGGGCTCAGGCATTAGTAGTTTATAAAGTACTTCAAGTGATCCCAATGTGCAATCAAGAATGACCGCAGCCTTCCACTCATCTATCCTCTTTCGATTAAATCACAGACAGGTGTTGAGAATGATGATTCTATCAGCACACAATTCTTGGCAGGTATAAATCTGGTTCTCATAAAGGATCTATGCCTGTTTGATATATTTAAAAAATAGTAAGTGTGAACTGTTTGGTACGCTCTGCCCAGGTGAAGTAAACGTTGGGAATTAATGTCATCCTCTCTTTTCTTGAGCAAATGAAAAGAAAAAATAGTGTTGGGAGTATAGTACTTTTGTAAGAACTTTCAGACAAGGAAGGAGAGTGAGTTTCTGATGTATAGATTATTTGACAGTGCAAAGAGAGTTGAAAGTTTTGCACTTTGGACAATGGGATGATAAAGCTCGTGTGAAATCATGAGACATTTTTTGCTCTTGTTTATGTTATTTGCCGCTACAGAGCATTTAAAAAAATGGTACATAATCTATGCTGATATATATTCTGGTGAATTCTTTTTTAAAAGTAATCGATCAATTAATTAATTTATTTTTAAGTAATCTCTACACTCAACCTGGGGCTCGAACTCATGATCCTGAGAGGAAGAGTCGCATGCTCTACTGACTGAGTCAGCCAGGCGCCCCTATTCTGGTGAATTCTTAAAATTCAAGAAAATGGGCAGAATTAAGAATACATCTTTGATGGGAAAAAGACATAAATTAAATTTAAATTAATTTTAAAAAGGCGCTAAATTCATGATAATTCCAGACTTCTCCACAACATGAATTAATGTCAAAAGAAGAAGATAGTGGTGTTGAGTGCCTAAATTTAGAGATCTCTAGATTTAGAGATTCTTACTCAGAAAATCTGGAGAATTGGAATTCTATTTTTAAACCTCCCTACAACAAAGCAAATCCTAAAACATCAAGAGAAATTACCTGATGCGGATGCTGTGTTTAAATAATTAAGAAGATATTCTTAGGTCTATATTTCTGAGAAAATTTGAAACTCAAGATACAATAAAAGAAAAAAAAAAGTTTATTCTATGAAGAATAGGCATCGAGAATTGGAACTATCCAGAAGGCATTGGTTATAGGGATAGAATAGAGTTCACACAGGTCATTGGCTTGAAGAAACAATCCTCCAGAAGTCCACCCAATCTCACACTGTAAAGACTGTAGGAATTAAATGACTTTTATTGTTTCTGAATTCTCTCAGAGAAATATGGAAACTCTAAACTTTCTGATCTCTGGGAAATGATTGAAAGGTAAGTTTGAAATAATTATCATATTAATAATATTATCATATGTAGTCATTAGTAGGCACCAGTATCATAGTTAAGAGTTTGGATTTAATATACCCCTTGGTGACATTATCCCCATTGTGCTGACATTATCCCCAGTGGGCTGACATTATACCCATTTTACACAAGAGTAACCTAGGGTTTAGAAAAATTGAGTAACTTATCACAGATCTGTACCCTTGAAACAAATAATACATTATGTAATTAATTGAATTTAAATTAAAAAAAAGAAAAATTGAGTAACTTGCTCAAATCACATAGAGAGCAAGTGATGGAGTTGGCCTCAGGACAAGCTGTCTACTTTCGGTGCCTATGCTTTTTTTTTTTTTAAATTTTATTTATTTATTTGAGAGGGAGAGAGAATGAGAGATAGAAAGCACGAGAGGGGGGAGGGTCAGAGGGAGAAGTAGATCACCTGCTGAGCAGGGAGCCCGATGTAGGACTCGATCCCGGGACTCCAGGACCATGACCTGAGCCAAAGGCAGTCGCTTAACCAACTGAGCCACGCAGGCGCCCTCAGTGCCTATGCTTTTAAGATTACACTGTATTTTCTCTCACTAAAGGCAACGGTTATTTCCAGCTTTGGAGAAGGGCAGAAGTGGGACATTTGATACCGAGATGAGATTTCCAGGAAAAGGAAATTATTTATTGAGAGGAATAAAAATGTGAAGAGCACGATCACAATTTAGACATTAGAGAAATATTGATAAAAAAATAAAAAATAAAGAAATATATATATTTTAAAGATTTTATTTATTTATTTGACAGAGAGAGACACAGCAAGAGAGGGAACACAAGCAGGGCGAGCGGGAGAGGGAGAAGCAGGCTTCCCGCAGAGCAGGGAGCCCGATGCTGGGCTCGATCCCAGGACCCTGGGACCAAGACCTGAGCTGGAGGCAGACGCTTAACGACTGAGCCACCCAGGCACCTCAAAGTAAAGAAATATTGATGTCAAGGGGCCTGGGTGGCTCAATTGGTTGAGAGTCTGCCCCATAGCATAGTTCACCTTAAAAAAAATTGGGGGGGGCACCTGGGTGACACAGTCAGTTGAGTGATCGACTCTTGATTTTGACTCAGATCATGATCTCAAGGTCCTGGGATTGAGCCCCAAGACTGGCTCCCCACTCAGCAGGGTGTCTGCTTGAGGGTTTCTCTCCCTCTCCTCTGCCCCTCCCCACTATGTGTTCTCTCTCAAATAAATAAAGAAATCTTTAAAAAAGTAAAACTCAACTATGCTCAAATTAATATCATTTTTTAAAATGTATTTATTTGAGAGAGAGAGAGCGTGAGAAAGAGAGCACAAGAGGGGGTAGGGTTAGAGGGAGAAGCAGACTCCCTGCCAAGCAGGGAGCCCAATGTGGGACTCGATCCTGGGACTCCAGGATCATGACCTGAGCCGAAGGCAGTCGCTTACCCAACTGAGCCACCCAGATGCCCTCAAATTAAAATATTGTTAAAATTACTTTCAGCTTGTTATTTTAGATGGTAAGTATTTGGTTCAATTATCAATGACCAATGATTTAATCAATCATGCCTATGTGATGAGGCATCCATAAAAACCCTAAAAGACAGGTTTGGCGAGCTTCCAGGTTGGTGAACCAGAACATACCATGTGCCACTGTATTGGCCCCCAAACCCATTGGACAGAAGCTCCTTTGTCTGGGGCCTTGCCATCTGTATTTCCTCTTCTGGCTGTTGATTTTTATCCTTTAATATCCTTTGTAATAAACCAGTAATCTAATAAATAAAGCGGTTTTCTGAGTTTTATGAGCTACTCCAGCAAATTAATCGAACCCAAAAAGGAGGTCGTGGGAGCCTCTTTTTGTAGCCAGTTCCTCAGAAGCGTAAGTAACAACTGGATTTGTGATTGACATTAGCAAGAGGGGCAGACTTATGGGACTGAGTCCTTAACTTGTGGAATCAGATGCTACATCTGGGTAGATGGTGTCAGAATTAAGTTGAATTATAGGACAACCATCTGGTGTTCAGAGAATTGCTTGGTGTGGGGGGAAAATCCCACCCATCAGAACTGGTGTCAGAATTGTACTATGTATACATTTTTAGTGTGTAATGTTAATTCTACGTTCTCATTTGCGCACATGAAATCAAAGGGAATCTAAACTCCTCTGGAATGTGTGACAGATTTTGTGAGAACATTTTCAGGTGGCAAGTTTAAGGGTATAATGCTAAATACATTGTAATCAGATGCAAATCTGATTTTTCTTTTTCTTTCTTTCTTTCTTTGGAGTTTTATTAGAGGCCCCCAAAACTATGAACAGGATGCTCTGTGTAAAACATGCTAAGAGATTATGAAACAGATTTTGCTATTAGTAGCTTATCACTCACTTGAAGTGTATCTGAGGCAAAGAGAATGATCAAGAAAGGTCATCAAATTTCTCTAAAGAGAGTGGGTGCTGGGCTGTGCTAGCCTTCCCCATCCCACACACCAGTCTCACACTCTGCTGGAAGAAAGGTTTGCCCCTTTGTCAGTCTCAGTCAAGTGAAGAGATTATCTCATATAGTCCCTCATAGAGCTTGACTTGTGTTTGGAAATAGACAGGGACTGGCACCTGACTTAAGCTTGAGAATGTCTGAGAGGCACAATTGGGAGCTGTCCATGGTGGTGAGAAGGTCTTGCTGGTACTGGCTTGACTGACAAGCTGATGAGGAGTAGGGAAGCCATACATATAACCATATGAGAGGGTTTGGATTTGGCCCGTCATGACAGTGTTGCTTTCTAGGCCTCCCCAGGTCATCCACTCTAGCAGTCCCTCTTGAAAGGGACACTGCCTACCAGAAGACTGTTGCTAAGGAGGGAGTCCCACAGGACAGGTATAAGAGGTATAGCCCTCATATAGAAAATTCATGAAAAAGACACCTAGGGCAGAGATACCTTAAAAGACAACAGAAAGTGACTTAGGTATACAGTCCAGAAGCATGATCTCTGCCATGCCTGAAGGGCACACTTAGCAGAGTTACCATCACACCAGTAATGTAGGACTTTGTCCTTTTAATTCAATCTGCCTATCATCTAGCTGAGTCAGACCCTGTTAGGCTGGGGAGGTGCAAACTCTCTCATAATTTTTTAAGAATTTCCAGGGATATATTTGAAATTGTTTTGGGGGCCGCCTGGATGGTTCAGTCAGTTAAGCGTCTGCCTTCAGCTCAGGTCATGATCTCAGGGTCCTGGGGTCAAACCCCGCATCTGGCTCCCTGCTCAGCGGGGAGTCTTTTTCTTCCTCTCCCTCTGCCCCTTCTCACTGCTCGTGCTTTCTCTCTCTCAAATAAATAAATAAAATCTTAAAAAACAAAAAGAAATAGTTTTTAATTAGAAAAGATTAGTTTCAGGGGTGCCTGGGTAGCTCAGTCATTAAGCATTTGCCTTTGTCTTGAGTCATGATCCCAGGGTCCTGGGATTGAGCCCCACATCGGGCTCGAGCCCCCATCGGGCTCCCGGCTCCATGGGAAGCCTGCTTCTCCCTCTCCCACTCCCCTGCTTGTGTGCCCTCTCTCACCATCTCTCTCTCTGTCAAATAAATAAATCAAATCTTAAAAAAAAGAAAAGAAAAGGAGTTTCACCCCATGGCTGACCAGTCTAGTATTTGAAGAACATGTGAAATCCTAGACAGAAAACTCTTTTCACAATCTTAAGCCACTGATTTAAATGACAGTTCCTTAAAAGTCCAAAGTTTGAGGTCCAAAATCTTTGGGAACACAACTGGACAACATATTCAGCAGTGTTTCCCTCTCCGGTGCTGTCCATATGCTTGTGATCTTCCAACAGCCATCTATGCTACGTGGTAGGATTAATGAATCAACTAACTTCACATATTTTACCCTTTGTCAATTACGCTGAAACTTAATTGTGTACTGACAAACCTGTAAAAGCCAATAGAAATTCTGGATTTTCAGGAGTTACTTCATGGGGGAAAAAGTAATGAATCATCCCCATCTCTACCTCAACTAGCCAATGGCAGTGGCTTCTTCTTCTTCTTCTTCTTCTTCTTCTTCTTCTTCTTCTTCCTTCTTGTTCTTCTTGTTCTTGTTCTTGTTCTTCTTCTTTTTCCTAGCTAGGCAGTTATTTTTTTGAAATTATATTTTCTTTTACTTTTTAACTAATTATTTAAAAAAAATTTTTTTTATTTATTTGTCAGACAGGAAGAGAGAACACAAGCAGGGGTAGCAGCAGGCAGAGGGAGAAGCAGATTCCCCACTGAGCAAGGAGCCCCACGTGGGACTCGATCCCAGGACCCTGGGATCATGACCTTAGCTGAAGGCAGATGCTTAATCAACTGAGGCACCCAGGCACTCCTCTTTATCATGCGTTTAATTTAAAATATCTATTTTTATCTTCTAGGGAAACGTTGGGGACTATCTTAGGCCTCTCAGGTACAGACACTGAATAAACCCAGTTCTACTTAATGGTTTGCCATATCGGAGAACTTACTTAGAACGTGGGACATGGCGTTGTCTCTACTCTCAGATCTCGTAAAAAGGGGTATTCTCTCCTATTACCAAGTCTTGGACTTTGTTTAAGGCAGAGTCTAGATGCAGGGTCTCCTTCACTCACATTATCCTCTCGATGTGGTTCAGGAGATGGTACTCCACAATATGGCACTTTGGTATATTGACTATTCTAAGCTGAAGGTGTTTGAGAAAACTGCAGGAGCAGGAATGTCACCTGACCCCCCCACTCCCCTTGTTCCCAGAAATAGGCCATAAAACCCTCATGGGAAAGGTGCCCTCCCTATACCCAGAGGAAAAGAAAACATCCTTATCTCTGAAGACAAAGAGACGCCAAGAAGAATCCTAACAAACAGGCCTGGCTGGGTTTCTCCTAGTTTACTATAATTATCTCATACTCTGTGACATATTGTATTTCTTCTCAAAGTATTTCTTCTCAACCCTCTGCTCTTCATCACACCTAGCATAAAAATACTAAAGTTTAACCATTTCTTTGGTTCTTCTTTTCCTACGAAGTCTCCAGGGTCATGTCAAACTTATATTAAATAAATCTGTATCCTTTTTTTTCCCGTTAATCTGACTTGTTACTTTAATTTTCAGACCCAGCCAGGGATCGTAAACGAGTTAAGGAAAACTTTTTCCTCCCCTATACTCTATAAATTTAGATCGCAAACTCCTTCTGATATGTGAAAGGGTCTTTGATCTACAAGTAGTAAAGAAGGAGAGGGGAGCAAATCTAGTTCCGTTTAATTTTTTTTCTCGAAAATCTTTTGTATCTTAAACCAGACGGTACATTGTAGACTTGAACCCAAGAACCTGGACACTTTTGTCGTCTCATTTTTGCCATGCATGAGTAGAAAGAAGCAAATGAATTGGTGCTGAAGGAATCCACAGAAGGGACCCATCTGTTAATTTTTTGCGGAATTATCCTACCTCAGTGGAGTTAAGGATTATCCTCCTATTTTCCTACCTCAGTGGAGTTAAGGATGGAATTCTTTGGTTTCTAGCTTGATGAGTAATGATAACAACAGCAGAAACAGAACATTTTGGATAGAAATAGGTGGGTGTGTGAGTTAGTTTCAGATGTTACTAGTTTGCAGATTCAGACGAACACATATACCCTTCCCCGCAGTTGAAGATATGACTTTAAAGACCCCAGAAAGGTCAAAGTCAGACAGTGGACTTGGGAGCCATCAGCATGGTGATGAAATGATTAATTTGGGATGAGACACATCCAGAGATTGCTTAAAATGGCAAATGGTTTTTCAGAAGTTACCTCAGGGTAGAAAAAAGTGATGAATCACCACCGTCTCTGCCTCAACTAGCCAATGACTTCCTTTTTTTGTTTTTTCCTGTCTAGGCAGTTGTTTTCTTCAAATTATATTTTCAAGGCCAAAATTTGTCCCTCCAACCTCGTATGAAACCCTGATTGCTCAGAAGATGAATATTTTGGGAACAACAAAATTAAAGGGGAAAAATCAATCAGCTGTATGATGATAATCACTGACAATCTTTTTTTTTTAAATTTATTTAAATAACCTGTACACCCAACTTGGGGCTCGAACTCACAATCCCAAGATCAAGAGTCGTATGCTCTTCTTACTGAGGCAGCCAGGTGCCCCTCTGACAGTCTTAATGTAAACATTTTCTGTGGCATTGGGGGAAAATGGACAGGGAAATATGGATAACCCTTGTCAGAAGTTTGAATGGAAAAAGGAGAGAGATGGGTGAAGCTATTGTTAGACCAAGTTTAAAGGACAGAGGAAAAGGCAGAAAATGTTTCTGACCCGGCAAAAGGGAAAGAGTTAAGTGTTCAGTTGAGTGGTTGGCCTGGAACAGAAGGAAGGAAAAGAGTCCCTCAGCGTTTATTCTTAGACCCCAGAAGTGACAGTGACAGATACCAGGTAACTTTGTGAGATGCTGGCGGCGGAGGGTTGGAAGAGCAGGGAGGAGACTGAAGAAAGTCACATTTAATGGCCTTAGATTTGTCAGTGAGTTAGGAGAGCGGATATCTGCCTATAGAAAGGGGGGCAGGGGGCGCCTGGGTGGCTCAGTTGGTTAAGCGACTGCCTTCGGCTCAGGTCATGGTCTTGGAGTCCCGGGATCGAGTCCCGCATCGGGACTCCCTGCCGAGCAGGGAGCCCGCTTCTCCCTCTGACCCTATCCCCTCTCATGTGCTCTCTCTCTCTCTCAATCTCTCTCTCAAATAAATAAATAAAATCTTAAAAAAAAAAAGAAAGGGGGGCAGGGTTCCATGGGTGATACGAAGATTCATAAATAACAACAATAGGAACTGTTTAGTGAATGCTTTCTATTTAATAATATGCTATTAAGAATATTAAATAATTTTATTCACACTTAAAACAACCCTATGGGATAGAACCTACTCTAATCCTCATTTTATGAATGAGGAAGTTGCCGCTTAGAGCAGGTCAGTAGCTGGTCTTAAATCACAGTTTAATAAGCGGTGGGGCCTGGAGAGAAAGAAGGGCTGTCTGGCTCCAAATCGCCAAAGTCCGGATGCCATCCAGGAAATCTAAAGGGATCATCCCTAGGGGATCTGAGAATAATGACGTGAGGTATTTCTGTTCTGATCTACCTAGCTGCTTGAAATAATAACCGTCTGTACTTAAAACATGAACAGAAGGCTTGAGTTTCCAGTGTGAAAAAGAACAACAGTGAAGGTAAGTGATAAAAAGAGACATGTCAGAACCTTTGCAGCCAAAGTGCAGATCAGGAAATCTTCTGAAATCTGTGTAGGGCACATTTATCCAAGGACGTATCTGCTTAACATGGTTAGACGGTGGTGTGGTGCAGAGGTTTTGTACAGAGGTTCTAGTGTATTTTCCTTCTTACAAACGCTCCCTGAAGCTATTCTACTGGAGAAGAACAGGCATATGAAATGAGATTAGCAAAACCCCTTTGGCAACATTCCCTAGCCGCCCTCCCCCTCCACCGCACCTTCCACCTCCACCCAGCCAGTGGTTCTCAAACTTTTGCCTGCGTAATAATCCCCAGGAGGTCTTGCTAAAACAGAGGCTCCTGGGATTCACCCCCAGAGCTCAAAAATGTGCATGTTTGACAAACTCCCTGGTGATGCCAAGCTGTTCATCGGGGAGCACACTTTGACAATCACCACTCTGGCTTGCTTCACATCACATGCTTATCCAGAGTATTACGAAGGGTAGATCCTTGGGTTAGATTGGAAGTCCTAGCACACAAGCTAATGCCTGAAGGAGAGCGGCCCCTCCGGCTCACCACAAGGGACTACCTATAGTTTGCTTCAGGGGACAAAACGCAAAAAATTATAACTTTCGGAGTAATAGCAGCTAAAACATAATAGGGATTACACAGACAGCAGAGAATTGAGCTCATTTAAATTTTAACCAACTGAAAGCAGCACGTTTTTACTACAGTATTCTCTTGCACCAGGGCAATAATGTCTGTAAGAATCATAAAACCTGCTGTTTAGGTATTCTCTACAAAACAAGTTTTAGGAAAACTTGGTGCTTTATGCCAAGAGACGATCAGAGTAAAACACTTCAGCACCACCCGATGCTTCTGATGGAAATTTTTTTCAAGCATTCTGTCAGCAGCTCCAATTCCGGTAAAAGTATTGTTGTTTTTTAAAAAAATTCAAATAACGGTGATAATATATTTTATCTGGACTTGAAAAAATGTCCTCGTGTTTTAGATGCTGGCAGTTTTAAAATATGAAGTATAAATTCCTAGAGATCCATTCGTAGAGAGGCACTCACAGTATCTTTATATCAGACTTTCAAAATATTTTTAAGAGGGCCTATAGTATTATTTATTTTCAAAGTATGATTAAAAACAAGAATAGGTTAAGACCTGAGACATATTTTTCACCTCTTTTCAGTAAAGTTAAACTTGGTTTGTGTATGAATCAGGTAGGGATGCTGTAACAAAGTATCACAACCTGAGTGTAGACAACATTTACGAATCATAGATCTGGAGGCTAGGAGAAAAAAATCAAGGAGTTGGAAAGGTTGGCTTTTCTGAGCACCGTGAAGGAAAGAGCTATAATATTGTTTTTTAATGGAGATGTAAACTTTGCCATAGAGGATAATCTAATATCTGAGATTAATAAAAAAAAAAAAAAAAAAAAAAGGAGAGGGGAGTGGATGGGGAAGAATGTTATCAACTTGTTCCTTCGGAAAAATCCTCTGTTGTTAGGTAAAAGGCACCGGCCTATCATCTGAATGCCAAATACACGGTTCTTTTCAAATCCGCAGGAACAAATATAATGCTCTTTTTCCACCTTGGGACCCATCTGCTGCAGAAGCTTCTAACTTCCTGTTTCTGTCTCGGGTACACGTGGATTGTCCAGCCTGGACTCTAGCCCTCTTGCCTGGGGCCAAGCTCATTTCTGACTGCATGCCTCCCTTGAAAGCTCTAAGAAGTATGAGATGCTATAAACATTACATTGTATATTTACGGATAATAAGACTGGGGAGGGCCCCCTTGGAGTCTGTGGAGGCCTGCTGGGAACAGGATTCCTATAACGCCAAATAATGTCTGGAAAGCTGTGGTCCAAGGCCTTTTTTGCTGGCTATAAGCAGGGTCTCCGGAACCAGAGGGAGCACACAGCTTTTCTTAAAATCGAAGGTGTTTATGCTCGAGATGAAACGGAATTCTATCTAGGCAAGAGATGTGCTTATGTGTACAAAGCAAAGAACAACACAGTGACTCCTGGTGGCAAACCAGACAGAACCAGTGTAATCTGGGGAAAAGTAACTTGAGCTCATGGAAACAGTGGCATGGTTCGTGCCGAATTCCAAAGCAACCTTCCTGCTAAAGCCATTGGCTGCAGAATCCATGTGATGCTCTACCCCTCAAGGATTTAAATTTAATGAAAAGTAAATAAAGGTGTAGATTTGTTCTCTTGTAAAAAAAAAAAAAAAAAAGCCTGGGGAGAAACACAACAAAAATATTCAGGCTGGTTCATTCTGAGTAATTCAATTGCAGGTGATTTTTCTTTTTTCTTTTTACTTTATGTATTATTTAAATTCTCTGTGATGAAAATGTAATACTTTCAAAGTTAAGAGAAAATACTGTTTTGTTTTGTTTTAATTTTAAGGCTATGGCTTATTGATTGATATTAGTGCTACCGCTTCTGATAAATAGGTATTGCAGTTTGGAAGGACCGTTTGGACAAAATATAAACATATCTCAGTGCAGTAAAACAGCCCATATAACTGCCACTTGATTGTTAAGTCATCCCCCCCACACACAGACATGCACATGACCGTGCCCATGGACCGTGTCCTTGTACCGTACCTTATACTACGGCATGACTGCTCTGAACCCATAACCATCCAGATTTCAGTACTAAAAATAGCCTGAGAAATATCAAAACAACAGCAAACAAACAGCAAACTATTGACCACAAATAACAGTTATACAATTCAAGGGGCTTCCATTAAACAGCAGCCAAATGGGGCAGGTACTTTAGAGTAGTTGCTGAGTTTCTTTCTGCCTCCAGAGCGAGCTGTCGTGGAGGCAACCCCCATCCCCAGCAGCAGACGGGGCAACTGAGGCCGGAAGAGCTGCCAGAAGAGAAAGCAAAGCTGCCTCCACCCAGGCCCGTTAGAGATTTTCCAGGACAGATTAAAACTACGGAGAAATCTGACCCGATGTGACTTCTCACTCTGTGTACTTCCTCTGTACTGGTGAACTAGAAGTCTATCAGAAAACAGGGCCCAGGGGTGCCTGGCCGGCTCTGTCAGAAGAGCATGCGACTCTTGATCTTGGGGTTGTAAGTTCAAGCCCCCACATTGGTTGCAGAGATTACTTAAAAATAAAATCTTAAAAAAAAAAAGTGGGGCCCAGAGAGGAAGGAAGTAATGAAGCCTACTGTTTGCTAACCCGCGTGATTGCAGGCTGCTTTTTATCCATTCACCAAAACAATAGGAACTTTTTTTAAGATTGTATTTTTAAGTAACCTCTACACCCAGTATGGGGCTTGAACCCACAACCCCGAGAGCAGAGATCAAGAGTCACATGCTCTAGGGCGCCTGGGTGGCTCAGTTGGTTAAGCAACTGCCTTCGGCTCAGGTCATGATCCTGGAGTCCTGGGATCGAGTCCCACATCAGGCTCCCTGCTCGGCAAGGAGCCTGCTTCTCCCTCTGGCCCTCACCCCTCTCACGTACTCTCTCTCTCATTCTCACTCTCTCAAATAAATAAATAAATCTTTAAAAAAAAAAAAAGAGTCACACGCTCTACAGACAGAGTCAGTGAGTCATCCTTCCCTTTTTTCTTAGTCTAGCTAAGGTTCTGTCAATTGTATTTATCTTTTTTTTTAAGTAGCTCTTAGTTTTGTTAATCATTTTTGTTTTTCTAATCTCTATTTTATTTATTTCTGCTCTTGCTTTTGTGATTTTTCATAGCCTTTTTATTTAAGAAATTCCGATGGGCTTATGATGTTGAGTTCTAATCTGGAGAAAAAGGAATCAGATGAGCACTCAAGATAAACAGCTTGTGATGGATCACATTATGATCACTGTTGTACAGATGTAGAAACTGTGTTGCTAAAAGGTCACAGCCGGTGGAAGAGCCGAACCTTGATCTAACCACTACACGGTACTACCACCTCCTGGACCAATCTCCTGCTTCTCCCTCTTCCTGTGCCCCACCCCTATCCCCCTTGTGCTCTATCGCAAATAAATAAATGAAATCTTAAAAAAAATACAGTATCTATAAATAAATATTTAAAAAATAAAGTATCTATGTCAATTTCATAATCCTGGAAAATGTTTCACACTTACTTACCACCTGGGTTAATCCAGCCATTAAATGAGAGGTAGATCTGCTTCCCAAACCTACCATTTTCCCCTTACCACCCTGAGGCCTTTAAAATTTGCAAGATTTCCCCTTAACCTACATTCCTAGAAAAAATTGAAAAGTTAGAAGGGATTAGTAACAAAAGATGACCTCTACATCCAATGAATGGAAAATAAGTTGTTTCACCTACAATCTGAGAGTCAAGGGTAGGGAAGAACTTAACTATTTGAGAGTACTGAGAGATAATCAGCTATACCAGAAATTACAGAATCACTTGCTTTCCAGCAAGATTTCACCAATGCTTTAACATGGTCTAAAAACTGCTCTGAAATTGAGGAAACAGTGCAAAAACTTCCCAAAAGTGTTGTAACTATTCCCACTGCAGGACACTGCACGGGCTGTTGGTTAAGATTCAAGTACCTTTTATTCATCCAGAATGATTCCCCCTTTATAATTTTCTAGAATCTTCTAGGCCAGATAGTTTATGAGAGAGTATATCATACTGGCTCTTCAGTATAATTATGAGAATAGTTTGAAATAAGGGGAGGAGCAGGGGGCAGCTCTATTTGCAATAATAAAAGTATCATAGGAAAGTTATTTCTAAGCTACAAATAATTCTGCATAATAAGGTATACATTGCCGGGTGCCTGGGTGGCTCAGTCGGTTAAACGTCTGCCTTCGGCTCAGGTCATGATCCCGGGGTCCTGGGATCGAGCCCCGCATCCGGCTCCCTGCTCCGCGGGAAGCCTGCTTCTCCCTCTCCTACTCCCCCTGCTTGTGTTCCCTCTCTCACTGTGTCTCTCTCCGTCAAATAAATTAAAAAAGCTTAAAAAAAAAGATCAAAATAAACCACACACACACACAAAAAAGACTACTAAACTCACCCACCAGGGGAAGCTACAGAAAGGGGAGGAAACAAGACTGTTGCTGAAACTGGCGAGTTCAAGAACACAGTGCCTTCCTCAAGATCCGGGTATCAGGAAGCTACTGTTGCTAACACTGCCTCAGCAGCCTTCAGTGGCCACGAAGCTTGTAAATGGTTGCTGGGACAAGGCTGCCGAAAACCCCGACGTCCCATGACCATGCTGGCCAGCAGCAGCTACCAAAGCAGCCAGGAGAGGGCCCCTGCCTCACTTCCATTTCTCAGGTCTCTTGGATGTGCACATTATTGATAAATCAAAACTCACAACTACAATCCTAGCTCCAAAAAAATTTAGGAAATTGAGGTTTTGGTTTTCCAGCCTCTCTAAGGAGAGGAAAGTATATAAAAAGGAGGGAGGGGCACCTGGGTGGCTCAGTGGGTTAGGTGGCTGCCTTTGGCTCAGTTCATGGCCCTGGGTCTTGGGATCGAGCACTGTGTCAGGCTCCCTGATCAGAGGGGAGCCTACTTCTTCCTCTCCCTCTGCCCTTGCCCACCTCATGCTCTACCCACCCCTCACCCCCCACCTCCCATCCCCCCAGGGATCAGTCAGTGGAGCAGTGACTCTGGATCACAGAGTTGTGAGTTCAAACCCAACACTGGGTGTAGAGATTACTTAAAAATAAAATCTTCATTTTTATTTTTTTTAAGATTTTATTTATTTGAGAGAGAGAGCATGAGTGGGGGGAACAGCAGAGGGAGGGGGAGAAGCAGACCCCCCCGCTGGGCAGGGAGCCTGACCGGGGACTCGATCCCAGGACCCTAGGATCACAACCTGAGTGGAAGGCAGACGCTTAACCAACTGAGCCACCCAGGAGCTCCAAAAATAAAATCTTTAAAAATAATAAAAAGGGGCACCTGGGTGGCTCAGTTGGTTAAGCATCTGACTTCCGCTCATGTCATGAACTTGGGGTCCTGGGAGCAAGTCCTGCATTGGGCTCCACACTCATCAAGGAGTCTGCTTGTCTCTCTGCCCTTCTCCACGCTCATGTGTGTGCACTCTTTCTGTCTCAAATAAATTAAAAATCTTAAAAAGAAAAAATAGGGGCACCTGGGTGGCTCAGTCGTTAAGCGTCTGCCTTCAGCTCAGGTCATGATCCCAGGGTTCTGGGATAGAGCCCCACATCAGGCTCCCTGCTCCTCCCAAAGTCTGCTTCTCCCTCTCCCACTCCCCCCTGCTTGTGTTCCCTCTCTTGCTGTGTTTCTGTTAAATAAATAAATAAAATCTTAATAAAATAAAATAAAATAAAATGTCCTTGGTAATAAGTAGAATGAAAGGATTCTGAGCCAGAAGCAGCACAAGAATGGAAGAAAAAGTCTGTTTCACACTTTTTTATTTTATAAACCAATAGAGATATAATGTGGAGCAGAGAATTTTTTATATAGTCACATGAAGACATTACCAGCTACCATCTACTATAACCATCATTTTATTGGAGAATTAACATTTTTTAAAGGAATTTTATTTTTAAAGATTTTATCTATTTTTTTGACAGAGAGAGCTCGAGCAGGCAGAGCGGCAGGCAGAGAGAAGCAGGCTCCCAGCTGAGCGGAGAGCCGACGTAGGACTTGATCCCAGGACCCTGGGATCATGACCTAAGCCGAAGGCAGACGCTTAACTGACTGAGCCGCCCAAGTGCCCTGAGAATGAACATTTTTAATACCAAAACGATGGGAAGGTTATACTCTCAGAATTTAAGAGCTGGATACATTTCATTTCAAAAAAAAAAAAAAAATACGACCTTGTTCTTTCCTTTCCCGAGGAAACACTGTTTCAGTGTGGCATCGCTCTGAAACCACGAAGTATTATAAGGTCACAGCCATAGCGGGGAAGAAACTCAGCTTCTTGTCCAGTCTGTTTCAGACTTGCCAAATAGCCTTGAACAGGTCGCTTTACCACTGGGCCCTCATCTACTGCTAACTGAAATTAATATTAGAAACAAATGTTAACATTTAAGAAAGGAGAAGAGAAGGTGTGGAAGAAACAGTTTCTAAAAGGAACATAGACTAGAAAAAAAACTTATTTAAAAAGGCATTAGACTAAGAACTCTTAGTTCTCTTACAGTCCTAAAAGTCTAGTATTCATCTTTTTTTCTGGACTCCTAATAACCCTCGACCTGGACTTTGGCTTCTGGAGTCTACTTATGTCAACTCATCCCCTTCAGTGGCCCACATTGAATAAAGCACAGATTTTTTTTTTCATGTCACTCTTTTTGTTCAAAAGCATTCCATGGCTACCAATTGTCAATAAAATATAATCCAAACTATTCAGTGTGGCATTCAAGGCCCTCCTCAGTCCTAATCCCTACCTGACCTGCAATTACCTGCCATTCACAAAATAACTGGTATCACCTGATACGGTGCCTTTATTTACCATTTCCCTCCACTTTATTTCAACAAATATTCATTGAGCTTATTGAGCATCTTCTATGTGCCAGACTCTGTGTTAGAAACTTCAGGTTCAAAGATGAATCAGGGGGCGCCTGGGTGGTATAGTCAGTTAAGCTTTCAACTCTTGATTTTGGATCAGGTCATGATCTCAGGGTCGTGAAATCGAACGCTGGTGGGGCTCCAAGCTCAGTGGGGAGTTTTCTTGAAGATTCTCTCTCTCCCTCTCCTCCTGGTCCTCCTCCCTTCTCAAGAAACAAAACAAAATAGGGGCACCTGGGTGGTCAGTCCATTGAATATCTGCCTTCAGCTCAGGTCATGATCCCGGGATCCTGAGATGGAGCCCTGCATCGGGCTCCCTGCTCATCAGGGAGTCGGCTTCTCCCTCTCCCTCTGCCTGCCACTTACCGTGCTTGTGCTCTCTAAGAAATGGATAAAATCTTAAAAAAAAAAAAAAAGAAAAAGAAGATGAAACAAAATAAAACAAAAAAACAAAGATGAATCAGGCTCAGCCCCTGTTAGAGTGACTACCCATCCCAGGTTGCCCAGGACTGTCCCAGGGAAACCCTAGTCCTGGGATAACTGAGATAGTTGATCACGCTAGCACCTGTTGACAAGAAATTATAAGGATCTTAAGATCCCTTCTAACTCAGAAACTCTGCCTAGATGCATATACTTTTCCCCAACTTTCTTCCAGAATAATTATTTTGGATTTCCCTAAAAATTAGCATAGTATCATAGACTATTCCCCAGCAATGACTTTTATGTGCTTATAAAATCCTGGAAGGCAGATATATCTTTCCCGGACCTCACAGTACCTACTAGAGCCTTATAATGATTGTCAAAGGGATGCAGGTTGAATTGAGCAGAGAAGTTGGACAAATTAATATGTCAGTGTTTGTTTTTTTTTTAAAGATTTTATTTATTTATTTGACAGACAGAGGGATAGTGAGAGAGGAAACACAAGCAGAGGGAGTGGTAGAGGGAGAAGCAGGCCTCCCATGGAGCAGGGAGCCCAATGCGGGGCTCGACCCCAGGACCCTGGGATCACGACGCGAGCCGAAGGCAGACGCTTAACGACTGAGCCTCCCAGGCGCCCCAGTCTTTTTTGTTCTTAACTGAAAACATTTAAGGTAAAACACATCAGGAAAAATGTTTTATCGGATGGTTATTTTTATAAAGTTAACAGCACCCAGACCAAGTGACAGAACACACCCCAGAAGCCCTGCTGTCCCTTCCAGTCACAGTCTCCCAACGGGTAAGCACAATCTGGATTTATGACACCACAGATTAGTTTTGCTGTTTTTGACCTTTATATAAATAGAATCTTTCAATACATTCTCTTTTGCACCCTGGTTTCTTTCACTAAAATTGAAATTCATCCATATCGTTGCATATCACCTTAATACATCTGCTCTCATTGCTGTATCCTATTTCGTTGAGTGAATATACCACCGTGTATTCATCCATTCTTCTTTCAATGAACATTGGATTATGTATTTCCAGTTTTGGAGCTATTAGGAATACTGCTGAGATGAACATGCTAGTACCTATGTTTTGGTGAACATGTATATGCATTTTTGTTGAAATAGCTTGGAATGAAATTGTTGGGTCACAGGGTAGGCCTAGGTTTTGTTTTAATAAAGATTGCTAGTTTTCCCAAGTGATGACACCAATTTATCAATGTATACCCCTAATTAACAGTGTATGAGTCTTGGGTGCCTCGTATCCCCTCCCACGTTTGGCATTCCTTCTTTCTCTCCTTTTCCTCCTCCTTCCTTTTAACCATTCCGGTGGGCCTGCTGTGCAATCTCATGTAGTTTTAATTTGGAGTTCCCTGATGACCAATTCAATTGCATACCTTTTCATGTGTTTATTGTTCACTGGGAGGTTCTCTTTTGAGAAGTTCAGTGTAGATCTTTAAAAAACAAAAACAAAAACAAAAAACAACAAAAAACCGTCACTATGGCCTCGCCTCTTTACTAAAGGCCAAGCCATCATGGTGAGGCTCCAAATAATTCCAAGTTAGGTTCGGAGAAGAGCAATCTCTCCAAAACACTTTTGTGTTCTCTTGGGCCCTCCCCTCCCCTGGAGAGCACCAACAGGGCGGCAGGGGACGACTTTTAATAGAAATTCGAAAGAGTCCTTTCTGGGAGGTGGAAAGAAAGACAGTTGGGTTTTTCATCAGAAAACAGCCACAGGGGCCTAAAGAACTACCAGGAATTGCTCCCCCCGCACCCCCGTCCGCCTTCCCGGCACCCACTCCGGCCCGCCCCGCGGGGCTATCTGGGGGCACCTTCTCGGGGGCGAGAGGGCGGTGAGGGGGACGGGTATCTCTTAAAGCAGAAATGTTAACACCCTCCTAACGGCGACTTTGAGGATTGTGGGGCCCAGCGCTGTTTCCCCGTAAAGGGTTCCCAGCCGCCTGCGTCCGAAGACGCCGGAGGGGTCGTGCGGCGGCCGCCCGCGGGGTTCAGTCTGGTGTGTGGGTGAGAAGTGGGGCTGGGGTCGCCGTGGTCGGGGGGAGCGCGCGTCTCCCTTCCGGAGGGAGCCGGATAAACGAGTCACGTTTTACGACCACATCAGCGGATCCGTTCCAAAAGAATCCTTGGCATTTGGCGCAGCGCGGGGCCCTAACGGCTGCGGAGCGAGCCCCGCGGAAGGCAGTGGCGCCGTTATTGCCACTCCCGGGCGCGGCGACCTGGGACAGCGGAGAAGCGTGGGGGGCCCCGGAGACGGACGGTTGAGCGGAGCCGCAGGGCCCAACTGCAGTTGCCGGGTCCGGGTGGTGGACACGCTGAGCTGTCCCAGTGGCCGGCAGGTGGGAGGACCAGCCCGCGAGCTGGGATCGGGTCCAGGTGGGTGGAGACCCAGAGTTGGGCTGGGCTGAGGGAGAGCGGGTCCTGCGGCTCTGGAGAAACCGGCACGTCGCCTCTGAGTACTGGAGACAATATTGGTTATTTCCCGAGCACCTATTGTGCCTCAGTCCCTGCTCTAAATGCTGGGGATCCCACTGCGTACCAGACAGTGGCCCTGCCCTCCCGGAGCTTATACTCTAGCGAAGAGACAGCAAGGAAAACACACGGATAGATAATAAAATGCCAAACGGTGATAAATCTTATGAAGAGAATACACAGTAAGAGATGGGGAGGCGACTGGTGTATTAAGGTGGGCGAGGGAGAAGGAATGGTATATTAAATCGGGGGTGGGGGTGGGCGAGAGGGATGGGGTGGGTCTGAGAAGTGCTTTCCCAGGAAGTGTCTTGACCAGAGACCTGACAGAAGTGAGGAAGCCATGAAGAATGGTCCAGGCGGAGGGAACTTGAAGGATGTCTAGCACGGGTTAACTGTTAAGCAGATGAGATTAGTTTTGTAGGTTTTTGCAAGATGAAAACTGGAATTTTCTTAGAAAGTTATGGATCATCCATTCATTTAATGCTTTATTCCTGAGTGTAAGAGAAGGGGAGTAAGGCCCGGTGTCCTTGGCAAAATACTGTTATTAATTTTGTCCCAGTTCAATACATAGACTAAATTGAGAATTTCCACTTGTTTTCAAGAAGAACTTATCTGAATTAATTTCATAAATAACCAAGTAGCATCTCCCTTTTTAACAAAAGTATATTTACTCGAGTTTAAAGAGTTATGGACTGTTTTTGTTTGTTTCTCGATTTGTCCCCTCCCCCCATCTCCTAAATGAGGATGACTTAGAAGACAAGGAGTTGCAGACAGGAAAGGAGGGAGATGAGACTGGGGTGAGAAGTTTGAAGAGAGAAATGGAAAGGAGGAGTAACAGAGTCTGTGCAATAGTCAGAGGAATGGTCTGTTCTAATACTCTGCCTCCTCCTGATAAACTCAGGAAATAACACTGGTGCTTCAGCATACAACATCTCAGCTGATCCCCACAACCGTGCATCCACTTCAGGAGAGGAGGGAACAGATTCAGGACTTGATAACTGGTTAAGCAGAATCATGATTTCGGACTCCACTACAGCTCACTGAAGCACTTTAGGCCAAAGGTGGCTTATTTCCAATATTTTAAATTTTATATGGCAAAATAAGCCACATTAAGGCCCAGAATTTTGTAACAGCAAGATTACCTAACCCCTGCTTATTTTGCTAATGGGGAAACCACTAGTTGATGAAGAGCAATGACTCCAAATATAGGGGTTCCATTTTCACCATATCCAGCTCTGTCCCTTTTCTCTCCCCAGAACCCTTAACTTGATAAAATTCTTCCCACTGGCTACTGAACAAGTGGAAAGAGCTTTGTTGACGACCCCAGAATTGAGTTAATCTAAGACATCATTAGAATTCTGAAGGTTTCACATTCTTCCACAAGTATTTATTAGTGTGCCCACTGGTGGGCTAAGTCATACTTAAGCTCTTGAAGAGTTTAAGTAGATAGAGCGAATAAATAACTAGCCAATTACAATTTACAGGAAGCAGTACCTTGAAGAGGATTTGGAGGGAGAGTCAATTCTTAGTATAGCAGAGAGATGGAGCGCAACGAACAGGTTGTGAGTATTAAGAATTTATGTCAGATTGGTATCAAACTGTTTTGTCATGGTTGTGTTAATAATCATGATACCTGTCATCTTCCTAAACTTTTGTTATCTTGATCATGTATGCCATACATAAGTGGTGGTGGGAGAGACATATTGCAGCCAGTGGACTTGGTACATTCTCACGTTGTCTTTTCACAATTAACTAGTATTTGCCCCTTAGGGTGTTTTGTGCTTTCATATCATCAAGAGTAATAAGAATGATAAAATAGCCGTGTTCAGCATTGTAATTGCAAACAGGTCTTGGTAAAATTATACATAACTGGTCTTGGGGGAACATCCTCGAAAAGAAGCATGGCTGTGTAGGTGTGAAGAGTAATACAGAGTAATAGATGAATTCCAATAGGAAGAAGTCTTCTTATAGAGCAGACTCTAGAGTGTAACTGAGTCCCTATTACCTTAGAAGCATTGTGATAAGAATCTCCCAAAAGGCGTTAACCCTTTGGAATGAGATAGGGTAGGGTAGACATCATTGGGTGGCTAAAATCACATGTTGCCTGAAGTCAGTGGTTTACCACATGTGATCACATCCAGAAAAACTTTAAATAAAGTTGTTTCTGGGAAATCACTGGTATCTTGAATGGCTGGCTGCCCGATTTTTTTCCTGAAATGTTTAATGGTCATACTAAGGGAAGAAAAGCTGGGGGAGCAATTGCTCTTCCTTAGCATATTTTCCAAAAGATGAACATTTTGGAAAAATTTAAAAGTCAGTATATTTTAAAAGATGATACATTTACATGACAATTGTTAAGACTATTTTGGAAAGATGTTAGAGGAAGCACTATAAGAGCAAGATATGAAACACAAAGCCACCGTGCCCCTGCCATCCCAGACCCCTATCTAGTCCCCCCTGCTGTATATTTATTTAATAATTAGATTAGACCCTGTACTTTGTTTTCCATTTCAAAAATCACAGAATTGCCTACCTCTGTTATTTGTGAGCTTCTAATTATGCCGACCAATCGTTGTTAAGATACCAATATATCGTTTTTATTTTAAAAGAAGTCCATATCTATGAAACATCCCAATAATACAAAGTCTCCTGAATCTTGGTAGTAATTAAGGATAAGTAAAGGTTTAAGATGGTTGTTGCTGTCGTTACTTTTGACAAGGTCATTTTGACATAGCCAGATACAAATGGCTATGAAAGTTTGTCCTATTTCATATCTATTAGCCACAGTATAATTAGCTTTTTGCATGACGTGTCTCTTTGCCTATTATTGTAACAATTAAATTAGATCATATATTCTAAGCACTTGGCCGAGTATTTGGCTATGTAGGGAAAAATCCAGTTCTTCCCTACTGTGATTCTTTCCTTTGGGTCTTGTTTCCTACTCACACAAAACACTTCAGTTCTAGTCACCAAATGTGTCAAGGTTTTTCCTCACACCAAGCAATCTTCTGTAACACCACTTAGTTGTCCTATAATTTTATTCAATTAGGACACTATCTACCTGGAGATAGAATCAGATTCCACAGGTTAGGGGCTCGGTCCTACTAGACTGACCCTCCCCCCAACACACTCACACACTTCAGATACCAGTTGCAAGCCCCAGTTTTACCCATACTTCTGACCAGCTGGCCCTAGATCAGGGATTCCAACAACCCCTCCTTTGGGTTTGACTACTTTGCTGGAGTGGCTCAAAGAACGCAGGAACAGTTACTTATATTTACCAGCTTATTAAAGACTACGATAAAGGGTGCAGATGAACAGTCAGATAAGAGATACGTAGGGTAAGTCTGGGGGCTTCCAAGTGCAGGAGCTTCTATCCTCCTGGACTTGGGGTGAGTCACCCTCCCAGGATGCATGTGTTCACCAGCCTGAAAGCTCTCTGAAAGCCCTACTATTGGGATTTTATGGAGCTTCCTCACGTAGGTATGATCAATTTCTTGCCCCTCTCCCTGCTCTGGAGGGTGAGGACGTGGGGCTGAATCGCCAAGCTTCTAACCATGGCTTGGTCTTTCTGGTGACCAGCCCCCATCCAGGAGTCCTCTCATTAATGTAATGAGTCACCTGATTAGAACAAAAGATGCTCCTAGCCCTCTCATCACTTAGGAATTTATAAGGGTCTTAGGATCTCTGTGTCAGGGACGGGGTCAAAGACAAATAATAGAACAAGAGAAGCTCCTAGTGTTCTTATCCCTTAGAAAATCACAAGGGTTTTAGGAGCTTTGTGCCAGAAGCTAGGCATATAGAAAATATTAAATAATTGGGAACTTCCAGTTATTTACATACATTGATTTGTGAGGGGGACTGAATTCAAGGTTTAAGATCTTGAGATAAATTTTCAAGGTCACACAGCTAGAGCATGCTGGAGCTGGCCTGTGATCAATATCTTTATACCAAAGCCCTCTTTCTTTTCTTTTGTTTTGCATGGTCCTTGTAGTAGACAGATCAAGAGGTTCAGAATTCAAAAACAATGGGGAGAAAGCAATCACAGTATGAAAAAGATAACCTACATTAGTATTCACCTGTTAAATTGTAGTTTAGGTTCGAGAGGAGATCAGGAAGGAATATAGAGTTAGAAAATTAAATCTAGGGGCACCTGGGTGGCTCAGTCTGGTGAGCTTCTGCCTTAGGCTCAGGTCATGATCCCGGGGTCTTGAGATCGAGCCCAGCATCGGGCTCCCTGCTCAGCGGGGAGCCTGCTTCTCCCTCTGTCTGCCGCTCCCCCTGCTCATGCTCTCTCTCTCTCTCTCTGACAAATAAATAAATAAAATCTTAAAAAAAAGAAAAAAAACTAAATCTAAAGACATCCGAAGATCCTTGCCCTCTAGCCCTCTGTAACTCCTTAGCTTGCTATGTTAGGGAATACCACAGAGGTAAAATGACACACAAACATCACTTATACAAATTATGATGGGAATCAGATACATAGTTCTTTTATTCAAGTATTGCTCCCCTAAGGAAATAATTTATGGAGTAACAGGATTGTTTTTCTCAAAAATGGGTAGTTCTCTGTGATTCAGTTATTCATTCAAATATTTCAAATAGTGCCTATGGTAGGTACTGTTGGTGCCAAGGACTCACCTCAAGTAGCTTATATTCTGGCAAAGGAAGTGATACATTCTATTAAGAAAAATAAAGCAAGTTAAAGGCATACATGTTGGGATGGGAAGGTAGGGTTGCATAAATAATGTGGTCAAAGAAGGCCTGTGCAACATGAATTTGAGCAGGAACCTGAGTGACAATAAAGAGCCAGCCATGAGAAGATCTGAAGAAAGTGTTTCCGATAGAGGGAAGAGTAGATGTAAAGGTGCTTGGTAGAAAGGCTTAGCAGATTAGAGCAAGGAGTCCACAAAGTTTTCTGTAAGGAGCCAGGTAGTATTTTAGGCTTTGTAGGTCCTATGTCTCTGTTAACAACTATTCAACTCTGCTGTCATATGTTAAAGCAGCCACAGACATTATGTAAACAAATGAGCATGGGTGTGTTATAATGAAACTATTTATAAACACAGGAAGAGGCTTGACATCAAAAGCATAAAGCATAAAAAAAAAAAAAGATAATTTCGGCCTGACCAAAATTAAAAGCTTCTGTTCTGCAAAACACCCAGTGAAGATGGTAAAGAGACAGGCTACAGAGAAGATATTTGCAAACCACGTATTGACAAAAAGCCCTCTCAAAACTCAACAGTAACTATAGTCAAAACAGAGTGGTATTGGTATAACATTAGACATAGCTGAATAAAATAGAATTGAGAGTCCTGAAGGAAACTCCCATATGCCTCTGTTCAACTTTCAACAAGGATGCCAGGAGCATTCAGTGAGGAAAGAATAGGCTTTTCAACAAATGGTGCAGGGACAACTGGATAGCCACGTGCCAAAGAGTGAAGTTAGACCCTTACCTCACACCACTTACAAAAATTAACTCAAAATGGATCACACACCTAAATGTAAGATCTGAAACCATAAAACTTTTTTTTAAAGATTTATTTATTTATTTGAGAGAGAGAGAGAGAGGTGAGCAAGGAGCAGAGGGAGAGGGAGGGGGGGAGTCCTTAAGCAGATTCCCTACTGAGCACAGATCCCCGGACCCTGAGATCAAGAGTGACACCTGGACCTGAGCCGAAATCAAGAGTTGGCCGCTCCATGGACTGAGCCACCCAGGCACCCCTAAAACCATAAAATTTTTAGAAGAAAACATATATGTAAACCTTTGTGATCTTCCATTAGGCTATGGTTTCTTAGATAAGGTAGCAAAATCATGAATAACAAATGAAAAAATAGATATATTGGATGTAATCAAGGTTAAACACTTGTGCTTCAAAGGACACCATCAAGAAAGTGAAAAGACAACTCTCAGAATGGGAGATAATATTTGCAAATCATGTGTACGGTAAAGGGACTTGTATCTAGAATATACAAAAACTAATTACAATTCAATAATAAAAAGACAAATAATGCAATTAAAAAATGGCCAATGATCTGTGTGGACATTTCTCAGAAGATAAAGAACTAATAAGCACATGAAAAGATGCTCAATATCACTAGCCCTTAGGGAAACGCAAATCACATCCACAGTGAGATATTATTTCACGCTCACCAGTTGTCTATAATTTAAAATACAGACACTGAAAAGTGTTGGCAAGGATGAAGAAATTGAAACCCTTTATACATTGCTGGTAGGAATATAAAATGGTATAGCTGTTTTGGAAAATAGGCTAGCAGTTCCTCAAAACATTAAACGTAGAATCACCATATGCCCCAGCAATGCCGCTCCTAGCTATATACCCAAGAGAATTGAAAATGTATGTTTACACAAAAACTTAAACTTGAGTGTTCATAGTAGCATTATTCACGATAGTGGAAACAACCCAAATGTCCATCAATTGATGATTGGATAAATAAAATGTGGTATATCCGTACAATGGAATATTATTTAATAATAAAAGGAAACAGAGTGCTGATACATGCTACAATATGGATGAACCTTGAAAACATTGTACTGAGTTTATGAAGCCAGTGAAAAAGTCCACATATTGTATAATTCCATTTATATGAAACGTCTAGAATACACAAATCTATGAAGGCAAAAACAACTCTGAATATACTAGAAACCACTGAATTGTACACTTTGATGGTAAATTGTATAATATGTGAGTTTTATGTCAATAAAACTGTTATTTAAAAAGCCTCAACCGTTTTCTAAAGAATGAGCAAAAGGGGTACCTGGCTGGCTCCGTTGGTAGAGTATGAAACTCTTGATCTCGGGATTGTGAGTTCGAGCCCCATGTTGGGTGCATAGAGATTACTTAGAAAAAAAAAAAAGGAATAAACTATTGCTACATACAACAACTTGGATGGATCTCAAGGGAATTATACTGAGTGAAAAGAGGCAATTTTAAAAGGTTATATATGATATTTTCTTGTTGTGGATTGAATGTTTGTATCCCCCCCCCCAGATTCATTATGTTGAAATCTAATCCCCAGTGTGATGGCACTTGGAGGTGGGGCCTATGAGAGGCTATTAGGTTATAAGGGTGGAGCCCTCATGAACGGGATTTGTGCCTTTGTAAGAAGAGGCCAGAGAGCTACTTTGTGTGCTTTCTGTCTGCCATGTGAGGCTACAACGAGAACGTGACTATCTGTAAACGAGGAAGAAGACCTTCACCAGAACCCAACCATGCTGGCACCCTAATCTTAGACTTCCAGCCTTCAGAACTGAGAAATAAATTGTTGTTTAAGGCACCCGGTCTATGGTGCTCTGTTATAGCAGCCCAAACTAAAATAGGTCCCATTTATAGAACATTTTTTTAAATGATAAAAATATAGGGCGCCTGAGTGGCTCAGATGGTTAAGCGTCTGCCTTCGGCTCAGGTCATGATCCCAGGGTCCTGGGATCGAGTGCCGCATCGGGCTCCCTGCTCCTTGGGGAGCCTGCTTCTCCCTCTGCCTCTGTCTCTCTCTCTCTGTGTCTCTCATGAATAAATAACTAAAATCTTTTAAAAAAATAAATGATAAAAATATGGAGGTGGAGGACAGACTAATGGTTACTGCTGGTTGGGATCGGGAGAGTGATAACTGGCCGTAGGGTGAGTAGATTTATCAGTATCAGTTCCCTGGTCGTGATATTGCACTATGTTATGCAAGATGTTGCCATTAGGGGAAATGGGGTAAGGAATATATGGGATCTGAGTATTTTTTCTTTCAACTAAGTGTGAATCTATAATTACCTCAAAAAGTTAAGAAAACGAACTACAAAAACAAAATACAAGAAACAGGTGGTAGGCCGCATTTGGCCCAAAGACCATTATAAGAACTGCAAGGAAGGAGGGTAGTGCATCAAGGAGAAGAGTAGGAAATAAGATTGGGGCGGCAGCCCAGGGCTGGATCACCTAGGGCCTAGTGGACCGTGGTGAGATGTTTGAGTTGTTTTTTTTTTTAATATGATAAAAGGCCACTGGAAGGGTTTTCACCAGGGGAGAAATAAGTCAGATTTATGTTTTTAAGAGGCCACTAAAACCTGTTGGTTGGACAATAAACTGTATAGAAGCAGACAGATCTGTTACTGGCCTATTGGTAGAGATCATGTTGGCTTGAGTACAGATGGTAGTAACCGGTAGTAAAAGCAGTGAGTTCGGCAGGCAGGACTTGCTGATGAATTGGGCAGAGGGTGAGAATGTAATACAGAACTCAATCCTAGTTCCTTTGTTTTTAGCTTAAGTGATTGAGGTAGGAAAACTGGAGGAAGCACAAGTCAGTGGAGAAGTGAGCAAGAGCATGGAGCACTCCCGGGTTTCAGATTCCCATTAGCCCTCCTTGTCGAGACATCCAATTCTGTAGCTTAGAGACCGGGTCCCAACTGGAGATTGAAATTTGATATAAATGGTATTTAAAGCCACGGGTCTGGAGGTGACAAGCCAGGGCATGAGTGTATGTAGAAAAGGGTTTTAAGGACTGGACACTGGAGACAGTCCAGCATTTAGAAATGGTGAGAAAAGGCAGGAACTAGAAACCAGGACAGACAGATGTATCAAAAGTCAAGGGAAGAAACTTATTTGAGTGATTAGTTTTGTCAGAGGTTTTTGAGTGGTTGGGAAGGAAAGAGAGAATTGGCCATTGGATTTGATAAGATTGAGTTTGTTGATGACCTTGACAGAAGTTGTTCAGATAGAACAGGAGGGACAAAAGCCTACTGGAGTAGGTTTAATAGAGATGACTTAAGGAATGGGAAGAATTTTACTTTAAAGGGAGCCCAGATATGGGGTGCTCATCTTGAGAGGGACTTCCTTCCTTCCTATAGAGAGAGAAGAATTCTTTCCTTTCTATAAAGGAATATATGTGTTTTAAGAATTTTTTATGGTAGAGGCGCCTGGATGGCTCAGTCGTTGAGCGTCGGCCTTCTGCTCAGGTCACGATCCCAGGGTCATGGGATCCAGCCCCGCGTCGGGCTCCCTGCTCTGCAGGAAGCCTGCTTCTCCCTCTCCCACTCCCCCTGCTTGTGTTCTCTCTCTCGCTTTGTCTCTCTCTGCCAAATAAATAAATGAAAATCTTAAGAAAAAAAAGAATTTTTTATGGTTAAAAAACTATATTTAGAATTAGCCAGCTGGACTCAGTTTAGATGATCCCAGTTTCTTTGGTAACATCCAAAGCATCACAGTCAAGAGGCAGTTGAACACATACCTTCTCTCCATTAGGCCTGATCTGGGTATTGGCTTTGGCTGTGTCCGTGTCACAGAGCTTCCTCACAGCCCATTCGGTCTGCTGCTTGGTGGCTTTGACATCCACTCCACAGTGAATGCAAGAGTACTGTGGTCTTCTTTCTTCATGGCTGAGTCAGTGGTCGGGGGGAGTTGATGATGTCATAGTGGTCAAGTTTGTTTCTCCTGGGGATGCTCTTCTGAGGATGTTTGGGCTGCCTTTGGAGTCGTGGTGTGTGGCACCTTTTAGCACTGCTTTTTTGGCCTTTAAAACCTTTGCTTTTGGCTTCAGCTTTGGGAGGGTCAGGGGCTTCCTTCTTCACTTTCAGGAGCATCTTTGTAAAAAAGGCAAGAATTTTTTTTTGTTTTTTAATTTGACAGAGAGAGAGAGAGACACAACAGGAGAGGGAACACAAGCAGGGTGAGTAGGAGAGGGAGAGGCAGGCTTCCCGCGGAGCACAGAGCCGGATGTGGGGCTCGATCCCAGGACCCTGGGATCATGAGCTGAGCCGAAGGCGGACGCTTAACAACTGAGCCACCCAGGTGCCCCAACAGATTTGTATTTTAAAAAGCAGCTATAGAGGCACGTGGGTGGCTCAAGGGGTTAAGTGTCTGACTCTTGATTTTGGCTCAGGTCATGATCTCAGGATCATGGGATCAAGGCCGAGTCGGGCTCTGCGCTCAGCTCAGTCCGCTTGTCCCTCTCCCTCTGCTCCTCGCCCCCCCTCCCGCCAAAGCTCTCTCTCTCAAATAAATAAATACATAAAATCTTTTTAAAAAGGCATCTATAGTGTTGTGACGTTTATGATTATACCTGGGGAAATTGAAGAAAATGAGACTAGTTAGTATTCACCGCAAATTAAGGCAATGACTATGAGCATGGGGCATAGAATTCACCTAAAGCGTTACAATTCAAGGGTTTTTAATATACTCACAGGGATCTGCATCCGTTAATCAAATTTAGAACATTTTATCACCCAAGAAGAAGCCCCATAATCATTAGCAGTCTCTCTGCATTCCTCCTTAACCTCTCCCAGCCGTTGGCAACCGGTACTCTACTTTCTGTCCCTGTGGATTTGCCTATTCTGGACATTTCATGAAGGGAATCATAAAATATATGACCTTTTGTGACTGGCCTCTTTTACTGAGCATGATGCTTGAAGGTTCATCCATGTTGTAACATGTACTTCATCCCTTTCTATGAGTAAATAATATTTAATTATGTGATGATTATACTGCATTTATTTATCCATTGATCACTTAATGAACATTTGGGTTTCTTCCTTTTTTTTTTTTAGGTTCCTTTTTTTTTTCTTAAAGACTTTATTTATTTATTTGACACAGGGCGAGAGACTGCGAGAGAGGGTACACAAGAAGGGGAAGTGGGAGAGGGAGAAGCAGGCTCCTGGCGGAGCAGGGAGACTAATGTGGGGCTTGATCCCAGCCTCCTGGGATCATGACCTGAGCCGAAGGCAGACGCTTAACGATTGAGCCACCCAGGCGCCCCAAGGTTTCTTCCATTTTTGACTATAATGAATAATGCTGTTATGAACATTCTTGTGCATGTTTTTATGTGGACATAGGTTTTCAATTCCCTTGGGAATATACATTGGAGTGAAATTGCTAGGTCATAGAGTAACTCTGTATTTAACTGTTTTCCAAAGCACCACACCATTCTACATACCCACCAGTAATTGTGAAAGTTCTCATTTCTCCATACCCTTGGAATAACAATTGTTATTTTTTTTTCGTATGGCTATGCTGGTCCATGTAAATTGGCATCTCAGTATGTCAGTATGAGTTCAATTTGCATTTCCTCAAACACTAAAGATGTTTTTTGCGTATTGGCCATTTGTGTATCTTCTTTGGAGACATGTCTATTCAAGTCCTTTGCTCATTTTTAAATTGGATTATCTTTTTCTTAAGTTGTAAATTTTTTTTTTTTTTTTTTTTTTAGTGAGCTCTATCCCAATGTGGGGCTCAAACTCACAACCCCATGATCACGAGTCACATGCTCTACTGACTGAGCCAGCCAGGTGCCCCAAGTTATACATTCTGTTTTTTGGGTTTTTTTTTTAAGTAGGCTCCATGCTGGACATGGAGCAACGTGGGGCTTGACCTCACAACCCTGAGTCAAGACCTGAGTGAGCTGAGGTCAAGAGTCAGACGCTCAACCGACTAAGCCACCCAGGTGCCCCCCGACTTGTAAATTCTTATATATTCTAGATACGTTCTTTATCAGATACATGAATTGTATTTTCTCACACTATATAGATGGTTCTTTTACTTTATTGATGGTATCCTTTCAAACATAAATTTTTATGTTGATGAAGTCCAATTTATCTCATTTTTCTTTCCTTACTTGTACTTTTGATATTATAAAAAGCTTCATCTGACCCAGGTCAAAAAGGTTTACATTTGGATCTGTGAACCATTTTGAGTTAATTTTTGTGTATAGTGTGAGGAAGGGGTCCAGCTTCATTCTTATGTTCATGGATATCCAGTTGTAAACATCACACTTTTCTTTCGTTCCTTTTTTTTAAGATTTTATTTATTTATTTATTTGACAGCGAGACAGGGAACACAAGCAGGGGGAGGGGCAGATGGAGAGGGAGAAGCAAGCTCCCCGATGAGCAGGGAGCCCAGCATGGGATTCTATCCCTGGACCCCGGGATCATGACCTGAACCAAAGGCAGATGCTTAACGAACTGAGCCATCCAGGCGCCCAAAACAACACCATTTTCAAAATAAAATTTGATCTTGGGCACCTGGGTGGCTCAGTTGATTATGCATCTGCCTTCAGCTCAGGTCATGATCCCGGGGTCCTGGGATCGAACCCCGCATCAGGCTCCCTGTTCAGCGGGGAACCTGCTTCTCCTTCTCCATCTCCCTCTGCCTGCTGCCCCCCTGCTTGTACTCTCTCTCTCTCTGCCAAATAAATGAACAAAATCTTTAAAAAAAATAAAAAAATAAAATTTGATCTTGTTCAATAACTAGTCCAGTATTTTTTTTAAGATTTTATTTATTTATTTGACACATAGAGAGAGAGCACAAATATGGAGAGAGGTAGGCAGAGGGAGAGAGAGAAGCAGGCTCCCCGCTGAGCGGGGAACCCGACGCGGGGCTTGATCCCAGGACCCTGGGACCATGACCTGAGCCAAAGGCAGACACTGAACGACTGAGCCACCCAGGTGCCCCTACCTAGTCCAGTATTAAGGGATATTTTCTGAAAGCAGATTTGAAAGTACTTGATGGCTTGAAAGTGAGAGAGATAGAAGCATCAGAATTTTTAGTTTAGGAACTAGATAATTAGTAATGCCATTAATCCAAGTGGAGAAATCAATTAGGGGAGGTAAAGCACAAGCAGATTTGGAAGATCAGTTTTGAGCATGTTGAGCTTGAGGTACTTATAGGATATCCAGTTAGAGATTCATAGGAGGCAATTATAAATTTCGTCTGGAATTCAAAAGTTTGTTTAGGGTGCCTGAGTGGCTCAGTCTGTTAAACATCTGCCTTCGGCTCAGGTCATGATCCCAGAGTCCCAGGATCGAGCCCTATGTCGGGCTCCCTGCACAGTGGGACGGTGGAGAGTCTGCTTCTGTCTCTGACCCTCCCCTGTCTTGTGCTCTCTCTCTCTCTCTCAAATCAATCAATCAATAAAATCTTAAAAAAAAATGTTTGGAGTGAAAACGAAATTTAGAAGTCCCTTCTTCTGTGAGAGAGGTTGAGAACACGAGAAGCTGTTCAAAGATGAACCTGGTGTTTAAGAGTCATTGAAGAAGAAGAACCAAGGGGGAAAAAAATAGAACTAAGAATTAGAAGATTTGAAGACTACCTAGAAAATGGTGTGGGAACTGAGAGAGATTGGGGGGCTCATAACAGTTTAAATGATGAAAAAACTTTCCATTGGACAACAGCTAAGAAGGTCACTCGTTTTACAGTTAGGTCATTCATGTCTTTATTGAAACGGAAGCTTCAGCAGAGAGGTTGCAATGGAATGTGGAGAAGAATGCTTGCACCTTCAAGCAAAAACATTTTTTCTTCGGAAATTATTGCTAAAGACTGTACCTACCATCTTGGTAACCTCAAGAAAGGAGCACAAGGAGGGCAGCGTGCTTTTCTTTTCCTCTAATTCTGTCTCTGCCCTCCAATACTTAATACAACTGAGAGAAGCCTGGAATGTCGTAGCAAGACTTTCCAAAGACAAGGAGATAAAAGAAGAAAAAAGAACATTACAAAATTTAGGATTAATAGGTACTTCTCTTTCAGTGAACTGGTTCATGGAAGACCTATCTTGCTGAGAAGCTCTTGGCCTAGTTCCACTTATCAGAGGCCAACCTAGTACCTCTTGGGAGGGTCTTCAAACACATCAAAGTCTAAGGGAACAAGGTTCAGTTTCCTTATACATATGTGTAAGAGTTCTGGTTTCCTTTTTATGGACCTACCTCTTTTCTCCAGATGAAAGAAAGTCTACTTTTTTGGAGGGAAACCATACCTTCCCACAAGCATGTAGCCATAGGTATAGGTGATAGCCTTATTTCATAAAATAAATAAAATTCTAGTCATTTCAAAGATATTGCTAGTGACAGGTATGTAATTTCATATAGAGGTCTGCACTTCTGTGCAGACCGCTAGCTATTCTGAAATATGTTGATGCTGAATAGGAGGGAAAGAAATAGAAACAGGGAGTATAAATCACTTTTTGGAGGAAGTCAACAGTGAAGAGTACCTTGACAGAGTACTTTAGAGAAGCTGAGGTATAGGAAGAATGAAAGTATTTCAGGATGGAGGTACTTTAGAATTTCATTGGCAGCAGGAAAAGACAAGCAGAAAGTGAGAAATTTAAGGCAGAACTGGGAATAATAGATGGAACAGTGTCCTGGACCCTAGATAGGATAAGATATAGAAGATAAAAATTTCTAAAATAAGCGGATTTTAGAATGAATGGATTAAGGGTGAGGTGAGGGTAAGGAATGAAAGTTAACAAAACCCGTTTTCTAAAACAGCATGAGGTCCGGTCATCTGGGAAAATGGGGGAAACAGCGATGAGATTGGAGCTTGGAAAAGGCTGGCAAAGGTTTGTTTCTCTGATGAAGTATTTTCTCCATACCTTAGAATCTTGAGCAATACTCCTGTAGAGAGATGTCATTTCCTGCACATTAACCCTCTGAAGATAACTAGTTGGTTGTCTGAATCTTTTTTCTGTCCCTCTATTATATAAATTTCATTTCTGCCGCAGGCCCAGCCTGGAGATGCCTTCAAATGCCAGATTCCTGAGCCTCTTGTGCAGTAGGACTGTTTCACCCACCTGATGAAAAACTCCCAGGATTGGTTTAGGCTTCTCTGATACTCCACCCTGCATGCTGAAAAAAGTGAACAAACTAGAAAGAGGATTGATACTGTTATAAATGCACAGTCATTGGGGCACCTGGGTGGCTCACTTGGTTACGTGTCCGACTCTTGATTTCTGCTCAGGTTGCAATGGAGTCGTGGGACTGAGCTCCATGTGAGGCTCCGAGCTCCGTGCAGAGCCTGCTTGAGTTCTCTCGCTCCCCCATCACTCGTGTTCTCTCTCTCTCGAATAAATGAATAAATAGAATCTTTAAAAAAATTTTTTAAAAGGGGCGCCTGGGTGGCTCAGTCAGTTGGGCGTCTGCCTTTGGCTCAAGTAAGGGTCCCGGAGTCCCGGGATTGAGCCCCGCATCGGACTCCCTGCTCAGCGGAGATCCTGCTCCTCCCCCTGCCCCTCACCCTGCTCATGCTCTCTCTCTCTCTCTCTCTCTGTCTCTCTCTCACTCTCTCTCTTGCTGTCTCACTAAAATAAATAAAATCTTTTTTAAAAAAATGTAAAAATAATAAATAAATTCACAGTCATCAATCTTACCGAGTTATTAATAATGCTCAGCAATCTGTAATTATCCAGTGCAATTTTCTACCAAATACCTGAAATTAATTCAGTTCATCTATATTATTATTTGATTATCCATTTATTCAACAAATATTAATTGAGCATCCAGTATATATCAAGTTCCTTCTAGACATTAAGAGTATGGGTCAAATAATATTGATAGACAAGGTCCCTGTTGAAATGGGGACAGACAAGAACCAAAGAAATAATTTCAGATAATGATAAGAGTATGAGAGAAATTAAAACAGGGAGGTATGGTAAATGATGGAGGGGGAGAAGGGCAACATAGACAGCCTGCTCGAAGGAAGCCTCTCTGAAGAACAGGCTTTGAGCTCAGACCTGAATGACAAGAAGGAATCTGGCATTTGAAGACATCTGCAGGTAGGCCCTGCAGCAGAAATAAAATTAATATAATAGAGGGACAGAAAAATGACCTAATATGGCTGGAGCTTAGTGAATCAGGGGAATAGTGGTAGAAAGAAGGCAGGAAAGAGGGAGAGATAGGCGCCAGATATAGTTTTGATACTTGTGTGAAGAATGAATTGTACAGTAAGAATGAATCAGTAAGACCGATTAAGAGACAATAAGCTGGGGTACCAGGCTGACTCAGTCAGTAAAGCATGTGACCCTTCATCTTGGCGTTGTGATTTCGAGCCCCATGTTGGGTGGAGAGATCACTTGAAAAAAGCAAATGAAATCTTTTTTTATTTTTTATTTATTTATTTTTTTAAAGATTTTATTTATTATTGACAGAGAAAGACAGCGAGAGAAAGAACACAAGCAGGGGGAGTGGGAGGGGAAGAATCGGGCTCCCCACTCCAGAAGGAACACAAGCAGGGGAAGCAGGCTTCCCACTGAGCAGGGAGCCCAATTCGGGGCTCAATTCCAGTGCCCTGGGATCATGACCTGAGCCGAAGGCAGACGCATAACGACTGAGCCACCCAGGCGCCCCTAAGATCTTTTTCTTTTTAAGTTTTATTTGTGTATTTGAGAGAGACAGGGCATGAGAAGTGGGGAAGGTCAGAGGGAGAGGCAGGCTTCCCGCTGAGCAGGGAGCCGGACATGGAACTGGATCCCAGGACTCCAGGATCATGACCTGAGACAAAGGCAGTCGCTTAACCGAGTGAGCCACCCAGGCGCCCAAGTAAATAATTTAAAAAAAGAGAGAGACATACTGCAATAGATGAAGTGACAAATTATGATGGTTTTGACAAGGGTGAGGCCGTAGAGAGTGGAAGAAATCTGGGTATATTTTGGAGGTAAAACTGACCATACTTCCTGCTGTGTTAAATGTGGAAGGTAGGAGAAAGAGAAATCCTGAAGAGCTCCTAGCATTTTGGCTTTTGCAAAAGGGTGAATGGTGATAGTGTTTACAAAAATGGAGAAGACTAAGGAAGGAAGGAAGCGATCTGAGGATTTGGAAGAGGAATCAGTGCTTCTCTTTTGGCCATGCTTAGTTTGAGATGCCTTTTAGCCAGTGAAGTAGAGCGAGCAGACAGGCAATAGACGGATGACTCTGGCAATCAGATCAGCAGTGAGAAACTCATTACCTTACAAGGCAGCCCGTTTTTGGAGAGCTTTAATTACTAGGAACTTCTTTCTATGACATTGAGATGATTAAAAATGTAATATAAATGGGATACCTACTTCAATTTGGGATTACTGAAAAATGCGTATTTTGGGAAGCACAACAAATATGTGAAGAAAGTTATCATGTCGTCTGCCATACTCTGATTCTCTAAGCTAAATAACACTAGTTCCCTCAGCTGCTCTTCATTACCTTGTTTCAAGATACTTCATCATCCTAGTCATGTCATTTTTTTTTTTAAGATTTTCTTCATTTATTTGGCAGAAAGAGACACAGCGAGAGAGGGAGAGTCATGTCTTTTGTAAAGTAGGATGTCAAGGACTAAAGTGATCCGGAGAACATATCCCCTACACAGGACTAATATCCCTCTGATTTGTTATTCTTTCAAAAACATGTTTGTTCACTTTTTCTTAAAAAGATGCTATTTATTTATTTGAGAGAGAGATAGAAATCAAGAGTAAGGGGGAGGCACAGAGGGAGAGGGTGAAGTAGACTCCCCGCTGAGCAGGGAGCTCAATCCCAGGACCCTGCGATCATGACCTGAGCCAAAGGCAGACACTTAACCAACTGAGCCACCCAGGCGCCCCGATGTTTGTTCACCTTTTATAATTTGTCAGTTTCCTTTCTTGCTGTCATTAGTGTGTTAGGGCCCCTGCATGTGGCATAAGACATCTCTTCTAATTTTCTTTTAATACAGTGTTGCTGATTTGGAAATCAGATAACGAACTTATGCTCTGTATCAGTTATTAACATTTTGTATTGTATGTTGGGAATATTTTATAGTCATTTAGAAAGAGAGAAAAGGTATGGTTTCTTAGAGGGGCCAATAGAGCCCTCCTATGAAGAAGGCTTTGCACTCTAGTGAAACAAACCTTTTTTCCTTTGTTTTTCATAGCTTACATTCAAAATAGGTTAGTTTGGGACGCCTGGGCGACTCAGAGGGTTAAGCGTCAGCCTCTGGCTCAGGTCATGATCCCAGGGTCCTGGGATGGAGTCCTGCGGAGGCTTCTCCCTCTGCCTGCTCCTCCCGCTGCGTGTGCACTCCTGGGCGTGCACTCCTGCGCGTGCACGTGCATGCGCACGCTCGCTCTCTCTGATCAATCAATGAAACCTTTAAAAACGAAAACGAAATAAGTTCGTTTTCCAAATAGTTGAGTTCCAAATGGGTGAGGTCTTGCAGTCTTTTACACAAGGATCTCATGAGAGATTTCCTAAGGGAATGGTTCTCACTCAGCAGTGATTTTGCTCCCCAGGGACCCTTGGCATTTTTCTAGGGACATATTTGGTTGCTGTGACTGTGGCAAAGAAAATGCTACTGGCATCTAGTGAGTAGAGACCAGGAATGCTGCTAAACGTCTCACAGGGCACAGGCTAACCCCAATAACAGAGAATTATCTGGCCCACAATAGTACCTATATTTTTTTTCCTATTTTTTTAATTATAATGTTAATCACCATACATTACATCATTAGTTTTTGATGCAGTGTTCCATGACTCATTATTTGCGTATAACACCCTAGATTTTATTTTATTTTACTTTTTTTAAAGATTTTATTTATTTATTTGACAGAGATAGAGAGCACAAGTAGGCAGAGAGGCAGGCAGAGGGAGAGGCAGAAGCAGGCTCTCCACCAAGCAGGGAGCCTGATGCGGGACTCGATCCTGGGACTCCAGGATCATGACCTGAGCCGAAGGCAGTCGCTTAACCAACTGAGCCACCCAGGCACCCATAACACCCTAGATTTTAAAACCTTGGTCTGTGGTATTTCTCTGATTTTTTTTTCTTTTTTTGGCTAACCGTATTGGAGAAAAGGTTAGTAAGACTTTAGGTGAAAAATTGACACGATGTAAACTTAATGAATTAATTCTGCATCCAATTAATCACTCCTCTTTCCTTTTATTGTATGCCAACCATCTATTAGTAATCTTTCTAGAACTTAATGGGAAAATAATGAAGCACTACTTTTTCTCACTTTGAAAAATTTTCGTTCCTCCCAGGTTTTTCTTTGTTTTGTTTTGCTTTTTATGTTTATTTATTTGTCTTTTTAGTCATCTCTACAGCCAACATGGAACTCAAACTTATGACCCCAAGACCAAGAGTCACATGCTCTTCCAAGTGAGCTAGCCTGGTGCTCCTATAATCTTTTGTCTCCCAGGCTCCATAATTGTTAGAATATTAACAAGTGTAAAAAAAAAGAGAATATTAAGTAGTGTTCAGTGATCAAATTTGGGCATTTTTTATGCTTTTTATTTAAAGGAAAAATTTACTCTCACTTTTCTCATTGCCCTTCCTGGCCTTTAGTTTCTCTTCCCCATATCTCATTCATTTTTTCCAGTAGAAAGGTCATGCTTCTTGAGAAGAGGATAATCCTGCTTTTCTTCGGTCACCTCTCAATATTAGATAAATACAATACAAGGTAAACCGGAAGCTTTGTGGCCCTCCTCTTTCAGGTGCCCCAGTGAGGCATGCAGGTATTTTGGGATGCGGCTATGCTCATCAAGCTCCCTAGTGTGTTACTGGTGAGACAGGCGGGGCAGAAGTCACTGTCCCATCACTGTTTGTACTTCGAGGCAGAGGTGTGGGAGCCAAAAGAATGCTCTTCACTGCACGTCCTCTACGGTGGGAACATGCTTGTCTTTTCCTGGGGATGTTTCGTTTCTTGGTATGGACCCCAGGTGTCAAGATCAAAGAGGAAATAATGAGACAGGAGTAAAGAGCTTCATTCTCCGAGTACCTGAAAGGAGTGAGGGCTAATGGAAACTAAAAAGCAAAAGGGAAGAAATAAATACTTTTTTTTAAAAGATTTTATTTATTTATTTGAGAGAGAGAATGAGAGAGAGAGCATGAGAGGGGGAAGGTCAGAGGGAGAAGCAGACTCCCCGCTGAGCAGGGAGCCCGATGTGGGACTCGATCCCGGGACTCTAGGATCATGACCTGAACTGAAGGCAGTCGCTTAACCAACTGAGCCACCCAGGCACCTGGAAGAAATAAATTCTTTCCTCAGCCATGCCCCAAAAGATCAACCAGGTAGCTCTCTTCAGATGCTTCTAATTTTTCAAATTACAACTGTGTCACCACTCAGAATCTGGTGGTAAAAATAATCCTTCCCCTTATACCTTTATGTTCAGAGCTGGCAATTGATTCATTCATACATTCGTTCAGATATTTATTGAATGTATCTATATATACCAGGCACATAAATGAACCAGGGAAGCTTCTAAAAACCTGGAAATTTCAAGTGTATATTTGAAAGGGGATGATAAGTGAATACCTAATTAATAGTCAAAACATTTCCGTAATTTGTCACCTTTCTTCCTCGGGGTAACACATCACTAAGTATTTTTATGGGCGGTATATTTGTGGAACTCTTGAGATTGCAGAGAATACCACAGCTAGGTCTTTCTCCTTCAGCCTTAAGACCACCTTTTAGGGATGCCTGGGTGGCTCAGTCGGTTAAGTGTCTGCCTTGAGCTCAGGTCATCATCGCAGGGTCCTGGGATCGAGCCCTGCATCGGGCTCCCTGCTCAGCATGGAGTCTGCTTCTCCCTCTCCCCCTCTCCCTGTGTCCATCTCCCCGCTCGTGCTCTCTCTCTCTGTCTCTGACAAGTAAATAAATAAAATCTTTAGGGGTGCCTGGCTGGCTCAGATGTTAAGCGTCTGCCTTCGGCTCAGGTCATGATCCCAGGGTCCTGGGATGCAGCCCTGCATCGGGCTCCCAGCTCGGCGGGAGGCCTGCTTCTCCCTCCCCCACTCCCCCTGCTTGTGTTCCCTCTCTCACTGTGTCTCTCTCTGTCAAATAAGTAAATAAATAAAATCTTTAAAAAAATAAATAAAAATAAATTTAAAAAAGACCACCTTTTAGAATGAGCGGTCGGAGACACAGGTTGAACGACGTAACTAATCACTAGCTAGTTTGTAGCAGAGCAGGTCGGGACCATAGTCTGAGTTGCGGTTACCTGGGTTTTCTAATTTTCAACCTTGTCTTTGTTCTAAAAATAGAAGTGAGAGAAGATGGATTGCAGAAAGTGCTTTCCACCACCACCGCACCAGGTTGGTTTCTCTCCAGAAAGCCTTCTGACAAATAGTGGATAGGATAGTGAAATGAAAGAACAGAGTTTGGGGTTCAGGGGTACGGTTGGGCGAAGCAACGGAAGGAGGGGATTAGAAAAAGCTCAGAACGAAGAGAGCGTAGTTTAGTTACAAAGCATGTAAGCTAAAAGTGACACGTCTGGTATCTCTGGAGGACAAATAGTCCTGTAAAACAGGAAAAAATGCGTTAAGATTTTACTTCATTACCCACCTAAGGGCATAGAGTCAGAGTAGCATGTGTGGTATTTAAAGAGTGCGGCAGCATCGCCTGAACTTGCTTTTCCAGCATTGTCTCTCCCTAGACTCCTATGGGCACCCTGCTCTTCAGCTAAATTGGTCAAAGCCCTATTTCCCGACCTTCTACCCAAACTTCCTACCACCATACCTTTGCCGGGGCCATTCCATTTTCCTGAAATGCCCTTCTGTAATCTCTGCCTCTCTTCTCTCCTCTCTCAGTCACCTGTCCAGACCTAGTCCAAATTCTCTCTTCATGAAGGCTCTCTGGATTCTTCCCACGTGAACAGAATCTCTTAACACTTTGGCTTCCTTCAGAACTTTTTTGTCTTGTCCCCTCAATGGCCAGATTGTAACCAACTTGAGGGGAGGGACTTTGGGTCTTCTGCATTATTTAGTAGAATGCTGTGCATTTTGTAGGCTCTCTGAATACATATTTATGTATGTATCTTCATTTTTCTCAACATTGCCTTTTTAAAAACTCATTAAAATTTTTCTGTATTCAGGAGCTCCTGGGTGGCTCAGTCGTTAAGCATCTGCCTTCGGCTCAGGTCATGACCCCAGGGTCCTGGAATTGAGCCCTGCATTAGGCTCCCTGCTTGGCGGGAAGCCTGCTTCTCTCTCTTCCACTCTCCCTGCTTGTGTTGCCTCTCGCTGCCTCTCTCTGTCAAATAAATAAAATCTTAAAAAAAATTTTTCTGTATCCATGGGGCACCGGGGTGGCTCAGTTGGTTGAGCATTTGCCTTTGGTTCAGGTCATGATCCCAGGATCCTGGGATCAAGCCCCACATCGGGCTCCCTGCTCAGCAGGGAAACTCCTTCTCCCTCTCCCACTCCCCCTGCTTGTGCTCTCTCTCTCTCTGTGAAATAAATAAATGAAATCTTTAAAAAAAAAAATTCTGTATTCAGAAAACCATCGTTTCTTATTGTTTTTATTAGATGTTATCTTATCCAAAGATGAAGGGGTCCAGGTAAGCATGCAGCTCTAGGTGAAAACGTAAAATGTAATTGAAAGAAGCCAAGTTTCTGGCTAGGGTGTGGGGACAAACCTGACTTTAGGAAAAGGGAGATATTGGAAAAGAGAATGGGATAGACAAAATGAGCATTAAGATGGTGGCTTGTGGGTGCCTGGGTGGCTCAGTTGGTTAAGCAACAGCCTTCGGCTCGGGTCATGATCCTGGAGTCCCGGGATCGAGTCCCGCATCGGGCTCCCGGCTGAGCAGGGAGTCTGCTTCTCCCTCTGACCCTCCCCACTCTCATGTACTCTATCTCATTCTCTCTCTCAAATCAATAAATAAAATATTAAAAAAAAAAAGATGGTGGCTTGTAACCTGGGAGATATGGAAAGAAAAGAAGAAAGAGCAAGAAAGACAAAGAACTGTAGAAATTTTGAGATACAAATATTGAAAAGAGGGAAGGAGGAACAGTCGAGAGACCAAAAGGGTTAGGTCTAAGGGAAAGGTCTGACTTAGCCTTTGTTGTCTTTGGGAGATGCCTCACAGAAGACCACAAGCAAGAAAAGGCAATGAAAAACAACACAGAAGTCAGGTTACCCTCTGTATAACCTCCCACTGGACCCTTCCTTGGAAATAAGAATGACTCAGGAAGGCATAGGAGGATAAAGAAACACCCGTCCAACTGCCGCTCTTCTCGGTGACGTTCTGTGTGAGGCTGTTTTCACCAGGATTCGGTGTGATCTGGTTCGGCCCCTGACTCTGTGTCTCCCCTCCTGCGTCTCCACATGTATTTCAGGTTCCTGGCTTTGCTTATGGCTGTGCACCTCTAACTGTGGGCAGTATGTCCCCATCCATCTCTGTAAGTAAGTGGTTGATGGCATCTTATTACCTATGCCTCAAGTCTCATCTGTGTCTGTGTCTTTTTCTTTTGTCTTAATCTTGTATTTGCCTCTCTGCCCTCTCTCCCATTCTGCTTCTGTCACAGTTTTTCTTACCAGCTGGCTTACTATGATTTCATCTCCACAGCAACCCCTCCATGGGGAAGAATGAAGGGAAAGGGAAGGAAGAGAGAGCCTAGAATAGATGGACAAGGAGAAAGTGGATTGGAGTTGAGGACAACTGTCCTGGAACAGAGTAGAAACAAACTATGTGGGTGGATTCCAGCAAAGTCACACAAAAACCTAAGGGAACACAAATTGGGGGACCAAGCCCAGCCCTTGCTAACATACTCATTCAGCAGATTCCTTCTATTTATGCTAAGCCATCATCTGTTTATCCCTCCCCAGTGATTCAAATTAACTAGTCTTTCTTTCTCTGTTTCTAGGCTTTATAGTTCTTACACATGTATAGTTTCTGATAATGTTAAACTTGAAATGTGATTTTCTTAAAGATTCATGAATATTCCCATTGGAACCACAAGGTCTTTATTTATTAATTTTTATTTTTTAAAGATTTTATTTAGGAGCACCTGTGTGGTTCAGTTAAGCACCTGCTTTCGGCTCAGATCATGATCAAACCCCACTTCAGGTTCCTGCTCAGCGGGGAGCCTGCTTCTCCCTCTCCCTCTGCCATTCCCCCTGCTTGTGCTCTTTCTCTCTGTGTCAAATAAATAAATAAATAAAATCAAGATTTTATTTATATGTCTGAGAGAGAGCAGGAGCAGTGGAGAAACGGGAAGAGAGAGAAGTAGACTTCCTGCTGAGCAGGGAGCCTGATGCCACACTGGATCCCAGGACCTTGGGATCATGACCTGAGCTGAAGGCAGATGCTTAACCAACGGAGCCACCCAGGCGCCCAAAAGGTCTTTCTTTAGATGTACTATAGTTTTTCCCTAGGATTCATTCTGGACATTAAGTGGTCATTAAGCAATAATGAAGAACACTTGGAATCGCCTTTTTAGAAAAGGACAAATAAAAAAGGTGGTTAAATCGATACCCTGCCCTTCGCTCAGGTCATGATCCCAAGGTCCTGGGATTGAGTCTGGCATCAGGCTCCCTGTTCAGCGGGAAGTCTGTTTCTCTCTCTCCCCCCACCCCCACCCCCTGTTCCCGAGCACAGACGCTCTCTCTCTCTCTCAAATAAATAAATAAAATCTTTTTTAAAAAAGGACAAGAACGGGGTGCCTGGGTGGCTCCATTGGTTAAGTGTCTGGCTTCGGATCAGGTCATGATCTCGTGGTCCTGGGATCGAGTCCCACATTGTGTTCCTTGCTCAGTGGAGAACCTCCTTCTCCCTCTGCCTGTCCCTCCCCTGCTTGTGCTTGCTCTCTCCCTCTCTCTCTTTCTCTCTCTGTGTCAAATAAATAAAATCTTAATACAAAAAGGACAACAAATATTTTAATGATATTGCGCACTCTCATGTAGGACCGGAATGTTAGATATGAGATTTAATAAGCAAGCAAGAAAGTGTTACAGGGGCGCCTGTGTGGCTCGGTCCGTTAAGCATCCTACTCTTGATTTCGGCTCAGGTCTTGGTCTCTTGGTCTTGGGGTCCTGGGATTGAGCCCCATGTCCAGCTCCACACTCGGTGGGGAGTCTTCTGGAGATTCTTTCTCTCTCCCATCTCCCTCTGCTCCTCCCCACTCTCTCAAGTGAATAAATGGATCTTAAAAAAAAACAAAACTTAAAGAAAGAAGGATTTACAAACAATGGAATTTGTTTTACTAACAATGTGAGGTAGTAGAATCATTCTGCCCAGAGATCTTTAAAACCAAATAGGTATCTGTATATCTTTAAAGGAAATTTGCTAGATCAGGGCTTCTCAAACTTTTAAGCTCCCTTTTCCTATAGCTTCCCTTGACCCTAACCTGGAGAGCTTGTTAAACACAAATTCCTGAGCCCTACCCATAGAGACTGGGATAGTCCTGGGGTTGCGGGGAGGGCTGGGGAAGGGGTATGAATCTGTATTTCCAGCAGGCTCCCTGGAGATGATGCTGCTGATCCATGGACCACATTTGAGTAGCACTAGTCTAGATGATTTCCAAAGTCAAGGAAAAGAGTTGACATACGTAGGACATAAATGTGTGGAAACTGCATTACTCTCGGATTAAAAATATCTTTTCTCTGGGACTGGAAGAGGACAATTGAGCTGACTCAGACAGGTTTGTTTTTTCCTTTGCGAGCTGTGTGTGATATCCGTTTGACAACTTTCTTTGTTCTGTAGAGTGACCAACCGTCCCCCACTTGCCCAGGCCCTTTTGGAGCTAAAATTGGGACAGTCCAGGGCAGAGCGCCATTTGGGTGACCTCTCCCTTCACATGAGGCCAGTGAAGTAAGAGGAATATAAAAAGAAAAATGAATTTGACTAGGAATCAGAAAATGTTGTTTCTTGTCCTAATTCAGAATGTGTTAATTTTATGACTTTAAACGGGACATTTAAATTGTCCTTGTTTCAGTTTCTACACCTGTAAAATGGAGATAATATGACCTATTCCACTTACTTCACAAAAATGTTTTGAAGATCAATTGAAACAATGTGTATAAAAATTGTTTATTAAAATACCATATACATATTAAGACACAGATGTAGCTCACTTGTTTTTATTTAGAATTGATTACTTATTGACCAAAAATACAACCCAGCAATCCTGTTCCTAAGTATATAACCAAGAGAACAGAATTCATACTTATGGCAAATGCCAAGAATGTTTGTGATAGCTCAAAACTAGAAACAGTAATGTGTTCATCAAAAGGAGAATGGATAGGGGCGCCCGGGTGGCTCAGTCGTTAAGCTTCCACCTTTGGCTCAGGGACCTGGGATCGAGCCCCACATCGGGCTCTCTGCTCAGCGGGAAGCCTGCTTCTCCCTCTCCCACTCCCGCTACTTGTGTTCCCTCTCTTGCTGTGTCTCTGTCAAGTAAATTAAATAAATAAAAATAAATAAGAAGACTTTAAAAAAAGGTCAGATACTATGAGTCCCTGGGTGGCTCAGTCAGTTAAGCATCTGCCTTTAGCTCAGGTCATGATCCCAGAGTCCTGGGATCGAGTCCTGCATCAGGCTCCTTGCTCAGCAGGGAGCCTGCTTCTCCCTCTGCCTGCTGCTCTCCTACTTGTGCACGCTAGCTCGCTCTCTCTGTCAAATAAATAAAATCTTTAAAACAAAACAAAAGGTCAGATACTAAATATTTTAGTCTTGCTAGGGCCCTGTACTCTCTTGATATAACTATTCAACTCTGACATTATAGTGCAAAAGCAGCCATTGACAATATATAAATGAATGCGTGTGGCTGTGTACCAGCAAAATTTTACTTGTGGACACTGAGATTTGAATTTCATATCATTTTTTTGAAGTAATCTCTGTGCCCGACACGGGGCTCAAACTCACGTCCCCAGGATCAGGAGTCGCATGCTCCACTGACTAAGCCAGCCAGGCGCCCCAGAATTTAATATAATTTTTACAAGTCACAAAATACTATTCTTTTACATTTGTTTGCAACCACTCAAAAATGTAAAAACTATTCCTACTTTACGGGTAGTACAAAAACAGGCTCTCCAATTCCATTATTCCTGAAGTAAGTGCGGCCTTTTTCCCCGCTTTGGTATATTTGTAGGCAGGGACAGCACTGAGAAGAAGCAAGAGCTTTCTCTCCCTCACAGAGCCTCCTTCCCTGCTCTCCTCATCTCCCCTCCACCTATGAGGCTCTTCTCGCCAAAGCCTCAAAATAAGGATCTTTACTGCAGCAGTAGGGGAGGTTGGCTCCCTTTCCCACAACTCTTGAACAGCCACGTATCATCAGCCTCCAGATTTACTGCACCCCAGCCATGCTTTCTGTTTATGACCGGTGGCTGCAGAAGGGAGCAAAAACAGGCTCCATTTCTAGGAGGAAAGAGGTGGGGGGTGCGGATGGGGAAACACTGGCTTTCGCAGACACTTCTTTCTAAACCAAGATTGCCTATATCTTTCTCGGAATATACAGCAACAGATTGTAAAAGTACATTCGGACAACTAGTTCTGCCCCAAACCGTGGTCTGTAAGCTAATTACTTACAGATTTCTCTTGGGAAATCAGAATGGTAATACTAAATTTAAAGTACTGTTGTGAATTGTAAATGAGGGAACATGATAAGAATCTGGCACTTAATAAATACAGCTTCAGTGACTAGAGAGAAGACTATTCGAGTTTCTCACATGCAACTGGAGAATCTTTGGAAGTCGTCTTTAGGTCCTTAAAAAGAATGAGAATCTAGACTTTTTTTTTTTAAGTGATGACAGGGCGCCTCAGTGGCGCAGTTGGTTAAGCATCCAACTTTTATTTTCCAAGATTTTATTTATTTGACAGAGAGTGACACAGAGAGAGAGGGAACACAATCAGGGTGAGTGGGAGAGGGAGAAGAAGGCTCCCCACTGAGAAGGAACCCCAATGTGGGACTCAATCCCAGGACCCAGGGATCATGACATGAGCCCAAGGTGGACGCTTCATGACTGAGCTACCCAGGCGCCCAGAACCTAGACTTTTTCTAAAAAAAGATTTTATTGTTGGGCGCCTGGGTGGCTCAGCTGGTTAAGCGACTGCCTTCGGCTCAAGGTCATGATCCTGGAGTCCCGGGATCGAGTCCCACATCGGGCTCCCTGCTCACCAGGGAGTCTGCTTCTCCCTCTGACCCTCTTCCCTCTCGTGCTCTCTATTTCTCATTCTCTCTCTCTCAAATAAATAAATAAAATCTTTAAAAAAAAGATTTTGTTTATGTGAGAAAGAGTGCGTGCAAACACAGCTGGCTGGAAGCTGAAGGGGGAAAAGCAGACTCCCTGCTGAGTGGGGAGCTGGGGCTCAGTGTGGAGACTCAATTCTAGCACCCTGAGATCATAACCCTAGCTGAAGTCAGACACTTAACCCACTCAGCCACCCAGGTGCCCCAGGAATCTAGATTTTAACCCAAGACCTACAGTAATTTTCTCTGAGCATATATATTCAACTGTGAAATTAGGAAGATATGTCTGTTTCTTTTTTCTGTTTAGACAGACACTTATATGACAATACTGGGAACTGTTCTAAGTGCTTTACACATATTAACTGATTTAATTTAATCCTCATAAGAAGTCTTATGAAGTAGACTCTATTATTACCTTCATATTACGTATAAGGAAATGGAAGCACAGTGACACTAAAAGACTTTCCCAAGATCACACAGCGTTAAGTAGCAAGCAGTGCGAGGACTCAAACCCAGGATGTCTGAGTCCAGAATCTGTGGTCTTAGCTATGCTTGCTTTAAAATAATTTTTTAGGGACAGCTGGCTGACTCAGTCGGTGGAGCATGTGACCCTTGATCTTGGGGTTATGGGTTGGAGCCCTATGTTGGGTGTAGAGATTACTTAAGACTAAAATATTAAAAAAAGAAAAATATTTTAAGGCATAGACATAAAAAGTAAATATATGTGCATCACTCCACTGCACTTGAATTTGAGCTCCTTGAAAGCAAAAAATGGAGTTCTCCTACCACCTTCACCACAGTATCCCCAATATCTAAAACTGGGCCTGGCAACATAGTAGATCTGTATGAATGAATAAATGAATTAATTCAGAGCCATATCCCATTGTCGATTTTCCAGGTATTTGTCTTTCTTCTTCAGTCTTTTGCTGTCAGTGTGTTTATCTGTTGTTGCTTATTCATAGTATTAGGGGGGAGAAAGCCAGAGAATAGCAAGTTAAGGCCCAAAGCCCTTAAAGGGCCACAAGTCAAGAGGATGAGATTGAATGGACTACCTCTTGTCCTTTAATTTTGTAAAAAATGTGTCTAAAGTTGTTGATTTCCAATTATCTTAAAATAGCCATCTACATTTAATTGGAATCAAATTGGGTTAAAAAGCCCCCTGGAACCTAATATTTAAGAACTTTAGATTGTTGGGCGCCTGGGTGGCTCAGCTGGTTAAGCGACTGCCTTCGGCTCAGGTCATGATCCCAGGCTCCTGGGATCGAGTCCCGCATCGGGCTCCCTGCTCAACAGGGAGTCTGCTTCTCCCTCTGACCCTACCCCCTCACATGCTCTCTCTATCTCATTCTCTCTCTCAAATAAATAAATAAAATCTTTAAAAAAAAAAAAAACTTTAGATTGTGATTTTAGTCAGAGTACCTCTCCCACATTTGAACATAAAAACTTACGGTATTAGAGGGACAGACTATCAAAGTCAACATTCCTTCCACACATTTTTTAAATAGGTACAAATTCGATCAGCAAATCTGCATCCACCCATTCAAGAAGAATTCAGGGTTTTACACACCCATGAGATTGTACAGATTCACGTCAAATAGAGGACAACCAAAAAGGAGGAAAAAACAGGACAGTAAGGGAGATACAGATACTGCCTGCGTCCCTGGGTAGCATCAGCATGAAAATAAATTACGCGGGAGGAGGGGAGAAGCAGAAGAGTACAAAAGAGGAACCTTTGGTCGGCCTGAGTGATATATAACAACATACGTAATTTAATCCTCATAACAAATCTACTTCATAAGATTGTTATGAGGATTAAATTAAATCAGTTAATATGTGTAAAGCACTTAGAACACTTCCCAGTACTGTCATTTAAGTGTCTGTCTAAAAAGAAAAAAGAAACAGACATATCTACCAAATTTCACAGTTGACTATATATGCTCAGAGGTAAATTACAGACGGTCTACAAAGCAGGTCCTCACTCGGTGACGTAGCCTCCTAAAAACGCAGGCAGGCGGGGCTTAAGCTACGGGGTAGCTCAGAGGAGAGGAGATTCTTGGGTTTCTCGGCCCGCCTCATCCAAATATTCCAGTGACTTCCTGATTCAATTTGAGGCTGAAAAGAAGGCCAATGGCCTCGACTATTTGTAAAAAAAAAAAAAAAAAAAAAAAAAAAGCTGTAAGTTAGGGAAGCTGGTTTTTCACTACACAGAAAGATTACAATGCACTTGTAAATGAAGCATGTATAGGAGACATAAAATGATTATAAGTACAGTGGCTAGAAGACTGTATAGCACATAATAGACACAGGATAAAATGTGTTGAGTGCACATAGTACATGGACAGTTTTAATAAGGAGAAAACACGGTTCTCTTTAGCTCCAGAGAGTTTTACCTGTGCTGCTTCACATCTCTTCCTTTTCGAGTTGCTAAAGGTAAAAAGCTAAAATATCACAGTGGCCATCTGGATGAGTTAGGGTGAAGAATTTTAGTCTCGGGGCGCTTGGGTGGCTCAGTTCGTTAAGCGTCTGCCTTCAGCTCGGGTCATGGTCCCAGGGTCCTGGGATCGAACCCCGCATCGAGCTCCCTGCTCGGCGGGAAGCCTGCTTCTCCGTCTCCCACTCCCCCTGCTTGTGTTCCCTCTCTCGCTGTGTCTCTCTCTGTCAAATAAATAATTAAAAAAAAAGAATTTTAGTCTCCTCCAACTCTGTCCTGTGATGAAGTTGGCTGTACTTCTCACTAAAGTCCCCTACTAATAAATGGCTCTGTGAATGCTGCCTCTTAATCTTCCTCCTGCTGGGAGGGAATTAGAGCCTCTGGCTTCAAAAGGGCTGGTTCTTTGTGATGCCACCTGGAGCTCAGACCCTCGCTAAGAGTGGGTGGGGAACTAACTTGAAGGCCGACCACTCCTGCAGTTTCCATACTATAATTCCACTGATGACCCGGGAGAGGTCAGATTCTTTCTCCTCCCCCTTCCTACCACACCCAAGCTTTGACAGCCCCTTGGGCTGTTTTCTGGGTCCTGTGCTCCTTTCTGAGACTGTGACAAGAGCTTGTGGTCCCCCTGCCCCCGCAGAAGAGCACATGGAAGACAACATTTGCATTGACTCTCAGGGCATCTGTGTCCTGTCTAGTCCATCTTAGAACCCCATATTAATAAACACCACCCTAGAGCTTCAACAGCCTTTTCGTAGAGAATTTGATGGGTTTTTTTTTTTCTGAGGAGGTGGCTTGTTCTGGGCGGGAGGGTCGCCAAAGTTGGGGAAGTGCTCTACTAAAAGAACGCAAACCTCTAAATATGAAACATTGTATTGAACAGTAGTGGCATTGCCCATATCGTCATCCAGAGATTGGCACTTGCTTATGGTTTTTTTAAAGGGTGGATATGAGTCAGTTCAGTTATCAGTATTCCGTAGTTGTCTTCCCGTAAATGAGCCAGACAGGGGTATCCTGGTGATAGTGTCAGACTAATAGCCACAAAAACACAACGAAGGACATTTATGGTCTTAGAGCACCGTCAGAGTAAACTTAAGGAACTTAAAGAAAGCCCTGTGCTTCTTGCAAACAAAAGTCTATGTTCTCTATCAACAATTGATTAGAAGTTGGCATGTAAAATACTTGTTTATGATCCAGCAGTCACACTCCTTGTTATTTACCCAAATGAACTGAAAGTTGACATCCACCCACACAGCTGTGCATGAATGTTTATAGCGGCTTTATTCACAATTGCCCAAACTTGGAAGCAACCAAGATGTCCTTCAGTAGATAAATGATAACAAGATGTGGTTCGTCCAGTGGAATATTATACAGTGCTAAAAAGAAATGAGCTATTGCAGTGCCCGGGTGGCTCAGTTGTTCAGCGTCTGCCTTTGCCTCGGGTCATGATCCCAGGGTCCTGGGATGGAGCCCCACATCGGGCTCCCTGCTCAGCGGGAAGCCTGCTTCTCCCTCTCCCAGGCCCCCTGCTTGTGTTCCCTCTCTCACTGTGTATGTGTCCGTCTGTCTGTGAAATAAATAAATAAAATCTTAAAAAGAAAAGAAAGAAATGAGCTATTAAAAAGAAAAGGAAAGAAAAGAAAAATGATGTATCGGCCACGAAAACACATGGAGGAACTTTAAATGCATATTACTAAGTAAAAGTAGCCAATCTGAAAAGGCTGCATACTCTATGACTCCAACGGCAGGCATACTTTATTTTCTTGATCTTCCCTTCATTGCTCTTCACAGATACTGCATTTTTCTTTTTACAAATTGTAGCAATCCTGGGTCATTCAAATCTATTGGCAACCATTCGCTCATTTGGTGTCTCTATGTCTCGTTTCGGTAATTGTCACAGTATTTCAAACTTATTCATGGATGGTACATTTGTTATGGTGATCTGTGATCGGTGATCTCTGCTGTTACTATTTTTCTTTTTCTTTTTTTTTTAAGATTTTATTTATTTATTTGACACAGAGAGAGAGCACAAGCAGGGGGAGCAGGAGAGGGAGAAGGAGACTCCCCGCTGAGCAGGAAGTCCAATGTGGGGCTCGATCCCAGGACCCTGGGATCATGACCTGAGCCGAAGGCAGACGCTTAACGACTGAGCCACCCAGGTGCCCACTATTTTTCTTTTTCTTATTATCATTCTATTAGAGAGAGTGAGAGAGCACAAGTGTGAGTGGGGAGGGGCAGAGTGAGAGGGAGAGAGAGTCTTGAGCACGCTCCACACCTCCACGCCCAGCACAGAGCCCGAAGTGGGGCTTGATCTCATGACCCTGAGATCATGACCTGAGCCCAAATGAAGACTTGGACGTTTAACCAACTGAGGCACCCAACCGCCCGCCCCTGATTATTACTATCGTAATTGTTTTCAGGTGCCACAAACCACACCTATACCAGATGGCAAACTTGATAAATGTTGTGTGGGTTCTGATTGCTCTACCAGCTGGCCATTCATTCTGCTTACTCTCTCCGCAGACCTCCCTTTTCCAGGGGACCACCAATATTGAAATTAGGCCACTTAATAACCTTGCAATGACCTGTAAGTGTTCAAGAGAAAAGAAGCATCATATGTCCCTCACTTTAGATTGAAAGCTAGAAATGAATACATTTAGTGAAGAAGGCATGTTGAGAACCAAACTGGCCTGAAAGCCATGTCTCTTGCACCAGTTACCCAAATTATGAGTACAAAGGAAAAGTTCTTGAAGGAAATGCAAGTATTATTCCAGTGAACACAGAAATGATAAGAAAGTGAAATGGGGGGCACCTGGGTGGCTCAGTTGGTTAAGCGTCTGCCTTGGGCTCAGGTGATGGTCCCAGGGTCCTGGGATGGAATCCCACAGCAGGGAGCCTGGTTCTGCCTCTCCCTCTGCCACTACCCCAGCTTTTGCGCGTGCTCTCTCTCTCTCTCCAAATGAATAAAATCTTAAAAAAAAAGAAGAAAGAAAGAAAGTGAAACAGCCTTATTACTGATACAGAAAACGTTTTAGTCATCTGGATAGAAGATCAAACCAGCTACAATATTCCCTTACACCAAAGCCTAATCCAGAACGAGACCACAACTCTCCTTAATTCTATGGAGGCTGAGAGGCGAGAAAGCTGCAGAAGAAAAGTTTGAACCTAAATGGATGTTGGTTCATGGGGTTAAAGGAAAGAAGCTGTCTCTAGAACATACAAGTGGAAGGTGAAGAGCAACTGCTGATGTAGAAGCTGCAGCAAGACATGAAGATCAAAAAAAAAAAAGGAGAAGAAGCTGCATCAAGTTCTCCAGAAGATCAAGCTCAGATCATTAATGAAGGTGGCCACACTAAACAACCGATGTTCAATGTAGACAGACAGCTTTCTGTTGAAAGAAGGTGTCTTCTTTAAAAGCTAGGACTTTCATAGCTAGAAAGGAGAAGTCAGTGCCTGGCTTCAACGTTTCAGAGGACAGGCTGACTCTCTTGTAAGGGTAATGCAGCTGGTGAGTAAGCTGAAGCCAGTGCTCATTCACCATCTGAACAAACAATGCTCAAGAATTTTGCTAAATCTACTCTGCCTGTGCTCTCTAAATGGAACAGCAAAGCCTGGATGACAGCACATCTGTTTACAACATGGTTTACTGAGTATTTTAAGCCCACTGTTGAGACCTACTGCCCAGAAGAAAAGATTCCTTTCGTGTATGACTGCTCATTGACAATGCATCTGATCACCCAAGAGCTCTGATGGAGATGTTCGGTGAGATTCACACTGTTTTCATTACTGCTAATACACCATCCATTCTGTAGCCTGTGGCTCAAAGAAGAAGTCTACTTCAAGTTTTATTATTTAAAAATATATTTTGTGAGGCTATAGCTAACATAGATAGTGATTTCTCTGATGCATCTGGGCAAAGTAAATCAAAAACCTTCTGGAAGGGATTCACCATTTTAGATGCCATTAAGAACATTCGTGATTCACGGGAAGAGGTCACAGTATTGACATGAACAGGGGTTTGGAAGAAGGTGATTCCAGCTCTCATTGATGACTTTGAGAAGTTCCCGATCTCAGTGGAGAAGGAACTGCAGATGGGATGGAAACAGCAAGAGAATTGCAGTCGGAATTGGAGCCTGAAGATATGACTGAATTGCTCCAATCACATGATCAAACTTGAACAGATGAGGACTTGTTTCTTATGGAGGAGCAAAGAAAGTGGTTTCTTGAGATGGAATCTACTCCTGTTGAAGATGCTGTGAAGAGTGTAGAAATGACATCAAAGGATTTAGAATATTACATAATCTTAGCTGATAAATACAGCAGCAGGGTTTGAGAGGATTGACTCCAATTATTTTTTTAAAGATTTTATTTATTTATTTGACAGAGAGATAGAGAGAGAGAACAAGTAGGCAGAGAGGCAGGCAGAGGGAGAGGGAACAGCAGGCTCCCCGCCGAGCAGGGACCCCGATGCAGAGCTCGATCCCAGGACCCTGGGATCATGACCCGAGCCGAAGGCCGACACTTAACTGACTGAGCCACCCGGGCGCCTCGACTGACTCCAATTTTGAAAGAAGTTCTACTGTGAGTGAAATGCTATCGAACAGCATTGCACACTGCAGAGAAATCATTTGTGAAAGGAAGAGTCGATCAACGGGGGGCAAACTTCACTGTTTTCTTATTTTAAGAAATTGTCCTGCGGTGCCTGGCTGGCACAGTTGGTAGAGCATGGGACTCTTGATCTGGGGTCTTGGGTTCAAGCCCCATGTAGGGCCTAGAGCTTACTGAAGAAAGAGAGAGAGAGAGAGAAAGAAAGAAAGAGAAGTTGCCACAACCACCCCAGTCTTTAGCAACCACCACCCTAATCAGTGATCAGCCATCAACATCACGGCAAGACCCTCTACCAGCAAAAAGAGTACCACTCACTGAAAGCTCAGATAATGGTTAGCATTTTTAAGCAATACATATTTTTTAAAGATTCTATCCATTTATTTGAGAGAGAGAAATAGAGCACATGAGAGGGTGGGGGGGCAGAGGGAGAAGCAGACTCCCTGCTGAGCAGGGAGCCTGATGCAGGACTCGATCCTGGGACTCTAGGATCATGACCTGAGCTGAAGGCAATCACTTAACCAACTGAGCCACCCAGGCGCCCCGAAATATTTTTTTCATTAATGGATGTACATTGTTTTTTAGACATAGTCTTATTGCACATTTAAAGATTTATTTATTTATTTTAGAGAGAGAGTGTGAGCCGGAGGAGGGGCAGTGAGGGAGAATGGAGAGGGAGAGAATCTCAAGTAGACAGACACCATGCTGAGTGTGGAACTGGACAGGGGACTTGATCCCAGGACCCTGAAACCATGACCTGAGCCAAAATCAAGAGTCCAGTGCTTAACGGACTGATCCACCCAAGGCACCGCTATTGAACATTTAATAGACTACACTATAGTGTACACATAACTTTATGAGTAGCAGGAAACCAAAAAAAAAATTCATTTGAGTAGATTTATTATGCTAAATGCTTTATTGCAGTGGTCTGGGACCAAAACTAGTATCACTGAGGTATGCCTATATATGGCATTCTGCAAAAGGCAAAACTATGGAAATAGTAAAAACACTGGTTGCCAGGGATTTGGGGTATTGCAGGGAGGATGGATGAAGAGGCAAAGCACAGAGGTATTTTTAGGACAGTGAAATTATTCATTATGCTAGTGCAATGATGGACACATGTCATTATACCTTTGTCCAAACCCATAAAATTTACAATACCACGAGTGAACCTTAATGTAGTGTGTGGACTCTGGGTAACTCTGAGGTGTTAGTGTAGGTTTATCAGTTGTACAAATATTACTACACTCGTGCAAGATGTTAATAATAGTGAAGCTCCTATGGTATATGGGAACTCTATGTAGTTTTTTCCCCCCAAAGATTTTATTTATTTATTTATTTATTTATTTATTTATTTGAGAGAGAGAGAGAGAGACAGAGACAGAGAGCATGGGCAGGGGGAGGGGCAGAGGGAGAAGCAGGCTTCCCACTGAGCAGGGAGCCCTATGTAGGGCTCCATCCCAGGACGCTGGGATCATGACCTGAGCTGAAGGCAGACGCTTAACCGGCTGAGCCACCAGGTGCCCCTGTATGTACTTTCTTCTCTGTTTATCTGTAAATTTAAAATTGCTCTCCCTATAATAAAGTCTATTAATAATAACATTAATAATAAAGCCCCCAAACACTGGTTTATAGGTTTCTCTCCACCCCCTCCCATGGGACCTTAAAGACAGAAACCCTATCTTTTGTGTCCTCATAACCCCAGCATGTTAGGCTGAGAGGAGAGTGCCCTATTGTTAGATATTTTTAACAATATCTCAGACTTCAGGGACGCCTGGGTGGCTCAGTAGGTTAGGTGTCTGCCTTCGGCTCGGGTCGTGATGCGGGGTTCTGGGATCGAGCCCCACGTTGGGCTCCTTGCCCAGTGGGGAGCCTGCTTCTCCCTCTGCCTGCCGCTCCCCCTGCATGTGCCCTCTCTCTCTGACAAATAAATAAAATCTTTAAGGAAAAAAATATCTCGGACTTCACATGTCTAAAACAAACTCTTGATTTGACTCCTCAAACCTGCTCCTCTCTGTGCCTTCCTAATTGAGTAATTGGCAACCCCAATTCCCCAGTTGATCAGGCCAAAACCCTGAAGATCATTTTTTACTCCTTTTTTTCGTCTCTCATACCCAACATGTAGACTATCAGTTAACCCTGTTGGATCTAGACTTTTTTTTTTGGAAGATTTTATTTATTTATTTGACAGAGAGAGACACAGCAAGAGAGGGAATATAAGCAGGCGGAGCGGGAGAGGGAGAAGCAGGTTCCCGTTGAGCAGGGAGCCCAACGCGGGGCTCGATCCCAGGACCCTGGGATCATGACCTGAGCCACAGGCAGATGCTTAACGACTGAGCCACCCAGGCGCCCCTTCATTGTTTTTTTTTTTTTAAGATTTTTATTTATTTGAGGGAGAGAGAGAGAAAGAGAGAGGGCATGAGTGGGGTGGGGGCAGAAAGGCACGCACTCTCCCCGCTGAGCCCAGAGCCCACTGCTGGGCTTTGAAACCAGGCTCGATTCTAGGACCCTGAGATCATGACCTGAGCCGATGTCCTATGCTTAACCAACTGAGCCACCCAGGCGCCCCCTGGTTGGCCCTATCTGGAAAATACCTTTCAAATCCAACAACTTACTGCTTCCACTACTACTACTACCCTCCTTCACGTCCTACCAACTTCAAGTCCTCACCATTTCTCACCTGGCCCAGTAGCTTCCTAATGGGTTTCCCCTCTTGCTCTCCGCCGACATCTCCTCTATTCAAGAGCAAACACTTTTTTGAAAACACAAATACATTCATCCTAAGGCAGAATTTCTCTCCAGATATGAACCTGTGAAACCAAACAAGTTATGTGCTTCCAAACTACAATAGTGGGACAGGTGTCAGACATTCTCTTTCCTAGGGAGAAATTGGAAAGAAGAAAGGGATGACAAGTACCAAACAAGTCTGAAACATAGCAAGGTAAATCCCATTCGTTTTTTTCATTCTTTCTTATTGTGGTTTAAAGCACATAATATAAAATTTACCATCTTAACCATTTAAAAAAATATTTTATTTATTTATTTGAGAGAGAGCATGAGAGGTGGGGAGGATAGAGGGAGAAGCAGACTGCCTGCCGAGCAGGGAGCCCGGTGCGGGACTGGATGCTGGGACTCTGGGATCATGACCTGAGCCGAAGGCAGTCGCCTAACGACTGAGCCACCCAGGCGCCCCTCAGCTAGTTTTTTTTTTAAAGATTTTATTTATTTATTTAATTGACAGAGAGAGAAACAGCGTGAAGGGGAACACAAACACGGGTAGTGAGAGAGGGAGAAGCAGACTTCTGGCCAAACAGGGAGCCTGATGCGGGGCTCGATCCCAGGACCCTGGGATCATGACCTGAGCCAAAGGCAGTCGCTCAACCAACTGAGCCACCCAGTGCCCCTCAGCTAATTTTTTTTAAGATTATTTATTTATTTGAGAGAGAATGAGAGAGAGCATGGAGGGGGAGGGTCAGAGGGAGAAGCAGACTCCCCACGGAACAGGGAGCCCAATGTGGGACTCTATCCCGGGACTCCAGGATCATGACCTGAGCTGAAGGCAGTCCCTTAACCAACTGAGCCACCCAGGCGCCCTTATTCCGCTAATTTAACCAACATTCTTTGTTCACCCATTTGTTGGGCGCTGTGGATATCATAAAATCTCTGCCCTCAGAGTACTCAGAATTTAGAAAGGTAGGCAAATATGTTAACAAATAATTGCTATTGGGGCACCTGGGTGGCTCAGTCATTAGGCGTCTGCCTTCGGCTCAGGTCATGATCCCAGAGTCTTCGAATCGAGCCCCGCATCGGGCTCCCTGCTCAGCGGGAAGCCTGCTTCTCCCTCTCCCTCTGCCCTCTGCTCTGCCTACTTGTCCTCTCTCTCTCTCTGTTTGTGTGTCAAATAAATAAATAAATAATCTTAAAAACAAAACAAATAATTGCGATGGGATTTAGTAAGTACCTATAATATAGGTATGTTTGAGACAGATTGTGGCCCAAAGGAAACCATACCTTCTTAGGTTTATCTGGGAATGTTTCACAAACGGGAAGAGATACTGGTTATTGTATGCATGACTAGGAGTTAGTCCGCTGGGAAGGATATTTACGATGAAAGAGTACAAAAGAATGAGTCTTTAATAACATGGTATTATGGGCTGACTTGTGTTCCCCCAAATTTCTATGGGAGGCTTAATCCCCAGTTCCTCAGAATGTGATTGTATTAGGAGACAGGGCCTTTAAAGAAGTGATGAAGTTAAAATGAGGCCTTTAGGTGGGCCCTAATCCAATCCTACTGGTGTCCTTATTCAAGAGACACCAGGGATGCAGGCACACAGAGAAAAAGACCATCTCTAAGTCAAGGAGAAAATCCTTAGGAGAAACCAAACCTGCCAACACCTTGATCTTGGATGCCCAGACTCCAGCATTGTTAAGAAAATAAATTTCTGTTGTTTAAGCCATCCAGTCTGTGGTGTATTGTTATGGCAGCCTTCAGTGTGTCTTTTTTCACACCACCAAGCAATTCCTCAATTCTCAGCTGGTGATAACCGAATACCCTCTCAATTCAACTCAATTCTATCTACCCTGAGATAGCGTCAGGTGTCTCAGGTTAAGGGCCCAGCCCCACAAGACTGCCTCCCTCTCCCTCCACTTCAGCGGCCAGTGGCAAGCCCAGGTTATCAACCACTGGAGATTAGAGGTTCCAACAACCCCGTCCTGGGGTTTGATTAATTTGCTAGAGCAGCTGACAGAACTCAAAGAAACACTACTCACATTTCTGAGTTTATTATAAAGGATATAATAAAGCATACAGATGTAGAGGTACATAGGGCTGTTTGAGCACAGTGTTTGAACACTGACAATTGCTTTAGTTTGGCTTGGACAAAGGAGAGAGATATACCTAAAATGTGACTAGTGTGACTGAGGAGTTTAATTATAAATTGCATCCCATTTTAATTCATTTAGTTTATTTTAATCCGTTTACTTTAAAAATTGAAGCAGTGTTGGGGCACCTGGCTGGCTCCGTCGGTAGAGCATGCGACTGTTGATCGTGGGGTGTTAAATTCGAGTCCCGTGTTGGGCATAGAGCTTACATAAAGAAGAAGAAAGAAGGACAGAAGGAAGAGAGGGAGAGAGAGAGAGAGGAAGGAAGGGAAAGAGGGAGGGAGGGAGGACGTGGGGGAAGGAGGAAAGGAAAGAAAGAAAAGGAAGGAGGAAAGAGAAGGAAAATGACAGAAGTGATTTAAAAAAAATTGAAGCAGTGTAAAAAAATTAGAAGTACTATAAAGTGTTTTTGTTAAACACAACTTCATTGTTTTAATCAGACTACATTTCACCTTAAATATTGAAAATTTAGTGTCCCAGTTAAGAGGTGCTGTAAGTATAAAATACAGATGGAATTTTTAAGATCTAGTACCAAAAAAAAAAAAAGAGAGAGAGAAATCTCTCATTAATAACTTTTATATTATGTACAGGTTGAAAGGACAATATTTGGTATATATTAGTTTAAATAAATTATAATATTGAAATGAACTCCTTTCTTTTCACTCTGTTAAAATGTGACTACTGGAAAATTTTAAATTTCTGATGTGGCTCACATTGTTTCTGTTGGACGGCACTGAGGTAGACTTTATTCAGTAACCATTGAAGGGGCGCCTGGGTGGCTCAGTCGTTAAGCGAAGCGTCTGCCTTCGGCTCAGGTCATGATCCCAGTGTCCTGGGATCGAGGCCTGCATCGGGCTCCCTGCTCAGTGGGGAGTCTGCTTCTCCCTCTCCCTCTGTCTCTGCTTGTGTTCCCTCTCTCACTGTGTCTCTCTTTGCCAAATAATTAAATAAAATATTTTAAAAAAATAACCATTGAAGATATATGAGTAGGAGAATGATATGATAGTGATTTTGATGTAGTGTAATTCATCTAGCACTGGTACGTGATAGATTGATTTTTGAAGGAAATTGGAGGAGGGAGAGCCCCTTAGAAAGTGATACGGGTCTGAGAGCTTCAGGATCAACTGGAGTGATGAACGGTTGAAACCCAATTTAGACAGGAAAATCAACATTTCTCAAAATTTTTTCTTTCTTTACCCTGGTGTTTTCACATTCAAGATGAATTTTGACTACACCAAACCCAGTAGAGGAAGATTAGTAAATAACATGCAACAAAAGTTGTTCTTTATGAGAAAAATTACAAATGCGAGCAAAGAGTAGAATTAACTCTGGCAGTTTTTAAAGTAGGCATGAGCTTTTTTGTGTGTGCCTTGAAATGCCATTACAATGTTCTATGAAAGAGGCAGTTTTCTCTGTCTTTAACTCTCCGTGTTTAAAGTCCTGTATTCCTTGATTTGGGGATTTTTTGGTTTGTTTGTTTTCCTACTCAATTATCACAGTAGCAAACATCCTCCCACAGAGCAGCAAGAAGCTAGGATTGAGATGTATGGTCTGCAGATACCTGTGTTTGGACCTAAGAGATTTCAGACCATTATTCATTCATGACTTTTTTTCTTAGCAAACCTACATTAAACTATTAGGTGGGAATTTCATAACATTTCTTCCCAATCTATTCCATTTTTGAATGTATCCACCACATTTCTTCTTTTGTTTTCAGTAAAGATGGAAGAACACCTCACCGGACTCAAATGATACAGGACCCCCATGTTGTAGGACCTTTACCTTGCTGGCCTTCCCGTAGCATAATCACCAGATTAATCACCAGAGTTGTAATCCCAGGCTGACTGGAGCCGGGATTCTAGTGAGACCTGCTCTCAAAGTGCCTCGAAGACCCCAATCAACCAACTGATCTCCCTAAAACATCAGTTGTATTGCACAACTGTTACATATTGCCCAGGGTGAGGATTGCTTAACTTGGGCGTCTCTTACTCTGGGGATAAAGCCCAACACTGACTGGTTTCTGGTCAGCACTTTATCAGATCCCTCTTACTCAAGAAGGATTTATCGCACCACATTCAGCATGCTTTTAGATGCTTGAGATTCAAAGTTGAATTCCAGTTGTAACCTTTAAAAGTACATATATTGCTAGAAGTAGACTGCTGTCCCTATTAACTTGCTTAACTTTTTGAAAGGTAATTTTCTCAGGCTGAGTTGGCCAGACAAAATATATTTCAGATCTGTCTCCCTTTCGCCCTCCCTCCTTTTTCACCAGGAAGAAAATATCCGAGGGCGCCTGGGTGGTTCAGTTGGTTGAGCAACTGCCTTCGGCTCAGGTCATGATCCTGGAGTCCCAGGATCGAGTCCCGCATCGGGCTCCCTGCTCGGGGGGAGTCAGCTTCTCCCTCTGACCCTCTTCCCTCTCGTGCTCTCTATCTCTCATTCTCTCTCTCTCAGATAAATAAATAAAATCTTTAAAAAAAAAATTTTTTTTTAAAGAAGAAAATATTCGACAGAATTCACACATCTAAACCTTTACCTTCAGTGTTGTCTTTCTCCATAGCTGTTTTACACAAATTAATTTGGGACACATAAATTCTGCGTCTTCACAATTACATGTATTCTTTCATTAACCATTGGGCAAATAATTCCTGGGGCAGATACTGTGTTCTCGAATTACATTGGAGCCTGCTCGGAGCAAATGAAGGGGGTAATACAGACCAACTTTGTACTTTTACTCATGTAATTTGCTCTTGCAAACCATAAAGACTAATTCTACTAAACCTAGGAAGAGGGAGGAAGAAAAGATAAAGTGATTTAGAGCCAAGAGTGACACTGTGAGACAAGTCATAAATAAAAGCAAAGATAAGAAAGGACCTAGAAAAGACCGGAGGAAAACAGAGCATCATGGTCTTCTTACTCTAAGCAAGGTCCAGCCACGAGTTTCATGTGGCTGCTGAGTACTTACATGTGGTTAGTACCACTGAGAAACTGAATTGTTGGCTTTTATGAATTTAAAATCAGAGCAATTTAAAATATTTTCCCATCAAACACAACTTTGTTTTGATAGATGGCATATTGAACTGTAGAAAACTTAGAGTCTAAAAATGGAGATGTGTTAATAAATGTGAAATATACACTGAATTTCAAAGACTTAGTGGGGGGGAATAAACTACCTTAGTAATAATTGTTATATTGATGTCATACTGAAATGATATTATTTGGGCTTTAGTGGGTCAAATAAAATAATTATTTAAACTAACCTCTCTTGTTTCTTTTAAAATTTTTAATGTGGCTACTAGCACATTTTATATTACATAAATAGCTTGGATTATATTTCTGTTGGACCTCACAGCCATACAGGATATTCTTTGTCCTTTGGCCTCTAAATTCAGTTGCTGTGGTAACTAAGGGGCCTCTAGGCTCAGTGTGTCCTGGAAGGACAGGAATGAGGTGGGGGAGGGGAGGTGTGACCTCAGGGAAGGTTTTCTTGGATGTCACGTTTCACTCATACTTAGTTCTCTCAACTAACAGATTTAGAAAATATCCTCATTTATTTTTTTAAGTGAGAGAGACAGCATAATCTGGTTCGTTTCAGGTCCAGTAGCATCAGTTTGAATTTTAGGCCCGCAACCAAAACCCAAAAGAAAGATGCACTTCTTCCACCAGTTTATCGACTAGGAAAATTCGGTCCCATTTCTGTGCTGGGTCGCTGCTCATCCTCTTGCCACATAGTGAAGTTGTTGCTAGGCTACAAATTAATGGCGTTAGGAAATTGACCATTGAAATTCCCTCCCCCTGCCTCCACTCCCCCAACCCTCCCCACCTCCCGCGCCCCCCCAGCAAAGCCTTGATACTATCTCTCACTTTCAAATCTTTAATCAGAACTAAATTGTTTTCTTCATTTACTCTCACCCTGGGGCCTTCTCCCTCTCTCTCCTTTCATTATCCTTCATCTTCCTCAGTTCACATTTTTCTTACCTGTTTTTCCTACTCATCTTGCTCAATCTTCTTGTAAGGCTGAGTAATCAAATACTTATCTCACACTTCTTTCAAGAAATTCACAGTCCGTAATTAATAGGCTATTGATCATTCTCTCCAGTTGTGTTAAGAATCAGCTGGGCTTGTCCCTTTTTGATTTTGTAAGTAGAAGTGTTACAGGATTTTTGTCCCCAGTGCCTGAGGTCCTTGGTCATGCAGCTTCGAAGATGAAGACTGGTGGGCAGCAAAGAAACGTTTATTGAGTAAGAGTATAGACCTCCCGGGGAGGGAGGGGGATGGGCCCTAAATGGGTTGCCCCCAGAGTGTCTAAGTTTAGGGGTTTTTGTAAGCTCTTTTGCGGAATTATCTTAGGCAATTAGGGTGTGCTGAGTCGTGCCAGGTAGGGCTATGGTCAGGAAATCTGTCTACCTATTAGGTTAAGGTCTCTATGCTGATAGTCTTTTTTGATGTCTGGGGGCTTATGTCTTAACTGTCCCTTGCCCGTGATAGGGACAAGTGCTTTGTGGTTAATTGTCTTATTTTAGAACATTTTGCAGAAGTCATTTCTGCAAAGGCTGCAAAGCAAAATAGTGTTAGTCCTGTCTAAGCTGCAGAATGGGATGTCAGTGCAATTTTATTTTAGCTGCCCTGACCCCGTATTTTCTTGTTGGGGACCCTGACCACCTAACTGTCCAACTAACTCCTAACAGAATGAGAAGGGAAATGCTATACATTCCCTAAAAGCCAGGATATTTTTTGTCCTACCTACTGATGAATCCCCAACTTCATGGAGAGTAACTGACATGTAGTGTGCACGCAGCAAACACCTGTTTAACTGAATTTGGTCATGGTGCCATCTCTAGATGCTATAAACCTGAGACTAGAGGCAAAATATTGCAGAATGGGTAGGGTCAGAAGAGGTGGTAGGGTGAATGCCATATTAAGGAGTTTGGATTGTATCCCATAAGCAGTTGATTCTCTCCTTCCTGCAGCCCAGGAGAGTTGGTCTGGCTCCCAGATACTGAGGTTTTCTTTCTCCCAGGAGAGATTGTGCTCATCAGAGGACAAGGAGAGCCAAAAACTGGCCCAATTCTTCCCTTGCTAGCTTTTCTTCTCCAAACTGCCCTTCCTTTCCCTTCAAGATTGTAGACCCAGCCTATAATCAAAAAGCAGCTGATAAATTCATAGCATTGTGAATCTTTCTACTTACACTCCTTCAAACAATCTTAACTCTCAGAGAGTAGCACCCAGTCAACTTTATCTTATATAAACAGCATTTAGTCTCATCTCTTTATAGATTGCCTTAATTCCCAGCTGATGTGAGAACAAAACTTGAAGTGAATTTGCCCTCCCTCCAGGCTTTTCTGGTAGCATTGTATCTGTGAAACTAAGAGGCTATCGCGGCTATCACAAGAGAGAAGGAGGAGGAGCTTAAAAAAAACCCAAAAACCCAGAGTGGACAGGGTATAGGCTGTGGTTTTATAAAGGGGCGGGGGTCGGGGAGGGAGTTGTTGCCTAGGGCGGGGGCCGAGTTGAGGTCACAAAATTCGGAGAGGTCAAGGGATCCTTTAAGCGGGTGGCTGGGGGGGCGGAGGCTTGTCTCCCTTGCAGGCTCCACCCTTTACAGAGATTATAAATACTTGGCTGGAGCGCACTAAAGGTGACTGAGGGTGAGATGTGCATCGGTGCTGGGCCCTGGGAATAAAACTTGCTGCCGAGAAGGACATTTGGGGGGCTTTGTTGACTGGAAGAGGTGTCTCTGGGATTCCCACTCCTAGATCTTTGTTGAAGATGAAAAGAATTGAATTAGGGCCATGGGGACACAGAATGCAAGGTTGATACAATTCCAGTTACTTTTGCTTGTTTGGGGTACACTCAGAAAGGCCGACCTTAATGGAGATTGCTGCGCTCTGTTTTATTCTAAGTCATCTAGCCACCTTCAGGCCTTCTCATTTCTTCTCCAGCCTGTGATGCCGTGGTTCCTCCAGTTTTCTTTGGATGTCACAGCCTATAAAGGACTTCTCCCAGTCCCACTCACCTTCCTGTCACAGGGAGAGTCACCTGGAGAAGTTTGGTGTGTTTCTCAGGGTTGTTGGTGGTTTCGTTTTGTTTTGTTTTTTAGCATAATCACATGCTACTGAGGATCTGGGGGTGAGATGGTTGAGTGTTCCAGGCTGCTTGGCTGTGTTGATTACAAGTGTGGGTCTCGTGAGCCTGCAGGAAGATTCCTCTGGAAGCATTAAACCTTGAAAGGACCTGGGATTTGTTTGAGGGAATGGGCCAGTGTCCAGCCATCTATTCTATAACGTATACAAGTCTGTGGAGCCTAAGAGAGAATCCCAGTTGTACCAATTGTGGTTGTGATTGTGAGTGCACGATACATTAATGTGTTACTGTGTGTTACGTATGCAGTGTATTTGCTGGGAGAAAGTCATTTGTCACCAAGGTCAACTTACTTGAAAATGAAGGAAGGTAAGAGAAGGGATGAAAAAACAGGGAGGAGAAAAAGGCCCTCAAGAATAGTAAAGGATGAGGCGAGGCAGAAGGAAGAGGTCATTACTGATGAGAAAGGGATTAAACAGAAAGAGCTGTGTGCAGGCGGGGGCCACTCGGGTACTTAAGGCCAAGTTGTCTGGGGTGGGAGGTCAACATGGAGAACTGAAACTTCTGGCTGGCCAGTCCGTCTAACCTAAAAGGGGGAGGGAGTTTAAGGTAAGGAGGGATGTCCTCAGCCGTAAAAATTGAGCTTACCTTGAGCTGGAAATCTAAGATAAACACACACTTGAATTATTCCCAGCAGGGTGAGAGATGACTCCCTTCTCCCCACCACATCTCCGGTCTGTTAGGTTGGGTGTGAGCTTGTGCTCTCCCCCTGCTGGGTGGGCGTAGTGGTACAAAACGAAGTAAACAGGAAGAATTTCAAATGGGACCAGGATACCCTGGGTAGATTTTGTAGATTACATTATCCAGAGCGCTACAACAGCCCAGTGGTGCAGAGACCACCACCACCACTCTGGGCTTCAGTGGGATCTGGGGTACAGGAGGAGACAGCACTGGATCTAGCTGTTTCCAAAAGAATCCATTTTTAGGAATCCCAAGGCTCTTTCCCTGCAGTTTTAAGCTTGCTTTTATATGGGGCAACTTTTTTTTAATAGTTTGAAACGAGTTAACCCAGTTCCTCTTAACTTTCTTCCCAAATTTTCTTGCCGCTTTCCCAAGTTTACGTGGTTGTCTGTATATCTCCGGAGAAGTTCTTCAGTATAACCTGTCTTTTGTGTTCCCCCATTCGTTACCTAAATTTCGTTAAGTTTTTGTTCTTTTCATACCACTCATAGGCCGAGTGCTCCTAATATCTCTCCTTAATTAATAAGAGACAATCATCAGCCGAGAGCTTTAAGGACTGTTTCTTCCCTTCTCCCCCCCAACCCCAGGTCACAGCGCCTCTGATCTTTGCCATCTCCATTGCTACAATAGGCTCTTTCCAGTTTGGCTACAACACCGGAGTCATCAATGCTCCTGAGATGGTGAGTGCCAGGTGACCAGAGTTAGAATTTGGAATAGGTAAATTATTCCTTTAAGTAGGGTTTCAAGAACGAAGAATTTCAGACAAACTTGGTATCTCGCTTGGTGAAGGCTGAAGAGGCAGAATAACATTGGTGGGGAAGTCTAAGTGAATCATTAAAAGCAAAAAGCTCACTTGCTCCCCATACCCTTGACTGGACTGTATCCATGCTTCCCCTCACGCTATCGTGATACACTTCCTTTATTATGCCTCAGGGGTTAGTTACAAGGAGGGTGGGAGGGTCTTAGGGGAGGACTGGGGTAGTCACTGAACATCAGTGCTAACCACCTACTGGGATTTTCAGGACAAATCAAAATTGTTCTTTTCAGAGCTACCATGAACCTCCAAAGGTTCTCTATCTCTTCCATCCCCACCCGTTCATTTACTTGATTCTCTACCAGTCATTGTAATGCTGTTTTCTTAGGGAGGGGAAGATCCCCGATATTTGCCCCTTCTCATTCAGCTGTAACAGTCTGCCCACCAGTCATTTTAATTGGCAGATCATAAAGGACTTTCTCAATTACACCCTGGAGGAGACGTTGAGCGACCGTCCCACTGAGGTGTTACTCACTTCCCTCTGGTCCTTGTCTGTGGCCATCTTCTCCGTTGGTGGTATGATTGGCTCCTTCTCCGTTGGACTCTTTGTCAACCGCTTTGGCAGGTATCGACCAGAAACTGGGCAAGGAGGGGGGCTATGCTGGTTGCATTGAGAACAGGTATTGAGAATTAGGATGGAGAGGTGATGATGCATTTGAATGAGAGCGTCCCAAATTCCCATGGAGGCAAATTTGGGCCAACTGGTACTGAAAAGGGCTGCTTGGAGCTCGGCTGCCCATCAAGAGATTACCTTTGAGTGCAGCTGAAGCTAATTCAGTACTCTCTGCAATAAAGTGCACTATGGAATTTCCCAGAAGCCTACTTGATTTACAAGGTCAGAAGTTGTTTGCCTTTCTTGAAAAATTTGGGATTTCATGCTTGTGTTTACAAGCCAGGATTGGGAGGAAACATTTTATAATCCTTGGCCTGTGGCAAATGTGGATAATGGCCAAATACCTGACATTTTTCGCCCCCAAAAGAAAATTGAATCTTCTCATTCTTGCTGACTTAATAAAATGTCTTAGCAGAATACTTTCAGTAATGGCTGGTGAAGAAACCATTTCATTTGCTAATTTAGACGTTCTGGAAACACAAATAGAATTCACCGTCTAAAAAAATTTAAAAGCAACCCATTTTATTTGATAATGTTTGGTGTTTGTTCTGTTTGCATTTTTTTTTTAAAGATTTTATTTATTTATTTGAGAGAGAGAGAGAATGAGAGACAGAGAGCATGAGAGTGAAGAGGGCCAGAGGGAGAAGCAGACTCCCTGCTGAGCAGGGAGCCCGATGCGGGACTCGATCCCGGGACTCCAGGATCATGACCTGAGCCTAAGGCAGTCGCTTAACCAACTGAGGCACCCACGCGCCCAATTGTGTTTGCATTTTTGAGGCACCTTGTGTCTACTAAAGTCATTGACATTTTAAGGTGGCCCTCCCATAATTCAGTGACTTTCTTCCTATCTTTATTTTATTAGCAAAAGAACCTGATAGAGGAAGTAGGGAAACCAGGAAAGGAATGCAGAGAAAGGTAAAAGTGAGCATGAGGGATGAAATTTTTCTCTTAACAGCAGGTTCTCTCCTTTGGCTGCACGTTTAGGATCTCCCAGGGAGCTTTTAAAAGTACCAGCGTTTCTCAAATAATACACTCTATGTTAAAAAAGAAGAAAATAAAAGGAGGAAAAGAATGAAGGGGGGAAATCGGAGGGGGAGATGAACCATGAGAGACGATGGACTCTGAAAAACATACTGAGGGTTCTAGAGGGGAAGGGGGGGTGGGAGGATGGGTTAGCCCGGTGCTGGGTATTAAGGAGGGCACGTTCTGCATGGAGCTCTGGGTGTTATACGCAAATAATGAATCATGGAACACTACATCAAAAACTAATGATGTAATATATGGTGATTAACATAACCCAATTAAAAAAAGTACCAGCGTTTCAGGACTCCCCGGGTAATTCCAGCAGGCCACCCAAGGGCAGAATCCCAGAAGTATCTTCCAAACATCTGCAGTGATTTTTCACTGTTAATCTCTTCCGTCTTCCTCTAGTTGTTTCCGTGGCTTTGCCTCCCACGTTTAACACATAGATTCAGTAATTTATTATTTTCTACTGGCTATCAATACTTACTGTAAGTGGCTGTCACCACAGGGTAGCCGAGAGCCGGAGAGCTGAAGCTGTCTACCTTTCTGCGCATAGAAAGCTTTTGTCTGAAATCTGTTCTCATTAGTATGTTGGTGCCATCTAAGCAACTATATTGCAACAAAATGCAGTAAGAAGCATCAAAATTTCAGCACGGGTCCGGAAATTTCTCTTGAGTGTGTTCGTGGACCAGCTGTATGAGAATTGCCCAGGGCAGTGGTTCTCGGACCTTAGCTAGAATCAGATCACCAGGACGGCTTTTGGGAACAGATTGCTCCGTCCCAGAGTCAAACCTAATGATTTACTAAATTGGGGTGGGGTGGGACAGTTTTAATTTCTTGCCCATTTCTAGCTGATGCTCTTAGTTTGTGGACAACTTTGAGAACTACTGGCCTTTGTGCTTGCTACCACCCTGGCTACCGCTGGGAATTAAAAGAATCTTCAACAAGTTCTCTAGGTGAGTTTTATGCCTACAGAGGTGTAAGAACCATTGATCTTAGCCCAACTGGAAATGTTCTGATAACAGAAAGAGGAGAACTTCAAACCGGAAGAGCAGATAACATGAGCCTGGAGAAGGGTAGAGAGATCAGGAAAGAGAGAAGTTTCGGCCTGGCCTATGTTGCTAACTTCTCTTGTTTTTTAACCTTTTCAGGCGCAATTCAATGCTCATTGTCAACCTCTTGGCTGTCGCTGGTGGCTGCCTTATGGGGTTCTGCAAAATAGCCCGGTCGGTTGAAATGCTGATCCTGGGCCGCTTGGTTATTGGCCTCTTCTGCGGCCTCTGCACAGGTTTTGTGCCCATGTACATCGGCGAGGTCTCTCCCACTGGCCTCCGGGGGGCCTTTGGCACTCTCAACCAGCTGGGCATCGTCATCGGGATCCTGGTGGCTCAGGTACTCTAGACCTCATACTGAATGCGTGTCAGTTTCTGGGCAGGAACATCTGACCTATATTCAAGTATATGTCAGTTTCAGGTATTATTACTATAGCTCACAGGTGGCTAAAGAAGCAGGCAGGGTAGAGAAAGGAGAAGAAACAGAATTTATCTTTTCCTGTGGTAAAAGAAGGGATGATTTTCTGAAAATTTTTTCTGCTTTATTTTTTTTTTTTTTTTTGATATGTTTATCTCTTTTTTTTTTTTTTTAAATTTTTATTGTTATGTTAATCACCATATATTACATCATTAGTTTTTGGTGCAGTGTTCCATGATTCATTGTTTGTTCATAACACCCAGTGCTCCATGCAGAACGTGCCCTCCTCAATACCCATCACCAGGCTAACCCATCCCCCTACCCCCCTCCCCTCTAGAACCCTCAGTTTCTTTTTCAGAGTCCATCATCTCTCATGGTTCGTCTCCCCCTCTGACATACTCCCCTTTTCTTCCTCTTCTGTTATCTTCTTCTTTTTCTTTTTTCTTAAAATATGTTGCGTTATTTGTTTCAGAAGTACAGATCTGTGATTCAACAGTCTTGCACAATTCACAGCGCTCACCGTAGCACATACCCTCCCCAATATCTATCACCCAGCCACCCCATCCCTCCCACCCCCGACCACTCCAGTAACACTCAGTTTGTTTCCTGAGATTAAGAATTCCTCATATCAGTGAGGTCATGTGATACATGTCTTTCTCTGATTGACTTATTTCACTCAGCATAACACCCTCCAGTTCCATCCACGTCGTTGCAAATGGCAAGATCTCATTCCTTTTGATGGCTGCATAATATTCCATTGTGTATATATACCACATCTTCTTTATCCATTCATCTGTCGATGGGCATCTTGGCTCTTTCCACAGTTTGGCTATGGTGGACATTGCTGCTATAAACATTGGGGTACACGTACCCCTTCGGGTCCCTACATTTGTATCTTTGGGGTAAATACCCAGTAGTGCTATTGCTGGATCGAACGGTAGCTCTAATTTCAACTGTTTGAGGAACCTCCATACTGTTTTCCAGAGTGGTTGCACCAGCTTGCATTCCCACCAACAGTGTAGGAGGGTTCCCCTTTCTCCACATCCCCGCCAACATCTGTCGTTCCCTGACTTGTTAATTTTAGCCATTCTGACGGGTGTGAGGTGGTATCTCATGGAGGTTTTGATTTGGATTTCCCTGATGCCAAGCGATGTTGAGCACTTTTTCATGTGCCTGTTGGCCATTTGGATGTCTTCTTTGGAGAAATGTCTGTTCATGTCTTCTGCCCATTTCTTGATTGGATTATTTGTTCTTTGGGTGTTGAGTTTGATAAGTTCTTTATAGATTTTGGATACTAGCCCTTTATCTGATATGTCATTTGCAAATATTTTCTCCCATTCTGTCGGTTGTCTTTTGGTTTTGTGGACTGTTTCTTTTGCTGTGCAGAAGCTTTTTATCTTGATGAAATCCCAATAGTTCATTTTTGCCCTGGCTTCCCGTGCCTTTGGCGATGTTTCTAGGAAGAAGTTGCTGCGGCTAAGGTCGAAAAGGTTGCTACCTGTGTTCTCCTTTAGGATTTGGATGGACTCCTGTCTCACGTTTAGGTCTTTCAACCATTTTGAGTCTATTTTTGTGTGTGGTGTAAGGAAATGGTCCAGTTTCATTCTTCTGCATGTGGCTGTCCAATTTTCCCAACACCATTTGTTGAAGAGACTGTCTTTTTGCCATTGGACATTCTTTCCTGCTTTGTCAAAAATAAGTTGACCATAGAGTTGAGGGTCCATTTCTGGGCTCTCAATTCTGTTCCATTGATCTATGTGTCTGTTTTTGTGCCAGTACCATACTGTCTTGATGATGACAGCTTTGTAATAGAGCTGGAAGTCCGGAATTGTGATGCCGCCAGCTTTGCTTTTCTTTTTCAGTATTCCTCTGGCTATTCTGGGTCTCTTCTGGTTCCATACAAATTTTAGGATTATTTGTTCCATTTCTTTGAAAAAAGTGGATGGTATTTTGATGGGGATTGCATTGAATGTGTAGATTGCTCTAGGTAGCATTGACATCTTCACAATGTTGATTCTCCCAATCCATGAGCATGGAACGTTTTTCCATTTCTTTGTGTCTTCTTCAATTTCTTTCCTGAGTATTTTATAGTTTTCTGAGTACAGATCCTTTGCCTCTTTGGTTAGATTTATTCCTAGGTATCTAATGGTTTTGGGTGCAATTGTAAATGGGATAGACTCCTTGATTTGTCTCTCTTCTGTCTTGTTGTTGGTGTATAGGAATGCCACTGATTTCTGTGCATTGATTTTATATCCTGCTACTTTACTGAATTCCTGGATGAGTTCTAGCAGTTTTGGGGTGGAGTCTTTTGGGTTTTCCACATACAGTATCATATCATCTGCAAAGAGTGAGAGTTTGACTTCCTCTTTGCCGATTTGGATGCCTTTGATTTCTTTTTGTTGTCTGATTGCTGTGGCTAGGACTTCTAATACTATGTTGAATAGCAGTGGTGAGAGTGGACATCCCTGCCGCGTTCCTGACCTTAGGGGAAAAGCTCTCAGCCTTTCCCCATTGAGAATGATATTCGCTGTAGGTTTTTCGTAGATGGCTTTTATGATATTGAGGTATGTACCCTCTATCCCTATACTCTGAAGAGTTTTGATCAAGAAAGGATGTTGTACTTTGTCAAATGCTTTTTCTGCATCTATTGAGAGGATCATATGATTCTTGTTCTTTCTTTTGTTAATGTATTGTATCACGTTGATTGATTTGCGGATGTTGAACCAGCCTTGCAGCCCAGGGATAAATCCCACTTGGTCGTGGTGAATAATCCTTTTAATGTACTGTTGGATCCTATTGGCTAGTATTTTGGTGAGAATTTTTGCATCCATGTTCATCAAGGATATGGGTCTGTAATTCTCTTTTTTGATGGGGTCTTTGTCTGGTTTTGGGATCAAGGTAATGCTGGCCTCATAAAATGAGTTTGGAAGTTTCCCTTCCATTTCTATTTTTTGGAACAGTTTCAGGAGAATAGGTATTAATTCTTCTTGAAAGGTCTGATAGAATTCCCCTGGGAAGCCATTTGAGAGAGACAGAGCGCACGCGTAAGGGGAGGAGGGCTAGGGGCGGAGGGAGAAGCAGACGCCCTGCTGAGCAGAGAGCCCAGTGCAGACTGTATCCCAGGACCCTGGGATCCTGACCTGAGCCAACGGCAGATGCATAACCGACTGAGCCCCCCAGTTTTTTTAAAGTGACTTGTGGCTTATATAAAGTATGAGCTTTATAAAGTATCGTCTTTATCTGGTTTCTAGATCTTTGGTCTGAAAGTCATCATGGGGACTGAAGAGCTTTGGCCCCTGCTTTTGGGCTTCACCATCATTCCAGCTGTCCTGCAAAGCGCAGCCCTTCCGTTTTGCCCCGAGAGTCCTAGATTTTTGCTCATCAACAGAAAGGAAGAGGAGAGTGCTAGGGACAGTGAGTATCCTTCACACCTTCGCTGTGGGAATTTGGGGGTTGTGGTTTGTTTCAGGATGAGGGCATTGGATCTGGTTTTGTCCGCTCCTTTCCTGGCCCCTCTGGATCCAAGCTGGAGACTTTCCTGATTGCTCTGGAGTGAGAAACTTTCTACCCCTAAAGAGTGGAGTGAGAAGCAGGTTAAGGCACAGATGCTAATGGATGAGCCATATCCGGGGCTCATCTAAGTGTGGCTTCTTCCCAGCTGTGTTATAGGGAAAATGAAGTTGGGACAGCACCTTATCTTTCTCCTTTCTTTGTCTGTCTGTTTGACCAGTCCTCCAGCGATTGTGGGGCACCCAGGACGTGACTCAGGACATCCAGGAGATGAAAGATGAGAGCACCAGGATGGCACAAGAGAAGCAAGCCACGGTGCTGGAGCTCTTCAGGTCACGCAGCTACCAGCAGCCCATTATGATTTCCATCATGCTCCAGCTGTCCCAGCAGCTGTCTGGAATCAATGCTGTGAGTAGCTACTCTGTGTCCCAGGGGGTCCCGCACACAGTTCACGCACCTGCCCGAGGGGCCTGCTCACCTCCTTACACCTGCAGAGTCCCCACGATGCTCGCCCCGCAGCAGCCACTCCAGAAATACTGATTATCCAGGTTTTGACATGGTTTCGTATTTTAAGTTTATTTACATAATCTCTACTCGCAACCTGGGGCTCGGACTCACAACCCCGAGATCAAGAGTCGCATGCTCTTCCTACTGAGCCGGACGGGTACCCCTGTTTTTATTTCTTTAAAATTCTATCTTCAGTACATGTTTTCCATGTGGGAAAATAAGAAAATAAATGATAAAACGAAAAATTCATCACCTTTTGTCTTGGACCTTATGGTTAACATTGTCCTCTTTCAAACTTTTTTCAGTATGTAGGACGCGACATATTTATCTGCTTTTCATTATTCCTCCTTCTGACCACTCATTTTTTATTTCCAGTTGTCTTTTACAAATCTGATCAGTCTTTTCTGATGTCATCAGTGATAAGGCAGGCCATACAACTAAAGTAGATCCAAGAGTTTACATGCTGTGGCTTTTTTCCAGGACTTCACAGTCTAAAAAATATCATTGTAAAGCCCTGGGGAATAAGTAGGCAATGAATTCAAGAGGTCTGGGGATACACTGGGAACTTCAGATAGAGCGGGCCTTCCTAGTCTGTCTGTGTTGTTACAACCAGAATAGTGACTCTGATAGTTGGAAGTGGGGAGCAAAATGGAAGGTGACATATGGCAGGTAGCTTGAATTCTATGCAGATATTACCTTCCAGCTTTTGGATCCTAGTGGTGGTAAGAGAGAATATTCCTATACCTTCTGTCCATTTGCAGATAAAATTTTTGGATATGAAGCATACTCTTGATCCGATTCATGCCCAGAGGGTTTCTCATCAGTCTTTTTTTTTTAATTTTTATTGTTATGTTAATCACCATATATCACATCATTAGTTTTGGATGTAATGTTCCATGTTTCATTGTTTGTGCATAACACCCAGTGCTCCACGCAGAACGTGCCCTCTTTAATACCCATCACCAGGCTAACCCATCCTCCCATCCCCCTCCCCTCTAGAACCCTCAGTTTGTTTCTCAGAGTCCATAGTCTCTCAAGGGTCATCTCCCCCTCCGATTTCCCCCCCTTCATTCTTCCCCTCCTGCTATCTTCTTTTTTTTTGTCTTAACATATATTGCATCGTTTGTTTCAGAGGTACAGATCTGTGATTCAACAATCTTGCACAATTCACAGCACTCGCCATAGCACAAAGCCTCCCCAATGTCTATCACCCAGCCACCCCATTCCTCCCACCCCCTCACCATTCAAGCAACCCTCAGTTTGTTTCCTGAGGTTAAGAATTCCTCATATCAGTGAGGTCATATGATACATGTCTTTCTCTGATTGACTTATTTCACTCAGCATAATCCCCTCCAGTTCCATCCACGTCGTTGCAAATGGCAAGATCTCATTCCTTTTGATGGCTGCATAATATTATTCCATCATCAGTCTTGATCAATATGATTAGGTCATTCTGTAGCATAGCATTTGCCAAACACACTTGATGCTCAAAATAGTAAGTTGGTCCTTGGCCATTTCTCCCTAACACACAAGAAGGTTATTTGTATTTGAAAAAGCAGTGCTTTTCATAAAGGGTTAGAGGCTGTGATATCAGAAATTGGGAGGAAAAATAGTTTTAAAAAAACCTCTGAGATGATTTTGGTGGATCCCAGTTTCCAATTTTGTCATTTTAAGAATCACTGTGGGGTGCCTAGCTGGCTTAGTCAAGAGAGCATGCGACTCTTGATCTTGGGGTTGTGAGTTCGATCCCCACATTGGGTATAGGGATTACTTAAAAATAAAAAATCTCATGTATTCATTTGAGACAGAACACGAGCGGGGGTGGGGGCAGAAGGAGAGGGAGAAGCAGACTCCTCATTGAGCAGGGAGCCCAATGTGGGGCTCTATACCAGGACCCCGGGATCATGACCTGAGCCGAAGGTAGACGCTTAACCAAATGAGCAGCCCAGGCACCCCAAAAATAATTTTAAACCAGAAAAAGCACAGCCTTATTAGTCTTATTTTAGAAAACAGAAGTATCCATCGTTTCTATCCGAGGTTGTAGGTATCTGAAGAGTTGTTTCTTGAGAACGTAACCCAGAGTCGACGCATATATTGATCAAAAAGTCTGATGCATACGGCTGTAGAGGCAAACACTCTGGATGAAATAATAAACTCTTGACCCAAACCTGAGGAACTGAACCTAGAGGATCTAGATCCTGTTCCCTTATTACCTTGAGGTCTGAGTTCAATATTTTGACATCCCTTTGACTGTGGTAGCTGTAGCAACCCTACATGTCAGCATGCTGACGAGCAAATAATAAAAAATAGTATAAACAGTAGCTTACTTAATAGTACATATTACATTAAGATGATAGCTGCTGTCATTTCCTAGAACACTTGGAGAGGACCTGGGGCTAGGGATTCCAGCCCAAGTTCTGTTTCTAATAACATGAGCAGGCTGAGGTTCCTCCTCAGTTGGCTTCGCTGTCGAAGTAGGATATCGGTGTGTGCCTATCACTGTTTTAAGGTTAGAGGAATTGTCCATTGAAGAAGCTTAATTGAGGAACTTGCTGCTGGCTGGCTTTGTTGGAAGATCACGTGACTCTTGATCTTGGGGTGTCTTGAGTTCCAGCCCCATGTTGGGTGTAGAGATTACTTTCAAAAAAACAAAAAACCAAAAAACCACCACCGAACTTTACAACAAACCGAAAAAAATCTTTATATCTAAGTTAATAGAATAGATGTAAGGAGGAGACTTCAATGAACAGGAGGAATAAACATTGAAGAAGAAGCGGAAACAGTAGGTAGAACTGAGAACTAAGAAGAGAATAGAGATAAGATAGAGAAGATTTCTTTGCAGAAAAGACACTGATTGAATGAAAAACCCAGAAAGGACTCCTTAAGCTCCTGGGACTTTGAGTGTATTTTTCCAAGGGTTCTCTTTAACTGCGGTGCCCAGCTGCTGTTTCAGAGTTGCATCATCTTTTGTTTCCTATTAGGTGTTCTATTATTCAACTGGAATCTTCAGAGATGCAGGTATTGAGGAGCCAATCTATGCCACCATCGGCACGGGTGTAGTGAATACCATCTTCACTGTTGTCTCTGTAAGTTGGATGCTGTGATAGTTTGGGGGCAGGGGGAGGGGCGTTCTTCCTACACATGTTCAAAGATGGGGTTTGTGTCCTTCCATCTCCCTCCCTACCATCATTTAGCAGTTGTGGTTGTTTCGTTCTTCTTTGGGAAAGAAGAGCGATTGAATGATGGGTATGAGTAGTCTTCACTCTCAAGCAAATATGAAGTGGGTGGGAAAGAGAGAGGTATAAAAGGGATTTGTAGGATGCTTGAAACTCAACTAAAAGGGGACGTATGACTCTACCAAGTATCCTGCCATTGGTACGGCACATTCCGGTAGTTCATACAGTTTTCAGGAAAGGGAAAGCAGAAATTTTATGTTATGTTATTCTTCTTTTAGCTGTTTCTTGTGGAAAGGGCAGGGAGGAGGACTCTCCATATGACTGGCCTTGGAGGGATGGCTGTTTGTTCCATCTTTATGACCATCTCATTGTTACTAAAGGTGCGTGCTCTTTGAGTGAAGGAAACGGAGGGGAAGGAGGGAGAATAGGTCACAGGTGACGCTGACGTGGGTGGGAGAGGTGAGTGGGAGACCCGTAAAGTCCCATGCCCAGAGATTTAAGAAAAATGAATCCTCAGAGATCGGTAACTAAACTGCTGTAATTCTTAACATATATATCACATCGAGTTTATAAAATACCTCATGTAATTTAATTCTTCAAGTATTCTTGAGGGAATTATTCCCATTTTACAGGTGATGAAATGATCTTGGTGCAAAATGACAGATGGTGTGAGCACAAGGCTACGATTCAAAAACCCAGGCCTTTTGACTCTTAAGTCAAAGAACTCCATTGTACCCCAGACAGAGGGAGCTTCCGTTATCAGTCAGTCCTCCTCACTGGGAGGCTAGATCTATCCAGGTCAAGCTGTCTTGACTACTAGCTTTCCTTTGTTCCTCCTCATTTAGGATGAGTATAATTGGATGAGCTTTTTTTGCATCGGGGCTACCCTGGTCTTTGTGGCCTTCTTTGAAATTGGCCCAGGCCCCATTCCCTGGTTTATCGTGGCCGAACTCTTCAGCCAAGGACCCCGCCCGGCCGCGATGGCAGTGGCTGGTTGTTCCAACTGGACCTCCAACTTCCTGGTCGGGCTCCTGTTCCCTTCAGCTGCAGTAAGTAAATTCAAACAAAACTCACCGAGTCCATCTCAAAAGCAGCTCACTTAAGCCGACAGGTTTAAAATTTGGTAACTGACACCACAGAGAGTTAGATATCAAGTGGAGATTGTTTTTGTGGGGTTTTTTTTTTTTAAACATTTTACTTATTTTAGAGAGAGAGAGATTGAATGTGACAGGGGGAGGAGCAGAGGGAGAGGGAGAGAGAGAATCTCAAGCAGACACTGCACTAAGCACGAAACCTGACCCACGGCTTGATCTCCTCAGACGAAACCAAGAGTCGGACGCTCAACCAACAGCCACCCAGGCGCCCCAGATATCAAGTGTTTTTTTTTTTTTTTAAGATTTTATTTATTTATTTGGCAGAAAGACAGAGACCGAGAGAGTGTAACCACAAGTAGGCAGAGCAGCAGGCAGGAGATGGAGAAGCAAGCTCCCCGTTGAGCAGAGAGCTGGATGAGGAGCTCGATCCCAGGACCCTGGGATCATTACCAAAGCCGAAGGCAGACGCTCAAGCAACTGAAGCACCCAGGCGCCCCCCCAGATATCTAGTGTTTTAAACCAGATTTTTTTTTTATTTTCAGTGGCATATAGAAAAAGAAGGAATGGTAGCAAAAAAAAGATTGAAGCAGGAGGGCAAAACTGGGAACTTTTATTTTTTTAAAGTAAACTCTACCCCCAACATGGGGCTCAAACTCAAGACCTGGAGGAGATGAGAGGTCGCATGTTCTACTGACTGAGGCAGCCGGGTACCCCAAAACTGGGAACTTTTAAAAGACCACTGGTCTGGGCGCCTGGGTGGCTCAGTTGGTTAAGCGACTGCCTTCGGCTCAGAACATGATCCTGGAGTCCCGGGATCGAGTCCCACATCGGGCTCCCTGCTCAGCGGGGAGTCTGCTTCTCCCTCTGACCCTCTTCCCTCTCGTGCTCTCTATCTCTCATTCTCTCTCTCTCAAATAAATAAATAAAATCTTAAAAAAAAAAAAAAGAGCACTGGTCTGAGGTGATTACAGGCATAGTTCTGCCTAGATACAATGATCGTGATGAATGCCAAAGGATTCCAGACCAACATGTAAAATCCACAATTTGAATGAGCTGGCATTAGTGAGTTTGTGACCTTAAAGGCTGCCTAATAATCATAGGATGTTAATGAATGAGTGAGGTAGGTCCTATTATATAAAATGACCCGGAGCTGGTTCCTTAAATAAAGGCACTTGCAGTGGACTTCTAGAATGCATTTCCTATTTCTGTGAGTCTTTCAGAAACCTGGATTTTAAAAATAATCATCAAAAGTCCTAGGGGCGCCTGGGTAGCTCAGTCGGTTAAGCGTCTGCCTTCAGCTCAGGTCTTGATCCCAAGGTCCTGGGATTGCGCCCCACATGTGGTTCCTTGTTCAGTGGGGAGCCTGTTTCTCCCCCTGCTTGTGCTCTATCTCTGACAAATAAATAAAATAAAGGAAAAAAAAAAAGTCCTAAAATACTCAATAGGTATTTGGAATCAGGGATCTTTAACGAATAGGAAAAGGAATGATGCAAAATTGCAGGGAAATACAGTAAGTGAGCAATGGCATAATAAACATCCAAGGTAGGGGCGCCTGGGTGGTTCAGTCTTTAGGTGTCTGCCCTCGGCTCAGGTCATGATCCCAGGGTCCTGGGATCGAGCCCCGCTCAGGATTCCTGCCCAGAGGGAAGCCTGCCACTCCCTCTCCCGCTCCCCCTGCTTGTGTTCCCTCTCTCACTGTGTCTCTCTCTGTCAAATAAATAAATGAAATCTTTTTAAAAAAAATACCGGGGAAGACTACATGTTGTTGTTAAATGTGGAAGGGTTGTGTCCCGAAGCCTACTAGAAATGGATGGGAAGGGAAGGGGTTTGGCAATGACCAGAATTTACACTGACACTCCTTTTTCTTTATCTTTTCACTAGTTCTATTTAGGAGCCTATGTTTTTATCATCTTCACTGGCTTCCTCATTGTCTTCTTGGTCTTGACCTTCTTCAAAGTCCCTGAGACTCGTGGCAGGACTTTTGAGGAAATCACACGAGCCTTCGAGGGGCAGGCTCGGGAGGCTAACAGAGCTGAGAATGTCCCCACCGTGGAGATGAACAGGATCCAGCCCATGAAGTAAACCCCACCGTCTAAGCCATGCCTCCTTCCCGCCTCCCTCCCAACATGGAAAAGCAACCTCTCCCCAGATGAGGGAGAGACCTCATCAGCTTGTAACCCAGGACTGTTTCTGAATGCTGCTACTTGATTCCTTTCTCATCCCACAGAGGAACCCAGTGCAGGAGTTAGTTGTATCTTCAATGGCTTTCAAAACTTTTCATTTCTTGGACATTCTCTTCTGTTTAGGAGAGACCAAGCAAACCTACCCTCATTTCAGGAGGCATTGGCCACTTGCCATCTGACAGCATTGTCGTCTCTTCCTCCCTTGGGTTCTAATAGGGCCTCACCAGGGCCAGTAGTGGAGGGGAGTAAGAGTGAGGTGCAGTTTCCCCGACCCCCGACTTCCCAGGAAGCAGATCTATGAGTGTGGAGGGCAGAGAGGGATTACATAAGAGCACCTCCCTCGCTTCCATACAGCTCTGCAGAGCAAATTAACTTGAGTTTTATTTATTTTATCTTCTGGTTTTATTGCATAAATATTTATTTTTTTAAGTGTAAAATAATTTTATGAAATAAAACAGAAGGAAATTGAGGATGGAGGGAGGCGCTTGAAGAGAGGTTCTAGGGTAGAAGATTTGATACTGGAGCGGTCGAGGTGCAATAAGGGGAAGATTCAGGGAGAAGTATAACGTGTTCTCAGAGGGTACATGATGGGGTGTGTGAAGTTTGCACATTGCCTCTTAACCTTCAGGTGGAAATTCTCAAGTTTAATTTCTGAGAAAAGTGATGTGCCTGTTTTAAGAAGCTACTGGTTACCTTTAGAACTTTTTTCTTTGTTTAAAATAATACGTAGTGTTACTTGAAATCTAGGGTTATTAAGATGGGCATTATAGCTAATGGTGGTGGATGGGTTCTAATTTTGGTTGGAGTCCAGAGAAGGGAAGGTTATTTCTAGATATCCTTTCTCCCCTCACTGGACAAAACAACTTCTTCCCCTTATAGTGGACTCACTGTGGGGGGTGGGGGTTAAAGTATTCCTAATACCCGCCTGGTGGGAGAACCTTCCAAATAAGGAACCCAAAATAGTGGTTCTTGGTAGAGGTTCTGTATTTCTCCATTTTGTTCTTTAGGAGATTTTAGTTGTTATTTTGTTTTAAGCCATAGCTTTAAAAGAATTCAGAGGAGAATGTTCATCAACTAACTTGGAATTTGTAACCTCAGCTCTGGGAGAGGATTTTTCCTGAACGATTATTATCTAGTTGAAGTATGTTGTCGCTAAGGGTCATCGCATGCTTGTTCTGTTGCCATATTCGCATAGTATGACGTCAAGCGCCCTTAGGGGACCATACATTTGGGACAATACGAGTAAATGTGCAGTGTAGCCCACACTTGAGAGAGTATGAATGTATGTGCACTGTCACTTTTGCTCTGGTGGAAGTAGATGACTGGTAACTTGTGTCCTTTATGTACCTACAGCCCCCTTTTGAATAGAATGTGTTCAAAGTCCTCTCTCTATATATAAAGAACACTGCCTCTGCTGGGTGGAATTTGCATCTACGGTTTGGTCCAGACTTCAGAGTTCAGTGGCATCTGGCTACCTTTCCTTGTTGGACAACTGGGGGGAGAACTCCTTAAATCTTCAGATTGAGGGTGGAGGACTCTGCCTCCCCCTAGACCCAGACAATGGTGAAAGGAGAATGTGAGATCAGAACATGTGGCCTCCTGGAGGGGAGTCATAGGGGAGAAGGAGCCTTTCTTTTAAGGGGTGAGAAACAAACTGAAGACTTCTAACTCGGGAGCATTTTAGGGAGCCAGATGAGGTGGAGGGATGTACACTTGGCCCAGGTCACGGACACCAGTACAATCATCTAGTTTCCCAGTATTTTGATAAATGGAGATTGGGCCCCATGACACCTACTCTGTCTTCCTTCTTTCATATGTTGCTTGACCACCCTTTCTCTCCTTGGTGCTTACATACTTCAGACCCTTTAGCCAAACCCTTGCCTATGACAGTATTTTAGTCACCAGTTCTCACTGTTGCCCCTGGTCATTGAGCGTTTTGGGGAAAAAAACAGCTTATATGGAATGGGGCTTGGTTCAACAGATGACTTTAACTGCACCTCTACCTCCGGCTCCTCAAAACCAGTGGGTTGGCAGTAATGCTGTGGGGAAGTTTTCCCCCTTTCTCAGAGACCAGATTGTGAATATTTCCAAATGGGTTTTCTATTATTAATGTTACTGTGGTTCTTTGTTTCGAAATAAAAATTCTGAATGTACATATGACATCATGGGCTTGCTGATTTTGGTTTTGTTTTTTTTTTTTTTGTCCTTCCTGTAACAACAAAATTAGCTTTAAATCCCGGTTTGACCACTCAGTACCTGTTACCTGGAGTAAGCTTCCTAAAAGTCTAATACATATGAAAATAGTGGTACTTGTTCATGATGCAGATGAGATGAACAGCCTTAGTGTGTTGCTTTCTTTCCCCAGTGAGAATTCTTTTCTCTCACTTCCTTACCCCTCTGGTCTTTGCTCTCTGAAACTCATCCTATGCTGATGTCAGGATATCCATATTACATGTATTTAAGATTTTATTTTTGAGTAATCTCTACACCCGACGTAGGGCTGGAACCTACAACCCCAAGATCAAGAGCTGCACGTCCCTCCAACTGAGCCAGCCAGGTGCCCCCATAATACACTTCTATCACCATCCTACTTAAGATCCTTCAGTAGCCTCCAGTCAACTACAGAAAATAAAACTTAAGCCTCCTACCGATCTCACACACACAGCCCACCCCAGGACAAGGTCCCTGTTACCTGTTTAGGTTATCATTTCTTAGCTCCCATTTAGACAAGAAAACACCCACACCCACTTCATCACTCTTTACCACCTTCATGCCTTCATTTATGGACTTTACATTTATGGACTTCTGATATTCCCTCCCCTACGTTTCCCTATCCTTACTACAGCTATTTGAATGGCTACTTTTTTAATTTTATTTTTTGGTTATCAAATGATCCTTTATTGAAACATTTTCCTTTGTAGTTGACTAGCTGGGCATTTCACCGCACCACTGTTGATGTCATCTGTGATGTCATGAGGGTGGTGGCCATCAACATTGCAACCCACAGACTGGGCAGTCCCCAGGATTTCTTTAATGGTTCCAGAGAGTTCTCTGTCTAAGGATCGGTGTCGCATCTGTCAGGCAATACTGACGATCTCATCAAAAGTGATAGTTTCACTGTGCTTAATGTTTTTCTGCTTCTTTCTGTCTCTTGGTGGTTCCTCGAGGGCTTTGATAATCAGGGCAGAGGCAGAAGGTCCCACTTCAATCTGGGCCTGTCTGTTCTGAGGGGTCAGTTTCACTGTAATCCTTAGACCCTTCCAATCACTGGTTGCCGTGGCGATGTCATCACCAACCTTTTTTGGAGACAGACCCAGCCGGCCGATCTTCGGGGCAGGGCAGACGTGGCATCGACTTCGCCACGGGGGCACCTCAGGTACACGACTTTGATCTCATTGGGGTCAAACTTAGGCAGCATGGCAGATGTGGCTGGTGTCGGATGAACCCGGATTCGGGACGACCGAGGGAAGTTGCACCTTTGCCTCCCCGAGCTGAAAGCCAAAAGCGGCTACTTTTTATTTCTATTTAGCACAGGCATGAGCTCCATAAAGCCTTCCATATCGGCAAACATAATCCTCACACTGGTACTCTTATGTTAGGAATGACAATGAAACCCGAATGTCCTGAAAGAGCTTGGTGACTGAACCATATTCTCCTTAACTCTGGGGATATTAGATCCCTTTTTCCATCTTTGTTTCTTTTAATCCATTCTCCAATAACCAGAGTAGTCAAAAAGATCATGTCACTCCCCTGCTTAAAGCCTTCTGATTACATCTTCTCACACTTAAAATAGCATCCAGACTCCTTTACTGGGACCTGTAAATTCGGTAACCATACATCCCAGATGACTCCTATTACCCTGGTGTAACATTGCTTTCATTATCAAAACCCCTCTAAAAATATCTTCTGGTTACTCTACCTAAAAGGTTTGCTTCTTCAACTTCATCTCTCATTACTCTTTGCTCACAGAAGTCTAGCCCCACTGGGCCTTCTGTTTCTCAAATATATCAAATTCATTTTCAATAGGTTCTTTGCACTTGTCGCCTTGTGTTTAGAATATTCTGCCTCAAAATTTTGTATGGCTCAGTCTGTCTTGTGAGTTAGGTCTTAGTTACCAACCTCTGTAGACTATAAGCTCAAAAGCAAGTACCTTGTCTGACTCACTCCTGCCTCGAACACTGCAGGACATACAATTGATTAAGTGTCATCAGTCTGGCTGGTTCCTATCAGAAGACAGAAACTATGGGCACCTGGGTGGCTCAGTCGTTAAGCATGTGCCTTCGGCTCGGGTCATGATCCTAGGGACTTGGGATCGAGCCCCGCGTTGGGCTCCCTGCTCGCTGGGAGGCCTGCTTCTCCCTCTCCCACTCACCCTGCTTGTGTTCCCTCTCTCACCGTGTCTCTCTCTCTCAAATAAATAAAATCTTAAAAAAAAAAAAAAGACAGAAACTACACAATGCTTTAAACAGAGAAAGTGAAACAAAGAATGTCAAGCTGGGGCGCCTGGCTGACTCAGTCAGAAGAGCTTGTGACTCTTGATCTTGGGGTTATAATTTCGAGCCCTACTTTGGGCATGGAGGCTACTTTAAAAAAAATTGTGTTTAAATAAAAAAAAAAGAATAGAAATCATAGATAGGCGAACTCAATATGATATCCTAAAGCTGAGGGAGAGTATCCAAGGAGAGACACACCTGGGAGAGAGGCCATCTCCCCAAAGCTGAGGCTCAGTTCTTTTTTTTTTTTTTAAGATTTTATTTATTTGAGAGGGAGAGATAAGAGTGCAAGCAGCAGAAGGAGACGGCGAGGCAGGCTCCTCCTGAGCAGGTGGCCCAATGCAGAACTCAGTCCCCGGACCCCCGAAGGCAGACGCTTTACCGACTGAGCCACGCAGGTGCCCCTGAGGTTCAGATCTTATTGGAAAAGACATAGTTGCAGTCTACCGGATAGCAGAGAAATTTGCTGGATTGCACAAGCCAGAGCTGCTGTGGTCTGGGGAGCAGGAGACAAGTGCAGGTGAGCTACAGCTGGTGGCCAGCTATGTGAGTGTACAGAGGGAGTCGGGGCACCAATATGGGGGGAAAGGGGTGCTGTACTTGGGGCCTTGTGGGAGGTGATTGCCAGACATGGGCTGGGGCTGTGAGGTGACTGATGGAGCTAGCCTTCTGGGTGCATGCCTGTGGCAGGGTGCCACCAGATGCTTTGTCATCTATGGTGTGGCCATTGGAAAGAGCAGGACACGCCCCCTTCTTCCTACAGTATCCTGACAGCACCATCTACTGAGAAAACTTCACTGTGCTTAACACTCAAGAAGAAATGATTTAAAGGAATGCCATCCATTATCAAAAGGTACTGAAGGATGAATTTGGAGCCGAGAGGCAAAAAATCAGTAACTGACACAATAAATGTTAGGTGGCTGGCTGGCTGAAGTGGTCCCGGGTTGGGAGAATTTACTCTTTCCACACCTCCCAAAGCCTACCTGCGCTTTCGATAAAATTCAAGTTGAAACGTCCCACTTTTTTTTTTTTCTTTTGAGCGTAATGCCGAACCTTTCGCCAAGGTTCCAACTGGATGGCTGCGGCTTAAGTTGGGCTAGTGGCCGCCGGCCAGGAAAGGGAAAGGGAGGAGGGGAGAAGTAGGAGTGCCCCTGGGCCTGGAGCCTGGCGCTGCGAGATGCTGAGGACCAGGCCGCAGGTGGGGACCAGGCCGCAGACGAGCCCCAGTCCCCCAGCTCTGGCTCTCCGTTCCGGGGCTTCCTTACGCCATCCTATCACCAGGGAAAACTCCTTGAGTGTCGACTCCCAGAGTGACCCCAACGAATCCCCTCGTATCACCTCTGTGTCCTGGATCCGGGCCCTGGTTGCGGCGGCACAGGGGCGACCACGGTCGCGCCAAGCGCCCACCTTCCTCCCTCGTGTCGCCGCCCCGCTCCCTCCGTGACAGCAGCCCGCAGCGAGCACCCAGCACGCAGGTTTCCGGCCTGAGCCTCTCCGGCCCCAGGCGTGGCCCTGCGGCCCCCACCGCCCACTTCCTCCGCCCTTCCCCCAGCCCTCCCCTGCGGCGTGGCTGGAGGCCCGCCTGGCGCCCGGGAAACCGCAGACCCCGCGGGAGGCGGGGCTTCGGCCGCGCGTTCACTACGCAGGCGCGGACGGCCGCAAACCCGTCGTCTGTACTGCGTTTTGTTCAAGATCCTCGCAACGATTTCTGGTTCTAGTGCGGATCATAACCCAGCCAACCTTCCAGTGCAGGTGTTTCTCACCTGTCTTATTATGAAGTGGATCTAACTACCTTTCCTGGATTACTCTCGGCTTAGTGACTTAATTGATAAAACTGAATCATGTGAGTTGCATGAGATATATTTCAGAAATTAAATCCAAATCTCATTTTTTTAAATGAGGAAGTTGAGACCAATGAATGAATTGGCAAAACTGGAGCTGGCATGGTACCTCTGTGTCTTTATACTCAAGAACTGGAATAAAGGAGCCAATAAGGTGTAAGGTGCCAGTTTCTACGTATATTTACCAAAATATTTTATTAAAAGGTGTTTGATCTTTTTTTTAAAGATTTTATTGATTTAATTGACAGAGAGAGAGAGAGAGAGGGAACACAAGCGGGGGGAGTGGGAGAGGGAGAAGCCGACTTCCCGCCGAGCAGGGAGCCCAATGCGGGGCTCGATCCCAGGACCCTGGGATCATGACCTGAGCCGAAGGCAGTCCCTTAACCAACTGAGCCACCCAGGCGCCCCTGTGTTTAGTCTTTTTTTAAAAAAAAGATTTTATGTAGTTATTAAGGAGAGAGAGAGAAAGCACAAGCAGGGGGAGTGGCAGGCAGAGGGAGAAGCAAGCTTCACGCTGAGCGGGGAGCCGGATGTGGGACTGGATCCCAGGACCCTGGAATCATGACCTCAGCCTAAGGCAGCCGCTTAACCGACTGAGCCACTCAGGCGTCCCAAAGGTGTTTAATTTTTTTTTCAAGATTTTATTTATTTATTTGAGAAGAGAGAGCATGGGCGGGGAGAGGGGCAGAGGGAGAGGGAGAAGCAGGCTCCTGCTGGTGGGTGGGCGACGGCGGGGCCATGGCTGGTCCACCCCAGGACCCTGGGATCATGACCTGGGCTGAAGGGAGACCCCTGACTCACTTAGCCACTCAGGCATCCCGACAAGTATTTAATCTTTATCAATCTGAAGTGAGAAAGGGATCCTATACTTCTAAGTTTACATTGTATTATGACATTGAGCATTTTTTTGCTTGTTAGCTCTTTGCATTTCCTTATCTGTAAACCGTTTGTATGTATCAGAGGAAAACCATTTTGAAAAGAACATGTTTGCTGACGAAGAAACAAGACAAAATAAATAAACGTAGAGTTTATAAGTAAGATAGTTACCGCATGGGGCGCCTGGGTAGCTCAGTTGTTAAGGCCTGCCTTAGGCTCAGGTCATGATCCCAGGGTCCTGGGATAGAGCCCCATCTGTCTCCCTGCTCGGCAGAAGACTGCTTCTCCCTCTTCCACTCCCCCTGCTTGTGTTCCCTCTCTCACTGTGTCTCTCTCCGTCAAATAAATAAAGTTAAAGAAAAGAAGAGTCAGATGCTTAACCCACTGAGCCACCCAGGCGCCCTGTATTCTACTACTTTAGATACCTCATACAAGTAGAATCATACAGTATTTGTCTTTTTGTGCCTGGCTTATGTCACTTAGCATAATGTCCTCACAGTTCATCCATGATGTAGGCTATGATAGGATTCCCTTCCTTTTTAAGGCTGAATAATATTCCCTCGGATATATATACCACATTCTGTTTATCTATTGAGACATTGATGGATATTTGGGTTCCTTCCGCTTATTGGCTTTTGTGAATAGTGCTGCTAATGAACATGGGTGTGCAAAAATCTCTTCAAGAACCTGTTTTCAGTTCTTTTGGATATATATCATAACTGGGATTGCTGGATCATATACTGTTGTATTTTAAAATTTTGGGGGAACCTCCATACTATTTTTCCATAGTGGTTGTACTATTTTACAAGCCCACAAACAAAATTAAAAACTTTTGTGCTTCAAAGCACATTATCAAGAAAGTGAAAAAACAACGTACAGAATGGGAATTGCAAATCATAAATCTGGTAAGAGATTCCTATCTGGACTCTTTAAAGAACTCTTATAATGCAATAAAAGTGCTAAAAAATTAAAACTCAAGTGATCCAATTAAAACACAGGCAAAGACTTCAATAAACATTTCACTAAAGAAGATACGCAAATGGCCAATAAGCACAGGGCGCCTGGGTGGCTCAGTTGTTTGAGCAACTGCTTTCGGCTCAGGTCATGATCCTGGAGTACCGGGATCGAGTCCCACATCGGGCTCCCTGCTCAAGGGCGAGTCGGCTTCTCCCTCTGACCCTCCCCGCTCTCGTGCTCTCTCTTTCTGATTCTCTCTCTCAAATAAATCAATAAAATCTTAAAAAAAAAAACAAATGGCCAGTAAGCACATAAAAAGAAATTCAGCGTCATTAATCCTTAGGGAAATACAAATCAAATATCTGCCTGTTGAATTATGTTGGATATCTGCCTAATAATCCATTAAGGATGTTTCAAATTTATTTAACTTTTTTTTTAAAGATTTTATTTATTTGAGAGAGAATGAGAGAGAGCATGAGAGGGAAGAGGGTCAGAGGGAGAAGCAGACTCCCTGCTGAGCAGGGAGCCCGATGTGGGACTCGATCCCAGGACTCCAGAATCATGACGTGACCCGAAGGCAGTTGCTTAACCAACTGAGCCACCCAGGCGCCCTTATTTAACTTTTTCAAAAGATTTATTTATTTTAGAGAGATAGAATGTGCCTCGAGGGTGGGGTGGGGTGGGGAGAGGCAAAGGGAGAGGGAGAGAAGCAGACACCCTACTGAGTGAAGAGCCCAACTTGGGGTTAGATCTCATGACCCTGAGATCATGACCTGAGCCAAAGTCAAGAGTCTGATTGAGCCACCCAGGTGCCCCTCATTTTCTTTTTATTAAACCGTTTTTTTAAGCCAGTCTCTTAAACCATAATTCATATATTACAAAGTTCACTCATTGAAAGGGTACAATTCAATGATTTTCACAGATTTGTTCAACTACTCCTGAAATCACCCTAGAAAGAAACTTGTACCCATTAGAAGTCATTCCCTATTCCTCTGTCCCTACCCTCTTTGATTTTCCTCCTCTTGGTTCTAGGCAACCACTTATCTACTTTCTTCTTCTCTACAGATTTGCCTATGTTTAAAATTTCATCTAAATTGAATCATGTAATATGTGATCTTTTGAGACTGGCTTCATACAAATTCGAATGTTTTCAAGGTTCATCTATATTATAGTATTTATTTAGTACTTGACTCCTTTTTTATGGCCAAATATTGCCTGGTGTGGACATACCACATTTTCATTATCCGTTCAGCTGTCTATGGCTATATGGGTTGTTGCCAATTTGGGATTATTGTGAATAATGCTGCTTATGAACATTTGTGAACAAATGTTTTGGTGTGAACGTATGTTTTCATTTTTCTTGGGTAATGTATCTAGGAGAGGACGTGCTGGGTCATATAACTTTTTTTTTTAAGATTTTATTTATTTATTTTACAGAGAGAGACACAGCGAGAGAGGGAACACAAGCAGGGGGAGTGGGAGAGGGAGAAGCAGGCTTCCCATAGAGTGGGGAGCCCGATGCAGGGCTCGATCCCAGGACCCTGGGATCATGACCTCGGCCAAAGGCAGACGCTTAATCACTGAGCCACCCAGGCCCCCGTTGGACTCCTTTTCTAAGAGCATTAATCTCATTCATGAGGGCTCTGTCCTCAAGACCTTATGATCTCCCAAAGACCACACAACTAATACCGTCACGTTCGGTGTTAGGATTTTAACATATAAATTTAGGGGGACACAAACACTCACAGTGTAGCAGTTAAGATGCTTTTAATTTGACTCAGTTTAAGTCATCTATTTTTTGTTGTTCATGCCTACTAGACTGGCAAAACTTTCTATATCTGTAAACACAAAATGTGCGTGGAAATGCAGAAATGGGAACTGTCTTAACTGCTAGGAAGAGTATAAAACTGTACCACCACTTTAGATAGCAATGGCTTTCTAGGAAAGTTGAATGTGCATAGCCCCAGTTCTTCATCTACCCCACCCCGCCCCCAATTCCATGTTGTCTGCCAAGTGGTTTTGTAGTTTTGTTATGGTCTGAATGTTTGTATCCCCCCACCCCAAATTCCTATGTTGAACTCCTAACCCCCACGGTGATGGCATCAAGGAGCTGTGGCCTTTGGGAAATGATTCGATCATGAGGGTGGAGCTCTCATGAATGGGATTACTGCCCTTAGAGAGGCTCCCCACCCCTTGAGCTTTCTTGCTCCTTCCCTTATGTGAGATTACAGCAAAAAGGTGGCAGTGCATGCACCAGGAAGCTGGCTCTCATCAGATACTGAAGTTGCTGATGGCTTGATCTAGGACCTCCCAGCCTCCAGAACGGTAAGAAATAAATTCCTATTCTTTATAAGTCACCTAGTATGGTATTTTTGTTATAGCAACCCAAACAGACTAAGATGAGTTCCTTGTACTGAAAGAGAAGGGTCTGCTTCCATTTATTTGTTTGTTTGTTTATATTCTCTACATCCAACTTTGGGTCTGAACTCGAGATCAAGAGTTGCAGGTACTTCCACTGAGCCAGCCAGGCACCCATTTTTTCTTTTCTTTTCTTTTCTTTTCTTTTCTTTTCTTTTCTTTTCTTTTCTTTTCTTTTCTTTTCTTCTCTTCTCTTCTCTTCTCTTCTCTTCTCCTTTCTTTCTTTCTCTCTCTCTCTCTTTCTTTCCTTCCTTCCTCCCTCCTTCCCTTCCTTTCTTTTATAAAAGATTTTTATTTACTTATTTGACACAGAGAGACACAGTGAGATAGGGAACACAAGCAGGGGAAGTGGGAGACGGAGAAGCATGCTTCCCGCCAAGCAGGGAGCCCGACATGGGGCTCGATCCCAGGACCCTGGGATCATGACCTGAGGCGAAGGCAGTCGCTTAACGACTGAGCCACCCAGATGCCCCTATTTATTTCTTTTTTATTTTTTTATGCTTCCCTTTAACTTTAGATTCAGCCGTATGATATGACTTGGCCAATAAAATAAGGCAGAAGAAGTGCTGTGTCAGTTCTGAGCCCAGGCCTTAAGAGATCATGCCAATTACCATTTGCCCTCTGGCATATTTGCCATTGCCAGGAAAGAACTTCCCTGGGTAACGGCTGCAACCTCAGACAGGCCTCGGAAATAAACAGGCAGTGATATGTTAGTCCAAACCTCAGAGAGAAGCCTCACTCAGCTTGAGCTGTAGCTTGAGGCTTAGCCAAACCCAGCCTGGATCTGCTGACCCCTCCTAGCCTATTCACAGATACAGGAGTTATAATAAACAATTGTTACTTTCGGGGCACCTGGGTGGCTCAGTCGTTAAGCGTCTGCCTTCAGCTGGGGTCATGATCCCAGGGTCCTGGGATCGAGCCCCACATCAGGCTCCCTCCTCCATGGGAAGCCTGCTTCTCCCTCTCCCACTCCCCTGCTTGTGTTCCCTCTCTCGCTGTGTCTCTCTCTGTCAAATAAATAAATAAAATCTATAATAATAACAATAATAATAATGATAATTGTTATTTTAAGCTAGTGAAGTTGGGGGCTGTATAAGTAAAAAGGTAACTGGTAAAATACAACTACTTAATGTTCTGATAATTCCATCCTTAGTCATATACCTGAAAGAAATTTAGGCAAGGATAGATGTAGAGGGACAGTTAGAAGCTACTGCAATTATCCAGATAAGAGGTGACTATGGCTTGGCACCAGTGGAGCTGGAAGAATTTGCAAACAGCTAATTTTTTATGGGGGCTTTAATGGGAGATGTACCTCAAGTCTAAAATCTGGAAACCCACAAGAAAAAGAATCAAAAAATATATGCCAGGCAAACTTTAATTAAAGAGAGTTATTTAGGGGCGCCAGGCTGGCCCAGTCCGTGGAACATGGGACTCTTGATCTTGGGGTTGTGAGTTTAAGCTCCACATTGGGTACAGAGATACTTAAAAATAAAATCTTAAAAAAGAAAAAAAAGAGGGAATTATTCAACCTATCTTGATAACCAAAATAGACCTTAAGACCAAAATCATAATGAAGATTCGAGGAAGATCACTTCATTAAGACAAAAGACCCAATTCACCATGAACATATAAGTTTTAAATATGTATAAAACAAATAAAATGGTATCAAAATATATAAAGCAGGGACACCTGGGTGGCTCACTCAGTTAAGCATCTGCTCAGGAGGCTCAGGTCATGATCCCAGGGTCCTGGGATCGAGTCCCACATCGGGCTCCTTGCTCAGGCGAGGAGCCTGCTTCTCCCTCTCCCTCTGCCTGCTGCTCCCCCTGCTTGTGCCCTTTCTCTCTCTGACAAATAAATAAACTCTTAAAAAAGTATATATATATAAAAAGCAAGACTGATAAAATTAGCGAATGAACCGTAACAGTTGGAGAATTCAAGATGTCAATTTCAATTAACCATAGATTAAGCAGGTACAAAACCTGCATACTCAAATTCTTTACCATGGACTGTCCTTCTTCTCTGTATATGAAAGAATGTAACATTTTGTTTGTCATATATATATATATTTTTTAAAGATTTTAATTTATTTATTTGACAGAGAGAGACACAGCGAGAGAGGGAACACAAGCAGGGGGAGTGGGGGAGGGGGAAGCAGGCTTCCCACCAAGCAGGGAGCCCGATGCGGGGCTCAATCCCAGGACCCTGGGATCCTGACCTGAGCTGAAGGCAGACACCTAACTGACTGAGCCACCCTGGCGCCCCTGTTTGTCATATATTTTTAAATATATATATTTTAAAAAATTATTAATCAAATTTAACAATCTTTTCCTTTATAAACTTTGTGTATTAATTCCTTCTTTAAAAAAGACTTTTTCATCCCAGTATTATAGGTATTAAATATTAAAAATATTTATCAATGTTTCTTCTAGTTTTATAGCTTTCATTTATGTTCAAATCTTTGATTTCTATGGATTTATTTGTGGGTATGCTGTGAAATAAGGATTCATCTTTGTGGTTTTTTCCACAATACCTAGCCAATATCATTTATTCAACAACCCACCTTTTCTTCTTTGATTTGAAATACCAATTTTACTGTATATTAAATTTTCATATGTATTTGTGCTATTTTTGGCCATCTTTGTCCCATTGATCTATTTTTTCTGCAGCACCAAATTGCTTACATATTTCAAAAATATCTGCTGGGCTACTCCCTTCTCATTTTCTCTTTTTGGAATTTTCCAGATTAATTTTTTCAACTTCCAAAAAGAAACCCGGGGCTCCTGGGTGGCTCAGTGTGATGAGTGTCTGGCTTTGGCTAGGGTCCTGATCCCAGGGTCCTGGGATCAAGCCCCATATAAGGCACCCTGCACCCCAATATAGCAGCAATGTCTACAATAGCCAAATTATGGAGAGAGCCTAGATGTCCATCAACAGATGAATGGATAAAGAAGATGTGATACATACACATGCGCGCGCGCGCACACACACACACACACGCAGAAGAATATTATGTAGCCATCAAAAATGAAATCTTGCCATTTGCAATGACATGGATGGAACTAGAGGGTATTATGCTAAGTGAAATAAGTCAATGAGAGAAAGACAATTATCATATGATCTCACTGATATGAGGAATTTGAGAAACAACACAGAGCATCATAGGGAAGGGAGGGAAAATGAAACAAGACAAAACCAGAGAGGGGGAGAAACCATGACGGACTCTTCATCTCAGAAAACAAACTGAGGGTTGCTGGAGTGGTGGGGGATGGGAGGGATGGGGTGGCTGGGTGATGGACATTGGGGAGGGTATGTGCTGTGGTGAGCGCTGTGAATTGTGTAAGACTGATGAATCACAGACCTGTACCCCTGAGACAAATAGTACATTATATGTTAACAAATAAAAATAAGTAAATAAGTAAAATACTATTTTAGGGGCACCTGGGTAGCTCAGCTGGTTAAGCATCTGCCTTCAGCTAAGGTCATGACCTTGGTCCTGGGATTGAGCCCCACATTGGACTCTCTGCTTAGTGGGGAGTCTGCTCCCTATGACTCTCCCTCTGTGCTCTCATTCTCTCTCTCTCAAAAAATAAATTAAAAATCTTAAAAAAAAACAAACCTAAAATACTATTTTAGGAGTGCCAGGGTAGCACAGTAAGTTGAGCATCGGACTCTTGCTTTACGCCCAGGTCCTGAGATTGGGGTCATGAGATCAAGTCCTGAGATGGGCTCCACGCTCAGCACAGAGTCGGCTTGAGATTCTCTTTTATCCTCTTACTCTGCCCCTTCCACTCGTGCTCCTCTCTATCTCTCTCTCAAAAATCAATCAATCATTCAATCTTTATTTAAAAAGTACATTTTAGGGGCACCTGGGTGGCTCAGTCGTTAAGCGTCTGCCTTCAGTTCAGGTCATGATCTCAGTATGCTGGGATCGAGCCCCGCGTCAGGCTCCCCGCTCGGCTCCCTCTCCCGCTCCCCCTGTTTGTGTTCCTGCTTCTGCTGTGTCTCTCTCTGTCAAATAAATAAAAAATAAAATCTTTAAAAACCACTATTTTAGTCCACCGGTGTATCCAATCAATATGGGTGGAAGGGTGGATTTGTATGCCTTCTGTTTTTCAATGCTAAGTCGGGGAAGTATTTCCCAGGCAGATGCAATATCCATCCATTCCTATCAATATATTCAGGTAAAGGAGACTCAACCATTGCACATAACGCCTCTTCAAACGCACCAATTTCTTTCCAAATTTTCACCTTAATGTCATCCCTTGAATTCTTATATCCTCCCAACCGAACTGTAGCCCCCATTAGGACTTCAGCAGCAGATTTTAGAACCACAGTGCATGGGGCTGCCACGTCAAGGATCCTAGAAATGTTACTTCTCCACTCAATGACTATTTTACCTATTTATGTGCATATGCCTTTTGGTCCCCAACTGGGGTCATGTCAAAGAACCTAGGCCCCCTCATCATTTCTTATTTTGATTAATTGTAGGAACATCACCCCAGGTAATTGGAGGTCAAATTTCTTGAATTCCTCCAAACTAGGACAAATAAAGCAAGTTTGTTTAAGACCCCTCAATTTTGAAGGACCAATACTGGTCTCATATACTGGTCTTACCATCCAGATCCTTGCAGTAATATGCCAGTTTTCTGTAGAAAAAGACCACAGAAACAAATTAGAAATAAAACATTGTAATTTATGAGAATTATAGTGTAGAAAGTAAGCAAAATACTTATTAAACAGGACCAAGGTACCAAAACTCCAGTCTTTAAAATTAGAATTATAGGGTCTCCTTTATATATATTAATATACCAAAGACCCACTTCAAGATTTGCCTGGGATTAAGTAGAGAAGGAAGGGCTTCATGACACCTGTATGGAAGATTAGACTTTGGATACTTAGTAGGTAAGGAAAATGTGGACCTTACCGTAAATTAGCAATCTCCAAAAAGGTTACTGAAAAGGTTTACTGATAACATACATGTGAAAGAGGTACTGATATCATATGTTTGAAAACACTATTTAGAATAACAAAAAAGTATAATATTTAATATCTATAAGTGTACTATGATGTTTGTCCAATGGAGTTAAACATTAACCATCTTTTCTGTTAATTGAAGGCTTATCTCTTTTCTTTTTTTTTAAAGATTTTATTTATTTGACAGCGAGAGAGAGAGAGAGAGAGCAAGCACAAGCAGGGGAACAGCAGGCAGCGGAGGAGCAGGCTCCCTGCTGAGCGAGGAGCCTGATGCAGGACTCGATTCCAGGACGCTGGGAGCGCAACCCGAGCCGAAGGCAGCCACTTAACCGACTGAGCCACCCAGGCGCCCCAGAATGCTTATCTTAGTATGTGACTTAGACTTATTTTTTATTATGGAAAGGCTGATTTCCTCCCTATAGTTCAGTAAGACAAGGGCTGAGAATTGACATTGTGTTTAGCAATATAGAGATCATTAGTATCTTGAGAGGAACAATTTTGATGGAGTGATGGTGTTGAAAATTTGATTGTGGTGTGTTCAAAATAGAATGGGAGGATTTCAGACGAAATATACTTCATGAAAACAGAGTATTAAAAGAGAATAATAGAGGGGCGCCTAGGTGGCTCAGTCGGTTGAGAGGCTGGTTGCCTTTGGCTGAGGTCATGATATCTGGGTCTTGCCATCCAGCCCTGTGTCAGGTTTCCTGCTCAGCACAGAGTCTGCTTCTCTCTTTCTCTCCCTCTGTCCCTCACCACTGTTCCTTCTCTCTCTCTCAAATAAATAAATACAATCTTTAAAAATAGATTTTATTTGACAAAGCGAGAGCACAAGGAGGCAGAGCAGCGGGCAGAGGGAGAGGGAGAAGCAGACTCTGCGCTGAGCAGGGAGCCCAAGGTGGGGCTCTAACCCAGGACCCCGGGATCATGACCCGATCCAAAGGCAGACGTGCCCCAAATAAAATCTTTAAAAGAAAATGAATAATAGAATGATAAAAGTGATTTTTAAGAATCGACAAAATAAATCACCATATCAGGAAGGCCTAATGCCTTAGTCTTGGACCAAATGAACTTGGATCAAAAATTTAAGAATACATGAAGTAGGGCGCCTAGTGGCTCAGTTGTTAAGCGTCTGCCTTCGGCACAGGTCATGATCCCAAGGTCCTGGGATCGAGCCCCACATCGGGCTCCCTGCTCCATGGGGAGTCTGCTTCACCCTTTCCCTCTATGCTCTCTCTTGCTCTTTCTCAAATAAATAAATAAAATCTAAAAAAAAAGTCTCTATCTAGGATATATTTTTGACTCTTCTTTCCAGTTTTAGTTTGAGACGGGGATGCGAAGGATCCTGAATATAAAACTTACTCTTCGGGCGCCTGGGTGGTTCAGTCTGTTGAACGTCTGCCTTCAGCTTCAAATTTTTTGAAAAGTTTTATGTATGTATCTGTGTATTTGAAAGAGAACGCTGCGTACACATGCTCGGATGAACAGGGGGAAGGGCAGAGGGAGAGGGAGAGAATTTCATGCGAACTCCCAACTGAGCAGGGAGCCTGAAATGGGACTTGGTCTCATGTCCCAGAGATCATGCCCTGAACCAGAATCCCGAATGGGATGGTCCTAGAATCGAGTAGTGTCGGGCTCCTGGCTCAGCTGAGAGTTGGCTTGTCCCTCTCCCTCTGCCCTGCTTGTGCTCTCTCTCTCCCTCTCTCTGAGAGTCTCAAATAAATAAATAAATAAAATCTTTTTTTTTTTTAAGATTTTATTTATTTCTTTGACAGAGAGAGAGATAGCCAGAGCAGGAACAGAAACAGGGGGAGTGGGAGAGGGAGAGGGAGAAGCAGGCTTCCCGCTGAGTAGGGAGCCCCATGCGGGGCTTGATCCCAGAACCCTAGGACCACAACCAGAGTCGAAGGCAGAAGCTTAGTGAATGAGCCACCCAGGAGCCCCAGTAAATAAAATCTTTAAAAAAAATTGTGGGATGTAGCTAAATCCGTGCTTTGAGGGAAATTTACAGCTGTAAATGGTTATAATAAAAAATATATAAAAGCAAAATATCATTTTCTCCTTATGAAGCTAAAAAACAGACAAGCAAGTTAAACCCAAAGTTAGTAGAAGAAAGAAAATAATAATGAAAACAGTGGAAATCCATATAATAGAAACAGATGGGCTAGAGAAAGAGATTAACAAAGTCAAAAATTAGTTCTTTGAAGATTAATATAATTGGTAAATCAATAACAAAAGGACACTAAGAAATAAAGGGGGAAAATACAATTTACCAACTTCAGAAAGGTTTTTTAAAGCTTTATTTATTTAAGTAATCTCTTTTTTTTTTAAAGAATTTATTTATTTGAGAGAGAGAGAATGAGAGAGAGAGAGCATGAGAGGGAAGAGGGTCAGAGGGAGAAGCAGACTCCCCACTGAGCAGGGAGGGAGCCTGATGCGGGACTCGATCCCGGGACACCCAACATGGGGCAAGACCCCGAGATCAAGAGTTGCATGGTCTTCCGACTGAGCCAGCCAGGTGCCCCTTTTTGCTTTTCATGGCTGCATAAATACTCCAACATATGGATGTATCAGGGCATATTTAAGCAAAGTCCTATTGATGGACATTTAGACTTTTTTTTTTTTGGCTATTTCCAAGAGTGCTGCAATGAGTATAATTGTGTAGTTGTCTGAATAATGACTTAGCATAAAGTCCTAGGAGTGGATCAAAGGGTTTTCATATTTTATATTTCCTTTTTTTTTTCCTAAAGATTTTTATTTATTTATTTGAGAGAGAGAGAGAATGAGAGATAGAAAGCACGAGAGGGAAGAGGGTCAGAGGGAGAAGCAGACTCCCTGCTGAGCAGGAAGCCCGATGCGGGACTCGATCCCGGGACTCCAGGATCATGACCTGAGCCGAAGGCTGTCCTTAACCAACTGAGCCACCCAGGCGCCCCATATTTTATATTTCCATGCCTATAACTGACATTATTTATTGCATACATTTTATGAGCTAAAAAAAAATCACATTAGATGATATTCTCATTAAATCCTCACAGGAACCTTTTCAAATTGCTTCAAGTGGGGCGCCTGGGTGGCTCAGTCGTTAAGCGTCTGCCTTCGGCTCAGGTCGTGATCCCGGGGTCCTGGGATCGAGCCCCGCATCGGGCTCCCTGCTCGGCGGGAAGCCTGCTTCTCCCTCTCCCACTCCCCCTGCTTGTGTTCCTTCTCTCGCTGTGTCTCTCTCTGTCAAATAAATAAATAAAATCTTTAAAAAAAAAAAAAAAAAACAAATTGCTTCAAGTATTACATAAAAGAAAATTGAAACCCAAAAGATGGCAAAGTAACCTGTCCAAGGTCACAAATGGTAGGGCTAGGATTTTAATTTGGGTGTTTTCTAACTCAGAGAACCTGGTTTGGGCCCTTTTATCTGACAGCGTTTCAGAAGGCCATACCAAATTACTCTCCCTTCAGTCATTTTTTTTTTTTTAAAGATTTTATTTATATAGTTCTCAGAGAGAGAAAGAGATACACAGCACAAGCAGGGGGAGGGGCAGGCAGAGAGAGAGAGAGAAGCAGACCCTCTGCTGAGCAGGAAGCCTGATCCGGGACTTGATCCCAAGACCCTGGGATCATGACCTGAGCTGAAGGCAGACACTTAACCGACTGAGGCACCCACCCGTCCTACACCCCTTACTTTTTTAATCACACCAATTTTTTGAAAAGATTTATGCATGTATGTATGTATTTGAAAGAGAACGCTGCGTACACATGCACGCATGAACAGGAGGAAGGGCAGAGGGAGAGGGAGAGAATTTCATGTGGACTCCCAACTGAGCAGGGAGCCTAAAATGGGACTTGATCTCATCTCCCAGAGATCATGACCTGAACCAGAATCCCGAATCCGGTGCTCCACCGACAGAGCCCCCCACGCACCCCTAGTACTAAACATTTTTCAGTCTTTGCTATTATTTTGAGACTGAGGTGCTCGCTTTGGCAGCACATAGGCTATTATTTTGAGAGTCAGAATATGTGCCTTCTGTGTTACAGGTTTCCTGGCTGCACAGAACATCCAAATTTGAACTAATTGTTCATTATATTCTTCTAGTTTCTTGATGATTAAGTTTTTATTTTGCATTTTTATTTTTATTTGTATTTTATTTATTTATTTATTTATTTGAAGATTTTATTTATTTATTTGTCGGAGAGAGAGGGAACACAAGCAGGGGGAGTGGGAGAGGGAGAAGCAGGCTCCCCGCTGAGCAGGGAGCCCGATGCGGGGCTCGATCCCAGGACCCGGGGATCATGACCTGAGCCGAAGGCAGATGCTTAATGACTGAACCACCCAGGTGCCCCTATTAATACATTTTAAATTTATTTTGGTTTCACATGTAGTTTATCAGGGGTTTAGTGTGCTCTAGTTCCAAAAATCTCAGCATTATTTACAAAGGAATCCGTTTATGATAAAGAAAGGCAGTATATGGAGAATATAATCTGAAGACTTGTAGGAGTCTTGATGTCAAATATTTACTGTCCCTGCAAGTTGCTCTGTCCCTCTTTGGGAATCAGGCTTGCTCACCCAGGATATGCAAGTTGATAAAGTTAAAATTTTTCACATATACAATAAAAGCTGACGTTACAAGTTTTCTTTTTCTTTGCAAAATGGTTTCATAATTTGAATAACTGAGACAGAATTACTAATACACATGTGAGGGCGCACACACACACACAAACACGTATTTGTGAAGAGGGATCTGTGAATACAGTACACATAAATTCTAAAGTGACTTGTGGCTGAGGGTTAGAGAGGGATGGTGGATAGCAGTGATGAAGAAATGTTCTTTTATTCATTTATTTTTTAAGTAATCTCCACACCCAATGTGGAGCCGGAACTCACAACTCCAAGATCAAGACTTGCATGCTCCACCCACTGAGCCAGCCAGGTGTCCCAAAGAAATGGCCTTTTGAAAAACACTATACAGGGGGGGACAACTGCGTGGCTCAGTTGGTTAAGTGTCTGCCTTCCACTTGGGTCATGATCCCAGGGTCCTGGGATCCAGTCCCTCATCAGGCTCTCCCTGCTCGGCGGGGAGCCTGTCGCTCCCTCTGCTTGTGCGCTTTCTCTCTGACAAATAAAATCTTTTTTTAAAAAATAAAAATGCATATTTTTGGGTCCTGAACCCGGAGATTCTGATTCTGTACATTTGTGATGATTTCCCGGAATCTGCATTTTTAAAAAACTCCAAAGATCCTTTCAATTAGGACGGTACACTAACAAAACACAACAGAATAGGCAAATGTGAGCCATTAAAAGGTTTTCAGGAGTAACACGTTCACATTTTAGATTATTCTCCCTGTATTATGGGGAAAGACTTGGAAGTGGGAAAGACCAGAAATAGAGATTTTAATGATTAGATCTACCAATATGGGCCTAGATCAGGATCCACTGGAAAACAGCAGAGCAGAACATCTGGGGCTTTGGAGTCAGGCAGTTCAGGGGTTGAATATAGATTTTTCTGCATACAGTCAGAATCACCCTGGACATTAAGCCTGTGACTTCTTTTTCCTTATATAAAAATAGTGATGGAGTGCCTGGCTGGCTCAGTTAGTAGAGCACGCAACTTTTGATGTCAGGGGTGTGTGTTCAAGCCCCATGTTGGGTGTAGAGATTAGTTAAAAATAAAACTTTTGAAAAATAATTAATTAAAACTTATTATTAAAATAAAATAAAACGGGGCGCCTGGGTGGCTCAGATGGTTAAGCGTCTGCCTTCGGCTCAGGTTATGATCCCAGGGTCCTGGGATCGAGCCCCACATCAGGCTCGCTGCTTGGTGGGAAGCCTGCTTCTTCTTCCACTCCCCCTGCTTGTGTTCCCTCTCTCGCTGTGTCTCTCTGTCAAATAAATAAATAAAATCTTAAATAAGATAAAATAAAATGGTTATAATAACATTATCTCCTTTAAATGAATATTCAAGAGAGTATTTAAAAATCTTATTACACACTTGTTGCTCAATACTAGTAGCTAATCTGGGAACCTGTTGGTTGGTTTGGAATATATTACAAAGGTAGACTTGACTAGTAACTATTTGGATATGGTAGGTATAGGAAAGTAAATATCCTAGGATAACTGCCAGGCTTCTGGCTCTGATAGGGTGGATTATATTGCCGGGAACCAGCACAGAAAATCCTGAAAAAGGAGTGTGGGAAGAAGATAATGGGTTTGATTTGGGACATATTAGATTTGTAGAATTTCCCTGAGAAGTGTGATTCCTGAGTAAGAAAATGATGACTTCAATTTATGTATTTTACAGAGAAGGAAACTGAGTGTCTGAATCAGGTTAGTCTAAATGGAGATACCAAGTAGGCAGATATGTCTGAGACTTGATGCTGTAGACTCTTAAACTGAAGATCCAGATTTGAGCACAGTTAGCCTAGAGGTGTAAAGGTGCTAAGGGAAAGAAACGGGTAAAGCATGAGGACTGATAGTAGAGCAGGTCTGACTTCTAGACTCAGCTCTTCTTCCATGTGTGTCCATTGGGAAGTTATTACCCTCATCATCTGTAATAAGATAATAATACCTCATCTTGTTTTATAAAAATGAGAGATACATTTAGAGTAGTTATCACACACGCAAAATAAAGCATTTATCACAGTACTGGGCACATAGTTGCTACAAACATAAGTTTAGAAAGAGTCAGGTAGGGCGCCTGGGTGGCCCAGATGCCTGTGGCTCAGGTCATGATTCCAGGATCCTGGGATCGAGTCCTGCATCGGGCTCCCTGCTCAGTGGGGAGCCTGGTTCTCCCTCTGCTTCTCTCTCTCTCTCATGAATAAATAAATAAAATCTTAAAAAAAAGAAAGAGTCAGGTAAGCTAATATCTAAGGTCAAAGCACTTAACCATCTATGTTACTTCTAAGAAGACAGGCACCATATCTGTTTGCTCACCTGCAACATCTTGGACATACCTGATACCTAGGAAGTATTAACAAATATTCCTTGAGGGGCACCTGGGTGGCTCAGTCGGTTGAGTGTCTACCTTTGGCCCAGGTCCTGATCCCAGAGTCTTGGGATGGAGTCAAGCTCCCTGCTCAGTGGGGAGCCTGCTTCTCTCCACCCCCCTCGTGCTCTCTCTCTCAAATAAATAAAATCTTAAAACACACACAAAACCCCACAAATATTCCTTGAATGAGTTAATGAAGAATGAATTTTGAGGTGCTTTTTACGTTTTAGCTTGATCTATTACAATGGCTCATGAAGGACAGAAAATTACAGTGGATTGGTTTTTTTGTTTTAAAGATTTTATGTGTGTATGTATTTATTTATTTGAGAGAGAGAGAGAGAGCACAAGCTGGGGGAGGGGTAGAGGAAGAGGGAGGAGCCGGCTCCCCACCGAGCAGGGAGCCCAAAGAGGGACTGGATCCCAGGACCCCGGGATCATGACCTGAGCTGAAGGCAGATGCTTAACCTACTGAGCCACCCAGGTGCCCCTAATTACAGTGGATTGAAGAGGGATGCGGGGCAGTTTCTCAGTGGAGATGGGTTATAATCAACTCCAACTGTGAAGAGAAGGCAATACACCTTTGGATGGGTAATCTAAACTTCCAGAATTTTAGTTTCTTTACATATAAATGATAGTTAAACTCAGAGTGCAGCTTAAGAATCACGTGAAATAAAATTTATAAATATTTTCCCATGTAAAAGGAATGCTATACAAATGTACTCATAGTTATTTTCCTCCAAGTTGAAACTGGCTTGTTTTTCTTTTTTAAGATTTTATTTATTTATTTGACAGCTAGAGAGAGAGCACAAGCAGGAGGAAGGGCAGAGGGAAGGGGAGAAGCAGACTCCCCGCTGAGCAGGGAGCCCGATGCCCGGGCTGGATCCTGGCACCCTGGGACCATGACCTGAGCCGAAGGCAGATGCTTAACTGACTGAGCCACCCAGGTGCCCCCAAACTGGCTTATTTTTCACTATTCTTTTGGAAAATGCAAGTGGCATAAGGAAAGATACAGTAAAGAGCCATTGATGGAGTTAAGAATAATAATCATATTTCTTATCCTGACCAAGACTGCCGAGTCTCAATAGATAAAAAGAACCCTTTTTCTTGACCTAATGAATAAGAATCAGGGAACCTGTGGAAATTAGCGTATTTGTGCTGAACGGTTCATCAGGCAGCACCCGAGGGACAGGCAAAGCCTACACAGTTTGGGGAATGTTAAGTATGATGGTAGGATTAAGTGGCTGAGGAAGGATTTGAGATTTAGGAAATGAGATCTGGCATCTAGGGGAGGCTGAGAATCAGGGAAGATCTAGGGTTGCAAAACGGACAGGAACTGTGCGGCTAATCCGGTTTAATGTGCACTTACTATTTTGTCTGAGAATGTTCACTTCAACTGTGGAAAACAATTGGAATTTATGTAACACAGGAGGCACATTAATTATAGGTAAGTCAGGGGCTCCTCCCTGGCTCAGTCGGTGAAGCATGTGACTCTTGATCTCGTGGTTGTGAGTGATGCCTACACTGGTTGTGAAGATGACTTAAAAAAAAATCTTTTAAAAAAATTATAGATAATTTAGTAACCAGTAAGACATATTAGATTTAGATAGAGTACACATGCAGAGAGGAATGGAAGGGGGAACCAGATACTCTTCTTTAGCCTAACGCTAAATATCCTTACTTAGCTGAGGCACTCAGTCAACTCTGAACAGGGCCGCCCATCGCTGACACCCATTCCACCCCACATGTATTCTGCTCAGGTAGTGAAAATAAATTCCAGGGGCGCCTGGGTGGCTCAGTCGTTAAACATCTGCCTTCGGCTCTGGTCATGATCCCAGGGTCCTGGGATCCAGACCCACATTGGGCTCCCTGCTTGGCGGGAAGCCTGCTTCTCCCTCTCCCACTCCCCCTGCTTGTGTTCCCTCTCTCGCTGTGTCTCTCTCTGTCAAATAAATAAATAAAACAGTTTTTAAAAAATAAGAAAAGAAATTCCATAGCTGCTCATCAAGCCAAGGAGAGCTGCTTCTGCGGCTAGAAGTAGTTACCCCGGCATCTGGGAAAGAAGAAGCCCGTGGGATTGTGTTCAGGTACCTTCCTTCTGCAGAACCCTGGCCCTTCAGTCTCAAGTTCTCGTCCCCCGTCCTTGCACCCGCATCACGCACCAGAGACCTATCATAGGAGCATCACTTGCACCCTGTCCTAAGTACAAGAGCATGCCCATCTCATTCCCCATACTTTGCGCCATCAGAGTTTAGTGAGATGGATTTAATACGAGTCTAGTGTCTTTATTTGATCCACGATCTTTTCTGATAGCTTGCTTGGTAGTATGTGTGGAGGTAGCACTACCGTGGCATTCAAGTCATTTCTTAGCTTAACCTTTTAAGATCCTCAAGAACACTTTATTCTTGTCCGTCAACCACCCAGAAACCAAGAATCTTTTTTTTTTTTTTAAGATTTTATTTATTTGTTTGACAGACACAGCGAGAGAGGGAACACAAGCAGGGGGAGTAGAAGAGGGAGAAGCAGGCTTCCCGCCGAGCAGGGAGCCCGATGCGGGGCCCGATTCCAGGACCCTGGGATCACGACCTGAGCCGAAGGCAGACGCTTAACCACTGAGCCACCCAGGCGCCCCCCAAGAATCTTTTAAGGAGAGACTGGCCACCAGCCGCTTCGTCTTTTTCAATCGGGTTTCACTTCAGCCTCACACAGAGGAAACTATTCAAATGCCTACCTTTCAGCATCCTTAGTCGAACTAACTTCCTGTGCCTGAAGCTTTTGTCTGCCCCACCTGGCTTCTTTATTTAACAAATTCCCTTTATCTGCCGCTTGAGGCAAAGCTTACTTGGCCCAAGGAGGCTTCCAATATTTACTAAAGTTCCTCTCCCAGTTTCCTGCCCCCGTCTGGTGGTTGTCTGCCTTTACCTTTAGGTTTGCAGTCATGGCCTGTTTTTTTCCCTGTAGACACCGGCTTTTGTGAATAGTAGGATTATTCAGAAACGAATGAAAGGTGTCCTTTACCCTGAGAACCGGGTGCTTGAAATTCAGTAAGCAAGGCTTCTAATCCTCCCACTTTAGAGCTTTGGATCCAGACTGTGAAATTCAGAAGAGCTTGGCAAATCAACCCTGTGTGCTTCTTCCTTTCAGGTACAAACTGGGAGGGAAATGCAAGGGGAACATGAAGAAAACGTGAGCTTTAAAAACTAAAATATGATAAACTAAAATAGGACACCGGAGGTAACAACCGCCTCCTTTTGGAAGATGGAGAGAGAAAGATTTTCAAAAGAAAGGGATGTGAAAAGATGGAGGGGCTGGCTGGCAGGTGAATTTATCATTAATTCCCTTTCTGCCTTATCTCTATTTTACCAGGATATCGTCTTGGTGAGTCTGTGACCAAAAGCATAAGTGAACGGCTTGAAATTGAGTTTGCACCTCTCCTAATGCGCCTTGGCAACTTTTTCAAGCTTTTATGTGGCTTACTTAGGAAGATAGTGAATTTTGCTTTTATTATTTTTTAAAGATTTTATTTATTTATTCGACAGAGAGAGCGAGAGAGCGCAAGCAGGGGTAGCAGTAGAGGGAGAAGAAGAAGCAGGCTTCCTGACGAGCGGGGAGCCCGACATGGGGCTCGGTCCCAGGACCCCGAGATCATGACCCGAGCCGAAGGCAGACGCTCAACAATCAGAACCACCCAGGCGCCCCCAATTTTGCGTTTACTGACTTTATTCTCAAACAGCAATCTTATACCTTCCTAGGTACTTATTTATATATACATCCATATATATGTTTTACATATATATTTCTGTTTATATATTTAAATATATGTTATATATGTTTATATATATTGTTATATATAAATGTTTATATATATTGTTATGTTTATATATGTGTTATATATATGTTATATGTAAACATAAATATAACATATGTATGTATATATGTTAATAGCAACATAATTTATAGTGGCAAATAACCAAAACAGAAGCAATTTTAAATAAGTTGTAGTGCATCTGTAATATGTAATATTATATAATATTTGAGGCAGATCTTAATTTCCTTGTGTGGGAAGATCTCTATGATATATTCTTTTTTTTATTAAAGATTTTATTTATTTATCCATAAGAGATAGAGAGAGAGAGAGAGAGAGGCAGAGGGAGAAGCAGGCTCCCCACTGAGCAGGGAGCCCGATGTGGGACTCGATCCCAGGACCCTGGGATCATGACCCGAGCCGAAGGCAGAAGCTCAACCATCTGAGCCACCCAGGCGCCTTATGATATATTTTTTAAAAGAAGAAAACAAACAAAAAACACCTGGCTGGCTCAGTCGGAAGAGTGTGCTAGTCTTTATCTCTGGGTCAGTGGGTTCGAGCCCCATGTTGGGTGTAAAGATTACTAAAAACAACAACACAACAACAAAAAAACCCCATAAAACAAAAAACAAAACCCACTCGTGTTTCTGTGTTCATGTGCACCATCCATTTGATCTCATTTACTTATTTTTAAGTAAGCTCTTTGCCCAACATGGGGCTCGAACTCACAACCCTGGAGATCAAGAGTCACTTGCTCTCCTGACTGAGCCAGCTGGGCACTCCCTCTATGACATATAGTTTTTTTCTGATATATTCTTAAGTAGAAAAAGCAGGTTGCAGAACAAAATGCGTGATGAAATTCCATATTTGGATTGGGAAAATGTGGTATAATTCTGTTGTGTGTTGTGTGTACACATAGAAATGTCTGCAAAGATAATTTCAAAGTTAACAGTGATGTTAAAAAAGTTAACTTTAGGGGCGCCTGGGTGGCTCAGTGGGTTAAACGTCTGCCTTTCGCTCAGGTCATGATCCCATGGTCCTGGGATCTGAGCTCCATGTTGGCCCCCTTGCTCAGCAGGGAGCCTGCTTCTCCCTCTCCTCTGCACTTGTGCTCTCTCTCCACATCTCTGTGTCTCTCTCTCTCAAATAAATAAATAAATAAAATCTTTAAGGAAAAAAGTTAACTTTATGTAGTCTTGTTTTAATATTCTACAAGTAGTTTTCTTTTTTTTTTAAAGGGAATGACAAGGTCACACTGAGATCTTAGGAAGAGTCCCAAGACCTAATCCTTCCCTTAGTTCAACTACCTGAACTTCACCTTTATGTTCATATCAAAATATTTTGATGGAGAATATTCAAGAAAGAAACCATCTCAACCTTGGCCGATACATTTAGGAAAATAAGAAGTCCTTTTTAAAAACATAATTATTAGGGTGGCTGCCTGGCTTCATCGGAAGCGTATGTAACTCTTGATCTCGGGGTTGAGTTTTGGCTTCACATTGGGTATAGAGATTCCTTAAATAAATAAAAAAATAAAGAACAACAAAAAGTAATTATATCACTTTTTAAGATTCTTCCAAATAGATCTGCACCTCTAAATTCTGACTTGCAAAGAGGTTGAAGATATAATGCTAAGTGGAGAAAATACACAAACTTTTAGAAGAGAATGTATAGTATTCATAAGAATTCACATAAAACCACCCCTATTATATGCACTGAAATAGCTGTAGAAATTAAATAAACTGTGCTTACTAGATTCACTTTATGATTCATTTCTCTATTGCTTAAATTTGCTCTCAATAGCAAGTTTTAATTTTGCAATCAAAAAAGTCCAGGCAGGGGCACCTGGGTGGCTCAGTCGTTAAGTGTCTGCCTTCGGCTCAGGTCATGATCCCAGGGTCCTGGGATCGAGCCCCACGTCGGGCTCCCTGCTTCCCCGCGGGAGGCCTGCTTCTCCCTCTCCCTCTCCCCCTGCCTCTCCCACTACGTGTGCTCTCTCTATCTCAAATGAATAAATAAAATCTTTAAAAAAAAAAAAAAAGTCCAGGCATCTTCTTTCTGCCTGTGGGTTCTGTCCCTGTGCCTTCATAAAAACACCTTTTTTAACGGGGGGGGGGGGGGGCAAACTTGAATTAATTTATTATATCTTTTAAAAATTTTATTTATTTGAGAGAAAGCACAAGTAAGGGGGAGGGGAGGGGCAGAGGGAGAGAGAGAAGCAGGCTCCCCGCTGAGCAGGGAGCCCAATGGAGAGCTCAATCCCAGGACCCTGAGATCCTGACCTGAGCCGAAGGCAGATGCTTAACCAACTGGACCACCCAGGCACCACTATCTATTTATTTTTAATATTTTATTCATTAATGTGAGAGAGTGCGCACAGGAGCAGGGGAGGGACGGTGTTTGTGGAGCTGCCGACAGAGAGAGAAGCAGGCCCTCCGCTGGGCAGGGTGCCTGATAGGGGGCTGATCTCAGGACCCTGAGATCAGGACCAGAGCGGAAGACAGACGTTTAACCCAGAGTCAGCCAGTTACCCCAAGAGGTCCCATCTTTTGAAAAGATAAATCCGGACTCTCTCTGGTTCCCTGATGACCGTGGGTTTCACTGTCCTCCGCCTTTGGGGTTTTGTCTTTACCCTAACATTCACCTGTTGGGAAGAAGAGTAAGTGAACGGCATTTCCAGAATGGCTTATCTCCAAAAGACAAGGTGGAACACCAGAAATCATCTTTCTCCTTTTTTCTTCTTCCCTTTCAATCTTTATTTTTCCCTTCTTTTCCTTTCCAGTATCGAGCATGTTTTAAACAGGTGTTGGGGCGCCTGGGTGGCTTAGTTGGTTAAGCATCTACCTTTGGCTCAGGTCATGATCTTGGGCTCCCTGTTCCACGGAGAGTCTGCTTCTCCCTCTACCTCCACCCCTCCCCCAGCTTGTGCTCTCTCTCTTGCTCACTCTCTCTCAAATAAATAAATTCTTTTTTTTCTTTTTTTTTTTTAAAGATTTTATTTATTTAATTGAGAAAGAGAGAGCACAAGTTGGGGGAGGGTCAGAGGGAGATGCCGACTCCCCGCTGAACAGGGAGCCTGATGCGGGACTCGATCTCGGGACTCCAGGACCATGACCTGAGCCAAAGGCAGTCACTCAACCAACTGAGCCACCCAGGCGCCCTCAAATAAATATTCTTAAAAAAAATACAATAGATGTTATTTTTCCCACTCTAAATCTTTAATTCTTAGCCATTTCCTTGCCTATCCCCATCGTCTTATAGCTGAACTTAATCCAAAGCAGAAACAAGCAGTAAATCAAGTGTGTAAAGACATCCGTTACACAGGAAGGTTCAGTGCTGGAGAGCTAACTTTGAAGTTTCCCTAAGACTGTCACTTTTTTTTTTTTTAAAGATTTCATTTATTTATTTGAGAGAGGGAGAGTGAGAGACAGAGAGCACGAGAGGGAAGAGGGCCAGAGGGAGGAGCAGACTCCCCGCTGAGCAGGGAGCCCGATGCGGAACTCGATCCCGGGACTCCAGGATCATGACCTGAGCCGAAGGCAGTCGCTGAACCAACTGAGCCACCCAGGCGCCCAAGACTGTCACTTTTATACTAGCTATTTTCCCATTTCTAGGCTCTGGGTCACCATTTAGTATTTCCTCAGATGTGTTGGCGATTCATTATGTGCAAAGAATTTTGTAAAAAAAAAAAGAATTTTGTAAAACTGTGACATATTACTTCTTTTTAAATTTTTTAAAAAATAAGCATTATTGCCAAACTTGGATATGACCTATATGCCAATCCACCTAACTATGGAAAACCTGATCCCAAAATCCTTGAAAACACTAGAAGGGTCGATAAAGGAGAATTTCAGCTCCCTGAATTTCTTAAAGAAAAGCCTCAGACTGAGGAAGTGGAGTAGCAGAGCCAGGAACCACTTACGTATATGAGGGAAGACTGCTGCCTTTCAACAGGAGGGAAAGTTCTAGGACTGGCTGTCCCCCGCTGAGATCAGTGGAGCGTATGTACCATGGCCCGCATCTCCTGTTGGCTTGCTGGTCTCCTCCCACTGCGAGGGTGGGATGTCAGTATACATTTGGGCCTTCCTGAGTGATCTTCCTGACTGCAGTGCTCTTGATCCTAATTACATGCACAACCCTGTGGATAAGAAGCCCAGAGGGAGCATGTGCTTTCTGTTAAAACTGCTCTGGTCCTCATGTTTTCTTACCAGATTCCAAACTTTTGTTTCAAGGGGAGGGTTTTTAAAATGGAATTCTATAAGCAAAATTGGGCAGTTTCATCTTGGAATAGGTTGTCTGTACATGTTCTAATGTTTTGTACAACACTTCCTGTTTAAATGTATTGATGTGGATAATATTAAATACCTTAATTATTTAAATAATTCATTGTATTGTTTTTGAGAAGTTGAGGAATTACCGTACATTTACAACTTAATGACTTGTATTTTATTTTTCAAAATAAAAGCTTTAAATGTGTGAAGCAAAAAAATAAATAAATAAAAAATAAAATAAAAAATAAGCATTATGCCCAATGTGGGGTATTAACTCATGACTCTTGAGATCAAGGGTCAGGGTTCCACCGACTAAGCTAAGCCAGGCGCCCCAGTGACATAAAATTAAAAAAAAAAAAAACGGGTGCCTGGGTGGCTCAGCCATTAAGCATCTGCCTTCAGCTCAGGTCATGATCCCAGGGTCCTGGGATCGAGTTCCGCATCAGGCTCCCTGCTTGGCAGGAAGCCCGCTTCTCCCTCTTGCACTCCCCTGCTTGTGTTCCCTCTCTGGCTGTGTCTTTCTGTCAAATAAATTAATAAATCTTAAAAAAAATAATAATAAAAATAAATAAATAAATAAATAAAACCCTCTAATCTCTTCAAGGAATTTTTCCTTCACTCAATACATTTAAAACATAATGAAAAAGCCAGGTGGCAGAACAGTGAGATGCTACGTTTTTAAAATGTCACACTCAAATCTGGTTGAATTATAAAACTAAAATGTGGGGATTTAGAAGTGATTTCATATACTATTTTAATTGTTGGATCAATGCTTTCTGTTTTTATTATCTATCTGTTCATAATAAAGGGCTTTGCACAAAACTCAAAGAACTGACAGTTGAATAGGCTTTTGTGTTGTCCTTAGGTCTTGGCAAAAATTATCCCCAATTTCTTCTGTCAGATGTCTAATTTGATTGGGTGAGGTTTCACAACATTGGAAAATTGGGGGAACCATGAGGGAAAGGGCCAGAAAAACTGCCTGGTTGGTTACCCTCTGCTGCTTCGGAAAGTGGACGTTCCTGTGGGGCAGGAAGGCCGACTGACTGAAAGTGCGCTCAACCAGATCAATTTGGGGGCGAGCCAGGATGGGAAGATAGTAGAAGAAAAGGATTCCTATCATTCACAGATGCCTGGCTCGCCAGCCTCTTCTAAGGTGAGAACATAACTTACCTGGACAAAAAAGCCTATTTCAAACTTGCCTCAGAACTTACTATTTGTCTCTGATCCAGTTTATGTTAACATTAATATATTAATAGATTTATACTTTAAAACATTAAATTGTGCTTTGTAGTTGGTCTGTAAATTTAACAAGGTCCTTTTATTTATTTATTTATTTAATAAAACCTGGCATTTACAAAAGGTCTTAAATAAAAAATGTCAGGCACCTGGGTGGCTCAGTCGTTAAGCGTCTGCCTTTGGCTCAGGTCATGATCTCAGGGTCATGGGATCGAGCCCGGCATCGGGCTCCCTGCTCAGCAGGAAGCCTGCTGCTCCCTCTCCCACTGCCCCTGCTTGTGTTCCCTCTCGCTGTCAAATAAAGTCTTTAAAAAATAAAAATTGTCTTAAAATAAGCTTATTTCAACATAGTTCTTTCTGGCAGAGTACAATTGTACCCAAGGGTGGACACATAACCTTCCCTGTATGTGAGTTACATCAGCTGACCTTCCCCCCCTTCTTTAGCGCCCTCTACCTTCGGTTATTTGCCTCATCCCTGGCTGCCCTACATTTAAGACTCTTGAAACCTAAGAGGTCTATCACTTCCCTGCCCCTACTTTTAACTGCAAATAACCACAAATTTTGTTGTTTCAATACTATTACACACATAAGGGAAATAAATCAGCTCAGATTTATTTGATCAGTCACCTAGCAACTAAATATACTAAGTTACCTTTCCTTTCCTCATTTCTAAGATAGGAGCCTCCCCAGTGGCTAGAGAAATTTCAGTTAATTGTCCCCCCCACACATTAAAAGGGTATAAAGACCCATGTTGGGTGACTGGGTGGCTCAGTCGGTTAAGCGTCTTCATGATCCCAGGGTCCTGGGATTGAGCCCTGTATCGGGCTCGCTGCTCAGCGGGGAGTCTGTTTCTCCCTCTCCTCCCCGCTTGTGTGTTTTACTAGCTCTGTCACTCTCAAGTGAATAAAATCGTTAGAAGATCTTTTAAAAATCTGTCAGATAATTTTACATTTCTTTTATCTTGATATTGGCATGTAAGTTTTTTTTTTAATTTTGAAAATTTGTAATTCATAGTATGATGGGTGATTTTCCATTGAAATCTAGGTTATTTTTGTGTAATAGCTAGGAGTCTGGATCTTTAAGCCTGCTGTTTTAGCTGGCTTTTTTTTTTTAAGATTTTTTTGAAATTTATTTATTAGAGAGAGAGCATGAGAGGGAGGAGGGTGAGAGGGAGAAGCCGACTCCCCGGCGGAGTAGGGAGCCCGATGCAGGACTCGATCCTGGGACTCCAGGGTCATGATCTGAGCCGAAGGCAGTTGCCCAACCAACTGAGCCACCCAGGCGCCCTTTAGCTGGCTTTTTCGGACACCACTGTGGCAAGGGACAGGGGACCCTGCCTTGTTAAGGTTACTGCCTGATATGGGTAGACCTGCGGGCTCCTTGCTCAGCGGGGAAACGGCTTCTCCTTCTACCCTCGGCCTGTACTGTCTCTTCAAGTAAATAAAATCTTTAACAACAAAACAACCCATGTTTCCTGGAGTCCCAGGATCGAGTCCTGCATCAGTTTTTATTCCCTGAACTACTGGTGAAATCAGGGTAGAGACAACAAAGGGTAAAGTGGGTATTTTATTTATTTGTACTTAAACCTATAAACCAATCAGCCAAACGGGTACTATTATCATGATACATTAAAATACAAAACATCTTTCTACAAATCCTAGAATAATGAACAAATTAACAGTGCTAGTAAAACATCACAAGGGACAGAGGAAATCAATGAAGCACACGATAGCTTAACCCCTCACCGGTAGTAATTGAGGTTATTAACAAGAAAAGCCTCACAATCTCAGAAAATACAAATTATCCTTCATCACACGTCTTTGTATCTTCACTTCCTATTCTTGAGGTTAGATTCTAGAACCTAAAGAGATCCACATTAGGATTGTATCTAGTCACCTATAGCCAGAAACACCTTTTCTCATGTTGTCCAGAGCAGCCACCGCTCCTGAAACCTCTTTGACTCCAATCGTACCCCCTCAGTGGACACAATAAGAACAATGGGAAACAGATTATCGAGGCCGAGATCTATAGAGGACCCTAGAAGACAAAGCCTAGAAGTAATACAGCCACCACCCAAACTGAGATCGAATAATATACTCATCGTCACACATCTTCAGGCTCTATGTTCACAGAGTAATTTGGGAACAAATCCATTATTTGCTGGGTACTAAAATACTTAGCGGATTGTTGTATTACACTATGGCTTTCCCCAGAAGTTGCTAAGATGGACTCCAAATCGCTGATGGAATTTTGCTGGAACTGGATCTGGGGCTGCAGGGATTCCTCCCCACAGTTCTGGAGCTGATTGTTCCAGGCTTGGGGGCACCAGGTCTGACTGGCCCAGGAATGGTTGCCCCAAGACTGGCCGTTCCAGGAGTGGTTGCTCCAAGACTGGCTGTTCCAGGTCTGGTTGCTCCATAGTGGAAGGTTTCCAGAAGTGTTCCTCAGGTATCCCTGGTGGTAGGAATAGAAGCCTGGGTATTGTGTGGTTGCTGTGCTGTTCTGAAAAGGAATAGCAGATTAACTGAAAAGCTCGGAGGAAAATCAGAACCGTGTGTGGTTGGGGTTGTATGGTTTAGCAACGAACAAAACTAAGAAGTCAGTGAAAAGAAAGCAGAAAGATAAAAGCTTCCCATCACCTGAGTCACACTCTTGCTCTCCTTTGGCCAATGGTTTTTCTGCCACCTCTTACATTTCATTCTCTGGTTCTGGAACCAGGTCTTCACCTATCAAAAAAAAGTGACAGGAAAACATAAAATACCAGTCGTGTGGATGTACCAGGGATCAAAGAATATTGTGAACATTTTTTTCCCCTGACAGTATCTAAAGCTCAGGAACAAGATGAAACCTTCTAGAGTCCTTTCTGCAATCTGGAAACAATTTTCTGTGAATGAATCTCAAAGCCCCTCAAGTCAGCTGGCTGCTTTAATACAGCTAACCAGTTAGAGAAGATATACTACTTATCTACTCACTAGAAAGTTCACGTGTAGATATCTACCCATCCCCCTTTTCATAGTTGAGCCATCCCGCTAGTCACAGTTAAAAGGTTACTTTGCAGTAAAAATCCTCCCCCCATAAGCACACTGCTTTTTTTTTAAATTTTATTTATTTGACAGAGTGAGAGAGAACACAAGAGGGGGTAGTGTCAGAGGGAGAAGCAGACTGCCTGCTGAGCAGGGATCCCAGTGCGGGACTCAACCACGGGACTTTGGGATCACGACCTGAGCCCAAGTCAGTTGCTTAACCAGCTGAGCCACCCAGGCACCCCTAAGCACACTTCTGTATTTAATGGGATAATGGTGGTAATTTTAACTCATGAATTATAAAATACACCACTAGAACTATTTAGATATTATCAAGTTATATAACAGCACACAAAACTTCAATTTTCAGATGATTTATAAACCATAAATTAGAAAATGAGATTAAGAAGGACCAGATGTATGTATGTACAGGTGTACACACCCACACACTATAAAATTATGGAATGGAGGACTTATCTCTAAGTATACACTGGTGATAGAAAACCATAAAATATCTATTAGGCAAGAATATGAAAAATTATTAACCTCATTAGTAATCAACTGTACACAGACAAACAAATGATTCCATTTTTTTATTTTAATGAGAAGCAGTGTTGGTTAAGGACTCTCCTAACCTGGAAGATGGAAATATATAGAACTCCTCTGATCAAGGAGAAATCAGAAACCTTTTTGGCATTTTAGCTTGTGCAACAGGGAGAAGTGGTTAAATAAACTATGGCATAATTAAAGAGAACATTTAAAGATGGTCACGAGGGGCACCTGGGTGGCTCTGTCGTCAAGTGTCTGCCTTGGGCTCAGGTCAGGATCCCAGGGTCCGGGGATGGAGCCTGCCTCATCCGCTCGCCCCTGCCCGCCGATCCCCCTTCCTTGTGCCCTCTCTCTGTCAAATAAATAAAAAGCTTAGGAAAAAGAAAAAAAAAAGATGGTCATGAAATGTTACAAAGAACCCACTTTCATATTAAAATTATTTGTAGCGGGTACACAAACACAGATGTTAGTAATGCTCATCTGCAAAGGAGCTTTTCATTTGTCACTGCAAGGAGAACAAAACACATCCTACCTGCTTATAGCTAAGGTTCAGAATGTTGGAAAGTTCTTGCATCTGCTGGAGACTGAGGTATTTCTGTCTCTGAAATCGACCATTGAGGACATAGAGTTGGGCCTGAAAGAACACGGTCCTGATCTTCTGTTTCTTGCCCTGGGCCGTATCTTCCTTCCTCACTGTTCTCTCCTCCCCGGAAGTGGGTGGTACTTTTACCCTGGGACTGGTGGAGGAGTCGGGGCTGTCCTGAATACGCAGATCCATGGATGCAGGAAGAGGAGAGACTGTGGGAAATAAAACAACACTTTTCTCTAAAACTTTGCAGATGCTCAATCATATTCGCAAATTCATTGTTTTCACAGCATTTTTAAAGTCCTCACAACCTCAGAATTAGGTAGTAAAAACTCTTCTGGGACCTTGCACACTTTGCTCATCTTCAGATGATGCCAACCCACTAAGTGTACTAGTTGTCACCATTTCACATCCAATGGACATGGCCAACAGCCTACCTGCTGGGAAGCAGAGGGGACTCAAACCTCTTTTTTTTTTTTTATGACTTTATTTTTAAGTAATCTCCACCCAACATGGGGCTCTAATTTACACTGTCGAGATCAAGGGTCACATGCTCCACCGACTGAGCCAGCCAGGTGCCCCTCGAACCTCTTTGGCAAAAGATTTTTACTGCAAATTGATGCTCAAGAGCCTACACTGTGGCTGCTCAGAAAGGTGGGAATGATCACTGGACTCCTTTTTGTAAAATTAATCCTCACCTACATCAGATTCTGGGGACCCTTTAAAATCCACGGCTGACTACTGCCCAGTTCCAAATACCAGGAGTAGCACGAACTGGGAATTCCGATAGGCTTTCGTTTCAGACTCTGTCTTTACTAGCTGTGGGACCCCGTTTCCAAAAGTATTTCTCTCCCTCACAGAGGGAGTTCCTTCACTGATTAAAGCAAAGTGACAGAGAAAGTTGTCTAGCACAGGACCTGGCACGTATTTACCGTCTAACTAAAAATTAATTTCCTACAAAAATATAAAAATAAAAAACAAAAAATAAAAAAATTCATTTTCTGTATATTGCCTAGATTTGGTAGCCACTTAAACTCTTAATAGCACTGAGGTATTTATTTCCCGCGCTCAACTTCAGCTCTCCCCTAGTCTGTATTCCGTGGCAAAAATTCACAATTTTATGCTTCTTGTGAGTAGACCTAGAAGGAAAGAAAATGGGGCTAGACCAAGGAGTACAGTGGAGCATCTCCTAAAAATGATCTCTACAAAACTTGCACTTGGCTTGCTAAGGAGGGCGTGCCCACTTGCTTATGCCTACTTGCTCATACCCAAGCTACTTCTCACAATCCAGCGCTGATTATTCAAGGTTTGAAATTAAGAAAGGCCATCAATATGAAGTTTAGGAAAACAGGGTAACATTAAAATCTAACATTCCAATAAAGTAGATGCTTACTTAGTCCTTCCCCACAGCTTAGTTTTAGAGGTAATCATCATGTAAACAATTAAGTCTTTATCTTTATCATAAATCTTAAAAAAATGAAAGTTACCACAAATCTTAAGAAATGGTTAAATTTACATTTTCATTTTTAACAACTGCTGCCTGACGGATTTACAAAAATATACTGCCTTTACAGTGTCCTGAGCACCCACCCCACCCCCCACCTGTGGTTACCATTTAGAAGCCAAACTGGGTTTCACAAATTTGGGCTCTAGCCCCTTTGAGTGTCAGCAGATTAAACCTTCTAGAATTATCTACCATAAAATGGGACGAACATTTCCCCAGGATGTAGGAGAGACGTGGGCATAGGAGGCTCCCAGAAACTCAGAACTGCCCCAGTGAGTAACACCCACAGAGCCAAGGAGTGGGAGCAGAGCCGGTTACTACTGTCGTACAAAGGCAAAACGTTTCAGTAAGGTGAGATTCATCACTAGCCACGCCATTTCTGGCATTCCGTGAAAAAAGACTAATCAAAAAGGGGATGCTCACTGCATCCCCCACGCCAGCTGTGATGCTAGGATTTCTGGCTTAGCACTTAACACCGTTACCGTGTCCTCAGCACTGCGTGAAGATTTAGACATCAGCTCATTTATCACATCACATTTGCGTTTCCACAGCGCCTGTGCACGTAAGCCCTCCCATACCCAGTGAACAGCCGAAATGCCCGCATCCTGGGGCCCTTGTCTCTTGACTGACATCTGGGACAGGTGAACGGGCACCCGCCACCAACTTACAACCGAGACAGGTGCTGAGAGGGTTAACTGAGGACACCCGCTCGTATTAATGGACTATAATTGCTCACGAGGGAAACGAAGGACCCTGACCCTCCTTCGCCTTTCACTTTCCCTCAAGGAAAGCAGCTTTTTGAGGATTCCTTTCCCCTTATCGGTCTCCGCGTGGGGTGTCTGAACAGATGACATTTGCAGGGACGCATAATTTTCTTCAGGCCCATAAATCTCAGGCATTGGAGAAGAGTCCCTTGAACTGGGTGCTTTGGGGCCAGGCGTGCATTGGGGCAGAGCTGGATCTGCACTCATGTTGGTGAGTTGAGGGTAGACGGGGGAAAAAAAAAAAAAAAAAAAAGAGCGAGATTGCAAGAAAGGCCCAGGCATATGGATCTAGGTGGAAGAGCTGAGGACAGTAGGAAGACCTCTAGATGTTAGGAGTCTGAGAAAGACAGGATGAAGTGCGTCACCACTGCAACAGTAAGAGCCAACCAGCCCAATGGAGCCAGAGGAGAAAATTTTGGAGGCTCTAGATTTATAAGGAAGGCTCCACCATCCTCAGACCGCCCCTCCTGGCAGCCCCATGCCCACACACACCCTTGGGAATTCTCAGTTAATCCTGTCTGCCAGTCTCACCAAGGCCATTGTAATGTAAAAGGTAGCTGCCGGGTAGTCCAGACTGGGTGGGGAACGGGGAAACGGGGGCCACAGAACCTTAAGAAAAGGTAAACCCAACAATTACATATTTCTGGGTTCACTGCATTTCCATCTTTTCAAATCAAAGATGCACCTGAGACTACCTCAGGTGATTGAACCTTCCACTAGAACAATTAATTTCTTGATTTAAGTCCCCTTAGGGTCTCAAAATTGAGCTGGTGCTGGCGGAAACTTGAACCAGTAGCTCTGTTTTCCTCTTCAAGTCCCCCTAAGGTCACAATAAGACACATGTTGTATGTTGCTAAGGTGTCAGTTGATATCAAAACTAGTACTTGTTTTCAAGATCCTCTTACTGTTTTTTAGTTTTCAGAGAGACAGACAGACAAGACTTTCCCCCAGGACTGTGGTCTCCTTTTTAAGAAAAGCCAGAGGAAAGGAGCGGCAGCCTGCTGACCTGCTGACTTTGTGCCCTGCAGGTAACTATGCTTCTGCCATCAGTATGGGAAATTTGTTAGTAGTTTCTATATACCCATTGCTGGATAGACTCTTGGCTCAGTTTCCTCATCTGTACCTCTTTCTGCGTGGCTCTAAAAAGTAAAGAAAATAAAGACTAAATCCTCATAATAGTTGACAACACCAGTGATCTACAAATGAGGGCCGTTAAGAAAAAGTCTCTTTATCCTACGTTCACGATCTCTAAGTTTGAAATTGCCTTTTGTTGTGATTACTATTTTAATCCAGTGAACAACATGATAGATTGAGAGCACCCCCTTCTAATTTTATCTGGGACATTCCTAGATGTAAAATAATGAAATTTCTTGACCTGTAAACCAACCCAGTTGAAAAGAGGGAGGTCAAGAAGAACATCCCCTAAGCAAATGATACTCCTGTAAAGGGTCTTGCCAAAGCGTTTGTGACAAGTTCCTTTTAGAATCCGTGTTGGGCCCTCCTCTCTCTTCTTCCTAAGCAAACCTCTTCTTCTGGCCTTTCTTCCCCCACCCCCACCTGGCTCTCTTTTAAATCGACTTTTCTTTCTCTGGCCTGGCATTTCTGTCATGTCCTGCAACCCTACTCCATCCCCGCTCTCAGATTTGGTTTTTTGTTTTTGTTTTTTTCTGTATGTTTTCCAAAGGACCAGTTTTTATGGTTTGGTTTCAGCATGAACGTATGTATAGACAAAGATAACAGTCTGCAGCTTTCCATTTTCCTCCCCACTCTCAAATTCAATATCCGAGAAACCTAAGATTTCTTCCTCTTTTCCAGTCTCCCACTCCTCCAAGTAAACCCTTAGCACATTCCAACGGTGTATTTTCCGGAGATGCAAGCCTGACTAATCCTCCATGCACTCTGCTCCTTGGGTCTCCACCTAGAACTGCTGGCTTTGCTTCTAGAAAAGAGATATTCGTTCTTAAGGATGCCAATCCGTGAGCATAGGAGGATTGCCGGGACCAAAGCACAGAGATCGATTCTTTGTAGTCTTTTCTTTGTCTTCTCAGACCATCATTCCGGAAGGGAAAAGAGTAGGAACACGAGTGTCAAGGAAGAGGTGGGTGGAAATACATTGCGCTCAGGCCGACCGTCTCCGTCTCATTACAGAGTATGAGTCCTTTAAAGGGAGAACGTGAGTGATGGATGGAGTGAACTAAACTTACTGTGGTAATCCTTTTGCAACATCTCCGTCTATCAGTCCATTGTGTTGGCGCACCTTAAACTAATACAGTGCCATATGTCAATTACTTCTCAATAAAACTGGGGGAAAAGTAAATTAAAAAGCAGAAAACTTGACTTCCTGGCTTTCAGTTGGCACAGTTGGTAAATGAGTGCAGTCAAGGCCACCAAAGACCTTAGTTTGCCCGCTCTCTAGACCGCAGGTATCAGAGGCTTTGTTCTTTGCTGATGGGGGTCTTTGCCTGAAAACCTGGGCCAAATTCTCCCCCATCCCCCACCTGTGTCTCATTGTATCTAGGGTCAGAGCCTCTGGAGTGGAAGACCAAAGGGAAGGGGGCTGGTAGCTAGAAGGCAAACTTACTACATTCTTTGCCCTGGAAAGCAATTTGAATAAGGTTGAGAGAATGCTTAGGAAGGTGTCTGAGACCCTGGATTTGTTGGGGTGTGGACTCTGTGGGTGGAGGAGGGGTGTGTTACAAGGTGCTTAGAGTCCAGGGCTGCAACTGCAAAAGTGATTTTATTTTATTTTTTTAAGATTTTATTTATTTATTTGACAGAGAGAGACACAGCGAGAGAGGGAACACAAGCAGGGTGAGTGGGAGAGGGAGAAGCAGGCTTCCCGCGGAGCAGGGAGCCCGATGTGGGGCTCGATCCCAGGACCCTGGGATCATGACCTGAGCCGAAGGCATACGCTTAATGACTGAGCCACCCAGGCGCCCCATGCAAAAGTGATTTTAGATTTTGTTTTCCTAGGAGCATCAGCCAGAAAGGAGAAGAAAAAAAGCTAAATATTAAAAATGAAAAATATTTTTCCGAAAAGATTTATTCCTCACTTAAAGGTAAGAAATGCACGTTAGGCAACATGATCTTTTAAGAGCACAGGTGTCCTAACTTTGCATCAGATTTTGCTGACCTGTCAGGGTAAGGAGGAAGCGACAATTGTCATGAGTATTATTATAGACTTCGCTGCCCCTCAATTTTCAGGCAGAGTGTACACATCAAATGTGGCATTATCAAATTTATTATTGATTCATCGCTGGTTGGATCGTCAGATTGGTTATTGATTTATCACTGTTTTTACCCTTCACCCATTGTCTATTCATGTTTACTCGAGTGTATCCAAACCGAGAGGCATTCACCTGTTTTCACTTAATACTCCTGTAAGTCTGTTCCTGCTGCTCTCTTCTTTACATTGTTTCACTCTACCTAATAAACCCAATCTTTAAGTTGCCAGAGTCCAGCTCCAGCAGGAAAGTGTTCCTCGAAGGAAAGGACGGCGTGGGCGAGTGGAGACACAGACACAGGATCGGGTTGTAAGCATCTCCTGCCTGATAGCCTCGGAGGGACTTTATTTATTCATTAGAATATCTCCTTGTTTTTCCATTCTTTCATAACATGTGATTTTGTTTTTTACATTTTATTGCAACCATTCCGGATTTAAAAACAAAGGTGCTAAACAGAGCGTGACAGTGCGAGACAAAGCCTGACCTATCTACTATTGTGTGCTAAAGCGAAGAAGGTATATTTTTACTCTTGCTTAAAGGTTTACCTAAAGTTTACTCTTTCTCCAAAGGCAGCTTACAATGGGTGCACCCTATCTTATCAAAGTACTCGTTCCATTTCTATATGTCTCTTGTCCTTGCTCCATAGACACCACGGAGGATTACTCCTCTTATTCTTTAACCAGAGGCTGACAGATGATGCCCGCACCCTTTTTTCCTTTCTTATACTATTTGTTCATGTCCTCATTATCAACTCCATTACAAGGAATGGGAGGAGTAGGGGTAAGGAAGTTACTCGTACACCGGGGCTTGCCTCGAGGGGCATACCAAAGGTGGCCTCCTATTTTGTATGCAACATAGGGAGGTCCTTGTACTGTGGGAATGACATGAGATTTTCCTTTCCTAGAATCCTGATGTTTCAGAGGTGCCTGAGGAATCTCATCAATAGGAATTTTTACTGGGCCTGGATCCAACAGCTCCCTTACAGATTGGAGGACATTGGGTATTTTTACTTCTTGGCCCATCGTCAGCCTTTTTGGAATCAGTTTCTTTATGATTGCTTGCATAGGCATAACTAAATTTATAAATCATTTTATCATGAAACCCCAGAAAAAATCCCATGATTATAAAGATGGCCGCAAATAAAATAAAAGGAAGTAGCAGGAGCCAGCTGTGGAGTCTCCTGATTTTCAGGATTGTCCCTCATCCTTGGACTTTGTCAAACAGCATGAGTAGCTTGGCTCGCGCCATCTCCCCCTTTTCTATTTTTGGCCTTCAATTGTAGGGTCTTCAATTCCAAGTGAGTTTGTTTTATTCCCTTATTTAGTTATTTGACGAAGACTGGAAAGAGAAATAAAGGGGAAATTATAATTAGTGCTGATATACCCAGATTGATAAGGGAGGGGAAACAGGCAGTGGTAGAAGTATATCCTTGTAAGGTAGAAATAAAGGAATCGGCAACCTCCGAAGCAGTAGAAGAGGAAACATGTGCCAAACTGATTTCTTTGATTTTTTGTTGTAAGGAACCTAAATCTAGGGACACATTATTATTGTCCCATACTCCGAATAAATGGCTTTTGACATTGTCCCAAGGGACAGATGAGGAATCATAGAGGTGGGGGGTTACACAGATCCACTTAAAATGTGCATGACATCTAGTAGTCAAACGGGTTTTAAGATTTTGAATTTGGTTACCTACATATAATACAGTTTCCTCAAGAACATTTAACCGTGCTTCAAATTTTTTATCTATCTGTTCTTGTAAATATAATGCAGCGGAAATGTTTTGTGTTAATTTATCTACATGATTTGCAGTATGTATTTCTTGTACTAAGGCAGTAGTAGATATAGCAAAAGAACTTATTATTACTATAAGAGCAGTAATGCCTAGAACAAGAGCAGCAATAAATCTTTTTGGTCGACGTAAAGCATTATCTACAAGCTGAATTGCATACATGCCAGGATCATCATACCATTGTTCTTCCAAATTCACAGGCAGAACCACATAAGGAGGCTGATGGACAATCATAAAGACAGTAGGATCGATAGTTGGGTCAGTGCAGTTAGTTAAAATGCATCTTGAAAAAGATATATAATAGGTATGATTGATTCTATTTACATGTAACTGCCCTTGGCCCTGTATTAAAAGGGCATGAGGGGGGCCCACACAAGCTGTGACTACGTCCATGTGGTCAGGATGCCTTGGTCTTTTTAGAAATATCATTCCCATGGCAGCCAGTAACCTATACAATTCAGGACATATCTGAGTACCATTATGAGATTTAGTAATGAATATAGGGCTAACCCATCCTAGCGAAAACCATCTGTTCACCTTTTCTGGTTTAGTTATTAGGTTATCATTCCAGTGATATCTTGTTGATTGATTATTTAGGTATTCTCTGTAATCATAGTCTGGACTAGATATTGAAAAATCAAAAACGGATAAATGGGAGTTATGAGGTGAAAATTGTAATCCTTTATTTTTTTTAAGATTATTTATTTATTTATTTGAGAGAGAGAGAATGAGAGATAGAGAGCACAAGAGGGAAGAGGATCAGAGGGAGAAGCAGACTCCCCGCTGAGCAGGGAGCCCAATGTGGGACTCGATCCCGGGACTCCAGGATCATGACCTGAGCCGAAGGCAGTCGCCCAACCACCTGAGCCACCCAGGTGTCCAAAAATTGTAATCCTTTAGATTGAAACATACATTCATGCCACAGAGGAAATTCTTTAAATCTATCAACATTATTCCAAGCATCATTTAAATTCCCTAATAAAGCCTCACATAGAGGAATAGACGTAGGTGGATTATCATGGACCACAGTATCCTTGTAATTATAACTCCCAATATATTGCAAGTTAAGTACCCAAAGATTCCTAGTTTTCAGATTTCTATTAGGAGAATCGGTTAATAGACTCCTATAATTAAGTGGAAGACAACCATCAGGTAAATTTGTTGTTTTAGTACTGAAACAAATAGGATTATCAAGTCTTCCATGAAAGGAAAAGTTTAAATCTGTTTTATGTAGGATAAATGAATTTGACTCCCCTCCTAAAAGATCTGAATTGTTAGTGAACACACGAATAGAAGAAGACCCCCAAGGTGTAGGATGATGTAATATTGGGGGGCCTGGAATATAAGCCCAATATTGAGAAGCAGAAACACATATCACCTGACATGAGATGATCGCAAGCATAGCCACAAACATGTTCTCAGGAGTTACGTTAACACCTTGTCCCTCCACGACTCGCTGTGCTTGATTGGAGAGTTGTTTCAGCTGTTCCCAAGTTGGTAGGTTGCTACGCAGTGTAGTAGGGGTAGGTGACACGACAGGACTGGTCTGTGGTTCTTCAAGGCACAAGCCGGCGTAAGGGTGGAACCAGGGCATTAGCGGCTTCTGGAGACTGGGCAGAACTTTCTCTAAGTGGAATATTTAAAGGGGGTAAAGGTCTACGTGTTGTTCGTGGGAGTGGAGGATATCCGTGAGACATGATGCCGAATTAGTCTGTCAGGGATCCAGATAGGTGAGTCAGCATCCTGTGGAAAGACACAAGCATAGCTTTGCCCACACGTTAATAACGCATCTGACCCTTTCCAAGATCCTGACAAGAGATCCTTCCACATAAGCAGTGGTTTAGGCTTGGATTCATCAGTTTCACGATGTTTCATAACGGGAGAAATTTCATGAGATTCACAATTCAAGTAGTTGATGACAGATAGCGCATGATTCAACACATGATGTGCAGAGCTATACCTGTACTCTGAGTTTTTTAATTTGGAAATTTGAGTCTTTAAGGTTTGATGAGCTCTTTCCACTATAGCTTGTCCCTGCAGGTTGTAGGGAATTCCTGTGCTATGTGAGATTTTGAATGAATTACAAAATTTTCTGAATGCAGAGGAGGTGTACGCAGGTGCATTGTCTGTTTTGATAGCTTTAGGCATTCCTGCATAAGCAAAGCAAAACATTAATGTTGAGATACATCTTTAAAGGCTTCCCCTGTACAGGCTCTTGCCATGATTAAGTGAGTAAAAGTATCTACAGAGACATGCACATAGCTAAGCTTACCAAAGCTAGGAACATGAGTCACATCCATTTGCCAAAGATCATTAGGTCTAAGGCCTCGAGGGTTAACTCCCATAGGCAGAGAGGGCTGTGTGGTTAGACATATAGAACATTTTCGAACTATTTCCCTAGCCGCTTCTCTTGTTATGTGAAACTGCCTTCTCAAGGAAGCTGCATTTTGATGATGAAGAGCATGATTAGCAGTGGCTTCCTCAATCGTGAAAACTGTCTCTCTAGTTAATAAATCAGCCATACTATTTCCTACTGCCAAAGGTCCTGGCAATTTGGAATGGCCACGAATATGACCTACAGAAACTTTATGTATCCTTGTTCTTACTAACTCTTGTAGCTCTTGTAATCGAGGAGCAATAGTAGTTTTATTTTGAGCTATAATGGCAGTTTCAATAACCGGAAATAGCCTGGCCACATACCGAGAATCAGTAAAAAGATTGAATGGTTGGTCATGTAAAGTTTTAAAGACTTCAATTACAGCAAAGAGTTCAGTTTTTTGTGCTGAGGTTTCTGCGGTTTGAACAACTGTTTTATGGTCATTGATGATGTACGCAGCCTTTCCGGTTGAGGAACCGTCTGTAAACACGAGAGCGGCTGGGTGAAATAAGGGAGAGGAGTTGACTATTTTGGGAAAGATGAATGAGTGCTCTTTTATGAACTGCAGCAAGGGGTTGGAAGGTAGATGATATTTAATAGTCCCGGCAAAAGACTGAATAGCAATTTGCCAGTCATCATCCAACTGGAGTAGGTGACCGAGTTGTTTCTTTTTATATGGCAGGGTTAATGAATAAAACTCTTTTCCAAACAGCTCAATACTCCTAGTTCTTCCCTTAATGATTAAGAGAGCTACCAAGGTGGTATAAGCACAGACAACTTTCTTTGTGGCTACTGGGAGATGAATCCACTCCAAAAGTCCTTCCTGCCACAACACTCCAGTTGGAGTATGAGCAGTAGGTAAAATTATAAATTCCCAGACTTCAGCATAGTCTAACCATTGCAACTGTTGATTGTTAATAGCCATTTCTACCTTAGAAAGAGCTTCCATAGCCTCGGGGGTTAATTGCCTGATAGAGTTAGGGTTTGAATCTCCACGCAGAACATTAAACAGTGGCTGGAGATCATGGGTAGTTAGTTTTAAGTAGGGTCTCACCGAATTAATGTCTCCCAACAACTTCTGAAAATCATTTAAAGTACATAGGGAATCAGTTCGTAATTGTAGTTGTTGAGGAGATATGGATGAGGTATTAATGATGTGTCCTAAATAATTTATTGGAGGATCAACTTGGATTTTTTCTGGTGCAATAATGAGTCCAAAATTTTTGTAAGGACATAGTTAAAGTATTCAAGGCTTTTTCAAGCAGGGAATATTGAGAGTGACTTATCAATATATCATCCATATAATGAATGCAATACACCTGAGGATACATTTCTCTGAAACTGGATAAAGCCAGATCCACAAATTTTTGACATAAAGTGGGGCTATTCTTCATTCCCTGTGGCAGTACTATCCGTTGAAATCTTTGATAGGGATGTTTAAAATTTGGAGAAGGGATACTAAAGGCAAATCTCTTGCAATCTTGGGAAGCCAAGGGAATGGTAAAGAAACAGTCTTGTAAATCTATGACTATAACATGATCTCCTTTGGGAACAGCAACAGGGGATGGCAACCCTGGTTGTAGACTTCCCATAGTTTTCATGGTAATAGTTATAGCCCTCAGATCTTGTAATAATCTCCATTTTCCAGATTTCTTTTTAATGACAAAAATAGGAGTATTCCAGGGGGCTATTTGTGGGTTCTATATGACCCTTAGTCAGCTGTTCTTGTACTAATTCGGTTACAGCCTGTTTTTTTGTCTTCAGTTAAGGGCCATTGCTCTACCCATACTGGGTTATCATCCTTCCAAACTATTGGATCGGCTGTAACCTTAGCAATGGCCCCTAAGATAAGTTTGACAGCCCAAACCTTCCCGGGATTAAGCCCATTTGTAGCATCTGTGCAGTTACCTTATCACTGGGGCTAAAGAGTACCACTCCCATTTGAGCTAAGATGTCTCCCCCATAGAGTCATTGGTAGGGAGGGAATGACATATGGATGGCAAGTCCCCGATGACTCCTCATCATTCCAAATTAATGTCTGGGAGCTTTTTGCTACGTTGCTAGCAGACCCCAAGCCCACCAAGGTTGAGGGAGTATTCGTAGTTGGCCAGGCACTAGGCCAATCTTTGCCTGCAATGCAGGTTACATCTGCCCCAGTATCCAATAGTCCCTCAATGAGCTTCCCTTGTATCTTAAGAGTTTTGGTGGGGCGTGATGTTTTTACCTTTTGGACCCAGAAGGCCATATCACTGGACCCAAATCCTGCTTCACCTCTAGGGGCGTCGGTTGCCATAGGATTATTGAGAGAAATCGAAGGCAATAAGAGCAGCTGTGCTATCCTTTGGCCTGGATGGATTTGAATGGTTTTAATAGGTGGTTCCAACATGATTTTAATTTCCCCTGTATAGTCAGAATCAACACCGGGTATAACTTTTATTCCTCGTAAAGAAGTGGAACTTCTCCCTAAGATAAGTCCCACAGTGCCATTCGGAAGTGGCCCATAAATTCCTGTGGTTACTGTTGAGTATGATTGATCAGGGGTTAATATTGCTGAGGAGGTGGAACACAGGTCCAGTCCTGCACTCCCACGGGTGGCTTTTGAGAGGTCTGACACCGTCCTCCGGCGTTGAATGGATTGTTGGAGTTCCCGGTTATTTGTGGGGCCTGAGGCGGGCCCCCTACCTAGTTTCCCGAATGATTTTGAATTATAGGCTGTAGTTTGGGAGGATTATTCTCGGATCTCTGTCCATTAGGTGGCAGCAAGTTTCCATTCTTGTGATATTTGGATCGGCACTCCTTGCTCCAATGAAAATCCTTATTACAGCGAGGGCATAAGGTTCGAGGAGGCACTACAGTAGTGATAGGAATTGTGCTACCAGAGATAGTCCCTAACTTTTGGGGGCAGTTTCTGCTGAGATGACCCGTTTGTCCGCAGGAAAAACAGGCAGCAGTATTAGGCCCATTAGGTTTAGGAGGCTTTGGGTTGTTTATATTGGCAAGGAACTGAGTATTTGTTTGCCCTTGGAGGGCGGCTGCTATGGCTATGCCCTGTAAATAGGATGGTGTGATTTCTGAGCAAACTTTAACGAAATCATTAAGTGTACCAGTTTTCCTAATGGGTCTTATTAAAGTTTGGCAGGCCACATTAGCATTCTCAAAAGCCAATTGTTTTTTTATGGTCTTCTCAACTGCATCAATAAGCTTTGCCAGAAAATCTTGATAAGATTCTTCTGGATTTTGTTTAATGTTATTCAAGCCTGTAGTTCTCATCTCACCAGCGGGCAGGTGTCTCCATGCATTAACAGCCAGGCTAGAATACTGGCTTAAGGCCTCTTTGGATAGATTTAACTGATCGCGGGCCTGCGACCATTCCTCTAGACCCATCAGCACGTCAAATGTTATGGAGCGATGTCCTGATTTTCTGTTCATAGCAATCTGTTGTTTAGCCAACTCCTCATATTCAGTTTTCCAAAGAAGTATATCCCTGCGGGAAGACAGGATTTGGCAGTCTGATGCCAATCATAAGGAGTCATCCACCGACTGGCAAGTGCCTCGACTAATTGCATAGTAGATGGGGAAGTAGGACCATAATCTGATACTGCCTTTTTGAGTTCTTTTAAAACCGTATAGGGAAGTGGCTCCCACTGAGGTTCATCCCATTCATCACCAAATGTAACAGGAAAGCATTTAAAGGTTAGATCCCCATCTCGCAGGGCGTCTTGTATTGCTCCTTTAAAACCAATACTCTTAACGGGCGGTAAGGGTTTTTTATGAGCAAAGGTTTTCTTCTGTGGGTTTTTTTGCGGTTTATGTAGATTTGTTAAAGAGCCATAATCAGGGGCCTTGGCATTTGCCAAAGGTCCCAATCTTGTTCATGATATTTAGCAGCTTCCTCCTCAAGAACTGCCTTATCCTCGGAGGAAAGTTGATCATCTCTATTTTCAACCTTTCTATTATCTTTGTCCTCACTTTCTGATTCTATTTCCTCCACGGCAAGCACCGGGGAGGCTGATTTACGCAGTACGGGAGTTTCCTCAGTTGGAGTGGCACCATGCGTTTCCATTAATTTTTTATTTAAAACTTGTGAACTGGGTAAAGGGTCTAACATATCTCTCAGCAGTGCCCACAATGAGAATGCCTCTACGGGCACATTCTCAGGCCCATGGTTAGACTAATACAGCCTCATTTCCTCTCCTATTTTGTTCCATGTTCTAATATCGAGACTACCATCTCTCGAAAACCAGGGGCAACCTTTTCTCTATCATATGCTTAATGATATCAATAAAGAGTCGTCGTTCCTTCGACTCGTTATGGCCCATAGCTTCTCTAAAGTTCTGTCTTTCTGCCCACTCTTACTCTGTATTCCTTCACAGAGGGGCCTGCAGTACCCACGAGCAGAGTCCTATCGGTCCCTGTAGAAAGGCTTACCTTCAGGTCCCTGTTCGGGCGCCACTTGCCGGAGTCCAGCTCCAGCGGGGAAAGGGTCCTTGAAGGAAAGGATGGCGTTGGTGAGTGAGGAGACACAGACACAGGATCGGGTTGTAAGCATCTCCCCCATGATAGCCTGGGAGGGACTTTCTTTATTCATTAGAATATCCCCTTGTTTTTCCATTCTTTCATAACATGTGATTTTGTTTTTTACATTTTATTGCAACCATTCCGGATTTAAAAACAAAGGTGCTAAACAGAGCGTGACAGTGCGAGACAAAGCCTGACCTATCTACTATTGTGTGCTAAAGCGAAGAAGGTATATTTTTACTCTTGCTTAAAGGTTTACCTAAAGTTTACTCTTTCTCCAAAGGCAGCTTACAATGGGTGCACCCTATCTTATCAAAGTACTCATTCCATTTCTATATGTCTCTTGTCCTACCATAGACACCACGGAGGATTACTCCTCTTATTCTTTAACCAGAGGCTGACAGATGATGCCCGCACCCTTTTTTCCTTTAATCTTATACTATTTGTTCATGTCCTCATTATCAACTCCATTACAAGGAATGGGAGGAGTAGGGGTAAGGAAGTTACTCGTACACCAGGGCTTGCCTCGAGGGGCATACCAAAGGTGGCCTCCTATTTTGTATGCAACATAAGGAGGTCCTTGTACTGTGGGAATGACATGAGATTTTCCTTTCCTAGAATCCTGATGTTTCAGAGGTGCCTGAGGAATCTCATCAATAGGAATTTTTTTACTGGGCCTGGATCCAACAGCTCCCTTACAGATTGGAGGACATTGGGTATTTTTACTTCTTGGCCCATCGTCAGCCTTTTTGGAATCAGTTTCTTTATGATTGCTTGCATAGGCATAACTAAATTTATAAATCATTTTATCATGAAACCCCAGAAAAAATCCCATGATTATAAAGATGGCCGCAAATAAAATAAAAGGAAGTAGCAGGAGCCAGCTGTGGAGTCTCCTGATTTTCAGGATTGTCCCTCATCCTTGGACTTTGTCAAACAGCATGAGTAGCTTGGCTCACGCCAATTTTCCAATTGAAATTTTACCTGATCACAACCCAGATTAAAACTCCCTGTAGTTTCCATTTACCCTTGGACCCTAATCCAAAAACCCTAATCTCATCAAATACTGACTCAAACCCCAGTGCTGGTCACTGCCTCACCAATAAATGTACTTGGAGATGTGGAGAGTAAACTGAACGTAAGAGAACAAGCCATGCGTTTATCTGGAGAAATAAGTTTCTAGACAGAGGAAGTAGCACAGGCAAAGTCCCTAAAGTGGAACGGTGATTGGCTTGTTTACTAAAAAGCCTGGCAACCAGAGGGAATGGAGCAAAGAGAGTGAAGGGAAGTGTTAGCAGAAATCCAAAAGGTAGCCAGAGATCAAATCCTACAGGATTTTGTAAGCCATTGTAAAGTCTTTGGCTTTTACTCTGAAAAGAATAGATATTGTCAACTTTTGAGTAATGGAATGTTATTATCTAATTTATATTTCAAAGGGCTACTCTGCTATGTTGGAAGCAGCCTACGGGGTGGGAAGGGCAAAGACAAAAGGAGAGTTATGAAATATATCTAGCTTTTTTTAAAAAAGATTTTATTTATTTGGGGCGCCTGGGTGGCTCAGTTGGTTAAGGGACTGCCTTCAGCTCGGGTCATGATCCTGGAGTCCCGGGATCGAGTCCCACATCGGGCTCCCTGCTCAGCGAGGAGCCTGCTTCTCCCTCTAACCCTCCCCCATTTCATGTACTCTCTCGCTCTCTCAAATAAATAAATGAATAAATCTTTAAAAAAATAAATAAAAGATTTTATTTATTTATTATAGAGAGAGAGAGAGAGAGAGAGTACAAGCAGGGGGAGCAGCAGAGGCAGAGGGAGAAGCAGGCTTCCCGCTGAGCAGAGAGCCCGACACGGGGCTTGATCCCAGGACCCATGAGATCACGACCTGAGCCAAAACCAAGAGTCAGATGCTTAACCAACTGAGCCACGCAGGAGCCCCTGGAAGTGATTCTTTTAATTTTTTTTTTGTTTTGCTTGTTTCTAGTTATTAAAATTTCTGTAATGTGCAGGACCACTGGTATAATAAAAATAAATAGAAAGAATATACTACACATTTAGGCCACCCAGCGTACCCACTTATCTAATTCTTGGAGAATTTTAAGGCAAGGAATGAAAATACTATCTAGGATTAGATTTCTTTTTAAGATTTTATTTGGTCATTTGACAGAGAGATGCACAGCGAGAGAGGGGACACAAGCAGGGGGAGTGGGGGAAGGAGAAGCAGGCTTCCTGCGGAGCAGGGACCCCGATGTGGGGCTCGATCCCAGGACCCCGGGACTGTGACCTGAGCCGAAGGCAGATGCCTAATGACTGTGTCACCCAGGCACCCCTAGATTTTTCTTTAGCTTAGTTTCCCAGCAAAGGATATAATTAAGTTGTTTTGTGTGGTACGGAAATCTCAGAAGCTTCTTAAAGTGTATTGATTGGAGATGCAGCCATTGTACAAATTATCCAGTGAACATTAGTGCAAATTATCTAGTGACTTTCTGGGTAATGCAAGCAACAGCCACTCCCTCATATCCACCCTAGACGCCCACCTATAGCAACAAACCATCTTTACACCAGCGGTTCTCAACCCCTGATGCACATTAGAATCACCTGGGAGAGCTTGGCTACATCTTAGAGCAATTTAATCAGAGCAGGGCTCAGGCATTAGTAGTTTATAAAGTACTTCAGGTGATCCCAATGTGCAATCAAGAATGACCGCAGCCTTCCACTCATCTATCCTCTTTCGATTAAATCACAGACAGGTGTTGAGAATGATGATTCTATCAGCACACAATTCTTGGCAGGTATAAATCTGGTTCTCATAAAGGATCTATGCCTGTTTGATATATTTAAAAAATAGTAAGTGTGAACTGTTTGGTACGCTCTGCCCAGGTGAAGTAAACGTTGGGAATTAATGTCATCCTCTCTTTTCTTGAGCAAATGAAAAGAAAAAAATAGTGTTGGGAGTATAGTACTTATGTAAGAAGTTTCAGACAAGGAAGGAGAGTGAGTGTCTGATGTATAGATTATTTGACAGTGCAAAGAGAGTTGAAAGTTTTACACTTTGGACAATGGGATGATAAAGCTCGTGTGAAATCATGAGACATTTTTTGCTCTTGTTTATGTTATTTGCCGCTACAGTGCATTTAAAAAAAATGGTACATAATCTATGCTGATATATATTCTGGTGAATTCTTTTTTAAAATTATTTGATCAATTAATTAATTTATTTTTAAGTAATCTCTACACTCGACCTGGGGCTCGAACTCATGATCCTGAGAGCAAGAGTCACATGCTCTACTGACTGAGTCAGCCTGGCGCCCCTATTCTGGTGAATTCTTAAAATTCAAGAAAATGGGCAGAATTAGGAATACATCTTTGATGGGAAAAAGATATAAATTAAATTTAAATTAACTTTAAAAAGGTGCTAAATTCATGATAATTCCAGACTTCTCCACAACATGAATTAATGTCAAAAGAAGAAGATAGTGGTGTTGAGTGCCTAAATTTAGAGATTCTTATTCAGTAAATCTGGAGTAAGAATTGGAATTCTATTTTTAAACCTCCCTACAACAGAGCAAATCCTAAAACATCAAGAGAAAGTATCTGACGTGGGTGCTGTGTTTAAATAAAGATATTCTTAGGCTATATTTCTGAGAAAATTTGAAACTTAAAATAAAAGAAAAAAAAAGTTTATTCTATGAAGAATAGGCATCAAGAATTGGAACTATCCAGAAAGAATTGGTTATAGGGATAGAATAGAGTTCACACAGGTCATTGGCTTGAAGAAACAATCCTCCAGAAGTCCACCCAATCTCACACTGTAAAGACTGTAGGAATTAAATGACTTTTATTGTTTCTGAATTCTCTCAGAGAAATATGGAAACTCTAAACTTTCTGATCTCTGGGAAATAATTCAAAGGTAAGTTTATAATAATTATCATATTAATAGTATTATCATATTTAGTCATTAGTAGGCACCAGCATCATAGTTAAGAGTTTGGATTTAATATGCCCCTTGGTGACATTATCCCCATTGTGCTGACATTATCCCCAGTGGGCTGACATTATACCCATTTTACACGAGTAAACTAGGGTTTAGAAAAATTGAGTAACTTACCACAGACCTGTACCCCTGAAACAAATAATACATGATATGTTAATTAATTGAATTTAAATTTAAAAAAAAATTGAGTAACTTACTCAAATCACATAGAGAGCAAGTGATGGAGTTGGCCTCAGGACAAGCTGTCTACTTTCAGTGCCTATGCTTTTAAGATTACACTGTATTTTCTCTCACTAAAGGCAACGGTTATTTCCAGCTTAGGAAAATGTCAGAAGTGGGACATTTGATACCCAGATGAGATTTCCAGGAAAAGGAATTTATTTATTGAGAGGAATAAAAATGTGAAGAGCAGGATTACAATTTAGATATTAGAGAAATATAAAAAAATAAAATAAAGAAATATATATATATTTTAAAGATTTTGTTTATTTATTTGACAGGGAGAGACACAGCGAGAGAGGGAACACAAGCAGGGGGAGTGGGAGAGGGAGAAGCAGGCTTCCCGCCAAGCAGGGAGCCAGATGCTGGGCTCGATCCCAGGACCCTGGGACCATGACCTGAGCTAGAGGCAGACGCTTAACGACTGAGCCACCCAGGCACCCCAAAATAAAGAAATATTGATGTCAAGGGGCCTGGGTGGCTCAATTGGTTGAGAGTCTGCCCCATAGCATAGTTCACTTAAAAAAAAAATTGGGGGGGGCGCCTGGGTGGCTCAGTAGTTGGGTGTCTGTCTTCGGCTGGCATCGTGATCCTGGGATCCTGGGATCGAGCCCCGCATCGGGCTCCCTGCTCGGCGGGAGGCCTTCTTCTCCCTCTCCCACTCCCCCTGCTTGTGTTCCCGCTCTCTCTGTGTCTCACTCTGTCAAATAAATAAATAAAATCTTAAAATAAAAATAAAAATAAATTTAAAAAAATAAAAAAATTGGGGGGGCACCTGGGTGACACAGTCAGTTGAGTGATGGACTCTTGATTTTCACTCAGATCATGATCTCAAGGTCCTGGGATTGAGCCCCGAGACTGGCTCCCCGCTCAGCAGGGAGTCTGCTTGAGGGTTCCTCTCCCTCTCCCCCTCCCCACTATGTGTTCTCTCTCCCTCTCTCTCAAATAAATAAATAAATCTTTAAAAAAATAAAAGCCAACTATGCTCAAATTAATATCATTTTCTAAAATGTATTTATTTGAGAGAGAGAGAGCGTGAGAAAGAGAGCACAAGAGGGGGTAGGGTTAGAGGGAGAAACAGACTCCCTGCCAAGCAGGGAGCCCAATGTGGGACTCGATCCTGGGACTCCAGGATCATGACCTGAGCCGAAGGCAGTCGCTTACCCAACTGAGCCACCCAGATGCCCTCAAATTAAAACATTGTTAAAATTACTTTCAGCTTGTTATTTTAGATGGTAAGTATTTGGTTCAATTATCAATGACCAATGATTTAATCAATCATGCCTATGTGATGAGGCATCCATAAAAACCCTAAAAGACAGGTTTTGGCGAGCTTCCAGGTTGGTGAACCAGAACATACCACGTGCCACTGTGTTGGCCCCCAAACCCATTGGACAGAAGCTCCTTTATCTGGGGCCTTGCCATCTGTATTTCCTCTTCTGGCTGTTGATTTGTATCCTTTAATATCCTTTGTAATAAACCAGTAATCTAATAAATAAAGCGGTTTTCTGAGTTTTATGAGCTACTCCAGCAAATTAATCGAACCCAAAAAGGAGGTCGTGGGAGCCTCTTTTTGTAGCCAGTTCCTCAGAAGCTTAAGTAACAACCTGGATTTGTGATTGACATTAGCAAGAGGGGCAGACTTATGGGACTGAGTCCTTAACTTGTGGAATCAGATGCTACATCTGGGTAGATGGTGTCAGAATTAAGTTGAATTATAGGACAACCATCTGGTGTTCAGAGAATTGCTTGGTGTGGGGGGAAAATCCCACCCATCAGAACTGGTGTCAGAATTGTACTCTGTATGCAGTTTTAGTGTTTAATGTTAATTCTATGTACTCATTTGCGCACATGAAATCAAAGGGAATCTAAACTTGTCTGGAATGTGTGACAGATTTTGTGAAAACATTTTCAGGTGGCAAATTTAAAGGTGTAATGCTATATACATTGTAATCAGATGCAAATCTGATTTTTCTTTTCCTTTCTTTCTTTCTTTGGAGTTTTATTAGAGGCCCCCAAAACTATGAACAGGATGCTCTGTGTAAAACATGCTAAGAGATTATGAAACAGATTTTGCTATTAGTAGCTTATCACTCACTTGAAGTGTATCTGAGGCAAAGAGAATGATCAAGAAAGGTCATCAAATTTCTCTAAAGAGAGTGGGTGCTGGGCTGTGCTAGCCTTCCCCATCCCACACACCAGTCTCTCACTCTGCTGGAAGAAAGGTTTGCCCCTTTGTCAGTCCCAGTCAAGTGAAGAGATTATCTCATATAGTCCCTCATAGAGCTTGACTTTTGTGTTTGGAAATAGACAGGGACTGGCACCTGACTTCAGCTTGAGAATGTCTGAGAGGCACGATTGGGAGCTGTCCGTGGTGGTGAGAAGGTCTTGCTGGTACTGGCTTGACTGACAAGCTGATGAGGAGTAGGGAAGCCATACATATAACCATATGAGAGGGTTTGGATTTGGCCCGTCATGACAGTGTTGCTTTCTAGGCCTCCCCAGGTCATCTACTCTAGCAGTCCCTCTTGAAAGGGACACTGCCTACCAGAAGACTGATGCTAAGGAGGGAGTCCCACAGGACAGGTGTAAGAGGTATAGCCCTCCTATAGAAAATTCATGAAAAAGACACCTAGGGCAGAGATACCTTAAAAGACAACAGAAAGTGACTTAGGTATACAGTCCAGAAGCATGATCTCTGCCATGCCTGAAGGGCACACTTAGCAGAGTTACCATCACACCAGTAATGTAAGACTTTGTCCTTTTACTTTAATCTGCCTATCATCTAGCTGAGTCAGACCCTGTTAGGCTGGGGAGGTGCAAGCTCTCTCATAATTTTTAAAGAATTTCCAGGGATATAATTGAAATTGTTCTGGGGGCCGCCTGGATGGTTCAGTCAGTTAAGCGTCTGCCTTCAGCTCAGGTCATGATCTCAGGGTCCTGGGATGGAGCCCTGCATCTGGCTCCCTGCTCAGCGGGGAGTCTTTTTCTCCCTCTCCCTCTGCCCCTAATCCCTACTCATGCTGTCTCTCTCTCAAATAAATAAATAAGATCTTAAAAAACAAAAAGAAATAGTTTTTGATTAGAAAAGGAGTTTCAGGGGTGCTTGGGTAGCTCAGTCATTAAGCATTTGCCTTCGGCTTTAGTTATGATCCCAGGGTCCTGGGATTGAGCCCCACATCGGGCTCGAGCCCCACATCGGGCTCCCTGCTCCATGGGAAGCCTGCTTCTCCCTCTCCCACTCCCCTGCTTGTGTGCCCTCTCTCACCATCTCTCTCTCTGTCAAATAAATAAATCAAATCTTAAAAAAAAGAAAGGAAAAGGAGTTTCACCCCATGGCTGACCAGTCTAGTATTTGAAGAACATGTTAAATCCTAGACAGAAAACTCTTTTGACAATCTTAAGCCACTGATTTAAATGACAGTTCCTTAAAAGTCCAAAGTTTGAGGTCCAAAATCTTTGGGAACACAACTGGACAACATATTCAGCAGTGTTTCCCTCTCCAGTGCTGTCCATATGCTTGTGATCTTCCAACAGCCATCTATGCTACCTGGTAAGATTAATGAATCAACTAACTTCACGTATTTTACCCTTTGTCAATTATGCTGAAACTTAATTGTGTACTGACAAACCTGTAAAAGCCAATAGAAATTCTGGATTTTCAGGAGTTACTTCATGGGGGGAAAAAGTAATGAATCATCCCCATCTCTACCTCAACTAGCCAATGGCAGTGGCTTCTTCTTCTTCTTCTTCTTCTTCTTCTTCTTCTTCTTCTTCTTCTTCTTCTTCTTCTTCTTTCTTCTTGTCCTTGTTCTTGTTCTTCTTCTTCTTTCTCCTAGCTAGACAGTTATTTTTTTCAAATTATATTTTCTTTTATTTTTTTAACTAATTATTTTTTAAAAAAAGATTTTATTTGTTTATTTGTCAGACAGGAAGAGAGAACACAAGCAGGGGTAGCAGCAGGCAGAGGGAGAAGCAGATTCCCCACTGAGCAAGGAGCCCCACGTGGGACTCGATCCCAGGACCCTGGGATCATGACCTTAGCTGAAGGCAGATGCTTAATCAACTGAGGCACCCAGGCACTCCTCTTTATCATGCGTTTAATTTAAAATATCTATTTTTATCTTCTAGGGAAACGTTGGGGACTATCTTAGGCCTCTCAGGTACAGACACTGAATAAACCCAGTTCTACTTAATGGTTTGCCATATCGGAGAACTTACTTAGAACGTGGGACATGGCGTTGTCTCTACTTCAGATCTCGTAAAAAGGGGTATTCTCTCCTATTACCAAGTCTTGGACTTTGTTTAAGGCAGAGTCTAGTTGCAGGGTCTCCTTCACTCACATTATCCTCTCGATGTGGTTCAGGAGATGGTACTCCACAATATGGCACTTTGGTATATTGACTATTTTAAGCTGAAGGTGTTTGAGAAAACTGCAGGAGCAGGAATGTCACTCTGACCCCCCCACTCCCCTTGTTCCCAGAAATAGGCCATAAAACCCTCATGGGAAAAGTGCCCTCCCTATACCCAGAGGAAAAGAAAACATCCTTATCTCTGAAGACAAAGAGATGCCAAGAAGAATCCTAACAAACAGGCCTGGCTGGGTTTCTCCTAGTTTACTATAATTATCTCATACTCTGTGACATATTGTATTTCCTCTCAACCATCTGCTCTTCATCACACCTAGCATAAAAATACTAAGGTTTAACCATTTCTTTCAGTCTTCCTTTTCTTACGAAGTCTCCAGGGTCATGTCAAACTTATATTAAATAAATTTGTATCCTTTTTTTTCCCCGTTAATCTGTCTTGTTACTTTAATTTTCAGACCCAGCCAGGGACACTAAATGAGTTAAGGAAAACTTTTTCCTCCCCTATACTCTATAATTTAGATCATAAACTCCTTCCGATATGTGAAAGGGTCTTTGATCTACAAGTAGTAAAGAAGGAGAGGGGAGCAAATCTAGTTCCGTTTAATTTTTTTCTCAAAAATCTTTTGTATCTTAAACCAGACTGTACATTGTGGACTTGAACCCAAGAACCTGGACAATTTTTTCGTCTCATTTTGCCATGCCTGAGTAGAAGCAAATGAATTGGTGCTGAAGGAATCTGCAGGAGGGACCCATCTGTTAATTCTTTGCAGAATTATCCTGCCTCAGTGGAGTTAAGGATGGAATTCTTTGGTTTCTAGCTTGATGAGTAATGATAACAACAGCAGAAACAGAACATTTTGGATAGAAATAGGTGGGTGTGTGAGTTAGTTTCAGACGTTACTAGTTTGCAGATTCAAATGAACACGTATACCCCCTGCAGTTGAAGATACGACTTTAAAGACCCCAGAAAGGTCAGAGTTAGACAGTGGACTTGGGAGCCATCAGCATGGTGCTGAAATGATTAATTTGGGATGAGACACATCCAGAGATTGCTTAAAATGGCAAATGGTTTTCCAGAAGTTACTTCAGGGTAGAAAAAAGTGATGAATCACCACCGTCTCTGCCTCAACTAGCCAATGACTTCCTTTTTTTTTTTTCCCTATCTAGGCAGTTGTTTTCTTCAAATTATATTTTCAAGGCCAAAATTTGTCCCTCCAACCCCATATGAAACCTGATTGTTCAGAAGATGAATATTTTGGGAACAACAAAATTAAAGGGGAAAAATCAATCATAATGATAAGCACTGACAATCTTTTTTTTTTTTTTTTTAGGTTATTTAAGTAACCTCTATACCCAACGTGGGGCTCGAACTCACAATCCCAAGATCAAGAGTCGTATGCTCTTCTTATTGAGGCAGCCAGGTGCCCCTCTGACAGTCTTTTTTTTTTTTTTTTTTAAGATTTTATTTATTTATTTGACAGAGAGAGACACAGCGAGAGAAGGAACACAAGCAGGGGGAGTGGGAGAGGGAGAAGCAGGCTCCCCGCCGAGCAGGGAACCTGATGCGGGGCTCGATCCCAGGACCCTGGGATCATGACCTGAGCCAAAGGCAGACGCTTAATGACTGAGCCACCCAGGCGCCCCCCTCTGACAGTCTTAATGTAAACATTTTCTGTGGCATTGGGGGAAAATGGACAAGGAAATATGGATAACCCTTGTCAGAAGTTTGAATGGAAAAAGGAGAGAGATGCGTGAAGCTATTGTTAGACCAAGTTTAAAGGACAGAGGAAAAGGCAGAAAATGTTTCTGGATCCGGCAAAAGGGAAAGAGTTAAGTGTTCAGTTGAGGGTTGGCCTGGAACAGAAGGAAGGAAAGGAGTCCCTCAGCGTTTATTCTTAGAGCCCAGAAGTGACAGTGACAGATACCAGGTAACTTTGTGAGATGCTGGCAGCTGAGGGTTGGAAGAGCAGGGAGGAGACTGAAGAAAGTCACATTTAATGGCCTTAGTTTTTGTCAGTGAGTTAGGAGAGCGGATATCTGCCTATAGAAAGGGGGGCAGGGTTCCATGGGTGATACGAAGATTCATAAATAACAACAATAGGAACTGTTTAGTGAATGCTTTCTATTTAATAATATGCTATTAAGAATATTAAATAATTTTATTTAACACTTAACCCTATGAGATAGAACCTACTCTAATCCTCATTTTATGAATGAGGAAGTTGCCGCTTAGAGCAGGTCAGTAGCTGGTCTTAAATCACAGTTTAATAAGCGGTGGGGCCTGGAGAGAAAGAAGGGCTGTCTGGCTCCAAATCGCCAAAGTCCGGATGCGATCCAGGAAAGCTAAAGGGATCATCCCTAGGGGATCTGAGAATAACGACATGAGGTATTTCTGTTCTGATCTACCTAGCTGCTTGAAATAATAACCATCTGTACTTAAAACATGAACAGAAGGCTTGAGTTTCCAGTGTGAAAAAGAACAACAGTGCAGGTAAGTGATAAAAAGAGACATGTCAGAACCTTTGCAGTCAAAGTGCAGATCAGCAAATCTTCTGAAATCTCTGTAGGGCACATTTATCCAAAGGACGTGTCTGCTTAACAATAACCTGGTTAGAGGGTGGTGTGGTACAGAGGTTTTGTACAGAGGTTCTAGTATATTTTCCTTCTTACAAATGCTCCTTGTAGCTATTCTACTGGAGAAGAACAGACATATGAAATGAGATTAGCAAAACCCCTTTGGCAACATTCCCTAGCCGCCCCCCCCCCACCCCCGCCCTGCACCCTCCACCTTTACCCGGCCAGGCCAGTGGTTCTCAAACTTTTGCCTGCGTAATAATCCCCAGGACGTCTTGCTAAAACAGAGGCTCCTGGGATTCACCCCCAGAGCTCAAAAATGTGCATGTTTGACAAGCTCCCTTGTGATGCCAAGCTGCTCATCGGGGAGCACACTTTGAGAATCACCACTCTGGCTTGCTTCACATCACATGCTTATCCAGAGTATTATGAAGGGTAGACCCTTGGGTTAGATTGGAAGTCCTAGCACACAGGCTAATGCCTGAAGGAGAGCGGACCCTCCCGCTCACCACAAGGGACTACCTATATAGTTTGCTTCAGGGGACAAAACGCAAAAAATTATAACTTTCGGAGTAATAGCAGCTAAAACATAATAGGGATTACACAGACAGCAGAGAATTGAGCTCATTTAAATTTTAACCAACTGAAAGCAGCAGGTTTTTACTACAGTATTCTCTTGCATCAGGGCAATAATGTCTGTAAGAATCATAAAGAGCTGCTGTTCAGGTATTCTCTACAAAACAAGTTTTAGGAAAACTTGGTGCTTTATGCCATGAGATGATCAGAGTAAAACACTTCAGCACCACCCGATGCTTCTGATGGAAATTTTTTTCAAGCATTCTGTCAGCAACTCCAATTCCGGTAAAAGTATTGTTGTTTTTTTAAAAAATTCAAGTAACAGTGATAATATATTTTATCTGGACTTGAAAAAATGTCCTCGTGTTTTAGATGCTGGCAGTTTTAAAATATGAAGTATAAATTCCTAGAGATCCATTCGTAGAGAGCACTCACAGCATCTTTATATAAGACTTTTAAAATATTTTTTTAAGAGGGCCTATAGTATTATTTATTTTCAAAGTATGATAAAAACAAGAATAGGTTAAGACCTGAGACATATTTTTCACCTCTTTTCAGTAAAGTTAAACTTGGTTTGTGTATGAATCAGGTAGGGATGCTGTAACAAAGTATCACAAACTGAGTGTAGACAACATTTACGATTCCTAGTTCTGGAGGCTAGGAGAATAAAATGAAAGAGTTGGAAAGTTTGGCTTTTTCTGAGCGCCGTGAGGGAAGGAGCTATAATATTGTTTTTTAATGGAGATGTAAACTTTGCCATAGCGGATAATCTAATATCTGAGATTAATAAAAAAAGGGGGGGATGCCTGGGTGGCTCAGTCGTTAAGCGGCTGCCTTTGGCTCGGGTCAGATCCCAGGGTCCTGGGATCGAGGCCCACTTCGGGCTCCCTGCTCAGCGGGAAGCCTGCTTCTCCCTCTCCCAGGCCCCCTGCTTGTGTTCCTGTTCTCGCTGTCTCTGTCTCTGTCTCTGTCAAATAAATAAATAAAATCTTAAAAAAAAAAAAAAAGAGAGAGGGGAGTGGATGGGGAAGAATGTTGTCAATTTGTTCCTTGAGAAAAATCCTCTGTTGTTAGGTAAAAGGCACTGGCCTATCATCTGTATGCCAAATACACGGTTCTTTTCAAATCCACAGGGACAAATATAATGTTCTTTTTCCACCTTGGGACCCACCTGCTGCAGAAGCTTCTAACTTCCTGTTTCTGTCTCGGGTACACGTGGATTGTCCAGCCTGGACTCTAGGCCTCTTGCCTGGGGCCAAGCTCATTTCTGACTGCATGCCTCCCTTGAAAGCTCTAAGAAGTATGAGATGATATAAACATTACATTGTATATTTACGGATAATAAGACTGGGGAGGGCCCCCTTGGAGTCTGTGGAGGCCTGCTGGGAACAGGATTCCTATAACGCCAAATAATGTCTGGGAGGCTGTGGTCCGAGGCCATTTTTGCTGGCTATAAGCAGGGTCTCCGGAACCAGAGGGAGCACACAGCTTTTCTTAAAATCGAAGGTGTTTATGCTCGAGATGAAACGGAATTCTATCTAGGCAAGAGATGTGCTTATGTGTACAAAGCAAAGAACAACACCGTGACTCCTGGTGGCAAACCAGACAGAACTAGTGTAATCTGGGGAAAAGTAACTTGAGCTCATGGAAACAGTGGCATGGTTCGTGCCAAATTCTGAAGCAACCTGCCTGCTAAAGCCATTGGCCACAGAATCTGTGTGATGCTGTACCTCTCAAGGATTTAAATTTAATGAAAAGTAAATAAAGGTGTAGATTTGTTCTCTTGTAAAAAAAAAAAAAGACTGGGGAGAAACAACAAAAATGTTCAGGCTGGTTCTTTCTGAGTAATTCATTTGCAGGTGATTTTTCTTTTTACCTTATGTATTATTTAAATTCTCCATGATGAAAGTGTAATATTTTCAAAGTTAAGAGAAAATACTGTTTTGTTTTGTTTTGTTTTTTTAATTTTAAGGCTATGGCTTATTGATTGATATTAGTGCTACCGCTTCTGATAAATATGTATTGCAGTTTGGAAGGACCGTTTGGACAAAATACAAACATATCTCAGTGCAGTAAAACAGCCCATATAACTGTCACTTGATTGTTAAGTCATCCCCCCCTCCACATGCACACGACTGTGCCCATGTACCGTGTCCGTGTACCGTACCGTATACTACAGCGTGATTGCTCTGAACCCATAACCATCCAGATTTCAGTACTAGAAATAGCCTGAGAAATATCAAAACAACAGCAAACAAACAGCAAACTATTGACCACAAATAACAGTTATACAATTCAAGGGGCTTCCATTAAACAGCAGCCAAATGGGGCAGGTACTTTAGAGTAGTTGCTGAGTTTCTTTCTGCCTCCAGAGCGAGCTGTCGTGGAGGCAACCCCCATCCCCAGCAGCAGACGGGGCAACTGAGGCCGGAAGAGCTGCCAGAAGAGAAAGCAAAGCTGCCTCCACCCAGGCCCGTTAGAGATTTTCCAGGACAGATTAAAAACTACGGAGAAATCTGACCTGATGTGACTTCTCACTCTGTGTACTTCCAATGTACTCATGAACTAGAAGTCTATCAGAAAACGGGGCCCAGGGGTGCCTGGCCGGCTCTGTCAGAAGAGCATGCGACTCTTGATCTTGGGGTTGTAAGTTCAAGCCCCCACATTGGTTGTAGAGATTACTTAAAAATAAAATCTTAAAAAAAAAAGTGGGGCCCAGAGAGGAAGGAAGCAAGGAAGCCTACTGTTTCCTAACCCGCATGACTGCAGGCTGCTTTTTATCCACTCACCAAAAAAATAGGAACTTTTTTTAAAGATTTTATTTTTAAGTAATCTCTACACCCAGTATGGGGGCTTGAAACCACAACCCCGAGATCGGAGATCAAGAGTCACACGCTCTACAGATGGAGTCAGCGAGGCGCCCTTCCCTTTTTTCTTAGTCTAGCTAAGGTTCTGTCAATTTTATTTATCTTTTTTTTTTAAGTAGCTCTTAGTTTTGTTAATCATTGTTGTTTTTCTGCTCTCTATTTCATTTATTTCTCTCTGGCTTTTGTGATTTTTCATAGCCTTTTTATTTAAGAAAATCCGATGGGCTTATGATGTTGAGTTCTAATCTGGAGAAAAAGGAACCAAATGACCACTCAAGATAAAAAGCTTGTGATGGATCACATTATGATCACTGTTGTACAGGTGTGGAAACTGTGTTGCTAAAAGGTCACAGCCGGTGGAAGAGCCGAACTTGATCTAACCACTACACTGTTCTACCACCTCCTGGTCCAGTCTTCAGAAACAGTCTTTGGAAGTTAGGACTACATCTTTTTTAGCCAAAGCATGTGCCTTATAAGATATTAGCGTTCCAGAAGAAGTCTATTTTTTCCTGGAGTTATCATGACTTCAGTCATCTCTTCGTATAAAGAGATTACACCAATAGTCAACCACTAGGGAAAGAAAAAATTTCACTCCAGTGGCTCAAACTTGAGTACATACTGGTGTCACTGGAAGAAGCTTTAAAAATACTGAACCCTGGGGCACCTGGGTGGCCCAGTCGTTAAGTGTCTGCCTTCGGCTCAGGTCATGATCCTGGGGTCCCAGGATCGAGTCCCGCATCGGGCTCCCTGCTCAGCGGGGAGTCTGCTTCTCCCTCTGACCCTCCCCCCCATGTGCTCTTTCTCTCTCTCAAATAAATAAATAAATAAATAAATCTTTAAAAAAAAATACTGAGCCCTGGACTCAATCCTCAGAGGTTTTGATTTAATTGGTTTGGGGTACATCAGGATTTCTTAGAGCATCTCCATGATTCCAGCATTGAGAGCCACCGGCCCAGTTTGGTGCTTTGCAAACTTTTATGTAGCACCTAGGGATCTTGTTAAGATGCAGATGCTGATTCAGCACGTGTTAGGTAGGACCCAAGAATCTGCATTTCTCACGAGCTCCCATGTGCTGCTATTGCAGCTAGTTCACCTTTTTAGTGTATTGGAGTCTATGCAAGGTGACAAAATTATTTTCCCTAACCTAACTAGAGAGGATGGGCAGGAAGCAAGTTGTGTGGAAAGCTCAACTGAAACAAACGAAAGGGGTAGGAGAACTCCTGAGGGAAACAGACTATCAGAGAGGATAAAAGTATAGGGGATTAGGAGGTAATTGGCCGCCATTAGGGGAGTGAAGTTCTGGGGATTTCAAAAGCTGAGAAAGGGCCCCTGTTAAAGATTCTGTATCAGTCCTCAGCATCCCTCCTGGAGGTGCAGGCCAGGAAAGCACCAAGAATTCAAGCTACCATTCTGAAATGGGGGGGGGGATTTTCTATTAGAGAACATTTGGTAATGTGGGGCGGGGGAGTCTCTCTGGGTGGTCAGGTTCACTGTCCTAAGAAATCACTGAGTAGGGCCCCTGGGTGGCTCAGTTGATTAAGCGTCTGCCTTTGGCTCAGGTCATGATCCCAGGCTCCTGGGATCGAGTCCCGCATCAGGCTTCTTGCTCAGCGTGGAGTCTGCTTCTCCCTCTCCTTCTACCCCTACCCCCTGCTCGTGCTCTCTCTCTTTCTCTAAGATAAATTAAAAAAAAAAAAAAAAAAAAGAAATCACTGAGTAGGAGAGGGACACAGCAGAAACTGAGAGAGGAATGAACATGTGTGTGAAGGGGGCATTGGGCCTCTGAACAACACACATGGAGGATTTTCCCGGGAAGCTCGCCGATTTTTCAATGCAGTCTACCTCCTAGTCCAAGCACAGTTCAGCCTTGGGGAACCGGGGGTGAAAAGGAGAATTAAAAGGAAAAAGAGAGCTTTTATGTAAGTCCATCATGTTGACACTAAAAAGTGAAGGAAAGTCCCAGGAAAAACCTAGTGGTTGATGGTGCCACTTTTGCAAATGTCTAAATTTAGCAAGAAGACAAGAGTTCATTAGAGGTCATTATTGACGAATTCACTCATCGAGTCCTAACGGAAGGCCTGTTATGTGCTCAGGGGTCTTCTAGGTCTTTGGCATACATGAATGAACAAAGTAGACCGGGGGACAGAACTGGTAGAGCTTACATTGTAGTGAGAAAAGGGAGGTGTTTGCAAGACTAGAAAATTTTCTCCAGGAAATGAGAAGCATAAGAGCACAGTTAACCTTTAGAAATTGGTGAGAAATTTCTAAGTAATTTTTAAACTAATAGGTGGGATTTTTTCCTAGAAAAGTGTCAGCATTTTGAATATGAAGCCATGAAAATTTTTCTCTCTCTTCCCTGTTTTTCCTGCTTATTTCTTGTGTATAGCTAGCTATCACAAGTCTTCACTATGGTCGTGTGTGAGTAACAGAGGTAGATTTGTTTTAAGATTTGAGCCTTGGGAAGAATTTGTTTGGGAAGTGCTATTTTCAAGAAATTGGTGTTTTGGGGGCGCCTGGGTGGCTCAGTTGGTTAAGCATCTGCCTTCGGCTCAGGTCATGATCCCAGGGTCCTGGGATTGAGCCCCGCATGGGACTCCCTGCTCAGCGGGAAGCCTGCTTCTCCCTCTCCCACTCCCCCTGCTTGTGCTCTCTTGTGCCCTCTCTCTGTCAAATAAATAAATAAAATCTTAAAAAAAAAAGAAATTGGTGTTTTGATTTTAGGTGCTCTAGTGCTGAAGTACTTATGAAAATTTTCCTTCTTCCCTCCTTCTTTTCTTTCTTTTGCTTGTTCTTTTTTTTTTTTTTTTAATAATTTTTACATGCAATGTGGGGCTCGAACTCACATCCAGAGTTCAAGAGTTGCATGCTCTACCAACTGAGCCAGTCAGGCTCCCCTCCTTTGTTCTAGTAGCTATTAGGGTTGGGTTGGGGTTGTGATAGTCTATGGCACTCATAAGGAAATGCAACATATGAAAATTTATTTCACTGTACACTGAATTTAGGCAACTTGCAACAATGTTGGGTTATTGCTGGAAGTATTTAAACATGCTCAAAATTCTATCTGAAAAGGGCAATTCTCTCTTAAACATAGATCTCACTCTAAGCCCCTACCATCTTATCCTTGTAACCTGCAAAGTTCTTCAAAGAGCAGGTTATATTTAGTCCCCCTTTTTCATCCTCCATCACATGTTCTCAATCAATATTTGTTCAATGAATATAAGTGAAGAGTAAAATAACAATAAAATTTAAACAGTAAACAGTAAAATTTAACAATAGTTAAAACATCTCTAGAAAGACAAATGTCAGTTCAATTAGAATATCAAGGCCAGGTTGAGAAACAGGTACAGATATTATTAGAATTAGGAGATACCATTCAAGTTAGAAAGGTGACTTAGAGATTTGGGTTAAAATTCAAGAAACTTCTGGGGTGTCTGGCTGGTTCAGTCAGTAGAGCATGTGACTCTTGATCATGAGTTCAAGCCCCATGTTGGGTGTGGAGCCTACTTTAAAAACAATAATAGTGGTGCCTGGGTGGCTCAGTTGTTTGACCTGAACCAAAGGCTCAGGTCATGATCTCTTAGTGTCCTGGGATTGAGCCCTGCGTCAGGCTCCCAGCTCAGCAGGGAGTCTGCTTCTCCCTCTCTGTCCTTCTGCCTCTCCCTCCGCCTCTCCCCCCTGCTTGTGTATTCTCTCTCTCTCTCAAACAAATAACTTACTTAATTACTAAAAGAAATAACTGCCTGAGGGTTGATATGACCAGGTAGGTTGTGGTTGCAGAGTGGGGTGTGTTCAGTTATGGAATTATTTTGGGTAGAGACCAGGTCTAGCTCAGACAAGAGCTCTAAAAAAAAGTAGTAACATATTTCTGGCTAATAAAATAATAAGTGGGTATTAAAGGAAATGGGGTTTGGAATTGGGAGAACAAAAGGAAAAGAAAATTATATAATCACCTTTACCCTACCAGTCAGATAAAAAATAATAATTTAGAAGTTCCTTTCTTTTCATTATTTTTAATTTATATACACATGCTTGTATGACATATAAAGAAAGTTGTGAAAGCCGTATACATGCTGATTTATAAACTGTTTTGGGGAAAAATTTTTTTAAAAGATTTTATTTATTTATTTGACAGAGAGAGACACACAGAGAGAGGGAACACAAACAGGGGGAGTGGGAGAGGGAGAAGCAGGCTTCCCGCTGAGCGGGGAGCCCGATGTGGGACTCGATCCCAGGACCCTGGGATCATGACCTGAGCCGAAGGCAGCCGCTTAACGACTGCGCCACCCAGGCGCCCTGGGAAAAATTTTAATTCATTTTTTGGGAATACTAGTGCTTACTTCTTTACCTTCTTAAACCCTCTGGCAATTTTCTGACTTTTTTTTCACATATTACATTAATTATATTTCCTTCTATTAAACATTTTTAAAAACATATGAGTTTTTTTTTAAGATTTTATTTATTTTTTTTGACAGAGAGACACAGCGAGAGAGGGAACACAAGCAGGGGGAGTGGGAGAGGGAGAAGCAGGCTTCCCGCAGAGCGGGGAGCCCGATGCGGGGCTAGATCCCAGGACCCTGGGATCATGACCTGAGCCGAAGGCAGACGCTTAATGACTGAGCCATCCAGACACCCCTAAAATATATGAGTTTTAATGGGTGTATAATAATCTTTTTTTAAAAGATTTTATTTATTTGAGAGAGAGAGAATGAGAGAGAGAGAGAGCATGAGAGGGGGTTGGGTCAGAGGGAGAAGCAGACTCCCTGCTGAGCAGGAAGCCCGATGTGGGACTCAATCCTGGGACTCCAGGATCATGACCTGAGCCAAAGGCAGTCGCTTAACCAACTGAGCCACCCAGGCGCCCGGGCGTATAATAATTTATTCTATGGATCTCCAGCATCATCCATTAGTTCCTTATGATGACATTTGTGTTATTCACAATGTTTTGTTTTTATAAGTAATATAACTACCTATCACATACATTGCTATCTATATTATGTGAATTTATAATTCATTTTTTATAAATATTTTATTTTTTTAAAGATTTTATTTATTTATTTGAGAAAAAGAGCATGAGCGGTCTGGTGGGAGGGGCAGAAGGAGTGGCAGAAACAGACTCCCTGCTTAGCGTGGAGCCAAAAGCCGAAGCAGAAGCTAAGCTGGGCTCAATGCGAGGTTCAACTCGGGGCTCAATCAGGGTTCATTGTGTGGCTCAATCCCAGGACCCTGAGATCGTGACCTGAGCCAAAGACAGCCGCTCAACCTATTGAGCCACCCAGGGGCCCCGGTACTAGAACATTTTTTGCAGTGTTTTTGTTGTCTAGATTCTCATTCCTGGTAGTTTGGGCAGTGTGAATTATAATGAACACTTGCCCAAGCAGTGAGGATCCTGCATTTCATTTATAGGAAGGTCTTTACTGGTCCTGGTAGGTTGACACTGGGGGCACAATCGTGTGGGCTTTACAGGAAGGAAGGCTTTTTCTGTGAAAGTTAAGAATGGCAGATAAAAGTTGACAGCATGAGATACTATCACTGGTTACTCATACTGTAATTTGATGAAAATCATGGGGCAGGAGCATGCCATTTCATGTCTATAATTTTTAAATAAATCTTAATCCAGTTTTCATTTTTGGTGTGGCTCTCAAAATCATGAGTACAAAAGTTAAGCCTTAGGGCCTTAATAACATTAGTGTTTATTAAGAGATTTTAGCTATTATGGTCTTTAAAATCCTTTTGTTTTTCTCAGATGTGTCTTTACACCAAATATAAAAACAATAGTGCAAAAATTATTGTACTCTACAATTTACTGAGTTTATTACTCTGAGATTTTCTTCTGCTTTAAGTATGAAAATAAGCAGTCTCCAATGAGAAATTATTAAGATTTAAAAAAAAAAAAACAATAACTAGATCTTCTGCAAGAACAGACTTAAAAAAAAATTTTTTTTTTAAGCTGGGCTCCATGCCCAGTGTGGGGTTGAACTCACGGCCTGAGATTGAGTCACATGCTCTACCTACCGACTGAGCCAGCCGGGCTCCACTTTTCTATCCACAAAATAAACACCTATTTACTGGACAATATGAATGGATCCATGTGGATTTTAATTTGAATGAAATTCATTTAAAAAGTGTGGGAAAGGGGTGCTGGGGTGACTCAGTTGGTTCGGTGTCTGCCTTTGGCTGGGATCATGATCTCAGGTTCCTGGGATTGAGCCCGGCATCGGGCTCCCTGCTCACTGGGGAACCTGCTTCTCCCTCTTCCTCTGCCCCTCCCCCTGTCTCATGCTCTCTCTCTCTCTCTCTTTCTCTCTCAAATAAATAAATTAAATCTTTAAAAAAAAAAGTGTGGGAAAGGACCCACAGGGTTGGCCTCATTGCTGTAACTACCATACCAAGTTTCCTAGAGTGTCACATCCTAGAGTGTGACTTTAACACTAAGGCATCCCAAACTGTGTAAGATTTTGGGCAAGCCTGATTTATCAACCTTACTTTACTCATATACACAGAGGACATGTATAAAATGGGGAGCAATAATCGAGGGCCACCAAAGTATTGTATATTTTCACTACAATTATCTCATTGCAAGAGTCAGGACTTTTTGTCCATTTTTCTTCTTTTTTTTTTTTTTGTCCATTTTTTTTCTGAGTCCAGGTTTGATCTAATATATTTTCTACATCCTGAGGAGAGACTTTGGGAAAACTGTTTTTCTTTGAATAAGAAAACAGACTCAGTTGGAAAAGAGGCATTAAAGAGTAAAACATTGCTGTTTGGCTACAGATAAGCCAATGTCTTTCCTTTCAGACCACATCATGAATTCCCTTTTTAAAAAATTGTAATCTAAATATTTTGGAATTAAGTTTTTATGACATAGACCCCGATGAAACTTTTCAGTATGCATGGTATCATTTATTGTAAAGAGAAGAGCCAGGGGCTGCCAGGGTGGCTCGGTCATTTAAGTGTCTGAATCTTGATTTCGGCTCAGATCAGGATCTCTGGGTCCTGGGATCAAGTCCTGCATCAGGCTCCCTGCTCTGCTTGTCTCCCTCTCCTTCTGCCCCTCCCCCTGCTCTCTCTCAAATAAATAAATAAATCTTTAAAAAACAAGAGACAATTTTATCTCTCCCCAACTGATACCAGAAAAATACAAAAGAGATAGATCTCACAATGTCTTAGAATTGTATACCAGTAATAAACAATAGCAAAAATGAACGAGTAAAACAATAACAACCTTTTGAGATTTCGCCTATATCTCTCATTTAGCTCTATTTTCACAGGCATTACTATCAATATATATCTTTTTGTTTTCTTCTTTGTTTTTTTTTTTAAAGATTTTATTTATTTATTCGAGAGAGAGAGAATGAGAAATAGCACGAGAGGGAAGAGGGTCAGAGGGAGAGGCAGACTCCCTGCTGAGCAGGGAGCCCGACATGGGACTCGATCCCGGGACTCCAGGATCATGACCTGAGCCGAAGGCAGTCACTTAACCAACTGAGCCACCCAGGCACCCTATCTTTCTTTTTTAAGATTTTATTTATTTGACAGAGAGAGAGAGACAGCAAGAGAGGGAACACAGGCGGGGGGCGAGTAAGAGAGGGAGAAGCAGGCTCTCTGCTGAGCAGGGAGCCCGATGTGGGGCTCCATCCCAGGACCCTGGGATCATGACCTGAGCCGAAGGCAGACGCTTAACTGACTGAGTCACCCAGGTGCCCTACTCTATCCCTACTTTTTTTTTTTTAAGATTTTATTTATTTATTTGACAGAGAGAGACACAGCGAGAGAGGGAACACAAGCAGGGGGAGTGGGAGAGGGAGAAGCAGGGAGCCCGACTCAGGGCTCGATCCCAGGACCCCAGGATCATGACCCAAGCCGAAGGCAGACGCTTAACGACTGAGCCACCCAGGTGCCCCATCCTTATCCCTACTTTAAAAAGCCAATTAAGGACATCAAAAACTGTAACCAAATTAATTATCAAAAAATAATTAAATACTTTTAAGCTTACGCTAAGTTTTAAATGGAGCAATTTTTGCAGGTCCACATTTTATAACATGTTCTAGGGTCCTCAAGAACCAATTCATAAGGGCGCCTGGGTGGCTCAGTTGTTAAGCGTCTGCCTTCAGCTCAGGTCATGATCCCGGGGTCCTGGGATCGAGCCCCACATCAGGCTCCCCGCTCTGCGGGAAGCCTGCTTCTCCCTCTCCCACTGCCCCTGCTTGTGTTCCCTCTCTCTCTGTGTCTCTCTCTGTCAAATAAATAAAATCTTAAAAAAAAAAAGAACCAATTCATAAAAGAAATTCATATATTTCATTTGCCTTATAATATTTACATTATATTTTGATCTCACCCAACACCTTTAAAAATAACCTTCAGATATTTTTGGCCCACCTCCAGAGGTTTTACTTACCACGTAGAATAAGGCAAGAGTCATCAACTATTCTCAAATAAATAATAGTAATGATAAAATAATAAAAAATAAGTCAAGGATTTATTTAGTTATAGCTATGAAAGACTTCGCTCTTTTAAATTTCATTCTTTGATACCTGCTTGATCAACAAGGCGAGAAACACAAATTCCATTTTGGGGAGTTATCTGGTGAATAAAGGGTTATAAGATGAGCAGAAGCATAAGCTATGGTTCTACCAAAATTCTAAAAATTTAGTTTCCTCTGTCATCCGATTCACATCAGAAATTATTTTTTCCTTGCCCGGGGTTTTTCAGTATAGGACAACCTAATGTGAGTCCCAGGAATTTAACTGATGGGTAGTAATTTGTTAGAGGCAGGTAATACTAGGTGTTCTCATTTTACATGTGTAATTGGCACCTTTTTTGAAGGAAAACCACCATTACCTGAGAATGCGGTGTGGTTATACCCTTAGATTTTCTTTTTCTTTTTTTTTTTTTTAAAGGTTTTATTTATTTATTTGACAGAGAGAGACACAGCGAGAGACGGAACGCAAGCAGGGGGAGTGGGAGAGGGAGAAGCAGACCTCCCGCGGAGCAGGGAACCTGATGCGGGGCTCGATCCCAGGACCCTGGGATCATGACCTGAGCCGAAGGCAGACGCTCAATGACTGAGCCACCCAGGCGCCCCACCCTTCGATTTTCTGATGGTCAGATTTGGGAAGGGCTGTTCACCTCCCCGGGTCAGGAGACCAGGATGCCTGGGCCTCACACTTTGTCTGCCTAGAGGCAGAGTTTAGCCACACCCCTGTGGGGCTCCCATTCTGGGTACAGTTTTTCACAGACATCTCTGACTTTCTCCCCATCTCTCTAGTGGTCTTTTCAGATGTGATGGCTTCTGAGCTGTGCACTACAGAGATATGGGCACTTGCCATCTGACTGGGTTTGTGCACCTGACTTTGTCAGTTTCCAGGCACCTGCTCCTCAGTGACTGAGCCCCTGACACCTAGTTGATTTTGATAGTAGATTTCCTCCCTTTGTTTAATACTCTCTTTACTTTTACTTAAAAAAAGGGACTGGGGAGCTCTCTCCCCTGTCTTTCCCAGCTTTGAAGTCACAGAAGACATGACCAGAGCCTAGATCCCAAACTGACCTAATCCCACTACACCCCATCCTCAACTCCCCTTCCCCCACCATGATTTCGCAAAATCTAAATGTAAGATCATATTCTTTAAATCACATCTATGAAGGCCAACCTTACTCAAACAATATTTAAAGTAAAAGAGCTACTGGGGCGCCTGGGTGGCTCAGTCGGTTGAGCATGACTCTTAGTTTTGGCTCAGACGGTGATCTCGGGCTGTGGGACTGAGCCCCATGTCAGACTCCAGGCTCAGCAAGAAGTTGGCTTCTTTTCTCCCTCTCCCTCTACCCCTCCCCTCCATCACTCACTCTCTCTCTCTCTCTCAAATAAATAAATAAATCTTTAAAGTAAAAGAGCTACTTATTACTCTTTTCCGGCTGGAACCATGGAGGGCGCAGAAGAGAAGAAAAAGAAGGTTCCTGCTGTGCCAGAAACCCTTAAGAAGAAGCGAAGGAATTTCACAGAGTTGAAGATCAAGCATCTGAGGAAGAAGTTTGCTCAGAAGATGCTTCGAAAGGCAAGAAGGAAGCTTATCTATGAAAAAGCTAAGCATTACCTCAAGGAATATAGGCAGATGTACAGAACTGAGATTCGAATGGCAAGGATGACAAGAAAAGCTGGCAACTTCTACGTACCTGCGGAGCCCAAACTGGCATTTGTCATCAGGATCAGAGGTATCAATGGTGTGAGCCCAAAGGTTCGAAAGGTGTTGCAGCTTCTTCGCCTTCGCCAGATCTTCAATGGCACCTTTGTTAAGCTCAACAAGGCTTCAGTTAACATGCTAAGGATTGTGGAACCTTATATAGCATGGGGGTACCCAAATCTGAAGTTGGTGAATGAATTGATCTACAAGCGTGGTTATGGCAAAATCAACAAGAAGCGAATTGCCCTGACAGATAACACATTGATTGCCCGATCTCTTGGTAAATATGGCATCATCTGCATGGAGGATCTGATTCACGAGATCTATACTGTTGGAAAACGTTTCAAAGAAGCAAACAACTTTTTATGGCCCTTCAAATTATCTTCTCCACGAGGGGGAATGAAGAAAAAGACCACCCATTTTGTAGAAGGTGGAGATGCTGGTAACAGGGAAGACCAGATCAATAGGCTTATTAGAAGGATAAACTAAGGTATCTGCCATGATTATTTTTGTAATCTGGCCAGTTAATAAATGACTACTCTCATGGAAATGTTTTGTTGTCTTGGTGACTTTTTGCTAGCCTGACTGCTGTCCCTTAACTATTAAAGCAAATCTTGGTGTGTGATAAAAGTCATCAGCCTTTGCATGCAAAACTAGGGTCTAGTTTGTATCTTGGGGGAAAACATTCCTTGGGTTTATTAAAGACTCTTCTGTACAAAGAATATATCTTAATTTTTCACTTTTGAATTGTGCCACTGAGTTAGCCAAGATGGGTCTGTTCTAAGAAAACCTATTTCATAGGCCTTTGCATGATTTACAAATAAAAATACTGTTGCTGAAATTCTAAAAAAAAAAAAAAGAACTACTTATTAAGCACATTATTTATATTATTTCAATGCTATTTTTATTTATTGCCTTCGATAGAGTTAGGATTTAGAATATATTTTTATTTAGTATAAAAGTGTTAAAAACTTATAGTTATGACTTTCTACAGACACATACATTTGATCAAAAAAAGTCTATATTTTTTGCTTATACACAAAAGTATACAGTTTTGTTTATTTTATCTGACCAGGTAAAGCATGTAAAAGCTGACTACTTAATGGCTTATATTCTTTTTAATGCAAAACTTCTCAGACATATTGCATTTGTGCACCTGTCAAAATTTATTTACTCCTTTATGAGGTATCTCACGAGGCGATAATGGGCTGTGCCCATTCACGATGACTTGGAAAATAAGGTTTATACACGTTAAGTAAGCTTCCCCACTAAGTACAGATTATTATTGACTGCTGCTGGTTTTTTTTTAAATTTTATTTTATTATGTTATGTTAATCACCATACATTACATCATTAGTTTTTATAGTCATAAAAATGTCATGTTTTTATTACTCGACGTGAATTAAATTCAGGACACAAGTTGGAGCTATCTTCCCAGAAATGCCATTAACAGAAATAATAAGTAATGTATCTGTGATGTGAACTGTAAGCAAATTGCTCTGTGGATTTTTGTCAGTTCCAAGCAGCGAGGCTTGATCCCCTGCCCAGAGACGCACCAACAGTATCAAGGAGAATTCTGTTCGCAGAGGGGCAGGATCGTCCTTTTTTCTCAAACAATTATTTATACTCTCCACATTCAGTATAAAATGCAGAACCACCCTTTGCCCGTTTCTCAGCTGAAGGACTCTCATTTTCTTTCTCAATTCTAATTGTTCAGAAACTCTCTAAGAGTTTTAATTTTTTCCCCATTGTCAGAACTGCTTCTTTTCCTGTGTTCAGCTTTGAGAAGGCAGCTCTTCCTAACAAAAAGTTGTTAGTAGAAAGAACCTTGGAAATGGAAGAAAATATCTTCTTCCCCTGAAACTTCAAGCAAAGGCGCTTCAGTTCTGCAGCATAAAACTGTCCTTGCATGAAATATCTATGCTCCTTTCTAAGGCCAGTACCGCCTACTTTGTGCTTGATCTCATCCTCTCTGATGGCTCCCGGCTGTGACTCTGGAAATTCTTGTTGCTGTCTGTTGCATTATCACTATTTCCCTCAGTACTTGATCTTTCCTGTCAGCGTACAAACATACTACTAATGCAGAATTCTAGAGCCATCTGGGGATATCTGATGGTAGACCATTAAAACTCCTTAATCTATTTTTGAGGAATTTCTCAATTGGCTCTAGAAAACAAAAGATTGAAATTCTTGATGTAACTGTGTTCATAAAAGACTCATTCTCAAAAGTGGGTCCCCACCCCCAATAGCTACTGAATCAGAATCTACAGTTTAGCAAGATCCCTAGATGCTGCATTAAAGTTTGAAAAGCACCAAACTCAACCCATGGCTCTCAAGGCTGGAAGCACTTGAGGAGCTTTAAGGAATCCTGATGTCCAGGACACAGCCCAGACCAATTAAATCAGAATCTCTGGGGGATGGAGTCCATGTGTCCATATATATAAATTTAAGTAGGCGCTATGCCCAATGTGGGACTTGAACTCACCACCCCAAGATCAAGAGTTGCATGCTCTACCAACTGAGCCAGAGGTCAAATTTTTTAAAGATTTATTTATTTATTTCAGAGAGAGAGAGAGAGCATGAGAAGGGAAAGGGGCAGAGGAAGAGGGAGAGAATCTTAAGCAGACTCCCCACTGAGCAGGGAGCCTGACATGGGGCTCAAATCTCACAACCCTGAGATCATGACCTGAAACAAAATCAAGAGTCAGAGATGCTTGACTAACTGAGGCACCCAGGTGCCCCAGGGGCCAATATCTTTTAAAGCTCCTTCCAGGGGCACCTCGATGGCTCAGTTAAGCGTCTCTGACTCTTGATTTTGGCTCAGATCATAATCTCAGGGTTGTGAGATTTGAGCCCCATATCAGGTCCTGGGATCGAGCCCTACATCAAGCTCCCTGCTCTGTGGGAAGCCTGCTTCTCCTCTCCCACTGCCCTTGCTTGTGTTCCCTCTCTCTGTCAAATAAATAAATAAAAATCTTAAAAAAAAAAGAATGAGATGCTGTGAAACTAAACAAAATGAATTGCTATATACTATCATAAAACCTAAGTATATAACAATAAAGAAGATATATTCAGGGAAACAGATGACCAGATGAGGGAAAAGAAAAAAAAAACAGATCTCAGGGTAGATGGTGGCCAGTGTTTGTGGGGGGGCGGATAAGTACTTATCTCTTAGGGTGGATTGCAAGGGTTAATAGATGAGTATTCTGCCTGTGTCTGTTTCAGTTGCCCAAGAAATGGAGTGTTTCATGGAAGTTGCAAGAGTCCAATGATTTTTCAATAACTATTCTAACTCATCTGAAATACTATTTTTAGTGAGTCAGGAAAAAATGAGAAATCAGACTACTCTTCAATCTTGAAGAAGATTAGTCATTTCTTAGAGCTTGGTCTTGCTTAGAATCTCTGGTCCAGCAGCTCCATCACCCAATCCAGTATCCAATCTAAAACCATGTATTGCATTTGTTTGTAATATCCTTATGTCTCCTGTTTAATCTAGAACAGTCTTTCTTTCATGACATTGAAATGCTGCGGAGACTGGATCCTCTAGAATGTCTCATATTTTAGATTTTTCTGATTATTTTCCCCTGATGTCACATAACTTTTTCTTATATTCCCTAAATTTTCTATAGACTTTAATTATAGAGGTTATAATAAAAAGTAGTATTGCTGCCAACAATATAAAATAATTTTTTTTAAATTTTTATTTATTTATTTGAGAAAGAGAGAGAAAGAGTGAACAGGGGGAAGAGCAAAGGGAGAGGGACAAGCAGACTCTGCGCTGAGCTGGGAGCCCAACGCAGGGCTGAAATCATGATCTGAGCTGAAACCAAGAATCAGACACTTTAAGCAACTGAGCCACCCAGGCGTCCCAAGAATAAAAAATAATTGATGCCTATTTTATATAGCTTCATACTGGGACAAACATAAGTTCTAATTGTCCCACAATAAACGTGACTAACATAGACTGCTGGATTGGTGAGATTACAGTGTGATCTGGAGGGATGGATTTTTATGAGTGGAAATGACTAAGAGAGGAAGGCCAAATTTAAGTATTTGCAAGAGTGATTGTAATTATGGACCATGGCTAAGGAAGGAAGTGCAGTAAGAGGGTACTAAAGGATAGACAGAAAGTTGAGGGATCAGACGATTCCAGATTGTGCAAAAGCACGGAAAACTGTTGCTAACCACCAGAGTCTTGCAGCCGCCCCCCCCCCCCCCCGCCTTTTCTTAAGATTTGTTTATCTAACGGTGCCTGGGTTGCTCAGTCATTAAGCGTCTGCCTTCGGCTCAGGTCATGATCCCGGGGTCCTGGGATGGAGCCCCACATCGGGCTCCCTGCTCCGCGGGAAGCCTGCTTCTCCCTCTCCCTCTGCCTGTCTGCCATTCCCCCCGGTTGCTCTCACTCTCTCGCTATCTTTCTCTCTGTGTCAAATAAATAAATAAAATCTTTTAACATTATTTATTTATTTATTTGAGAGATTGAGCACACGCACACAGAGGGAGAGGGTGAAGCAGAGACCCCGTGGAGCAGGGAGCCCGATGCCGGGCTTAACCGATTGAGCTTAAGTTAAGGCAGCCGCTTAACCGACTGAGCCACCCAGGTGCCCCGAGTCTTGCCCTTTTTAAAGTAGCCTGGCTAGTGGGGATAAGAGACCTAGTGTTAATATTCACCAGTGTCTGTGTTTCCTTCTTCCTGTGGAGCACACGGCTTTTCTGCAGTTAAGGATGACCATATAACTGACTTCTGGTGAATGCAATGTGAGTGGAGGTGATGGGCACCACTTCCGGTTCTGGCACAATCCCCTCTCTCTTTTCCAAATCTGTGGATTGAGTGGAGAAGAGGCTTAAGACCTAGAAAATGGCAGCAGGTGTGATGGAAGAAGTCAAGGTCTAGATGTTATGGAAAGCCACTTAACCAAGAATGTTCACATTGGACTTTAAGATGAGCAAGAAATACTGTACTCATCTGAGGAATTTCCTGTAAGGAAATTAATTAAAGACACAGGTCAGTAGCTGATGGTGAAAGTAGCTTTAAGAGAAGGTGTACTTAAAAATGGGAGAAATGAGAACAATTTTGATGCTCATGGATGTAATCCACGGAGAGGAAAAAAAAACTTGATGAAGAAGGAGAGAGGGGAGAATTGCTGCAGCAACAGCCTGGACTAAATCACAGGGGATGAGATTTTGTGCACAAATGCTGATTTTGGCATTAGTAAGGAGCATAGAGAGATTGTCTGTTGTAATGGGAGAAAAGGCAGAGCATGTGGCTGCAAGTGATAGGTTAGAGGCAACATTTTTTCAACTTACTTTTTAAGATTTTATTTTTAAGTAATCTCTACATCCAACGTGGGGCTCGAACTCACAACCCCGAGATCAAGAGTCACACGCTTCACTGACAGAGTCAGTTGGGTGCCCCTGATTTACTTCTTAAAAGCATTTATGTGTAGCTTAAGAAACCCAGAAGTACAAATATGAATATCCCCAGTTAGTCCTGGAAAGTCTAACTCATTTCTACAAGGTCAGAAGGGAATTTCATAACATAAAAATACTTTAATTTGTTAAAAACATATTCACTCTATATTTCTGTGACAAAGTATGCTGAAGCGAAAATACTGGAAACATAAATCCTTTTGCACATGTCTAAAATAGCTTTCTGGAAGTAACCCTGCTTCCTCAAATGGCCACACATGTTTTACATTTTGAGAGGTACAGCTGTCCTCCAAAATAATTTTGTTTTAAGAGTAATCAGCAGTCGGGGCGCCTGGGTGACTCAGTCATTAGGCATCTACCTTCGGCTCAGGTCAGCCCCGCATTGGGCTCCCTGCTCAGCGGGAAGCCTGCTTCTGCCTCTCCCACTCCCCCTGCTTGTGTTCCCTCCCTTGCTGTGTCTCTCTCTGTCAAATAAATAAATAAAATCTTAAAAAAAAAAAAGAGTAATCAGCACTCACTGGGTGAATGACAGTTGTCCAGGGTGTTTGGTGTTGATGGGGTTGGGTTGGGGGTGTTAGAGTAGGTGTCAAGGTTGATGCTAAAGTAAGCATGACTACAGAATTAGTAATGGATCATTGGTGGGTGTCAAATTAACATCGATGGATCAAGATAACTTTCCCATATTAAGGTTTGATGTGTAGTTGCTTTTGAGTTCCTTTCTGGTATGTCTCTGTCTTTGTCCTTTGATATTTCTGTTTGCTTTAGACATCCAAGTGCTTTCCCATGAGTAGCCTACATGGGTTTCTTCCTTTGCATCTAGTCAATCCTACATCCCACCAACAAAGCTTTCAGCTCAAGCCTCTGTAATAGTTGTCTACCTCACCATCAAGTTCATCATCAAGGAAGATCAATAGGGGTCCTTCCAACATATCTAAAAACTCTCCTACTTTACTGAGTAAAATATTATTGTCTGCCAGTTTGTGATCTTATGGCCCAAGCATCCAGGCATTTTTTTTCCTTTCCACTTCTGGGAAATATCCACATTCTATCAAAAACAGAGTTAATCTCAACATATTGCTAAAAGCTTTTGAATAATAATGAAAGGCTGTTGAGGGCAAAGATCTCATATTAAGATACTTATTATCCCACATAAAAGTAGTTGGTGCTGGGTGATGAACACATACTTGATAGTTGTGGGATAATACTTCTGGACCATGTTGCAAGCCTCTCCCACGTGGTTGTACACTTCTTCCATCAACATCTTCTCCTGAGTTTCTCTAACCATCATCCTTTTCAACTCCCTACATTCTTGATATGTCTATTGAAGTATGGGAGTCAAAATTTGAAATGCCCTATATAGGATAAAACTTAATGTATGCTCAGAGTGATCGCAATCTAGTTAGAACATTGACAGAAGTAGTAACCTTTTTTTCTTTCATGGACTGATTCTTTGATATTACCTGTATGTCTCTTTATCTTTAATCATGCTCAGGCTTTTAAAGTCTCTGCCCAACAGCAGTGCATGTGTGGAGGGAGGAGGGGGCTGGTAGTGAGAGGGACACAGAAATCTCTCAAAGAGGAGCACCTGGATGGCTCATTCGGTTAAGCAGCTGACTCTTGATTTTGGCTCAGGTCATGGTCTCAGGGTCGTGAGATCGAGCCTTGCATCAGGCTCTACACTGGGAATGGAGTCTGCTTGGGATTCTCTCTCTCCCCCTGCCCACCCCCTCCCCTCTCACGCATACATGTGCTCTCTCGAAAGAAAGAAAGAAAGAAAGAAAGAAAGAAAGAAAGAATCTGATGTTTCTTTTTTTTTGAGTTTTTAATTTCAGTTAGTCAATTTACAGTTATAGTTATATTAGTTTCTGATGTTTAATTTTAATATTTTATTTATACACACTTATTTGGTACTGATAAGTTACAGCAGCATTGAAAGTCTTCTTCCACAGTTACTCATTGAAAAATAATATTCAATAAAAAGCATAAAATATCAATTTCCCAAACTATTATATTAAATTGTTAAAAGCCACCATTCTCTACATAAGCTTTACCCTTCATGTTCTTCTTTTTTTTAAATTTTTTTTATTAACATATAATGTATTGTTTCAGGGGTACAGGTCTGTGATTCATCAGTCTTACACAATTCACAATGCTCACCACAGCACATACCCTACCCAATATCCATCACCCAGCCACGCCATCCCTCTCACCCCCACCACTCCAGCAACCTTCTGTTTCCGGAGATTAAGAGTCCCTACGGTTTGTCTCCCTCTCTGGTTTCATCTTGTTTCATTTTTCCCTCCCTTCCCCTATGATCCTCTGTCTTGTTTCTCAAATTCCTCATATCAGTGAGATCATATGATACTTGTCTTTCTCTGATTGACTTATTTCACTTAGCATAATACCCTCTAGTTCCATCCACGTCATTGCAAATGGCAAGAATTCATTTTTTTGATGACTGCGTAATATTCCATTGTATATATGTACCACATCTTCTTTATCCATTCATCTGTTGATGGACATCTAGGCTCTTTCCATAGTGTTAACCTTCATGTTCTTCTGCACTTTTGCTTCCTATTTTTCTGTTCTCTGGTTGGTTCAAGATATTCTCTTTGTTTTGTTTTGCTTTTGTTTGTTTTGTAATCCCATGAGTGTGACTCTGTGTCTTGGTGTCTTCAGTTTTGGAAAATCTTGGCCATTGTATCTTCAAAAATGTCTTCTACCTCATTCTTTTTAAATTCTCCTTCTAGGACTCAATTACATATGTTGGACCTTCTTGCAGTGACCCACTTATGCTCTTTTCCTGCATTTCCTATCTTTGTCTTTCTGTTCTTCTATATACATATTTTCTTCTTACTTACCTTTCAGTTAACTAATCTCTTTTCTTTCTTTCTTTCTTTTTTTTTTTTAGGTAATCTCTATGCCCAACATGGGGCTTGAACTCACAACCCTGAGATCAAGAGTTGGATGCTCTATCCACTGAGCCAGCCAGGTGCCCAATTAATTTCTTATTCAGTTGTGTTTACTCTGCTGTGAAATTCACCCATTAAATTCTTAATTTGGGGACAACTGGCCGGCTTAGTCGATAGAGCTGCAACTCTTGATCTGGGGTCATGAGTTTGAGCCCCACATTGAGCATAGTTTAAAAAAAGTTCTTAATTTCTTACCTTATTTTTCGTTTCTACATATTTGGGGTGGCTCAGTCGTTAAGCATCTGCCTTCGGCTCAGGTCATGATCCCAGAGTCCTGGGATTGAGCCCCACATCAGGCTCCCTGCTCCGTGGGAAGCCTGCTTCTCCCTCTCCCACTCCCCCTGCTTGTGTTCCCTCTCTCACTGTGTCTCTCTCTGTCAAATAAATAAATAAAATCTTTAAAAAAATCAATTCTAAATATTTATTTTTTTTAGTTTCTAGTGCTCTGCTGAAAATTTTCATCTTATTACTTGCATTCTTAAGCATATTAATCATAGGTATTTTAAGTCTGATTGTAATAACTCTAACCTCTGGACCTGGGTTTTATTTTATTTTCTGTTTTAGTTCAACTCTTGCCTTTTAGTATGTCTAATATTGTCAATTAAATACTAGATATTATGTATACAAACTTAAGTTGGAGCATAACTCCTCATTCTGTGTTGTGCATAGTGACTTCTTTCCAAAGAGTACAAATACAAAAGAGAATAAAGAGTAACTTTATAGTGGGGAAAACCGACAAACACAACCTCAGCCAGGGGATCAAGGTCAACATTAACAATGATGAGCATGTTGATAGTATTTACCCTTGATATGATGTGATGACAATGGCACTTTACCTCTGGTTTTGCCCTGAAAAACCTGCAACCCAATTTATTATGAGAAATATATCAAATTTTAATATGGGGACATTGTACAAAATACATGACAAATATTCTTCCTTCAAGGTCATCAAAAACAGGGGAAGTCTGAGAAACCATCACAGCCTGAAGAAGTTCAAGAAGACCTGATAACTAAATGTAATGTGGTATCCTGGTTAAATCTGGAACAGAAAAAAAAATTAGGTTACAAAATAAGGAAATTTGAATAAAGTATAGGCTTTCGTCAATAATAATGTATCATTATCGGGTCATTAGTTGTGACGAATGTACCATACTGATGTACAATGTTAATAGTAGGGGAAACTGTGTATGTAGTGTATACAGGGAACTCTCTGTACTATGTTCACAATTGAAATCTGTACCTATTCTAAAAATTAATTTTATTTAAAAAAAGTTGTAGAAATGTGCTGGCTGGTCTTACCTTCTTCCAGAGAAAAATTTACTTTTGCATCTGTCAGTCTTTATGAGGTCAGAGTCTATTTTTAGCCTTCCAATATTCTTAGGGCAGCTCTGGGTGGGTCTTACAATGTTTCCCCTTCATAACCTGTGAGATTCCCAAAACTATTCAACTTTACCAGCCTCCAAATTGCCACTTTCTGTGAGGATACCCAGTCTTTCTGGCACTGCTAAGAGTCAGAAAATGTCGTGTCCAACCTTCCGTTCTCTCTAACACCTTGCCCTCTTCAATTCCTTACTGCATTGAATGCTCTCTGATGTTTTCAAGTACTTGTTTTTATGTTTATCCAGTTTTCCCGGCCCTCAGCAGACGGTTGACCTGACACAAGCTAGTCAGTCACAATCCAAGCTGGAAGTTTCTTCTTCTTATTTTTGAGATTGCCTTTCATTTCCTCCTTGATTCTAAAAGACTGAAACACTCCTGCTTCCCATGAGTCCTGGTGCTTCTTCTTTGGACCAGCCAATAATTTAATAATAGCATTTTAAATATCAGTCAGATAAAAAAAAGTTACATAGATGCTAGAAATGATTAAGAACTAATTAGGGGGTGCCTGGGTGGCTCAGTTGGTTAAGTGACTGCCTTCAGCTCAGGTCATGATCCTGGAGTCCCGGGATCGAGTCCCGCATCGGGCTCCCTGCTCAGCGGGGAGTCTGCTTCTCCCTCTGACCCTCTTCCCTCTCGTGCTCTCTATCTCTCATTCTCTCTCTCAAATAAATAAATATATAAATAAAATCTTTAAAAAAAAAAAAAGAACTAATTAGGGAATAAAGTTAGAGGGCCAAAGAGGAAAGAGCCAACTGACATAACTAAAATCATCTTCTGGGAAGGTAAAAAGTACTGGTATCTTCGCTCTCTTCAGTAGCACATAAGCTAAAATTGGAGAGATACAGAGAAGATTAGCGTGGCCCCTGTTCAAGGATGACACGCAAATTCGTGAAGTATTGCATTAAAAAAAAAAAGTACCGGTAGCTGGTCTGTTATTCAGTATATCCCATAGTGATCAAGCTATCTAACTGCACTAGATGGACAACAAAGTACCAAAACAAGAACTAACACAGATGGATTTACTTTCTTTAATTCCATAAATTATAGATCAAAAGATAAGCCTGGAATATCTTTTTTTTTAAGATTTTATTTATTTATTTGACAGAGAAAGACACAGCGAGAGAGGGAGCACAAGCAGGGGGAGTGGGAGAGGGAGAAGCAGGCTTCCCGCGGAGCAGGGAGCCCGATGCGGGGCTGGATCCCAGGACCCTGGGATCATGACCTGAGCCGAAGGCAGATGCTTAATGACTGAGCCACCCCAGTGTCCTGTGCCTGGAATATCTTGTGGTACCAGAAAGTAAGGAAATACTCAGAGAATGGTGACCACTTGTCAAAAGAATATAGTCTGAAAGTTGAACTAGCTCTCACTGGCCACATCTGGGACAATTTGAGTCTATTTCCCTAATTTATAAACTATTCATAGTACTAATAAATTATGAGTTATGCTATCATAAATTAAGATTCCCCCCAAATTGATCAGCTTTTTATAATCTGATACATCAGACTAACATAATTGTTTTAAATATTGTTAGAGGTAGATTAATAATCATATGATTATAAAGTTGATCAGTAAACTTACACCAAAACTAGTCAAAATAATTTTTATTTATTTATTTATTTATTATTATGTTATGTTAATCACCATACACTACATCATTAGTTTTTGATGTAATGTTCCATGATTTATTGTTTGCATATAACACTCAGTGCTCCATGCAGTACGTGCCCTCTTTAATACCCATCACCAGGCTAACCCATCCCTCCACCCTAAATAATTTTAATAATACTTTTTTCTTGGGGCACGTGCCTGTCTCAGTCGGTAGAGCACGTGACTCCTGATCTCAGGGTTGTGAGTTCGAGCCCCACATTGGGTGAAGATATTACTTAAAAGTAAAATATTTTTAAAAAAATAATAATTTTTTTTCTTTGTGTTATTTTTTTTTCAGGGTGAGAATTAGGGCCAATAATTCTCACTTTGTCAGCTCTATTTCCCACTCTCTTCTGCATTCAGTACAACATTAATCCTTCATTTCTATTTTCATATTAAGATTTTTACATTTGGGGGGCGCCTGGGTGGTTCAGTTGTTAAGCGTCTGCCTTCGGCTCAGGGTCCTGGGATCCAACCCTGCATCTGGCTGCTCAGCGGGAAGCCTGCTTCTCCCTCTCCCACTCCCCCTGCTTGTGTTCCTGCTCGCTCTCTCTGTCAAAGAAATAAATAAAATCTCTAAAAAAAAAAAAAAAGATTTTTACATCTGGGACACCTGAGTGGCTCAGTCGGTTAGGTGTCCGACTCTTGATTTCGGCTCAGGTCATGATCTCGGGGTCGAGGGATCCAGCCCCACGAGAAACCGTTGGGATTCTCACTCTCCTTCCCCCTCTGTCCCTCCCCACTTGCACTCTCTCTTTTTTAAAAAAAAAAAGATTCTTACTTTTTATATTTTTTAGACACCCAGCTGAAGCTATTCTGGATTATTTTAGGTTATTCATCACTCAGTTATGAAGGCTTATGCTTCTAGTGCCTTTCAGAGACAAATGATTTTAGCTAATTCAAATGATTCAGGTCAGGGAAACTGTCCTTGGCAAAGAAATTATCTCCAAAATCACAAGTTTAATTGTGTTGGTATCTCATTCTTTGAGCTGTTGTTTTTTTTCTGCATTGTTTTAATTTTGCCTTTTTTTTTTCTCCTACTGAACTAGATCTATCTTCTATAGGAATATAATTCCTGAATTGGCAGGGTCCAGGAAAGGGAGTTCCAGTGTCACAGCATCATGAGGACCAGCCGGTAACCCGGCACCTTCGACTGCAGTTACAATGACCTGGTTAAGAACTGGTCATTCATTGGGGCATCTGGGTGGCTCAGATGGTTAAGTGTCTGCCTTCGGTTCAGGTCATGATCCCAGGACCCTCATCAGGCTCCTGGCTCAGCAGGGAGCCTGTTTCTCCCTCTCCCTCTGCCTCTCCCCCTGCTCATGCTCTCTCTCTCTCTCTCTGTATCTCAAATGAATAAATAAAAATTAAAAAAAAAAAGGAACTGGTCATTCATCTTGCAGAAGAGCAAAAGTGAAGAGGCATAGGGTGTGCCCAGAAAATGGTCTGCAGCTCACACTGCTGTTTCTATCATCTGTGAGGAGCCTGTGCCCTCGGAAGCTTTAGAGCTACATGTGCCAGGACTCTTCAGCCAGGCAGAGAAAATCTCAAACCTGAACTTGATTTTAGCCACAGAATGGGGCTTTTAGCTTTAAAATGTTTTACATTTCCTTGTATTTAAATTAATATTCAATTTATTGTGGTTGTAAGTTTTTAAAATTTAGTTTTCTTACAACTTGAATCTCAATGTACAAATCATATTTATAATTTTAATACTTTTATGATAAAATTTAAAACATTCACTTTCACTTGTTCTTTGATTAATGTTTAATTAGCATTTATTTATTGAACTTAATTAGCTTTCAAAAGATATACTTTAAAGACTCCCTCAACCTTTAATTCTATTTACAAGCTTAATTAATTAAAATTCCTTAAATAAAGAAAGGATTGGTATTTCTTATTTTCCCTTCTGTCTCGGGCTCCAATATGGCTCTGCTCAGCATGGTTATTGACCCTGTCTTTATTTAAAATTTTTATATTTTGTTCATCATAGACTTTTTGCATTAATTTTGATCTTTAAAAATAACCCTTTATTTTTTTAAAGATTTTATTTTTTAAGGAATCTCTACAACCAACATGGGGCTCACACTCACAACCCGTAGACCAAGAGTCACCTGCTCTACTGACTGAGCCAGCCAGCCCTAAAAATTACCCTTTAAACATTTGTCTGGAATACTGAGGTGTGGTGGGTTTTTTTTGTTTTTTGTTTTTTGGATTACCGAGTTTTTAAGTGCCCTCTCCATATGCCTTGGCCTTGCTTGTCCCATCGAGTCCCGGTCCTGCCCCTCCTACTGCCAGTAACACCCACTCTCATACATAATACCCCAAATGTCTGTAGACATTACCAAATGACCCTGGGGGAGAACTGCCCCTCTTTGAGGACCACTGCCCAAATGGTATTAAATATCACTTTCCTGGCTCACAGTGCTCCCGAGTCTCTGTCTGGAATTCTGATTCCCTCAACAGTCCCCTCTACGACTCACTTGCATCCAGATCAACCAGGTTTTTATCACTATAAACTGCTTCTGTGTTTAGTCCCAGGATTAGAAAAGGTGAATACATCTTCAGCTGCTGGAAGATGGCATCTGAAAAATGGACAAACCCTTTTAAATTCTAAGGAGAATTCCTGGCAGAGCCTACTAATCGCAGAAGCAGTTGAGATGAGATCATGTGGTATTGTTTCCCTAATCTAGACAAGATAGTGCCCACACCACCCATTTCCTGACTTCCAAACACACATTTTAGAGGTTGTCTCAGAGAATGAATTTGTATAGTATAATTTTTAACAGTCAGATCTGGCTTTAGTTTCTCTACTTCCTAGCTTGTGACTTAAGTCAAATGTTCAGGTTTTCTAAGACTTTATCTTATGGATGCTCATCTGTATGATGGGCATCATGATGTTCACTGCACAAAGTGTTACAGATGAAAAGATGATCTAATTTTTTTAAAACTTTTCTGGACTCACCACTAGAAAGTATTCAATACCAATAACTTTACTGCTTTAAAAAAAAAATACTATGGATATTGCGTTTCTAGTCAGTGCCAGAGAACTATGATTACCACCCGTGGTCATAAAGTAACGTTTAATTTTTACCAATACTGTGTGTGTGTGTGTCGGGTAAGGGTGTTCTTAAAATCAGATCACATACCACTATTCTGTTAATAATGAATGAAGTGACAAAATGAATTATAAAAAGGAAAACATCAAAACAAAATAAAACCTGAATGTGTCCTTTAGATACATAGATCTTGAATTCTAACCAGCACAGATGCAAGTGTTTTGATCAGATGATTTTTCCTCCGTTAAAGCAGATATTTTCACTCTCTTCTGCATAATTTTGCCCTCATCCTGAGGATGATTTGAAGCACTGCTGGGGGTGTGTGGTGGGAACGTTTCTCTCTAATTAAAAAGTTACAGGGGCAGGGCTCCTGGATGGCTCAGTCTGCCTTCTGCTCAGGTCATGATCTCAGGGTCCTGGGATTGAGCTCCGCCTCGGGCTCTCTGCTCAGCGGGGAGCCTGCTTCTCCCTCTGCCTCTGCTCCCCTCCCACACACCCCCTTGTGCTCTCTTTCTCTCTCTGTTCCTCTCAAAAAAAAAAAAAAAAGTTGTATTTTCACGGGCCTTTTGAGCCTCTCTGCTGACTATTTCCTGCCTGCGGACAGGCTCCCTGGTGAACCTCATGTTCACGTCTCTCCTGGATAAGAGTGAGAGATTATCTCTAGTCACAGATGTCACAGGCATGAAGGTAACTTCTAACTTTTAAGTTCTCTTCCGGTGCAGATCCTGAAACCTAAGCAAAACCCCTCCTTCTCAGCAGGATGTACAATGTACCCCAGCTTTCGGGTGCCTGGGAGCTGGACCTACCAGGATTGAAAATTCCTACCAGGTCTGGCACATTAGAGTCAGGAACTCTGCCAGTTTCCATCACAGAAACCCCTTGCATTCGACTGTTAAATCATCATAGAAGAATGTCTTAAGATGCCTTTAGCTTTTTGTGGTTGGCAAGTTGTACATGTCTCAATGGCTCCATCTGCTGTCAGAAAGAGGAACATGACTTCATCCTTCACATTTTAGACTTTTGTACAGAGCGAAGTCAAAGGCGATTGGGGTGTGCCTCCTTCTGCTAGTTTTATCAGAATCCTCCTGGACTGAGGACTGAGTGAGTAGCATTATGGCTCAGTGTTTGTTTGTATTTTAAGTCTGCAGCGGCTGTTATATTAATAGTACTCCAATCTCTGTTTTATCCTTTGTGACAAGGTCTTACTTAGAGTTGATTAAAAATACATATATAACTCTTCGGATTTTTTCCTTCCTCAGATATTATTGAAATGTTGTGATTTTGTAGGATATTTTTCATTTTTATATAAGTTTCAAATTTATCAGCGTAAGGATTTACATAATCTCTTATTTTTTTAGCTTTATTGAGCTATAATTGACATATAATATCATGTAAGTTTAAGGTGTACAATGTGATGATTTGAATCATATATATATTGCAAAATGTTTAGTTACATCCTTCACCTCGCATAATTACCATTTCATTGTTGTTGTTGTTGTTATGGTGGGAACATTAAAATTCTACTCTCTCTTTTTTTTTAGATTTTTATTTTTTTGAGAGAGCATAAGCAAGCAAGAGAGCATGGGTAGGGGCAGAGGGAGATGGAGAAGCAGACTCCCCGCTGAGCAGGGAGCCTAGATGCAAGGCTCGATCTCAGGACTCTGGGATCATGACCTGAGCCCAAGGTAGACGCTTAACCGACTGAGGCCCCCAGGCGCCCATGAAGTTCCACTCTTAAAGCAACTTTCAAGGATATAACACAGTATTGTTAACCATAGTCACCATATTTCACATTAGATCCCTGGAACTTATTCATCTTATGACTGAAAGTTTGTAGCCTTTGACCAACATCTCTCCATTTCTCTCCCCACCCGCAGCCCCTGGCAAACACCATTCTACTCCATTTCTCTAAGTTTGACTTTTTTAGATTACACATGTAAGATCATACAGGGTTTGTATGATCTTTTTGTGGTTGGCAAGTTGTACATGTCTCAATGGCTCCATCTGCTGTCAGAAAGAGGAACATGACTTCATCCTCTGACGTTTTACTTAACGTAATGCCTTCAAGGTCCATCTATGTTGTTGCAAATGACAGGATTTCTTTATTTTCTTATGGCTGAATATTATGCCATTTTATACATATCACATTTTCTTTATCCATTCATCCGTGGTTGTTTCCATGTCTTGGCTATCATGAATAATGCTGCAATGAACATAAGGATGCAGATATTTCTTGGAGATAGTGATTTTGTTTCCTTCAGATATATACCTAGAAGTGGAATTGCTGCATCATACAGTAGTTCTATTTGCAAATTTTTGAGGAACCTTCATCTCGTCAATGCTTATGTCTTGTCTGTTTGGGTTTTTTAAATTATTTTTTTAAGAGTATTTATTTATTTGATGGAGAGAGTGAGAGTGAGAGCACAAGCCGGGAGACAGTGTGAGGGAGAAGCAGGCTCCCCACTGAGCAGGGAGCCCGATGCAGGACTCGATCCCAGCACCCTGGGAACATGACCCGAGCTGAAAGCAGCTGCTTAACCGACTGAGCCACCGAGGTGCCCCTGTCTTGTCTTTTTGATAATAGTCATTCTAACAAGTGTGAGGTTCTCTTATTATATTTTTAGAGCTTTTGAAATAAATAGGAATGTCAGTATGTTTTCATTCCTAAAATCAGAATGTGTGCCTTATCTTTTTAAAATAATAACAGTCTTTCCAGAGTTTTATCAAAAAATTTTTTAAAGATTGGGACACCTAGGTGGCTCAGTCGGTTAAGCAGCTGCCTTCAGCCCGGGTCATGATCCCAGTGTCCTGGGATCGAGTCCCACATCGGGTTCCTTGCTCAGCAGGGAGCCTGCTTCTCCCTCTCCCTGTGCTTGTGCTCTCTCTGTCAAATAAATAAAAATCTTTAAAAAAAATTTTTTTAAGATTTTATTTTTTAAGTAATCTCTACACCCAGTGTGGGGCTCAAACTTAAAACCCCCAGATCAAGGATCACATGATCCAACTGTGCCAGCCAGACACCCTCAGAATTTTATCAATTTTATTAGTCCTTTTAAAGAACCAATTTTGACTGTTTCTCTTTTTCTTTTTTTTTTTAACGATTTTATTTACTTATTTGAGAGAGAGAGACGATGAGAATGGGGAGGAGCAGAGGGAGAAGCAGACTCCCTGCTGAGCAGGGAGCCTGATGTGGGGCTCGATCCCAGGACTCCAGGATCATGACTTGAGCCAAAGGTAGACACCCGACCAGCTGAGCCACCCAGGTGCCCCTGTTGTTTTTCTTTATTGTGTTTGCTTACCATTTCATTAATTTCTTTTTAAGTTTTTTTATTTTTCAAAATTGTGTGTGTTTGGGGTGCCTGGATGGCTTAGTTAGTTAAGCCTCCAACTCTTGATTTCTGCTCAGGTCATGATCTCAGGGTTGTGAGATCAAGCCCCGCCCGCATGGGGCTCAGTGCTCAGCACGGAGTCGGCTTCATCTGTATTACTTTTAAGTGTTCAGTAGTGTTAAGTATGTCCACATTGTTGTGACTCCAATCTATTTTTAACCCTAATATCAAAGCAGGAATCTGGGACATATTTTCTTTGCTTTAACACACTCTTCGAAGTGGTTCTCACTAGGGCAACAGAATCATTACAAAACTGTAAGTTCATTTATTCACAGGATGACTGAGCAATTACTACACTGATGTGAATCAGTGAGTCCATGGACACTGAAAAAATCACATTTATAATACTGTTACCCTCCTCCTTTCCCAAACACAGGGAATTTGCTGGGTGTTTATTTATTTTTATTGTGGTAACAGCACTTCCTTGCTTTCGAATATATTCTCACCAAGGAGCAAAACACCTGTCTTTTTGTAAACGCGGTATTTCCTACAAGCGGTCACATTTAAATCTATCAACTTGTAGCAAATGCCTTTAACATAAAGTTTTCATTCCCTTTAATATATTTCATGTAATTGTAGAAGATTTTAAAAACATACATAAAGAACAAAGACAAAAATAAATAAATTACAAAATAAAAAATCCAACCACATGAAATGAGTTTCTGTGGATGTTGTTTTTTGTTTGTTTTTTAAAAAATATTTATTTATCTGTTTATTTATTTATCAGGGAGAGAGACACAGTGAGAGACGGAACACAAGCAGGGGGAGTGGGAGAGGGAGAAGGAGGCTTCCACGGAGCAGGGAGCCCAATGAGGGGCTCGATCCCAGGACCGTGGGATCATGACCCGAGCTGAAGGCAGATGCTTAACGACTGAGCCACACAGGCGCCCCTAAAAGATTTTTATTTATTTATTTGAGAGAGAGAGAGAGAGCACAAGCAGGAGGGAGAGGGAGAAGCAGGCTTCCCGCTGAGCAGGGAGCCTGATGTGGGGCTCGATCCCAAGACCCTGAGATCATGACCTGAGCCAAAGGCAAGAGGCCCAACTGACTGAGCCACCCAGGTGCACCCTGTGGATGTTTTCTTTTCTTTTTTTTTTTTTTAAAGATTATTTATTTATTAAATTTTTTATTGTTATGTTAATCACCATACATTACATCATTAGTTTTTGATGTAGTGTTCCATGATTCATTGTTTGTGCATAACACCCAGTGCTCCACGCAGAATGTGCCCTCTTTAATACCCATCACCAGGCTAACCCATCCCCCCACCCCCTTTTTTATTTATTTTTTAACAGAGAGACAGCAAGAGAGGGAACACAAGCAGGGAGCGTGGGAGAGGGAGAAGCAGGCTTCCCGCTGAGCAGGGAGCCCGATGTGGGACTTGATTCCAGGACCCTGGGATCATGACCTGAGCTGAAGGCAGACGCTTAACAACTGAGCCACCCAGGCGCCCCTGTGGATGTTTTCTTTTCCTCCGGCCTTTTAAAATTGTCTCCCCTACCACGGGACCACAGGTGATGGGGAATCAGAGCTCCTTTCAGGAAAGGGAGTATGACAAACAGCTACCCCGTCCAAGGAAGGCAAGCAGGTGTGCAAATTGCCCCCTCTTCCCCAGGAAACAGCAATGATGAAAAGTAGCAATACAAGACCCTTTCAAGGTCTTATAATTGGAATGCACCCACTTTCAGTCCTTTAATGAGGATCTGTTGGAGGGCAAGCCTGGTGCCAGCGCCACAGTAATTCTAGCTCTAACAGAGGTTATTGAAGTTGCAGCAGTTGAAATGCTCACACCTGGCTCTCAGGAGCAGATGGGGTGCTAGCAAGGCAGAGGAGAGCCTCTGCCACCCGCCCGCCCGCCTCTTGATGCCCCCTGCACGCTCTTAGTGGAGTGTCCCTGGATGCTTAAAGCATTTACTTTGAAAAAGTTAGAGTGTTCAAAGCAGACCAGAGCCACCTGGATACCACAGCTAAAAATAGTGGACTAGAGCTGTAATTCTCCTCTGATGGCTTTCGGTTCGGAGACCATGATTTTTTTTTTTTTTTAAGATTTTATTTATTTATTTGACAGAGAGAGATAGCGAGAGCAGGAACACAAGCAGGGGGAGTGGGAGAGGGAGAAGCAGGCTTCCTGCCGAGGAGGGAGCCCGATGCAGGACTCCATCCCAGGACCCTGGGATCATGACCCGAGCCAAAGGCAGACGCTTAACAACTGAGCCACCCAGGCGCCCCGGAGACCATGATTAAGAGGGATGGCTGGGGACATTCGTAATGCTAGAGGTGAAATTCTTGAACTGATACAAGTAAAAAAAAAAAGTTTCTTATTAAAACAATTTTTTTTCTCTTAATAAATGTAAATGATGCCTGCATAGCCACATGCATTTTGGGGTCATCACAGGGGCCTTAGAAAAACAGGGGAGACTGGTCAGGGGCATTTGAAACATCTGCTTTGTACCAGCAGCTCCCAACTTCAGGGGGTATTGGAATTACCTGGAGGGCTTGCTAAACTACAGATCGCTGGGTTCCCCCCCACCCTGCAGATGCTAAACCTGGGGTGAGGCCCAAGAATGTGCATGTCGGACTTGTTCCCAAGGAACTGATTCGGCTGGTCCAAGGACCACCTTCAGAACCACTGAGCAACACAGTCCAATTCTCACCAGAAAGGATGTGTTCCAGGGTCAAGGGAAATTATGCGGGCATCCTCATGGGTTAGCAGATCCGTGCATTTGCATTCAGTGTAGCAACCCAGGACCTCTCCCATTACTAAAGCAGGAAACTTTCTTAGGGAACCAGATGGGGACATTTCAGCAGTGAATGAGTTTTTGAAGGATTTTTCCTCCTTTCCTCAAAGTTTTCCTTCTCCACATGATCATCAAACCACTGGGGTAGTCTCTATAAAATGGTCTCAGCTGGGGTGGGGGTGGAGGACACCTGGCTGGCTCAGTCAGTAGAGCGTGCGTCTCTTGATCTCAGGGTTGTGAGTTCGAGCCCCATATTGGGTATATAGATTACTTAAAAAAAATGGGGCACCTGGGTGGCTCAGTCGTTAAGCATCTGCCTTCGGCTCAGGTCATGATCCCAGGGTCCTGGGATCAAGTCCCACATCGGGCTCCCTGCTCAGCGGGAAGCCTGCTTCTCCCTCTGCCACTCCCCCTGCTTGTGTTCCCTCTCTCGCTGTGTCTCTCTCTGTCAAATAAATAAATAAATAAAATCTTTAAAAAATGATTGATCTCAGGGGATTCATGTTGTAGTAATTCCTCAAACAGAAGCTACCAGCATCTGTGACAACAAGCACTTTTCACCAGCCTATGTGAAAACACATCATCAGTGTTTCTGCTTTTGTGGGGCAGGGAGGATTGAAACCCAACAGCTCTTACCAGAATTTGAGGAGCTGACCAGAATGTTTTTTGTTTTTTGTTTATTTTTTTTAAAGATTTTATTTATTTGACAGAGAAAGACACAGTGAGAGAGGGATCACAAGCAGGGGGAGTGGAAGAGGAAGAAGCAGGCTTCCCGCCGAGCAGGGAGCCCGATGCGGGGCTCAATCCCAAGACCCTGGGATCATGACCTGAGCCCAAGGCAGACGCTTAACAACTGAGCCACCCAGGCGCCCTGCTGACCAGAATGTTTAAGAAAAGATCCCAACATAACAGACCTTTAAAATCTTGCATTGGATTTTTTTTTTTTTAAGATTTTATTTTTAAGTAATCTCCACCCAGTGTGGGCCTTGAACTTACAACCATGAGATCAAGAGTCACATGCTCTTCCAACTGAATCAACCAGCAGCCCCTGGGTTTGTCTAATTATAGCTGTGTTTTTTTTCAGAAGTTTCAAATGCAGGAAAAGCTCCCTGTTCACCAGAATGTGGGGATTTGGGCCACTTGGTTTCTACTTGTGTTACAAGTTCCTAGAACAAGACCTGGCACGTGATAGTTGCTCTATAAATACCTGTTAAGTAAATAATTAAAACCTAAATTTTATAGGTTTAAATTCACATCTCAATTACTGTTGCTCCTGAGGTTATAATTCTGTGGCTTTCAAGGTGCAGATATGTTCTCTGGGGCTCCTTGTCAGTAGCTGAAGGTTGCTCTCCTAAGTAGACCCTTCTAAACCAAGCATGACTCACTTTCCCTAAACAGTCAGCCTATCCATTTATATAACTTCTATTGGGATGTAACGTGGAGGAGCAGCCTCGAAAAGCATATGTATTACCAGAAGGCATGCTATTAAGTCTATTCCCATATTATACTGTCTTCTCTAATAAAAGAAAGACAAAGGAAGGGAAACACACTTAAAAACCTCTATATGGGGGTGCCTGGGTGGCTCTGTTGGTTAACCGTCTGCCTTTGGCTTGGGTCATGGTCTTGGGGTCCGGGGATCGAGCCCCGCATCGGGCTCCCTGCTCGGAAGGGAGTCACCTTCTCCCTCTTCCTCTGCCCTCCACCCCCCGCTCGTGCTCTCTCTCTCATAAATAAATAAAAAATACTTACTTTTCCCCTTTAAAAACAGAAAAACCTCTATGCCTACCCACTAACCTGACACACTTACTAGATTGGTATTGAGGCAGATTAATTCTGGACCAATGCCTTGACAGTTGTCAACAGAGCCCTCTGTCTCTGTTCAGCCACAGTAGCTCATTTCTTTTTAAAAAGATTTTAGTTATTTATTCAACAGAGAGAGAAAGCACAAGCGGGGGAGCAGCGGGCAGAGGGAGAAGCTGACTCCCTGCTGAGTGGGACTCGATCCCGGGACCCTGGGACCATGACCTGAGCTGAAGGCAGACGCTTAACCGACGGAGCCACCCAGGCGTCCGTCTAGACACTACCCCGTTCCAAATACTCTATCAGTCAGGGTGCAGACAGGAAAGCCGAAACCACACTAGGTAGTTCAAACATAGCAAATCTAGGAAGAGGATTTGTTATGAAAATATTTGAAGAGCTCACTGAGCAAAATGAGAAGGGAGGGCACCCCAAAGTTCAGTGTTTGCAGGCAGTTGTCCCGTACCCAGGGCTGGGAGATTCTGAGCACAGAACACACTCCCTACCAGCAGTTATTGCCAGAACCCCGAATTTCTGCTGCTGAAACTGCCCAAGGCTGTAGCCTGCAGCCTTGCATTGCTACAGGAGAGGCTTCCAGAAACAGAGATAGAACAATGGCTTCTCCCCTTTTCCTGCCTTCCAATCTCCCCCAGTGCTTCCCCTATTTGGTCAAACACAACTAGAAGCCAGCTGCCCAGGGATTCCAGGAAATGCAATTTGTAGTCGTCCAGTCCTCTGCAAAACAGAGCAGAGCACGAGGGTAGGCGTTCCATTTCCATTCCACTGGAGAATGAAACGGAGCTGAGAACAAACAGGAACATAATTGGACCACTCACCTTTAGATTTTTGCTTTTATTTTTTATTTATTTGTTTTGAGAGACAGAGAGAGAGAAAAAGAGAGAGCAGGGGGAGGGACAGAGGGAGAGGGAGAGAGAGAATCCTAAGCCTGTTCCATGCCCAGCACGGAGCCCGATCTCACGACCCTGAGCTCATGACCTGAGCCGAAATCAAGAGTCAGACGCTTAACCGACTGAGCCACCCAGGCACCCCTAGATCTTTCTTTTTAAGTAAAATGAGACAGGTACCTGTCTCCCAAACTCTAGAGAACACATGTTCACTCTCTGAGTGATTGTCTGAAGCATCCACTTACTTGGCTTGAGATGGGCAGTGAGTAGCAAAGCACAACAACAAACTACCATGGTGCTGAAATATTCAAAATACTGAATACCTTTTTTTCAATCTCATGGTTATCCTGTAACAATCGTGTTGATATTTTGTGCTGAGGATGCAAAAGCGATGGTGGGTAGGACTGCTGGTGCCTTCCCCTGACTTGAAACAGTGGCACCAAACCATGCTAACAGTTACTGTATACCTTGCACGCAGAGTCAAAATAAACGCCCCTTTCACTAAAGAACGTTTTTAATAACGTAGGAAACAGAAGGATGTGTAAAGTGCTCTGATTCCCTGCTGCTCCAACCCTGATTCTGGTTTAGCTTCTGCCCTATGTAGCCTTACCTTACTCTGCACCCAGATACTTCGAGAACAGCAGGTTTGTTGGTCTATTTGTGAGAGTGAGGCAACTGAAGACCTCTTATACCTCCTATAGAAACAACAATGCCTCATAGATTGTGTCCTTTTTTATTTAAAGATTTATTTATTTACTTTAGAGAGAGCAAGGGGGGGGGGGAAGGGACAAAGGGAGAGAAAATCCCAAGCAGACTCCCTGCTGAGCAAGGAGCCTGAGGTAGGGCTTGATCTCAAGACCCCGAGACCATGACCTGAGCAGAAATCAAGAGTGGGATGCTTAACCAACTGATCCATCCAGGCACCGGGGACTGTGTCTTACCAAGGGTCTAGTTATGCAGAGGGAGGGTCTCTCAGAGCTCCTGGTCATATGATAACAGAAGTGATTATAGGGCGAGCATAAAATAAAGATATTTCAGATAGGCAAGCTTCCTTTCATAGGAAGCTGCAAAGGAGATATTTATCAAAACAGGGAAGGAAACCAAAAAAAAAAAAAAAAAGGAAATGAGCCTGAGATCAGGAAAATGGCAATCTAACATATCACCCCAAGATGATGGTGAAGGTAACTCCACAGTGACAGGTGTACATACACACAGAGAGTGAAAAACCCACATATGTGCTCAGAAAGCGCCAGGGAGGAATTTGGATAACTGGTCAAGAATGTGGAGTTGAATTACTGATCATCAGCATTGATAAAACAGTGTAGGGAAAAAAATTAATTCCTGAACTGCGACTGGGTGGCTCAGTTGGTTAAGTGACTCCCTTCGGTTCAGGTCATGATCCCAGCATCCTGGGATCAAGCCCTGCATCGGGCTCCCTGCTCGGCGGGAGGCCTGCTTCTCCCTCTCCCACTCCCCCTGCTTGTGTTCCCTCTCTCACTGTGTCTGTCAAATAAATAAATAAAATCTTTAAAAAAAATTAATTCCTGAGAAGATAAAAGTTATGCAGAAAAGGAAAGTAATCGTATTTTGGTACATGTCTCTTTTTTTTCATTTTCTAACACCTTTATTTTTTTTAAGTTTTTATTTAAATTCCAGTTAGTTGGGGCGCCTGGGTGGCTCAGTCAGTTAAGCGTCTGCCTTCGGCTCAGGTCATGATCCCAGGGTCCTGGGATCGAGCCCTGCATCGGGCTCCCTGCGAAGCCTGCTTCTCCCTCTCCCACTCCCCCTGCTGTGTTCCCTCTCTTGCTGTTTCTCTCTCCCTGTCAAATAAATAAAATCTTAAAAAATAAAATAAAATAAATTAAAAAAAATTCCAGTTAGTTAAAATACAGTGTAATATTAGTTTCAGGTGTATGATATACTGATTCAACATTTCCATACATTACCCGGTGCTCATTAAGTTAATGGTCATTCAAATTTGAACCCATTCTTTTCTCCTCTTCTCCCTTGTAGGTATATTTTATATATATTTTACAACCTTTTGTTCACGTGTAAGTTCCCTCACTGATTTTTACAGAAATATTTTCACTGCTTTTGTTTCCTCAATGTGGCCTCTTCTCTTCTTCAGTTATGGAGTTTGTTCTGTCAGTCTTCAGGTCGATTTCTGGGGTATTTAGGATGATTTGATAGTTTTCTAGTTGTGTTCGTGGGAGGAGGCAAGCCTAGGGTCCCCCTCTGCTGTCGCCATCTTCCTGCTCCTAAACGTTTCAGTTTTTAATAAATTTCAGAGTCATAATAATCAGAGTGGGAGTTTAATGTGTAATGTTGCCTGCTGAGGAATCAAGAAGTAGCGAGACAAATGAATTAAACGTAAAAGCAGTCAGCGAGGCGTGCGTGGCTCTCAGTCGGTAGAGCACCAGAGTCTTGGTCTCGGGGTTGTGATTTCAAGCCCCATGTTGGGTATAGAGATTACTTAAAAATAAAATCTTTCAAAAAGTAAATAAAAGTAATCAGCTGAGTATTGTGGGACATTAAAAACCCTGTCATCCAGGACATATTGCTTTCACTGGAGCTAATTCCACATGCGTCTTTCAACAGGGTGATTTCCTGCCACTGGCCTCAAGATCATCAGGCCTGTGGAACTACTCTATTTTGAATCTTGCTGCCTGAAGTTTGGTTGCTACCACTGGTTGGTCCACACTGTAAAGTTATGTTGCGTGTTCAGCCTACGGAATGGGCAGTTTTTAGATTCGTATTTGACAACTCCATCTGTTGTCCCACTCTGAAAAATAAAAATTAAAAACAGAAATGAGTGTTTGGACCTGAAACCAAGCCTTTACATATAATGTCGTTTACACAGAAATTACTGTATTTCAGGGACCCTAACAACAGTATGAGTGGCGATGAAAAAAGGTATGGAGGGAAAGGGCTTTTATGTGGCTCATCAGCTACTCCTAGAATCCCTGTCATTAAATTTTTTTTTTAAAGATTTTATTTATTTGGGAGAGAGAGATCACAAGCAGAGATTGAGGAATATTAAGTTAGATAGAATTTTTAAAAAGATTTTAATTATTTGAGAGAGAGAGAGAGAATGAGAGAGAGAAGAGAGCACGCAAGCAAGGGGGAGGGGTAGAGGGAGAAGCAGATTCCCCGCCGAGCAGGGAGCCCGATGCGGGGCTCCATCCCAGGACCCTGGGACCATGACCTGAGCTGAAGGCAGACACTTAACCAACTGGGCCACCTAGGCGCCCCTGTCATTAACTCTTTCACTAACTCATTCAAGGGCCTGACAGAGTCACATCATCTCTTGGTATTACGTTCTGATTTGTTACATGACAATACCTGTCCTAGTTACAGTACACTGTTATTATGAAATTCATATGTACTGATGTTCATGAAAATGTTTAGAAAAGTGTAAAAACCTAGAGCACAAAGAGGGATGCTGGTCCAGGGCTCCCCCCAGGAATAAACCATGTATGAGAACTCTGAAAAAAAAAAACATATGTAAGATACCCACACATTTCCAAGAAAAATATTGTTTTTATTTTTATATTTTTAAGATTTTATTTATGGGCGCCTGGGTGGCTCAGTTGGTTAAGCGACTGCCTTCAGCTCAGGTCATGATCCTGGAGTCCCGGGATCGAGTCCCACATCGGGCTCCCTGCTCAGCAGGGAGTCTGCTTCTCCCTCTGACCCTCTTCCCTCTCGTGCTCTCTATCTCTCATTCTCTCTCTCTCAAATAAATAAATAAAATCTGGTTTTATTTATTTATTTGAGAGAGCGCAGAGCAGGGGAAGAGGCAAAAGGACAGAGAGGGAGAAGCAGACTCCCTGCTGAGCAAGGAGCCCGATGCGGGGCTCAATCCCAGGACTCTGAGATCATGACCCGAGCCAAAGGCAGATGCTTAACCGACTGAGCCACCAAGGTGTCCCTTGCCAAGAAAAATTTTAAAATATTTGGCTTCTTATTTGACCTCCAGCACACATATTATGTATTTTACAAATAGGTTGTCTAAAAAGAAAAATAAACAGATATTAATGAAAACATTTCCTCCACAAAAGCCAAATTTATAATCTCAGAAATCTTTTACACATTAAAATATTAAGAGGAAGATACCCCAAGAAGGTTATCATATTGGAGTTTTGTTTAGAAAAGAGACATATCAGTCCCCTCTGATCTTCTCTGTCAGCTGGTTTACAATTATCACTTATCCAAAAATTAACTTGATAGGAATAATCAAAATTGGCTCTGAGAAAAATAAAAAATAAAAAAGAATTAAAGAATTAAGAAAACCCAAAAAACAAAAAATAAGATTGAATAAACAAACAAAAAAAGAAATTGGCTCTGATATTGTGATGCATTAGTTTCCAGATTTGTTAACATTTCTCTTTTCTGAGCTATCTTGTTTTATCTGGAGCATCTTGTAAAGAATCTCATTTGGTTTTATGCTTTCCATCATCTCTTCTCTCTCGTTGGATTATCTCCCTAGATTGACAAAATCCTCAATTTTCTCCATAGTAGATATTAAGTTATTTATGCTGTGTGTTGGTGGATCCATGGAGGAAGCAGCAGAGATTGAGGAATATTAAGTTAAATAGAATTTTTAAAAAGATTTTATTTATTGATTTGAGAGAAAGAGAGAGTATAAGAGAGAGAGAGCATGCACAAGCAAGGGGGAGGGGTAGAGGGAGAAGCAGATTCCCCACTGAGCAGGGAGCCCAACAACGGACTCGATCCCAGGACTCTGGGATCACGACCTGAGCCAAAGGCAGAGAGTTAACCAACTGAGCCACCCAGGTGCCCCAAGTTAAACAGAATTTTTAACTCAACTTATTATTTAAGTTAATACTTGGCTTAAAAAATACTTAATATTCTGGGATTGCCTGGGTGGCTCAGTCGGGTAAGCTTCTGCCTTCAGCTCAGGTGATGATCCCGGGGTCCTGGGATCCAGTCCCGCATCGGGCTCCCTGCTCAGCGGGGAGCCCGCTTCTCCCTCTGCCTGCAGCTCCCCCTGCTTGTGTTGCCGCTCTCTGACAAATAAATAAATAAAATCTTAAAAAAAATACTTAATATTCCTCAATCCCTCACGCTAAGGAATATTAAGTCAAATGGAATAATTTCAAAGTCACTTTCTATGTTTTTATACCAAACAAAATCTTTGACGGGGTCAACACAAAACAGGACAAGTGGTTCTTCAGAAAGTAAGAAGCCAAAGTAAAACAAACAAGCAAATAACTAAAAACCAAGAAAACGCTCTAACTTGGTCCCAACATTCATTTTTCAAAATTCAAGAAGGCGGGTAGTTGATAAGATGACTAATCTGGGGACATCTCACATTCTCAAGCTATCAATTCTAATAGGTCATTGGCATACCGTGCAAACTGGTTTCAAATACCCATTCAAATGTGTTCGGGATGTTCCAGTTGCTTCCAGAAAAGGCATACTTAATGATTATTGAAGAGAGAAAAATTCCCCGATGGCTCCTCTGGGGAAACTAATCCTAGCCACTATCTGTCTCAATGATTCCAGATCCTTCCACCACAGCTTTCTTCTGAGTAACTGTATGCCTTATGATTTTCTGAACTCACCCTTTCAAGTCAGAAAAAATTAAAACTGTGCTATCATATTTGGAAATCACTGTTAATTAACCCTCACTGAGGCTATAAATGAAAAATAATAGATAATATCCTTTAGACTACTGGTGTCTTCCTAAGGAATTTTAAATGCAAATAGGGGAGCCTATGGACTGCTATAGAGAATTCATATCTACTCGTCAGAGCCTGTTCCCTCTCTGACCTTAACTATTTCCTTCCGCCTCCTTCACTGTATTCCAGCCACGCTGGCCTCCTTGCTCCTTTACAAGCTCTCCCAGCACACTCTCATTTCAGGGCCTTGGCACATACCATTCCCTTGATGATCCCTCCCATCCATACCTTCTTCTGACTTTTACTTCAAGTCACTTGAGACCTTCCCTAACTTTACTCTATCTAGACACTCTGGTCAACAATCCGTATCCACCTCCCCCACTTTATTTTGTATGCTGCATTCATCATATACTCTATATTTTACTTATTATGTTTATTGTCTCTCTCCCGGATAGAACATAAGCTCTAATAGGACAGAGCTTTCTCTCTGGATTTGTCTCTTTTTTTTCCCACCGCTGTCTCCCCAGCACCTAAAATCTCCTGCCCATGGTAATTTAATGAATTAGCGAATATGCAGGTATATTTCTATAACTTAATTTTTTTTTTGCAAGGTGAATTTTTTTTTAAAGATTTTATTTATTTATTTATTCATGAGAGACAGAGGGAGAGAGAGAGAGAGAGAAGCAGAGGGAGAAACAGGCTCCCAAGGAGCAGGGAGCCCGATGCGGGACTCGATCCCAGGACTCTGGGATCATGACCTGAGCCGAAGGCAGATGCTCAACCATCTGAGCCACCCAGGCGCCCTGCAAGGTGAATATTAAATCTTTATTGAAAACTTCTGGAAAATGAGGTATTTGCAGACATTCAGGGCTGGTCAGCATGAACAACTAGCACATACTAGGCTCTGTTCATCTTGCTTCACTGTCTCATTTCTTCCTATCATATGAAAACTTCCCCCATCACCTCGAAGATTTTCATATTCTAACAATCTAGCACCCCTGCATCCTTCAAATCCCATCACAGCTCATTATGCTCATTCATCAAAAACACCTAACATGCTGACAGATGCCCCCTTTGTGCCAAATTTTGGTAACTTCCATAGGTTTGATGTAATTAAATACTATGAAGACCTTATATTCTTAATAGCTCTGCTGTGGTCTCCCCTGCCCAAATTGGCCTCATGTGTCTCAATATTACTACAGCTCCACTTGAACATTAAATGCCAAGAGAAGTGACTTTCCAAGAGGTCACATGGCCAGAAAGTTACACGAGGATCCTTGTTCAGGGCTACACATGTGGTGGGACCTTGAGCCAGTACCTAACCACTTTGTTGCCTCATCTGTAAAACAAGGGAATAGTACCGACCTCAGAGTTGTCAGAACTGAATGACAAGATGAAGGTAAAACACCTGCTATGCTGCCCGGTCACCACCAGCACTGTCCTGCAGCTAAGGCCTGTGAAGGGCGCGCTGGACACATGGCTGCTACAAGTTATGGAAGACTATTTGACCTCATTAGTGTGTACTGTAAACTGTAGAATTGGTATAAGTCAGTAAAAATACCAGCATCAGAATATTCCAGCTTCTGTGGCTTGTACCTGTAGTATTCAACCTGCGCGTAAAGCTCAGGCCGCTGCAGCCCCGCCCACGTTGGCGACAGACTGCCGGTCCCCGGGTCAGGCCGGGCCGGGCTCCCGCAGCCGCAGGCGGGCCGGCCCCGAACCCCGCCCCCCCCCCGAACCCCGCCCCCCCCCCCGAACCCGCTACAAAGTAGCCGCGGCGGAGCCCTGCGGAAACAAAGCGCGAGGTTATCCGGGCGCCCGGGCGTGGGCGCGGGGAGGCCTCCGGGAGGCCCCGGGTGGCGTCTGTGCCTCGCGCGGCCCCGGGACCAACTACACCCCCCCCCCCCCCGCCCCGGGCCTCCGAGGACTGCTCTACCCCTCCGTTCTGGCCGCTATAACTTAATTTTTATATTTATTTATATACTTACATTTATAGTTTACATTCCTGAAGGAAATCACAGTTTCAAAGCACTTTATCAAGATTCTATTTGTCATATTCTTCTCTCCTCTCTGTCCCCAGGTGACTTAAACCATTTTACTTTTCAGCATCTGAGTCAGCTAAGGGCAGTTTGGGACAGGAAACCCATAAAATAATGGCTAAATATTTAAATAAGACTTCTAGGGGCACCTGGGGGGCTCAGTCTTTAAGCGTCTGCCTTCCGCTCGGGTCATGATCTCAGGATCCTGGGATCGAGCCCTGATCCCCGCTCGGCGGGAAGCCTGCTTCTCCCTCTCCCACTCCCCCTGCTTGTGTTCCCTCTCTCGCTGTGTGTCTCTCTGCCAAATAAAATCTTTAAAAAAGAAAAAAGAAGACTTCTACGTTAGTTAGAATTCTATATACCTTGAATTGTGAACATTTCCATCGTGCTAGACTTAGTGATGATAAGGCAAGATTGATGAAGCGGTGTATTGACCTGAACACCATGTAAGGAGAGAAAGATCACACTTCGCAATTACGTTCTAGGGGTAATGGAGTATTCTCCCTGGTAGGTGGGCATAAGGCCCAGTTCTCACCTGTGGGTTTCTCTCCCTTTGACCCACCGTGTAGTCCCACTATACTCTAGTGCAGAATGGTCTCAGAAGGCCACCTTTTAATGAGTTCTCCAGACCTTTTGAATTATTGTCAAGACGGTGACGGGACGCCTGGGTGGCTCAGTTGGTTAAGCAGCTGCCTTCAGCTCAGGTCATGATCCCAGGGTCCTGGAATCGAGTCCGGATGGGGCTCCCTGCTCAGTGGGGAGCCTGCTTCTCCCTCTCCCTCTGCTGCTTCCCCCGCTTGTGCTCTCTTGAGCTCTCTGTCAAATAAATAAGTAAATATAATCCTAAAAAAAAAAAAAAAAAAAAAGACAGTGACTCAGCAGGACCCCTTCCGGCCCTAACCTTTTTCTCTAGGCCAGCCAAAAAGTGGTCCACCAATCAGCAGCATTAATATCACCAGGAGGCAGACCCAATATCAGACCAATTGAATCCATGTGTTAGCAGATTCTAAGGGGATTTGTGAGAACAATCATACTGGAGAAGTGCTGCTGTAGAGCCTTTAAGGCAGACGTTTGGCTCGCCTAAATCCTGCTGTGCAGGTTTTCAAATTGGAACCCAGAGGAACTCAGGGGTCTCTGCCTCTGCATTCTTAAGGTTGAACAGGAAGTCAAAGCTTGGTTTTCCCAAACTGTCACAGAGGTCCCAGGATTTAGAGAAGCCAGACTCAGAACTCTTGGTGTGAGAGAGAGAGTGGCTGGCCGATCCAAGCTCTTTATATTTTTGTTGTCAATTATCACAGCGTGGTTTCAGTTCATTATATCCCACTGAATAATCCAGCTGCCCTACTCGAATTCATATCGTGGAAATGCGCCACTGATTGAAAAGAAAGGCAATCAAATCACCTCATCTTCCTTCTGTGACTTTGGAGGAAGGGTCCAAGCCTATGCCAGGCCCTTCCCAGGGCTGGGTTCCATCACTCTTAAGTTTTTTTTTTAAAGGTTTCTGAAATCATACTCTGTTTTCTCCAAATAAGTGAATAAACCAGGATACAAATGTGATAATTCCTATTCCTCTGCTATTTAGGAGATTTTTATTTCTCTGCTACCATAAACTCACAGTAAATATGTAAAAGCAACTCTGGATATATAAGAGCTCAGCAGCATACCAATATCCATCCATGTCCCCATCCTTTCCTCCCTCAACATAAACATACTATTTTATTTTTGCCCTTATCTCTCTTAATTTGATCCTCAGTGATCATCTATTCATTTTCTAATTAATCATGGTATTAAATGTGTAAAAATAGAGTACTGGAAGTGTTAGGCTTCATTTATCCAGGGAACATGAAGGATTAAAAGATTCAGGACTTGAGGACACTGGAAAATATGGTCAACACTATTGACATTTTATATCAGATTAATTCTTTGCTTTAGGGGGCTATCCTCTGGCGGGGCAGATGCTTAGCAGCATCCCCGGCCTTTACCCCCTTTGCCCACTAGATGTCAGTAGCACTCCCTCAATTGTGACATCCAATAAAATGCCTCCAGACGGGGCGCCTGGGTGGCTCAGTTGGTTAAGCGACTGCCTTCGGCTCAGGTCATGATCCTGGGGTCCCGGGATCGAGTCCCACATCAGGCTCCCTGCTCAGCGGGGAGTCTGCTTCTCCCTCTGACCCTCCCCCCTCTCATGCTCTCTCTCTCTCTCTCAAATAAATAAATAAATAAAATCTTTAAAAAAAAAAAAAAAAAAAAAAAAATGCCTCCAGACATTGCCAAATTTGGGGGGGGAGGGGAGGAGGGGAATGGCCCCAGTTGAGAACTACTGGTTTATAATCTGTCCGAGCTTTAGTATGTGGTGTCCTCAATATCATAGTGACTCTGTCTTCTCAGTTTGAGAGGGATTGGGAGTAAAAAGAATTTAAAAATTATAAGGTTTGGGGGATTTGAGAGATGCGAACTACATACAAGGTTTTCCCTAGAATCACTTTACCTTTCCTGACAACGAAATTCAGACGTGAAACCTCAGGTAGGAATGGCTTTACAGATATTGGCAGAGAATCAACAGCAGTAGTCACCAACTTGGGAAACAGGTTAGAATCAGCCGGGAGTAAAAAAAAAAAAAATTCTTCCTTTCTTCCTTTTAAAGATTTTATTTATTTTTTTGACAGAGACACAGCAAGAGAGGGAACACAGCAGGGGGAGTGGGAGAGGGAGAGAGAAACAGGTTTCCCACTGAGCAGGGAGCCCGATGCGGGGCTCAATCCCAGGATACTGGGATTGTGACCTGAGCCGAAGGCCCTGCCTCAACCCTGCCCTGGAAAACTGAGATTTAATTGGTCTGGAGATGGGCCTAGAATAGGTATTGTTTTTGTTTACTTTTGAGAGAGAGCATGAGCAGAGGTGGGAGGGGCGTGGCAGGCAGAGGGAGAAGCAGGCTTCCCCTGAGCAGGGAGCCCCTATGGGTTCGATCCCAGGACCCTGAGATCATGACCCAAGCCAAAGGCAGTTGCTTAACTGACTGTGCCTTATGTACTTACTTTTTAACGTTTAAATCCTTGAGGGGAACAGCCTCCCATGGATTCTGCGTCCAATGGCTTTGGCAGGAATTTGGCACAAACCATGCAACTGTTTGCTTGGGCATTAAGTTCCCTTTCCCCAAATTACTCTGGTTTTGTTCGGTTTGCCACCAGGAGTCACTGGGTTCTTTGCTTTGCACATATAAGCATGTCTCGCCTAGATAGAATTCAGTTTCTTCTCTAACATAAATACCTTCAATTTTTAATTTTTTTAATTTTTATTTTTTTACCTTCAATTTTAAGAAGAGCTGTGTGGTCCCCTTGGTTTCAGAGACACCACTTATAGCCAGTAAAAATGGCCTTTGCCCATAGTCCTCCAGACAAATTTGTTTTAGAAGTCCTGTCACCAGCAGGTCTCCACACCTCCAAAATAGCAGAAAGGGCCTTACATCAATAAAAGTTGAGGACTTATATTAAAGCGCCGCTCAGCATGTACTTCTTGCCCTCTTTCACACAGTGTCGTCCAGAGCGCACTACTGAAACACAAAGATGAACCCGGAGTATCTGAGCAGTGGTGTTCTCTTTCTTTGATGTTCTGAGAAAAGAGTGGCATCTTGTGTGGTCTAGTGAGAGATTTGAGTTACTGCTGTTTTGTGTTTATGAATGTGGGATATCCAAATCTTTCCCAAGTTCCCTTAGGGTAGATATTTTTTAAATCTTCTCTTAAGTTCTTGAAGATAAGCTAAATGAACAAAACATGAGACTTTTTTTCACTCACAGAGAAATCAGGGAATGAAGATGAGCCACAATAGTTCAAAAGTGGAATACTGAGTGGTGCCTGGCTGGCTCAGTTGGTAGAGCATGTGACTCTTGATCTCGGGGTCATGAGTTCCAGAACCACATTAGGTGTAGAGATTACTTAAATAAATACAACTTAAAACAAACAAAAAAGTATTATACCAAGGGAGAGGAAAACGATTCCAGAATTCACTATCCTGAGCACTGAATTCTGTTCTGAAGTCCAGGTAATTCCTTTTGTTTGTTTGTTTTTTTAATATATTATCTTTTTTTGTGCTATATTATTTTTTTAAGATTTTTATTTATTTGAGAGAGAGAGCGACAGAGATCACAGAGGGAAAGAGAGAAGCAGACTCCCCACTGAGCAGGGAGCCCAATGTGGGGCCTGATCCCAGGACCCCGAGATCATGACCTGAGCTGAAGGGAGTCACTTAACTGACTGAGCCACCCACCCAGGCACCCAAGGCAGAGTTCTTTTCTTTCTTTTCCTTCCTTCCTTCCTTCCTTCCTTCCTTCCTTCCTTCCTTCCTTCCTTCCTTCCTTCCTTCCCTCCTTCCTTCCCTCCTTCCTTCCCTCCTTCCTTCCCTCCTTCCTTCCCTCCTTCCCTCCTTCCCTCCCTCCTTCCCTCCCTCCTTCCCTCCCTCCTTCCCTCCTTCCCTCCTTCCCTCCCTCCTTCCCTCCCTCCTTCCCTCCTTCCCTCCTTCCTTCCTTCCTTCCTTCCTTCCTTTCTTTTTAGTTTAATGTATTTTAATAGCAAACTTACAGGAACAGCACAGAAGACAGACAACATTAAAAACATGTACTTGCGGGGGCGGAGCAAGATGGCGGAGGAGTAGGAGACCTGGATTTTGTCTGGTCTCAGAAATTCAGCTGAATAGGGTCAAACCATTCTGAACACCTACGAACTCAACAGGAGATCGAGGAAGAGAGTAGCAACAACTCTCTGAACAGAGAAGCGACCACTTACTGGAAGGTAGGGCGTGCGGAGAAGTGAATCCGAGGCGATATTCGGGAGGATAGACGGCGGGGGAGGGGGCCTCCGTGGGCCGCTTCTGGCAAGTGATAGAGCCGCGGAGCACAAAATCGGAACTTTTAGAAGTCGGCTCCGCTGAGGGACATCGCTCCAGTGGCTAAGCGGGGGGTGGAAACCTCGTGGGACAGTGTGGACTCAGGACCCTCGGGGTCACAGAAAGACCGGGGGTGCCTGAGTGCGGCAGAGCTCTCAGGTATCGGAGCGGGGAAGCCGGCTGCAGAGACAGAGCCGAGGCGCGGGCTTGCAGCTCAGGGTTGCCATAAACTGTGATCCGCGGCCCACTTGGGCCAGTGCTCCTCCAGCAGGGACCCAACAAGCGGCAGAGCCGGGGAGACTCCCCTTCCTCCCCCAGGAGGAGCGGTGTGGGAGTGCACTGCAGGGATCTGCTAGGTTTGGAGACTCCACACGGGGTGGGGTGCCAGAGATAGAAACGCTTGGTCACAGGCCGGGTGAGCACGCAGTGCGGCCGGAGACCGGGGAGACGGGAGTGACTGCTTTTCTCTGGGGGTGCACTGAGGAGCGGGGCCCCGAGTTCTCAGCTCCTCCGAGCAGAGAGTGGGAGGCCACCATTTTCACCCTGGTCCGCCAAACCTGTGCCGAGAGCTTGCAGGGAACAAAAGCTCCTGAGAGCAAACCCAAGCAGCTTGCTTAGCCCGGACCAACAAGGGTGGGGCAATTCTGCCTCCGGCAAAGACATTTGGGAACCACAGCAACAGTCCCCTCCCCCACAAGATCAGCATGAACATCCAGCAAGCCAAGACCAAGTTTACTGATCAAGGAGAATGGGAGAACTCCAGCGCTAGAGGAATACTGCACATAGAATTCATGACTTTTTTTACCATGATTCAATAGTTTTTCAAAGTTAATTTTTTTAACTGTTTTTTTTTGAATTTTTCTTTTTCCCTTTTTCAACCAACATCTTATCAATCCCTTTTTTAAAAAAACATTTTTTATTTTTCATTTTTAGAGTCATATTTTATCGCTTCATAGTAGTTACCCTTATTTTTGGCATATATATATAAGTTCTTCTCTCTTTAAAATTTTGATATACAGTTTCTTCTAACAGATCAAAATATACCCTAAATCACTAGTGTATGGCTTTGTTCTAGTCTCCTGCCCAATCACAGTCTCTCCCATTTTTTTCTTTTTTCTTTTTTTGAAATCTTCTTCTTTCTTCTTTCAAACAACCTCTTATCAATTCTGTTTATAAAACCTTTTATAAGTTTCATCTTTACAGTCATCTTCCATCCCTTCATTGTATCAACCCTTATTTTGTACATATATAAGTTTTTCTTCCTTTAAAATTTTAGGAGGCACTTTCTTCTAACAGACCAAAATACACCCAAAATCTAGTGTGTGGCACTGATCTATGCACTAGCCTGATCATATTTGATCATATTCTGTTTTTTTTTGTTTTGTTCTGTTTTTGTTTGTTTTTATCTTTTTCTTTTTTTTTCTCTTTCTTTTTTCTTTCTTTCCCATTCTTTCCCCCTGGTTTCAGGTCTTTTCTGATTTGTATAGAGTATATTTGCTGGGGACGTTGTTAACCTGTTAGCATTTTGTTCTCTCATTTATCTGTTCTGCTCTGGACAAAATGACAAGACGAAAAAAATCACCTCAGCAAAAAGAACAAGAGGTAGTACCGTCTGCCAGGGACCTACTCAATACTGACATTAGTACGATGTCAGACCTAGAGTTCAGAATCATGACTTTAAAGATACTAGCTGGGCTTGAAAAAAGCGTGGAAGTTATTAGAGAAACACTTTCTGGAGAAATAAAAGAACTAAAATCTAACCAAGTCGAAATCAAAAAGGCTATTAATGAGGTGCAATCAAAAATGGGGGCACTAACTGCTAGGATAAATGAGGCAGAAGAGAGAATCAGCGATATAGAAGACCAAATGATGGAAAATAAAGAGGCTGAGAAAAAGAGAGATAAACAACTACAGGATCACGAGGGCAGAATTCGAGAGATAAGCGATATGATAAGACGAAACAACATTAGAATAATTGGGATCCCAGAAGAAGAAGAAAGAGAGAGAGGGGCAGAAGGAATATTGGAGCAAATTATAGCAGAGAACTTCCCTAATGTGGGGAAGGAAACAGGCATCAAAATCCAGGAGGCACAGAGAACCCCTCTCAAAATCAATAAAAATAGGTCAACACCCTGACATCTAATAGTAAAACTTACGAGTCTCAGAGACAAAGAGAAAATCCTGAAAGCAGCTCGGGAGAAGAGGTATGTAACCTACAATGGTAGAAACATTAGATTGGCAACAGACCTATTCACAGAGACCTGGCAGGCCAGAAAGGACTGGCATGAGATCTTTAGAGCACCAAACGAGAAAAATATGCAGCCAAGAATACTATATCCAGCAAGGCTGTCATTGAAAATAGAAGGAGAGGTAAAAAGCTTCCAGGACAAACAAAAACTAAAGGAATTTGCAAACACGAAACCAGCCCTAAAAGAAATATTGAAAGGGGTCCTCTAAGCAAAGAGAGAGCCTAAAAGCAGCATAGATCAGAAAGGAACACAGACAATATACAGTCACAGTCACCTTACAGGCAATACAATGGCACTAAATTCCTATCTTTCAATAGTGACCCTGAATGTAAATAGACTAAATGCCCCAATCAAAAGACACAGGCTATCAGACTGGATTAAAAAACAAGACCCATCGATATGCTGTCTGCAAGAGACTCATTTTAGACCCAAAGACACCCCCACATTGAAAGTGAGGGGGTGGAAAACCATTTACCATGCTAATGGACACCAAAAGAAAGCTGGGGTGGCAATTCTTATATCAGACAAATTAGATTTTAAAACAAAGACTGTAATAAGAGATGAAGAAGGACACTATATCTTACTTAAAGGGTCTATCCAACAAGAAGATCTAACAATTGTAAATATCTATTCCCCTAACATGGGAGCAGCCACTTTTATAAGGCAATTAATAACAAAAGCAAAGAAACACATTGACAACAATACAATAATAGTGCAGGACTTTAACACCCCCCTGACTGAAATGGACAGATCATCTAAGCAAAAGATTAACAAGGAAATAAAGACTTTAAATGAAACACTGAACCAAATGGATTTCACAGACATATTCAGAACATTCCATCCCAAAGCAACGGAATACACATTCTTCTCCAGTGCCCATGGAACATTCTCCAGAATTGATCACATCCTAGGTCACAAATCAGGTCTCAACCGATACCAAAAGATTGGGATTATTCCTTGCATATTTTCGGACCACAGTGCTTTGAAACTAGAACTCAATCACAAGAGGAAGGTCGGAAAGAACTCAAATACATGGAGGCTAAAGAGCATCCTACTGAAGAATGAATGGGTCAACCAGGAAATTAAAGAAGAATTTAAAAAATTCATGGAAACCAATGAAAATGAAAACACAACTGTTCAAAATCTTTGGGATACAGCAAAGGCAGTCCTGAGAGGAAAGTATATAGCAATACAAGCCTTTCTCAAGAAACAAGAAAGTTCTCAAATACACAACCTAACCCTACACCTAAAGGAGCTGGAGAAAGAACAGCAAAGAAAGCCTAAACCCAGCAGGAGAAGAGAAATAATAAAGATCAGAGCAGAAATCAATGAAACTAGAAACCAAAAGAACAGTAGAACAGATCAACGAAACTAGGAGCTGGTTCTTTGAAAGAATTAACAAGATTGATAAACCCCTGGCCAGACTTATCAAAAGGAAAAGAGAAATGACCCAAATCAACAAAATCATGAATGAAAGAGGAGAGATCACAACCAACACCAAAGAAATACAAACAATTATAAGAACATATTATGAGCAACTCTATGCCAGCAAATTAGATAACCTGGAAGAAATGGGTGCATTCCTAGAGATGTATCAACTACCAAAACTGAACCAGGAAGAAATAGAAAACCTGAACAGACCTATAAGCACTAAGGAAATTGAAGCAGTCATCAAAAATCTCCCAAGAAACAAAAGCCCAGGGCCAGATGGCTTCCGAGGGGAATTCTATCAAACATTTAAAGAAGAATTAATACCTATTCTCCTGAAACTGTTCCAAAAAATAGAAATGGAAGGAAACCTTCCAAACTCATTTTATGAGGCCACCATTACCTTGATCCCCAAACCAGACAAAGACCCCATCAAAAAGGAGAATTACAGACCAATATCCTTGATGAACATGGATGCAAAAATTCTCACCAAAATACTAGCCAATAGGATCCAACGGTACATTAAAAGGATTATTCACCATGATCAAGTGGGATTTATCCCTGGGTTGCAAGGTTGGTTCAACATCTGCAAATCAATCAACGTGATACAATACATTAACAAAAGAAAGAACAAGAGTCATATGATCCTCTCAATAGATACAGAAAAAGCATTTGACAAAGTACAGCATCCTTTCTTGATCAAAACTCTTCAGAGTATAGGGATAGAGGGTACATACCTCAATATCAAAAAAGCCATCTATGAAAAACCTACAGCGAATATCATTCTCAATGGGGAAAGGCTGAGAGCTTTTCCCCTAAGGTTAGGAACGCGGCAGGGATGTCCACTCTCACCACTGCTATTCAACATAGTATTAGAAGTCCTAGCCACAGCAATCAGACAACAAAAAGAAATCAAAGGCATCCAAAATCGGCAAAGAAGTCAAATTCTCACTCTGCAGATGATATGATACTGTATGTGGAAAACCCAAAAGACTCCACCCCAAAACTGCTAGAACTCATACAGGAATTCAGTAAAGTAGCAGGATATAAAATCAATGCACAGAAATCAGTGGCATTCCTATACACCAATAACAAGACAGAGAGACAAATCAAGGAGTCGATCCCATTTACAATTGCACCCAAAACCATAAGATACCTAGGAATAAATTTAACCGAAGAGGCAAAGGATCTGTACTCAGAAAACTATAAAATACTCATGAAAGAAATTGAGGAAGACACAAAGAAATGGAAAAACGTTCCATGCTCATGGATTGGAAGAACAAACATTGTGAAGATGTCAATGCTACCTAGAGCAATCTACACATTCAATGCAATCCCCATCAAAATACCATCCACTTTTTTCAAAGAAATGAAACAAATAATCCTAAAATTTGTATGGAACCAGAAGAGACCCTGAATAGCCAGAGGAATATTGAAAAAGCAAAGCAAAGCTGGCGGCATCACAATTCCAGACTTCCAGCTGTATTACAAAGCTGTCATCATCAAGACAGTATGGTACTGGCACAAAAACAGACACATAGATCAATGGAACAGAATAGAGAGCCCAAAAATGGACCCTCAACTCTATGGTCAACTAATCTTTGACAAAGCAGGAAAGAATGTCCAATGGAATAGACAGTCTCTTCAACAAATGGTGTTGGGAAAATTGGACAGCCACATGCAGAAGAATGAAACTGGACCATTTCCTTACACCACACACAAAAATAGACTCCAAATGGTTGAAAGGAGACAGGAGTCCATCAAAATCCTAAAGGAGAACACAGGTAGCAACCTCTTCAACCTCAGCCGCAGCAACTTCTTCCTAGAAACATTGCCAAAGGCAAGGGAAGCAAGGGCAGAAATGAACTATTGGGGTTTCATCAAGATAAAAAGCTTTTGCACAGCAAAAGAAACAGTCCACAAAACCAAAAGACAACCGACAGAATGGGAGAAAATATTTGCAAATGACATATCAGATAAAGGGCTAGCATCCAAAATCTATAAAGAACTTATCAAACTCCACACCCAAAGAACAAATAATCCAGTCAAGAAATGGGCAGAAGACATGAACAGACATTTTTCCAAAGAAGACATCCAAATGGCCAACAGACACATGAAAAAGTGCTTAACATCGCTCGGCATCAGGGAAATCCAAATCAAAACCTCAGTGAGATACCACCTCACACCAGTCGGAATGGCTAGAATTAACAAGTCAGGAAACGACAGATGTTGGCGGGGATGTGGAGAAAGGGGAACCCTCCTTCACTGTTGGTGGGAATGCAAGCTGGTGCAACCACTCTGGAAAACAGTATGGAGGTTCCTCAAACAGTTGAAAATAGAGCTACCATACGATCCAGCAATTGCACTACTGGGTATTTACCCCAAAGATACAAATGTAGGGATCTGAAGGGGTATGTGCACCCCAATGTTTATAGCAGCAATGTCCACAATAGCCAAACTGTGGAAAGAGCCAAGATGTCCATCGACAGATGAATGGATAAAGATGTGGTATATATACACAATGGAATATTATGCAGCCATAAAAAGGAATGAGATCTTGCCATTTGCAACGACATGGATGGAACTGGAGGGTGTTATGCTGAGTGAAATAAGTCAATCAGAGAAAGACATGTATCATATGACCTCACTGATATGAGGAATTTTTAACCTCGGGAAACAAACTGAGGGTTGCTGGAGTGGTGGGGGGTGGGAGGGATGGGGTGGCTGGGTGACAGACATTGGGGAGGGTATGTGCTATGGTGAGCGCTGTGAATTGTACAAGACTGTTGAATCACAGATCAGTACTTCTGAAACAAATAATGCAATATATGTTAAGAAAAAAAAAGAGGAAGAAGATAGCAGGAGGGGAAGAATGAAGGGGAGTAAGTCGGAGGGGGAGATGAACCATGAGAGATGATGGACGCTGAAAAACAAACTGAGGTTTCTAGAGGGGAGGGGGTTGGGGGGATGGGTTAGCCTGGTGATGGGTATTAAAGAGGGCACGTTCTGCGTGGAGCACTGGGTGTTATGCACAAACAATGAATCATGGAACACTACATCAAAAACTAATGATGTATGGTGATTAACATAACAATAAAATTTTAAAAAAACATGTACTTGCATGTAGGACAACTCAGAAAAGTACAGCGAATGGATGGATCTACTGTATGATAAAAATGCTACAAACACCATTTAGTTGCTGTCAATAAGAAATTTACTTGTTTTAAAAAAATCCAAATGCTGGCATTGTCCAGAAAAATTTAACAGGTTTATTTATAATTGTTATAAAATGGAACTGCTGAAACATGTTCACTGAAACATTTTGACTTGCATTAATGCTTTATGTTCCTGCATTTATATTAAAAATTCACGCACAAATGACAATGGAAAACCTGCCAATACCTGATTTCTGTCCCCTATTTTTCCACTTGCAATCATATACTTAGGTACCTTCTGACCCCATGGAAAAAAAATATCTAACGTTCAGAATTACCAATAACAGGAAGAAGAGAAATTTTTTTTTTTAAAGAATGAAATGTTTTCCATCATAGTGGATTCTTAAGCACGTTCTCCACGTATGCGGCGTGCTAGCTGGATGTCTTTTGGCATAATTGTGACACGTTTGTCATGGATAGCACACAGGTTGGTGCCTTCAAAGAGGCCAACCAGATAGGCCTCGCTTGCTTCCTGCAAAACACCAATAGCCGCGCTCTGGAAGCGCAGATCTGTTTTGAAGTCCTGAGCAATTTCTCGCAACAGACGCTGGAAAGGAAGTTTGCAGATCAGAAGTTCGGTGGACTTCTGATAACGTCTAATTTCACGGAGGGCCACAGTACCAGGCTTGTAACGATGAGGTTTCTTCACCCCTCCAGTAGAGGGCACACTCTTGCGAGCGGCTTTTGTAGCCAGTTGCTTCCTCGGTGCTCTACCACCGGTCGATTTGCGGGCAGTCCGCTTTGTACGAGCCATGGTACAGAAACTCCCTTACTTACCCCTCTTCTCCTTGGGCTGGAGCTCGGCGAGCTAGAGGCGGCGCTGGCGTTAGCGAGCGACGGTGGCGCGGCGGCGGCTGCGAACACAATTGAAAGCCCAAGGCAGAGTTCTTAAGAGGTGACACTAAAAGCAGGATCCATAAAAGGAAAAATCTATAAATTGGATTTCATTAAGAACTATTGCTTCATGAAAAACCTTGTTAAGAGGATGAAAAAAACAAACTAGAGTGAGGAAAAGTATTTGCAAACTACATATTTTTTAAAGTAGATGAAACAGGTCTCTACTGGAAGATCCAGGACTTTCATAGCTGGTGAGAAGTCAGGCCTGGCTTCAGAGCTTCCAAGACAGGCTAATGTCAGGGGCTAATGCAGCTGGTGACTTGAAGCTGAAGCCAGTGCTCATTCACCATTCTGAAAATTCTAGGGCCCTTAAGAATTATGCTAAATGTACTCTGCCTGTGGTCTGTAAGTGGAACAGCAAAGCCTGCAGGACAGCACATTTGTTTATGACATGGTTTACTGAATAGTAAGCCCACTGTTGAGACCTACTGCTCAGAAAAGATTCCTTTCCAAATATGACTGCTCACTGACAATGCACCTGGTCACCCAAGAGCTTTGATGGAGATGTCCATTGCAATTCATACTGTTTTCATGCCTGCTAATACAACATCCATTCTGCAGCCCATGGAGCAAGGAGTAATTTCTTTTTTTTTTTTAAAGATTTTATTTATTTACCTGACAGAGAAAGACACGGTGAGAGAGAGAACACAAGCAGGGGGAGTGGGAGAGAGAGAAGCCGGCTTCCCGCAGAGCGGGCTCGATCCCAGGACCCTGGGATCATGACCTGAGCCGAAGGCAGAGGCTTAACGACTGAGCCACCCAGGTGCCCCGCAAGGAGTAATTTCTTAAGACTTTTGAATCTTACTAAGAAATACCTTTTAAGTCTACAGCTGTCATTGATAGCGAATTTTCTGATAGATCTGGACAAAACAAATTGAATACTTTCTGGAAAAGATTCACTATTCTTCCCCCTTTTTAAAAGATTTTATTTATTTGACAAAGAGAAAAGTGAGAGAGCACAAGCAGGGGGAGGGGGAGGCAGAGGGAGGAAGAGGGAGCAGACTCCCCACTGAGCAGGGAGCCCGATGTGGGACTCGATCCCAGAACCCTGGGATCATGACCTGAGCTGAAGGCGGACGCTTAACGACTGAGCCACCCAGGGGCCCGGAATTCGCTATTCTTGACGCCATTAAGAACATGTTATTCAGGGTTAAGAGGTCAAAATATCAATATTAACAGAAGTTTGGAAGAAGTTGATTCCAGCCCTCATTGGAGGATTGAGGAATTCAAGACTTCAGGAGAGAAAGTGACTGTAGATGTGGTTGAAACAGCAAGAGAGCTAGAATCAGATGTGGAGACTTAAGATGTGCCTGAATTGCTGCAACTTCAGGATCATGAGAGTTTCTTCTAACGGGAAGAGCAAAGAAAGTGGCTTCTTGAGATGGAACCTACTCCTACTGAAGATGCTGTGAAGACTGTTGAAATGACCAAGGATTTAGAATATCACATTAACTTCGTTGATAAAGCAGCGGCAGGTTGGAGAGGAGGAGACTCCAATTCTGAAAGAAGTTCTACTGTGGGTAAAATGCTATCAAACAGCATAGATGCACACTACACAGAAATTGTTCTTCAAAGGAGGGGCACCTGGGTGGCTCAGTCATTGAGTGTCTGCCTTTGGCTCAGGTCATGATCCCTGGGTCCTGGGATCGAGCCCCGCATTGGGCTCCCTGCTCCGCGGGAAGCCTGCTTCTCCCTCTCCCACTCCCCCTGCTTGTGTTCCCTCTCTCGCTGTGTCTCTCTCTCTCTGTCAAATGGATAAATAAAATCTTAAAAAAAAATAAATTGTTCTTGAAAGGAATCGAGGAAGCAAACTTCACTGTTGTCTCAGGAACCTGCCCAGCCTCCGCACCTTAAGCAACCACCTCCCTAATCAGTCAGCAGCCATCAACATCAGAGGCCAGACCATCCGCCAGTAAAAAGATTACCACTGGCTGAAAACTCAAAGGGTAGTTAATATTTTTAGCAATAAAGTATTTAATTAGGGCATCTACATTTATAGACATAATGCTTTTGTACATTTAATAAACTATAGTATAGTGTAAACCTAACTTTTATATGCAATGGGAAACCAAAACATTTATTTGACTCACTTTGTTGTGATACTGGCTTTATTGCAGTGGTCTGGAACCAAACTCACAATAACTCCAAGGTATGCCTATAAATAGAAGATAGAAAATAGAATAACAAAGAAAATTAAGTGGAAATAATTTTTAAAAGATTCTAGAAAAAAATATAAAGACAAGCAAAGGCAATCCAAAATACACATCATTGGACTGCCCAGAGAAAACAAAAGCAATGGAACGGAACCATTCTGAAGAAAGCACTCAAAGATACTAAATGAAACCGAAAGAATACACCATGTTCAAGAGGAAATGATCCAGAATGGTCCAAACAGAGGGCTATTTGAGGAGCTATCTTCAAAGATAAAAGACCCTTTTGAACAGTGAGGCAAAAAGAGACACTTAAGGCTTTGGGGGTGAGGGCGGGGAGGCGGGGTGGCGGGGAGCAAGCTGGCCTTGGCTCTCATTGACACTCAGCATTTACAACAGAACAATGCTCTCAATATCCATGAGCAAGAGTGAGACGAGAAGTCTTTGAAGAAAAAAAGTTTTAGATTTGAAGAAAAAAAGTTTTAGATATGAAAGAACTCGGCATTCTGAGTCCTTTCTGAAGAAAGCTCTAGAGAACAAACAAATCAAGTCAGGAGTAACTGGATTAACTACGGAAAAGAGTTAACAATGAGCATTACATATACATAACTGGAGGAAAAAGGACTTTAAAAAAGTGAGCAGATAGGAGTAACAGAACAAGCAGTGGGAATCTAATGACGTAGAAATGACATAAAGTTGAGGGGAAGACGGGACAAGATAGGAGAATAGTTGGTTCCTATGCAAACTCGAGTTTAGTGCGACAAAGCTGAACACCAAGAGATAACTGACTCAAATGCAAATTAAGAGGTGGATAAGACTGAAGGATGAGGGAAGGGAAAAATGTAATAATCACTGTTCACATAGAAAAATAGGTACTGGGCGCCTGGGTGGCTCAGATGGTTAGGCGTCTGCATCTGCCTTTGGCTCAGGTCATTATCCCAGAGTCCTGAGATCGAGTCCCACATCGGGCTCCCTGCTCCTTGGGAGACTGCTTCTCCCTCTGCCTCTCTCTCTCTCTCTGTCTCTCGTGAATAAATAAAATCTTAAAAAAAAAAAAAAGAAAAATAGGTACTAATGAAAGTAAAAGGTATTGGGGTGCCTGGGTGGCTTAGTCGTAAGCATCTGCCTTTAGCTCAGGTCATGATCCCAGGGTCCTAGGATCGAGGCCCTCATCAGGCTCCTTGCTCCGCAGGAAGCCTGCTTCTCCCTCTCCCACTCCCCCTGCTTGTGTTCCCTCTCTCACTGTGTCTCTTATAATAAATAAATCTTTATTTATCAAATAAATAAAATCTGTCAAATAAATACTTTAAAAAAAAAGAAAAAATAAGACTATTAAGGAGGTTTAAGTTTTATGGGTAATCACTAGAGAGAAAATTTGAATTCTCCTAAATTCCTGAAGAACTACACACATACACAAATATAGCTGGCATAAAATGAGATAAAAATCACCCACTGAATTATTTTTAGATTGCATTAGACAAAAAACCTAAATCTTTGCTGCATCAAAGAGTCACACAAGAGGATACAGAAGGCTGAATAGAAATAGGCAAATTATACAATTCCTTTATAAATCTTGATTGTCATTTAAGAGAACATTCATATTCAAAATACAAAATATTTGAGGATGAAGGATTATAACATCTTTAGTTTACTTCCAAATATCTCAGTAAAAAGTGTTAAGCATGTGGGAATGCAAGCTGGTGCAGCCACTCTAACAGTATGGAGGTTCCTCAAAAAGTTGAAAATAGATCTACCCTATGACCCAGCAATTGCACTGTGTATTTAGCCCAAAGATACAAATGTAGTGATCTGAAGGGGCAGTTGCACTCCAACACTTATAGCGTTGCAATATCCACAAGAGCCAAACTACGGAAAGAGCCTAGATGTCCATCAACAGATGAATGGATAAAGATGTGGTGTACACACACACACACACACACACACACACACACACACACACACACACACACACACACACACACTGGAATATTATGCAGCCCTCAAAAGGAATGAGATCTTGCCATTTGCAACCACGTGGATGGAACTAGAGGGTGTTATGCTAAGCAAAATAAGTCAATCAGAGAAAGACAATTATATGATCTCACTGATGTGTGGAATTTGAGAAACAAGGCAGAGGATCATAGGGAAATGGAGGGAAAAACGAAAACAAAACCAGAGAGGAAGACAAACTATAAGAGACTCAGGAAGGAAACTGAGGGTTGCTGGAGTGGAGGGGGGTGGGAGGGATGGGGTGGCTGGGTGATGGACATTGGGGAGGGTATGTGCTATGGTGAGCACTGTGATTTGTGTAAGACTGAGGAATCACATACCTGTACCCCTGAGACAAATAGTACATATATATGTTAAAAAGGAAAAAAAGGTAATTGACTAAGCAAAAAAAAGTGTTAAGCATGGCTAATATCTGAGATGTATACATACTTATTGGTCTATTCATGGGAATTTTGTTCAAAATTTCTTAGAGTTAAAAATAAAAAATATATGCTTTAAGGGGCACCTGGGTGGCTCAGTTAAGCATCTGCCTTTGGCTTTAGGTCATGATCCCAGGGTCCTGGGACGGAGTCCCACGTTAAGCTCCTTGCTCCGCGGGGAACCTGATTCTCCCTCTCCCTCTCACTGCCACTCTGCCTACTTGTGCTGTGAACTAAAATCTTTTTAAAAAAGTTGTTTTTTAGATTCTGTATTTTTGACAGAGAAAGCACAACCAGGGGGAGCAGCAGAGGGAGAGGGAGAAGCCAACTCCCTGCAGAGCAGGGGGCCCAATACAGGGCAGGGCTCCATCCCAGGCCTTCAGGATCATGAACTGAGCCTGAGGCAGATGCTTCACTGAGCCACTCAGGCGCCCCTAAAAATAAAATCTTGAAAAATAAAAATGTAAAATAAAGGCAACAAAAACAGAAACTGACAGCTCTCCTATAATGCAATCAGGGAGGAAATCCAACGTCAGTCCCACCTGAGAAAGGAACTCAAGTGGGAAGATGGAAGAGCTATAGGGTATATGTGCTTCGGTGCAGAAAGTGACTTCCCTCTCACATCACCCACTTGAATAGGTTTTCCATGAAAAATACTAATACATGCCTCCTAGTTTTGTTGCAAGCTTAACAAAACTTCAAGCCTGCCCGCACTTATCCATGTTGGTAGACTAGGACAGCTAGACTAGTTCTAAGTAGAATAACCTCTGAAGACCTACTTTGGTAGTGAGCAGAGGCTATTATTTAATATCCCTCCCTAACATCACTGTTGCGCTTGCCATTTGTTGCAGCCAGTCCTCCCAAGTTCATGCTGTTTCTGCCTCCACCCCATTCTGAAGACTAACAGATCATTCCATACCTGTGTACTCATCAGCATGGGATTTAGTTCTTCACCCAGGTCTCCAGTTGCTTCTTTCCATACCGTTCTTGTGAGTGAACAAAACACTTTGAACACATGCTCTACCTCTATCTTCCTCCCAGTTTTCGAGAGCTCTTCCAGAAGGTGGTATGTACAAGTATTTGTGTTTTTTAAAAAAAGATTTGAGAGAGAGATCACCAGTAGGGGTTAAGGTAGAGGGAGAAGCAGGCTCCCCACTGAGCAGGGAGCCCGATGCGGGACTCAGTCCCAGGACCCTGGGATCACGATCCAATCCAAAGGCAGACGCTTAACCGACTGAGCCACCCAGGCACCCCGGTATCTGTGTCCTTGCTTTCTAACCTTACCCAGATGTATCAAGTGCCTTTCCAGTAGGACAATATCACACATTAAAATGCCAGAAGTTTACATTCTAGCAATGTCATGAGGATAAGAACTCTTGTTCACTGAATACACAAGTAAAAACAAGTTAAGAAAAGAACAAGACTCTTTAAGAGGTATTCAAATAAGTCAATTTTAATAAGATCCTCTACACACACATTTGCTACTGAAAATTGAAATAGCACAAAAAAATTTTATTACCATTTTTGAAAACCACAAAATCTAGCATATACATCTGCCCTAATCATGCTCTAAACCAAACCACCCAAAGTTTTCTGTGTACTCCTGCACAAGTTACTTGGCTTCCAATTTTTGAGGTTAGGTCTTGTCTTAATGACTTCAGGCCTCTCAAACACACAGGCAACACTCAAAACCTATTAGTGCTTTCTTAGGTCAAATCAAAAGGTGGACATATACTGAAGTCATTCAAATGCAAACTACAGGATTCCTCACAAATTATTGGTATGAAGGTAGAAAAGATACAAAAGACTTTATAATATCATAGATTACCAAAATATTATAGTTTGCCCTAACATAGAGCAGCTTTCCCAAGCTGCTGCAAAGTGATCCTAAAATCACTAGTTAAGAAGAAACCATACAAGAATAAAGTTTATGTTTACATTGGCTCTATGTCACAATTATTCTCCATGCTGGTTTCCTCAGAAAGATCTTTATGATAAAGGCAATAATGACAGCGACATCTAAATCTTTCTACTCTTGATTCACCCTGAAAAAAAGTGAAATGGATTAATTGCATTAATAATTTAAATAAAATGGATTCATTGCACCATGATGAGATGTAACCAAGCCTCCACCCTCAAATCTAGGCTTGGTTATTATAACCTTTTAAGTTGTGCTCCATGCCAACTCAGGGCTTGAATTCACCACTGAGGTCAAGCTGAGATCAAGTCGGATGCTTCACCAACTGAGCCACCCAGGCACCCCTAGAATAGCCTTTGGAATACATTTTGGAGGGCAAAGAGGAGGCAGGATTGAAATGTATGGGTACCAAAGAATATCAGATTGTGGGTCATTTTGTGATGGTAACATCTGATTGTCAACCAGTAAAATATATCCCAGTGTCATTCTCTGAATGCCTTAAATGTAACTTCTTCTGGACCCAGTACTCAAGGTTGTTTGCCCTTACTAGAGTATCGTCATGACCATGTTTCTGACAGGACTTGAAAAAGTACAAATATACCGCCAAGAGTTAACCCTAATGTAAACAATAGACTTGAGGTGAGAACGTGTCAGTGTAGGTTCAACTGTATGAATTTATCACTGGCATGGAATGTTCATAGTGGAGGACACTGTGTATTCAGGAGGTATATGGGAACGCTCAACTTTCCACTCAATTTTGCCATTAATCTAAAACTGCTCTAAAAAAATAAAACTAAAAATTACAAACATGAACTGATTTCTCCAGAGTTCCCAGAGATTCAAAATCAAATTCCCCTTTCCTCCTCTCAAAAACAAAAACCAAAAAATAGAAACCAGACAGCCACCCACATGTATAGTTTGAGAAAATCTTTTACCTCCTCAGCTTCCTTCTGCTGTAGATCTTTTTGAAGCTTTATGGGAAGAAAAAAATATATTTATTGAAAACTATCAAAAAGGTTGGATTACTAACATTATTATTACATTACATCTACCGTAAAAAGTTGGAGAATCTTAAAAACACAAGTGTTACTCACACCCTGCGCTCATCAGTATGATTGACTGACTGCTGCCTATCATTCCTAGTGGCTGTTGAGCGCCCTGGTGGGGCAGCGCTGTCTGCCCAGATCCCATGAACCTACCTGGGGCCCCGGGCTGAGGTAGCGCTGGTACTGAATCATTCGAATCATCCTTGCCATCCTTTCTTTCCGAGCAGTTAACAAAGTCCTTACTCCAGTCCTCCTCCTGCTGCTGCTGCTAAGGATGCGCTCAACCAGCCCCTGTGGTTTCTTCTCTCTGCCCTGCTGCTGGGATGGATATTCTGGTAGAGGGGAAGGGAGTTTGATACTAGAGTCGAGAGTCAATTTACCAAGATTCTTTGTTAATACTTCGGAGATAGTTTGAGAGGCAGCTGTAAGAAAAGAGAAAAGTTAAGATCCATTAGAGTGCATTGCATCATCCAGAAGTCACTTGTCTCATGCTCCACGTAGGTCTGCTCTTAAGCAGGTTGACAATGGACAACGGGAGTTACTTCAGCATGGAAGATCACACATAGCGAGCACATTACCTACTCTGCTAACCTAACATGTTGCATGTGGTGAGACAGTACGTTTGAGAATATGCTTAAGAATCCACTATGATGGGACACCTGGGTGGCTCCATCGGTTCAGCGCCTGCCTTTGGCTCAGGTCATGATCCCAGGGTGTTGGGATTGAGCCCCATATCGGGCTCCCTGCTCAGCGGGGAGCCTGCTGCTCTCCCTGCTTGTGCTCTGTCAAATGAATAAAATCCTAAAAAGAATCCGTTATGATGGGGGCACCTGGGTGGCTCAGTCAGTTTAGCAGCCAAATGGATCTCAGCTCAGGTCTTTATCTCATGATCTCAGCATCCTGAGACCGAGCCCCCTGTCATGCTCTGCGCTCAGGGTGGAGTCTGTCCCTCTCCCTCTGCTCCTCCTCCCTCTTGTGCTCTCTCTCTAAAAATAAAGCCCTAAAAAAAAAAAGAAAGAAAGAAAGAAAAGAATCATCCACTATGATGGGAAACAGTTCTTGAAAAAATTGTTCCCGCTTTTCCTGTTATTGGTAGTTCTGAAGGTTAGACATTTTTCCCTCCACAGGGTCAAAAGGTACCTAAATGTTAGTATTCCAACTGGAAAAACATGTGATTCCACCTGGAAAAACGTGCAGTTTTCCTATTTTCACTTGTGTTAATTTGTAATAGAAGGGGGGAAGAGACACACAACAAAGCATTTACGCAAATCAAAAATCAGTAAACAACTTTCAGCAGTTCAACTTGATAACACTTATAAATCTCTTAAACTTTCTTGGCGGGGGGAGTGGGGTTAGGGGGGTAAAGGTCCGTGAAATAGACAAGGAAACCCCAGATACAACCGTCTCTCCTTAAACAGAACTAAGAAGCTGAACTGACTGTTACCCTCTTCACTTATACCCAACCTTTCCGTGGTACAAAATCTCTCCACTCAAACTCCAAAATCAGCCACTCACTTGCCTCTTTGATCCAAACCCTTATGCATAACCCGTACACTCTCAAGACTCATATAAAGCAGTTTACATTCATTTTGCCCGTGTGTGAAAGCACTAAGTAAAAGAGTCAGGATCCATTTGACTTCCAGGGACTTGCGCACATGTAAAGATCCCTAGTTGGGAATCATCAGGTACTAAGGCAGGGAAAGCTGAGTTCGGATTATACAGACACCCTCTCTTTGTTAATTTTCCCTTTGTATACATCCACCCAGGTTCTTTCCTCAAAGATGGGGGGAGGTAGGTCTGGACTGGGGAGAGGCAGGGGGAGAAGATGCTGACGGAATAGAAAATATCAGCAAGCTTCCCACCCAGCTTTCTAGCTGCCCAGTGAGGACTGGCTCAAAGCCACCCACCACCATCCAGCCCCACCCATTAGTCCCAGCAATAAGGTTTCAAATCCATTGAGTGGTTCTCTGTGGCCAAGCCTGGGGTTGGGTTCTGCGATGGGAAGAAGCCAGGAGAGGACCTAATTGGCAATATTTCTGGAGCACTGTTCCTCAGAAAGCCCTCCAGAGTCTGTCCTACTAATTTACATTATAGAGCACATTCACTGGCTTTAAGTGTTCCCCTTTTTTCAATTTCCTCTGAAAAGCCATCTCCCTGCTTAACATTCCTAAAGGGTAAATTTAACTGGAAAACCAATCCAGAAAATGCTGGTGAGATTAAGAAAAACTTTAGGTTAAATTAAGAGTTTAGGTTTCTTGTATTTTGTTCCTTTTCACATTCCTGACATGTATTGCTGATAGGCAGACATTTTGAGCCACGACCTAGGAGAATCCCAATTGCTCTTCCCCAGAAACAGAACTGAAAACATTTTTAAGTGTTCCTGAACATAGGAAGTAAACGATGCAGCTCTCAACACCCCTTTCCCAATTTCCCCCCTGCCCTCCGTGTTTCTTCACTGGGGAGACCTACACAACCTTGGCCCTCCTGCCTGGAAGACTGAAGTCAATATAAGAAGGAGGGCAACCTCTTCGCTCTCGAACCCCCTGTCATCAGAAAGGGTACCATCTGGCTTACCCGAGCCTTCCTGGGAATTCTCTTCACTGGGCATCTGAGATGACCCCAGGGCCCAGGTTGGGTAAAGCTGCTTTGGCGAATCCATTGGAAGCCTGGTCACAGACCGAAGCTCCTCCTGGATCTTCGGGGTCCAGTGGGAGGTGATGCTCAAGACTCAACTTGCTACAAAATACCCTGGGAAGAACTTTATAGGCCAGGAGGAGCAAGAAAAACCCAAACTCCTTTGGAGTGGCAAGAGAAAGAACAAACCTCAAAGCTCCCATCAGGTTCCCTCTTAAAACTACAGATAAGCCAATCAGCCAGCCTATTTTAATGTAAATGCTAATGGTTAAAGGGATAAGGTGAATGGGCGTAACCCTATTAGTGGACTAATAGGGTGATGCTTCATCTGCTCCGCATTAAAACAATCATACTCTCCTACACGTAGGTTGGAAAATTTTAAAAGAGCCTCTGTGGTTGTATCTCCCTAAGGTTGCCTTGAAAATCAGTTTTTCCAAACTACTTCTGGAAATGGCTACTGGTTTGTGAACTGGGCTCTACAGTGTTCTAGTGCAGAGAGATGAAGGGTGGTCCCCCCACAACTGCTAATTAATTCCCAATTAAATTAATTGAGAAAGTTCCCTTAAAAGTTTTCCTTGCCTGACATCTTAAACCTGTGGATGCTAGTAAGGGAACAGAGAGGAGAAATAAAATGTCTGTTGGAAACACTTCAATAGCTTGATATTTTATGGACGTGTGCTTTGGATCTGTAATTTTAGTTTGTTTTCTAGACTATTAATTGAATTGCATTTTTTGTGAGCAGCTGAAATTAAATTTATAAATTCCCACCCCCACCCCAATACTTGTACTGAACTCTGGCAACGAGCACCAACATTAACTGCTGATTTCTGCAGGAGGTAGAGAACAAGTCCCTCCCCCCTCTGGCAAAATGCATGTTTTTTCCCATCTCCTATTTAATGTACAGCTTCCCTACACCGGCTTCAGCTGGAAATCATGAGAAAATACTCAAACGCAATCTCGCTTATTTTTACTAAAAAGCAAAAGTCGAAGTTCTGATTAAGAAATATTTTTGTAGGAGATGAAGAACAGCCATAAATACACATTAGGTTACAATACTTTATTCAAATGGTTCTCAAAATATATGGCCTCCAGACAGGCAGCATCAACAGCCCCTGGTAACTTGTAGGATATAATTAAAAAAGCACTGAGCTCCAACCCAGATCTGCTGAATCAAAGAGGCATCCAGCAGTTTAGCAGGCCTCCCAGGTGAATCAGAAGCACTGCTTTATGGCACGCTTAACTCTCCACTCCTGGTCTGTTCTCAGCGGTTCCCCCTTTGCCATGGATACCTGTCCCCTAGCCGTCTCTCAGAATTCTGCAGGAGACATGAGGGCAAATATCAGATGGCAGGGGTGTAAGATTAGGAGGTAAGACAGTGAAAAGGGCTGGCATAGACTCTCACTCAAAAAATCCAGGTTTAGAGAGAGCCATTCTTACAGGAAGGTGTGGAATATGGATGGTGGAGATGCAGTTTTCTTCAACATGACAGAAGCTGAGCCAACAGAAGGCATCTGCCTTCGGCTCAGGTCATGATCTCAGGGTCCTGGGATCGAGCCCCATATCGGACTCCTTCCTCAGTGGGGAGCCTGCTTCTCCTTCTCCCTCTTGCTTGTGCTCATTATCTCTCTCTCTCAAATAAATAAAATCTTAAAAAAAATAAACTAAAATAAAATAAAAAATCTTTAAAAGTTATAACAGCTTTCTAGTTAACATGTTTTTCTCTTTATCGTATGAAAGATGAGGTAAAAAACCAAACAGAATGAAGCAACTTGAAAACAAACAGGGTGCCTGGGTGGCTCAGTTGGTTAAGTGACTGCCTTTGGCTCAGGTCATGATCCCAGGGTCCTGGGATCAAGTCCTGCATCGGGCTCTCCCTGCTCTGTGGGGAGCCTGCTTCTCCCGCTCCCTCTGCCTGCCACTCCCACCTGCTTGTGCTCTCTCTCTCTCTCTGTCAAATAAATAAATAAAATCTTTTAAAAAAAAGAAAACAAAACAACGCAGACTATAAAAGAATGCATCAAGAAAATGATACCTAATGTCTCAAGAGATAAGAAATCATTTGTAATATTTTTGAAACAAACAGGATGCCCCTTTTAAAGAAGGAAAAGAGCAAAAAAAAAAAAAAAAAGAGTACCTGGATTTAGACATTTGATATTAGAAACAAACAAAAAAAATTGTTTGAAGACAAAAATCGAAGATATTCTCTTAAGTAAAGCAGAACCACAAACAGATATAAAATAGAGAAAATATAAGAAGAGCATTTAATATCAGGAATATAATGGCTCAGATTCCTCAACAACATTGAATGCCAGAGGATAGGGAAAAACACCTTCCAAATTCTGAAGGAAAATACTTCCCAACCTAGAAATCTATATTTAGTCAAACTATTGAGCAAGTGTGGAACATTCCCAGATACTCAGTTTCTCAAAAATGTCACCACCAGGATAGATTCCTTTGTCTTGTGGGGAATTAACTTGATACAAGAACACTACCAGGCAACTACTCCTAAGGTCATGAAACAGAAAGGCTCACAGACCATATTAAAAAGCTCATATCTCAGGCACCTAGGTAGCTCAGTTGGTTAAGCGACGGCCTTTGGCTCAGGTCATGATCCTGGAGTACCAGGATCGAGTCCCACATCAGGCTCCATGCTCAGTGGACGGTCTGCTTCTCCCTCTGACCCTCCTCACTCTCATGCTCTCTCTCTCTCTCTCTCTCTCTCATTCTCTTTCTCTCAAATAAATAAATAAAATCTTAAAAAAAAGAAAGAAAAAGGAACTTGCAGCATATATATGTCCAATAAAGAATACAATAATACTAATGAATAAAAATCCATGAGGGGGTGCCCAGCTGCCTCAATTGGAGAAGCCTGCAACTCTTGATCTCGGTCTCATGGATTCAAGCCCCATGTTGGGTGTAGAGATTACTTAAATAAATAAAACAAAACAAAAAAAATCCATTAGATGAATTTCAAAAAAAGCAAAGATTTCTCATTTGAGGAAATATGAGTAAAGTAACATATAAAACAGTTCACTTCTACTTGAGTTTTAAAACCCTAATTAAGATAGCTTTTAAACTTTTGCATGGCAATTTTAAAATAGAAAAACTAGGAAAGATGTATGGTGAGATTATAGTTGGCAGCTATAGCTGGTAGCTGTGAGCCAAATCTTTGAAATATTGTCTGCAAATAGATATTAAGAGCTTTAAAATAGATACATACAAAACATGAGATTTGAGATCAGGTAAACCGTTAAATTCGTGTTATCTCTAGTGCGTAACACATTACGGAACCATGGACATGAAACGCTTGAGTGAATCAAAACATCATACCAACATCTCTACTTAGACAATTATTATTAAAAACCAAAATTCGACTGAGTAAAATTTAAAGATCTATATTGGGTTTATTCAATGATCCACGCAATGGGACAGCGTCCCATTCAGTGGATAGAAACAGTCCCAATTGGTTTCCAAGTCATTGGCAGTGGGTATTGCGGCGGGCCAAGCCGGGGTTCTTGCGCCGAGATGCTTCAAAGCCTTATTAAAAATGTTTGGATCCCCATGAAGCCCTACTATACCCAGGTTTACCAGGAGATTTGGTTAGGAATGGGGTTGATGACTGTCATCATTTATAAAATCAGGAGTGCTGATAAAAGAAGTAAAGCTTTGAAAGCTTCCAGTCCTGAGCCTGCTCATGGCCATCATTGACCGGCTGTACTTGGAGCACATGTCCCATGGAGCATCAGTCTGTAAATCTCAGCGCGCTGTTAGATGGGAACGTGGAGCACTGCCATACACTTGTAGACGTGTTGTGTCCCCGTGGCATGAATAAATGTACCTGAGGTGCACCACTGCCCCCCCCAAAAAAAGAAACAATCCCGATTGGTTTCAACTTTTTCTATGTGTTGGGGACGGTTGCCATTATTCTTCCCTTGGTCCTGTAACACTCAGGCCTAGCTTGCAGAGCAGGGAGATTTTTAGGCAATCTCTAAGAGATACAACTAGAAAAGATAGGCTCTTTAAATTATCCAAAAGAGGGGCGCCTGGGTGGCTCAGTTGGTTGAGCGACTGCCTTCGGCTCAGGTCATGATCCTGGAGTCCCGGGATGGAGTCCCACATCGGGCTCCCTGCTCAGTGGGGAGTCTGCTTCTCCCTCTGACCTTCTTCCCTCTCGTGCTCTCTATCTCTCATTCTCTCTCTCTCAAATAAATAAATAAAATCTTTAAAATAAATAAATAAATAAATTATCCAAAAGAATTGTAGAAGCTGTCATTTTTTTTTTTTTTTTTTTTTTTTTTGGTGAGAGAATGGAATTGGAAGCATATCAGTTCTAATTTAATCTCAATACCCACCCACCTAATTATTTCAGTCAATGGTTCATTTATTTTTCATTGGACTGGCAGATAGGTTTACTTGATAGGCTAAAAGGAGGTAAGAATTGAATTTCTAGGACAGTCCCACCTACCGTTTTACTGGAAGTCTGCTCTAATTGAGCTGAAGTTCTTTTCAGATCAACTTGAAGCAAAATATCATCTTTCTGTTCCGGACTTCCGGGAGGAGGCCAGACCTAGATCTGTTCAGATCTAGGTGGAACTTCAAGCTGTGACTAGAGCTCCATGGACCCACCATAGAAGTTTACCTTGAACTGGAGTATTCACAGATGGGCAGGGAAGAAAATTAACAGGAAGACACAGAGAAGCCGATAAACCTCTTTTTGACAAGACAGAGATAAGCCAGATAACCCTCTTCTTCTTTTTAAGATTTTATTTATTTATTTGAGAGAGAGAGAGCACAAACAGGGAAGAGGCAGAGGGAGAGGAAGAAGCAGGCTCCCTGACGAGCAGGAAGGCTGACATGGGACTCGATTCCAGGACCTGGGGATCATGACCTGAGCCAAAGGCAGACGCTTAACCAACTGAGACACCCAGGTGCCCCATGATAACCCCTGTCTTGACAATGGGAAATGTCATATTCTTTGTATTAATTTCCAGTCCTTGAAGGAGGAATATAAGTACAGCTCTTCAAGCCGGAAGCAGGAGTATAAGTCCTTCTTGTAGCAAAACAGGAGGGCAAAGGGAAAATTTGTTAAGGGTGAACAACATTGTTAAACTATGTTAACTATGCATCGCTAAGAACAAGACAACAGGCCCAAAATGGACTCACTTGTGCTAAGCCCCACCTCGCCAAACCAAAAATTAATTACAATTTTGGTTCTCCCTAGAAACAGAATCTCAAACCAGTCAACCAGGGATCACCTGATCAGCACTAGTTAGGTAATCTGATAGACTCTTGCTATCCCCTATGGGTAAATAACCTTGCCATAACCAATCTGCTTTTTGCCTAAGTATAATGTCCTGTTCCTGCCCCCTTTTGCCTTGAAAGTCTTTCATTTTATACAGCCCTTTGGAGCTCCTTTCTATCTGCTAGATAGGATGTTTCCCCGTTTGAACTGAGTTTTGCTCAAATAAACTCTTACACATTTTAATATGCCTAAATTCATCTTTTTTTACTAAATCAGTTCATATCATTTTATTCATATTTGAGCTCCACTGGAGTCAGTGATGAAGTGTCATCTTTCCTTCCAAGAATGAAGTCTTCAGGTAACATCTCAGGTGCTACCTGAGCTAACTGGTCATCACAAGAAGGTAGAGTCCATAATTCCTCGAATTCAGAGGTTTCTCTTTTCTGGAGGCATCAAATCAATCACCATGCTGCCAAAGTCCACACAGAGCCAATCATCAGGGTCTTTCCCTTCTCTTACTATGCGACTCACTTTTATATTTCGGGCATTTGTACGTTTTCACAATGTGAAAAGAAGTTCTCTACTTGAAAGGGTTTTCTACTACCAATCACGAAGTAATCTGTATATTTCATTTCTGTTGGACCCTTAATCTCACAAACGTCTCTTGCATTTTCTAGTCTCAAAAGCAAAACCAGCGTATCGATGTCAAATTTAGGGCCAGAATGATATGCAGTGCCTGACTCCGGGCGCCCCAAGCTGGCTGCCCCTCCGCCGGCTCAGTAGGGCCACTGCCGCAGTGCAGGGCACGTGCGAGTTCTGGAGTCAGGCAGGTGGGGCCCAACGCTTGTCCCACCTTCCGCCAACCCCGCAGCGGGCAGCCCCCCAGGCGGGTCCAGCACCCTCTGCTACCCTGCACCACAGCCGGGTCTGCATCCACTGCCCCACACTGCTTGCTTAAGCTTATTGTTTTGTTTTGTTTTTAATTAACATATAATGTATTATTTGTTTCAGGGGTACAGGTCTGTGATTCATCAGTCTTACACAATACACAGTGCTCACCCTAGCACATACCCTCCCCAGTGTCCATCACCCAGCCACCCCATTCCCCCGCCCCGCCCAAGCTTAGCTTTAACAGTACAGGACGCTCCAGTCCCCAGACTCATTTCTGGAAAGGGGGATGATAAACAGTGAAATAGCTTCATCTACTGGAGGTCTTCATCTACATGGAGTCTTTAAGATCGGATGAATGGAATTTTTAAAATTCTAATCTGCCCCAAGGGGTTGAACTGATGAAGCTGGAATCTTGGCTGTCCTTTCTCTCTGATCTGTGGAGCCCACCTTTTCCCTCCAGGTGGCTTCTCTAGCTCAGAAGTGTTTTCCCTTCAACTGTGCCAGGTTGGTTTCAGGTCAGGCAACAGAGCCGCAGGCAAAATTAAAGTGTTGCCCCTCAGGGCACAAACATTCTGGTGGATGGAGACAACAAACCGCAGATCCAAAATATAGGGTAGGGTAGGTAGTGAAACATATTCCAAAGAGAGGTAAAGCCTGGTAAAGGAGAGGGGAAAGCTGCTGTTTCCCAAACACACAGTTAATGAATTACTCGATGTACTGCTCTGGGCTCGCTTCTGGTGGGGCGGGTCTCCCCTTGCGGCCCTTGTCCTTGCTTTGGTCCCTCTGCCCCGTGGGCGGCACCCCCGTGCCCGCCAGTGTGTCTCCTCTGCCTTCCCTCAGGTTCTCCACTGCGCCTCGAGTCCAGAAGCCTGTTTCCACTGGCGTCTAGGGCCATCTGCCCGGGAGTCGGGCCTTGAGGCCTGACACACGGGGTGGGGACAAATGGTCGGGTGCCCAGCACCTGCACCCACCTCGGGACCGAGGTTCTCTGCAGCCCCATGCGCCTGCCGAGCGCCCAGGCGCCCTGCGCTTTGCCTCTCTCCCCGCACCGACTGCCGTTGCCTTCCTTTCCGCGAATCCACTTTAGTTCTTGAAATTCCACAAGGAAGAATCAGTACTCCCCGGGGTCGAATCCTGGGTCTATGATCAATTATTGAACAGCTTAGTGGAAAACATTTAACGACTTTCCAATATGAGAGTCGGCTAAAGAGCAGCCTCCCAGACGGGGTTCTGATGGAAAGAGCTCAGTATGCGCTGGGGCCGTAAATTTCCCAACATTTGTGGTTTGAATGAAGATATGGGACTCATGAAAGTACTGGTTAACTAGTAAGTTAGGCCTATCAGAAGAGAGGAGCAAATACTGCCGGCATTCCCAAGTTTGCTTAAAGACGAGATTTCAGGAAAGACAAGGAGGTAATGCTGGTGAGGCACAAACCAAGTGGAACATTGTATTTCAGCTTTGGAAACCCAGTCCGGAGATCAAAGGAATGCCTGTGTCTTTGTTCCTGTTGTTTCATTGACTTTCTGCCTTGACTTCTCTTTTTGAGAAAAGGAACCCAGACACAAAGGCTTGTTGTCTTTCCTTTGTTTACCTGTGAAGAACCTCTGGTGCAGTCCATTGTTCCTTGTTAAAGAGGATATCTGACTTGGGGGGCAGGCGGCAAGGGACTTCCAGAGGAGGCACTTCACCCTACAGATTTTATTTACTTTGTCTCCTTTCACCAGCCGCATGCTCAGAAATGCTGGCAGAGGGCCTCAGCCCTGGTACCAAGCCCCCATCCCCTGTTCCAGAAGGACAACAGGGCAGGAAGATTGGACACCAATGCTTTTCAACTTCCCATAGTACAGTTTCCATGATTCCTTGTCTTTTCCCTCCAGCTCTGTCTTTCTCGTGTCATTATCCTCATTTCACAAGCCAGCTGTATAGTTTGAATGCTTTTCTGATTTCAATTCGTTTTTATTCCATTTTATTTATTTGCCCCAAGAAGAAACATCAGGACCCATGGGATGCAAGTGTTGTAGAATTCTAATGTCAATGAGCACTGAGCATGCCTCATGCCTGGATCTTGGTTTCTTTTTTTATTTTTATTTTTAAAGATTTTATTGATTTATTTGACAGAGAGAGACAGCAAGAGAGGGAACACAAGCAGGGGGAGTGGGAGAGGGAGAAGCAGGCTTCCTGCCGAGTAGGGAACCCGATGCAGGACTCGATCCCAGGACCCTGAGATCATGACCTGAGCCGAAGGCAGACGCTTAACTAACTGAGCCACCCAGGTGCCCCTGGATCTTGGTTTCTAATACCATTTTCTATAGAAAAGGAACCAAGGCTCCTCAGGGAAATGGTTATTTCTAGGATTGCGGCAGGAAATATATAAAATAAATCCTGAGCACTTTGTAGTGCCAGAAAGTAAGGAAGTGTTTAAAAAAAAAAAAGAGGGGCATCTGGGTAGCTCAGTCAGTTAAGCATCCAACTGTTGGTTTTGACTAAGGTCATAATTTCAGGGTCATGAGAGCAAGCCTCACGTCGGATTCCTCTGGGCACGGAGCCTGTTTAAGAGTCTCTCCCTCTCTGCCCCCCACCCCACTCATGTGCTCTCTCTCTCTCAAATTAATAAATAAATCTTTAAAATAAAAAGAAAAAAGAAAAACAACACAATGCACACATTGGTAGGGGCATGTAAAAGGAAAATATGAAGTAATATTGGATTCTAACCCAAAGTATAAAATAAATATCCATGAGTCCCTATGGATAAAAATAACTGATTCTAGAAATTGGCAAATGGAGGAGAAGAGACAAATCTCTCATGCAAAGAATTCCAAATAAGTTTTGTTTTCACCCATTCCACAAGGAGAATGGGCATATCTCCCCCTCCTTAAGTATGGGCTGCACATAGTCACTTCATTTCAAAGTGTACAGTGTGGAAAGCAGGGGAAGAAAGGACACTTTTATGGGGGAGAAACCTAACAAACATTACCTCAGCCAGATGATCACGGCCAACATTAACAGTGATGAGTCACATTGGTAGCATGTACCCTTGATACGTTATGATGAAAGTGGCACTTTGCCTCTGTGGGCTCCTTCCAATAACCCATAACCCTGCTCTCACCACAAGAAAGACATAAAGACAAATTCCAGTACTGCGGTATCCTACAAAACACCTCACCGGGACTCCTCAAAATTGTCAAGGTTGTCAGGGCGCCTGCGTGGCTTAATCAGTTCAGCATCTGCCTTTGGCTCAGGTCATGATACCAGGTCATGATCCAGAGTTGGGGTCCTTGCTCAGTGGGGAGTCTGCTTCTCCCTCTGCCTGCCTCTCTCCCTCCCCCTCCTTCTCCCTCTTCCCTCTCCCTGCTCCTGCTCTCTCTCTCTTTCTCTCTCAAATAAATATATAATAAAATCTTTAAAAAGAATTCTCCAGGACGTCAAAAACAAGGCAAGTCTGAGGAATTGCCCAACCAAGAGAATGATAAAGGAGACACGACGACTAGATGTAATGTGGTATCTGGCATGGGATCCTGGAAGAGAAAAAGGAAGTTAGGTAAAACCTAAAGGAAATCATGGCGCCTGGGTGGCTCAGTTGTTAAGTGTCTGCCTTCGGCTCAGGTCATGATCCCAGGGTCTTGGGATCGAGCCCCGCATCAGGCTCCCCGCTCCGCGGGAAGCCTGCTTCTCCCTCTCCCACTCCCCCTGCTTGTGTTCCCTCTCTCGCTGTGTCTCTCTCTGTCAAATAAATAAATAAAATCTTAAAAAAAACACCAAAAACCTAAAGGAAATTTAAATAAATTATGACTGTATTTAACAATAATGTATTAATATTGGTTTATTATTTTTAAATATCTTATTTATTTATTCGAGAGAGTGAGAGAGCACAAGCAGGGGGAGTGGCAGAGGGAGAAGCAGGCTCCCGCCGAGCAGGGAGCCCGATGCGGGGCTCGATCCCAGGACCCTGGGACCATGACCTGAGCCGAAGGCAGACGCTCAACCACCGAGCCACCCAGGCGCCCCTTAATAGTGGTTTATTAATGTTAACAAATATACCATACTAAAACAAGATCGTAATAGGGGACACCAGGGGTGGAGCATATGTGAACTCGGTATTTGCTTTTCAATTTTCCTATAAATCTAAAGCTATTAGAAAACAAATGAGGTCTATTCCAGCCAGGGCACAGCTCTTGGTGGTTTGACTTTTCATCCTTTATGTAAAGTCAGCAGCTTCAGCCTTCTCTACCTTTGTTTCCCTCAGGCTACCTTCACCTTTATTAGGAATTTTGTATATCTTTCCAACAGTGATAGTATATTTATATTAGAATTCTTTTTTGAAGATTTTATTTATTTATTTATTTTTAAATATTTTATTTATTTATTTGTCAGACAGAAAGAGAGAGCACAAGAAGGGGGAGCAGTAGGCTGAGGGAGAAGCAGGCTCCTGGGGAAGGATGCAGGACTTAATCCCAGGACCCCAAGATCATGACCTGAGCTGAAGGCAGAGGCTTAACTGACTGAGACACCCAGGCGCCCTACGATTTTATTTTTAAGTAATTTCCACACCCACCATGGGGCTCCAACTCACAACCCCAAGATCAAGATTCACATGTGTTACCGTCTGAGCCAGCCTGGCACCCCTGTTTGTGTTAGAATTTTTTTTTTTTTTAAAGATTGTGTTTATTTATTTGATAGAGAGAGACACAGCGAGAGAGGGAACACAAGCAGGGGGAGCGAGAGAGGGAGAAGCAGGCCTCCCGCCGAGCAGGGAGCCCGATGTGGGGCTCGATCCCAGGACCCTGGGATCGCGACCTGAGCCGAAGGCAGACGCTTAACGACTGAGCCACCCAGGCGCCCCTATATTAGAATTCTTAATGTTTTGTGCAGTTTCATAGACTTTGAGTGCTTTTGTCCCTTTACCTTATATTCTCCGTAATGACTGTGTGTGTGTGTGTGTGTGTGTGTGTTTCTGCTTGTGTGCATATGCACACACATAATTTTGCAGGGCGTGAGGTCTTTCTGAAGTCACATGTGGCAGACTGAATAATGGCCCTTGAAAGATGTGCACATTCTGTTCCCTGGAACCTGTGAATATGTGACCTTCCATGGCAAAAGAGACTTTGCAGATGTGATTAAGATTCTGGACATCAGGAGATGATCCTGGATAATCCAGGTGGGCCCAAGATAATCATAAAGGTCTTTATAAGAGGGAGGCTGGAGGGTCACACAGAGAAAACCGTGTGACAACAGAAGCAGAGGGCAGAAAGGCGAAGTGATTGGGGAGCCATGACCAAGGGAAGAGGGCAAGCCGTATAAGCCCCTCCCCTTCCTGCCCCCGCTCCTCCTGTGTCTTCAACTCTGTTCCTTCCCATGAATATGTCTGAACATGCGTTAAGACCCTGCCTACAAAAAACACCTCCTTCTTTCATTCATTCTTTCTCTTTCTCTCTTTCTTTCTCCCTTCCTTCCTTCCTTTCTTTTTCTTTCCTGTCTTCCTTCAGGCCTGCTTTAAACTCTTCAAAGTCCCCATTGTCCGAAGATTGAAGTCCACATTTTCCATATGGTTTACAAGGCCTTTCATACTCTAACCTCTCTTTTACTTTACCACCTTATCACTTCTCCCAGGGCTTGTCTTTTTTTTTTTTTTTTAAGATTTTATTTATTTGACAGAGAAAGACACAGCGAGAGAGGTAACACAAGCAGGGGGAGTGGGAGAGGGAAAGGCAGGGGGAGTGGGAGAGGGAAAGGCAGGGGGAGTGGGAGAGGGAAAGGCAGGCTTCCGGCGGAGCAGGGAGCCCGACGCGGGGCTCGACCCCAGGACTCAGGGATCATGACCGGAGCTGAAGGCAGACGCTTAACGTCTGAGCCACCCAGGCGCCCCCTCCCAGGGTTTGTCTTATGCTCTGCTCCATTCTCAGCCCCATCCCAAGTTGTAGGGGCCCTCAGGCCCCACACGCGGGGGCACATGTGCCCTTCTCCCTCCTGCCCCGCCGGTCCCCCAGATCCCATGACATAATGGTAAATACTTGTTACGGCTGAGTCAGGCTGAGCACTTTACTGTTATTATGTCAGTTAATCCTAACCATGTCCCTATAGGATAGGGACCTTTCTTTTTTTCCTTCTTCAGTAAGGAAACTAAGGCATAGAGGTTAAGTAACTTGCACCAAGTCACATGGCAAAAATGATGGTGCCCTGGAAGGATCCAGGCGGTGTGTCTTCAGAGTACGTGTTCTTAGCCACTCCTCCAGGCTTTAGTGAAATGACATTTCTTCCAGGAAGCAGCCCTGATCTCTCATTTCTAGGTAAGGCGCTTTTCACATTGCTTTCCCCGCCGCTGTACTCACCTTATCACATCATCACTGTTGGTTCCTTATCAGTCCCTTCACCAGAGTGTAAACTCCATGAAAGAAAGGAGTCGTTCAAGAACATCATTAGTATGGTGGCATTCACACTGTCTTGCCAGTGACCCACATTAAGAAATAACCCCAATATAGGGGTGCCTGGCTGGCTCAGTTGGTAGAGCATGAGACTGTTGATTTTGAGGGTTGTAAGTTCGAGCCCCACATTGGGTATAGAGATTACTTAAAAACAAAATCTTCCAAAAAAAAAAAAAAGAAAGAAAAAGAAGAAATAAACTCAGTATAAAATTTAAAAAATAGGGCGCCTGGGTGGCTCAGTTGGTTAAGCGACTGCCTTCGGCTCAGGTCATGATCCTGGAGTCTCGGGATCGAGTCCCACATCGGGCTCCCTGCTCAGCAGGGAGTCTGCTTCTCCCTCTGACCCTCTTCCCTCTCGTGCTCTCTTTCTCTCATTCTCTCTCTCAAATAAATAAATAAAATCTTAAAAAAAAAAAATTTAAAAAATAAAAAATTGAAAGCGCCCCCCCAAAAGAGAAAAGAAATATACCCAGTAACATATCCAGATAAATATTAAAAGCTAAAAATGTCAGGAAAAAATCATTAGCCATTGTACAATGCATTCTGATATTATCTATAGTTTTGTTTTTTTTTCAATGCTGACACACAAATTTATTTTGCTATTCATTAATGACTCAAAGGTTGAAAAACACCCACCTAGTGCTTTGCCTGGAACAAAGTCAAGACATCATAATATCTGTTTAACCATTTGTTCATTGTTAATTCAATTTGCCACGTATATTTCATACTCATATATAATAAATCACAAGTATTCAAAGAACGAATACATTCATTTTCAAGGTTGTTTTGGTTTTTGTTCTTTCTTCTTCTCCCTTAAAATTTGTAAATTCTGCTACTACTCTTGAAACAACAAAAATAAACTTGGAGCTCCTGAATCTCAACAGGTTAAAGAGGTTAATCCTAAGAGTAAAGGTCAAGAGCAACATCTTTTCTATTATCATCTGACCCTCTTAAACAAGAATACTTTTAAAAATTTGTTATCTAAGGGGTACCTGGGTGGCTCAGTTGGTTAAACCGCTGCCTTCGGCTCAGGTCATGATCCCAGGGTCCTGGGATCGAGCCCCACATCGGGCTCCCTGCTCATGCAGGAAGACTGCTTCTCCATCTGCCTGCCGCTCCCCCTGCTTATGCTCTCTCCCTCTCTCTCTCTCGCTATCTCTCTCTGTGTGTCAAATAAATAAATAAATAATAAAAAAATCTTTAAAAAAATAAAAATAAAAATTTGTTATCTAAGAATGCAAGGCTTAGAAAATACTGTTATCCAAGGCAATAAGAATGACCCCAGTGACCTTTATCAACTGCAAATATTTACCCTTAGAGGAAAGGAAGACTATTTTTTGTTTTCTTTGCTCTAGGCCCAGACATTCAGGGTAATGTTTTAGATAAAATCCACAGTTTAGACATAGTATTAATATTTTACTTTCCTTGACTTGGAGAAACCAAAAAGATCCAGAAGAGAAATTGTTCACAACCATTTATTTAAATTTAAAAATTTTTTTTAAAGATTTTTTATTTATTTATTTGAGAGAGAGAATGAGAGATAGAGAGCATGAGAAGGAAGAGGGTCAGAGGGAGAAGCAGACTCCCTGCTGAGCAGGGAGCCTGATGCGGGACTCTATCCTGGGACTCCAGGATCATAACCTGAGCCGAAGGCAGTTGCTTAACCAACTGAGCCACCCAGGCGCCCACCATTTATTTAAATTTTAAATAACCATTCAAGCAATTTCTTAATCATAATGTACAAAATATTAAATATAAAGTTTCATAATGAAATATCATTTATCTCTCACCTAATTTTAATTTACAAGGTTATTCAACTCTGTTAAGTATTTATTTTATTTATTAATTATATTTATCCTATCTAAAATATATAATTGATTATTGCTATATGTTTATATTTATTTTTATTCCAGATTAGTTTTTACAAATACTTTGAGGTAAGCCATTCTAATTATGAAAATCTACTGAGTATATAAATTTATGGATTTAAGGTAGCAATTTCATTGATAAGACTAAATAGTCTTAAGGATGCCTGGGTGGCTCAGTTGGTTGGGTGTCTGCCTTCGGTGCAGGTCATGATCCCAGGATGCTGGGATGGAGTCCTGCATCGGGCTCCTTGCTCAGCGGGGAGCCTGCTTCTCCCTCTGTCTCTGCCTCTCCCCGCTGCTCATTCTCTCTCTCTCTGTCTCTCAAATGAATAAAATCCTTAAAAAAAAAAGATTAAATAGTCTTATTTTTTTTAAAGCTTTTATTTATTTGACAGAGAGAGACACAGCGAGAGAGGGAACACAAGCAGGGGGAGTGGGAGAGGGAGAAGCAGGCTTCCTGCCGAGCAGGGAACCCAATGCGGGGCTCCATCCCAGGACCCTGGGACCATGACCTGAGCCGAAGGCAGACGCCTAACGACTGAGCCACCCAGGTGCCCCAGTAGTCTTCATTTTTAAAATTCATTTTAATTATGAAAGAGAAAGATTGGTAATACCAAGTATTCTAAGTCAGTGGTTCTCAGACCTTATGACTTAAAAAACCAGTATCATTTCCCATTTCTCTACACACAAAAACATTCCAAATATTTTTTTCCCCAGTAAGACAATTAATGAAAAAATACCACCATTTATTCCCACTATCACTTCATAAAATATAAAAGAGAGACATGTTCTCAGATTAAGTTGCAGGCCACACCTAGAAAAGACAGCTAGTACTTAGATGACAAATACTTAGGTAAGAATATATGCATATATGTGTGCATATATAAGTGTGCCTGACTCAATTTTTTCCTGTTGGTTATTGTTATTATTTTTTAAAGATTTCATTTATCCATTTGTCAGGGAAAGAGAGAGAGACAGAGAGAGGACAAGCAAGGGAGCAGCAGGCAGAGGGAGAATCAGGTTCCCTACGGAGCAAGGAGCCTGACGCAGGACTCCATCCCAGGACCCTGGGATCATGACCTGAGCCGAAGGCAGACGCTTAACTTACTGAGCCACCCAGGTGCCCCTACCTGTTGGTTATTGATTAGCAATTTGGCCATATTGTACAAAAACTTACAGTATGCATATTCTTTGACCCAGCAATTCCACTTCTAGAAAACTGTTCTGTAGAAGTACTTGAATAAGTGCCCTAAGACATTTCTATTTATTTATTCAACAAATAATATTTACTTATTTATTATATTTATTGTGTACTGACTGTCTTGCCGCACTGGAACGTAAGTTGTTTGAAGTCAGGGATTTTTATCCTTAGTTCACCTGTACATCCCAAATGTGTCAAACAATGCCTGGCACAAATATCCGTTGAACAGATGAATGAAATTATTAGTATGTTAAAAAAAATACATGCTGTGAACAGGGCAAAGGAGATTGCAAGTGTGGGAGAAGAGCAAAGTGGGAAAGTAAAATGGAATGGTAAGAATACGCTTTAAGGACAGTGGGAAGAATGTGTAGAGACTTGAGGGAGGTGAGAAAGTCAGACATGGGGACATCTAGTGAGAGTCTTCCTGGCAGCGGGAGCAGTGAGTACATAGAGAATTTGGAGTAGCACCAGCTTGGGGGGAGGGGAGATCTCACATACACACACACACACACACACACACACACACACACACACACACACACTAGAGTAGAAGCAAAACCACTGTTCTGGAGCCAAATGAACAAGGGGCAACATTAGTAGATAAGGCAACTGTAGACACCACTTTTCCCCCAGGTGAAACAGAGAGCCAGTGGAGGGTTTCTGAGCAGATGAATGAATGAGTTAACTGAACTTTTTAAAGAATTTGGCTGATGTAGGGCACCTGGATGGCTCAGTCGGTTGAGCGTCCGACTCTTGATTTCATCTCAGGTCTTGATTTCATCTCAGGATTGTGGGATCCAGCCCCGTGTTGGGCTCTGCACTCAGTGGGGAGTCTGTTTGAGATTCTCTCTCTCCTTCTCCTTCTGCTCCTCCCCCCTCTCACGTACATGCATTCTCTCTCTAATATAAAGGCAGAGATCAATTTAGAGGTTACGGTATAATTTAGAGAAGAAATAGTAGTGTCTCAGATTAGAGTGGCTTCAGGGGAGTACAGATTCTGAAAATATTTTGAAGATAGAGCCAGTAGAATTTCCTGATGAACTGAATATGGGGTATGAGAGAACAGAGTCAAGGAGAATTTCAAGGCTTTGTTCTGAACACCTGAAAGGACACGGTTGGCATTAGCTAAGGTAGAAAAGCCTGCATGTGGTGATGCAAAGTAGGGTATGGTATGGAGATCAGAAATTCCACTTTGAATAATATAAACTTTTACAATGATTTTTAGACACCCAAGAGGAGATGAACAGATAGCTTCGTAAAATAGTTCTGGAATAGAGAGAAGGTCTGAGCAGACAAAAATTCATCAGCATATATATGGTATTAGAAGCCACAGACTAGATGCGGTCACCAAGATAGTGAATGTAATTATAAATGAAAAGAGACCTGGGGCGCCTGGGTGGCTCAGTCGTTAAGCGTCTGCCTTTGGCTCAGGTCATGATCCCAGGGTCCTGGGATCGAGCCCCGCATCGGGCTCCCTGCTCAACGGGAAGCCTGCTTTGATTGAGCCAGGCTCAATCAACCCGAGCCAAAGGCAGATCCTTAACGGGCTGAGCCACCCAGGGGTCCTCCCTCCCCCCCAATTTTTTTTTATATTTTAAGATGGGAAAAATGATAGCATGTTCATATACCACTAGGACGGATCCAGTAAAGATGGGAGAAATGGGTGAGGTGAAGAGAGAAGAGAATAGCTTAGTGATGAACTGGAATAAGCAAGAGGGATGCAGTCAGTACACAAGCCAAGAGACTGGCTTTGGATAGTCATTCACAGTAAGAGGAAGGCACAGTGTGTGGGTGCATATGTGGGTAAGTAGGTCGGTGTGGTTTTGAGAGGCTTTGGAAGTTCTCTTGCTTCCTTCAGTTTTCTAAGGGACTTAAGGAGCAAGATGAGAGTGAGGATGAGAGAGATGATAGAAGTTTTAGGAAAGACAGAAACATGTTAAGAGACTGGGAGAAGACCTAACCCAGGAAATATAGTGTGATTCCCGCTTGAGGTCTGTGCTAATAAACAGAGTTGTTTGTAACATGAAAAATTATTGAACTGAATAGGGTGTTGCCATTAAAAAAATGAAGTTGGGACGCCTGGGTGTCTCAGTCGGTTAAGCGGCTGCCTTCAGCTCAGGTGATGATCCCAGGGTCCTGGGACAGGTTCCCTCCTTGGGCTCCTTGCTCAGCGGGGAGTCTGCTTTTCCCTTTGCCTGCTCTCTCTGTCAAATAAATAAAATCTAAAAAAAAAAAAACAAACCAAATCAAACAATAATTCTCTATATTTGTATATTTCTAAAGGAATATAAATAGGGGTGCCCACAACTGTTGGCAGTATAAACTGAAACATTATCTAAAACAATTTGTCCAAAAGATTTAAGACCCTTAACAGTCTTTATGTGCAATGAAGTAATAATTAGACTTATAATTTAATAAGAATATAATATGAACTGCAGATAAAATTTAATTGGCATGTGATGAAATGCAGCATAATTATTTAGTGTCTAAAAATTAAAAATATTCCTAAATGAGTAAAATATAGTGCATGCAAAGTGATATTATTATAGTCATTAATGTGATTCTAAGGGATTTTATTCATTATTATTTTGCTTTTGTTTTTGGCAATATGATAAAATATTCAGACTGTTAAATGGCAAGAATGAGGTCTTATAGGATATAGAAAAATACTAAAAATATTAACCCTGTGTACCTTCTGGATTTTTTTTAAAGATTTTATTTATTTATTTGAGAGAGAGAGAATGAGAGATAGAGAGCACGAGAGGGAAGAGGGTCAGAGGGAGAAGCAGACTCCCCGCTGAGCAGGGAGCCCGATGTGGGACTCGATTCCGGGACTCCAGGATCGTGACCTGAGCCGAAGGCAGTCGCTTAACCAACTGAGCCACCCAGGCGCCCCTACCTTCTGGATTTTCCCCCCAACATTCTATTACTAGTCCTACTCAGACTATAGTTCTTGTCATTCATTCACCCATTAAACATAACTATAAATAAATAATATACTTCATAGTAAAATAATGGCGTTGGGTGGTGCAGTTGGTTAAGCATTCGATTCTTGGTTTCTGCTCAGGTTGTGGTCTCAGGGTTGTGAGATGAGCCCCAGGTTGGGCTCCCTGCTCAGTGGGGAGTCAGCTTGAGATTCTCTCTCCCTCTCCCTCTGCTTCTCCCACTCATTCTCTCTCTCAAATAAATAAATAAAAACATCAAGAGTCGCACACTCCATCCCCTGAGCCATCCAGGTGCTCTGCTGTTGTCTTTCTCATCTCGCTAATTGATAGACATTTCGTTGCTTTAATCTGCTTTTTTTTCCCTACTGAGGTTAAATATCTTTTATACTTATGATCACAATAATTCTGTTGGACCGATATCTTTTTTGTTGTATTGATTAGAAAACTGAAAGCCAGAGAAACAATTTGTCCAGGACTCCCCAGACAGGGAATGATAGAGCTGGGGTTTTAATCTAAGTCCTTGACTACAGAACCAATTCTATGCTATTTACCCATATTGCCTCACTTTTGAATTTCTGATTTGGGCTGAAAATCCAGAATCACATATTTTTGTAAAAATCCTTAAAGACAATCCAATTCAATCTTGTGATTTTATTGGTAAAGAAAGTGAGGCCCAGATAGGTTAACAATTTATGACATTGCAGACCATTTAAATCTTTCTATTTAAAAAATTTCCATGCTTGGGTAGGTATCATAAAACACTGACACTGAGTGAAACAACCAGGATTACATGGTCATTGGAGGAACTGTGATTACATTAGATCTTCTGACTCTTGCTTGATGTGGTGCTTTTTCTTGCTATATATATATATATATCGCTATATTAAACACTCTCAATTATTTTCTTTCCCTTGATTAAACTCCCTTTTAATAAACAAAAATAACAATAATTAATACCAGCTAACTTTTATCAAGTATGTCAAATGACAAAATTAAAACAATTTAGTAAATGACAAAACTAAAACAATTTAGTAACAAGTTTGATGTCTTTTTTTTTTAAGATTTTATTTATTTACTTGACAGAGAGAAACACAGCGAGAGAGGGAACACAAGCAGGGGGAGTGGGAGAGGGAGAAGCAGGCTTCCCGCCAAGCAAGGAGCCCGATGCAGGGCTCGATCCCAGGACTCTGGGATCATGACCTGAACCGAAGGCAGACGCTTAAGGACTGAGCCACCCAGGTGCCCCGATGTCTTTTTTTTTTTTAAATGTCCTTTATTTAAGAGAAAACAACCATGGATTGGGAGAGTACAGTGCTTCACAGCAAAGGGACACTGTTCCCAAGGGATTTATTTGATGCAAGTCTTATAGAGCTTTAGGAGAGGCAACATGAGAACAGGGCATGATTGGCTAGGTTGGGGATTTCCTTAGAAGGCTAGCAAGTCCTATTTTCCAGGGAAAGGTGAGCTAGCTAAAGCTGAGTTGGAGGACGGTGATTGATGTATATTAAATTTTCCTAATAGGTGTTTCCATAAATGCAGGCTAAGTTAGGTTTAGTTTTGTGACATGGGCATCAGGCTACTTGGGTGGCCTCCATTTTGTGGGTACTGATATAGTAATGGACTTTATCAAATGCTTCAATGGCAGACATTGTCCTGAGCATTGCGTACACATCATCCCATCAGATTTCCTCAGCACCGTAGCAAAGAATGTTTTATTGTTACTTTACAGTTGAGTGACTTGGTCATGATCACACAACTCGTAAGTGGTAGAACCTGAATTTAAACCAGTTTGCCTGATTCTGACTTTTTTTTTTAAGATTTTATTTATTTATTTATTTATTTATTTGAGAGAGAGAGAGCATGAGCTTTGGGGAGGGGCAGAGGGAGTGGGAGAAGCAGACTTCCCGCTGAGCAAGGAGCCAGATGTGGGGCTCAATCCCAGGACCTGAAGATCATGACCTGAGCCAAAGGCAGATGCTTAACCGACTGAGCCACCCAGGTACCCCTAATTCTGAAGTCAGAAAAGTTGAATAAGGAAAAATGAAACGCAACCCACACTTATTGTTGAAAACAGGTGAAGATTGTAGATGAATTAAAGCTTTCTTTTAAAAGATTTTATTTATTTATTTGACACAGAAAGAGAGAGAGGGAGAGAAAGAACAACCAGGGGGAATGGCAGGCAGAGGGACAGGGAGAGGGAGAAGTAGGCTCCCCGCTGAGCAAGGAGCCCGACGCAGGCTCTGGTCAATCCCAGGACCCCGGGATCATGACCTGAGTGAGCCAAAGGCAGACGCTTAACTGACTGAGCCACCCAGGTGCCCCTATAGATGAATATAAAGGTGTTAACATTTAGCTTTTTAGGATGCAAGCAGGAGGACATAGGAGAAATGGGAATGGGGGAAACTTGGCTATCTAGAAGAATGAGACCTCTGGAAATAGCACCAATTCATTTCGTACATTTATTTGTTGCACAGATATCTACTGAATGTTTACTACCTGCCAGACACTTCCTTGGGCCGTGGAGATACTTAGAGGAAAATACACAGTGGAGAGATTTAGATGAAAACACATGACTCCCATTCTGCAGAAGTATATCGTCTGGGAGGGACAGGGATAAAAGACACAGTGAGGGGCACCTGGGTGGCTCAGTTGTTGAGCGTCTGCCTTCGGCTCAGGTCATGATCCCGGGGTCCTGGGGATCGAGCCCCGCATCGGGCTCCCTGTTCCGTGGGAAGCCTGCTTCTCCCTCTCCCACACCCCCTGCTTGTGTTCCCTCTCTCTCTGTGTCTCTCTCTGTCAAATAAATAAATAAAATCTTTAAAAAAAGGAAAAAAAGTAACCTTATCTTGGCAGCAGCTGGCCCCTCAAGTTCCTGAAGGCCTTGCTTCCAGATTCCTTGGAGACTTGCGCTATCCCCCACCCCCACTAATTAAAAAGTATGCAATCAGTCACTCCTCACAATCCAGTGTAGCTCTTTCTGCCCACAGGTCCCGTCCCATGAATAGGGAAGGGGTTAAGGAATAGGCAGGAGAGATAGGAGGCCCCCTGCCTCCCCTGACCAGGTTCCGGAACTATTCCGGCAGGTGGAGATGCTGAGACAGAGTGGAATAAGAGATGAGGAAACAAACCAAGACGGCACAAGAATCTCAAGGCCACAAGCTTCCCGGTCAAGTTTTCAATAAGACTGCCACTAACAGCCCTCAGTGGCACCCATTTGGGACCCATCTCCCTCTAGAGAGCTTTTTCTTTCCTTTCTGTTCTCACCTTCACTTAATAAACGTTCACTTCACTTTACCCTTTTGTGTCCGCAAGATTCATTCGATTCATTCTTCGACTCCATGGGACAAGAACCCTGCAATCCTGCAACAATATGACTGCCAGATCAATACAATCTTTCCGTGCCAAGCTAAGGGGGTGTCTGGGTGGCTCAGTCGGTTAAGTGGTTGCCTTCAGCTCAGGTCATGATCCCAGAAGTCCTGGGATCAATTGAGCCCGGCGTTAGGCTCCCTGCTCCACAGGGAGTCTGCTTCTCCTTCTGCCCTCCCCTGCCCCCATCATTCTCTTTCAAATAAATAAATAAAATCTTTTAAAAATTAAAAAAAAAAAAGAAATGCCAAGCTAAGGAGTCTTGACTTTATGCTGTAGATGATGGGAAACTATTATATATTAGATACAATATTTTGTTTTCCCTTTGGGGGAAACAAGGTCTTAGAATAGGTGGTATAAAAGAATGTAAAATGAAAAAGTCCCTGTTTTCAAAAAGCATGAAAATTAGTTTGGCAAGAAACCAGCTAATTCTTCTATAGCATTTGGAAATCTTCTAGGAGTTTGGTAAAACAACAAAATGCAAAACCAGAAATTGATATATGCTGCCATAAACTTCTCAATAACCTCCATGCCTTTCCACATCAGTTCCTTCAGCCTTGAACGCGCGATTGTCTTACCGAAAAACGTCTACTTACTTCAACTTTGAAGCTTTCTCCTCTGCGAACACTTTGTGCTTGCCATTTGGCAGGCATGCAGAGCACTTTAAATACATCATCTTATCAGATTCCTATAGCAAATTAAAAGGTCAGTTTTTCTTTTCAGTTGAGAAAACAAAAACTTCAGAAGGTTAAGTGACATGCCCAGTTTTATATAACTAAAAAGTAGTAGAATCAGAAGTAACCCAGTCAGTCTGATTTTTGACTTTTAATCAGGAAGGGCAAAATTAGGGGCACCTCGCTGGCTTAGTCTGAGGAACATGGGACTCTTGGTCTTGGGGTCGTGAGTTCAAGCCCCAGGTTGGATGTAGAGATTACTTAAATAAATACAACTTTAAATAAAAAGGAAGGGCAAAGTTAGGTGAATAAAATTCAGTCCCTCTTAGAGCTGAAAACAGAGTGTAGATTGAATTCCTCGGGTGGAGTTTTCTCTTCCTGGTTTGGCTTCCCACAGCACTGTGGATACAGTCTAACAGAAATCTGCCTATGTATTTGTCTAAATAGACTGTCAGTGACAAGACTCTGCATTTTTCATTACTATTCTAGCACCTCTATCAGAGCCTTGCACGTAATAGATGCTTAATAAATGTTTGTTACATGAATAAATGCATGTCTCCTTTCCAGTCTGTCTACTGCAGACAAACCTCAGATTTTTGTAGTTAAGTCTATGCGTTGGTAATCTTTGCTTTGTGAACTTTTTGAGGGGAAGAGCAGAGCAAAAGAAGAGAAAAAAATTCTATGTCCTCTGACATCCAATTGCCTTTGAGGAGCTGGGAAGAGAGCAATTCACACTTGATTATCTTCCATCAGATAAATTGGCGGCGTCTGAATTGCCAGGCAGTCAGGCCACCGACGTCTCTCCAGCCCGACTGGCCCGCTTTGTCTCCGCTCAGAGGCCATGATTCCTTCCCTGACTGCCTTGGCTCTCCGCCTTCTGGTCACTGTGGCTTTGGGCCAGACATTCCAATTTCAAGAACATGTCTTTCTCCAATTTCTGGGCTTAGACAAAGTGCCTTCACCCCAGAAGTTCCAACCTGTGCCTTCTATTTTGAAGAAAATTTTCTGGGATCGAGAGGCAGCGGCAACCAGTGGGGACTCCCAAGATTTATGCTACATAAAGGATCTTGGTACCCGTGGGAACATACTGAGACTTCTCCTGGATCAAGGTAAGGAAATTAGAGTGCTAATTCGATGGCATGAAGAAAGAAAAGAAGGGGAAGGTAACAATTACCGAGGGGTTTGTAGAAGGCCTTGTGCTGGTCTTTTACATATTTTGTCTCATGATCCTGGCCACATCCCGAGATTCCAAAGGCAGGTATTCTTATCAGCTTTTAACAATTAAGGAAAGTCAGACTCAGACAGTAGATTAACCCATAAGCTATTCAAGATCAGGAGCGCGTGAGCAAAGTCAGGATACAAAATACGTTTTTTCAGGGCGCCTGGTGGCTCAGTCGTTAGGTGTCTGCCTTCGGCTCAGGTCATGATCCCGGGGTCCTGGGATTGAGTCCCGCATCGGGCTCCCTGCTCAGCCAGGAACCTGCTTCTCCTTCTCCCACTCCCCCTGCTTGTATCCCTCTCTAGCTGTGTCTTTCTCTGTCAAATAAATAAAATCTTAAAAAAAAAACCAATTAAACAGAATAACCTTTTTTCTTTTTTCTTTTTTTAATATTATATTTATTTATTTGACAGACACAATCATACTTTTTATATATAGCAAGTGTCTTCCAAAATTTATACCCCACCATGAATATATAAGAATTCTAGTTTTCCGGGGCGCCTGGGTGGCTCAGTTGTAAGCGTCTGCCTTTGGCCCAGGTCATGATCCCAGGGTCCTGGGATCGAGGCCCTCATCAGGCTTCTTGCTCCGCGGGAAGCCTGCTTCTCCCTCTCCCACTCCCCCTGCTTGTGTTCCCTCTCTCGCTGTGTCTCTCTCTGTCACATAAATAAATAAAATCTTAAAAAAAAAAAAAGAATTCTGGGACACCTGGGTGGCTCCGTCAGTTAAGTGTCTGCCTTCGGCTCAGGTCATGATCCCAGGGTCCTGGGATTGATTCCTACATCGGTCTCCTTGCTCAGTGAGGAGCCTGCTTCTCCCTCTGCCTGCCGCTTCCCTGCTTGTGTTCTCTCTCTCTCTCTCTCTCTGGCAAGTAAATAAATAAAATCTTTAAAAAAAGAAAAAAAGAATTCTCACTCTCCCACAATTTGACAACAATCTTTATAGAAATATTATAGAAACTTATTGAAGTATAACATACATACAGAAAAGTGCACAAATCATAGAGAATAGCTCAGTTAATTTTCACAGAATAATCTGCATCCAGATCCTAAACAGAACAGAGCAACAACCCTCAGAGGATCCCTTATGCCCTCTTCTGGTTAATCACTACTCCTCTGCAAGAGTAATTTTTATCCTGTAACATTACATATCAGTTTTGCCTATTTCTGAACTTCATATAAATGGAAATGTGAAACGTGTCCTTTTTTTCTATCTGGCTTCTTTCACTCAACATTGTATTTGTGAGATTTATCCATGATGTGTGTATCTGTAGCTCATTCTCATTGCTTACAGTATTTCATTCTGTGAAGACCATTGAGTAACAATACTCTTTAGTTTTTAATTTTTGTTACTCTGGTAGCAAAACATGATCTCATTGTTTTGATTTTTATTTCTTTAATACGGTGGAATGCATTTTTAAAGGGATAATGAATCTTTCTTTTTTTTTTTCTTCAAACAATTGCCTATTTATACACACTGGCCATTTTCTACTGAGGAGTCTTCCTTTCCTTAATGATTTGTAAGCCCTCTTGATCATCTGTAAAAGCTCTTTCTAATTATGAATTTAAACTCATGAATATTATAAGTTTTCTTGGTTGTTCCTTGTGGTTTTAAATTTTGTTAATGATGTCTTTTGAGGGTGCCTGGGTGGCTCAGTTGGTTAAGCGACTGCCTTCGGCTCAGGTCATGATCCCGGAGTCCCGGGATCGAGTCCCACATCGGGCTCCCTGCTCGGCGGGGAGTCTGCTCCTCCCTCTGACCCTCTTCCCTCTCGTGCTCTCTATCTCTCATTCTCTCTCTCTCTCAAATAAATAAATAAAATCTTTAAAAAAAAATGATGTCTTTTGAATATAGAAGTTCTTTTATCTTCATGCTCTCAAATCTGTCCATCCTTTCCATTCTGGCTTTTGGATTTTCTTTTATGCTTAAGGAATCTGATTTTCGTGCTAGGAAGAGGAAGGGAGATGGATAGGTTAGAATTCTAGCCTGGAACAGGAGAGGTCAACTTTTCAGAGAAGTGGAGAAGATAAGTACTATGAAGACATCTCTGCACTTGACAGTTAGCCAACCTTTAAGAAAGATGTTTCAGTGGAATAGTGAGGGGTAAAGAGTTGGAAAATAACAGAAGAATATAAAGAGGTAGAGACAGCAAATATAGACTTACGTTTTCAAAAGATGGTCAATGAAAAGAAAGAGAAAGATGATAAGGTAGTCTTGAAGAATATGCTGGGTAATTTCAAATGCTTCTTAATTTTATTGTCTTTTAAATGAGACTTGAGAATGAAGGGGGAATGGTTAGAATGTTAGGATGTCTTTGGGGGGGGCGGCTCTTTCTGTTTTGTTTTTAAAGTAATCTCCACAGATCCAATGTGGGGCTTGAACTCACAACCCAGGAGTCGCGTGTTCTACCGAATGAGCCAGCCAGGCACCATTGGAATGTTTGGGTTTCTGTTGTAATTTCTTCATAAGCTGAATGGTCTTAGAAAATCCCTACTTAGGGTTGGGGCACCTGGGTGGTTCAGTCGGTTGAGCATCTGATTCTTGATTTCTTCGGCTCAGATCATGATCTCAGGGTGGTGAGATGGAGTCTGCGTCAGGCTCGTGCTAGGTGAGGAGCCTGCTTAAGATTCTCTCTCTCCCTCTCCCTCTGCCCCCCACTTCCCCTAAAAACCCCAAATCCCTGGTGCACCTCGGTGGCTTAGTTGGTTAAGCAACTGCCTTCAGCTCAGGTCATGATCCTGGAGTCCCAGGATCAAGTGCCGCATCGGGCTCCCTGCTCAGCAGGGAGTCTGCTTCTTCCTCTGATCCTCCTCCCTCTCATGCTCTCTGTTTCTCATTCTTTGTCTCTCAAATAAATAAATAAAATCTTTTAAAAAAAAATCCCTACCTAGGGTGGAGACACCCTACCTAACAATATGGTGGCATTAAGCCAAAGAAATTATTTGCGGAGAGGGAGAAATGGAAGCTGGGGGGATAAAAAGGTAAAAATAAGCTCTACTGGGCCTTTTTGTAAAGGAATAGGTAAGGTTTGAAAATCTGGGCAGAGAAGTCAGCTTTGAAAATAAGGAGACTACATCTACAATGGCAAAAGATAAGAGAGAGGGGTCCATGTGGAGAAACTGGAGGATCACACTGCACTTCAATATTCAGTGAAGTGGGAGATGATGTTTGCAGAGACCCCGGACCAGAAATTGTTGACATTGACAGCTGGGGGCTTTAGATAAGGAATCATCTAAGGATGAAACATATGGGATTTCAGAGGGCCAGTCTTGGCTAGATGATAAGAGTTTGTTTTGAAGTCAATCTAAGTAGTTAGATTTTTGGCGAGCAACACCTGACTGTCTAGGATGTTCTTAAACATTTTTGTGCCGTTTGGCCATTCTGTTGAAGGTGATGGACTCCTTCTCAGAGTAATGGTTTACATGACTAAAATAAAATACTTAGGGGGCTCAGTCGTTAAGTGTCTGCCTTCGGCTCAGGTCATGATCCCAGGGTCCTGGGATAGAGCCCCACATCGGGCTCCCTGCTCCACGGGAAGCCTGCTTCTCCCTCTCCCGCTCCCCCTGCTTGTATTCCCTCTCTCGCTGTGTCTTTCTGTGTCAAATAAATGAAATCTTAAAAGAAAAATAAAATAAAATATGATTTCCAAGGAAATCATTTAAATATTTAAATACATTTATAAAAATATTTTAAACCAAATGTGTGTACAGTGACATACACGGATGCATTTATTAATGCAACAAATAACAAGATCCAGGGATGGGACTATATTTACCATAAATTCAAAGTAGCGTGAGTGTAAATGTTATTTTAAGATATTTGTAACAGCTTAATCTATGAACACACCTAGGATTTTTATTGGTAACAGTGTCATAGGCCCTGAAAATATTATTGGGATTTGTTGCCCATATTCATAGTTGAAAGAAATGCTAAATTTCATTTAGAGTTCCGTGAAAATAAAGATGTAATTCTTTTTCCCATCCAAATTCATGGACCTTCTAAATTCTATCCAGGACCCCTTGGGAACCAGCAGATGTGAAGATAAGGACCTCTGGCCTTGAATGAGGAGTGAGAGAAACAAATCCTCCCAGTGGTAGGGTTTAGAGTATAGATGATAATTTCCTGCCCTTAGTTTGCATATGTAGATGTCATATAACATTTGACATTTATATCATATAGGTGGATCTGAAGTGAAATATGTTTTGGTGACTCTCACATCTCTGTTCCCATCTAGGTCTCTTTCTTTACTCCGAGAAACTTGCTCAAGCCTCCTGCCTACAGAAGCGGCTCTACTTTAACCTGTCCGCCATTCACGATAAGGAGCAGTTAACAATGGCCCAGCTCAGCCTGGATTTGGGGCCCAACACTCACTATAAGCAGGGACCAGAACTGGAGTTGGCTCTGTCCCTGGTTCAGGAGCCTCACGTGTGGAGCCAGTCCACCCCCAAACCAGGTAAAATACTTGTGTTACAGTCAGTACCATGGCCTCAAGGTGTTGTGCATTTCAACCTGCTGGACGTGGCTAAGGATTGGAATAACAACCCCCAGAAGAACTTAGGTTTGTTGCTAGAGATACTGGTCAAAGGGGCCAGAGACTGGGGGGTGAATTTTCAGCTTCAGGACACCTGTGCCAGACTGAGACAGTCCCTCCATGCTTCCCTGCTGGTGGTGAGTCTCAACCCTGAGCAATGCCACCCTTCATCCCGAAGAAGGAGGGAAGCCATTCTGGCCCCTAAGGCTTCTTGCAGAAACCTCTGCCATCATCACCAGCTATTCATCAACTTCCAGGACTTAGGTTGGCACAAGTGGATTATTGCCCCCAAAGGGTTCATGGCAAACTATTGCCATGGAGATTGTCCTTTCTCGATGACCACCTCCCTCAACAGTTCCAATTATGCTTTCATGCAAGCACTGATGCATACAGTTGACCCAGAGATCCCCCAGGCTGTCTGTATCCCCACCAAGCTGTCTCCCATTTCCATGCTCTATCAGGACAATGATGACAATGTCATTTTACGACATTATGAAGACATGGTGGTTGACGAATGTGGATGTGCGTAGGCTGTTAGAAATAGGAGGGGTGGGGCGCCTGGGTGGCTCAGTTGTTAAGCATCTGCCTTCGGCTCAGGTCATGATCCCTGGGTCCTGGGATCGAGCCCTGCATCGGGCTCCCTGCTCCGCGGGAAGCCTGCTTCTCCCTCTCCCACTCCCCCTGCTTGTGTTCCCTCTCTTGCTGTGTCTCTCTCGGTCAAATAAATGAATAAAATCTTTTAAAAAATTAAAAAAAAATAGGAGCGGTGTTCTCAGAGTAAACCTTCTATAAATAAATAAATAAATAAATAAATAAAACTAGCAACGTGGTTTATGACTTCTTGGATCTGCAATATCAATATATTTGTGTTCACAATTTGTCTTCCTGGAAAATCCATCATGATTAATGATCTCCCTAAGTACACACACACACACCAGCCCTAATAATCTAACAGTCATGATGCACTTGACAGTATATTAGACTCTAGATAGAAGAATTGCATTTATTGGTGGCCTAGGATGGGCAGGCATTATTCTATGTGTTACTTATAAACATCATTTCAGGTTGTTTCTTGAGGTAGGCCTTATTATTTATGAAATACTTCATAGAGAAGGGAAATAACAAATTTCCTTAAATTTATCAACTTTCCCTGGCAGATCTCACAGGGTAACAATGTTACTTAAAAAAAATTATCTTGATGGGCACCTGTGTGGCTCAGTTGGTTAAGTGGTGGACTCTTGATTTCAGCTCAGGTCATGATCCCAGGGTTCTGGGATCGAGCCCCGAGTCGGGCTCCACGCTCAACGGGGAGTCTACTTAAGGATTCTCTCTCTCCCTCTCTCTCAAATAAATGCTTCCCCCACTCACACACTCTCTCTTTCTCTCTCTCAAATAAATAAATCTTCAAAAAATTATTTTGCGATAATACAAAATAATATGAAAAATATTATCAAAACAGTACCTGATATCTACATTTCCTTCTGGTCTTTTATTGTTGTTACATATGATTTTTATAGCTCAGATCACACTGTATATATAATTTTGTATCTTTCTGTACTCGATGTTACCATAGGAATTTTTTTCAAATCACCAACATCTACATAGTTCACTTAAAGGCTGTATTATATACGAATATTTAGATACATATTTTACTTAAGAGAGTGTTTATCATTGGGCATTATATTGTTTGCAGTTTTCATGGTGGAATAGTGTTACGACTTTCTGTTCATATGTCAGTCGATATTTTGTCCTGACTTAGAAAAATTTTAGAGATGGAATTACAGAGTCAAAGGTATAAATTGACTTCTATAATCAATAGAAAATATATTGATATTAAAATAAACATGCATATGATATGGGATAAAATGCAAAATTTATACAGACTTCAAATACAAAACTCTAGATTTGGTAGGATACTTTGGGTTGTACCTGGAAGTATGAGTTCACTTATTTCCCCCGTTGGGAGAGCTAAAGTGGAAGTTTGTGAATCACTGTTTTATTTAGTCCTTTCTTTAATGCCATTTGTCACTGTCTTCTGTCAACTTCACCACTCTCACCTGGATTACTGCCACAACTTTTTTTTTTTTTAAGATTTTTATTTTTATTTATTTGACAGAGAGAGCGCGAGAACAGGAACACAAGCAGGGGGAGTGGGAGAGGGAGAAGCAGGTTTCCCACGGAGCAGGGAGCCCGATGTGGGGCTTGATCCCAGGACCCTGGGACCATGACCTGAGCCGAAGGCCGATGCTTAATGACTGAGCCACCCAGGCGCCCCTGCCACAACTTTTAACCTAATTTTTGTTTTTATTTTTAGGTTTTTAAAAATGTTGATTATTATAATTTAACTATATTATAAATACACATAAAGATGCCAGTCTCTTTTCCCATTCAAATGAAACCACCATCCTGAAGTTGATGCGTCTTTCCCATTCCCATTCGATAATTTTACTACATATGTTTAGAACCATAAATAGTATAAAGCATTGCTGCATAAATATGTAAACTTTATAGAAACAATATTGGAGTATATTTTTCTACCATTTTTTTCCCCTCTATTATTTCAGAGATTCTTACTGGTTGATACAGATAGGGATATAGTTGATTTTTCCCCCTCCACTGCTGGGGTAGTAATCCATTACATGTATATTTCACAGTAGATTTATGTGCTATTGAACACTGAGGGCATTCAAACAAACTGCTACAATCATTTCAATAGGATGGACACAAATCTTTTTTGCAATCTCCTCCTCTAGCTAGGACTTCAATGTAGCACAGCAATGAGCAGGTAATTTATAAGGAGAATGGAGAAAAGGCTACAGAACTTGTAGCAACTCTGATTGCATATCCTTGAACACAAACAAAAGTGATCTATAAAAAGCACCTTGTCCAATGCATTGTTTGAACCAGAAACACTGTTCTGACAGACATCAGGGGGAGATTGGCTTTAGATATATCATTTAGAACAAGTTAGTGGAACAATCAGGATGTTGCCAACAATAATAACCTACGTCAATACATTTACAGAAGCACTTTCAAATTGTATTTGTTGAAGAAAGAGCTAAGAAATCAATGTCACAGAAGAAAGATAGATGGTTGTTTCAGTAAAGGTGGTAATACTTTGGGGGGCTTACTGCCGTCCCAGCATTCTTGGTAGTGCATTCAGCCTTGAACAAGTGAGTCTGATTAGCATAAACAAAATTCATAAAATTTCACCTGCAAACCAGTCATCAATGTATGGGCTTACAATAAGATGCCAAGTGAAAAGGGTTAGCCAGCATTGTATGTTTGATGGAAAAGTGCGCATCGAAAACAAGTTATCATAAGAATATGTATAGGGAAATCAGAGGAAGCGAATTAGTTAAATGATCTAAATGGCAAGTTTGATTAACCTCCAGGTCCAGATACTAGAGGAATTCTAGTCATTTCAGATCATACCCTGCTATTAATATTCTTTAATCAGGCAACAGTATGCTTGCTTGGATAATGGCTTTCTTATTTATAATATCACATGCTAAGCTTGTTTTATTGAGTAAATAAGCTGCTCATATTGATTGGGATGATCCCAAATCATGTTGGAAAAACATTACAAATCATCTTGTAGTGACAATCCTCTCTGGTATCCTCCCTCTTCGGGAGCTTTGTACCATCACTTTACTATCGCTCAATAAACCTGCTTTGCTGCCAAAAAACCCCCCCAAAACAAAACAAAACAAAAAACAAAAACAAATCAACTTGTAGTGCAGATTATTTCTGAACTAAATTATCTCTACAGTTTTATTTCATTGAATTGATATTTATTTTTATACACTATCATTTTTTGATACTATAAAATATTCTTACTGAACTTTAGTATCAGCATAACAATAACTTATACAGTATTTGGGGGATAAAACCTGGTTATTCAATCTTCTACTTGATTGAGTTCTATGTAAATAGAAATTTACTGTAAGGACTACTTTTGGTATAAAAGGTAATCTGATCCAAAAGTGTTGAGGAGATAATTTGAGATTTTAGAAGAGAGATACACAAAATCAAAATGGATTCTTTAAATCAGCTGGCATTAAAATATTAGAACAGAGATAGTAGTAATTAGGGGCACCTGGGTGGCTCAGTAGGTTAAACGTCTGCCTTCGGCTCAGGTCATGATCTCAGGGTCCTGGGATGGAGTCCTGCATCGGGCTCCCTGCTCAGCAGGAAGCCTGCTTCCCCCTCTCCCTCTGCCTGCCGCTCCCCCTGTCCTCTCTCTCTGTCTCTCTGACAAATAAATAAGTAACATCTTTAAAAAAAAAAAAAAGAAAAAAGAAAACAAGAGTCTAGTGAGAGCTGTTACCCAGTGAACAGGAACAAAGCTGAAGCTGGTCAGCTGTATGAAAAAGGCCAGTACATCAGTCCACTCATATATATATGAATTTCTGTTTCAGGTCCCCAAATCTGTCCTCCTGATGAGGAGAACAAAGACAAGAGAAATGTAGCCAAAATTAAATCTCCTTACAGCTTGCAGCCCACTGACCTGAGACATGCAGAGCGTGACCTTCCTCAAGGAGCTCGTGGTTGCCTAAAGCCTTGATGCTTATGATTTATTGAAGACTTTCCTGGGACCTGACTTGGCTCCTGTTTACTGAGTACAGCATTGACTTCGATGCTCCTGCTCTCCGATCACCAGCCTGTGGAGGATCTGTCTTCCCTTCCTAGCCTTTCTTACTGAACACATTGAGCTCTTTGGGCTCATTGCCAAGATATATCAAAAGCCCAACTGACCATGATTCCTGAGGCTGCATTGCTAATTTACTTCTGAATTGAATGGAATTGTTATGCTAGTCCACTAAGAATTTTGATGTGGGTTCTGTGCTTAATACATTTATATAATTTTTTAGAAGATTTATTTATTTTAGGGGGGAGGGGCAGAGAAAGAGGGAGAGAGAGAATCTCAGACTCTCTGCTGAATGCTGAGCCCAACACAGGGCTCCATCCCACAACCCTGAGATCATGACCTGAGCCGAAATCAAGAGTTGGCTGCTTAATGGGCCGAGCCACCCAGGCGCCCCTATATTATTTTAAAAAGTTATTTAAAACTATTAAAAGGGTAGCTATTTCCTTCTGCTTGCAGTTCTGTTGTTGGCAGGTTTGTTCACTCCCCAGTTAATCAAGTTTTCTCCTGGGGCCATTATGCCCAGGGCTAGAGAAGAACATGCATTACTGGCTTCATGGCTTTGGGACACACATTATCCTCTTTCTCTACTAGAACATTTAATGTCTGACAAATTGGTCTACAAACAGGCATGTGCCCTGTAAGTCAAGTTATATGCTCTGATTTGGGCAGGATGGCACAGGGGAGGACTTCTTATTCCAAAATATAAATAGATTGTGAACCGATGGGTCGTATGGCTATTTCAGAGCATTTCAAGACCAGTGATCTTATTTATTGGCAGGTCTGTCCACTCACTTACAGGCCAGTTTGGTTTGAAACTTCACCATCAGTTTAATTCATTTCAATTCAATTCGATGCTCATTGAAGGCCTTGAAAGGTAGAAAGCCACAGTGTCTGCCTTTGGTCGTTTGCCATAAAATGATGCATTCCAAAATCAAGTCAGGCCTTAATTTTGTTTCTTTTAAAATAGGAAATGAGACATAAATATCAGGACACGAAGGGTCATTCAAGGGTTATTTTCTCACCAATTTATTCTCTACTCAAAACAATATTAAGCACTTCAAGTATTATCACAGAGTTTTCTGTGCTCAGCTTGTGAGTAGAATACTTGGGGTAGGTAAGCTCAAAACAGGATGTTGACTTGTCCCAGAGGCAGAGGGTGGCCGAGAAGATGGCTCCCAAGGTTGCAACTGAAAAAAAGTTTGGAGGGTGGTCAGAGGCTGGTAGAAGGGGTGTCCCTGGGTCTGTTCTGTTCACTGTTGGAAAGATAGATCCGTGGGTCTGCCGGGAGCCCTGCCTTCTCTTACTTTTTCTGTTTAATTGTTTGCTTAGCAACATTAAACAGCAAGCTGGTACCATTGTTTTAGGGCAAAAACTTATCATATATTTTGCAACCATCACCTTTGTCTTGTTGCAGTGATGTGAAATTTATCTTCTGACACACAGATCTTTTGGAACCTTACTTGAAAATGATTGGTTTAGTTACAACCTATATTTTCATCTTTCAAAAAAATAATAATTATGCAGTGATTAATATGGGTAATTGACCAAGGCCTCCTGGAACAATAATTAAATCAATAGCTGTTTTGAAAGGAAGAACGTGATAACTCCCATAGATATCAACAGAATACACAGGGAAACTGAAAGGAGAGAGTGAATCCATCTAAATTAAAGAAGAAGGGCTGCTTTTGTTATGGGTAGTCAGAGAGAGTAGGTTTTTGACAAATGCAGAAGGGGATTGCAGGTAGGGAATTTTAGCCTAGAGAAAAGCCAGAGCAAAGGGGCACCTGGCTGGCTCCGTCAGTAAACACGTGACTCTTGATATGAGTCATGAGTTCAAGCCCCACCTTCGGTGTAGAGCTCACTTAAAAAAAAAAAAAAAAGCTAGAGCAAAGACAGGAAATAGATGGCAGAAATTGAGGACTTATTTATAGGGGGTTGAATTTGCTAATTATATTACTTTTCTGCCCTCTGCTGATTAAAACAGGGAAGAGCAAATCCATTAAAATACATGGTTCCCAGACGCCTGGGTGTCTCAGTGGGTTAAGCTTCTGCCTTCAACTCAGGTCATGATCCCAGGGTCCTGGAATCGAGCCCCGCATTGGGCTCCTTGCTCAACGGGGAGCCTGCTTCTCCCTCTGCCTGCCACTCCCCCTGCTTGCGCGCTCTCTCTCTCTCTCTCTCTGACAAATAAATAAATAAAATCTTAATAAAATAAAATAAAATAAAATACTTGGTTCCTAATGTCTAGAGGATCAAGGGTGTTGTTGAGAACCTGGTAAAACATATAGACTGTCCCCAGAATATAATACATATAAACACACAATATTTTGCAAATAATTTCAGTTGCTTCATGGAATCCCTACAGTGTAAACTATAGGGTTGTGGAGAACACATTCTTCTTCTTCTTCTTCTTCTTTTTTTTTTTTTACAATTCTGTTTATTTGTCAGAGAGAGAGAGAGAGAGAGCACAAGCAGGGGGAGAGGTAGAGGGAGAGGGAGAAGCAGGCTTCCCCACTGAGCAGGGAGCCTGATGTGGGACTCAAGCCCAGGACCCTAGGATCATGACCTGAGCCAAAGGCAGACAACCAAATGAGCCGCCCGGGTGCCCCTGAGCTTACTTTTTTTTAAAGATTTATTTATTTATTTTAGAGAGAGAGAGCAAGTGGAGGAGGGGCAGAGGGAGAGGGAGAGAAGCAGACTCCCTGCTGAGCTCAGAGCCCCTTGCGGGCCTGGATCCCATGACCCTAAGATCATGACCTGAGCCGGAACCAAGAGTCGGAGGCTAAATCTACTGAGCTACCCTAGGAGACCCAGTTCTGAGTTTTCTAACACAAAATCTAATCAAAAGTACCCTGATGACGAGTATTTGATAGGAATTCTAATAGAAACAAACTCAAATTATACTCCATCTTAACTAGTGCATATATGCCTTCTGTGAGTGTGTCACATTAGTTTTTTCTTGCTGCTATAACAAATTACCATGAGCTTAGTGGTGTAAAACAACATAAATTATCATATAGCTCTGGAGGTCAGAAATACACAAAAGGGTCTCACTGGCTAAAATCAAGGTGTCATCAGGGCATTTTTTCAGGAGGCTCTAGGAAAAAAATCCATTTACATGCTCTTCCAACTTCTAGAAGCTATCCTCATTCCCTGAATCATGGCCCCTTCCAGCCATATCTGCTTTCATAGTCAACCGGCTTTCTCTGACTCCGATTCTTTCGCACCACTCTTATAAGGGTACTTTTGATAGGATAATAGGATAAGGGTACTCATGATAGGATAATCTTCTTACCCCAAGATCCCTAAGTTAATCACACCTGCAAAGTCCCATGTGCCATTGTAAGGTACCATACTTACAGGTTTCAGATATTAGGAGGCAGACATCTCTGAAGGGCTGTTCTTCTACTTACCACAAATACAACTTTGAAACACTTGGCTTCTGAAGGACCTGCATTTATGATGTGGCACTTCTGCCCCTTCTTCAAAACTCTAACCTGCCACTTGAACAACTGCTTTACTTGCGGAAACTCTAGTTTGACTTTCATAATTAAGGAATGTCTTATATTTAGGGCTCAGGTAGAGGGTTCATGGTACTTGAGATTCAAATTCAGCAGCTCTAGATCTGAGGTGCTAGAGGGAGGGAGACTTAGGTCTTGAAAGTGACCTCAATTCTGGGAGTCTGCTGAAACTCAGAGAAGCCTGAGCCAGGGGTCAGACAACAGGAGGCAATGGTAATCTGGAGCACAGTATTCACTTTCTCAAGAAGGATGAAAAAGCAGAAGTGGACTTGGCCATACACTTAACCTTAGCTTCAAAAAGGAAGAGAGATCACCTAAGACTTGTACACTAATTACCCAACTTCGAGGCCAAAGTTCTTCTGATTTTGCATCTAACAGTGCCCTTCCCCTGGGGGCAAAGAGCAAAGTAGAAGGAAGTTAGAAATAAGTAAATAATAGCTAAAAGGCAAGTCCATAGTGTCTTCACCAGGTAACATTGAAAGTCTTCAGGTTATACAAACAGGTTAATTCTCTCTTTCCTTTGTTCTTCCTTTGTGCCCTCCAATAAGGAATGATGGGTCAGCGTTAATTTAAGGAAAGGGAAAAGTTACTAAATTCAGATGTTATCAGGGAAGAACTTAGAAATTCAGTCAGTTAAGCGTCTGGCTTCGGCTTGGATCATCCTGGGATCGAGCCCCAAATGGGGCTCCCTCCTTGGCAGAGAGACTGCTTCTCTCTCTCCTTCTGTTGCTCCGCCTGCTTGTGCTCTCTCCACGTCTGTCTCTCTCTGTGTCAAATAAAAAAAAAATTAAAAAAAAAAAAGAAAGAAAGAAATTCAGATAGCCTCAGTGATTTACTCTATTGGATTAATTATTTGAAGGGTGCCTGGGTGGCTCAGTTTGTTAAGAGTCTGCCTTCGGCTCAGGTCATGATCCCGGGGTCCAGGGTCCTGGGACCTGGCCCCACAGCAAGCTCCCTTGCTCAGTGGGGAGTCTGCTTCTCCCCCTCCCTCTGCTGCTCCCCCTGCTTGTGCTCTCTCTCTCTCAAATAAATAAAATCTTTATTAGCACCATGCTCTAACCAGCTGAGCTAACTGGCCAACCCAATAAATAAAATCTTTTTTAAAAAAAAAGGATTATTTGAATCATAAGCTTTCTTATCAACATAGTGATACAAATCCCCACACTTGGTTCAATCTAGATACCCAGTAATTGCCTGAGACTCAGGACTGAGTCATTCTCTGCCCAAGCCAGGTAGCAGTGGTCACACCTACCATGTTCAGGCATGTTGTTGGTAAGAGCAATCCACACAGTAATATAGTTCCAAGGGAAAAGTCCAGTGACAGAGCACCATGGCTTCTGACAAAGGTAAACTGGACCCAGGGGTCTGGTAAATTCTGTATTCTTGAAAAGGACAAAATCTGTGTGTGTGTGCATAGTGTGTGTGTCCATATGTGTGTGTGTCTGTGTGTGCATAGTGTGTGTGTGTGTGCTTGTGTCTTAGACATCTTTCAACTTTCCTATTTATTACTATATTGATATTATTCTTAAACAGGGTTTATTTTTGTTATTAATACTAACCATTCACACCCACAAATGATTTTGATCAAATGACACCAGATCAATGCTTATTTCACCATAATAAAAAATTAAGTAAAAAATACAGCTGTTAATTAACAGTTTAAAATAGCAACAGAAGTGAAAGCACAAGGGCATGTTAATTGATAATTTAAGGTTCAGTTACTTAATGTTGGAGACATTTGTGGGAGAGGGAGAACACTTCAGGATATGGAAGGAAATGATTTTCAGCTGAAGTGGGATTTCAGCTGGATCCTGAAAGGGTAGAATTTGAATTGGCAAAGAGGAAGAGAGTCCCGGTTGACTGACACAAAGAGCTTGAGAGAATTTACAAAGATTGTGTGTGGAAATATAAAGAGTAAACTGGTTAAACTATAGGAGAATCTGGGGAAATAATCTGCAGTGAGATTAGAAGGCAAAGCTGGAGGGGCGCCTGGGTGGCACAGTTGGTCACACAACAGACTCTTGGTTTTGCTCGGGTCATGATCTCAGGGTCTGGATCTCAGGGTCATGAGATGGAACCCCAAGTTGGGCTCTGCGCTCAGCCAAGAGTCTGCTTGAGGATTCTCTCTGCTCCTCCCTGCCACTCTCTCTCTCCCTATCTCTCTCAAATAAATAAATAAATCTTAAAAAAAAAAAAAAGGAAAACAAACCTGGAATGATATTATGGAGGGCTTTGAATGCTAGGCTAAGGAAAATGAGGTTGATCTTTTTGGTCAGAGAAGATCTTTGGAGAATTTGTGACTAGCATAGCAATGACTAAAACAGTGCTTTATTTTTTTATTTTGTTTTATATTTTATTTTATTTTATTTTATTTGAGAGAGAGAGAGAGCAAATGAGCAGGGGAAGGAGCAGAGGGAGAGAATATCCAAGCAGACTCCCACTGAACAAGGAGTCTGACGTGGGGCTTGATCTCACAAGCCATGAGATCAGGGCCTGAGCTGAATCCAAGAGTCAGATGCTTAACCAACTGAGCCACCCAGGTGCCCCTTATTTTATTTTTTTTAGAGGAGGGGAGAGGCAGAAGGGGAGAGAGAATCTTAAGCAGGCCCCACACCCAGGGTGGCTCGACGTGGGGTTCAATCTCACAACCCTGAGATCATGACCTGAGCCGAAATCAAGAGTCGGATGCTTAACTAACTGAGCCCTAAAATAGTGCTTTAGACATACTTAGCTGGCACTTGGTGCCTTTGTAACTGGAAGCAGAAAAGACTTGGAAGCAAAGAGACCCATTAGGAGACTTTGCAGGAATGTGGGCATGATGATAGGAGAGGATACACAAATCAGTCTTGGGTTTTAAGAAACAATATATTTTTTTCTCCATTATGCTTTTCCTCTATGAGAATTCTCTTGTGAGTGGCATGTTGGGGGAAAGCATTATTTAGTTGAAGTATCCGGGTAATTTCCCTGGACTTTCCTCTGAAGGTGGGGTATTTTATCCCTCAAACAATCCCAACTCATGTGGCTGGTATCATTGCCTTGCATCAAAGGGATAGATATTGAGAATATATCTCACTCTCTCTGAAGTTCTCACCGCTGCTTCACCCACCATCAATATGATCTTCTTTTATAGGTATGGCCTCTGTTTCTACAGGGCTCCCTCTGAGTGGACCTGCTGGTTCAAAGGCCCCAGTTTGGAATATCTGAGAAGTACCCATTCCAAGTTGTTAGCCACTCTCTTCTTCCTCCATCTCAGTGTTTAAATTCCCTGTACATCCTCTTAAGGATAAGAGGTTTATTCTTCAGGTCTCACTTAGGATAGTGTTTCCTGACTCTGCCTTTTTTTTTTAAACAGCCAGCTAATTTCTCTTTTTAAAGTTCCCAAACTTCAGGGGCACGTGGGTGGCTCAGTTGGTTAAATGACCAACTCTTGATTTTGGCTCAGGTCATGATCTCAGGGTATCAAGCCCCTCTTTCTGCTCCCCCAGCATTGGGCTCCATGCTGGGCTTAAGATTCTCTCTCTTCCTCTGCCCCTCCCTACTGCTCCTGCACATGCTTTCTCTCTCTCAAAAAAAAGGTCCCACACTCCAGCTAGAGTCATTTTCCATCTACAGGAAACTGCACCATAGATCCTCTCTGGATAATCCCTCTACTATCTAGTACAAATGCACAAACAGATACAGCCAGCACACACATACACAGAGCTGGGGAGGAAAAAATTTCCTCTATCCTCTTAGATTCTGTTTTTGGGTGCCTGCAGATTTAAACTAACAAAAGACAGATTAGCAACAGAAAAGACAAAATTATGTACAAGAGTTCACAAAAATGTGATTCAAAGAGGTGTTTAGAGTTTGGGGCTTATATACCACCTTAATAGGAAAAGCAGAGAGGCAGAAGAGCACTTATAGAAAAACAAATAAACTTTCAGGAAATCTAGATGCACCCTTGGGAGACTAGATGGACATATTATGTTTTTGTGACAATGTCTGTGTGGGTGTGTATCTTGAGTGGTAAGAGTCAAACTCTCCTGGTTTGTTCCAGGGGATGGGGCTTATGACAGTTGATTTCTTTTAAGTTCTTTTGGAAGGCTCTGCTTATAGGAAAATAAAAGATTTCAGAAGAAGGCAGTCTATTTTTGAATGTCTTCAGATCCAAATAATTTTTATGCCTCAGTGGCACATTCTGGACTCCTCAACACACACACACACACACAGAGCTTTGGGCAAAATGCCTCCTGTTTTGGATTAAGTGTCTTCCAGGTCTTATGACTCTTCTTGGCTTAAAAACACCACCTCAGAGTTAAGGTTTGCCAGCAGGATAGACTGAACGTCCTGGCTGCATCTCTGAACGGCTACTTCCCCCTCAGGGGTGGCAATGACTTGTGCGTCTCTCTGGCCCACGGAGAAAGGGTATCATGTGGAAGGAACCTTTTGCTCTGTGTCTCCTCTTTCTTGGAAAAGAGAGATTGGTAATAATGACAATTGAGCCTTTCAATTTATGATCCTTTTCTCCCACTTCCCCAAATTTTAGCTTTCAAATAACCAGGGAACAAACCCTTAACATGAGTTCTTGTTGCCAAAATAAATGTCCATGTTCCTCCAAATAAAACAAATGACTTGCATTTCTGCTTTCTAAGTTTTAGAATTCTACTCCATGAATATTCTGAATTCAGGTCAGGCCAGTGCCCATTTCATCCCCAAAGCTCTGAGTCTTGAGAGGCATGGGCCTCTAAAATCCAGTACTTGAACTTGAATAGTCCTTACATGCTCTAATGGCTTCTAGGACACTTCAAATAAAATCCATTGCTGAGAACATAAACTCCATGAACATAAACATAGGGATTTGTTTTGTTCCCTATTCCTGTACTTCAAAGAGTGCCTAACATTTAGTAGGCCCCTCGTTAATAGCTCTACCGACTGAGACAGCCAGGCACCCCCATGTGTGGTTTTTAATTAAGAAACTGCCAAACTGTTTCCTAGAGGGGCTGTACCAATTTACATTCCCACCAGCAATATATAATAGATATATTTTCTCGGGCGCCTGGGTGGCTCAGTTGGTTAAGCGACTGCCTTCGGCTCAGGTCATGATCCTGGAGTCCCGGGATCGAGTCCCACATCGGGCTCCCTGCTCGGCGGGGAGTCTGCTTCTCCCTCTGACCCTCTTCCCTCTCATGCTCTCTATCTCTCATTCTCTCTCTCTCAAATAAATAAATAAAATCTTTAAAAAAAATAGATATATTTTCTCTGCACAATATGGTTCTCTCTCTCTCTTATAGCTATTCTATAAAGGATAGTAGTGAGATTCATTCAGTCATTTTCTCAATAAATATCTATTACTAACCAACATGTTTCAGGCAGTGTGATAGGGTCTGGAACAAAATATACGTAATCCATACCTCACATAATTTACAATTCAGTGTTATTATAGGCATATAAATAACAGTCAAAATACAGCATGATTGCTATGATGAAGGAAGTACAAGAAACTATGGAAACACTTAGAAATTACACATAGGAGCCTCTAAGGAATGACTTTCTCATTTCACTTAATCATTCTTGTTGGAGCCTTAAGGAGGATTACTTGGTTTGGGATTGGGCAAATAGATTTTGGCAAAGCCCTTAGAAACTTTCCTTTCTTGATGGTCCAATTCAATTAATACAGGAGAGAATCTTTTAACTCCATTTTTCTGAGACAGTTTGCAGGTTTGAAAGAACAGAGTATTTTTTTCTTAGCTAAATTTGTATGTGGGTGTTATCTGACATAATCATCTCTTGGTCAACAGGTCCTTCAGCTGGAGATGCCACCTTGAGGTAAGAATAATACCATCATAGTGAGCATTTAATTCAACCAAGAATAAGTGGATTTAAGAGCTGTAGGACTATAGCTTTCCATATTTTTCCTTTCTTCTTTTATCATGCTCCCACTCTTTCCTTTTTGCCTCTTCTAACTTCATTCTCTGTGATTATATCTTTGTGTATCTTTGCTTGTATGTCTTTTGGGTTTTGTGTAAATAAATCACCTTCCAGCTTTGTTCCATTGTTGCCTTACCTTTGTTTCTTCTCTGTTTAAAGCACATGACTGTATAGCCACTAGTGAAAAGTCCAGAGACCTCATTTGTCACTTTGATTTCATCTTTTTGTTTTATACTATATGCCCATTTTTTTGGATGTAGCATTATAACAGGGGGTCTTCTGTCAGGGAATATATTATCTCATGATGGGTAGAAGGACTGATCTATGTAGTAAATAAATGTAATACTTTAGGGATGAGTGGAAATATTAGGATGTAATTACAAGCTGATGACTCAACCATATTGCAAAGAGTCCTCAGCACAATCCTGAGTCTCCCCTGAGTTCCAGCTTTGACGCATGGAAAATATTAAATCTAAAGATGTCATTGGGAGGGGCACCTGGCTGGCTCAGTCGGTAGAGCATGTATCTCTTGATCTCAGTGTTGTAAGTTTGAGCCCCACATTGGGTGTAGAGATAACTTAAAAATAAAATCCTAAAAAAAAAAATGAATAAGGTTGTCATTGGGAGCAGTTTGAATGTTTTTCTTACGAGGAATTAGGATACAGAATTTAATGTGGAAGAATCCTGAGGCTGACTCTCTTCTCAGACTTGACAATAGAATCTTGTTGGCAATTTGAGGCTTCTACACTAAAATCTAGTTAGAGTCCATTGAGTCATGAAGGTTAACGATTGGGTGAAGATTAACGATTGGGACATGGCAACTCCATGGTGAGACAGAAAGATTAGACTATAAAGAGAAGCCTTTAAAAGTGAAACAAGGACACATTTATACCTGAATTCTAAATTACCAGGTAATGGTATAGAGAGAGTGGTAACCAAATAACATGAGTTGGGAAAAATCTCTTCACTATGCTTGTGAGAGAAACTCTGATAATTCAAAAGGACCTCCTTAGATAACTTTGAAAAACAGAAAAAAAAGTTTCCTGAGACATGTTTTATTTTTTCTAAAGATTTTATTTATTTATTTGACAGAGAGAGTGGGAACACAAGCAGGAGGAGTGGGAAAGGGAGAAGCAGGCTGCCCACCGAGCAGGGAGCCCACCGAGTGGGGAGCCCGATGCGGGGCTCGATCCCAGGACGCTGGGATCATGACCTGAGCCAAAGGCAGACGCTTAACAACTGAGCCACCCGGGCGCCCTGAGTTGTCATGTTTTAGATCTGCCTGATAGAAGAGGGGAGCAGGAAATGATTTCAAGTTCCCTCTAAAGCTAGCATGACAACATGGGAGTGCTTTTTGTGTTTTAGGAGGAGAATCGAACCCTGGGAATTTGAAGTCTTCTTTGACCCCAGAGAACTCCGTAAAGAGGCCTGCCTGCTCTATGAAATCCAGTGGGGCACAAGCCATAAGATCTGGCGAAACTCAGGCAAAAACACCTCCAACCATGTGGAAATCAATTTTATAGAAAAATTTACTTCAGAAAGACAGTATTGCCCATCCATCCACTGCTCCATCACCTGGTTCCTGTCTTGGAGTCCGTGTTGGGAATGCTCCAAGGCTATTAGAGGATTTTTGAGTCAACACCCTAGTGTGACTCTGGTTATTTATGTAGCACGGCTTTTCTGGCATGTGGATCCACAAAACCGTCAAGGACTCAGAGACCTCATTAACAGTGGTGTGACTATCCAGATTATGAGAGTCCCAGGTAAAAACAATTAACAAAGAATCTTGAGTGTTTATGAGAGACTGTGGTGCTGGCATGTTTCAAGGCCAGGAGATTGATTATCCCGCTCTCGAAGTCTCAGAAGTGAAAGTCCAAAATAACATAAGAAAGGACCGGGTCTGAATTTCATAGTAAGGAAGTATCAAAAAGAGGACTCCTTTCTCCATTCCTGTCACTATGACCTCTCAGCCATCTTCATCTTTCTTCTTTTTTAGAGATTCTGGGGAGTGTAGCCCTTCTCCAATGACAAAGAGGCTAATAGGCTTTATATAAAGTATATCTATAAGTTGAGCTCCCTTTAAAGTAACTTTCTGCTGTATTTGTTGAATGAACCAAGATTTGTGTTTCCTCAGAGTACCATCATTGCTGGAGGAATTTTGTCAACTACCCACCTGGGAAAGAAGATCACTGGCCAAGATACCCTGTGCTATGGATGAAGCTGTATGCACTGGAACTCCACTGCATAATTCTAGTAAGTTACTTTAAGGGATAGAGATTCTGATGCCAAAAGAAGCATCCTTCTTCAAACTACTTCTCTGATGAATTGACATGTACTTTCCTCACCATCTCTTTCTCATTTATACTGAAATTTGGTTATTTAACTACTTGATCCACCTGAAGAAAATGTGAGAACAAAACAATCTCTTTGTAGGAAGAAAGCAGGAGAAGGGAGTGGATAAACTGGTCTAAAATATATGTGGACTCCACATTAACTTGATATAATTATTATTATCATTATTATTACAACACTTGCTAGCTCTACAGAATTGCAGATATTCTCCTTTCCCATATTGGTGTGTGCCATCCTATTGAAGAAATAAATGGAGGTGTCCCATTTGTATTCTCTTCAAAGTTGTTCAATAGTCTTCCAACTAATGTTTTAAAATGTTTGTGGTAGGGGCATCTGGGTGGCTTAGTCAGTTAAGTGACCAGCTTTTGATTTTGGCTCAGGTCATGGTTTTGGGGTCCTGGGATCAAACCCCACCTCAACCTCCACACTCAGCAGGGAGTCCGCTTGAGGATTATCTCTCCCTCTGCCCCTCCCCCCTCTCCTGCTCACACTTCTCTCTCTCTCAAATAAATAAATAAATCTTAAAATAAGATAAAATAAAATGTTTCTGGTAATAATAGTATGAAGAAAAATATTATTCTAACTTTTTTTTCTTCCAGAGTCTCCCTCCCTGTTTAAGGATTTCAAGACGTCAGAATCAGCTTACATTGTTCAGACTTACTCTTCAAAACTGCCATTATCAAATGATTCCACCCCATATCCTTTTAGCTACAGGGCTGATACAAGTTCCTGTGACTTGGAAATGAATAGAATGGTTCCTTGTGTACACTGTTTCTGTAGCAGACACTGAAGACCCACGGGAGAGTGAGTGCCACTAGAATGTAGAAAATTTCAGTTTGTGTTTCTATATACCAACAACAAATTATCTGAAAAAAGAAATTTTTAAAAATCCCATTCACTATTGCATCAAAAATAATAAAATACTTAAGAATAAATTTAACTAAGGAAGTGAAATGTTTGTACTCTGTGAGATCTTGGACATTGACAAAAGACATTGGAAAACAGGTAAATGAATGAAAAGATATCCCATGTTATGCGTTGGTAGAACTAATATTGTTAAAATGTCCATACTACCCAAAGTGATCTGTAAATTCAATGTAATCCCTATCAAGATCTTAATGGCTTTTTACAGAAATATAAAAAAATTCTAAATTTTGTATGAAACCACAGAAGACCCTGAAAACCCAAAACAATTCCGAGAAAGAAGAACAAAGCTGGTGGCATCACACTTTGTAATTTCAAACTATATTCCAAAGCTGTATAATCAAAATAGTATGGTACCAGCATTAAAAACAGACATATAGATCAATAAAACAGAATCCAGAAGTAAACCCATGTGTATATGGTCAACTAATATTTGGCAAAGAAGCAAAGAATATTCAATGAGGAAAAGATAGTCTCTTCAATAAATGGTGGTGAAAAGCTGATTTCACATGCAAAAAAATGAAATGGGATCCCTATCTTACACCACTCAGAGAAATTATTTCAAAATGGGTTAAAGACTTAAACCCAAGACCTGAAACCATAAAATTCCTAGGAGGAAACATAGAGAAAAAGCTCCTTGACGTTAGTCTTGGTAATGATTTTATGGTTATGACACCAAAAGCACAAGCAACCAAAGCAAAAATAGACAAGTGGTACTATATCAAGTTAAAAAGCTTCTGCACAGCAAAAGAAACAACCAACAAAATGAGAAGGCAGCCTATGGAATGGGAGAAAATATTACACATCTGATAAGGGGCAAATATCCAAAACATATAATGAACTCATACAACTCTAGAGCAAAAGAACCAAACAATCTGATTTAAAAATGGGCAAAGGACCCAAATAGACATTTTTCCAAAGAAGATAGTCAAATGGCTAATACCTACATGAAAAGTTGTTTAACATTACTAATCACTAGGGAATGCAAAACTACAATGAGCTATCACCTCACACCTGTTGATGAATTTGATGAATTTCTATCATCAAAAACATAAATGATAAAAAATGTTGGTGAGATTGAGAAGAAAAGGGAACAATTGTACACCATTGATGGGAATATAAATTGGTAGAGCCACCATGGAAAACAGTATGGAAGTTCCTCAAAAAATTAAAAATAGGGGCGCCTGGTTGGCTCTGTTGGTTAAGCATCTGCCTTCAGCTCAGGTCATGATTCCAGAGTCCAGGCATTGGGCCCCACATCGGGCTTCCTGCTCAGTGGGGAGTCTGCTTCTCCCTCCCCCTGCTCCTTCTCTCTCTCTCTCTCACTCACTCTCTTTCAAACAAATAAGTAAAATCTTTAAAAAAAATTAAAAATAGAGGGGCTCCTGGGTGGCTCAGTCAGTTAAGCATCTGCCTTTGGCTCAGGTCATGATCCCAGGGTCCTGGGATTGAGCCCTACATTGGACTCCCTGCTCAAAAGAGAGTCTGCTTCTCCTTCTCCCTTTGCACCTCCCCTCTGCTTGTGCTCTCTCGAATGCTCTCTCTCTCTCTCTCAGATAAATAAATAAACACTTCAAAAAAAATAGAGTAACTCTAGCACATTAAAAAAAATTAAAAATAGAACTACCATAAGGGCTCCTGAGTGGCTCAGTTGATGGTTGAGTGTCCAAATCTTTTTTTTTAAGATTTTATTTATGTATTTGAGAGAGAGAGACACAGCAAGGGAGGGAACACAAGCAGGGGGAGTGGGAGAGGGAGAAGCAGGCTTCCCGCTGAGCAGGGAGCCTGATGCAGGGCTCGATCCCAGGACCCTGGGATCATGACCTGAGCTGAAGGCAGACGCTTAACGACTGAGCTACCCAGGCGCCCCTGAGTATCCAAGTCTTGATCTCAGGTCTTGATATCAGGGTCATGAGTTCAAGACCCATGTTGGGCATGGAGCCTACCTAAAAAAATAAAAAATAAAAAAAAAGAACTACCATATGATTCAACAATGTTTTTTCTGGGTATATATCTGAAGGAAATGAAATCACTATCTCAAGATATCTGTACCCCACATTCATTGCGACATTATTTACAATAGTCAAGACATGTAAACAACCTATGTGTCCATCAACAGGAATGAATAAAGAAGATGTGATGTATATTATATATACACACACACATATACATATATAGATGTATATTACACACACACACACAAATATTATATAGTCATAAAAAAGGAGGAAATCCTGTTATTTGTGACAACATGGATGAAACTTGAGGGCAAAATGTTATTTGAAATAGAGAGAGACAAATACTACATGATCTCACTTATATGCAGAATCTAAAAAATCCAAACTCATAGAAACAAAGAGAAGATTAGTGGTTGCCAGGGGCAGGGATGAAGGTAGTCAAAGGGTATGAACTTCCAGTTTTTTTTTTTATTAAAAGATTTTATTTATTTTTATTTGAGAGAGAGAGTGAGAGACAGAGCACACACATGAGCAGTGGCAAAGGGAGAGGGAGAAGAAAACTCCCTGCTGAGCAGGGAGCCTGATGTAGGGCTTGATCCCAGGATCCTGGGATCATGACCTAAGCCGAAGGCAGACACTTAACCGACTGAGCCACCCAGGCACCCCAACAATACTGTATTGTATACTTGAAGTTTGCTAAGAGAGTGGATCTTAAATATTCTTACCACACATACACTGACACACACAACTGTAACTATATGAGGTGATGAATGTGTTTACTCACCTTATTGTAGTAATCATTTTGCAATATATATCAAACCATTATTTTGTACCCCTTAAACTTATACAATGCTATATGTTAACTATGTCTCAATAATGTTGGAGGAAAAAAAAAAGAGATTAAAAAAAGATCTAGAAATTTTTCCAAACAGTAGTATCATGGATTGTGTCATCTGCCTTGTCACAAATTATTCCAATACCTTGTGGCTTAAGACAACAATGAATATTTATTATGTCAACTTCATCAGGAATTCAGGAGCAACTTATCAGAGTGTTTGTGGCTCAGGATCTCTCACGAGGTTTCAGTCAAGCTGTCAGCCAGGGATGCAGTCATCTCCAGGTTTGATTGAGGCTAGGGAATATGCTTCCCAGGTGGCACACTCAGGGCTGGAAAGTAGGTGCTAGTGGTTGATGGGAGGTCTGTTTCTCCACAGGCTGCTTAAATGTCCTCATGACATGGCAGCTGGCTCTCTACAGAGCAAGTGATCTAAGAAAGACCAAGGTGGACATTACCATGTCTTTAATGACTCATTCTTGGAATCATACACTATTTCTTCTGCAGTAATCTGTTGGTAATCCCAGGCAGCCATGATTCATTGTGGGAAGGAACTACACAAGGACTTGAATCCCTGGAGATGAGAACAATTGGAGGCCATCTTGGATTTTAACTGTAGGGACTTTCGCTGTGTTTTTAGGACAAATAATTACATGGAACTAATTTCTAAGATGCTAAAGGGAAACAAGGAACAAGTTTTTATTTATTTTTGACTCAGAACATCATAAGATTTAATAATAGAAAGTTTATTAGTCAGAATTTATAGGATGACTTATTGTTGTAATTAACAACATCTTAAACTTTGAGTAACTAAACACAAAAAAGGGTTATTTCTTGCCGACATTGCAGCCTAAGGTAAACTGGGTGAGAATGTGGTTGCTCTGTGCGGTTTTTCAGGAACCCAAATTCCTTCCATCTGGGCACTCCACCATCTCCTATGACCTTCTGAATTCTCCACATTCAGCCAGCTCACAGGAGAAAGCACACACAGGAGAGGAGAGAGACAGAAACAGAAAGCATTAATTTGCATGAAAGAATGTTTCTGTTTATTTATTTTTATTTTATTTTTTAAGTAGGCTCCATTCTTAACATGGAACCCAAAGTGGGGTTTGAACTCACGACCCTGAGATCAAAACCTAAGGTGAGATCAAGAGTCAGACACTCAACCGACTGAGCCCCTCAGGTGCCCCTGAAAGAGTATTTTTAGAATTAAGGTTTGGAAATGGCAAACATCACTTATTTTTTTTAAAGACTTATTTATTTATTTTAGAGAGACACAGAGAGAGAACATGAGCAGGAGGGGCAGAGAGAGAGAATCAGCAGACTCTGCGCCGAGCTCAGAGCCCAAAGTGGGCCTCAATCTCACGACCCTGAGATCACGACCTGAGCTGAAACCAAGAGCTGGAGGCTTAACTGACTGTGCCATCCAAGTGCCCCCGCAAACATCACTTCTGACCCAATTCCACTAACCAAAATTCAGTCATGTGGCCCCACCCAACTCTTAGAAAGACAGAAACATGGTCCAGGAAGAGAAGAAAATGGAGTTTGGTGAACATATAAAGTGCTTGCCACATGAGGAAACTAGGAAACTGAAAGATTATGCAATCTAGCCAGGGTCAGACAAGGAATACCACGGGACTAAAAGTAGTGTGTTTTTTAAAAATACTTAATTTGGGGGCACCTGAGTGCCTCAGTCGGTTGGGTGTCTGCCTTCGGCTCGGTTCATGATCCCAGGGTCCTGGGATCGAGTCCCACATCCGGCTCCCTGCTCAGTGGGAAGCCTGTTTCTCCCTCTGCCTGCCCCTCCCCCTGCTTGTTCTCCCTCTCTCCCTCTCTGACAAATAAATAAATAAAATCTTTAAAAAAAATAATTTTTTAAAAATTTTGTTTGGCCATTCAGGATATGCTAGTAACCAACATCTCACCAACTCTCATTATGGATTCAGACTGGCTCAGTTACTTGCTTCACTTGCCTTCCTGGATTGGCATGAGGATATAAAGTGTTTTTTGGGGGGCATAAATAGGTGCTGGGAACTTATTGAATGTCCATATGAAGACTATGTGCATTTTTAATTTTTTTTTAAGATTTATTTATTTGTTTGAGAAAGAGAAAATGAGAGAGAGAGTGCAAGCCAGGGAGAGGGGGAGAGGGAGAGAGACAATCTCAAGCAGGCTCCATGCCCAGCATGTGAGGCTCAGTCTCACAACCCTGAGATCATGACCCTAGCCAAAAATCAAGAGTTAGATGCTTAACCGCTGAGCCACCCAGGCACCCTGAGAGCCAAGTTTTATATGCATCCATTGCTCTGTCTCATATATATATCTCTCTCTCTCACATATACACATATACATATATATGTATATCTCTGTCTCATAGATATATATATATATATGTGTGTGTGTGTGTATATATATATATATATATATATATATATACTTTTAAATACTTTATTTTTGAGTAATTTCTACATCCAATGTGGGGTTGAATTTATAACTCCGAGATCACGAGTCACATGCTCTAGTGACTGAGCCAGCCAGCCACCCTGCCTTGTCTTAAATATTAAACATACTCTTCCACAGTCCACACCCCTAATCATTTACTTTTGTCATTTTATTCTTGCTTTAAAAGTTTTTGCTAACTACAGGGCGCCTGGTGGTTCAGTCGGTTAAGCGTCTGACTCTTGATTTCAGCTCAGGTCGTTTTTCAGGGCTATGAGATCCAGCCCCAAGTTGGGGCTCCACCCTCAGCCTGGGTCGGCTTAAGATTCTCTCCCTCTCCCTCTGCTTCTACCCCCAATCCCCTCTCACTCTTATTCTCTCTCTCTTTAAAAAAAAAAAAAAGTTTTTGCTAATTTGATGGGGCACCTGGCTGCCTCAGTCAGTAGAGAATGGGACTCTTGATCTCGGGGTTGTGAGTTCAACCTCATGTTGGGGTGTAGAGATTACCTAAAAATAAAATCTTTAAAAAAATAAAAGTTTTTGCTAACTTGAATATTAAATTTATGATTTGGAAAGTTGGTATGGATGAGTCATTAAAGTGTGAATGATAAGCAATATAAGAATTATGTGACAAACAAAGCTATAGAACAATATGGGAAAGACCTAAAACTCTAAATAAATACATAACATATTAAACAAAGATATGCCTATGATCACCATATTTCTCGAAGAGAAATAAATCTAGCTTGACCCTTGACTAATCTCTGAGGTCAATATAAATTTTTTCAACCTTGAAATTTCCGTCTTGCCCAAATACACTCTTTCTGATTCTTTTCTTTTCTTTATTTTTTAAAGATTTTATTTATTTATTTGACAGAGAGAGACACAGTGAAAGAGGGAACACAAGCAGGAGGAGTGGGAGAGGGAGAAGCAGGTTCCCGGAGGAGAAGGGAGCCCGATGCGTGGCTCGATCCCAGGACCCTGGGATCATGACCTGAGCCAAAAGCAGACGCCCAATGACTGAGCCACCCAGGGGCCCCCTGATTCCTTTATTTTCTGTCATTTTGTATCTGAGCCTTTTCACATCCACTACTCCTGTGAGATTTATCCCTGTACTATTCCTTCACCTCACACTGTACTAGCCATCTGACCTGCCTCATCCATCTTTATATCCCCAGTGCCTAGGGTAGTGGTTAATATAGGCCCTGCCTGTCTATAACCATCATTTCATTAGGAAAAAAATGAATAATTTAAAGTTATTAAAGGCAACATGAGAGGGTACAAGGAACACTGCCTGCACATCAGAAAACCTAAAAACGCTCATAGCTCTGTCACTTAAACACTGTAACCTTGAATAAGTACATTAACTTCTCTGGGCCTTAATTTACTCATCTATAAAATTTTGATGATCATGGCTTAAGGCAAAGGAAAAGATTAAGATCATATATAGCTTAAGGAAAGGAAGGCTGAAGTCAGAAACTTCTATTTCTCTACTGTATTAGTTATCTATGGCTGTATAACAAATTACCGCAAAGCCTAGTGGCTTAGTCAAAACACTTTCAGTTTTCTGTGACAGGAATCGGGGAGTGGCTTAGCTGGGTGGTTCTTGCTCTGGGTTTAGAATTTGACTCTAGTACTTTAGCATCTGTAACAGACCTGCCATTCATCAAACATTTGCAACTTTTTGTTAATATTTCAGATATTAACAGGGCACCTGGGTGACTCAGTTGGTTAAGCCTCCGACTTGATTTCGGCTCAGGTCATGATCACAGGATTGTGAGATAGAGCCCCGCGTCAGGGTCTGCACTGGGCATGGAACCTGCTTAAGATTTTCTCTCTCCCCCACTGTCTCTCTGCCCCTCTCTTAAAAAAATAAAAATAAAAAAAAATTCAAATCCCATTCATTTCTGCAAGAAATATGTTTCCTTTCCAGGTTTTTAAATTTCCTTGCATGATTTACAGAAAACTGATAGTATTGGAATTTTCTTAAATGACATTGGGGTGGGGGCTGTTGATCAGAGATTGTCTCATATCAACCTTGGGAAGTTTTGCCAGATGTATTAACAGGAAATGTCCAAGGTAGATTTTTTCCACAAGTAGGTTGACCTGAATTTTGTTTGTGAGACAGGACTGATGTTGTCTCCTCAGAAAAGTTTTAAGCACAGAAGAGAGGAGAAAAAAATTCCCAGGGTGATAGTGAAGGGAGATCCCAGGATAATAGTAGACTCAGTAAGCAATTACAGTTTGGGGCAAGAAGGCAAAGAGTTCCAGAATAATCTATCCAAGAAAAAAAGTGAACTTCCAGTTTTCCCACATTTTTCCCAACACTGGATAATGGAAAAACAGTCCCTCTGGGAATTGTCTGTTATTATCCTTTGCCCATTTATCTGTTGGTTTTGTCATCTCTCCTCTATTAATATTTGTAAAAGAGCTTTGTACATTAGAGAAAACATCCATTTCTGTCATATGTATTTTTCTGTTTTTTGATTGTTTTTGTTTTGTTTTTCCCCTTTCGAGAAATGTTAAAATTTTATGTAGTTAAATCTATAAATCTCTAGTTTCTATATCATGCTGATAAAGGTAATTTGTGTATCAGGACTGCGATACTGTGAATTATAATTTGATTGTAATAAATACATATTTGGTCTTCATCCATGTTTCTAGCACAGTGCTTTCTAACACCCTTGGAATTTCCTAAATGGTGGAGGGATGAGGGAATTAAATTGTCTTTTGTTATGTTAATGAGGTAATTTTTGGAATGCCTCAGGTCACTTAAGAAAGAGGGGTGGTTGCCGGGGGAACTGACCAAGTGATTAAAGGGCTGGAACTTTCAGTTCCAAGTTCCATGAGGGGTGAAGGGCTGGAGGTTAAATGGATCACCAGTTGCCAATGATTTAATCCATCATTGCTTAAGCACTGGAGCCATCCTTTTTCAAAAAGCCAAAGGGACAGGGTTTGAAGAGCTTCAGGGCTGGTGAATAGGTGGAGATTTGGGGAGAATATCGCGCTTGGAGAGGGTGTGGAAGCTCCCCTCATTTCCCCACACCTTGCTCACTGTATCCCTTCCATCTGGTTGTTCCTGAGTTACATCCTTTTATAAGAAGCTGGAACTCTAGGGGCGCCTGGGTGGCTCAGTCCTTAGGCATCTGCCTTCAGCTCAGGTCATGATCCCCAGGTCCTGGGATCGAGCCCCACTTCTGGCTCCCTGTTCAGCGGGAAGCCCGCTTCTCCCTCTCCCACTCCCCCTGCTTGTGTTCCCTCTCTCGCTGTGCCTCTCTCTGTCAAATAAATAAATAAAATCTTTAAAAAAAATAAAAAAGAAGAAGAAGCTGGCACTCTAGTAAGTAAAATGTTTCTCTGAGTTCTGTGAGCCCCTCCAGCTAATTAATCAACCCCTAGGAGTGGATCGAGGGAGCCTCTGATTTATAGCCAGTAGGTCGGGAGCACGGGTGACAGCCTGGACTTGTGATTGGTATCCTATTGCAGGGAGTTGGAAACTCCCAGTTTGTGGCCCGTCAGTGAAAACACAGGTAATGAGCCTGCCATTGGTGTCTGAAGGCAGGGATGAGGGGGTGTGGGACTGAGCCTTTATTCTGTGGAATCTGATGCTATCTCCCGGAACATAGTGTCAGAATTGAGTTGACAGCAGCTGGTGTCCTGAGCATTGCTTCGTGGTGTATATGGGAGTAACCTGCCTCCCATATTGGAATTGGGCCCAGAACCTCATTTAGGGACCCACAAAATGGTGGCCAGTCCAAGTCACAAAACTAGTTGAAACCTAAGTCGGCCCGTACTTATGAGAAATGCTTCATGGTTAAAGAAGCATCACATACACTAATCACAACCACCCCCCCACACACACCCTTGGCTTTAGTTCACCTTACCCTAGAAAATAGGATCTGCTAGCCTATTAAGGAAATCCCTGACATCCTAGCTAATCATGCCAGGTTTCCAAGTTGTGGCTTCTAATGACTTATAAAACTCACTTTTGGCCAAACATCCTTCTGGCAGAGTCTCCTTTGCTTGTGAGGCACTGGACTCCCCCAGTTCACAGATGATTTTCCCTTGAGTGAAGGATATCGAATTTTTTACTAAATTATTGTACTTTCTTTGACAATACTTCTTAAGACTTTTACCTCTACCAGAGTATAAATATATTCACTCATCTTCCCCTCCTCCCACCCAAGGTTGGGGGGAAGAGTTCACAAGAAAAATTGAGTGGACTCACTATACTCTACGGTTCTAAAGGCCCATTTGGGATGCCTCAGGTCACTTAAGTGGTCTTAAATTTATAGTCTTCTTTTTTTTGTTTGTTTGTTTTTGTTTTTTTTAATTTATAGTCTTTAATGTCCCTTTTCTGTGGCATTCTCCAGTTGCTCTGAGCTACTAAGGTGCAGGTATAGAGAGGGCAGATGGGGTTTTAGCAGATGAGAGCAATAAAGTGAAGGGGAAAAAAACCTTCAGACGAGTCTGAGTCTGAGCTGGATGAGAAAGAAAATGAAGGAGAGGACTGGTAGGTTGGGAAAAGTCAGAAAGGTCAAGCAGCTGGAAATCTTGATAAGATCATTAAATAGGTCTCATGGGTGTATTTCAACAATCGAGCTTGAAGAATGGTATGTTATGGTCAGAAACAGGATGGGTTAGCTATTTGGAAAGGCAGGTAGCTACAACTGATAACAGTGCTGAGGGTGTGACCAAGGGAGTCTGTGCTTGAGTTTGAGTAGAAAAGTAGAGAGGAGGTCAAGTAACTAAGAGGTAAGCTCCACTATTGTCTTGCTGGTTTCTTGGTGTTCTTAACAAGTTTCAGAGTTTTTCTTGCTGTTCTCACACGTTTGATTGATTGATTGATTGATTGATTGATTGATTACATGTTTCTTTTAGTAGATGAACTCTGGAATAATTTTGTGGAATTCTTAAAGGTCTGTTAGAATTTTCAAAATGTCATTAAGGAAGCTGTAAATGCCAGGTAAAAAAAAATCAACTTTTTCTTTATCCTCCAATAACGTGGTACTGTCCTGTGTCCATTTCTTCCCAGTCAAGTTTCTTGAGATAATAGTGTATACGCACTATTTTATTTACTTATCTTTTGCTCCTCAACTCCTTTGGGAAACTTATGCTAAAGACTCTCTTCAGTCTTTATCGTCCTTTACATATTTGCAGACAGAGATTGAGTAAAACCAATTTGGGAAAATAGCAGGGACTAAAACAGACCCCACCTTTGCTTTCATGGTGCTCAAATACTAGTTTTCTCTTACAATAAAAACATACTTCTCAAAAGATCTCATCCATCGCTTCAACTGTCACCTGTAATCAGAAGTGATAGTCATATTGGGCGCCTGGGTGGCTCAGTTGGTTAAGCAACTGCCGTCGGCTCAGGTCATGATCCTGGAGTCCCAGGATCGTGTCCCGCATCACGCTCCCTGCTCAGCGGAGGGTCTGCTTCTCCCTCCGACCCTCTCCCCTCTCATGTGCTCTCTCTCAAATAAATAAATAAATAAATAAATAAATAAAAGCAAGCCTAAAAAAAGAAGTGATAGTCATATTAACAGTTGATACCACCCAAGCACCAACTAAGTCAGAACAGGGCACCAGCCAATCAGACAACTAGTCTGGTTGCACTCTAATGTTGGCTGAATATTGGCCCAACCTACAATATATAAATATTGTATGATAGTATGATAGTTAAAAAAACAAACTGGAACCTCCAGACTGCTCAAGTTCTAGCTGTTACTTCTGCTGTGTGATTTGGGGCAAGTTACTTTACCTGTTTGCTCCAGTTTCGTCCTCTAAATGGGGGGAGAATAGAGTTCTTATATCATTGGGTTGTTAGGCAAATCAAATGAGATGAACACAGAAAGCATTTAGAACAGCTTGGAATATAATAAGCACTCAAAAAATGAAAGCTATTATTATTCATTGTTCTATGACCATGTCTCTAATCCTGAGACATTTCCCCCCCTGAGTTTCAAAGTTATAGAGTAAGTGGCTTCTGCCACACCCTCAGTTATACCATGGATGCCTGGGTAACATACAGGTTTAAGTATAATTAGTAGAGGCAGACTTGTAAACAAATCGGGCAAACAGATTTTATATGTACTTGATTGTAGGTACTGAGTTGAATGCAGAAAGTAATAAAAACAGCAATTATATAAGGTACTCATCATGTATGGGATGCCTGGGTGGCTCAGTCGGTTAAGTGTCTGCCTTTGGCTTGGGTCATGATCCCAGGGTCCTCGGATTGAGTCCCACATTGGACTCCTCGCTCAGTGGGGAGTCTGCTTCTCCCTCTGCCTGCTGCTCCCCTTGCTTGTGTGCTCTCTCTCTGACAGATACATAAAATCTTTATTTGAAAAAAAAAAAGGTACTCCTCATGTACCAGGTACTGTTGTAAGTTATTCACATATGTGGACCCACTTAATCTTAGCGACTGTCCCATCAAGGAAGTACTATTCTTATTCTCACTTTATAAATAAGAAAACAACCACAGAAAGCTCAGCTGATTTGAACAAGGTCACAGAGCTGCTAAGTTTTAAACGACTCTGCCTCCAGACTTTAAGCTCCTTCTCATGCCACTGTACTGCCTCACCAAAGAGGAAGCAGTTATTCGTGACAAAAAGAGCATTTCTTAAACTCTCTTTACGTATCAGATCTATTTCCCTCGGGATTTTACAATTCTAAAATATCCCCCAGAGGAAGCAAGCTGTGGACCCTTGTTCCGCTAGTTAATATAACAGTAAATCCTTTCATTATACCTGGGATCAGCTTTTTTTTTAAGATTATTTATTTGTTTATTTGAGAGAGAGAATTCAAGAGAGTAAATGAGAGGGAGGAGGGGCAGAGGGAGAAGCAGACTCCCCGCTGAGCAGAGAGCCTGATGTGGGACTCGATCCCGGGACTCCGGGATCATGACTTGAGCCGAAGGCAGTCGCTTAACCAACTGAGCCACCCAGGCGCCTGATGGTGACTTATTTTTTGATCTCCTATTTTTAAACATCTGCTCCTTTATCATGAAAGATACATTCTTCACTTTAACGTATAAATAAAGTTAGTTTTCTGAGACAGAACCATTTCTGTCTGCTTGGACAGCCCTGCTTCATTGCCTAATTATTAAAGAGGAAATGAACGCTGTTGGAGCCAAGGTCAAAGCTAGAGTCAAAGGAACTGACAAACTTGAATCATTTTCTGAATAACTACCTTCTTGTCCCAGAACTCAGAGCAAGTGAACACACACGTGTGTACCTGTGTGCACAACTGGATAATAAATTTTGATCTGCCCACAAAGTAAAAAAGTACATAATTTTTACACAATATAATGAGAAGGATGCTGTTCATGTTTCTAGTGTTGATGACAGCCACTTAGCTTCACTTGAGACCCTATATTGGCTGAGAACTGGCATCCTTTGAAACCGGCAAGGCAGTGTTTTCCAAACTTAAATCATCAGAGACAAATTACAAATTTTCATATAAGAATACACTGGGGGCGCCTGGGGGGCTCAGTCGGTTAAGGGTGGGCTCAGGTCATGATCCCAGGGTCCTGGGATCGAGCCCCACATGGGGCTCCCTGCTCAGCGAGGAGTCTGCTTCTCCCTCTCTTTCTGCCCCTCTCCCCGGCTCATTCTCTGTCTCTCTCAAACAACAACAACAACAACAACAACAAAAAACAATACACTGGATCATCTGGAATAACTGTTTTATAATAGAATTATCAATGTCAAGAGAAGTCTAAAGGAGAGCACTGGGTACTGTACTGAAGAAAGATTAACAGTAACTTGAATAAATTAAAATTATGGGACAAATGAGCCATCCTGGGACACAGGCTGGACTTTGGAGCTTCCATATAAGTTATTGCCATATTTATTTTGTAGTATATACTTATGACAGTATATACTCATCTTGGTGTGAACCAATATGAAAACATTTCATTAAAAATAGTATCGTAACAGGCGCCTGGGTGGCTCAGATGGTTGAGCGTCTGCCTTCGGCTCAGGTCATGATCCCAGGGTCCTGGGATCGAATTCTGCATCAGGCTCCCTGCTCCTTGGGAGCCTGCTTCTCCTTCTGCCTCTCTCTCTCTCTCTCTGTCTCTCGTGAATAAATAAATAAAATCTTAAAAAAAAAAATAGTATCGTAACTTTCTTAGTTAGGAGAAAAAAAAAGTGAGAGAGTTTATACTCCAAGTAGATGATCACCACAAGTTCCTTCTAATTTTATCATTGTATCGTTGACTGATTTTTGTGTTTTTAAGACTCTAGTTCAACTTCATCAATCTTTATGAAGGCCTTTGCCAAACTTCTGTAGCTCAGTGGTTTCAATATTCTTTATCCCTCCTGGCTTAATTTTGGGTTTGGATCTCATCTCTGATAAAGGGTACATGAAGTCTATGGGATTTAAATCAGAAGGAAAAAGAAACCAAATTTCATGGACCATGACAGCTTTAAAACCCTAGGGGCAGATTTTATTTGATTAACACTCAGAGGTGGTTATTTGTGCTGTGCAGATTTCATGGTCCAAAGATTAGAACAGGTTGTTATGCATCAACCTAGCCAGGCTTTGTGCCTATCTCTCCAGTGGTGTGTGACTTCAGACAAGCTCTCTCCTGAGCTGGCCTCTCCACAGCTAACCTGACAATCACACCTTCCCCTTGCCTCTCAGCCTCGACGTGGGACCCCTCCTGAGCTGTTACTAGCCCTAGGACACTTCGTGATCTCTTTTTGGCTCCCTTAAGTTCTGTTCTGTTCTCCCCTTGTAAATAGTTAAAGTGTGCCATCTGTTGCTGCCAGGATTCTGACCATTTTTATGAAATCAACAGGAAATATCTTCTTTTTTTTTTTCATTCTTGCTTTTCCCAGGTTTGTAGGCACTGGCAATATTTGGTGATTGTCCTATAAACCAGCATGTGGATGCATGTATTAGTTTGTTGTTGCGGCTTACAGAGCCAGGAATAAAGGAGACACCAGCCCTCAACTTGGATACTGGCCTCTTGTATACCCAACTATGCAGTGTAAGCAACCAGATCCTGTCTTTGGGTCACATGGTCTTCCCACTGCATCAAGCATTACAGATGGCCAAGGACTCAGAGGAAGGCCGGCAGTTCCTCAAGTATCTACTCTTCATTTTTATTGGAGCTGGATGCTGGTTTGTGAGCTAGAAGTTTTGGCAAGCGTGTATCTGAATAGAGAAAGGTTGTTGTAGATGAGAATCTAAAGGGTTTATTAACTCTATCACCATAGTAGCTTTCAAAAGAAGGGGCAGTCTTCCAGCTTGGACTGGAGGTAGGGAAGACATATCGAGAAGCTAACCAGTCAACTTCTCTAGCTTGGATTTTCTTCTAGTACTTGATGCCTTCACTTTATGCTGCAACTTATCAAATATCAGAAAAGCTGGTGGAGGGAGTGTAGCTCTTCCTGGGCTTGTGATGGTGCAGAGTAGTTTGAGCAAGTTCCTAGGATAAAGCCATAGCTGCTGAAGAATGGTATACTCTTGGTGGAAGAGTAAATTCTTCTATGGGATTTCTTTGAAGGTAAGGTTGGTAAGTCAATCACATTCTCTGAGAGATAAAGGGCAGAGACATTTTCCCGGGTTCTGACTAGTCGTTAAGTAGAGGACTTGCACAGTGTTTGGTAGAATAATGATCTAAAATGAGAGCTGCATGAGAGATTATACAATCAGGTAAGCAGTAGAGGTAGAATAATCTAGAGTCTTAAAATAATAAGGAAAATTACCCTGTGTCTTCTTGAACACCCAAATCCCCGAAGAGGGAAATGTTTGTACAGTTCTTAGCTGTATCCCAAATCACATTTCCATGGAGAGTCACATGCTTCCTAAGAACATCCTTATACCACATGGTAATAAAACCTTTTCAGCCTTCAGTAAAACTTTATATATTACTTCAAGTCATTTTTTTCCTACAAAGAAACAACATATATCCCCTATATGATGAATAAAGAATAATAAAACCATGATGAAATATAGATTCCAGGCTGCCAACTTCTTTACACCAGCCTTAAAGTTGATGCACAAATTAAAAGGTATTGCAGGGGCACCTGGGTGGGTCATTTGACTAAGCGGCTGCCTTCAGTCAGGTTATGATCTCGGGGTCCTGGGATTGAGTCCCACATTGGGCTCTCTGCTCAGCGGGGAGTCTGCTGCTTCCTGTCTCTCTTTCTCTCAAATAAATGAGTAAAATCTTCAAAAAAAAATAAAAAGTATTTCATTGCATATCATAGAAACTTGATCATCTAAGGAAATAAAACCAGGTAGGGATGGGAAAATGTTCCATTCTCTGTTTTTTGGCTAGTCTAATAATTACATTGACATAAGATAGATTAACAGGAAGAAAACAAATTTAATTTTATATGTACAGGAACCCCATAAAAATATGAGACTCAGAGAAGGAAGGAAGGAAACTTTTAGACAAACACAAATTTTTGAATACTTGGCAAGACAATGGGGTTTGAGCTTCAGACGGTTAAATGGTGAAGTAACAAGACTTGTTTATACAGCCTTCTCAGTCCCAACTTCCCTGTCTCTGATGAGAAGGATGCCTCCACCTTCTTGGTACAGGGAAGGTAACTTTCACATGGGAGATTTATCTCATGCTTCCAGGAGGACAAAGGAAGGTCAGAGTGTCCTTCTTGCACCAGCTGTTTCTCAAGAGCCTTTGATTCACAACAGTCAATATGCCCAGGTGGCGTATTTGGGGGTGGCATATTCTGTTCTCCTTCAACCAGAAAATGTTCAACTTGAGAATGACAAGAGTCTGCCATCTATGTTTGATAAAACAAGAGACACTGTCAGGGGTTGAAGGGACTACCCAGTGCAGTATATGACCTGGGTTGGGGGTGAGGTCATTCTTGGGTTCACCAACTACATGCACTCATGGTCTTGGGAAAGAGGCATGTGTAAGATACAATCATGAGTGTGGGTCAAGGAGATTGCTAGGAACTATTTTAAGACCTGTAGGCCTGAAGCAGTCCTATGTTGGGGCATGCTTTATATTCTTTTATGAGATGATCAAGTGCAGCCATAACGGGAGACAGAGACACTCAGGAAAAATTTACCCTATTCACAGGTTCTAGAGACAGGAGGCACAGCATGTGATACAGGGTCCCATGAAAGAACATCAGAGTGGTCAGGAAGCAGAAGACTTGTGGGAGCTGAAGGTCTAGGGGAGAGCCTCCATTGGAGTTTCCAGGGAGAGAGGCAAGGCAAGGTAGGGTAAACAGTTTAGGACTATCTAGTTTGAATCATTTTGTTGGGCTCTAACCTATAGAGATGGTCCCTCCTTGCCTGGTATCTGGTCCTGGGGTGAATAAGGAAGAGGAATTTTACCTCCAGGAGCATATGGTCAGCTAGGGGAGGTATGGCTGTGGATTTGTTAGTTTGCACGTCAAGGACATGCTGGGTCCTTGCTATCTCTAAGAATTGGCTAGCCTCTGGAGGGGCAGGCTCTTCCCGCCAGAGGTTGTCGTGTTGTGTTTTGTTTTTTAGTTTGTTGTTTGTTACTTTGTTTTTAAGGTATCTCTAGGCCCAACATGTGGCTGGGACTCAGGACCTTGAGATCTAGAGTCACATGCTCTACTGACAGGGCCAGCCACATGACCCTTTTTAAGGTGTCAAGATATAATACCCCGAAAAAGTTTAAAAATATGTACAACACGGCACCTGGGTGACTCAGTGGGTTAAGCCTCTGCCATTGGCTCAGGTCATGATCCCAGCAACCTGGGATCAAACCCTGTGTCGGGCTCTCTGCTCAGTGGGGAATCTGCTTCTCCCTCTCTCTCTGCCCCTCCCCCTGCTCATGCTCTCTCTCTGTCTCTGCCCCTCTCTCAAATACATAAATAAAATCTTTAAACAAAAATGTGTACAACAGGGCACCTGGTTGGCTCAGTCAGTTAAGCGTCTGCCTTCAGCTCAGGGCTCAGGTCATGATCCCAGGGTCCTGGGATTGAGACCCACGTAAAGCCCTCTGCTCAGCTGGGAGCCTGCTTCTCCTCTCCCTCTGCCTGCCACTCCCCCTGCTTGTGCTCTTGCTCTCTCTCTGGCAAATAAATAAATAAAATCTTGGGGCGCCTGGGTGGCTCAATTGGTTAAGCGACTGCCTTCGGCTCAGGTCATGATCCTGGAGTCCCAAGATCGAGTCCCGCATCAGGCTCCCTGCTCAGCGGGGAGTCTGCTTCTCCCTCTGACCCTCCCCCCTCTCATGTGCGCTCACTCTCTCTCATTCTCGCTCTCTCAAATAAATAAATAAATAAAATCTTTAAATAAATAAATAAATCTTAAAAAATAAAAAGAGTACCTTTAAAAAAATATGTACAGGGGTGCCTGGGTGGCTCAGTTGGTTAAGCAACTGCCTTCGGCTCAGGTCATGATCCTGGAGTCCCGGGATCGGGTCCCGCATCGGGCTCCCCCTCATGTTTCTCTCTCTCTCTCTCTCTCTCTCTCTCTCATTCTCACTCTCTCAAATAATAAATAAGTCTTAAAAAAAAAACAGAAAAAAATGTGCAACACAGGGGACCCTACTATGTATCAGTTGTTTATATGTAATATTAAATTTAGGGGCACCTGGGTGGCTCAGTAGGTGAAGTGTCTGCCTTTGGCTCCGGTCATGATCCCAGGGTCTTGGGATCGAGTCCCACATCAGGCTCCTTGCTCTGTGAGGGTCCTGATTCTCCCTCTCCCTCTGCCCCTGCTCATTTGCGCATGCTCTCTCAAATAAATAAATAAAATCTTTTAAAAAAATAAATAAATTTATATGTGAGTTAAATAACTATTGGCCAATTGGCATGTTATGTTTTGTTGGTATTTAATGAAACATTTATTTACTTTGCTTTTCAGGAATTTGGCAATGGGTAGCTGGGTATTTCAGAGGTGTTCACTTTTAGGTCTCAGATAGTTTTTAAGACCTCTGAAAAGTTTATAAGGCCTAGGGTAGCTCAGGCCATAACCGAGTTTACCAAATCTCCTGATGTCCTTTTATCTACCTTCACATTTTTCAGGAGGGATTGGTTGTGGTAATCTCAACTTGTGGTGGATATCATATCAGCTCTCCTCTCAGTAAGACCTGACAAATTCACCCTTGACTAATGCACTTGCAATCCTTGGCTTGCTGTGATACCAAGCATCAACTGATCTGATTCACTACAGAAAAGATAAAACTGTCTGCTCTCCATCCAAACAGCAGGTATTTATTATTTGTGCCTCCCAGGCAAGAGAAGTTGTAGCCTGGTTGAAGGCAATCTCAGTAGAATTAAGAATCTGCTGATGAGCTTGACCTGTACCCCAGTTTAAGATGTAATCAGTCAGGCACCTGGTGGCTCAGTTAAGTGTCCAACTCGTGATTTTGGGCCAGGTCATGATCTTAGGGTCTTGAGATCAAGCCCCATGTCGGGCTATGCACTGAGCATGAAGTCTGCTTAAGATTCTTTCTCCCCCGGGTGCCTGGGTGGCTCAGTTGGTTAAGTGTCTGCCTTTGGCTCAGGTCATGATCCCAGGGTCCTGGGATTGAGCCCCACATCGGGCTCCCTGCTCAGCGGGGAGTCTGCTTCTCCCTCTCCCTCTGCCCCTCCTCCCTGCTCGAATAAAATCTTAAAAAAAAAAAAAAGATTCTCTCCCCACCTTCCCTCTGCCCCTCCCCTCCCTGCATGCTCTCTCTCACTTAAAAAAAAAAAAAAGATGCAGTCAGTCAGAACAACATGTGTATCAAGGGTCTATCACGTTTCAGATAATCTTCTAAGACAATGATGGACAAAAGAATACAAATCCTGTAATTCTCCCTCATACAGTCAAACTTTACGAAAGAGCAATTTCTGATTAGTGCTCTTGATCCCCAGTTCCTTCCTGCTCATTGTTTTTTCAACGGAACACATCCACCATTCCACTGAAGCCCTTGTTCACCTCCACATCATTAAATCCAGTCAGTACTTACCATCTTATCTGCCTCTAACCACTCCTTTCTGAAAACTCCCTACTCCATTTCCTCCATGGATGCTTCTGCTTTGGTTTCCCTTTTTTCCTCTGGCTGTCTCCTCTGAGACTTATTCTTAGATTCTTCTTTCCTTTTCTGCACCTTACATGTCTGTGCTCCCCAGTTCTCTGTCATTTGTTTGCATTTTATATACTTTCTTCTTGTGGACCTCCTACACATGCATGGATCCATTTAAGAAAGTATAAGCCTGATAGCTACCAAATCTATTTTTTCTTATATGAACCATTTTCCCACTTTAACATGTCTCAACATAAACCCATTGTCCTCAGGAAACAACAGATGTTGGCGAGGATGTGGGAAAGGGGAACCCTCTTACACTGTGGGTGGGAATGCAAACTGGTACAGGCACACTAGAAAACAGTATGGAGGTTCCTCAAAAAGCTAAAAATAGAGCTACCCTATGACCCAGCAATTGCACTACTAGGTATTTAACCAAAGGATACAAACATAGTGATCCAAAGGGGCACCTACACCCCAATGTTTATAGCAGCAGTGTCCACAATAGCCAAACTGTGGAAAGAGCCCAGATACCCATCGACAGATTTTGAATGGATAAAGAAGATGTGATACACACACACACACACACACACACACACACACACACACTGGCATATTACTCAGCCATCAAAAAGAATGAAATCTTGCCATTTGCAAGGATGTGGATGGAACTAGAGGGTATTATGCTAAGTGAAATTAAGTTAGAGAAAGACAAATACATGATTTCGCTCATATGTGGAATTTAAGAAATAAAATAGATGAACATAGGGGAAGGGAAGGAAAAATAAGATGAAAATAGAGAGGGAGGCAAACCATAAGAGACCCTGAACTACAGGAAACAAACTGAGGGTTCCTGGAGGGGAGGTGGGGGGCGGGTGATGAGGTAACTGGGTGATGAGCCTTAAGGAGGGCACTTGATGTAATGAGCACAGGGTTTTACATGCAACTGATGAATCTCTTAAATTCTACCTCTGAAACTAATACTACACTATTATGTTAACTAACTTGAATTTAAATAAAAAAATTAAAAAAAAAACCATAAACCCATTGTCTTTATCACCCTATTTTTTCCTCCTTTGTTTTCTCTCTCGGTGATGAGATCACCATCAAGTCATTTTCAAAGTGGAAACCTAGCAGTTACCCTCAACCACAACCTCTTCCACAACTAATTAGCTAAGGCAGATGCTACTCCCTAACATTGACCAGCTCCCTCCCTCATCCATGACTCCAGTCCTGCCTTAAAGTCTTCATCCCTTTTATCCAGGCCTAACTGCAATAGTATTTTAAGAAAACTTCCAGGGTGGGCGCCTGGGTGGCTCAGTTGGTTGGGCGACTGCCTTCGGCTGAGGTCATGATCCTGGAGTCCCGGCATCGAGTCCCGCATCGGGCTCCCTGCTCAGCAGGGAGTCTGCTTCTCCCTCTGACCCTCCCCCCCTCATGTGCTCTCTCTCTCTCTCTCTCTCTCATTCTCTCTCTTTCAAATAAATAAATAAATCTTAAAAAAAAACTGTTACAAAAACAAAAGATCTAGAGATTACACACTAAATGAAAAAAAAAAGAAAGAAACCTTCCAGAGTGCCTGGGTGGCTCGGTCGGTTGAGCATCTGCGTAGAGCATCTGCCTTTGGCTCAGGTCATGGTCCCAGGGTCCTGGGATCGAGTCCCACACCGGGCTCCCTGCTCAGCAAGGAGTCTGCTTCTCCCTCTCCCTTGGCCTGTCTCCCCCACCTGTGCTCTCTCTCTCTCTCTGACATAAGTAAAATCTTAAAAAAAAAAGACAAGGGTTTTCATGATCAGGCTCCTGCTTATAGAGATCAGCTTTATCTCGACCACCCCCTTCTCCTACTACCTGAGACACAAATTTCTACCTTCTGCACTACTTTAAACCTTTCAGTCTTTATTTTTTTTTTTTAAAGGTTTTATTTATTTGTCAGAGAGAGAGCGAGCACACAAGCAGGGATAATGGCAGGCAGAGCAAGGAGCCTGACGTGGGGCTCGATTCCAGGACACTGGGATCATGACCTGAGCTGAAGGCAGACACTTGGGAACTGACAGGGAGCCGCCCAGGCGTCCCTAAACCTCTCAATCTTTAGACATGCTATTCTATCTGCCAAGTATATTCTTACCACTTTTCACTCCTAACTTATTTTAATGTAAGCAAGAGAACTGGGAGGATGCATAAGCAGAGCTCTGGAATGCTAATAATGTTCTATTTCTTGATCTTGGTGTTTGTCATACATTCTTGAAAATTCTCAAAGTGTCATTTGTGATTCGTGCACTTTTCTCTATGTGCATAGTATTTTAATTAAACAATTATTTAAAACTTAAAAATATTAAGTTCCTGGATATTTTGCTCTGGGAAGCCTTCTTTGGAACTTCAAGCTAATTAAAACAACTTCCTTCACATGTATGTCTGCATACTTGTGTCAAATTATGTGTAATTGTGGATTGTTAGCCTCTCTCTTTTCTAGGAGCTTTTTAGGGGAAAGACTATTTCTCATTTATCTTGTAGCATAAGTACTCACCAGTGTTTCCCAAAATAGTAGGTGCTCAAAAGATATATGATACAGAAACAGAAGTCTCCTCTCCCTCTGCTTTGAAGGAGACATGGCCAGCCTGACCGGTCATAGTCGCTAGAAGACGGAATTTGATTCCCGAGTTTTGAGATAGAGCTCTCTTCCTACCAAAATCAACAATTTTTACTAGAAACTGAAGAGTTAAATGAAGATTGAGTAGAGGAGAATCAAGATGGAAATATCAGGAATAGACACAGATTGAAAGCCTAGAACAACAGAGATTAGAATTGAGGTGATTCAGTGACACAGTTTGGTGGACAGACAGGACAGACAATAAGCCAAGGGTGTCCTGGTGATGGTGAGAAACACAAGCTGGCATTGGGCTTTGCGTTTTGAATTGCAGGGCTGTTAGGTTCCTGCATGAGTCACACTGGCTTAGGGGATCAGGGGTGGAGAGACAGGCGATTAGGCAAGGACCGGCCCCACTGGGTGAGACCTAGGGACTCAGGCAGTGTATTTCTCTCAAATACATCTATCTTCAAGGAGCAATACTCCAGTCAATGTAGAAACCTGTGATTTGCTTTTAATTCACTCTCCCTTTGCAACGGTCATATCTAATCACTCATCTCTTCAAAGTCTATAAAGTGGTTCATGCCTCTCGTTTCTAATTCCCACTGATACCACCTTAGTAGGAATATGTTTTGAACAGCCCAAAAGATAGTTGAGGCAATTAAATTGCCCCTCTTTGGGCAATTTGAAAAAATTGCCAATTAGCCATAATATTTACGAATAAAAAAGTAGAGAAGATGGGAGCATCTGTGAGGGATTATATGCAAGTTCAAGTATTATGGAACAGCAACTTGGAGTAAGCAGAGGAAGTAAGCTAAGAAGGGAGGTGAACAGGGGCACCTGGCTAGCTCAGTCACTGCAGTGTGTGACTCTTGATCTTGGGGTTGTGAGTTCAAGCCCCACCTTGGGTGTAGAGCTCACTTAAAAATAAAGCCTTAAAAAAATAAATAAGGGAGGTGAACAGAGGGAACCCTTAGGGGGAAAAAAGGAGACTCTCTTAATAGAGACAGAGGCCATGTGGTCCCTGAAAAAGAGACAGAAAAAGTAATCAGGGGGTGCCTGGGTGGCTCAGTCGTTAAGCATCTGCCTTCGGCTCAGGTCATGATCTCAGGGTCCTGGGATCGAGCTCCGCATTGGGCTCCCTGCTCCGCGGGAAGCCTGCTTTTCCCTCTCCCACTCCCCCTGCTTGTGTTCCCTCTCTCGCTGTGTCTCTCTCTGTCAGATAAATAAATAAAATTTAAAAAAAAAAAAAAAGAAAGAAAGAAAGAAAAAGTAATCAGTCACAAGAACCGTTGCTAGTAAAACCATCTCACTTTTCCAGTTAGTCTATCTGTGGCTATGAAAGAAGTCTCCTTTTTATGTGTAAATTGAGCCGGTCTCTGCAACTGAATGAGCTACATTAATTCAAATAAACTTCAGAGTCACAGGTACCTAAATTTAAATTTATTTTGGTAGCTGACCGTGGGGCTATACTGTAGTGACCAAGTGAGGTAACGTGTCAAGCAAATAGCCCCACGACAGGCCTAAGGTCTGCACTCAAAGATGGTTACTGTGGGGGCACCTGAGTGGCTCAGTGGGTTAAACCTTCAGCTCAGGTCATGATCTCAGGGTCCTGGGATCTCAGGGTCCTGGGATTGAGCCCTGCATAGGGCTCCACGCTAAATGGGGAGTCCTCTGCCCCCCCCCCGCTTGTGAGTGCACTCTTTCTCTGTCTCTTTCTCAAATAAATACATTTTAAAAAATCTTTTCTAAAAAACTTAAAAATGGTGACTCTGATACGTGTCTTTTTTTGTTCTTTACATAGACATACTGTGACGTGTTTTTGAGTCAATTCGCCTAGGCCCCAGTTATTCAATCAAACACTAACCCAGGTGTTACTCTGGGACAGTCCCTTGATAAGACTTAAGTCCATAATCAGTTCACTGTGAGATTCTTAGATAATCTGGGTGGGCCTGATTCAATTAGTTTAAAGGGTGTAAGAACAGAACCGAGCCTTCCACAGAGACATTTCACCTGAGCACGAAAGCATCCGGTCCTTCCCTCAAGTCCCAGCCTGTTTTCCTGGCAGCAGCACAGACTCCAGACTTGTTCTGCAGACGCCTACAATCATGTAAGCCAACCCCTGACTAGATATCTCCATTTCTCTTTCTCTTGGCGAATTCTGCCTAATAGACTCTTTCATACAGATTACTCAGTCCTTAAAAAGTGTTTCATAAATCATTGGTAGGAGGAGGAAGAAAGCTTTTAGACATTCAGAGGAAGACCCATCCCTCTGCTGGAGTGAAAGTGAAAGTCCCCTCTCTCCTGCCTTCTTCCTCCCATCCAGTTTTTCTCTCTGGATATAACCGCAGCTAACGGTTTGGATTTTATCACTTCAGCATTTTTTGCTGAGCGTATATCTATATGAATATGTATATGGATATGTAAAAGTTTTATGTATATTTATACACATACCTATGAAAGCATAAATGAGATCAAGCTATACAAAGTTTTAAAACAATTCTTCTTAGTAATATGTTTTGGATATTTTTCTATGTCTTTTCTTTCTTTTTTACTGGCTGCTTAGAGTTTATTTTCTATTTGGGGCAAGACGCATGGTTAATAGGGTGTCAGGAAGGCTTGTGTGTGGCTTGGATAGTAAGGAGTGGGGTTCTCTCAACTCCCTTTTTGGTGTTTTGCTGTTTTGATATAAAAGAACCCGACTGTGTCTGAGCGCTGCAGCCTGCCTAGTCTACTGGGAGAGAGAGGAGGGGTTCTCATGAGTCTAGCACCTCCTGAAGCCTAGTGGTTGGTGGTGGCCAGGATTGGGACTCGGTGTTGTCTTTGCCAGGCTGGTCACCAGGCTACTTCTTCATGGCTTCCGGAGCCAAGTCGCTGGTGATCCAGCCGCTCGAGTCCTAGGAGAGGCTCAGCGTTCTGGGGACTCCAACACTATAGCCATGAACCGGAGAGTGGACTTGCGGAAAAAGAAGCTTGCCCCACTAGGGACCCTGGTCAGCGTTGGGCAGACGGGGATGCTGAGAGATAAATTCTCCAGGATGCCCTGCAACTTCCGTAGGAGCTGTTACTGCAAGTACAACCCCCGCCGCTCGGGTAATAGTCGCGGGTAGCCACGAGCGACCCCTGGAGGGGATGGATGACATGCCGTCGCTTGTGCGCTGGTGGAAATCTCGGGCGACCCGTCGCGGCCTCCGGGCAGGATCGGGGTGGCGGGGACCGGGTCGGGCGCTGGGACACGGAGCCCACTTGCAGAGGAGACGGCCAAAGGCAGCACCACGACCGAGGCTCAGGCGGGTCCTCTGTGTTTTCTATATGCATTTATGTAGCTTTACAGTATTTTAGAAAGAAGTTACTTATTTAGAATGCAAGTGCGGGGAGGAGGAGGGACAATCTCAAGCGGACTCCAGGTAGAGCAGGAGCTGCTAGGAGCTCAATCTCACCACCCTGAGATCATGACCTGACTTGAAACCAAGAGTCGGACACCCAAGAGACTGAGCCACCCAGGGCGCCCCATTGTATCCTTTTTTGTCTTTCTGAGCTCATTGCAGAGTCCGCTGGAGATTCTCTCCCTCTCCTCCTGCTCCAGCCCAGGTTGCGCTCTTTTTCTAAAATAAAAAAAAATCATAAAAAATAATAATTCTCCCTCTCCCTCTGTCCCTCCCCCCCCCCAATAAATAAAATCTTAAAAAAAAAAATTGTGGCCAAGACTATGGAAAGAATTCAGTCAAATTAGTGGAGAGATTAGATAAATCCAATCAAGTAGTGAAGGAAGTTAGCTGCAACCTGGTGTAGGGGGGTCAAATTCCATCTACCCAAATTGGGTAACTACCATTTAGAGGCTGAGAGTACTTGGGGAATCTGTTGACAAATCAACCCTATAAAAGAGTCCATTCCTACTCTTAACAGAATAAACCTGGAGTTTTGTAGTTCTCAGATTCCATGGCTGGTCTGGAATCTCAAACCCTACAACGGATATACAACTGTATTATTACCCTGAATTTCCAGCCCATCTTAGATATTAAATACTTTGCAATCCTATGGAAGTCTGGACTTGAATCCATAGATAATAAAGTAGATGATGAAACTGATTATATTAATACCTTTTGTTTTAATTAAGGATAATATGTGTGCAGATGTGATTTAAAGAATCTTCACATATTAGATCTTAGCATTTTAAGCTGAAAGGTTTAAGATAATTTGGTCAGGCCTGTAATAAATATTGAGATGTTTGGAATATTTAACAAAACTTATTTTGACATTTCATAGGGTTTTTTTGGTTGTTGTTGTTAGACTTGCTTATAAATCTGGCTGCCCTGTCAAGCATTTATGGTGGTTAAAAAGCAGCCACATGAATATATATAACTTAAAATGGTAAAAGTAGTGTAATCAAATTTGTGAATAGGACGGTTTTTAAGTTTAATTGCTATTTTAGGTTACTCTAATATTAAAGAGCAAGTAATACTGGATTTGGTAAAAAAAAAAAAAGAGCAAGTGAAAGTGGTTGCTCTTATTTAATACAAAATTAGACTTATAAATCATAAAATAATTTTGAAGTTTGAAACAAAGGCTTAAAAGTGAGGTGCTTAAATTTGTATCTTTAATAAATATGTTCAATTGAACATTTTAAATTCTGAAATACTATAATTAGCAGTTTCTATAACAAAAAGTACCCCAACTCACATTTTAAAACATACGTAGTATTTTCTTCATGCACATGGATTGTCTTTCTGGCCACAATGTAAGCTTTTTGAACACAGGGATATAGATACATGTATGTTGGTCACACTGCTATGCACCTAGTAGTTGATCAGTAAATATTAAGAAGAATGAATGATTAAATAGCGGATTCAGCATTTATTTCTCATGAATTTTCTTTCTTTTTTTTTTTTTAAAGATTTTATTTATTTATTTGAGGGAGAATGAGAGATAGCACGAGAGGGAAGAGCTCGGAGGGAGAAGGAGACTCCCTGCTGAACAGGGAGCCCGATGTGGGACTCGATCCCGGGACTCCAGGATCATGACCTGAGCTGAAGGCAGTCGATTAACCAACTGAGCCACCCAGGCGCCCTCTCATGAATTTTCATAAAACCAGCCATATCATCACCACCACAGAATACTTCTTGTGGGGCATCCTGATTGAGAGGGGGCCAACTGCAAAAGAATTCACCCAGGGCAGAACAAAAAGAGATAGTTTATTGAATACATTGCAAGGGAGACTGACTGCCACAAAATGGTGGTGAGGTACCACAGTTATAGGGTGGAGTGAGAAGGTATGGAATGTATGGAATTTTCCCTTTTTTGGTAACTGCCTGGTTGTAAGTAGCCCATTGGTTAGTTAGGACCTATGGCGATTTCTAAGATGAGTCACTTAACAAGCCTGTGTGTCAGCAGGTTGGTCACTGTGGGCCCTTTTGCCTAGCTCTTGTTTCCATTGCTCAAGCCTGTTCACTCAAAGTGGCCTCTACGCTTCTCAATAAAATGTTGTAAGAATTAGTGAATATCATAACTATTACAATAGACTAAGAGATGTTGGTAGCTCCAACTAAGATGTGTCAATGGCCTCCATCCAAAGACAATAAATAACACCCCTCCTGTAGTTGAACAAGTGGGATTTATTACTCTTGCAGTGAGGGAGAACCAACATTATGGGCAGCCATGAGCCATGAAGTGTCTCAGGAGAGTGTTTCTCTTACTGAGACGCTTCATAACTATGAATTTAATTACAGAATTTGGGCTTTGGTTTGGTGATTTGGGGGAGGGGCTAAGAAAATGGGAATTTGTGTTAGAATAGATATTGTGAGGGAATTAAGTCAGTTCTATAATTGGGTGTGTCCCATCTTTCTGGAGGGCTGACTAGAACACAGATAAAGCTGTAATTGGTAAGGAAGTAGCAGTCATTCCTTCCAGCCAAGAGAGGTGGTGTTTGGTATTTTGTGGGGTGGCTCAGACAAATTATGAAACGGTTTTGCTTTCTCTCATATCAGTCTGAGTAATCTTGTCTGAGGTTGTTATTCTATGAGATTGTTTATGTCCAACAGGAAAATAATAATGGCCTGGCTAGAAGTGTCAGGCCTGTTTTCAACTATCAGACTATTTTTTCGTTTTCGGTTTTTACCCCCTTTCTTAGGTACTAGTAGAGGAGGGAGAGAAAAGTGAATGCAAGAAGTATTTAGCATACAAAGTGATAGGACCCGATATGGGGGCAGAGGGTGATGTCATGGGTGATTTCTAGGTTGGTCCTGCAAACAGAAAGGGTAGCAGTGCTAATCACTAAGATAGCTGTGTTTGTGTTATCTTCTAATTTAATACTTCCCAAAAATATGTGAGAAGTTCATATTATCCTACCCATGTAGGGATCGGAAATTAAAGCTGTAGAGAGGTTAAATGTATCTTGCCCACTGTCGCATAGAAACAGAATTCAAATTTAGGGTCGCCTGACTCAAGTCATATTGACTTGTCTTAAAAGAGATAAAATTCACATAACAAAATTTGCATTTATAAATTCATTTATCAATTCACACACATGTAAAATATAGCCACTCTAAAATACACGTTAGTGGGTTTTAGTACATTCAGAATGTTTTGCAACCATCACCACTCAATTGTAGACCATTTTCATCCCCCCCAAAAGAAACTCCATATGCATTAAGTAACTCCCATGCTGTTCTCCCTCTTGCCCCTGGCAACCACTAATCTTTTTGTCTGTCTCTGGGGGGTTACCTGTTCTGGACACTTCATATGAGCAGAATCATAAAATACATGGCATTTTGTGTCTGGCTTTCTTTCCGTTGGCACAATGTTTTCAAGATTCATCCATGTTGTATCATGTTCCTACTCCATTCCTTTTTATGACTGAATAAAATATTGTTGTATGGATATAGCACGTTTATTTATCCACCCAACACTTGATGGGACATTTGGTGTTTCCTTTTTTTTTTTTTTTTTTTTTTAGCTATTACGAATACTCCTGCTATAAATATTCACGGAAGAGTTTTTGTTGAAGTATGCTTTTAATCTCTTGGATATATACCTAGAAGTGGGATTGCTGGGTGATAAATAATTCTGTGTTCAGCTTTTGAGGAACCACCGAACTGTTATCCATAGCGGCTGCACAATTTTACATTTCCATCAGTTAACATATGGAAGGTTTGTTTCTCCATCCTTAGCAACGACTGTGATTGTTTTTGATGTTGATAGCCATGCTAATAGTATGAGTGGTATCTCCCTGTGGCTTTGATTTCCCTAAAGACTAAGGATGTTGAGTACCTTTCATATGCTTATTAGCCATGTGTATATCTTTGGAGGAATGTCTATTCAAGTCTTCTGGCCATTTTAAAAAATTAGGTTATTGGTTTGTTTTTTTTTATGAGTTGTAAGCGTTCTTGGTGTATTCTGTCTACTAAACTCTTGCCAGGTATATTATGTGTAAATATTTTCTCCCATTTTGCAAGTTGTCTTTTTACTTCCTTGCCTTTCTTTTGATGCACAAAAGCTTTTAATTTTAAAGAAGTCCAATTTCTCTCTTTTTTCCTTCTGTTGCTTGTGCTTTTGCTGTCATGTTTAAGGGACTTGGTCATATCCAAGGTCGTGAAGATTTCCACCTATGTTTCCTTCTAAGGGTTTTATAGTTTTAGTTCCTGCATGTGGTGTGTGGTAAGAGATACAAATTCATTCTTTTGCATATAGATATCCAGTTGTCCCAGCACAGTTTCTTGCAAAGGATTATTCTTTCTCCTATTGATTGGTCCTGGCACCCATTTGTAGTTGTAAAACAACGCAATTGTGCATTCAACTTGTCTTGCAGATCTATTAATCTGTATTGCAAGGTTGCTAGGTAATAATTGCACAGTGATAAGGTTATTTTTGAATATTTTTCTTAGTCAAGGAGAGTTGTTACAAAGAGGCACTTTCTGCCATGTTGGCTCCCTACATTTTGCTGGAGAAAACACTATTTCTTTCTAATGAATGCTCTGTGATCCTTCCTTTCCAAATGTTTACTCTCTTTTTGTCACACTCTCCTACATGGTGAACATTTCTTTGAGAGGAGCATTGCATACATAGAAAAAGTCAGAAATGTTGGCGTGGTTGACATTGTTCTAACTTGAACAGATTTTTCTTTTCTCAACATTGAAGCAAGTCCTTTCCAAGTGTTACCTAATTAAATGTGAAATTTATGGTTGTGGTTTCTGACCTATGGACCTCTTTAAAAGGATCTATGTTTCCAGATGTCTTAACTGAGGCATCAGCTAACTTTTAGAGTGTCTTCTTCACAGTCCTCATTTATTTTAAGATCCTTTATTATAAAATAGCCTGAAGGTGATCATGCATATTTCATACCAAGAAAAAAATTGTCTTATGTACAAACATAAAAACATACCTCAGACAATGAAAACATACAGTACATGCTTAGATATTAATGCCTTGAGAAGATGTTTTGGGGTTACAATCACCCAGATCTTTTCATTAGGAGGTTCTGTATAGACCATGGACTGGTACAAGTTTGTTCACTTGAAAGTGAACCCCGAAGGAAAAGAGTAGAAAAATCTATCACTGATATCATTGAAAACTCCATATGAATCAAATAATAAAGGATACATATTATATAAACATTTCATTTGATCTTCTCACCATGCTTTTACAGATTTACCTTTTGTTTCCTCCCTCAGTCATAGAACAGGACACTTTAGGTACTCCCAGGCCCTGCAATTCTGTCATTTCCCAATAGGGGGCGTTGTTGCACTAAAAGCTGCACCGGTTGCAGCATTTCCCTGGTGGGCCTGTGTTCCTTCTGTACTTTCAAGACGGTTTTTTTTTACAAAGTCCTGTAATGAATATTTTCTCTCTAAACTCTTAAGAAAATGAGAGTTGAAGAAAAACAATTCTTGAAAGATTGTCCTTTTACCCACTGTCTTCAGAGGTGGTTAATTGTAAGTGACATTCTTGGAGGTTGATATCAAAGTCCCAAAGTACGAAATGCATCTCGTAAGTCATCAACCTCATACAGGGGCTGTAAAGAAAGAAATAAGCTCAATGGATGCATTTGTAACATTGTGGAAGAAAGTAACTTGGGAGGGTTAGGATGAGGAGAGGAAGGAATTCTACCAGAAGGAAAACAGAATCCTGAGGAGAGTCTAACGGAGAGAGTTGTGGGTGATGAAAGAGGGGAAGGGAAGGGCATCTCAGCAGAGGGCTCTGAATTGTGAAACAGAAGAGCAAACTCAAATGTAGGAGAAATAACCAAAAAAAAAGACAAAGTACGGCTTTCATCAGAGAAAAAATGAGAGTGATACCTACACACACATGCACAGACAATGTAAAAAATACGCGAAAGGAAAATTTAAGTAGCTCCAGGAAAAGATGACTGGAGACAGAAAGAAAATGAGAAGCAAAGAAGCCCCTTACCAAAAGAATGCGTCGAAGCTGTCTGGATAGTCGAACGGAATTTTCGTGCAATCCCTCCCAGGCTTTGAAAGTTTTTTCACGATTTTCCACAAAAGTATTCCAGCAATAAAAATAATCTTTAAAAAAGGAGGGGCATGGGGTAGAAGACAGCTCAGATCCCAAATAGAGAGGAAAGGAAGGAAACCCTGCCCCCCCCCACTTTTAAATCTCATTTCCTACAAAGCCTAGTTGTCCAAGCCTTAATTCTCTTCCTCCCGTTGTAGTCAATTTTTGGCTGAATTCCGCCCCCCCCCCCCCGAATTTTCTCCTCTGAACTGCAATCCCGAACGAGGTCCCCTTCGCACCTTTGAAGGTCATGATAGCGATCTGGACGCCCGCGCGGTGCAGCCGCCGCAGCCCCTCTGGCTCAGCCTTGCGGTCCTCGCAGAAGTAGAGGCGCGCAGTGAAGATCCTCAGACTGAGGTTGGGGTACCCTCTCAGAAAGTCGGCCACGTGCCGGGCACAGTCGTAGCAGGGGCTCCAGGAGGTGAACCAGGTGACGCGATAGCACCGGCCAGGGTCCAGGTCCCAGTCGGAGATGTAGCGGAGGAAGAGCAACTCCACGTGGCAGCCGGACTGCGGACAGAGCAGAGGACTTAGGTGACGGTTTAGTGACCTTTACTGCGGTGCCGGCAGCTTTCTAGTCACTAATTCATCTGCCTCCCACAGTAATCTTTTTTAGCGTGTCTGCAGTTTGGGCCTTAGATTACAACAGAACAAAAAAGCAGGAGGATGCGATGAGTCTGGCTGAAGTAGCATCACAGTGTCCCAGAGTTCTGAGTTGTGTTTACGAAGTTACTTTTAGCGCGTTTGTGGAGAAAGAAAATGGCCTGTTGCTGTAACATTGTGGAACTACACCAGACCACTAGGGGGAGGTAGGAAACGTGTGGTTGAGAACCGGAAGGGGTAAAAGAGATTAGGCTAAGGCCAACAGAGGGGTGTTGTAGGAAAGGTAACAGGACGGCTATGGGTTCAGAACAATTAATGTGATTGCTCATCGTATGATCCCTGTGATTGTAATAATTGCGCAATAATGAGATACAGCAAATCTGCATAAGTATTGCCAAAAAGTCTTTAGTCCCAGAATCTGAAAGATCTAGGTTCCATTTCCTGGCATCAACACTCAGGTGACTGGGACAACTCATCCAACTCTTGGATCTTCTAAGTCCTCACCAATAAAATGGCCTGGTATCGATCGTGAGGATTAAATGAGAAGGAAATAAAGGGTTGGTAACAGCAAACCCTTCTCTACTTAGAATGTGTCACACCACCAAACAGGAAAGAGATTAGAATGTAAAACAATTGAAGTGAGATAATTTACACAATACAAATGGAGGCAAAGGAAATTGACTCATAAAATAAACACTTAACAATGAGCCAATGTCCTTCCACCTATGGATTCTTCCCTGGGATCCCACCAGTATCAGATCTCACTGCCTGTTTTGAGACGGGAAATACTCATTATGCAAACCCATCTGGATATGGTGAAGTCACTTGTAAATACAATTCTCTGATCTAAATGCTGAGAGATTGATTTAATTAATCGACCAATTGAGGCTTCCCTGAGTATTCTGGGTCTCACTATGCTGAATGTACTCATTGGCCTATGATCTATGTGAGCAGGAGGGACTAGAAATCACTACGGAAACAGAATTGAGTCATTAATTTTTCCTACTTTTTTCTTAATTTTCCCAAAAATTCTAAAGAAAATTTGTTTTTCACATTTAAATTTAGCTTGAATGAGCTGACAATATTCTTCCAAATCAAAAGACTCTAATATTTGATTTCCTCAATCTCAAAGGCAATTCAGGTGCTGGGGAAAGGGAAGGAAAGTTTGGAGGCAGTTACTCTTGGCATTGAAGCAAGGTGTCACAGTAATGTGCCCAGCATGATCGGGGAGGACATGAAATGGCATGCTTTGGGGCATACCTGTTGTGGTTTCATGGATATAAAAAAGAAAGAGATTTGAGAAATCTGGTGGAGACCTAAACGTGAAACAGGCTGAAAGTAGTACTATCTGCATATGGTTCTGAAAGTGCCCGAAGTCTAGCTTGGAAGCAACTAATTGATACCTTGTTTCGAAGGTGACCGAAGTCCAGTGAAAAGGAGGTGGCGCTATCCCGCCGCTTCACCACGTAGCACAAGTAGGTCTCATGGCGACCCTTAGCCCAGCGGACATTCTTGAAATGGTAAAGAAACTTCCTCTGCTTCATCAGGAGGCTGTGGGTGAGGAGAGGGAGGAACATTCAGGAGCAGTGCTCATTCTCCTGGCTTTCCTTCAGCTTTTAAAAATATCTATGGGCGCCTGGGTGGCTCAGATGGTTAGGCATCTGCCTTCGGCTCAGGTCATGATCCCAGGGTCCTGGGATCGAGTCCCGCATCGGGCTCCCTGCTCAGTGGGGATCCTGCTTCTCCCTCTGCTTCTCTCTCTCTCTCTCTCTCTCTCTCTGTCTCTCATGAATAAATAAATAAAATCTTAAAAAAAAAAATATCTGTAATGACTTGAGCCAAACCAGAGAAGATCCTCTTCCTTACTTCACTGGATGCCTGAGACTTACTGAACTTGGAATCCATTATAAAACCCTCTTCATGCTTGTATTTAAGACCAATTGAGGGGCCCCTGGGTGGCTCAGTCAGTTAAGCGTTTGCCTTCGGCATGATCCCAGCGTCCTGGGATCGAGTCCCACATTGGGTCTTTGTTCAGTGGGGAGTCTGCTTCTCCCTCTGCCTGCAGCTCCCCCTGCTTGTGCTCTCTCTCTCTCTCTCTGACAAATAAAATCTAAAAAAAAAAAAAAAAAAAAAATGGAGAGGTAGCCAGAACTCCCAAATGGTATGAACTCGCAGGACAGTCTCCTCCCATAGCTGTCTGTTAGATGCTGACAACTGGGACTTACAAACCTGTTCCTCGGTTCCGTAATTTTTTCAGAGTTCCCCTCTAAACTCTACCTAAATGTCCAATATGTACTTCAAACCCAACCTGACCAAAACAGGAATTCCTAAAATGTCCTCCGTACTGACAATCCTGTCTCTCCTTACTTTTCCATCTCAAGTAACCAGGCGAAAAGCTTTGGCTCATCTTTGATTCTTCTTCATATTTAATGATCTAAATTTATTGATTCAAATCTCTCTCTTTTTTTTTTTTAGTATTTTTATTTTTTAAACTTCCAAATATTTCTTGAGGGTTTGTACCTGCACTATTCCTTCTGTTCTCTGCTTACTCTAAGCCCTCACCTTCTTTTGGTTTATCTCTTGTCCTGGCCTCTAAGCTGGTCTGTCTGCCCCCAGTCCCTCCAAAAGAACATTCTCCATGCTGTGCCAGAGTAATTTCACAAAAGCCCAGGCGTGACCATGTCATTTCTGTGTTGAAAAATCCCCGGTTGAATCTCTTGTGCCCACAGGATAAATCCCAAACTCTAAGGTGGTATTTAGGCCAGTTTTTACATTTGAACATCAAATCTGCATTTCTAGCTTCCTTTCCTGCTACTTTTTCCCTTTCCTTCCCCATCTTCAAGTGCCTATGCAGCTGATCCCCTGGTGCTAGTGTCTGATCCTGTGGCTTTTTCTTTCCAGTCACCTTGCTGATGCACTTCCTCTTGGTGAATGCTTTCCTACCTTTTTCCACTGGACAAAACTTACATATCCTTCAAAGCCAGTTCACAGTTCAACTTTTCTTTCTCACCACCGCTATCCCAACATTTTTAGGCAAAAAATTGAACACTTAACAGCAACAAAAACCCCTCCTGTAGTTTCCCTTCATTCTCCAGTTTATCTCTGTCAAAGCCCCCCATCCTCTGTTACCAGCTGATCACTGACATCTCTGTCTCCCCAGTTGGATTTTTTGGGTTTTGAGGCAGAAAGCATCACTTTATGAGAAAAGATTTCTTTTTAATACCAGAGTAATATTTGTTAACTTGTATAATACAAAAAGTTGAAAGTTTGACATGTAAAAATATTAAAGAATTAAAATTTAGGGATGCCTGGGCGGCTCAATGCGTTAAACATCTGACTTTTTTTTTTAAGATTTATTTATTTGAGAGAGTGAGAATGAGAGGGAGAGAGAGTACATGAGAGGGGGGAGGGTCAGAGGGAGAAGCAGGTTCCTCGCTGAGCAGGGAGACCGATGCGGGACTCGATCCCGGGACTCCAGGATCATGACCTGAGCCGAAGGCAGTCGCTTAACCGACTGAGCCACCCAGGCGCCCAACATCTGACTCTTGATTTCAGCTCAGGTCATGCATGATCTCAGGGTTGTGAGACTGAGCTTGCATTGGGCTCCCCACTCAGTGTGGGAAGTCTGCTTAAGATTCCCTCCCTCTACCCCCCAATTTTGTCACTCTTTGAATACTAACCAAAATTTAAATTTAAAAAATTGGGGCGCCTGGGTGGCTCAGTTGGTTGAGCGACTGCCTTCGGCTCGGGTCATGATCCTGGAGTCCCGGGATCGAGTCCCACATCGGGCTCCCTGCTTAGCGGGGAGTCTGCTTCTCCCTCTGACCCTCTTCCCTCTCCTGCTCTCTTTCTCATTCTCTCTCTCTCAAATAAATAAATAAAATCTTTAAAAAAAAAATATGGAACTGTGCTGACCCTCCTGAATTTCCAAAAAAAAAAAAAGTTATAAATTTAAAAAATTTAAAATTTAGGATACAGTGTCAAATGATAATTCGACATAGTATCTAATAACAATTACCGTTAAAAATTTTTTTCTAGTCTTCTTATAGGCATGTTTACATGATTTTGATTATACTGATTTCATATGCGTTTTGCATGCTGCTGCTTTTTTAGCTTGGCAATATAATCTATTACTCTGTGTTGCTCACATGCAGGGACTTGTTGCTCTAGTTTCCTTATGCCTAGCAGTGTTTTGCATGTCATAAGCACTAAATTGAATTGAATTTGTGGAAATACTCTTGGCTAACCGAAGTTTCTTTGCAGTTATGGACATAAAACAAGCTATACATGTGATTGATACCAAAGCACTAACGATGTCTCTCTGGTTTTTGTCCCTAGACTTTTCCAGAAATGTATTCATCAAGTTGTGGAGATCATGCTGCCACCTAATGGCAATGGGCAGAAGTACAGTAAACTTGTAAAAGTAAAGACCTAGGCAAAGATTTGAATACGGTTTGCCGACAAGAGAATTGAAACTTTCTTCACCTTTATTTATTTTTTTTTGAAGCATTGAGGTATAATTTACATACCTCACCCATTTAAACGTGCGATTTTATGAGTCCTGGCAAATGTAAACACCCAAAACTGCAACCACAATCAGGATACAGAACATTCCCAGGGCACCCTTTCCCAAAATTTGCTCATTCACCTTTTCAGTCAGTTCTTCCCCAGTCCTCTACGCAACGACTAATCTTCCTTCTGTAACTCTACATTACTATCCACTTCCTAGAATTCCGTATAAGCCCTACATTATCTCTTACTTTGTGTCCAACTTCTTTTCACTTAGCATAATGAATTTGAAATTCATTTGCGCTGCATGTATCAGTAGTTTGATCCTTTTTTTTTTTTTAAAGATTTTTGTTTTTTATTCATTCGAGACACAGATATAGAGAGAAAGAGAGCATGAGCAGGGGGAGAAGCGGGGGAGGGGGAGAAGCAGACTCCCTGCTGAGCAGGGAGCCCAATGTGGGACTCGATCCCAGGACCCTGGGATCATGACCTGAGTCGAAGGCAGACGCTTAACGACTGAGCCACCCAGGCGCCCCTAGTTTGATCCTTTCTACTGCAAAGTAATATTCCACTGCATGGCCATAGCACATTTATCCATCCACCTGTAGATGGACATTTGGATTGTTTCTACTTAGGGGCTGTTGTGAAGACAGCTTCTACAAACATGTACCAGTCTTTGGGGAGGACATGTGTTGAGAATTAATTCTAATGCAATACATGTATGTGATAGACCGTGAAGTTAAAAGTTAAATACCCAAGCATCAACCTTATGAGTTAGGTAAGCACGGACGAGTTTTTTATAGCTATCTCAATTTAAATGTCGTGCTTCACACACATGAAGTTTGTCGAAATACACTTTAGGCAGAGAACTAGATTTATCACTAGTGTACACAATATACCAAACAGTATAAAAATTGTTGAATCATATTATTTTAGAATTGAAAATTGGCAGGAATCTGACATGAATGCCAACAAAAATCTAATAATTGTTGGCTTTACTTTAAAATGACAATTTTATTGCTTGCTTTGGCAGCACATATACTATAATTGGAACAATACAGAGATTAATATGGCCCCTGCACAAGGCTGACACGCAAATTCATGAAGTGTTCCATATTTTTTGACCAAGATTGTAAGTTTTGATGGTGAAAACATGACATTTTCATATACCAAAAAATAGAATAATTTTATAGTAATTATAGCACTTACCACCATTATTATTACTGCTGTGACATAATTTGCATATAATCATTAGCATATATAAATTGAATACATAATAAGTGCTTAATACTGAAGTAAAAGGGGGAAAAAATCTCTTGGCTCAGTTTTAAACAGATTAAGCATCATTCCTTACTGATAAATTTCTCCAAACAGTTAACTTGCCCTCCTTGGCTGTCCGGCTGAGAAAGGGGTGGAGGGGGGTACTGTGTCATGCACAGGCGTTATGGTGGGGATCTGCTGCTGGGAGAAAGCAAAAGTGTTCTGGGAGTATAGGAAAGGACATGGCTTAGGGAAGAGAATTCAGATGGACTTTTGCCTTCTGCTCACACGAAAATACGTAGTTCCTGTTTCTGTCAGAAGTGACCAGGCACAGTGAAGTGAATTGCTTGATGGTGACCTTTTGATTAACTTTCTTGGTCCATCACTTTCAACTGTAGCTAGGAGCCCGTTTCAAGTACCTTCTTAGTTTCTCTTTTGGGTACGAAGGACTTTGTAGGGGCACTTTTTCAAGCTCACAAGTCAACAGCTGCCCTAGACAGCTGTGCTCCCTGAGGCAGAACATCGCTGCATTCCCAGCAATGCAAACCAGAGACAGATGGGTTAAAAATAATCATGACCGAGTCCTCTCCTGTCTTGTGCCATCACTAATGCCCTCTGCAGCTGTTCTTTTCCCTAATGATAATTATATATTTCCCTTTTTCTCCTGTTCAGTTTCATCTTTTCTCCTTGTTGCCTTTGAATTTCGACTACTAATTATTGCTTTGCATTTTATTATATACAGATATTTTCATTGAACCCTTAACCTCTAACTTAGACCTCAGATGAATTTTCCAAATCTCATTGCAAGCTGAGCAGACAGTTGACATTTTTGCCCTCAAGAAAATTTTCTGAAGAACATTGAGTCTTCCATTAAAAATCTTAATTCCGGGGACACCTGGCTCGCTCAGTCAGTGGAGCGTACGACTCTTGATCTCAGGTTTGTGAGTTCAAGCCCCACGTTGGGTGTACAGATTACTTAATAACAATCTTTAAAATGATTTAAAAAAATAAAATCTTAATTCTGTAGTCTAAATTCTTCATAAAAGTTAAATTGAGATAAAGTATATGGATTAGGTATTCTCATATTGTAATAATCATAAAAGTAGGAATAAAGTTGTGATAATAACTTGTCATAAACTGCATGTGAAAACATTGTGTAAATCTTACAAAATACATTTTAAGAAATAAGTTAGCAGTGTCTGAAGAAATTGAAAGACTCGGTAGATAGTAAAAATGCCATTAACTGCCTAGTAATTGGAACTATAACATTAAATAACTTGACTGAATTTTTCTTCCTGTAATAGGTATATACCAGTATAGTGACTTTCAAGCAGTTTTTAATATTGGCATTAAAAAAAATATTTTCCTTACTATGTAGCTAAATTATTCAGTAAAGCCTCCCCAGGAAAGTTTACAAAGTCCTTTTGCAGTTGAATATTTACAAAATTAGTGTTAAACAGTTTCAACAGCTGTCTTTAGTATACTAGATTCTTGCTATTACCTTTTCATGATTTGAATCTGTAAACATTTGCTGTTAATATTACCATAAACTAGTCCTAACTGCAGTACATGGCCATACATGGCCCATAAAAGTTCTTTTGGGTGTGGAAGAGAGACAGAACAGAGAGAATTAGGCAGAGAGCATGTAAGGTCTGAACAGATGAGACAGATCCAGAAAAATAAATGTGCATATTGACCAGGCAGTGAGTCAAATAGTAAGAGGAGAGAAAGGGATAGCTCCTGATCTGAAAACTCAGATTTGCTCTGAGAGAAAAGCCAGGGCAAGCACACACGAGGAGACTGGTTTACCTGTCCATAGTGGATTCCAGAGTGTCTTTCTTAGTCTTGGGCATGGGAGGCTTGCCTCAATTCCTGCTGCTTCACTGACTCTGTCTGGCAAGGCATTGGCCCCACACATTCAAATTTGAGCTTACCCTCCTAGGCTCCTCCCCCCAGGCATCATCACCATCAGGTACCCCAACAGCCTTCCTCCTGTTTGGGTCCAAAAAAGATGGGCGGGGCTGTCATAGGCAGAGTCACGTGGGTAAATGATTGAGGGCCTCTCTGCTTAATGTATAGGTTCCTTTAGGGCTACATCTCTAAAAATCCAGTCTATGCTCCACAGGCAACAAAGATCAGGAGAGAGTAGCCGTAGCCACTTTGGAAATTGTATTCCTGATGACAAATGATATCTTTAATTTTTTTAAAAAGATTTTATTTATTTGCCAGAGAGCCCAAGCAGGGGGAGCGGCAGGCAGAGGGACTCGATCCCAGGACGCTGGGATCGTGACCTGAGCCAAAGGCAGACGCTTAACCGACTGAGCCCCCCAGGCGTCCCATATCTTTAATTTTAAAAGCATAATAATAGTAATGTTCACTTAAATAGCATATTGCACTCTGTTAGCTAAAGTATCTATTCCCTTGCTCAAGTGCACGCTGTCTCTCGACTAGCACTAACAGCTCCTGCTTTGTGGCCAAGCAAGTAAACTCAAGTCAATTATATAGGACTTAGGAATAGAAATTTTGCATCCTAAACCAGTGATTTTTTTCCCTTTCTGATTGCATTATAAGAATTGCTAGAAGACTAGATGATTGCACAAGAGAATTTTGCAAAAGCTGTCTTTTCCGCGAAAGCCATATATGTTGAATTCAGAGGCAGCAGCATCCCAAACCGTTAAAGAAATGTTCATTTCATCAGACAAAATCTGCATCTAAATGACTGCATTGAACTTGGAACACAGGTTGGGCTTTTCGAATAAAAGGCTTTAAATTCCTGCTCTCATACTATTTGGTCTATTAAGATTTGGCTTCTCCCTCTTACTTCAGTCTGTATGCATTCTATTTCTTCATTCAGTAGAAAATACCTATCTACATGATGGCAACTGGGTACTGGGGATACCGTGGTGAGTAAAGCAGCTAGGGTTTCGGCTCCCTTCTTACCTCAAGGCTTTAAATACCATCTATACATTGATTCCCAAATCTCTAGCTCCAGCTTGGACTACTTCCTTGAACTCAGGACAAATGCAAACCACTTTTGCCTCAGCATCTCCATTTAAATATCTGATGGGCATCTCAAACATGCCTCAAACTGAGCACCTGTTCTCTCTCAACACACCCATTCCTTTTGTCATCTTTCTTATCTCGGTGGTGATGTCATCCCTCCCACGGCTCTGGCCAACCTGGCAGTCTTCCTTGATTGCTCTCTTCCTTTTAAAGTCCAGTCCATTAGCAAATCCTGTTAACTCTACTTGCCAAATAAATCCAGAACTGACCACTTTTCAACACCTCAAGGTCCGAGCAACCTGGATTGCTGCATTTAGCCTCCCAACTGCTCTTCCTGCTTCACCCTCCTTAAATTGCAGTCTATTCTCTACACAGGAGTCAGGGTAATCCTTTCAAACCCCCCCCTTTTTTTACAGATTTTATTTATTTGAGAGAGAGGAGAGAGAGAGGAGGGAGGGAGAGGGAGAAGCAGACTTCCTGCTGAGCAGAGAGCCGGATGTGGGGCTTGATCCCAAGACCCCAGGATCATGACCTGAGCCGAAGGCAGACACTCAATGGACTGAGCCACCGAGGCGCACCATTGAAACACTTCAGATCATGCCACTCCTCTGTCAATACTCTCTGTCTCCCCATTCTCTCAGTAATAGCCAGCATCCTTATATGACTCACAAGACCCTCTACCATCTACCCCTGCTTTACCTCTAAATTTTACCTTCAGGGGCACCTGGCTGACTCAGTTGGTAGAGCTTGCAATTCTTGATCTAGGGGTTATAAGTTCGAGCCCCACACTGGGTGTAGAGATTACTTTAAAAAAGAAAATCTTGGGGCGCCTGGGTGGCTCAGTTAAGTGTCTGCCTTCAGCTCAGGTCATGATCCCAGGGTCCTGGGATCGAGCCCCGCATCGGGCTCCCTGCTCCACGGGAAGCCTGCTTCTCCCTCTCCCACTCCCCCTGCTTGTGTTCCCTCTCACTCTCTCTCTCTGTCAAATAAATAAATTCTTTAAAAAATAAATAAAAAATAAAATCTTAAATTACCATCTTTAATTCTCGCCCTTGCTTACACAAGGAACATACACTCCTACCCCACTTACTGATCCCCCTGCCTGGAGCGCTTTGTCCCTGTATCTCATTATGGTTTTTAAGCTTTTATTTTAATTCTAGTATAGCTAACTGTTGTATTAGTTTCAGGTGTTATATCATTACAGTTTGATCCCTTGTTTGTGTCTTTACTCAAATATGTCCTTGTATTTGAGGCTTTTCCTAGCTACCATGCATCTAAAATTTCAACTATAGCCCACAATCCTCACATTTCCTCTTTCCCTAATCATACTTCTTTTTACTCCTTATCACAAAATGTGCTGTGATCTCTGTTCCTCAGTGAATCTTAGTTCTATGAGGGGAGGGATTTTTGTCTTTGTTTCCCCCCATGACGATATCCCTAGTACCTAGTACCTGGTTGGCCTATAGTAGACACTGAATGAGTGTAGAATGGGTGAATCAAGAAGGATCTCATGGACCTTACATTCAAGTGGGAAATAATCAAGTAATCTGTAAATATGTCACTGAAACAGATGTTTACTATGAAAGAAAAGTACACATCACATGACAAGAAACTGGCCAGCCCATGATCAGTGGAAGGACTTCTGCTTGGGAGATGGTAATAGACAGTGTCTTAACTCCCTTCTCAGTCTGAGACTCTTATGATGGTTGGGTTATGGAAGAAAGGCAGTATTCACTACTTCATCTTTACATTCCATGCTCTGACCCAGAAACTTTCTAATTACATCCTTTGTTAAACCACAGAAGTTTAGACTTCCCGATTTGCCCTACTCCTCCCTTCACTCTATCAAACCTGGGACATTAAGGGAAATTTCTGAAGTGGGTTAATGCATAGAACAGCTAGTAGTTTTGAGAGCTTATTATGGTTAGACATTATACTAAGCACTTTAAAGACAAAGTAAACGTAGTTAGGAAAACTGTGGTGGGGACAAAGTCTCTTGTATGCTCCTGAGTTGTGCTCCTGGTCACTGATTCTATAGACTGCAAATTCTACTTTGCTTCACAGTGGGTACCCAGCCAAGGATGGCCTGATGCTAGTTCACTCTCAAGGACTCTCTAAGCAGGGAGTGGATTTAATGTGGGGAAGCCTCACTTAGCTTTACGAGGCTATCTCTCACTTGCCTCCAATAAACCACACCAAAATGCAAAGGTACAGCAGATTTCACTGAAGTGTTGGAGAAATCCAAGGGAATAATACACGTGAAAGAAGTCATAAATTAATAGGCTAGTTTTGGCTTTTTATAGTTTAAGAAAGAATTTCAAAAGAACAAGGCTCTTCACAGGACTCTGCTCAAGACTACACCCGTTCCTGCCCTCTAGCCTACACCTCTTGGTCAAAAAGCCTCTATTTCTCACTTCCACGGGAAAACTCGACCTTGGATTCTCCTGGATTATTCTCACCCATGGATCCATTTCCTATCTAGACATTTATTTCTCCAAGTCTTTATTTCTGAAAAAGATTCTGAGGGCACCAGAAAGTGACCTTTGGCATGCTGAATTCCATGGAACAGATGGGTGGGGGCAGAGGGAGGGACACTTCACAAATTCCTCTGCAGAGACCACAGTGGGGCAGGGCCACGGGTAAGCTGATCCCTTTAAATTGTCTCCTCAGATAAGAGTTGGGCCTTTACCATATTTTTATCTACTTGTCCAGAGAATCACACACACACACACATCCTCCCAAAAGATAAATAATAATTTTTAGAGATGGTAGTATCTCCAAATCCAAAAAATAGAAATTTCCCAATGGCCCCAAACTTCTCATGATTATGCCAAACTGTATTAGTTCCCATTATGTATTCTCTCATCAAATTATACCCCTTTGTTCCAGCCAGAAATAAGAAAACTGGCCCATTGCTGATCCACATGCCTCTTTGTTTGGTTTTGGTTTGATTTGTTTTCATTTTGTGCAATTTTAATCAGTTCTAAGTGTATAATTCAGTGGCATTAATTGTATTCACAGTGTTGTACAATCATCACCACTGTTTCCAAAACGTTTTCATCACCCCAAAAAGAAACTTAATAACCATTAAGCAATAACTCACCATTCTCTCCTTTTACATCCTGGTAACCTCTAATCTACTTTCTTACTTTGCCTACTCTAGATACTCCATTAAGTGAAAAACATACAAGGTTTGTCCATTTGTGTTTGGTTTATTTCGCTTTGTCAGTTTTCAAGATTCATGTTATAGCATGCATCAGAACATCATCCCTTTTTATGGTTTATACATTTATAATGTTCCATTGTATGTATATGGCACATTTTACTTATCCATGCATCTGGACACTTGGGTTTCCACCTTCTGGTTATTGTGCATAGTGTCACAATGAAGATTTGCATACAGCATGAGTCCTTTTTTTCCTTTTTTTTTAAGATTTTATTTATTTGACACAGAGACAGAGAGCACAAGCAGGGGGAGAAGCAGTCTCCCCGCTGAGCAAGGAGCCAGATGCGGGACTTGATTCCAGGTCCCTAGGATCATGACCCGAGCCGAAGGCAGCAGCTTAACCGACTGAGCCACCCCGGCGCCCCTGAGTCCTTGTTTTCAAAACTAGAAGTGGAGTCACCTGAATGACATAGACATAGGCGCGCGCGCGCACACACACACACACACACACACACACACACACACAAATTCTGGCTAAGGGGTGCATAGCTGGCTCAGTTGGTACAGTGTGCGACTCTTGATCTCGGGATTGTGAGTTTGAGCACCACATTGGGTGTAGACATTAGGAAAAAAGTAAAATCTTGAAAAAATAATTCTGGCTGAAACTGTGATCACTTTAAAAGACCCAACGGCTCCTCACATAGGGGCCCTCCTTTCTGCTCAGCCTCTGGCTGGGGTGAGATTCTCATTCTACTTTTCACAAGCCCATTTAATAGCTGAGAAGTAGAAAAGCTACACATGACTTCTGAACCCAAGTCAGCTGTTCTTCCATACTGTCCATGCAATACTATCAGACTAGTAAAACCAACCCCACAGAACCGTAATCAGGCTGAACATACCAGCTCAGCAGTCTTTATCAGAGCTACAGAGAAGGATTTTCCCCCTGTATTACTGTTATCACTTAGAAGTCGGTTTGTCTATATATGTCAGGCAAACTCAATGAATTACTTAATGGAAGATATAATTTCTCTCCCACATAAAACATGTAGGTGTCTAGCAGGGAATTTCATCTAAATCTAATTGAAACATGCATTTTGGAGCTCTTTATCAACAGTATCTGTGGGTCACCTTTTTAGCCAGAATGTTTTTCTCATCTCTCAGTTCAATGATAGGACATCCGGAACCATACAAGAATGGGGGTGTGGGAGAGAATATAGGAAGGCGGCTATGGGTGTACTTGGCGGGTTCAGGTGGTGGAGCACATGACTCTTGGACTCCAGTCTGGGATGTAAGTTCGAGCCCCACGTTGAGTGTGGAGACTAATTTTAAAAAGATGGCTATGGAATCAATTCCTCCAAATTGGTTTCTGAGGCAGAATTACCTGTGGATATTTACTTCATCTCTAAAGTAGATTTGATACGGGGCGCCTGGGTGGCCCTGGGTGGCTTAGTTGGTTAAGCAACTGCCTTCGGCTCAGGTCATGATCCTGGAGTCCCGGGATCAAGTCCCACATCGGGCTCCCTGCTCAGCAGGGAGTCTGCTTCTCCCTCTGACCCTCTTCCCTCTCGTGCTCTCTCTCTCTCATTCTCTCTCTCTCAAATAAATAAATAAAATCTTTAAAAAAAATAAAGTAGATTTGATACGATGTTGGTAAAATCTATGAACACAACTTAAGTACATTCTTGTATGTCTCCTACTTGAAAACCTTTTCAGTGTATAGACTATAAAAACATTTCTCCAACAGATGTAAAATTTTAAATGTTTATTACTTGTAAATGAAGTTTCTGGAGAGAAAATGTTTTGATGTTCTGCTTTGAGGGCAGTTTAAAAAGTACTCTTGTAAGTTATGAATACAATCTTTGAAAACTGAAATTCATTCAATTAATATTTATTGAAGGCCTACTATGAGAAAGCATAAGGCTGAGCTTATGATGCACATTGTAGTTCTTCAAGGGATTCATATTTTTTTAAAGATTTTATTTATTTATTTGACAGAGTGTTAGAGCGAGAACACAAGTAGGCAGAGAGGCAGGCAGAGAGAGAGAGGGAGAAGCAGGCTTCTGACTGAGCAGGGAGCCCGATGCGGGGCTTGATCCCAGGACCCTGGGATCATGACCTGAGCTGAAGGCAGCCGCTTAACCAAAGGAGCCACCCAGGCGCCCAAGGAATTCATAATTTTGCTTAAAGTTTTAAAGCTAGACAAAATACTTAAATGACAATATAAAAGAATTAAATATCAATGGAAGACAAATCTAAAAATTACAGAACCGGAGCACCTGGGTGACTTAGTTGGTTGGGTATCCAGCTCTTGGTCTGCTCTGGTGGTGATCTCAGGGTCATGAGATTTGGCCCCATATTGGGCTTGGTACTCAGCATGGAGCCTGCTTGTCCCTCTTCCTCTGCTCCTCCCCACACTCTCTCAAATAATCTTTTAAAAAATAAAAAAAATAAAAATTACAGAATCATATTTCAGAGTTGAGGAACCTTAGTGTATGTCTAGCCCTATGCTTCTCAAAATGATATGTGCTTATTTGGAGATACACTTAAATATGAGTGCATAACCATATATCAGATCAAAACTGCAGGATAAATATGTCATGCTATCCTAGAACAAAAGCTTTCCAAAGATTAGGGGGAAACAGCAATTTTGGTTTTTTATTTTATTATCTTTTTTTTTTTTTTTACAAGCCCCACTCAGGAAAGAATGCACCAAATACCCCTTGCATTTTTTAAGCAAATGACAAAGACCTAGTTTACCAGCTTTAAGCTTAACATTACATATTTAAACAATTGTCAAAACTTACTAAGTTGCCAGCAGTCATAAACAGCTAGAAAAACATTCTCAATTTACATTAAATGAGAAATGTATTACCATTAATGCATTAATATCTCTCACTACTAAATACTGAAAAAAATATTTTTTTGTGAAAGATTCATCCTGGCAATGTCTACTTCACAGTGTATGGGGCGCCTGGGTGACTCAGTCAGAACTCAACCCCAGAAGCAGTTGGGCTTCTGCCTTTGGCTCAGGTCATGATCCCAGGGTCCTGGGATGGAGCCCTGCATCGGGGCTCCTTGCTCAGCGGGGAGCCTGCTTCTCCCTCCCCCACTCGCCCCACCTCCCCTTCATGTGTTCCCTCTCTTCGCTGTCTCTCTCTCTGTCAAATAAATAAATAAAATCTTTAAAAAAAACACACACACAACTTCACAGTGTATGAAAGAATCCCGGCCACCTTGGATTACGTTTAATAAAAAAGCAAACAGGGGCGCCTGGGTGGCTCAGTCATTAGGCGACTGCCTTCGGTTCGGGTCATGATCCTGGAGTCCCGGGATCGAGTTCCGCATCGGGCTCCCTGCTCGGCAGGGAGTCTGCTTCTCCCTCTGACCCTCTTCCCTCTCGTGCTCTCTATCTCTCATTCTCTCTCTCTCAAATAAATAAATAAACTCTTAAAAAAAAAAGCAAACATTTAAAATAGAATATAATATGCACATTCATTTTCCTTACATTTATGGCTTTTCCCCAATTGCCTCTCCCACCCTCATGTAAAAAGTAAGAGTTCTCAAAACATGGAAGATTTCAAAGATGATTCTCCCTTGTAGGTAGAGTAAGCCCAAAGCTGGAAGGCTCACAAGTGTGGTTGCTAATATAGCACCATGTAAATGTTAAGAATAAAACATAGATTCCAGGGAAATTTCAGCCTAATGTGGGTTGTTTGGGATTATATCCTCAGATCATCAGCATTTATTACTTTTTTTTTTAAGATTTTATTCATTTAGTTGAAAGAGGGAAAGAGAGAGCATGCAGGCACACGGAGGGAGAGGGAGAGGCAGACTCCCCGCTGAGCAGGGAGCCTGCCTTGGGGCTCGATCCCAGGATCCCAAGACCATGACCTGAGCCAAAGGCAGATGCTTAACTGACTGAGTCACCCAGGCGCCCCATTTTACTCTTTTATAGGGGGAAATATGAATAACAATGGTTCTCTAATTCTCCATAGAAAACATGAATCCTAAAGCATCCCAAGCAGTTGTCTTCTAACCTCTTGCACAATTCCAATAACAGGACATACATCACCCACTTCCATGAGCTCAGGTGGCTACTGTGTGTGAATGTGAAAGCATGGTATTTGGAATATGTGGAATATGCCTGCTAAAAACTTAACCATCCTCTCTCCAGGTAGCAGAAGCACCATGAGCAAAGGCAGGGACTGTGTGGATGTGCTTCATCTGTTTTAGCAACAATGAGTAGTTTAGTTTGGTTTGAGTGATGGCTCATAACAAAACAATGATGACAGATAAAATTGAGATGTTATTCATATTTCGTGTAAGCTTTTTTTAAAAATTTTTATTTGCGAGAAGGGGGAGGGGAGAGTGTCCCAGCGTGCACAAGTGCGCGAGCACAAGCATGGGGGGAGGGGCAGAGGGAGAGGGAGCGCGGGACTCCCCGTTGAGTAGGGAGCCCCATATGGGCTCGATCCCTGGATCTCCATCCTTGGATCCTGGGATTATGACCCCAACCGAAGAGAGAGACTTAACCGACTGGCCACCGAGGCACCCAAAAGTTTCTTAAGGAAAGCTTTTGAACAAAGTAGAGAGTTCTATACCTTGCGCAACGACTATAAATAAAAAGCTATTGAAGAGGCATGATTTGTTCAGCATAAGAAAATATTTTTCCCCCCAGAGGTTGTATTCCCTGCTTCCCTTTCTTTTAAAAGAAGGAAAATTACACCTCTTATAATTGGAATACCTTTTTTTTTTCCTGGGCATTTGGAGTTGGTGCAATTAAAAAGACCATGTTTTGAGGTTTCATTTTGCTATTTTTAAAACTTATTTTCCTTACTAATTACCCTCTCCCCTCACCAACTTCTCTTGAAAAACCACAGGACAACCTGGTTAGTTTATTTTTAACAAAAACAACATGACTTGGAAATTATGCCTCCGGTGGCTGAGTGAAGTTTTGGACATCTGGACTTCACCGCTGCTGATCTTCATCATGGGAAGCGGGAGGTGAGGTTTCATTCTGGCCAGCATGTGAGGCCAAAAGGCCCCCTGGGAATCCTCCAGGGCACACATTCCTGGGTCTGTGAGCCAAGATGCTCAGATAATGACTCCCCAGGCCACTATTTTTGGGCACCAGGTAGATTGTTCAATATGATACTTTCTTGTTTTTGAAAAAGTCCAAAAAGGGATCCGTGTGGGTGAAGTGTGGTTTTTGGAGTGCTTTAACTTCTGCATTTCCTGATTTTCGTTTTTCTCAGTTGGCTGCCAGACACATTACTGAATTTCTCTGGGGTATGAACAAGTTGAGGGACAGATCTTTAAGCATATACAGGAATTACTCACCCACCTTCCGCTGTGCAGCTGCCCAGGTCTCACTGAGGTTGAGAGAACAAACAAGTATTCATCAAAAGCCTAGGGCCGGGCACAGGGCTGAAGAAAGTTATTTTCAATGGGAAAAGTCACGAAAGAAGCTTCATTGATCATGCACATAATGAAAAATAGTACAGAGTAGTGGGAAAAGCTGGGTTTTGAAATTAAGCACATTGAGTTGAATTGTCTCTGCCACTTCCTAGCAGAGTGTCTGCGTGTGTCTGTTTCAGTTTCCCCACATGTAAAATGTGAAAAAAAGTAATAACAGCTAATCTTTAGTGTGCACATAGTTTATGCAAGCTTCTGTGCCAAGCATGTTGCATATATTAAGTGTAAGAAGTGGGGACTATTATCCCAATTTTCAGCCATGAACACTGAAGCTCAGATATGAAACAACTATCCTGCGGGATTGTTAAAGATAAGGTAAGCAAGGGACTCCGCACGATGCCTAGTGCATGGCAGATATGCAGATATTCCATAAAGAACTGGTTTTATAAATTATCTTATAGACCTGATATATTTAGAAGGTCAGATATTTTTAAAATATCAGCTGGGATCATCAGCACGTTATGGAGCACATGTTTTTTTGATTAGTAATAAAATGTGAGTGAGGAGTTTTGAGGTTCTCACAGTTCAGTGACAGTGAGTGTATAAAATTGCAGATTCCTGTCTTTAATCCCTAAAGAGTTTATTCAGTAAGTCTGGAATGCAGCCCAGGTTCTCTGCCTTTCTGACAAGCGGCCATTCATTCCAAAGCAGGTGGTCCGGTTGGAACCTAACTTTGAAAAATATTGGCCCAGTTGAACTCAAATCTCTCCCAGCTCTAAAATTCTATGTTTGTACGACTTTGCTCTACAATTTTGTGTTTATATGACTTCACATAGTTTTGAAAAATTGCCGAGGGTTTGCTTCATTGCTTTTTAGCCAATTGAAATGCCAGGGAAAATTAGAGATGCTCCAAATAACATGGAGATCTTTTCTCTTTTTGTGGGAAGGTGCATTCCAAAGACCAAATTCCATGTTATTTGTTTGCTCAGTGATGTAATGTAAGGAATGATGATTCCCATCTTGACAAAACTGCTCTGAAGTGGGTAAGGGACCATTTCTAAAGAAAGCATAGCATATTAGAAACAATATGTTACCTATGGAATTGCCATTCTCCTCTATTTCTCTGTAAATAATCCCAAACAGTTGAAATCAAATCACCCTCTGCTCTAAGGAAGTCCTGGCACCATATTGGCAAATTCTTCCTCTGTTTTTGTAGAGTCTGTGCTGATTATTGCCTTTCTTTTCAATAAGTGTTCTGTCACTGATAATTAAATCACACCCTCTTGGTTTTATTATATTCAGTATTCCCGATGAGATTTGAGCAACAGCTACTTGATATCAGCAGCTCCAAATTGTGTGTAGCCTGGTTTTCTCCTCCCCCACAACCCTCACATCTTTCCTCTCCTCTACTTACCCATACATTGGCTAAAAGTACCAACAAAGATCTCTTCCCTTTACCAGAAGGAGACTGGAAGAGCCAAACTATATCAGTAATAGTAGAAAAAAAACACCACTAACTCATCCAGTACACTCAGCATTTTGGTTAATTTATTCAGCATGGTCCTGTCTCCCACACATCCTGGTTACTCTAGACCTCCGTCCGCAGGTTCCATAGAGGAGGTATGGTTACAGCATATGAAGAAGTCAAAGTTCTCCCTATTGAGAAGGTTATCTTGGATATGCTCTATAACTAGTTGTTTATGCCCCAAAGAAATAACCATAGATTTGACAGAGAAATAACCTTTTTTTTTTAAAAAAGATTTTATTTAAGGGCACCTGGGTGGCTCAGTCCTTAAGCGTCTGCCTTCAGCTCAGGTCATGGTCCCAGGGTCCTGGGATCGAGCCCCGCATCGGGCTCCCTGCTCGGCGGGAAGCCTGCTTCTCCCTCTCCCACTCCCCCTGCTTGTGTTCCCTCTCTCGCTGTGTCTCTCTCTGTCAAATAAATAAATAAAATCTTAAAAAAAATAAAGATTTTATTTATTTATTTATTTGAGAGAAAGAGAGAGAGGGAGAGTGCCTGCATGCAAGCAGGAGGAGCAGAGGGGAGGGAGAGGGACAAGCTGACTGTGCCGACCTCAGAGCCTGACGTGGGGCTTGAACTCAGGACACTAAGATCATGACCTGAGCCAAAACCAAGAGTTGGACACTTAACCAACTGAGCCACCCAGGTGCCCCATCATACAGATCATTTTAACAAGCATGGTTATGGCAGACACAAAAGGGCACAGAGTATATTATTCCATTTATTTTAATATCCAGAATAAGTGAATTCTGAGAGGCAGAAAGCAGATTGGTGGTTTCCCAGGGGCTGGAGGGAGAAGGAATAGGGAATAACTGCGTAATGGACAGGGAATTTTCTTTTGGGGTGATAGTTTTGGAAGTAGGGGGGCACCTGGTTGCCTCAGTCAGAAGAACATGCGTGTCTTGATCTTGGGGTCGTGAGTTGGAGTCCCATGTGGGGTGCAGAGATTACTTAAACGAGTAAACTTAAAAATTTTTTTCGTAAGTAGATGTGTACAATGTACGGACTGAATGTTGCTGAATTGTACTCTTCAAGATAGTTTTACGTTAAGTGAATTTCAAATTCTTGATTAATTCAGACTTCAGGGACCAAACAGCCAGAAAAAGGAGGAGAGTGTTGAGAGGGGTTATTCTCTCTTCATGCAGGATGTTAGCCATGAGTATGTATAAGCAGAGGAGGAAGTCCGGAAGTGAAGAAAGCAAAGGGGATTAAACACCCTGGACAGAGAAGAGGAGTAGTAATGGGAATGGGAAGGAAGAACTCAGATATAAATGGCAAGTTCACTTGACCAACACTTAGGGGGTAGGTGCTAATGGGAACTGAGGGCTGTAGGCACGGCTGTACAAAATTAAGGACCTCTTTATTTCTGAACAGGAGGAAACACAATATGTAGTATAAATTAAAGCATTACTTTATCTCTAATCAAAAATTAAACCTGAAAAGAAAACAAAATGTATGCCATTGCAGGAAACGAAAGGTGTTATTCAAAGCAGAAAGAAACAAGTTGAGCAACAAGTGACTCTACTCTCATTGAGGGAAGGCACCATATCTTACTCGACTTTGTAGCCCCAGCAAGGTGCCAGGCACAGATAGTCAAAAGTTGCTGCTGATCTCTCAGCTCCTCTTCTATTTTTTTTTTTAAGATTTTTTATTTACTTATTTGACAGAGACACAGCAAGAGAGGGAACCACAAGCAGGGGGAGTGGGAGAGGGAGAAGCAGGCTTCCCGTGGAGCAGGGCGCCCGATGCGGGATTCGGTCCCAGGACCTCGGGATCATGACCTGAGCCAAAGGCAGACGCTTAACAACTGAGCCACCCAGGCGCCCCTGTCGACTCTTCTATCTAATTCACTTAATCTTAACAATGGTCCTAAGCGTTTGGTATCATTGAGTTCTCCTGAGGCACGGAGAGGTTAGGATCATAATGGTGGAGTTAGGATTTGCACCCAGGTGGTTTAGCTCCAGAGTTTGTGCTCTGAAACACTTGCTATATTTCCCGAAGGAATCAAAGACACAATAATTAAAGGACTGACTAGTCAGCAAACATACAGATTCTCTTTATCCTTCTGAGGAGAGGAAAAAGTATGAACCTCTTTGGCATTTCCCATGTTCTTCTGGCCAGATTCGTAGCTCCCAACCACTTGGGGTCTGCCAGAAATTCCCCAGTAACCTAGTTCTTGGGTAGTCTATGGCATCCTGTGAAGGCAAGCACAAGGGCTTTCGCCTTAAATTTGAATATGGGAGCACAAATCACATCCCTCACCAGGCAAAAGTGTTGGGCACCCTGAGATAAACAAGGAAACAAGCAGGATTGTACCATCTCTAGTTCTAGTCTCAAATACAATCTTCAGTCTCTCCTGTAAAATTACTGACCTCTAGCAAAAACAGTTGTATACCTATCTTTGGCAGTGGTGATGTCTGAAGGTAACCTTTGAGGATATGCTAATCATGTGTAAAAAAAATTGCTGTTTTTCCACCAGGAACAGACTAATAGTAAATTTGATTATCTTTTTTTTTTAAAGATTTTATTTATTTTTTGACAGAGAGAGACAGCGAGAGGGAACAACAAACGGTGGGGAGTGGGGGAGGGAGACGCAGGCTTCCCACAGAGCAGGGAGCCCGATACCTGGCTCATCCCAGGACCCTGGGATCATGACCTACGAATACCGTATTTTAAAAATATTTTAAATATTTATAAGTATTAATGTTAATATTTATAAATATTCTAAAATTCACAAATAAGCCAAGAAAAGCAAACACCACCAAGAGCAAGGCACTACTTTTCCTCTAAACCAGTGATTGGCAAACTTTTTCTGTAAAGATCTAGATAGTAGAAATTTCTATTTTGTAGGCCACATACAGCCTCTGTCACACATTTCATTGTTTGTTTTGTTTTGTTTTTTACAACCCTTTAAAAGCAAATAGGCTGAGGACTCTGAAAAACAAACTGAGGGTTCTAGAGGGGAGCGAGGTGGGAGGATGGGTTAGCCTGGTGATGGGTAATAAAAGAGGGCACGTTCTGCATGGAGCACTGGGTGTTATACGCAAACAATGAATCATGGAACACTACATCCAAAACTAATGATGTAATGTATGGTGATTAACATAACAATAAAAATTTTTTATTTTTTTATTTTTATTTTATTTATTTATTTGAGAGAGAGAAAGAGAGAGAAAGGTTAGAGGGAGAAGCAGACTCCCCGCTGAGCAGGGAGCCCGATGTGGGACTCGGTCCCAGGACTCCAGGATCATGACCTGAGCTGAAGGCAGTAGCTTAACCAACTGAGCCACCCAGGTGCCCTAAAATTTTTTTTAAAAAAGCAAATAGGCTGACTGCATTTGGCCCACGAGTCTTAGTTTGCCAACCCCCAATCTACTGGGAATGATAAAAATGGGCAATAATTAATGGTGAGGGTTAATGGGCTCATTGTTGAGGATATAGATCAATAAAGCTTTCTGAGGGATGGTTTGTCGATTATCAGAATTTTATTTTATTTATTTATTTAGGCTCCACATTCCAATGTGGGGCTTGGGAATTCATTACCCTGAGATCAAGTCACATGCTCTACCAACTGAGCCAACCACGTGCCTCTGTATCAGAATTTTATTTTTTATTTTAATTTTTTTTAAAGATTTTATTTATTTGACAGAGAACACAAGCAGGGGGAGCGGCAGGCAGAGGGAGAGGGAGAAGCAGGCTCCCAGGGAGCCAGCTTCTCCCTCTCCCACTCCCCCTGCTTGTGTTCCCTCTCTTGCTGTGTCTCCCTCTGTCAAATGAATAAAAATAAAATCTTTAAAAAAATACTTATTCAAGAGAGAGAGAGCAATCAGAGGGAAGGGAAGGGACAAGCTGACTCCTCACTGAGCCTGGAGCATGACCCAGGGCTCAGTCTCACGACCCTAGGATCCTGACCTGAGCTGAAATCAAGAGATGGATGCTTAACTGACTGAACCACCCAGTTTACCGTATTTTTAATTCCAATTTTTGAAAAAGTCTAGACTCTTTTACAAACCTTTCGCAACTCATTTATGACCCTTAAAAAACACCTTTGTCTTCAAATCTTCCTTTTGCAGTGGAACCAACATTAACCTAAGTTTTAGCATTCGTGAGTTCGGCCATGGTTCCACTGCGCTAAATTTTATGAGGTCGGTGGCACCTCTCCACTGCTCAAAACTTGTTCTCTGTCAGAAAAAAATGGGAGCAATAATCCCTTTAACTGCCCACCTCATGGGGTTGCTCTTAGAGTGAAATACGAGATTCATAATAAACAACCTGATTTAAAAAATTTTGAAAGTTAAATTTAATCTGGGCTAGTTGGTAAAGGAGGTGGCATCATGCAAATAGCCATCCACCACAACAAGCACCGAAAAGTTGAGCTCAGGGCCCCAAGAGCTAGGGCATCTACCGAAGGCTGGGCAGGCTGAACAGGTTTCTGGCCAGACGAACCAATCACACCTTCAACCAAATTGTGCCAAAAAGGTTTGACTCTCTCCAACCAGTCGCCTCGGTCCCTTCTCTGGAACATTGGAAGATGAAGCTTCCTGGCCGAGATGACAAAACAGCTGTGGTTGTAGGGACAGTAACAGAGGACATTGCATGTCCCCAAGGTGCCAAACTGTATCTGTGTGCACTGCGTGTGCACGGCCACGCCCAGAGACGCATCCTCAAGGGTGGAGAAGAGATCCTCCCCTTAGACCAGCTGGCCCTGGACTCCCCTCAAGGGCTGTGGTGCCGCCCGACCTGCGCTCCCATCCTCTAAAGGGCCGAGAGATGTACAGGCATTTGGGCAAGGTCTCGTGAAGCAGGCACGGCCACACCAGACCCTAAGCACATTCCAGGGCCGCGTGGGCCAGAGGTGGAAGGGCCTGTGGGGGGGCTACAAAAACTAACCCGAGATCCTGCTCTTAATAAAGATTTTGGATGGTGGGGGAAAAAATTTAAATTAGAAACCTTAGAGACAAACTAGTATTGGTGATATTTACACCCTTTGCAGGTTTGCACACCTGTCAGCTCAGTGGCTAATCAGCAAGGGTTATCTCATTTTGTTGCAAGGGAAGGAAGAGTAAACCTACTCAAGAAAGTTAGGGAGAAACCAATCTATTTAAGTAGAAAAAAATCTTACTGTTATATTAAGTATATAATATTACAGGTGCTGACTCTTTTGAATACATAATCTTGTTCATTCTCAAAACAACTCCGAAGGTAGATGTACTCCCATAAATTTACAGGTGAGCAGCTATTCACTTAGGAACACACAACTAGTGAGTGCTATGTCAGGACTGGCCCTGAAAGAAACATGAATTCCTTTATGTTAAAATGAACAGGATGATGTAAATATATATTTTACTATACCTAGAACCATGTTGATTTGAGTGTAGGTGCCCCATGCATAGATGCATATATTTTTTAGCTGCTATGTGACAGGAAAAATTATTCCTGCCCTGTGTCATTAAACTATACTGTGATTCTTATGAATTGTACTTACACATACAGTTTATAATTTATGAATTATTGTACATTACCACTTATTACAATGTGCCTGATCTTTCCCAGTGTTTGTGAAAAAATGGCAACATAAGAGCATAGTTTAACATTACCAAGTTATAGGGGCGTCTGCGTGGCTCTGTTGGTTAAGTGTCTGTCTTCAGCTTAGGTCATGATCCCAGGGTCCTGGGATCGAGCTCCGCGTCCGGCTCCCTGCTCTGCAGGAAGCCTGCTTCTCCCTCTCCCACTCCCCCTGCTTGTGTTCCCTCTCTGGCTGTGTCTCTCTCTGTCAAATACATAAATAAAATCTTAAAAAAAAAATTACCGGGCGTCTGGGTGGCTCAGTTGGTTAAGCGACTGCCTTCGGCTCAGGTCATGATCCTGGAGTCCCGGGATCAAGTCCCACATTGGGCTCCCTGCTCAGCAGGGAGTCTGCTTCTCCCTCTAACCCTCTTCCCTCTCGTGCTCTCTATCTCTCATTCTCTCTCTCTCAAATAAATAAATGAAATCTTTAAAAAAAAATTACCAAGTTATAGCTTACCTTCCAGCAAAGTGGTTTCTCTGAATAACCAGTTGAAGAGTTGTCATTCATGATTTTATATGAACATTTTCGAAGTAATTTTTGTTTTCAACACTTACTGACTTTGAGGTTAACATTACACATTTTCATAAGCTTTTTATATTAATAATACTTTGTTGGGGCGCCTGGCTGGCTCAGTCAGTGGAGCATGTGACTCTCAATCTCAGGGTTGTGAGTTTGAGCCCCACGTTGGGTATAGATATTACTTAAATAAATAAATCTTGAAAAAAAACAACCCAACATTTTTTTGCTTCTTCTGAAAATCTCATCCCTTTTGGGAAATGGATGGGTAGGTATATGAATGTAATTTTATACAAATGGAAGAAAACTTTTTCTGGACAGTCTCATTATCCTTCATTGTAACTCGTGTGTGACCCTTAGGGACAGAACAACATATTAGGAAACAACTGTGTATAATGACACAGCTGATACCTCAATGCCCATCAATCCCTTAAGTGTCATTCAGGTTATTTTCCATTTAACTATTATCTTACATTCGCTCCAAGTTCATCTGTTCCTCTTTTTCCGGGTTAAGGCAAGAGGCGAATCTCACAAATTTAAGATCATCTTCAGTCCTCATGGTTCATCATGTAAATTTAATAATGTACCCCACAAAGCTACACATATGGTAGGTAAACCTGCAGAAGAAAGGAAAAGGGAGAGGAAGGAGAAAATTAGCTGAGATAGAGAAAGACCTGCAGGACCCCCTGGGTTGGGAAAAAACCCAGAACCTTCCTGAAAGTGATGGGACAAATTGAAAGAAAGAAAAAAAAAACACCTTTATTGGCTATTTAAAAAAAAATTGAGGGTTTGAGGTGAAGTGAAGCTCAGTTTGTCAACAGGAAGCTATGGGCTCTGCACTTCTATTTATATAAACAGCATTTGCTTTTTCCATCTTAGGTTCTTGCCCAGAAGTTGTTGTCTGACCACTGCTTCTGGCTCTGCTTCACTGGTTTTTAGAAAAAAGAAAGAAAGAAAGAAAGAAAAAAACTGTGGCCACATGTTCCTTTCTCTACCACAGAGAACCCCAACAAGTCACTTTCCCTGATGTTTGGTTAGTGAAAATGCTAAATGATACAGGATTTAATGTTGATTAGAGTGTTGTATTTTTAACCATATCCTTGCCTCCTTGAGTTGACAAAACTATGGGGACAGTCCTGCCTCTCTTCTGCTGTGCTCCTGATGTCTTCCCATTCTACCCTATAAAGTTCCAGGTCGCTCGGGACCTCTTCCCCACACTTTGCAAATTCCCTTCCCCCATTGGATCTTCGAATTCCCATCTTCCAGTGTCCTGGTCCCCTGCCCTGATGCCAACAGGACATTACTCTCCCATCTGCTAACTCCCCTTCTCTGGTGCTCTTCTGTCTTCTGTTTCTTCTCAGATTTCTTTCCTCACTGCTTTACAGCTGCTTTCAGTACCAGAGGAAGGGTAACCTTAAAGGTGGCAAGTTGTTTGCACCTCTGACCAGGTGTAACATAGTTGGTTTGACACAAACACCCTGAGGCAGAGGAGGGAGGAGCTTGTGGCTAGCAACATCCACTTCTTGATGTCATCAAAAGCAAGGCCCAGAAGTGGGGAGACCAGCTGGGGTTTGCACCATCTGCCTGTGAGTCAAAAGAATACTTAGAGAAAGTGTGCATGGAACTATATTTAGAGGATAGTGCACACTTGAATTTCCATTCAGGGAGAAAGGAGAATTTTCATAAGCATGCAGTATGGAAAAAGTTGGGCTCAGAGCAGAATCAGCTCAATTTTGGATGAGAAAACAGGAGTAAACCTCACGGGTGGACAGATGAAGCTGCTATCTTTCAAAGTACCAGAAGGCATTCAATCTCAAAAATTGCCTAAAGATAACCTTCTTTTTTAAGATTTTATTTATTTATTTGAGAGAGAGTGAGCAAGAGAGCATGAGCAGGGGGAGGGGTGGAGAGAAAGGGAGAAGCAGACTCCTTGCTGAGCTGGGAACCCAAAGACATGGGGCTCTGATCCCGGGACTCCAGGATCATGACCTGAGCCAAAGTGAGCCAAAGGCAGATATTTAACTAACTGACTGAGCCAGCCAGGCGCTCCTGCCTACAGATACTTTCACCAAATCCTTTAGTTCCAAGTTTAAAGATGCACTGTTTGGGTTCAAATAATTTTTCATCAAAATATAAATTCCTCACTGAAGAGAGTTATCATTTGTGCTCACCAGGAAAGGGATAATATTAATACCTAAAAGAATAAAAGGTTTTCACATCCTTTCATGGGAGGAACAAGGAATGAAAACTAGAACATCAGAAATGGAGTGAGGGTAAAAAACTAGAAGGAGGTAAATGAAATTCTGCCAGTGGGCAAGAATACCGAGGGAAAAGGGGCGCTTGGGTGGTTCAGTCGGTTAAGGGTCTGCCTTTGGCTCAGGTCATGATTCCAAGGTCCTGGGATTGGGCCCTGCTCAGCAGGGTGTCCGCTTCTCCCTCTGACCCTCACCCCTCTCGTGCTCTCTCTCAAATACCCCCCGCTAGTGCACATGCACTCTGGCATGTGCTCTCTCTCTCTCAAATAAATAAAATCTTAAAAAAAAAAAATACAGAGGGAAAGAACGGGACTGGGTTCGTGGGTGGCTCAGACCGTTGAGTGACCCACTCTCGGCTTCAGCTCAGGTCATGAGATGTACATCCCCCTCATCCCAGCCTAGCCCCTTGTTGGGCTCCATGCTCAGCAGGGAGTCAGCTTTGAATTCTCTCCCTCCGTGCCCCCCCTTTCTAAAATAAATAATTCTGGAAAAAAAAGAAAAAGAAAGGACCAAATCAACGTCCTGAAACTGATCTGGGACTGTCCTTATGGGAAAGTTGTGGGGGAAAATAAGAATTTAGAAGCATAAGGAAAGAGGGGAGCCTGGGTGGCTCAGTCGTTAAGCATCTGCCTTCAGCTCAGGTCATGATCCCAGGGTCCTGGGATTGAGCCCCGCATCGGGCTCCCTGCTCAGTGGGGAGCCTGCTTCTCCCTCTCCCACTCCCCCTGCTTGTGTTCCCTCTCTCGCTGTCAAATAAATAAAATCTTTCTCTGTCAAATAAATAAAATCTTTAAAAAAAAAAGAAGCATAAGGAAAGAATGGGAAGCAAGTTAAGAATGTTGGTTTACATATCAAGAGTAAAAAAGGTAGAGAACACAAGAACAATGAGAAATGGGAAAACACTGGAACATGATCCAGTAGAAGAGAAGCAAGAGTAAAGCATGAAGGGCGCCTGGGTGGCTCAGTCGTTAAGCGTCTGCCTTCGGCTCAGGTCATGATCCCAGGGTCCTGGGATCGAGTCCCGCATCGGGCTCCCTGCTCCTTGGGATCCTGCTTCTCCCTCTGCTTCTCTCTCTCTCTCCCTCTGTCTCTCATGAATAAATAAATAAAATCTAAAAAAAAAAAAAAAAAAAGAGTAAAGCATGAAGCTTTACCTAGCAAGACTGTTGGGTCCAAAGGGATAGAGAAGAAAAAGAATTTTCTGATGAATTGAGGAATTTCCTGGAGGAGAGTAAATTTGCTGCGTTGGAGTACCGATGACAAAATTGTGGTGTGAGGAACGATACAATAGAGAATAGTAGACTAGAGCAATACCGGTGTTCTTTTGCAAAGTCGGATAAAAGTATAAATGGGGGTGGGCACCTGGGTGCCTCCAGCTCTTTGTTTTTGGCTCAGGTCATGATCTCTGGGTTGTGAGTTGGAGCCCTGAGTCAGGCTCCACACTCGGCAGAGTCAGCTTGAGAGTCTCTCGCCCTCTGCTCCTCCCCACTGCACGTGCTCTCTCTAAAATAAATCTTGGGCGCCTGGGTGGCTCAGTTGGTTAAGCGACTGCCTTCGGCTCAGGTCATGATCCTGGAGTCCGGGGATCGAGTCCCGCATCGGGCTCCCTGCTCAGCAGGGAGTCTGCTTCTCCCTCTGACCCTCTTCCCTCTCGTGCTCTCTATCTCTCATTCTCTCCCAAATAAATAAATAAAATCTTAAAAAATAAATAAATAAATAAATAAATAAAATCTTAAAAAAAAAAAAAAAGCTTAGGCGCTCCTGGGTGGGTGGCTCAGTCAGTTAGCAACGGATTCTTGATTTCATTCAGACCGTGATCTCGGTGTCCTGGGATCCGGCTCTTCGCTGAGCGGAGTCTTGCTTGTCCCTCTCTCTCTGCTCCTCCCACCCCCCCCCACATGCTCTCTCTCCATCTCAAATAAACGAATAAAGTCTTTAAAAAGAAAAAATTTTTTAATAATTTAAAAAGTACAAATTGGCATCATTCTAAGCATGAGAAAAAAACATATCAAAGACCACTCTTCTGAAAAGGAATTAAGAAAAATTTATTTTAAAATGTTTAATTTGAAATATACACAATACTGGGATGGAGGTGCTTTGTGGTGAGAATGCCACCTCATTCAATATACGGTAGGAGGATCATGTTCATGGTAAGATTCTTAAATTGATTCTTGGAAATTCTGTGCCTATGAGATTTTTCTACGGTGGGTACAATATCCACTTAATACCTCTATCTATTTATGAGGATATTTACTTTTAGAGGCTGTAGAGCAGAGATTACATGCTTTGGGTCTTAGCATTTCTCTTTAATCAGTTGTGCAAATCCCATTAAACTAAATTGTTTCTTAACAGCAACAGTCTGACGCTCATTTACATAATTTTCTTTCAATAGGAAAAGAATCCAACCCTACCAAGTGGAGAGGAATTCTGAGTGTGTAACTTGCCTCAAAGTCTCCTATTTCTTATCTTCGTTGAATTTTGTGGGCTTTTTTGGAAAGTTACTAAGTTATTCAGATAGAAGGATCTATAGTATGTAATTGGTAACTTATTATGTTGTGGACTGCTGTTTTAATGTTTCTCCCCTTAGGAAGCACACATGGTGGTTATGAATTAGACTGCATCTAGGTTTCAAGAAATTCAAATAATGCATTTAAATCTTGAGAATCACAGAATGAAAAGATACCTTAGAACCAACATAGATTTAACCTCGTCGTGTTAGAGATGGGAAATTAAACCTGGCTTACTGGTTTACCTGATTACTGCTAGACCCAGGATAAGAATGTAGGTTGTCTGACTATTGTGTTTCTTTTACTCTTTCTTATAAACCAATAGGTAAACTTGGTCTGCTTATTAAAATTTAGGTCTGAATGCCCTTCTTAAGCCCCAAATCAGGCTATTCCAGAGTCCATTTGCATGGTAATCTCTACAGATTTCATTTAGTGATGAGAATGAAAGAAGTAGCAGCAAATCAAGGAAACTCTGACCAAAGTCAGAAATGATTTCACATGAAATTGTCTAATTTGCGAGGATGGGCAACCCCCATCTGACCAAAAATAAGTAAATGGGACTTTATACCCCTACTTGCCAATTGGACAACTGCATGAAAAAGTGAATAGGGAACCAGTGAGCCCCAGTTCCATACGTAGCCTACTCCTCTCTCTTTATCCTCAGCCTCTGAACTTAACAGACCTCGTCTTGGGTCTTTGTATGTTGCCAGTAGGATTGTGTAACTCTTGGTTCTGGAGAATTGTCTAGGACTACAAAAATTACCATGACTCTTCTCAAGGAAGATCTGAGCAGGCAAATCCAGCAAAATAGTTAAAATAAGAGTAAAGAGTGCTATGTAAATGAATGAGGCATTAATCTAGGAAACCCCTGAAAATCAAAAAAAATCGCTAGCCAAAATGGACAGCAACAACTTCTTCCACCCTAAGATTTATTTCAGACAGATTTGATGGTAAATATTAACCTAAGGTTTATTTTCCTTTGAAATTGTATGTAGAGTGCTTATATATAAGCCACATGGTTATCATTAATCTATGTCTATGATATTGAGAAGCAGCAAAACCATGCAATAATACAGACTTTATGTTATCAGTCTGGGTGAAAAATCAGGGAGTGGAAGCAAAAGCTAGACACTGCAAAGGGACTGTTTTAAGAAATACTACTGTCTGTGGGTTAGCGGACATTGGTTGCACAAGAAGGAGTTCCCTCTTGTTAGAGCATTCTCTTCCACCCACCCACACATTCTTCTTTCCTCTTCCTTGATGATCACAGACCACTGGGTCTCTGCAAATTCACATTTTCACATGGAGGAAGTCGGAAGTAGTTGGAGCGACGGAGTCGCCTTGGGGGTAAACCAGCCATCTGACGGCAAAGTTCATCTAGAAGAGAAGCAGAGCATAATGGGATGGGATTGCAAAAAAATAACAAGGGCTCCTGTTTAAAGAGAAAGAGAAGACCCCAGGGTGCTGTAGTGAAAGACTGAAGAGAAATAGATCTAGGCTAGAACCCCAGATGTGCAGCTTGCTGGTTATTTCTTACTTACTAGAAAGTTTCTTAACTTTGCTGAGCCTCACTGTCCCTTCCAGTATAATCATGAAATACCTGCCTCAACAGTGTAGTTGTGAGTATTAAAATGAAATAATGTATGCAAAGTACCTAGCACAGGTGGCCAGTAAATTTTAGGTTCCTCTGTATACCTAGCTCCCAATTCTTATAATCATGGATTTATTAATAGCAAAAAAAAAAAAATGAGATTCAATAATTCACGATATATTTAAGTGTTTACTGTGTGCAAATGGCTAATTTTAGTAAGTCCCCTGAGACATTTGAAAGTGCCTAGAGTCCCAAATACTCATCCTCAGTCTCAAGGTGCTTCCCTTGCAGGTGGCTTGCACAAGGCCAATGGGGGGCAAGTAGCAAGTTTCCTTCTGCGAAGTTAACTACAGCTCTTACTCAGGAGCTCAGTGCAAGATGGGCTGCTGAGTCAGAAGGCGCCGTGTCTGTGGTGCCTTCGCCAACCACACTTATCGTTTGGGGCTGGCCATAGGGAAGGTGAGAAGTATCTTTGTTCCCACAATGCACAGTTTATAACCACACACTTTGGACCCTTGTAATCATTTTTATAAAGTTTTTCTACCCTTGTTTACTTCTAAATTTTCACAATAAGTAATTTAAATGGTTCCTGGCATTGGTAGACTGTTTAAAATGTTGCCAACTGCTAAATATCCAGTCTGCTTTTTTTTATTTACTTATAGGCTCTATACAAACATCAGTGTCTCTAAATTAGTGGATTTTTTTTTTTTTTAACAAAGTTTTTCCTTTATGAACATGGCTTCCAACTATGGCTGTCTTGGCTTTTTTTTAAGTTTTCATTTTTTTTCAGTAATCTCTATAACCAACGAGTGGCTCAAACTCATGACCCCAAGATCAAGAGTTGCTTGCTCCCCAGACGGAGCCAGCCAGGTGCCCCTGACTTGCCCTTTTCACATAGAACCCCAGTGAACTTCAAAGCAGCCAGAGCTTCAGAAAGTTCTATGTATAGGAGAGGTTGGGGGTTACAACCTAGCTGGAAAGAGACCCAAGCATACTTTTCTTACGTATTAAGCATGCTTCTTTCCTTGGATTGCTTATTTAGCAGAACTTGGTAGAGCAGGGATTGATGAGGTTTAAGGAGGTGGCCTAAAGCCCTCCTCAGAAGCCAGACCTCGGACCCATTGGGACCATGTCTGTACTCACTGCTCTCATAACTGCTTCCCCCACGAAAACCCAGACATCATCTTACCTTTCATAACTTCGTGTTCTTTACAGACAAGACGAGAGCAGATCTCATTGTTGATGATGTACATACGTCGTAAACTGCCATAGTCCCAGTGACATGGTTAAGGAAGGAGATAGAACAAAGCATTGTGGGGGAGAACTAGCCTAGGCTAAGGGTGCCTGCTCAACTGCTGTATCCCCCACTCTCCCTATCTGTTCTCCTCCTCTCTGGATTTCCTCAATTATTTTGGACCGCTTTTTTCCCTCCCAGAGGAGTGCAGAAAATGGAATGGTGAGCACTCCACCTAGAGTCAAGTTTAATACTCCTCCCCACTATTTTCTACCTTTAGAGTTGGGTCTTTTGCTTCAGCCTTTTTCTATGAGGTAATAGGTTCACTGTGCCAGTATTTCTCTCATGACTGTCCCTTCCCCAGCCCTGATCTCACTTGCCTTCTGGCATCTAGTCTTATTGGCCAGTCTGTTCTCCATATACCTCAATTCAGACTCCAGGTTCTATCTGGCACCAGCAGGAATAGCTAGGAGGATCATGTTAAGAACTTCTGTGCCACAAAAACTGAAATCCCCTGGTGGGTGCTCATTAAACAGTTACTGGCATGAAAATACGACCATGGATGATGCTTTCTGCATATCCTGGGATCCCTTACCTTGTGAAACATAACTGATGAATGCATTGCTTGACTGGTCGATGCACAGAGTAGAGTCTCGTGCAAGCGAATTTTTCATCCCGGCAATCTGAAGAAGTCCAACACAGAAAACAGGGATAAACAAAGGATTCAAGAGGTGGAAGAAGGTAGATAAAATGGGGAAAAAAATACAAAGTAGTCTCTACACAGGATCATTGCAGTTTGGGGAATGCCCCTCCCTGTTTACCAAAAGAGAACGGTAGGAAATTGGCTGAAATAAAATTTTGGTGCTTTCCTACCTGGAAGCAGAAGTAGATAAAATAATCTTTGAGGGTTCTTCTAGGAAAGTCTTTCTAGGGTTCTCCAGGTGGCCGTATGAAATATAAAATTGAGATGCTTTTAACCCCATTCTAAAGAATCAGAATTCTTAAGTGGGTCACAGTTTCTATTTTAGTAGTTTCCAGTCCTAGATCATCAGTACAATAGAGAGAGCAGCGCTGGCCATGACAACTCAAGTAATACTGGGTCCTTCCAGTTACTTCCCAACTCACTAACCACCACAGAAAGTCCAAATCTAGTTTAGGAAGAGGATTCTTTCAGGATCATCCAACAGTGGTCCCATCTTTTCCCCCATGAGATTGAAGATAGGAGCTCATAAAAAAAGAGTAGGAATGAAGAGCACTAAAAATATTCTTTGAGAAAGAACTGGAAGCAAACTCGAAGGTCTACCAAGTATCCTTCAAAAATAAGGAAGTGTGAATCCCCAAGAAGAAGGCTGAGGAAAAAGACGTGCAATCATACCTGTTGTGGTATTTTTATCAGTAGGAGAAGCTGGAAGGCAGAAATTTTATTCAGTTATTACCAGTTCCAGTAGTCACTAGCTCCACAACCCATGTCGCCTCACTTATAAATAAAAAACAAATGAGTTGCTAAGCTTTAGCAACTTCTAACAGAAAACCCACGATGGGCTGTTTTGTTCCACAAAATTGGAGAGGTTTAGAAGTTAGGATAGGAAATCTGATTTTGCCTTTCTCCTCTTCTAAAATTGAAAAATTGATTTTCATTTTGTCTTTGTTTTGTTGACAAGAAGCAAATTTAGTAGGGACACAAAGCAAGGAGCCATATGCCCAGAAGAGCTTCATCCTACAGCTAAGGGAGAAAAGATTGTAGAAGCTCTTACTCATAAAAGAAAATTTCTTCTCCGTAAATCAAATAAGTCATCATGAGTTCTTGGATAAAAGTTAACTCAGCAAAGAGTAGCAAAGGTCACAGCCATAGCCAAACTTAATCTGAGGTCAAGTTAAATATGGGCCTAACTGGTAGAATGAGTAAGTCAGGGAGTAAGATGAGTCTTGGGAAGACACTAACCGTGGGAGTTATGTGTCAAAATGCCATTGGAAGAGTTGGCGATAGATAGAATACTATGGGAAGTATGCTAGGTGATCTCATCTATCCCCTGGTTTCAACTGCAGGCTTAAATCCTGAGAATTTTCAAACTTCTACTTCCAACCCAGATCTCTGCTAAGCTCCAGACTTAACGAAAAGCCCCCTGACATTTTATGGAAGAGTTTGTAGATTTTTCCAAGATCCTTCAAATCTAACATCTTAAACTGGCCTATCTTTCCCTTCACCGATTCAAACTGTTCTTCAGTGAATGGTCCCACCATCTACCCAACAGGACACTGGACCTCATCTCAACAGCTCAACAGTTCTCTCTCACAGCTCACACTTAATTCTCCCTACCTCCACCTCAGTGAGTGCAGGCCATCATCTTTTAATGGGACTAGTGCAATAGCATCCTGGCTGGATTTCCAATTCACAAATCTGATGGGAACCTTTCTTTGTCTAAGCTATTCTGATGGGTTTTTATTTCCGTCCTAAGCCTTCTCGCATAGTGTTTTCTTTACCCACAATCTCTTCTCCGTCATTACTCGATTCACTTCTACTTGTTGTTCAAGAAGCAACTTAGTATGTATGCCCTCCACAGAAGCCTTTCCTAAGCCCCAGCACTGAATATACTCCAGGACTCTTTGTAGTCGTCTGTCGCTTCTTTTACTTATCCTGATTATGGCATTTTGTAAAACTGAGTAAAGTTACCCATTTGTTTATCTTGTGGATTAGACAAAAAATATCGAGTAAAAGGAAGTCAGTTTTGTTCGTCTTTATATTCCTGGTACTCAGTAGTAGGTTTTCAGTAACTATTTCTTCAAAATCTAGTTTATGTCTCATTTTCTCACATCCTACCACTCGTTTCTTGTAGATTTTGCCCTATTCATTAGAAAAAAAAAAAAGTTTCCTCAGTGTGCCAAGCTCCGTTTTGTGTTCAAATCTTTGAACATACTGTTCCCTCCTTGACTGCCTGACTGGGTCCAATTCTTTTTTCAAGAATTGGTTCAACCATTACTTCTAGGAAGTTTCCCTTTAGCTTTTCAAATGTTGATCTGTTTATATATTTGTCTTGCCTTTACCCACCCAGGCTTGGAAACTTTGAGGAAAAGATCACACGTTGGTATTTTGTACGTCAGACACCCAGCACAGCCCCTGCTTATTAGGGGATCAAAAATGTCATTAATTTAAATTGAACTGTTGGAAGAATGTGCTACATAAACTGTAGTCCTGTCTATGTCGGATCCTTCATCAGCTGTACTGCCTTCCATAATGGGCTCTGGGGAAAGCCCAGAATGGCCCCAGTGGCCCTGGGATCGCAGATTTGAACTCACCCAGGTCATCTGTGGAAGGCTCGATATCAGCCAGAACTGAAAAGGCACAAAACATCAGGTATGAGGAGGGCTTTGAACTGGCAAGGGGGAAGGCGCAGGAGAAAAAGGAAGACTGGAGGGGCGCCTGGGCGGCTCAGTCGGTTAAGTGGTTAGGCATCTGACTCTTGGTTTTGGCTCAGGTCGTGATCGCAGGGTCTTGAGATCAAACCCTGGGTCGGGCTCTGCACTGGGCCTGGAGCCTGCTTCGGATTCTCTCTCTGCTCCTCCCCCACTATAAAAAATAAAGACTGAAAAAAAGGGAGAATGGCGGTATGGGGCAAAGTCAAGGCTATGGCTGGGTTTGTGTATTATATCCAAGGGAATAGAGTTAATTGTTAAGTAATGGTGAAATTTCCTTTTGAAGAATATTTGGCCTACTGACATTATACTTTATTATACATGCCTTATTTTAGCTATTCATCCACTTTGTTTCATCTTTTTAGAGGAATGGGGACTCTCTTTTTGTCCCACTGTCACTGGACAAAACACCCCCAATCCCTCTATCCCTTTCTTAGATAAAAATACAGGATTAACTCAAAAGCTGGGAAAAATAATTGTGGATATTAACAATCATGCCATTTTAAAGGCGGTAGTAAAACTTACCTGTTTCATCTGTAGAGGGCTCGTTCACCAGATCTGCAAAGATACAACACAAAGAATAATAAAAAAAAAAAAAACCACAGGAAAAGTGGGAAAGGGAAGCAGGATAAAGGGATGATCTAAAAGGAAGCAAGAAAGATTGAAGTGAAAGGATATGGCCTCTTGGTCCCATGTCAGGGGCTCTCAGGAAGGAAGTGGGAGAGAAAACATGTTCACAGCATCAGTGGTATCTGAGACGCTAGGGTCTGCCTGAGCTCAGGGGGTCCACTAACGTCTTTCTACTCCACATTTATCTTTGTACAGACATCTCAATCTTATTCCCAGTATGAAAACGAAGAAATAAAAAGGGTAGCTTACTAGGATCTTCTGTGAATGGTTCTGGAGTCACTGGAGTCACATCATCTGAATAAAAAAAAGCAGAAAACATTTTAAATAATTTTTAAAAGATTTTCTTTATTCATTTATGAGAGAGAAAACGAGAGGAGGGGGAGGGGCAGAGGGCGATGGAGAAGCAGACTCCTCGCCAAGCAGGGACCTTTTTACCTGGGGCTCGATCCCAGGATCCCCGGACCATGCCCTGAGCTGAAGGCAGATAGATGCTTAACCAACTGAGCTGCCCAGGCGCCCCAGGAAACATATTTTTTGAGCATTCTCTGTCCCCCTCCCATTCTTGTACTCCCAGTGAGTGAAACCTGTCTATCACAGTTGCCAACACGCAGCAAGGATCCCACAATTGGTTTTCATCGTTTGCTTCCCAACCCGAGTCCTTTCCCCCGCAGCCCAAACAAATGTCAGTTTCCCACCTCCACGAAGATACCCGTACTGTCCTGGCCTAGAATATCTTTTTCCCTTCGTCTCCTTTACCTACGTGCCCATCAGATAATCCTCCACAGGCATCCCCTTCCTCAGTTTAGGAATAGAAGAATAACATATTTCATTGTCCTACCAGATAAGACTATAATAGCTAATTTGGGTTTACTATATGCCAGGCACTATTTTAAAAATCTGTTTTTTACGAATGATACAATTGAGCACCGGACAAGTAAATAATTTACCCAAGGTCGTACAGCTTGTTGGAAGTACAATGGATTGATGACCTCTTTGCAATACTTACTTTAAGTGAAAACTGTCTTTACCGAAGACACTGATTTCGATAATGCCAGGTTTGAAATAATTGGATATCAGTTTGCTGATAGGCTTACATAAAAGTATGTTCACCAAAGGTGATGTTGATGATTTTCTGATGCTCAGAAGTGAGGTGAGGAGAGGGGAGGGGATGTTTGTAGAGAATACCTTGCAGTTGATCATTGGAAAGTAAAGGCAGGAGGAGAAATAAAAATAAGTGGTCCAGCTCTTAAGGTGGAATCTATTAAGATACACCAAGAAAACTGTATCTGAAACTATAAATAACAGCACTACCTGAAACAAATTGTCTCAGCTTTAAAAAGTGAAATAACAATGCAGTGTTCACATCTAAATATTTAATAAATATCCCATCTATAATTATCCTTTGTTGTAGATGACTTATCGTCATAATCTGGTTTGCCCACCAGGGGTCAGCAAATTCAGTTTGCTTTGAATTTTTCCTTAAACTTCAGCGTCTAAATGCCATGTTTAGTCTGGAGAAAATAGCATTTTGATACAGCATGCCAGAGCTATTGATCATTGTGGCAGAAGGCAAAACGCAAATAATATATTCTGAAGCAATTTCCCCTGCTAACTGCTTACATCATCCTCTTTTAAAAAAAAATTCCAGGTAGAAAGTCATCAGATTTAGCTTTCACGTTTCAGAAGAAATTTTGGTAAAAGAAATCCAAGTCTGTTCCCATCCCCCAGGACGTTTGAAAAACCACTAGCCCGAGTCGTTCCAAAAACCGTTAAGAGGGGCGTGGAACCTCTCCAGGGTGTAGCCCAATGCCGCCAGTTCCCTTCCTCTCTAGCTGCATTCCAGTCCAGCCACTCAAAGAAATGCAAGTGAACCAGTGGCAGAGCAGAGGGGTTGAGAGTGAGTCCTTGCTGTCACCTCAGAATTTCTGGGTAGAGTACTGGTTTTTGGTGTATTCCTCAGATTATCCACCTTTTCCATGAGCTAACACTGTATAAATGCTTATCTAGGATTCATCTTCTCCGAAAAGAAATCTTAAGTAGGCAATTTCTTTTTAAGATATTTACTAGAGAGAGGGCACGCCAGAGCGTGTGCACAAGTGGGGGTGGGGGGTAGAGGGAGAAGCAGGCTTCCCTGCTGAGCAGAGAGCCCCATGTGGGGCTCTATCCCAGGACCCCAAGATCATGACCTGAGTCAAAGGCGGACGCTGAACCGACTGAGCCACCCAGACAACCCTTAAGTAGGCATTTTCATATCCTATCTCTGCTAGGAAAGCCTCCCAAACTTGTAGACAAGGACTAGACTTTAACCATCCTAGAGAAACGAATGCAAAAATTTTTTTTGCTAATGCTGAACTCTGATGTAGATTCAGAAAGTTTGGGATTCAGACCACTTTGCCCACAGCAGATTAAAAAAAAAAAAAATTTTGTTTCTGTTTTTTTGTCTTCTGTACCAGGATGCACAGGAAGAAATTATATTGTGCCCCAATGCACACATACAAAACTGAAACAAGTTTGAAAGATAATGCTTTACTCTTGCAATGTATTTGCAGTGTACTCCATTTTTATTTTAGTCTGTACTAATTCATTAAAAATTAACCATTGTGATCTGCTAATTTGATTTTATGGTCCATTAATGGGTTACATACTGCTGTGCTCTCAAGGGTTGGGAAAAGTAAGAGATAAATGTAATAATGTTGAATGTCTGGAGGCAGAGTGGAGATGTTTGATTGGAGTTTCCATCATTGAGCTGGAGGAAGTGGCTGCTTGGAAGCCAAAACTTTTGGGTTCTGTCCATTTAGTGCCAGAATTTCGCTGCAGTACTGAGATGACTTTTTATTCTGTCTGCATGTTAGCTTCTCCATTGTTACATGGATAGGAAAAAGCTGTTAGGATTAGTGGCATTTTCTGAGTGAGATAAGAGCTGTATACAGGAGAGTGGAAATTAGAGATGGCCGTAGAGGAGGTTTGGGGCAAGGTATTTCAGTTGTTGAAAAGTAAGAAGATTTTATGAACAGGATAATAGGATTGTGGAAACTGGTGAGTTAGAGCCTATTTTCCACACTTTGGCAATGTGTCTCTCTGTTATATTACAGATTCTTTAACTCTGACCATTCATCAATATTCTTTAACTCTGACCATTCATCTACATTATCCTGATAACCCCAGCAGATAGGGTGCCTGGTTGTCTCAGTTGGAAGAGCATATGACTCTTGAATCATGGGGTCTTGAGTTTGAGCCCCACATTGGGGGTAGAGATTACTTAAGTATATATTTTTTAAAAAACCACAGAAGTGCCCAGCTCCAAAGGTTTACCTACCTCCTCGTTGACCACCAACTCCTAGTGGTGTCCAGTCTGTACCAAAGGACAGAAAAGAGGGATAAATGACTCCAGCTCTACACCCCATAAAGCTTTTATAAGATGAGCCAGAACATGATGGGAAAATGGTTGTACTTTATTTATTTTTCTGCATTTTATTTCTATATAGTCCAATACAAAATTACTCAGACCATTAGTGGTGACATGGAGACACTCAAGAAAAATAAGTTCCTAAGAATAAAGCCCTGCTTTGCCAAGTCCTGACTCGGGATGCCCTTTCCCCCTCATTCCCTAGCAGAAGGAGTGGGGTCTTGTTCGGCAGTAGGGCCCAGCAACCTTCTAATGTGTCCCGTCCCAGCCCCACAGCCATCGTACTAGCTACACTCCGAACAAGGCACAACATGATTTTCTCACAGTGTATATCTGGCAGAATGAGAAAATAGAGCAGGATTTCTTCGATGTCCCGAGATTCACTTTCTGTGGCCAAGCTTTCAGCTCCGTTCTGTCATCTGTGATGCCTTTTCTTTAGCGTATAGCTTGGCACAGGTTTGTGTGCGTGTGAATACATTTGTGTGTATGCTGGAGCTAGTGTGGGGTAGGCGTGAGTGTAGAGTCCCACTCTTCCCCGTCATGCATTGCATTTGGTCCAGTTTCCTACTAGCTGTCTCCATATGGTTGTGAATGCATTTGTGTATCAGCTTCTCTTTCCTGTTTGCGCATACATTTATGTGTGTGTGACCCTCGTTTTGGGTTAATAGGCATTTATTTGCGTGGATCTTATATGCATAACTCTACGGTTACTTCCCGAGTCTGATGGTCTCATCCCAGCCCTTGCTTTTCAGACACAAATCTGTCCTTTAATAGCGATTCTAGAACTCAGTAGCAAGCACCTCTGCTCCCGGTCCCCTTCCGCATCCCGCCCTCCAGTAACGTCCACCTCCATGCGCACCCAGGAGCAGGCACTGTAGGGAGAAAAGATTAAAGGTCGGGACTCACCGGAGGGGATGATGAGTGCGGTCAGGAACAGCAGCACCCTGGGTCCCAAGAGCAGCATATCTAACGGCTGTTGGGAGAGTAGAGGCTGTAATGCTCGGGACACATCAGCATTGAAGTCCAGGCAAGCGTACCTGTAGGGCTCCTGTCTCTTCGTCTGCCCAGGGCTTTTCCTGGTCCCCTGTGTGACGGCAGCCCTTTTCTCTTTTCACCCAACATTTATTTCTCCTTCAGATTCACTTCTTTGATCCCTTACCGTTATTCTCATTCGCATTCCTATTTTCTGCCAAGTCAGAGGAAACTATATAGTTTAAATTGGAGGTGTTTGCCCCTATTCTGTGGCCACTTTCACCCCCAGTGTCTGATCTTCCGTTTTGATATATGGCCTTTTAATTTCCTCTGCTTATCTTGGTGGTGTCTTGTCTGTCTAATTTCATGGATAAATGGGATATTCGCTCAATTCCAAGTCAGTGACATTCCCCATTGCCCCCCGCTGGCTTTCAGTTTCAACACACACACACACACACACACACACACACACACACACACACACACACACACACACACACACACCCCCTCTGTCTGTTCGGGGTTTTGTACAATCAGAGAACTCACTGTGTATTTTTCCTCTGCTCGTTCCACCGAGTCCTTTGGCTGCCGAATGTGCCTCTTTCCTTCTCACGCTGTTTCTACTTTGGCTGGAGAATAGGATGAACAGGGCCACTCCCTGGGAAGGACTTCAAATTTGGCCGTACTCTGAAACAACGAGATGAGGGAGAGCGAGGGAGAGTGAGAGAGAGCGAGAGAGAAAGCCAGGCTAGAGGCGGGAATGAGAAAGGGCTGGGGATTTGCAGTCACTCACACCCTCATTCCAAAGGTTATGACCACACCAGTGAGTGATACTGCTTTCCCTAGGAGGCCTGGCTCCTGCTCACAAATGTCTTTCTTCCATGAGCTTCTTTTCCCTCTTGGAACATGGTCCCAGCCCCCAGCCCACCTCTGCCTTGGGTTCCTTCTTACCTAAAGAGCTCCATCTCGTCTTTGGACAGTCTGCCCCTTCTGTGGCCATCTTCCAAGTTTGAATCATTCTTCCATCTTCTCTCACGTTTTTGACATTTGTCTCTTCGACACCAACAAATTCCTTTATATCCCTGTATTTGTCTCTCTTTTTTCCTCTTTCTTGACCCACACATTTAAGAATGTGGTCCCCCTCCCCCCGAATCCTATTTATTCCATATTCAGAGACACACAGACACCACATGAGTTTTGTCCAAGAGGAGGCTTGGCTGTTAGAAAAAGTTGAAAAATATAGTACCCTCTGAATCCTTTTGAAATGTGGAGGAGCTCTGTGAGAAGACATGTCAGCCTTCTTCTGTCTTTTGGTTTTGTTTAGGTTTATGCTCAGTATCTTGGTTTCTGGAATGTTCAGGACAAAATGCCATTAGAAGTCTAAAGAAAATTGAGAGCCAAACTCACCTTGCTTGCCTTATTTTCCAGCAGTACTTTCCCCCACATCATGTAATATGTAGATAACACTTTCTCTGATCCAGGAGTTTTAAAGTCTTTGTATTTGCTCTTACTCACTGAAACCTAGGGGTTAGATTGGTAAAAATATTTCTACTTTGGGAATAAATTTAAGTTACAGAAACGCAAATCTGAGGAATCATTGACCTGGTGTGCATTTACTAGTGTGTAAGTTTCACATTCTCTATTAGCTCCTTGAGTCTACATTGTATATCTCCCTGAGGAGCTAAATCAGAGGAGAATACAGGTAACAGAGCAGATCATGTTTAATAGAGTACAGACTAGAAAAGGAAAAAGTAAGAAAAAGAAGGGAGGGAGGGAAAGAGAGGAAGGAAGGAAGCTAGTTAGCTGGGAGGAAGGGAGAGCAATGGACATAATCAGAAATAAGGAAACAGCACCTTTGGCTCTGCCCAAGGAGCGATCGATACATGTTCCATCTCTAAGATACATGGGTTCTGGTCAGTCTCCAGAACAAAGCTGAGTACCAGACCCAGCTCTTTCTTATCTGCCTGGCCAAGAACTTGCTCTTTGCCCATCTGCTCTGCAGCTAGAGTGCAGAGGTGGAAAACAGATGTGATTCTAGTCTGGTGAGAGTCAGGGAAAGGAAAGGCAGGGAGGTGGGGGTGGGGAGAGAAACAAAAGCCAGATGCAAAGCAGAGCTAAGGCAGGACATAGAATAGAGAGCTTAGAACAACAGTCATGTTTTCCATGAAGCTCAGACAGATGGACAAACTGAAGTCAGGCCAATCATTTGGCAGGGAGAGCAATGACCTCAACGTGCTGGCCCAGCTCGAGACCATAGCGCAGGAAAGTCTCCCCAGGCGGTAGGAGGGGGTGCTCTCCTGGGGTCCTAGGAGGGAGTCTGAAGCTGGGGCAGTGAAAATGGAACAGAATGTTCAGAGTAAGGCAGAGGGAGAAGGCAGGCAGGCAGCAGCAGCTTAGAAGGAAAGGAGAGGAAATCCAGCAAGCACTGGTGAGAGCAGAAACCGTCATCCGTTCATGCTGTGCTTATAGGCATTCAAGAATGCAGTTGGTTTTAAAGTAGTCTGAATTTTTTTTCTTCCTTGCAGCGACGGTGCCCCTTTATTCTAGCATTGTTCCCCACTTGTTTTCAGAGCCTAGGTTTGGAACCTCAGGTTCGGAGAATCTCAGATTTCCTTTTCTCAAGGTGATTTGGTCAGCCTCTGTTCTATTCCGACATGAGTTTATCATTGAAGTACATGGCGTCACGATCAGCACCAATGGTCAGATATGAGCAATGGCCATCCAGAGAGCCCTGAGACTGTAATTTTCTGAGGTTCTCACTGACAGTGGGGAAGGTACTCTCGGGGCAGCAGTGCGTGCCCCCATCCAACACAGGCTGATCTCCTGTGGGTAGGTCGAGAGCAGGTTCTCCGGGAACAGGAAGATCCTCCATGAAACCGACTGGCAAGTGCAGAAGCCACTTAATGCAAGCAAGGAAATGTTTGAGTTACCTAGGAAAATTTTTAGTTTTCCAAAAGGTCTCCAGTCAATGGAAGATGGGTATAAAGTGCAAGGAAACAGAAGGGAGGCAGACATGCAAGACAGCACTGGCTCACAGGCTCTATTCGTCTGTTTATTGGCCTGTAAAGAATACACCCATTAGCTGAAGGCCTCTGGGCAAATGTACAGAAACGTTATTACTCCAGTCCAATCTAACTAAATTAAATCCAGGGTCTAAACACGAAAAAAAAAAATCCCATAAAAGGAAAGCGAGAAGGGAGGAGGATTATACGAGGTGGGGAAGGAGAAAAGGCAGAGAGCTGTGTGTGTAGAGGAATGAAGCAATAAACTAGTAACAGCCCAAGTTAAAAGATGGACTCAGTGTAGGAGTTAGAAGCTAGCAAACATATGTCGTCGGACAACTTCCCACTTCTTAGTAGCCCAGACTTGCTGTAACTCCCTTCATGCCTCTGTAGTTTGTACTTTGTGTTCCTTCCTTTCTGACACATCGTTTCCCAATTCCAGTAAATAAATGCTCATAGGTACATCAAAACCCAGGTGAGATGCTGTCTCTTCCCACAAATCTTTCCTAGTCTCCTCTGCTTCTAAGAGTTTTTTTCTTTTTCTTTCTTTTTTTTTTTATTTCAGAGAGAGAGGGAGAGCACGAGCGGGGGCGTTGGTGGGGGGAGCCACAGAAGGAGAGGGGGAAGCAGGCTCCCCACTGAGCAGGGAGCCCAAAGCGGGACTCAATCCCAGGACCCTGGGATCACAACCTGAGCCCAAGGCATATGCTTAACCAACTGAGTCATTCAGGTGCCCCCGTTTTTGTTTTGTTTTAAAGTATGCTCTGCACCCAAAGTGGGGCTTGAACTCACCACCCCGAGATCAAGCCACATGCTCTACTGATTGAGCCAGCCAGGTGCCCCCTGCTTCTAAAGAGCTTATCATTCTCTCCACTGAGCTACCTTTTTATTTTCATAAACATGTCATCAACTCTATTGTACTCATTTGCATGAGTAGGGTGTGGGTGTACACATCTCTATTCCTGATTAGACCGAGTTCCTTGATTGCAGAGGTGAGGTCTTACTCATCTCTGGCTAATACTATGATTAGCACTAAAAAGTTGAAATTTGGTCATTTGAATTGAGTTGAGATAACGACTTAAAATTGTGACTTGCAATTTCCACGTAGAAACTTTCAAAAACTGGGGGGCCTGGGTGGCTCAGTCGGTTAGTCATCTGCCTTTGGCTCAGGTCAAGATCCCAGGGTCCTGGGATCAAGCCCTGCATCGAGCCCGCATTGGGCTCCCTGCTCCCCCAAGAGTCTGCTTCTCGCTCTCCTTCTGCCCCTCCCCCTGTTCGTGTGCACATGCTCTCTCTCAAATAAAATCTTTTAAAAAAGTTTCAAAAACTGAGTCAGGTATAAAGAAGTAGAGGCTAGAATTCTAGAGAAGAAAGTAGTTTGAGCATATACAAGGAGTGTAGTAAGTGGAACAGAAAGCCAATGTATTGAAGTGATCTGAGGGGAATTAGAGCAAAAGGAAAAAGGCCCAGAAATTGGGCAACAGTTATTCTAGAAACAAAGGAATCTTGGCAGGAAGGCTGTAAAGTCAGTGCATGTAATACATGTAATTGATACCTTCAGTAATTAGTGCTTCTGTCCCATTATTTTGGTTTGGGTAAATCTGATTGCATTGGTGGTCTTGCATTGTACACCCACACCCTACTGACCACGCAAATGTAAAATGATGAAAAATGCTTCATCCCAGTTCAGGATTCTGTTAAGTTTCCTGAAACCCACAACAACAACGAAATTTAACAAACTGATGATACTGGGTATAAACAAACAAAATAGGATAAATACTAGATATTCGTTAATGGGCAGGAAATCTCCATCTCCCTGTTCTACCCAGCAGAAAATAAACAAAACAGAAAGTCTGTACTTTGCAGATACAGGGGGGAAAAACGGGAAAGTATAATAACAATAGCTAGTAAGTTCAGTAGATTTATATGATACATATTTATATTTTTATAGATTGTATGTGCTAGGCAGCCTGCAGGATCCCCTCCCTCCCCGTATCCCCACTTCCTATTCTTTACACCCTTGAGTGTGGGCTGGATTTAGGGACCACTAACAAATAGAATGCAGCAAAGGCATGGCATGTATCTTCCCAGATGAGATTACAAAGACTGGCTTCTAGCATTAGTGCGCTCTTTTGATCTCTTGCTTGCTGTTTGCTCTGAACAAAGCCAGCTGCCATGCTCTGAGCTACTCTGTAGTAATGCTCATGCAAAAGAAGGCATGTCCTAGCCAACAGTCAGCAACCCCAGGACTGCAAAAAGCCATGTGAATGAACTTGGAAGTAGATCTTCCCTCAATTGGGCCTTGAGAAGCCTGCAGCTCCAGCCAACATCTTGACAATAGCCTCGTGAGACCCTGAGCCAGAGGTACGCGGCTAAGCTGTACTTGTATTCCTAATCAACATAAACGTGGAAAATAAATTTTTGCTGCTTTAAGCTGCTAAATAGATAAGTAATATGTGCTATCCTATAATACATAACTATTTCATTTATTATATAAATAAAATAACATTTTTATATATGTATTTTTAAAGATTTTATGTATTTATTTGACAGAGAGAGAGAGAGAGAGACAGAATGAGAGGGAACACAAGCAGGGGGAGTGGGAGAGGGAGAAGCAGGCTGCAGGCTTCTGGCCGAGCAGGGAGCCAGATGCGGGGCTCAATCCCAGGACCCTGGGATCATGACCTGAGCCGAAGGCAGTCGCTTAACCGACTGAGCCACCCAGGTGCCCCAACATTTATATATTTCTAACTGTATATAGTATATAATAATGTCTTATAATATTGCTACAATTATATGAAAGACTAGGTTAGCTATTATTATGCGTTAGCTATTAATATTTACTAGTTAATAGTAATGACTAATGTTTATGGAACATTGACCATATGCTAGACACTGTGTTAAGAAGTATGATTATGGGGCAGGGTCCTGGGATTGAGCCCCGCATCGGGCTCTCCGCTCAGTGGGAAGCCTGCTTCTCCCTCTCCCACTCCTCCTGCTTGTGTTCCCTCTCTCGCTGTGTCTCTCTGTCAAATAAATAAATAAAATCTTTAAAAATAAAGTATGATTATGCTCCCTTAGAAATTAGCGCATTCGTAGGAAAGCGTAGAGAAAAGAGAGAAGAAAGGAAACAGATACAGAGAGGGGACAGAAGAGAAGAAAGACACAGATAGTAAGAAGGGAAAAAAGGAGAGAGAAACAGAGGATGCGAGAGAGAGAACTCATGTGGAAATCACAGAATTATCCTTTAATATTCACTATGAATTTATATAATTTAGCAGTACAATTTACTTGAAATGGAGACCATAAAAAAAATCAAACAATTTGAGGCACCTGCCTGGCTCAGTCTGATGCTTGATCTCAGGGGTGTGAGTTGGAGCCCTACGCTGAGTGTGGAGATTATTTTAAAATGTTAGGGGCGCCTGGGTGGCTCAGTCATTAAGCATCTGCCTTCGGCTCAGGTCATGATCCCAGGGTCCTGGGATCGAGCCCCGCATCCCCGCTTCTCCCTCTCCCACTCCCCCTGCTTGTGTTCCCTCTCTCGCTGTGTCTCTCTCTGTCAAATAAATAAATAAATAAAATCTTTAAAAATAAAATAAAATAAAATGTTCGGGGCACCTGGGTGGCTCAGTCAGTTAAGCCTCTGCATTTGGATCAGGTCATGATCCTGTGATCATGGGATAGAGCCCTGTGTCAGGCTCCCTGATCAGTGGGGAGTCTGCCTCTCCCTCTTGTCTTTGAAATAAATAAAATCTTAAGAAAAAACTGAACAATTAGAAAATCTAATCTGACTTGCAAGAAAGAACTAAAGGAATTTAAGTAATTTTGCCTGAAAAGAAACGTAAAAATTTTTAAATGTGCTATTAAAGATTTTGGTAAATTTATATGTACCACCTCCACAAATACTAGGACACGGTAAAAATGAATTTATTTTGGCATTTAGCTTATATATTGGAGTGACTTCCTGCATAAACGACCACGAGTAATTACAATGAACTTATTCACTTTGCCTGGGTGGTTCAGTTGGTGGGTTTGTATGACTTTTTTTTAAAGATTCATTTATTTACTTGAGAGAGAGGGCTCGAGCCCGAGCAGGTGTGGGTGGGGGGAGGAGCAGAGGGAGAGAGAATCCCAAGCGGACTCTGCCTTGAGCCCCACATGGGGCTCCATCTCACTGCCCTGAGATCATGACCTGAGCCCAACCAAGAGTTGGTGGCATAACCAACTGAGCCACCCAGGTGCCCCAAGTGTGAGACTCTTGATGTTGGGGTTTCAAGTTCAAGCCCCACTTTAGGTGTAGAGATTACTCTAAAACATCTTCAATAAATAAATAAATTATTTATTCAACAAACATGGAGAAATTCCTACACTCCTGCCTTTCTTTTATAGACATTTGAAATACAGTAGAAATAATGGGCAATATTTTGCCATTAGTTTCCTTTCTTAAGGAAAGCTACGGAAATTTTTTCTTTGCAGACAGACTTCTTTAGTGACTGAACGTTGATATATTTCTGGAAACAATGATGGATTGGATGGTCATTAAAGTTGGAACTCCTCATAAGTAGGCTCCACACCCAATGTGGGGCTTAAACTCACAACCCTGAGATCTAGAGCTGCATGCAGGCTCTATGACTGAGCCAGCCAGGTGGCCTGTAAATTTTCTGGTAGAAGAGTGAAGGGGGCTCTTAGAGCTTTCTGGAAGATGGTGATGGGTGGGAGTGCAATGCCACGCATTCCAACACCGCATACCAGTTGATTATCATGAACCATTGATATCTTTCCACTTGAAGATCTTCTCCCCAGGTCCCTTAGTAGTGCTGTTTAACAAACCATGCCAAAATTTAGTGATTGAAAACAATTTATTATTTTCCCTGATGTGGTGTGTCGATCAGGCAGTAATTCTGCTTTACGTGGTGTTGGCCACAAGATCCAGAATGGCCTCACTCCAACAGCTAGCTGGTACTAGCTGCCCACAGGAATCTGTGATGCGGTTGCCGGCAACAGTTCTCCACGTAGTGTTGACTCATTTGGGTTTCGACAGCATAGCCATGGTTTGAGATGGAGCATTCCAAGAAAAAAAGGAGGAAGCAGATCTCTCTCAAGGCTCAGCCTCAGGTTACCAGCATCCCTCCCCCACATTCTATTGGTCAAAACAAGTCTCCAGCATCAGTTCCAGTTTGGGGGGAGGAGCAGTAGACTCCCTCTTCATGGGAGGAGTGGCAGAAAATGCGTAGCCATCTTTAATCTACCACGGTGCCTCTGAGGTTACAGTGAATCTTTTCAACAGCCTAGGTAAGTGACTTCTGGGCGACATTTGTATTTTGCTCTTTCCTGGAAACCTCATTCCCTTCTCTTCACAGTGCTAAAGACAGCTGTCCCGCAAGGCCCTCTTTCGAAGCTCGGTATTATAGAGAAAATCACTCTCATTTTCTTGTTTTCTGCAGCATTAGGCACTGTTGACCAGTCCTCCTTGTTGAAATATTCTCTTCCCTTGGCGTCTCTGACATCTCATCCCTTTGTCCCTCTTTGCCTCATTCAGTGTCCTTTCACATTTCTTTTTCTTCTGTTCATGCTTGAACGCTGGTAGTTGTCAAGGTACTTGCCCCGGTCCTCTCTCTTTATTACACTCTATCCCTCAGTAGTCACATTTCACGCCTGTGTCTGTATTTTCCATCTATAGACTTATGCTCCCAGATCCACTCCTCACTCTCATCTATTTCTCTCTCCTGAGCTCTACAGCGGAATGTCCAGCAGCATATCTCTATTTGGATGACATCCCACAGGCACCCTGAGTCAGTCAGACTTACCTGAGCAAGAGATAAAGCTGAAGAGCAGACTCTGGCTAAGCTTTCAGGAGGGACCACCAAGAGACTCTACTGCTGCTCCCACCATCACAAGGATACCTTCTAAACTGCGATGTCACCACTCAGGGTCTAGAACCACCCTGGCTCTGCCTCACTTAGTTTGGTTTTGACTCAAGTTTTCTACTAGGGCACGTGGTTGCTGGAACCTAAGTAACATCCCAGCATCAGCTGTAGGAGAGTCTAGGGTATGTAGTTTTTAGTTGTCCACGCCGGAATGCAGGAAGGTTGGAATAAATGTTGAGCAAGCTACATTATGATGTGTTAGTGTCTGAAGTGGAGTCACCTTCTTCCCTGCACAGTCTTAACTCTATCCCACCCTAGGACTGTGCTGCCAGTATCTGCCCAGCTACTAAATTGAAATATGGCCAGTCATGCTCAGGCTCCCTTGCTCTTTTCCCTCAACCCTGAGTCCTCCCCACACACCCTTGGTCATCAAAATTCTACGGATCTTATTCCTTCATCTTTCAAATCCTTCCATTCTGTCCATTATTTCCATCACCACTTGAGTCCAGCCCAGACATTGCTCCCAGTTTCAGTGTTTCTCCACCCTTGTTCCTAACATGAAGTCCCAAGAGTCCTGTTTCTAGCACTGTTCAGATGAAGTCACTTTCTGGCTTAAAGACCTTAAAGGTTCCTCATCCTTAGGGTATGGATGGAATTCTTAGTATGCATACATATGGCTATTTATATTTTTATCACTCAGGGCGCCTGGGTGGCTCAGTCTGTTAAGCATCTGCTTTCGGCTCAGGTCCTGATCTCCCGGTCCTGGAACTGAGCCCCGGGTTGGGCTCCTTGCTCAGCGAGGACTCTGATACTCCCTCTGCCTCTGCCCCTCTGCCCCCCCCACCCCCGCTTGTGCGCTCTCTCTCTCTCTCTCTCTCTCCCTCTGCTCTCTCAAATAAATAAATAAATAATATTTTTATCTCTCATCACCAGTGCTCCAACCAACCCACTGTATCTAGGACATTTGCACCTTCCTTACCACCTATACTGAATTACTTGCACTTCTGAAAAACTGCAAGCGCTCTCTTGCATCTAAGTCATTGTACGTGCTACATTCTATTTGCCATACCTCCAACCATAATCCTTAGTTTCCCACAATCTTTATGTTCAGCTGGCTCATTGCTACTCATCCTTTTTAACTCAGGTTGTGTAATACCTCCTATGGATTGCTTTCCAGAGTGTCTCCACGACAACGAGTGGCTCAATGTGGACAGATTGTTTACTGTTGTATGCCCAAAACCGGCCTAGAGACTCAACATTCTGTGCCAGAAGGAAGTGTTGAGTGCGAAGGGGAGAGGCTATACTTCCTAAAACTGATCACAAGAGGGCAGCAAATAACTTCTTTAGGCCAGCTAGGCAGTTGGTTTTTCTTGCGTCCCATTTTACTACTCCCAACCGTCTGTTGATATTCGTGTAGGATGACTCTAGAGGTATGCCTAATGAGATGGAAGATTTTTTTTTAAGATTTTATTTATTTATTCATAAGAGACACAGAGAGGCAGAGGGAGAAGCAGGCTCCCCAGAGAGAGAGGCAGAGGGAGAAGCAGCCTCCCCGCTGAGCAGGGAGCCAGATGTGGGACTCGATCCCAGGACCCTGAGATCATGACCTGAGCCAAAGGCAGACGCTTAACCATCTGAGCCACCCAGGCGCCCCGAGATGGAAGATTCCTAATGACTCGGAAGTGTACTTCACTGATAACTCTGATTGGTTTCTCAATGCCAGCCACTTCACTAAGTACTGGTAATCACAAAAAGATGAATCAGGGACACCTGGCTGGCTCAGTCAGTAGAGTGTGTGACTCTTGATCTTGGGGTCATGAGTTGGAGCCCCACGTTGGGTGTAGAAATTACTTAAAAAAAAAAAAAGATGGATCAGTCACAGTTCCTGTATTCAAGGAATCAATTTAGTGGGAAAGAGAAGTGATCCTGAACTTTATTCCTTGATGTGGGAAGAAACAAGTGATTGGACCCATTTTTATCAGTAGCAATGACTGCTTTAGACGGTGGAGCAGTGAGGGCACTTGGCCAGCTCAGTCGGTAGAGCATGGGACGCCTAATCTCTAGGGTCGTGGGTTCAAGTCCCGTAGGGCCTAGAGCTCACTTAAAAAAAAGGGCTGGTGGAATGGTCAGTTATTGGGTGCAAATAAGGTCGAATCTCTTAAATGACTGACATGTTTGAAGAGCAAGATCACCATGAACCCAGCTACTTCTCCCCCAAGTAATTATCAAATGCCTGGAGAAGCATGATTCATCTTAAGCCCACTGCTTTTCTTTTTTTCTCTAACAGACTTAAGCATTATGTTCACAAAAATGAAGTGAAAAGTACAGAAAATTCCTATATACCCTTTGCTCCCCACACTCACATCCTCATCCACTATCAGAGCAGCGCATTTGTTACAACTGGTGAAGGGTGTACAGGGCTAGCTGAAGACAAAGCATAAGCTGACACCCTGCAAACCCCCCCAACACAGATACACACACGCAGTCCTGGGTAGGATTCTGTGTGACGTTCTTCCAGGACTCTCTCAGCTATTTTAATGTAAATACCTTGCTAGAGGAGAAAACAACCTGTCCTCTCTAGCGTTATCTTGTAGGTCCTCTTTAGCATATAAAAGTTGTTTTGGAACCACCTTTTTCCTTACCTCCCTCAACTCCCAAGTATATAATCTGTCCCCCCACTCCCTTACAGCCCTGGTGCAGTAGCTCTTTCTGCCCAGGTGTCCTTTCCCCGTGCTTTAATAAAACCACCATTTTTTAAAAAAGATTTTATTTATTTATTTGAGAGAGAGAATGAGAGACAGAGAGCACAAGAGGGAAGAGGGTCAGAGGGAGAAGCAGACTCCCCGCTGAACAGGGAGCCCGATATGTGACTCGATCCCGGAACTCCGGGATCATGACCCGAGCCGAAGGCAGTAGCTCAACCAACTGAGCCACCCAGGCGCCCAAAACCACCATTTTTCAGTAAAGATGTCTCAAGAATCCTTTCTTGGTCATCAGCTCCAGACCTCACCCCACCGAACCTCACCTATATTCTAAAACCGTATCACTGACTCTACATCGACCCATCGTTATCACCCAAAGCCCAGAGTTTACCTTAGGGTTCACTTTGGCTGTTTTAAGTTCTGTGGGTTATGACAAGTGTATCATGACATGTATCCACCATTAGAATATCATACCGGTTCACTGCCCTAAAAATGCTCTGCTTATTTTTTTAAATAAGCTTTATGCCCAACATGAGTACTTGAACTCATGACCCTGAGATCATGAGAAGGCTGTGAGTTCTTTATCTAGATTCCTAGAACTTTTTTTTTTTTTTTTGGCATGTGGAGGTCCAGTAGTTCAGCATGATTTGTTGAAGACTGTCTTTGATCCATTGTATTGCCTTTGATCCTTTGCCAAAGATCAGCTGACTATATGTGGGTCTATTTCTGAGCTCTCAATTCTGTTCCTTTGATGTATTTGTCTATTCTTTTGCCAGTGCTACACTGTCTTGATTCCTGTAGCTTTATAGTAAGTTTTCTCAGATTTATATATATAAGTATTTCATTTTGTTGGGTGCTGTGACATCGTAAGTAATATATATTTGGTCTTACCTCCTCACAGTTCCTAAGTGATTCATGTCTTTTTGTATGCTAATGAGATGACTTGGTGGTTGGGGGCTCCAGGATAGATGCCCTCAGGATGGGTGCTGGTTGCCAGGGAACAAGTCATGTGATCAGAGGGCTGGAACTTTGAGTCCTGCCTCCAGGGAAGCAGTAACTGCTAATGGCCAGTGATTTAATCAGCTACCCCCATGTAATGAAACCGCCATAAAAAGCCCTAACCAACTGGATTTGGAGAGCTGCTGTGTTGAACAAATTCAAGTGCTGAGAAGGCGTTGTAGCCTGGGATGACGTGGAAGCTCTTGATGTGGTTTTGGAATATAGGTGAGGTTCAGTGGGGTGAGGTCCGGAGTGGACGACCAAGAAAGAATTCTTCTTTTTTTTTTTTTAGATTTTATTTATTTATTTATCAGAGAGAGAGCACAAACAGGGGGAGCGGCAGGCTCCCCACTGAGTTGGGAACCCGATGCGGGACTCGATCCCAGGACTCTGGGATCATGACCTGAGCCAAAGGCAGACGCTTAACTGACTGAGCCACCCAGGTGTCCCACCAAGAAAGAATTCTTGAGACGTCTTTGGTGCAGAATGGTGGTTTATTAAAGCATGGGGAAAGGACCAGTGGGCAGAAAGAGTTGCTGCCGGGATCTTGAGTGGAGTTGGGAGAAGTAAGGAAAAGGGAGGTTTCAAAAGAACTTTCAGATGCTAAAGAGGACCCACCTATAAGATACCTACAAGATACTGGAGGCCTTGCCATCGTCAAATTAAGGATGTTTCCCCTCTAGCAAGAGGGGAAGATCGTTGGGAGGAGATTCCTGGAAAAAAGTCTCACATCCCACCCAGGAGTGGGTCGGGTGTCACCTTGTGCTTTGTCTTCAGCCAGCCTTCTGCTCCCTCATCACTCTGCACTCGTTCCTCATACCTTGCCTTACACATTCTCACCATTTAGCTGCTCCTGAGTTGTAGCCTTTATTAAGTGGGCAGTGATAAGGAAAGCACTTTCTTGAGTTCTGTGAGCCATTCTAGCAAATTATTGAACTCGAGGACGGACTCCTGATTTATAGTTGTTAGAAGTGCAGGAGAGGCAGGATGGCAGTTGATAGATAGGAGTTGTCCGTGGGATTGGTCCCCTAACTTGTGGGATCTGACCTTAACTCCAGGTAGATAGTGTCGAATTAAACTGTAGGATGCCCAGCTGGAGTTTCAGAATTGAGCTCAATAACCCTACACATTTGTCAGAAGTGTTGTGAATAGAGAAGAAACAGGAGCTTTTCCTTTCAGGCTATAATTAAATTTTTTTAGATTTGTTTATTTGAGAGCTTGTGAGCAGGGTGAGGGGCAGGGGGGGGAGAGAATCTCAAGCAGTCTCCACACTGAGTGCAGAGCCCAACCCAAGGCTCCATCTCACCACCCTGAGTTCATCACCTGCGCAAAACCACAAGTTGGATTCCCAACCTACTGGGCCATCCAGGCACCCTATAAATGGTATTTTTTAAATTTCAAATTCCAGTTGTTCATTGCTGGTATATGGAAAAATGAATTTTTCATAATTTTTATTCTGCAACCTTGCTATGATCCCTTTATTAGTTCCAGGAGGGTTTTTTTGTTCAATTGTTTAACATTTTCTACATAGATGATCAAGTCATCTGCAAAGAAAGAAAATTTTATTTCTTCATTCTCAATGCATACATGTCATGTTTGCTATTCTTATCTTATTGCAATAGCTAGACTTCCAGCATGTTGAAAAGCAGTGACGAGTTGAGATATCCTTGCCTTGTTATGATTATAGTGGGAAATAGTATCCCTTAGCTACAGGTTCTACAGATCTGGTTTGTAGTAGGACAATGAGATCCCTGTAGAGACTGAGTAGTTCCCCTTTATCTAGGGATGCAAAGTAACTTACTCATCCCATTGGGATGTCCCACTGCTAATTCCAGTAGATAATTCCTTTCTCAGGCATGATGAGACATGGTGTTCTCAGCAGCATAGCACATTAATCCATGGTGAGAGTCAGGACGATGGCTGTTTCTTGTACCTTCCATACCTTTACAGTATTGGGTGCCTTGACAGGGGTCCCCAGTCTGGCATTGAGTCAACAGGCCTTACAGGTTGTCATTCAAGCATATTAAAGTTTAGGACAGGGGTGCCTGGCTGGTTCAGTTGGTAAAGCATGATTTTGGGATTGGAGATCAAGCCCCATGTTGGGTGTAAGAGATTACTGTAAAAAATAAAAATTACATGGTTGTAAAAACCCTAGTTTTTCTAGGAGAGAAGACAACATTTTTTTAAGTAATCAAAGACCTGCTAAAGACAAAATTAGTTTTATGTATTAAAATAAAGAAAAACTTTTGTTCACAGTTTATTAAGAGCAGACCAAAAATCTAAGAAAATGTATTTTTAACAGAAAGGAAACAATTCTAATTTTGCAGCAGTGTACTTTTGATATTAAAACTGTCCTTTTCGGGGTGTCTGGGTGGCTCAGTCATTAAGAGTCTGCCTTCAGCGCAAGTCATGATTCTAGGGTCCTGGGATCAAGCCCCATATCGGGCTCCCTGCTCCCAGGGGAGCCTGCTTCTCCCTCTTCCACTCCCCCTGCTTGTGTTCCTGCTCTCGCTATCTCTGTCAAATAAATACAATCTTTAAAAAAAAAAAACCTGTCCTTTTCTTTTTTAACTTAAATAAATCCATTCTGATCTTGGCTTGACCACAGGTAAAAGTCCTTTCTTAATGTTCTTTTCCCACAGACTGTGCAATTTTCTGTATCCATTCAGCTTTATCCCATCTTATTTTTTTCATCTTGGAACAGTAATTTTATTTTAGGACAAAATTACTTTCCCCCTTTACCAAAACAGAACCAAACCCCCCATGTCCTTCACATCTTTCCTTACCCTCCCCCCACAAAACTCTATCACATTCTACTTTCCTTACCTTCTTTTCATGCAGTCATTTCCTTCCACCCTTATTTAGAGTAGTTTTGTAAAACAAAACAAAACAAAACAAAACAAAAAAACCTTGCCTGTTTTATAAATCAATTTTGGCAATACCCTGGAGGTTAAAAAGAAAATCATATACGGAACATACATCAATACAGATAGCTTTTATTTCACTCCCATGGCTAAAACTTTTTATTGATATTCGTGATCTTTTGGAGGCTACAGAGTAGATTTGGGGCAAGAGAACTTAAAAAGCACTGTATTTGAAAAATTCTCTTTCCACTTGTTTTTTTATCTTCAGTCTCTGTGTGCAAAGTTTTGGATAACTCCTAGGTATTTACATTTCAAAGACATGATAAGATTTACAATTTCAAGGCAACAGCAAAAGAATGTTAGGTTTTTGCCCTAGGCATTTTGGGATAATTGCTACTTAAAAATTGCTTTTGTTTTTGGGGTGGACAACATGGGGCATTTCATCCCTTTCCGCTTCAATCATCACAACACCATCTTCATGCCCATCCTTTTTCTAGGGAATTCCACCACTTAGTATCCCAATCAGGCTTTGTCAGGAGCAAGTCAGACCTTACTAATCTGTGCCCTCCTAGCTTTTGAAAATGACACACTAAGGTTTCCAGATTATTCTGCTTTCCTACCTTGTCAGCCCGCCCCAAAGCTAGCAGAATAGTGGAAACCTTCATGCTCTTCTCTTACCTTAGCTCTTCCACCAACTTTCTAACTCAAGATTCAGTGTCTCGTTGGGCACTGATGGCCAGCTAAACTGCCCCCAGGAAGAGCCAGCCCATTACAGCAGTCATGTGTCCCCATCTTTCTGCAGTACACTATGCAGTTCATCAGATAAGCACATCAAAGCAGCCAACGTTTTCAGGGTGTCCTCATTCTCATGTGGTGATCTACAAACATCTAATATAGAAGCCACCTCTCCCATTGACTTAGAAGTCAATGCCAATTTGCCAATGTGGGATCTCCCCCTGAGACACCTCTTTCCCAAGTCCCATTTCTTTGGTCTCCTGGGTGGCTCAGCAATTGTTGGCTTGCAATTTGGTCCTGTATTTAGTGGGCAAGGAGAAACTGAAAGGCAGACCTTCCTAGATTGGTAAATTGCAGGTTTCAGAAGCAAAAGAACTTACAAGGCTTGTCTTGGGTGGCCTCAGGATGAGTAGATCTGTGCACGTAACTGCCAAATCTTAAAAGTTTATATTAGAGGCCCTACCTCTAGGGTTTAGTCATATCTGTTGTTCAGATAGTCTCAACACCACATTTCTATCTGAAGGCTGAGTCCTTGGGGCAGCTTCTGGGAATAGGGAAGGCAAGCAAAATGCATATACCAAAGACAGGGTGAGGGAGAGGGGCCCTCCAATAGTCCAGGTACACCTTGCAGTCAGCTGGGGGGTCATGTTCTCTTGATGACCTCTGCCAACACTTCAGTTGGACCCACTTCAATTCTGGCTTATTCCTGAACCCAGTCTGGGAAAAGAAATGCTCAAATAAAGCTCATAACACAGGCTGCAGAGCTAGGATCGGAGAGGCACTAACCTATAACCTCCAGCACAGGGAAAAAGCAGTGAACTCATTGGGCTCACTGGGTATTTACCTGGCTCACTGGGTTGCTCAATGCCCCTGGGGGTTATCAGGTGTCTCCCCTGGTTCCCTCTGCTAACACCAAAACTATTAAAAAGATAAACTGAGGCATATTAAAATTTTTAAAGAGTTTATTTGAACAAAAATTGAATTGGGCAGTACCAAACTGGATGTGGTTAGGAGTGCTCTACCCACAGGAACTCTGAGAGACTTTTATATTTTTTTACTTTTTATAATTTTTATTTTTTAAAGATTTTATTTATTTGAGAGAGAGAGAGCACAAGCACAAGCTGGGGGAAGAGCAGAGGGAGAGGGAGAAGCAGACTCGCGGCTGAACCAGGAGCCCAACGCGGTACTCGATCCCAGGACCTTGAGACCATGACCACAGCCAAAGTCAGCTGCTCAACCAACTGAGCCACCCTGGTCCCCCTGGGAGAGACTTTTATAGAAAAAAGGCAAAAGCGAGGAGATTAATAGCTTAATCACTTAGTTGATTTGGCTGTTTGTGATTGGCTGTGCTTAGCTTTAAATTTTGTAATCTTGAGATAATTATAGGCTGATTTTGTTTTCTTACATAGAGACTCAGTTTAATGGTCCTCTTGTTTAGTTATTTTAACACATTTCATGTAGATTTAGGAAGGTATCCAGGGAAGAATTGAGAAAATCGGGGGTTATCCAACTTTAGTGTATCAAAATTATCCAATGCAGGGGCGCCTGGATGGCTCAGTTGGTTAAGCGACTGCCTTCGGCTCAGGTCATGATCCTGGAGTGTCGGGATCGAGTCCCGCATCGGGCTCCCTGCTCAGCGAGGAACCTGCTTCTCCCTCTGGCCCTCCCCCCTCTCATGTGCTCTCTCTCTCTCTCATTCTCACTCTCTCAAAATAAATAAATAAATCTTTAAAAAAAATTATCCAATGCATGTCAAATTCTTGAGCTCCTTTTTTGGCGATCTCAATTTGGTATGTTTGTGTTAGGGTTCGAATCTATACTTTGCAACCACTTCCTGGTGGTCTTACTAAATGCCTGCTTTCTTAACTTTGTCCCAGTATTTCTCAGACTTGAGCATGTGTCAGAATCCCCTGAGGATATGATTGGTAGATAAGATACAGGATGGCCAAATAAATTTGAATTTCAGATAAACAGCAGATAAAATTTTTCTATATCTCAAATACTGCAATATTTGTAACAAATACCTGTTTTAACTGAAATTTAAATGTACCTTCTCCCCAACCATCGCTAAATACTTGGTTGGGGAGAAGGTACATTTAAACCAAAAAATTGGTTGCTTGAATCTTCCTTTTGTCAGATGTATGTGATGGGTGTCTATTCTGTCCTTTTAGGAAATTTCAAAATACATAATCTCATCTATAGATTTTCTTTATCACTGATTCTTTTTTTAAAGAGTGGGAGAGCAGGGGAGGGTCAAGGGGAGAGGGTGAGAATCTTACACACGCCCTGTGCCCAGCGCAGAGTCTGACATAGGGTTCGATCAGAGGACCGTGAGATCGTGACCTGAGCCGAAATCAAGAGTCAGATGCTTAACTGACTGAGCCACCCAGGTGCCCCTCACTGATTCTCTTTTTAACTTTCTAATCTCTTCTACTTCTAGGGTTACCTCAGTAACTTTACTGGGTAACAAAAAGCTTGAGAAACTGTTATAACTAATCTGTCATAATTCCATCTCAGTTTTTTGTTTCTCCTTTTACTTTAACACCCGCTCCATTTTCTCTCTCCTCCTCTGGTCTTCCCTCTTTCCTTCTTGGAAGTCTGTTTCTTGGCTTTTGTTCCAGTTGTCTTTCTTGAAATTTCTACCAGGGCTTTCTCTTTTCCACTTCCTTCCCTCTTTTCTTTCTGTTTTCCTTCTTTTTCTTTCCTCCCTGCCTTCTCCCCGTGCCTTCCATGTCAAAATGAGGCTCCGCAGAAACAAGTGAGGGCACTAGGATCCAGCCTACAGCGCTGTGTTCCAGAAGGAGATTCTGTTCCGACAGCCCCTTCGGTGGAGCAAGTTCTCCGTCAGGAGAAAAGCGAGCTTCAAGAAACAATTCCTTGGCCTGAGGATCTGTTCGGAGGGTGATGGATGGCACCGCAGTTACGACTTTGAGAACTGCAGGAAAAGGAGGGGAGCCACTGCCAGGTGGGGGTGGGGAGAGCCAGTCAGGAAGAGCTTATGAAAGGGGAGGAGAATGTACTGGCGGAGTATGCTGCCTGCAAAAGACGTTTCTGCAGATACTGTGTCTTTGTGAGCTGACTGCAGAGGCCATGTGCATGCAGAATGCATGTGAATGCATGTGTTGCTGATTTCAGATCATGGGTCTGTGTGAACTGCTGAGTGCAGGAAATGGGAATGTATTGTTGAAAGGATTTTGCAGTCAGAGTGCTTGTTTGCGGTTGTGTGGTATGTGTGACTGACTTTTTGCCAAATGCACTGTTCTGATTCCAGCTCTGAAAGTTTAGTGGAAGTCTGGCTGACTAAGCCAAGACACAACAAAGTCCAAAGGAAATGTGGGGGCAACATGAGCTGGAAATAGAGAGAGCTGTTGCAACAAGAGAAAAAAAAAAGATTTGAAGAAAGAGGAATGAGAAAACAGAAGATTACACAATAGACATTCTCTCCATAGAAAGAAATTTGAGAGGAGGAGGGAGAGAAAAGTAACATTCTTCCTGATACAGGCATTATATTTCCCTAGTTCTTCCTGAACCCTGGTGAGATCGTTCCTAGTTTTCCTCTTTTTCCTTTTAGACAGGTCTATGTAAACGTGAATGTTAACAGGTATGTTTTGGTTACACCGGAGGATGTTTTAAAACTTAACAGTTACCCAAACAGGAGCATTAATGGTTTCTAAAGAGAAAAAAGCGGGTTCATTTTGTTGTTGCTGTTAAATAGGAAAGCAAATGGACGTAATGGAAGGACATTCAGTTTTGATCAGAGATAAATTGAACAGGATTAGAGAATGACCTTTGTGGTGATTAAAATAATAATGTGAGGTGGTATTGTTATTGTTATTACCACAATTATTAACAAAATTTAACAGGGACTACTTACGCCTGGAATGAAATATTTAATTTAGGCATAAGAACTAGTAGATCTAGACAGATAAACACAGGGGCATCCTAACTTTGAACTTGCATGCAGGCTGGGGAGGGAAGTTTTCATTTGGGAGAGTCCCAGTTTTGCTTTATTGCCAAAACACTAACTACATATTTTTGATTTCAAATCATAACCATTACAGTGTCTTTCTCAGCTCTTTACTCAAGTCGTTTTTTAAGCTAAGAGGTTACATTTTATTATAATTACATTTCCAATGCTACTTTTGCCCCATTCATTAATAGGTCTTTTGTTTCATTCAGCCATCTTTTCCTCCTTTCCTTCCTACTATTTTTTTTTAATCTGCCTCTGTCCTTTGTTATCTCCTCTCGATCATGGTTCCCTGGATTTGATTAAAATTCTCTTTCCCTTCTTTCCTCACCTGTCTCTCCTTTATCAAACTAATTACTTTTCAGGCTTGTCTTTCTCCTCATTCCTTTCTCGGCTGTCTTTGTCTCCAGCAAAGGGGGTGTCTCCAGCAGAGGGGGTCTGATGGTGATCAGAGGTAGGGGTGAGGCCTGGGCGAAGGCAGGCTGGGAGGCGGAGGAGGAGTGGTGCTTCAGCTGTTTCTGCCATCAGCCTAGGAAAGGCTGATTTCAGCTCGGCTCTAAATTCCTCGCCTCCCGCCTCCCGCTTCTCCCCTTCATAGAGTCTCTCTGCTTTAAATTCTACCTCCCCTTCTCCCCACCACATTTCTCAGATGACATCCCTTTCTCCCAGCTGTGACTGCCAGGGACACTGACCTACTTTTGCCCTCTATTAGGCACCAAACCCTGGTTTCTCTGTGAACCTCTGAATTTCTGGTAACTACTTTTTGCCCCAGTGTGTCAGTTGGTCCCTTTTAAACCTCAAAACATTTCCTGGTCTCCCATAAGGCAGTGGTTTTTTAGTCTTGGAGCATTGAAAAAAAAGCATAATGATAAGAAGCTTTCATGACTTCGGCAAATTCATTTATGACTTAAATGGATTAGTACTATGTTAATCAAAATGGAATCTCTGTCGTTAGACAATACAGGTATTAGTAATTTTTGTTCAGTCTTTTTTTTTTTTAAAGTCTTTTTTTTTTTTTTAAGATTTTATTTATTTATTCATGAGAGACGAGAGAGAGAGGGAGAGAGAGACAGAGAAGCAGAGGGAGAAGCAGGCTCCCAAGGAGCAGGGAGCCCGATGTGGGACTCGATCCCAGGACCCCGGGATCATGACCTGAGCCGAAGGCAGATGCTTAACCATCTGAGCCACCCAGGCGCCCTTTGTTCAGTCTTTATAGGTCTGTTTGGCTGATGGACTTTAGATCCTTTGTGACAAATTCTAATATGTATTTGCAAATATTCTCTATATGATATTGGAGACATAAGCCAAAACCGCAGGCATTGATACCTGAATAAAACTTCATATACAGTTGTCCCCCCTTATCCACCGGGGATATGTTCTAAGACCCGCAGTGGATGCCTGAAACCGCACATAGTAGAGTCTTAGTTTTTTCCTATACTTACACACCTATGATAAATTTAATATATAAATTATGCATAGTATGAGATTACTGATAAAATAATAAAAGAACAGTTATAATTTACTATAATAAAAGTTATATGAATGTGGTCTCTCCAATATCTCGTGCCATACTCCCCCTTCTTGTGATGATGAGAGAGGACACAATGCCTGTGTGATGAGATGAAGTGAGGTGAATGACATTGTGACATTGCATTAAGCTGCTATAGATGAGGATCATCTGCTTCCTGACCTTGGTTGACTGTGGGTAACTGAAACCACAGAACGCAAAACCATGGATAAGGGGGGCTACTATACTAAGAAGTGGGGGGAAAACTGCAGAGAAAACCAATTTTATAGCCTTTGGAGGGATTAGAAGAAATGGTTAAGTGTATGTAGTTTGATGCTTGAACTCTAGTTACTGTCATGCCACTTGCTAGCTGTGTAAGTTTGGAAAAGTTACTCAGCCTGTCTTGCCTCAGTTTGCTCATTTGTAAAAGAAGATACTGAAATCTAGTAGGGTTAGTACAAGGATTAAACTGATCTACCTAAAATCTCTGAGAATGTTCCATAATCTAAGACATTGTAGGTTTATGAGCCTGAGGACAGATAATTATACGTTTCAAGTATTTTTTCTGATAATTTTCTCATGCCTCTGTTTTCATTCATCATTTCTTTACTAAGCAAGCCGCTATTATAGATCCTCTTTCTTGGTCTAGGTTGTCTATTCTGGTTGTCCAGAAAAGTTCTGGGAAACAAGTAGGATTGGAACCTGTATATTAGAGATTTGTCTAGTAATTCCACTGTGTCACCCAACATGGACTTCTTTTTCCTTTTCTTTCTCTTTATTGTCTCTTCTAACTTTATATTGTGCTGTTAGGATAAAATTCCAGTTGCAAAGCACTGAGAGAGAGAAGAAAAATCAAGGAGTTTGGGAATTCAGGTGGAGTTGATGAAAGAAAGGCTATATAAAAGCAAGGAAGAGTTGAAAAAAAAAAAACAAAAACGAACTCAGGGCGCCTGGGTGGCTCAGTTGGTTAAGTGGCTGCCTTCAGCTCTGGTCATGATCTCAGGGTTCTGGGATCAAGTCCCGCATCGGGCTCCCTGCTGAGCAGGGAGCCTGCTTCTCCCTCTTCTCCCCATGTTTGTGCATGCTCTCTCTCTCTCTCTCTCTCTCTCTCTCTCTGTCAAATAAATAAATAAATAAATAAACCAATTCAACGATTACTATAGGGTTTGAAAGCCAAGAAAACAAAAGTGATTTAAAAACAAAATAAAAGGGGCGCCTGGGGTGACTCAGTTGGTTAGGTGTCTGTTCTGCTCAGGTTCTGATCTTAGGGTTGTGGGATCGAACCCTGCATAGGGGCTTCATGCTCAGCAGGGGGAGGGGGGAGTGTCTGCTTGGGATTCTCTCTGTCCCACTCCCTCTGCCCCTCCCCCCCAAATAAAATGAATAGGGCAGATAAGATTTTGGACAGAATAGATGTAAATTGCTGTTTCTTTTTATTTAAATTCAATTAACATACTGTATTATTGGTTTCAGAGGTAGAGGTCAGGGATTCATCTGTCTTATATAATACCCAGTGCTCATTACATCACTTGTCCTCCTTAATGTCCATCACTCAGTTACCCCATCCCTCCACCTCCTAACTTTTTCTGTTTCTTTGCACTGAGGAGAACTACATGAATTTATACTCATGAACAGGGCTTCATATTCTAACTTTTTCAATGTGCAAAAGAAGCAAAGTAGACCAGGACAGTTATGGTGGTGCTAGGTCATTAGAATGCTTCTAGAATTTTTATTCAATAGGTAAATATTTGTTAATAATTTGGGGCACTGATAGTAAGATAAATTGTGACAGGTCCATACAGCCCTTGTGTGGTTTAAATAACAGCATTTCTGGGGCACCTGCATGGCTCCGTTGGTTAGGTCTCTGACTCTTGATTTTGGCTCAGGTCCTGATCTCAGGGTTGTGAGATCGAGACCCACATCGGGCTCTGTGCTCAGCACTGAGTTGCCTTGAGGCTCTCTTCCTCTGCCCCTCTCTCTGCTCATACTCTCTAAAATTAATAAATTAAGTCTTTATGTTATTTATTTGAGAGAGAGTGCACAAGCAGGGGAGGGGCAGAGGAAGCCCCAGTTCCGGATTCCCTGCCGGACAGAGAGCTGGACCTGGGGCTTGATCCAAGGACTCTGGGATGATGACATGAGCTGAAGGCAGATACTTAACTGAATGAGCCACCCAGATGCCCCAAATGAAATCTTAAAAAAAAAAAAAAAAGCATTTCTGTGGTTGAAGGGTCTACTAATTCATTCATGTTTCTGTTATTCTTCCCAGATTGATAAAATTTTTTTAATTAAAAAAATTTATTTAAATTCAATGTAGTTAACATATACTGTGTTAGTTTCAGAGGTAGAATTTAGTGATTCATCAGTTGCACATAACACCCAGTGCTCATTACATCAAGTGCCCTCCTTAATGCCCATCACCCAGTTACCACATCCCCCCACATGCTGAATTAAAAAAAAAATTTTTAAGTAATGTCTACTCCCAACATGTGACTTAAGCTCAATCCTGAGATCAAGAGTTGCATGCTCTACGGAATGAGCCAGCCAGGTGCTCCCAGACTGATACACTTTTTAAGATACTCCAGGGAAGAGGGAACAGGAGACTGGGAAATTACCACCAATGATTTAATCTCCATGCCTCAGTTTCCTCTGTCAGAGGGGACTCACAATATTTGCTAAATCATACCAAGTTGCCTGAGGCTAAATGAGTTCTTAAATGTTGAAGGTTTTAAATAAAGAACATTTTACAAATGGTTATTTTTCTCTCTCTCTTTTTTTTTAAAGATTTTATTTATTTGACAGAGAGAGACACAGCGAGAGAGGGAACACAAGCAGGGGGAGTGGGAGAGGGAGAAGCAGGCTTTCTGCTGAGCAGGGAGCCAGATGCAGGGCTTGATCCCAGGACCCTGGGATCATGACCTGAGCTGAAGGCAGACGTTTAACGACTGAGCCACCCAGGCACCCTGGAATCTGCATTTTAAACAAGCATTCCAGGTTATTCCTATGTAGTAGAGAAAAAGGAAATATTCCTAACAACCAGTACAATTAAAGGACAGCGAAACCTACATTTAACTCCTCTTTTTAAGTCTTATTTTTCTTTACACCCTTTCCTTCTGATTCAGCAAATGTACAATCTTCACTGCCTCCCTCCCCCCCCCATCCTCCTTTGTGTCTGGCATCGACATTTTCTTAGCATAGTTAGAGAGACGCTCAGTTTAATGTGCAGAAATGGAGTGGCGGAAAAGGAGGAGGGATGTGGGTGGGGAAAGGCTAGATCAGTATTTAGCTATTCTAACTGTGAAGACTGTTGTTGTCGGGCTGGTTCTAGCCGGCTGGTTCAGGGAGAGGAAGCAGTGGGGAGAGCTAGATCTACTGCAGCTGCTGCCACCATTCCTTATTTTTGAATGTAGGTTCTAATGCGACACCCACTACCTTTTCTCCACCAACATGAATTTTACAGTAATCAGATATGCCATCAAGAAGACTATTTTATGTCCTGATAACAATCCTGGGTTCGTTCCTGTTTTCTATTCTCCTCTTTACTACTTTGAGGACTTTAATTTTGATCAAATCCCAGCTTCTTTTCTTGTCTAAACCCGGGAGGAAAAAATTTGCATCAGATGGTGTCTATGGGGTAAAGATTTTTGTTTGATGTGCATTCTAGATAACAATATATGAATTACGTTTTTCTGCCTGATGTACAGATTCACCAATGCAACACAAGTTAGATAAGAGACATGGAGTGAGTTGGACCCAGACAACTTTGTTAGGGGAGATTTTATTTTCCATCAACTCATTGCATTTTCTGTGCCTTCCACCTAGCATCTCAAGAACTGTCTACCAAGAACTTTTAAAAGTGTTTCTTGGGGCACCTGGGTGGCTTAGTCAGTTAAGCATCTACCTTCTGTTGAGGTCATGATCATGATCTCAGGGTCCTGGGATCAAGCCCTGAGGAGGGCTTCTTGCTCAGCGGGGAGTCTGCCTCTCCTTCTCCTGCTCCTCCCCCTACTTATGCGCTCTCTTTCAAATAGTCTTTATTTTATCTATTTTATTTTTAAAGGTTTTATTTATTTGAGACAGAGCGTGCATGCACGCATGAGAGAGAGAGAGAGAGTGTCAGGGAGAGGGGCATGAGGGGCAGAGGGAGAGGGAGAACCAGACCCCCTGATGAGCAGGGAGCCTGATGCGGGACTTGATCCTAGGACCCTGAAATCATACCTGAGCCAAGGCAGCCACTTAACCGACTGAGCCACCCGGGTGCCCCTGATAAAATCTTCAAAAATAAATAAATAAAAGTTCTTTTTGCTGCAAATCTAGCCATCATATTCTGAATCAGCTAATCTGGTTGATTAAATGAAATGTATCTAGATAATGTGCACATTTCAATATAGTCATATGTATAGTTAATTTAACGTGTGTTGTCCAAACCTTGCTTCAGCTTGGCTGCATATTAAAATTCCCTGGAGAACATTAAAAAATATTTGTGCCTGGATCGAAATCCCAGGAATTCTGATTAAATCAGTTTCAAAAGCTCTCCATTGATTCTAATGTGTCTAGGAAGGAGAGCACAAATATAGAAATGTTTTGGCTTAGGTAAAAGATGCTTTTCAGTTCAGTCTTATATTACTCATGCATCGGGCGTGCAGTAAATATGTAACTATTTGTACTATTACACATATTTAAACATTGTTTAACTTCTCTTTGATATTTGACTTTTGTTATTGGTCTTGTATAATAGCCTATATTTATATCTATATATTTACATATCTATCTAGATAGATATTCATTTTTTAAAAAATTTTATTATGTTAGTCACCATAGAATACATCATTAGTTTTTGATGTGGTGATCCACGATCCATTGTTTTCATATAACACCCTATATTCATTTTTTTAAAAGATTCATTTATTCGAGAGAGAGAGAGAGAGCAAGAGATAGCATGAGGACTCTGGGATCAGGACATGAGCCAAAGGTAGACGTTTAACCAACTGAGCCACCTAGGTGCCCCTAATCAGTTTTTTTAAAGTAGGCTCCAGGCCCAGCATGGAGCCCAACACAGGGCTTGAACTCAGAACTCAACCGACTGCTCTCGCAGGTACCCGCAATATATATATATATATATATATATATATATGGCCTGTTTCTCCCTCTCCTCCCCATGCCTGCTCTCTCAGTATCTCTCTATCTTTCAAATAGATAAAATCTTAAAAAAAAAAAGATTTTATCTATTTGAGAGAGAGCACCAATGGGGGGAGGGGCAGAGGGAGAGGAAGAAGTGGCCTCCCAGCTGAGTAAGGAGCCTGACGTGGGGCTGGACGACGTGGGGCTTGATCCCAGGACCTTGAGATCATGACCTGAGCAGAATGCAGAGGCTTAACCAACTGAGCCACCCAGGTGCCCCTAAGATTTTATTTTTAAATCTCTACACCCAATGTGGGGCTCAAACTTACAACCCCAAGTCGAGTCATCTGTTGTACCTGCTGAGCCAGCGAGCTGCTCCAATAGCTAATATTTTGGGGGCACTTACTATGTAGTACATTATGTTTGAGTTACCTCATCTTTATTTTGTTGATAACTGAGGCTTATAGAACTTAAGCAACAATCACATGCCACTAATAAAGCTGGGATTTCAAGTCAAATTTATCTGACTCCAAAGGTGCTAGGCTAGTTATGTCTTCTCAAGGGATTCAACTGGCTGAAGAATATTAACTTAGTGGTTAAAAATGAGTGATGCACAATTAAACCAAGACAAGCTATTTAAAATACTTCTTTTGTTTTAAAAGGAAACTCTACCGCCAACATGGGGCTCGAACTCAGAACCCCAAGATCAAGAGTTTCATGCTCTACCCACTGAGCTAGCCAGGTGCCCCAAAATACTTTGGAGCATACATTGCTACCCAAAGGAGATGTGAGTCCATACCTGTCTAAACATATCAGCCATGAAAGTACAAAGGTTATGACTGAGTCTAGGAAACCAAGCCTTCTGGACCTTGCTTTCCATTATGGAAATGCCAAAAATAATTGCTTCTCTCTCATTACTTCATACAAAAATATAAGGTAGGAATTTGATCATCATTGATGTAAATATTATATAATAGTTGGTTTAAAATGAGCCATATCCTTGGCTTTGTTTTTTTTTTTAAGATGTTATTTTAGAAAGAGAGAGCACATACCCACAAGTGCGGGAGGGGCAGAGGGCGAGGGGGAGAGAGAATCTCAAGCCGACTCCATGGTGAGCAGGAACCTGATGAAGTCAGATCCTTGACCTCAAGATCATGACCTGAGCCAAAATGAAGTCAGATGCTCAACTGACTGAGCCACCCAGGCGCTCCTACTTGTTTCTGTTTTTTTTTTTTTAAGAACATAGTTCTTTAAGGGGCACCTGGGTGGCTCTATAGATTAGGTGTCAGACTCTTAATTTTGGCTGGGGTCATGATCTCAGGGTCGTGAAATTGAGCCTACATTGCTCTCCGTGCTCAGCCGGGAGTCAGCTTGAGGATTCTCTCTCTCCTGTTCCCTCTGCCCCTCCCCCCACCCGCATGCCAGTACATACACTCTCTAAAATAGATAACATCAAAAAAAAAAAAACACAGCAACATAGTTCTGTGTTTTGTTTCTTTCTGACTACTTTAAGTGGAAAGCAATGTTGTATATATCATGAATTTCTTTGGATGTGTCTGGTGCATAATGACAGTACGTGAATAGATAGCATTTTTTTTAAAGGCAGGTGGCCAGTGAATTAATAGTCTAATACTCCCTACCCACAGTTTCACCCTTTTTTTTTCTGGGTGATGCATTGTTACCCTGAATTGGATTTCTTAACAGTAGGACTGAAGGTTAGGTATTATCGATAATCTGTTTGCCCAGTCATGCAACCTTTTCCCTGTGTCAATTTCTCCCTTTATCTTTTGCCCGATTGTCATTGTGTTAATATCTCTGTGATCAAATGCTTCTCTTTTGTCTTTAGGTTGAATATACTTTGTTTCAGGAGACTGAATATCAGGGTGGAAAGAAATTGCAACATTTTAGCTCTGTAAACTTTCCCCCCTTTCTTCTTCTTTTTTTTTTTTTTAAGATTTTATTTATTTATTTGAGAGAGAGAGAATGAGAGATAGAGAGCACAAGAGGGAAGAGGGTCAGAGGGAGAAGCAGACTCCCTGCCGAGCAGGGAGTCCGATGCGGGACTCGATCCTGGGACTCCAGGATCATGACCTGAGCCGAAGGCAGTCGCTTAACCAACTGAGCCACCCAGGTGCCTCCCCCCTTTCTTCTGAAGGTAGTGTGTCATATAGCACATTTGTTCCTCTAAATGTGTTCTTTGTGAAAACTGTTCACTATCCTAGGTTACTTTAAGGGGGCAAACATTAACAGCAGTAAACACAATAGCACTCAGTTTGTGCCAGGTCTTAAGTCTTACACACTTTATTAGCTCATTTACTCTTTATACCAATTCAATGAAGTAACTACTTTTATAGTTTCTATAAAATATTTTTATAGACAGCTTGTGTAATCAAGTAGATTAAGATGCAGAGAAGTCAGGGTACTTTAGAAGATCACATAAGTAAGTCTGATCCAGTCCAGAAGTTACCACCCTGGGTTATGCTGTATCTCTTAAAGGACTAAGTACTGAGTGAAATCAGCCAAAAAAAAAAAAAAAAAAAAAAGGGCAGACCAAAAAGATTGGGAACTGAGTGCTGAAAAGAATTTGTTGGCTGAGGCCATTCAGAATGGAATGTGACTTGCAAGAAGGCAAACTGGTTAGGACATTATGGTAGCTCATATCTGGGATCTCTGGTGGTAATAAATGACCAAGGTTATTTAGAAATGAATTTGTCATGTAGGTGGCACGGTCGTCTGTTGCCTTTGTTTTCATTCTTCATGATCTAGAAAAATTAACAGTAGTATCGTAGCTGAACATACTCATTCTTAGCTTTCTTTGGACTATAATTTTATTTTTTTAGACAGCTTGAGGATTTTCAAAATGCTCCTAAATATATTTCATTCCCCCACAGCAACCTTGGAATATACTCTTAGCTTTTCATAACAAAGGCTCGGAGGAAGTTAAGGAACTGATTTGCCGGAGGTTTATACTGGTTTCCAAGCAGCAAAGCTGGCTGCACCACACTACCCTGTCTTTATCTTTAAAAACCTGCTTAAAGCCCTGAGAATATATGATGTACTGTAGTTTAAAAATTTGCCTCACAATGTACAGAGGCAATGTCTTTATTCCGTACGCGGATAAGGACCTTATAGGTATTGATCTTTGTTCCCAATCTTTGCCTCTGGGGGGGGGCGGGGACCACGGCTTGAGGGGACTGTAGGCGAGGTCGCCGGAAAGGCTGCGCGGGAGGTGGGCTGGGCTGGGCAGGGCAGGAGACAGAGAGGCGTGGACACGCAGACAGCACACTGTCCCCAAGAGGCCTGGTGGGTTGGCGTCAGGGTTCACATTGTGTATGAATGGGGCCCGATGAGGGAATGTGAGGGCGGGGAGGGTGTACAACGGAAGGAATCAATCTCGCGGTTTCGAGCTGGGAACAAACCTCGCCCCCCCCCCACCCGTTTCCCTTCCTTAGTGAGGATGATTTGGGGGCGGGTGGGGAAAGCGCGTCCTCGAAGCGCCCTCGCGCTCCCATTTCCCCCCTAGCGCGCGCTCTCCATCGCCCCTTCACCACCCGAGAGGCCGGCGATGGCTGCGAGTGGGGACGCGGAGTCCGGAGGGCGGGTCCCGACGCAGGTGTTGGATCCGCTAGGCCCGGCTCCGCGGGCTGGCCCGTCCCCTCACGCCGGTGGCCAACCCCGCTGCCCGCCGCGTCGCCGCGCCTGGAGGGCGGGGCCGGGGCGCGCGAGGGTCCTCTGCACGCGGGCGGGCGGCGCGCGGCGCCTCGGTCTGGGGGAGCTCGGGGCGGTCTCCGCCGGCGGCGCGCGCGCTGTGTGTGAGCGGGGTCGCGCGCGCGCGCGCGCACTACAGGAGAGTGAGGGAGCGAGGGAGCGAGGGAGCGAGGAGCGGCCGGGTGTGAGTGTGTGTGGGGGTGGGGGCGAGTGTGTGTGGGAGTGGGGGTGAGGGAGATCCAGACAGACCGCGAGGCTGTGAGAAAGTGGGCGAGTGTGCGAGGGCGCCCGGCCTGGCTGCGGGAGCCGCGGCGGTGGAGGAGAAAGGAGGCGGCTCCCGGCATCCCTCCCCCCTCCCCCCCTCCTTCTCGGACTTCCAGCCCGCCCCGCAGCCCGCGGTTCCCTCGGAGGCCCCAGTCCGGCTCCGCTGGCAGAGAGCGAGGGAGGAGCCGCCCGAGCCAGGTGAGCGGTGCGATCGCTTCTCTCCCCCGGTGTAGTGGCGTGAGGCGGAGGCGCGCCCGCCCCCGCGCCGCTGCCCCCAGTGGGCGACTGTGGCCGAAGGGACTCGGCGACGAGCCGGGGCTCGGCCGGGGCAGGGAGCGGGGCCGGGCGCGCCGGAGATTGTGAAGGCCGGGGTGGGGGTGGGGGGTCCGTCCGCCCCTCAGCGGGAGGCGGTGGGGAGCCCGGGCCGGTCGTTGTGCTGGGAGGGGGCTGATGAAGCCGCGTGCGTGCGACGGGAGAACTGTTGGGAGAGGCGGCGACCTCGGGCGTGAAGTGTGCTTCCCCCTGTTTGTGAGGGGGTGTGGTAACCCTGGGAATGCTTGTTGGAGTAGAACACGCGTTGTGCCAACCTGTCCTCGAGAGGGTGGTAATCTCTTCTGCCCCTGCTTCCATCAGACGACATTCCTGTGGTGTGACCGAGGGAGGAGGATGTGTTCGTCCTGTACTTGAGTATGGCTTAAATTCCCTGTTTTCCTCCGGACGCGTTGAGATTTTAGAAAGTCTGACGGTCATTCCTTTTTCTCTTTTGACAAGCCTCTGGATAAGAATGGGGTGACAAATCATTGCTTAAATTTTTTTTTGGTCAGCATTTGACCATGATGCAAATCTTGCCTCCCCACCCCTTCCCTTTAAAAAACCCCCAAATAGGAGATTGTAACTTCAGATTTGCCTTACTAATGTATCCTTATCTGTGATTGCAGATTTGTAATCCCAGTATCTTATCCCATTTGTGGGTATGAATAGAGATAGGGCGTTAATTGTATTCAATGAGTGAGGTTATTACGTTAACCGTGTTGAATGTAACTTCGATGTAAATTCTTTCAGCATGCTGTTATTTTCCCATTAATTACATAAATCGTTCTCACATTTTTGGGGAGTTGGATTCAATTCTCAATCTGTATGGAAAGTACATGGGCAGCCTAATACGGAAGGTACTCCTTTTCTGTGGGCTTGATGTTTTATTTAATGAAGTTCATAATTATTAACTAACCATTAGAATTTAAATGCCATCTAGATCTCATTTCTTTCACAGCATTGGGCAGTTTAAAGGTCTTTGTTTCTGTTTCTTAAAAAATTCATTGTAAGAATACTTTAAGATATTCATTTGGAATAAAACACTCTAAAATTCCAGTGACGGAGATTGAGTATTTATTTTCTAACTTTTAGAATGACAACCTCTCATTTTAGAAATTAACAGGCATAGTTAAATTTCTTTTCTAATGTTTACTGTGTGATATTTGGTTAGTGTGTCAGAGGGGGAGGAGGCCTATTTTGTTTAGAGGTAACTTTTGTTTATATTACTTTCTATTTTGGTTAGTGCAATTAATTTCCTTCTTTCCTGTAATAGATTCAGTTGTTAGTTTGGCAAGATGGCTGTTGATGTTTTTATCTTTCTCTGTCTCCTTTTTTTCTCTCTTGTTTTCTCTTACCCCCCCCCCCCCCCCCCCCCCCCCCCCCCCCCCAGGTGCTGCAGTCCACTTGTCAGGGAGGGGGCACTCTGTGATTCTGAGAACAGAGAGTCAAGAAGGGGAACAGCAAATTCAGTCACATAGAATCCTCCACTCAGTGAAGATCCTTTTTTTGGTTCCTGCCTTTCCCCCTGCAGGGGGTAAGGAATTGTATATATCTACCGTTTAGACTTGGGGCTACCAGCTAACATTCCTCTACCTTAGTTTCTGGTACATATCTTCAAAAATTTTTTTTCATTCTTAGATTCCCTGTTGAATACATTAGCATCTGACTGTGGAGGGAGAGTGACAACAACAAATTTCCCTTTTTTTCTTTCCCTTCTCATTCAGTCCCCTTTTCCTCTCCAGAGGGAAATTATTAGCAATGTTTTATAAATCCTCTACCCCTTCTTGATCATATGAAGAAACACACTAAAGAGAACATTTTTTTTTTTTTTTTACCTCAGACCAATGAATGCCAGCCAAGCTTCAGGCATTAGTGTTTTGGGGCACAGGATGAAACATGGCTTTAAAAAAAAAATCTCTCCCAGTTCTGCTTTGGGAGAGTTTGTATTCACCTGGGATTTGCTACTGGGGTAAGTCACTAGACTGATCTCTCAACTTCTCCCTTCCCTATGAGCTGAAAGAACATCATGAACATTGGAACAGGTTGGGGCGGGGGAGAGAACAGAGCTGGTTGTTCTACAGTTTGAGAAGTAGCTTTTGTCCTCTTTCTCTGGGAAGCAGGCATAGAGTCCTAAACTGAGTGAAAGAGGATGGAGGAAAATCTTCTGTACCCAGGAACAACATGTGAAGAGTGAGAGAAAACTAAACATAAAGTAAAGGAAGGAATTTTGTTATGTTCTTACTGACAACTGGGGGTGTATTTTAGTGATGTGGATGTGTAGAGAGTGACAGGTTAGTTTACAAAGAGTATTCTCTGCAAGTGGGATTAAGTCATAAGCATATGGGAAAAGAGCCTTGAGAAATTACAATCTAATATTATTTTAAAATCTGGAAGTAGATTGTGATAGGAATGTTTAATGTTAACTGTACTGGCATGTGCAGTTGTTTCAAGAGGTTGAATAGGAGAGATTAGGTACAGATGTTGAGGAAATTGTCTTTCATTACTTGGGAATTTTCCTGCTTGTCATATTAAGGATTGTTAAATAATAATATACTACCTCAAAATACCTGTACATAATGTATTTTAGATTCATGTAGCATATGTATCTGTGTACATCATAGGTTTGCAGAAACAACTGACTTTCTGGCTTCATGGTAACTCATGCCATGGTATTTTTTCAATGTTTTCTTTTCCAATGATCTTTTCCTTTCATATTTGGCTTATAGGACAAAAGCCACAGAGCTAGCCAGCTTTACTCCCTTAGAGTCTGGTCTGCACGGAATCCATCTGCTTATATCTTTTTTACTCCTTTTACTAAAATTACAGGTTTTTTTTTCCGCCTTTGACTCTAATTGTTAACAAAGCTAATTATTTAAGGATGAGTTGTATAATGGCACTGGAAAGTAGCATTAGGCTTGGTTGTTTGTTTTTTATGAGAAACTGAAAAGATAAATTATGAATTTTTTTTTAAAAAAGACGTATTTATTTGAGAGAGAGAAAGGGGAGGAGTAGAAGGAGAGAATCTTCAAGCAGACTCCCTGCTGAGCACAGAGCCCAACTCAGGGCCCTATCCCATGGCCCATGAAATCATGACCTGAGCGGAAACCAAGAGTCACCAACCAAGCCACCCAGGCATCCTGATAAATTATGAATTTTTGACGGCTGTGTTTAGATTTTATGGGTACATATTTGCCTGGTATTAAATATTGAAAATAGCTATGGTTTGTTTGTTTTTTGATACTGCCTTACAATTCAATATAACAAAGGACTTTAAAATGATTCCTAACCCCCTAACCCTTAACATTTGTCTGTCATATATGAGGTTCTATGTTACCTGCTGGGGATAATAGAGAATAAAACAGGGATGCTGTCTTCATGGAGATCACAATGTAATTTCATTGATCCTTGTTCTTTCATCTGGCAGTCTATTCTCCCAGCAGTATCTGGAGGAGTCTACTAGATCCTTGTAAAATGTGTACCAATTTGTCAATTGATAAAGTAACAAATTTGTATAAACATTGATATGCCCAAATAATTTTTACTACGTACATCACCAAGTTGTGACCAATAAAAAAATTCTGCAGTTGTTGAATCACTGTATTGTACACCTGAAACTAATATAACACTGTATGTTAACTAACTGGAATTAAAATAAAAACTTAAAAAAATTCCAAATCTGCCCTTTAATGATTTTACTCTATTCAGCTCCTTATTTTCCCTTCCTCCCCCACCCCTTGTTTTAACACTCTTTGATACTAGCTCTTGGCTTCATGTTCTTAGGAATATAGAAATAAAGTCTCCAAAATAGAACAAGGATTTGCTATATTAGATCACACCAGTTCTGCTCCACTGTCCCACATTTGGCAGGATTTCAAACTTTGATAATTTATCAGAAAACTACATCTTGGAAATCCATGCAGATTTGTCTAAATAGCAAACATCAAATATTTCCTGAGTTCTTAGTTGTTAGCTCATTATTTTGACATGTGATTTAGTTAGCCATATCTATAAATCTTTCAGCTTGACTATATTAATAGTTTCCTAACTCATTTTTTTTTTAAGATTTTATTTAAGGGAGAGAATGAGAGAGCACACATGAGAGTGGGGAGGGTCAGAGGGAGAAGCCGACTTCCTGCGGAGCAGGGAGCTGATGCGGGACTCATCTAGGGACTCCAGGATCATGACCCAAGCCGAAGGCAGTCGCTTAACAAACTGAGCCACCCAGGCGCACCTCTTAACTCATTTTTCAATGTAATGTCCAGAAAGGAAATTTGGAAGGCCCAACATTTAACATGTTAAGCATGATGAACTTTTTTTTTTTTAAGATTTCATTTTTTAAAGTAGTCTCTACTCCCAATTTGGGGCTCTAACTCACAACCCTGAGATCAGGAGTTGCATGCTCCACTGACTGAGCCAGTCACGTGCCCCTAAACATGATGAACTTTGAGGGAGCCACACCGTTCACTGTGCCATGTTGCAGAGAGAGATACTTTGATTCCTGTATTAAGTGAAATCATTAGAAATTTTATTTGGATTCCAGAGAAGACTTTTTTTAAAGAAGATTTTAAGTAATCTTTACACCCAATGTGGGGCTCGAACCCACAATCCAGAGATGAAGAGTGGCATGCTCCACCAACTGAGCCGGCCAGGAGCCCCATGCAGAGAAAACTTCCCTAAAAAGTTTAATTAGGGGGGCCTTGTGGCTTAGCTGGTTGAGTGTCTGCTTTCGGCTCAGGTCATGATCCCAGCCAGGGTCCTGGGATCGAGTCCTGCGCTGGGCTCACTGCTCTGCAGGGCCCTGCTTCTCCCTCTGCCCCTCTATCTCTCTCTCTCTCTCTCTCATGAATGAATAAAATCTTAAAAAAAAAAAAAGTTTAGTTTTATACACCACAGACTACTTTGGGAAATTTAGTAACAAAGCTACAGGCAATTTAAGTAAAGGAACATATTTTTTGATCCTTCAGGTGAATTTGTATAAAAATTTGCATGTTAATTTGCTTATGACAGTTTTTTCCTTCTCCAGTTTTCTTTTTATTGTGGCAAAATAAACAGCACAAAATTTACCATCTTAATCATGTTTTAAGAACGCAGGTTGGTTGGGCACTTGGGGGGCTCAGTCGTTGAGTGTCTGCCTTCCGCACAGGTCATGGTCCCAGGGTCCTGGGATGGAGTCCCGCTTCAGGCTCCCTGCTCAGCGGGGAGTCTGCTTCTCCCTCTACCACTGCTCCTGCTTGTGTTCCCTCTCTTGCTGTGTCTCTCTCTGTCAAATAAATAAAAAAATCTTAAAAAAAAAAGAACGCAGGTTGGTGATATTAACTATATTCATATTTTTGTGCAACTATCCGCCATATTCATCTCTAGAATTCTTCATTAGAGTAAAACTAAGTCTTGATTCCCCCAACACCCCAGCCTCTGGCAACCACCATTCTGCTTCTGTGAATTTGGCAGTTGCATACTGGTACATAATGTCCTTCAGGTTCATCCATTTGGTAGCATGTATTGGAATTTAATTATTTTTTTAAGGCAGTGTATGTATATTCTGTGTTTTACTCATTTATTCATCTTTTGATGAACACTTGGGTTGCTCCCACCGTTTAGTTATTTTTTTTTTTTAAGATTTTTTATTTATTATCTGAGAGAACGAGAATGAGAGAGAGAGAGAACACATGAGAGGCAGAAAGGTCAGAGGGAGAAGCAGACTCCCCGCTGAGCAGGGAGCCCGATGCGGGACTCGATCCCAGGACTCCAGGATCATGACCTGAGCCGAAGGCAGTCGCTTAACCAACTGAGCCACCCAGGCGCCCCCACCGTTTAGTTATTGTAACGCTGCTGTGAACCTGTGTACAGATACCTCTTTGAAAACTTTGCTTTCATTTCTTTTGGTTATATACCTAAAAGAATCACTGGATCATATGGGAATTCTTTTTTTAATTTTTTGAGGAACTGCCATACTGTTTTCCATAGCTGCTGCACCATTTTACATTCTGACTTAACAGTTTTCAAGGCTTCCAGTGTCTCCACATGCTCCCCAACATTTGTTTTCTGTTTTTTGATAGTAGCCATCCAATGTGTGTGATTGACTTACGTCGTTTTGATTTGCATTTTCCTAATGATTATTGATGTTGAGCATCTTTTCTTGTGACATTTTAATATCAGATATTTTTAACTCTGTGGGGGCTGGGATTATGTCTGTTTTGTTTACCAGAATATTTTTAGAGTGCATAGTAGGCAAATATTAATTGAATATATTATTGTATCAAATAGTTTGTGTATTTAGTACTTAAATTCTTACTTGATCTGAGATTAAAACTAATTTTTGACTTTGAACAGTTTGCCTTTCCTGGAGGGAGGGATATAGAAATAGTTTTCCAGGGGTGTTGTGAAAATAAAGGTAAAAGTGAAATGGATCAAATGTAAGTTGATCTTGTTACTGTAAAAAGAATATTCCTCTTACAAACAATACCACTACATGCTGACATATGCAGACTTAGCTGTTAAGGTAGTAATTTCCTATGACTTTTGAGCAAGGTATGACAAACCATACTTAAGGTAAAGTTCTGTGACCTGTAATAAAGAATTCCCAAGTATCATTGACATGAGCAAAAGAGGTAGAAAGTAGTCCAAGGTCATGGCACCAGATAGTTGTCAGGGATTCAATTCTAACAGGTAGCTGTGCTTTTCCTAGGGTTCACTCCTGTCCTTCAGAGTCCAGGTGGTTGTTAGAGCTGTAACTATAACATTTACATTCCAGGTAGCAAGATGGAAGAAGGGCCAAGGAATAGTATACCTCTCATCAAATACGCATTCTGAAAGTTGCAGTGCAGTGCTTTCAGCTCTCATTACTTACATGACCACATCAAGTTGCAAGGAGGCCTAGGGAGTTCAGTCTTTTACTTACTTACATGGCATTATGTTTATTTATTTTTTATTTTTTAATTTTTTTTATTTGACAGAGAGAGACACAGTGAGAGAGGGAACACAAGCAGGGGGAGTGGGAGAGGGAGAAGCAGGCTTCCCGTGGAGCAGGGAGCCCGATGCGGGGCTCGATCCCAGGACCCTGGGATCATGACCTGAACTGAAGGCAGACGCTTAACAACTGAGCCACCCAGGTGCCCCTAAATGGCATTATGTTTAACTAGTAACAGATATCTTATTACTAAGGAGTCAGCAGAAAATGAATATTGGGGAGCAAGTGATAATCTCTACCATGGAGTGTGTGGAATTTCAATTCACCCTGGGCTCTATCACTTTCTAATTTTGCAAAATTAGACAAGGTTAACTAACCTCTTTCCTATAACAACTTCACCTGCCAAATGAAGACAATAATATATCAAAGGGCTGGTTGTGAGGATTAAATGAAAAGATACAAACAAGTCACCTAACACAGGATTTGGTATATATAATCACTCTAAATGTGGACTTATATTTTTATCCAAATTCTTTTCACTGTCTTTAGGTATGATAGAAAAAAGAAAGAAATCAGAAAACCTGAATCCTACCTACTGTTGGCTTTATTATTGTGATAACTTGGGCAGGCCATTTCTTAAAAATGGGAAAATAGGGGCACCTGGGTGGCTCAGTTGGTTAAGCGACTGACTTTTGGTTTCGGCTCAGGTCATGATTTCAGGGTCTTGAGATTAGCCCCGTGTTGGGCTCTGTGCCGGTGAGATTGCTCAACATGAGCAGGCTTGGGATTCTCTGCCTCTCCTGCTTCTGCCCCTCCTCCTCCCCTTGCACACACTCTCTGAATAAAATCTTTAAAAAAATAAAATGGGAAAAGTCTGTATTCCTTACATAATTATATGTAGTTGAAATGAGAAAATACATGTGGAATGTGTTTCATGAGCTGTAAATGGAGAATTTTTTAAAAAGATTTTATTTATATATTTGAGAGAGAGAGGAGCAGGGGAGGCGCAGAGGGAGCGGGAGGAGCAGACTCCCAGCTAAGCAGGGAGCCAGCTGTGGAGCTATATCCCAGTATTCCAGGATTATGACCTGAGCTGATGCTTACGACAGATGCTTAACCGACTGAGCCACCTAGGTGCTGCAATGGAGAATTTTTAACCTTCTCTGTATGCATTGTTTTGCCTTTTCCTACATATGTTTCTTTGTATGAAGAAAAGGGAATCTATAGGTAATTGTCTATATATTTCATAGTGTTGCCCTTCCTTAATTTTTCTGTTTTAACACTGATGTTCTACCATTATTTTTTTCAGTCTTTTGATAAAGGGATCATATTATTGTGTTTGGATAGGAAATCATTGTCCTCTTTGACCCGTAATTGTGCATGTAGCTTTTTAAAAAAGGTCTCATAGGTAAAAGAGCTATAAAAAGGGGAGAGTAATGAGTGAGTGTGTGATGTAACCTTTGGGACCTTACTTGTTTGCTCTGTTTTTGAGGTATGTTCTTTTGAGTATAAAGAGGGAACTATGAGGACTGTCATACAGTTTTTTCTGTCACAGCTCTAAAGACAACTTTAATATCTAGCCTCCTCCTATTTTCACAGCATTCCAGTCTACCTTAAAGTTAATGTGGCAAACACCTGAACAGTGATATTTTAAGTGGCATCTTAGCCAAAGGATGAGATTGTATAGGTTTCAGAGGGACATTTTTTTGGTGGTCATTTATTGATGAACATTATTAGTGTGTAAAGGGGTAATTGGACTAAGACAGTTATTTGGTTGTTTTTGAGACTCTTCTTTGGAGGTTTTCAACTTACCATTCATTCATTTTCTGTACCTTTGATAAGAGCTACAGGGGCACTTGTGTGGTTCAGTCAGTTAAGTGTCTGCCTTCAGCTCAGATCATGATCCTAGGATCCTTGGCACAAGCCCCATGTTGGGCGCCCTCCTCGGTGGGGAGCCTGCTTCTCCCTCTCCTTCTGCAGGTCCCCCTGCTTGTGCTTGCACTCTCTCTCTCTGTCAAATCTTAAAAAATATATATATATGTATATATATATATTTACACACACACACACACACACACACATATATGTTCTTATTTTTACAAGATTTATTTAATTTTTTAAATAGAGCAGTTTTATTTTTTGGACTTAATTTTTTTTTTTTTTTTTAAGAAATAGACTTTTTAAAAGGTTTTATTTATTGAGAGAGAGTGAACACAGAGGGAGAGGGAGAAGCAGACTCCTTGCTGAGCAGAGAGCCTGTTGCAGGGCTCAATCCCAGGACCCTCAGATCATGACCTGAGCTGAAGGCAGATGCTTAACTGACTGAGCCACCCAGGCTCCCCCTAAATTTTTTATTTATGTTATCTCTACACTCAACATAAGAGTTTGAACCCACAACCCTGAGATCTTACCGATTGAACCAGCCAGGTGCCCCCTCACCTATCCTTCTTAATACTTTTATTCCTTTATCCCTTATTCACATTCTTTCTCATTTTAACAGTAATTCAGATCCACTTGTAATAGACTTTTGGATAGTGCAAGGGAAAGGAAAGAGGAAAAATTTATATATATCCCAAAATGTGAGGTCTTTTTTGTGGAGTGGGAATGAAAAGAATTGGAGGCATTGGAAGTCACTGAGAGAAAAAGCCTTGATAAAGAGATCCTCGGTTAATATCTGGAACATCACAAAGTTAGTGTTAAAAGGTACATTTTTCTATTAAGTCAAGTAATAGGCACATAGTATGATTTGAAGGGAAACTGTTAGGATTTAGAATCAGAAATGCTCTTGAAATTCAATCTGTGCTATTTATTTTTTGTTGAAAAAAATTTTATGTATGTCTCTTAACCTCAGTTTTATTTTTTCTTTTTAAGATTTTATTTATTTGGCAGAGACACAGCGAGAGAGGGAACATAAGCAGGGGAGTGGGAGAGGGAGAAGCAGGCTCCTTGCTGAGCAGGGAGCCCAGTGCGGGACTTGATCCCAGAACCCTGGGATCATGACCTGAGCCGAAGGCAGAACCAATTGAGCCACCCAGGCACCCCACCTTAGGTGTTTTTTTTTTTTTTTTAATTTTAATTTTAATTTGGATTCCTTTATTTGTGAGGCCAAGCATAGTTTTATATGTGTTTTGATCATTTGTTTCTTTAACTGTAAAATGGTTACTGTAATACCTGAGGTTTAGTTGAAATAGCACGTATGAAAATGTTTAATATTTGAACTTTGATAAGGCATGTAATCATTCAGCATCTTCACACATGTTTCTGTTATGGCATACAGTGTTTTAGAAATGCTAGGTTCTGAGGATAGACAAGAAGACTTAACTCCTGGGTGCCTTGGGTGGCTTAGTTGGTTATGCGTCTAACATTGGCTCAGGTCGTGATTGCAGGGTCCTGGGATTGAGTCCCACGTAGGGCTCCCTGCTCAATGAGGAGTCTATGTCTCCCTCTGCCCCTCCTCCCTGCTTGTGTTCTCTCCCTCTCAGATACATAAAATCTTAAAAAGAAAAAATGACTTCTATGTTCAGTCAGATTAAGGTTAATTTTTTTTTTAGATGCTCATAGGTCTTTTTTTTTTTAAAGATTTTATTTATTTATTTGAGAGAGAGAGAATGAGAGATGGAGAGCACGAGATGGAGGAGGGTCAGAGGGAGAAGCAGACTCCCCGCCGAGCAGGGAGCCCGATGCGGGACTCGATCCCGGGACTCCAGGATCACGACCTGAGTCTAAGGCAGTTGCCCAACCAACTGAGCCACCCAGGCGCCCCAAGGTTAATTTTTTTTTTTTTTTTTTTTTTTAAAGATTTTATTTATTTATTTGACATAGAGAGAGAGAGAGACAGAGTGAGCACAAGCGGGGGGAGTGGCAGGCAGAGGCAGAGGGAGAAGCAGGCTCCCCACAGAGAAGGGGAAGCCCGATGTGGGACTCGATCCCAGGACGCCGGGATCATGACCTGAGCCGAAGGCAGTCGCTTAACCAACTGAGCCACCCAGGCGCCCCAATTTTTTTTTTTTTTAAAGATTTTATTTATTTGACAGAGACACAGTGAGAGAGAGAACACAAGCAGGGATGGGAGAGGGAGAAGCAGGCTTCCCTCGGAGCAGGGAGCACAATTCAGGGCTCGATCCCAGGACTCTGGGATTGTGACCCGAGCAGAAGGCAGATGCCTAAACGACTCAGCCACCCAGGCACCCCAAAGTTAAATTTTTATGTGGAAATAGGCCCATGAACTTTTTCAAGTTTGTCATATAGGGAAAAAATGCGCAACGCCCCCAAATATGTTTCAGGACCCTAGTTTGAGAAACACCACTTATTCTTTGAAAATACCTTTGAATTATGATTTAGGCCTATAAAAGAGAAATTGTCTTTTTAATCAATAGAATCATTTAAAATGCGCATCTACATGAAGACATACTTTCAAGAATTTATCTTACAGCACTGGCAGAGTTATTAAAAATAAAACTAAACATACTGTATAATTTCTAGAATATACATATAACAAGATAATGTAGATTCACAGAGTTAGGATAATTTTTAGGAGTTGGAAGAACTTAACAGGTGCATTAAGGATTTACTTATTTTTATTTTATAGAGAGAATGCAAGTGGCGGGAGGGGCAGAGGGAGAGAGAATCCTCAATCAAGCAGGCTCCCCGCTGAGCACAGAGCCTGACTTGGGGTTCAGTCCCAGGACCCTGAGATCATGATGTGAGCTGAAATGAAGAGTCAGATGCTTAACTGACTGAGCCACCCTGGCACCTCAGACTTAACAGATGGATTAACACCTGAGCTCAAAAGTTCAGTAAGGTAGGTCTAGGATATATATTCTAAGCAGAAGGAAGCATGAGAGAATGCAGTGTGTTCAGAAAATTGGTAAATGGGAGAGAGTAGATTGCAGAAGATTAGTTTGCGGGGAGGGGGGTGTTTTTAGGTGTTCAGTGATGATTATACTGGGGATGAACAGTAAAATTCAAGTGATATTTAGGAGGTGGAATTACTGTGGTGTGTGTATATTGAAGTAGTGAATGAAAGATAGAAGTAAATGATGCCCAAGTTTCTGAATTAAGTCCTTAAATTAGTATGGGTATATCAGTCAGTATTCTTCTGAGAAACAGAACCAGTAGGAAATTGTATATACGTGAAGACAGACTGAAGGTAGGGAAAGAAAGAAAGAAATAGAAATTAATTTTAAGGAATTGGTTAGTGTGATTGCGGCTAGTCTGAAATTCATAGGGCAGGCCAGTAGGTTGGAAATTCAGGGAGGGACTTAATACAGTCTTGATGCTTAGTTAACTTCTTTGTGAAACCTATTTTTGCTCTGTAGACCTTTAACTGATTGGGTGAGGCCCACCCACATCATAGAGGGTAATCTTCACTGTGTCAACTTAATTACAGATTTTAATCATACTTACAAAATACCTTCATAGCAACTGAAGCATTGTCTAGCCACGTTGACACAAAATTGAACTGTCACAATGAGAAATCCAGGTGTTGAAGCAGGTATGTGAATAAATCAACTTTTTACTTCCTCAACTGAGGCAATAGTCAGGTGGCATTTAGTTAGGGATGCTCACTAGGCAGATTGAAATAGGATCTCAAATTCAGTTGAGAACTGTTTGGAAAGAGATTTAGTAGGTCAGTATTCAAATTTTAACAATAATAGCTGAGGATGGTAGTTCTAGAGAAAGGAGAGAAGGGTTCAAGAAGGAAGCCCTGGGGGTTATGTATAGAGAAAGAACTGTCAGGAGAAAAGAGTCACAGAAAAGAAGACTGAAGGAGTGCCCAACTCAAGGTACAGAAATTTGTTATTTTTCTCTACAAGCCTGATATAACTCCCATATTCCCCATCCAAGACAGAAATGATGTCATCAAAAGCACATCTGGAGCCAAATGGAGTCAGTTCTTGTTTGTACATTAGTATGTATATTTTCCTTATCTAACCTTTATTCTTTTTCAGTGTTTTGATTCTAAGTTCACATGCTGTGTCTTATCTGGAATAAGTAATGTTCCTAGAAGTAAGAGGTGCCTTAATATCTTCATGGTAGATTTTAATTGTGCTTTTGTCCTAGCAGAATAAGCACCATTGGGAAGGGGTCTCATGAGAAAAATGAATGAAGCACTTTATGATTAATTAGCCCTGCCTAGACTATTGACAGATGAGAGGGACTTTTTTTTTATTGGTGTGTGTATCCAGAAGTTTGCATGGGAAAACTGTATCTAATATAAATGAAAATTTTCTTTGTCAAATGTCTCTTTGTTAAAAAAAAAAAACTGCTTTAGTAGTTTATCAGTAGTATTTATGTGGTATCTGATATTTGTACATTGTTTTCCTTGATACCTTGCAGGGGGGGAAAGGAACCATTTTACTTTTACAAAGGACTCTTTACTGTCTTTTAAAATAGTGAATATAATCTGATGTTTTATTTTTAAGACTCAGGACTATCATTTTATTGGTGTACTTTGGTCTCTCGGACTGTAGGTTTACTGTTATGTTTTTGACTTAACAGCAGTTTTTTTTTCCCGTGGATGTTCATGAATGGGAGAAATAGAAAAGTAGATATGTTGGAGGAGGTGCTGGCCCGCTGTTCACCTGGCCCACAGGAGGGTGGCCTCCCAGGTCCAGGAGGGCCATAGAGGTGGGCTAGGGTAGGGAGGGGGAGGGAATGCAGAGCCTCTGCCTTTGTGGTTGGAGAGTCTTTACCTCTTGTTTCCTGGGTATTCTTAGATGTGAATCCCAGTGGAGCAGCCTGATAGACAAGCCACCCTGGGTACCTGAGGAGGGTCAGCTGCTCCTCTACCTGTAGAAATAGGAGTGGACCATTGGTTGAAGGAGAGAGTTGTGCTCTTTGTTTCTCTGGCAATAAACTGGTCTTTGGAGATCACTGTAAAATTATAATGGATAAAAAATTGGACAGGTGTCACTTGAAGATACCAGCACAAATGGAACAGCAATTAACAAGCTGGAGGTTGTTAAGCTTACTTGCCCTTTTCCTGGAAATGTCTACTTTGGTGTACATTGGAATACAGTGGGGCATACCTCTGTGATTCTTTACATGAAAAGGAAGACATAACATAAGAATCTTTTGAAGCTGATAAAGAAAATGTATTCCATAAGAACAAAGATAATCTCGGGGCTGGGCAAGGTCATGATCCCCAGATCCTGCCATATTGACTTCCACTAGGTGGGTTTGAGGAACCACAATCATTGACATTGATGTTGGACCTCTTCAAGACAGTGTCTACCTCTTTCATAGAGTCTTCTGCAGAGCATTTCTCCAGTTTTAGATCTTGGGGTGCGAGTATCCCCTATGAAAGCCTTGCAGAGATTGGGCTGCTCCATTGGGAGGAAATGAAAGGAGGGGCGGGCACCTGGGTGGCTCAGTCAGTTAAGCATCTACCTTTTGCTTAGTTCGTGATCCCCGCGTCCTGGGATTGAACCCTACATCAGGCTCCCTGCTCAGTGGGGAGTCTTATTTCTCCATCTCTCTCTGCCCCCTCCCCGCTCTGTCTCTCACTCTCTCTAATAAGTAAATAGTGGTTTTTTTTTTTTTTTTTTTTTTAAATGAAAGGAGATGGGGAGGCTAATCTGAACTTGCAGTTGATTCATACCAGTGTGGAAACACCCAAAGATTAAGCATGGGTATCAGAGCTGCAGCCATGATGCTCTTGTGCATCATCTGTCAGGAGTTGCTGCACAGCTACATGAGATTGCAGCCCAGGAGTGTTTTTTTTTTTTTAAATCAATTTGTGGTTATGTTTTATTTTTTTTTTTAAGATTTTATTTATTTATTTGAGAGAGAGAGAGAATGAGAGATAGAGAGCACGAGAGGGAAGAGGGTCAGAGGGAGAAGCAGACTCCCCGCCGAGCAGGGAGCCCGATGTGGGACTCGATCCCGGGACTCCAGGATCATGACCCGAGCCGAAGGCAGTCGCTCAACCCACTGAGCCACCCAGGCGCCCCCAGGAGTGTTTTTATTGTCTGATTATAGAATCATTGAAAACACCATGTGTTAATGTGGCCTGGGCATTTTCCCCAAGTTGACATACCAGTATTGGCGAACATTCCTACTTCCCAGTTGCCAGTAGCTTTAACATCCTATCCTGATTTGTGTTGGGGCCACAACTGCTGTGGCCCCAACACAAATCTCAATGAGATTCAGTCATATTGAACAGATGTTTAAGACCTAAGTGTGAGGGAAGGCACCAAGATGGCTTCAGAGTATTGGAGGTCATTGACAGGGTGTTTCAAGAACTACTTGGTCTAAACATCTTAAGGTCATTTTTATAGTGCCCCTCTCAAGGGAAACTGGGGAGACATTAGGTACTCTGGTGTGACTTTTCTTATGTGGAGCTTTTCCTTTGAGTGAGACTTTTCAGTGACCACATCTTCAATTCATATCTAGCCTAAGGCTTAAGAGGGTATGTTCTTTTTTTAAGAGGTCATGTTCTTGACCACAGCTCTGGAACAAGAACACAAGGGGTCAGGAAGCTCTGGGCACCAAGCCATCCCTTTGCTGATTACTTTGGGTCTTGGCCTGATGCATCACCACATCTGAGAGCTCTTCCCTTGCTTTTCTACAGCTACAGGTCACACTCGTGTGTATCTCCCATGTTATTTTATTCCTTCCCTGCTTTCCTGTGATTGATGCCTTGAGACCCTGGGTTGTGGGGCAGGTGGGTGAGTGTGGCAGGCATGGCAGCCTAAGGTTTGGGGTGGGGGCTGTGTGTATGTGTGTGGTAGTGCATCTGGTTCATGATGTTCTAGTCTTACCGTGTGCATCTATGGAGCAGACCCTTCTGACTGAGACCCTGGAGAGTGTGTGAATGGTGCATGAGGGACCATTTCCAGCTGTGATGCTGGAAGCCGCCCATCTGTATGGCCATTGCTTCCTCTAGTTCTTACCCTTGTCCTTTTTTCTGTGTTAGGTTTGCTAGGTCATCTGGGGGGATATTAGGAACTTTTTTTAAAGTAGGCTCCATGCCCAACATGAGGCTAGAACTCAGGATCCGGAGATAAGAGTTAAAATGCTGTACCGACTGAGCCAGCCAGGGGCCTCAGGAATTTTAATTTTGTAAAGTTTTTTGTTTTTGTTTTTGTTTTTTTTTGCTTGAAATCACCTGTTACCATTTGTTAGTAAAAACTTGTAACTTTTTGCTCCTTAGGAAAATTTTCAACTGTTGTCTTGCTCATGATGCAAACTCTGAGAAGCAGCACTCTATTTGTGGAAGAAAGTGCTTTTTTGTATTCTAGTAAACAATCTGTTCGTTTAAAAACATTCTATTTAAAGTAAGCATAAAAACCTTGAGTAAGAGCATGCTATCAGCTGACTCAAATAAATTTTAGTGAATGGACCCCAGCATTTATTGTTTTTTTTAAGGTTGTTTTTCCCATATTCTTGAACTATTTATTTTGATTGAAGTAGGTGTATAAATGATTTCAGTGTTGATACTCCTAGTAATACAGCTGTTACTGTCTCATTATTTAAAATATTTCTATAAATGGGGGCGCTTGGGTGGCTCAGTCGTTGGGCGTCTGCGTTCGGCTCGGATCATGATCCCAGGGTGCTGGGATTGGGCCCCGTGTTGGGCTCCCTGCTCCGCGGAAAGCCTGCTTCTCTTTCTCCCACTCCCCTGCTTGTGTTCCCTCGCTCGCTGTGTCTCTCTCTGTCAAATAAATAAATAAATAAAATCTTTAAAAAAAATTTTCTATAAATGTATTTGTAATAAAATACACAAATATAACAAGGGAAGAAAATTGAATAAAAAACTAAGTACAGATACACTGAAGATTACAGCCTCATCTATTTTATATCAAGGGATTTGCATTTTGGGGGAAGGAGTAAATCAGCCAAAAGTAGATGATGAGATTAAAGTATATTCCTAGATAGTATATAAGAATACAGGGAATGACTTTGAATATGATATAGAAAATGGGACTTTTACCGAGTGATCTACTTTAATTATAAAACTGCAGTGGTAGCTTCTCCAGTGGAAGATGGAGAAATTTTGTTTCATGGGAAGTTGTGAGTTTCTATATTTCTAGTGGTATAAAAATTTTTGATTTGAATGAAATGGAAAAGGCATCATATTACCTTATTCATTTGTTTGTATAGTTAATATATAATCACAGCATTTGTGTGAAAGCCAAGAATTAGATTTCTTTTTTAAACATTTATATATATATATATAAATACTATAACATTTATATATGTATATATATATAAATTTTTTAAAAAAAGATTTTATTTATTTGGCAGAGAGAGAGAGAGAAAGAGAGAGCACAAGCAGGGGCAGAGGGAGAGGGAGAAGCAGGTTTTCTGCTAAGCAGGGAGCCTGATGCAGGGCTCAATCCCAGGACCCTGGGATCATGACCTGAGCCGAAGGCAGACGCTTAACCGACTGAGCCACCTAGGCTCCCCATTAATATATTTTTTCAAGTAATCTCTATGCCTAATGTGGGGCTCTAACTCTACGACCCCCAAATCAAGAGTTGCACACTCTACCAACTGAGCCAGCCAGTAGCCCCAAATAGATGTATTTTTTAACAAGAGGAAATGAAATTTAATTTCATATGTATGGGGAGCCCCACAGACATAAAATTCCGTAAGTAGAATTCTTTATTTACCCTGTATGTGAATTTTGTCTTTCTGTGTAGAAAGAATCTGCATTCAGGAGGAAATAATCCAGGAGAAGGAAGACCAAGCAGATCAAGATGTGTAGCTCTGTGGCAGCCAAGTTGTGGTTTTTGACAGATCGTCGAATCAGGGAAGACTATCCCCAAAAAGAGATTTTACGAGCATTAAAGACCAAATGTTGTGAGGAGGAATTGGACTTTAGAGCCGTGGTGATGGATGAGGTGGTACTGACAATCGAGCAAGGAAACCTGGGTAAGTCTATACTAAGTAATTTAATGGATTTTTTTCTTAGAGTATCTTGAATCCACATTTTTTAGGAATAGTTTGGAGGAAGGAATTATTAGCTTTATTGTTACGAAGTATCATCTAATCTTAAAGTCTAGCATATGTTTTGGTTTTTTTTTAAGATTTTGAGAGAGAGCACAAGCCACTTAACCGACTGAGCCACCCAATATTTTGGGCCCCCCAAATCTGTGTGTTATGGAAGAAATGGAAACGTCAGTATTTATTGAACTTCTTATTATGTAGAAAATAGTTGGGAGAGAAATTAAAGATCTATTTTTCCCCCTGTTATTGCTGTCTAATTTTAAAAGACCTTGTTTATAGAGTGCTCATAAGAGAATTTGTACCTTATGGGGGTCCTTTTTATAAATGCATCAAATTCCACATGTGATTCTTAATTTTCTTTATAAAATATTTTATGCGTATAGTATAAAATGCCAATACAGTTTTATTCTTTTTACTGGATAGAAGTGTTCTAATGATTTGACTCAGTTGGTGATAAGTCTGGTATTTTTAATATTTCATGTTTGTTTTAAGGTTATAAGGGGAAGATATCTTAGAAATATAGAAATTCTTGGGGTGCCTGGGTGGCTCAGGCGCTAAGCGTTTGCCTTCAGCTCAGGTCATGGTCCCAGGGTTCTGGGATTGAGCCCCGCGTCGGGCTCCCTCTCCCACTCCGCCTGCTTGTGTTCTCTCTCTCTCTGTCAAATAAATAAATAAAAAATCTTAAAAAAAAAAAGATAAGAAAATCTTTTGATCTGACTTAGGAGTCTTTACGTCTTTGGAAAATTATGACTTGTAGCTAAATTGGTCATTTCTGTTAAGGAGCATCATATGGTGGCATATACATGAAATTTTTAATTAACTTTCAGAAAATACTTCATAGTTTACTGATAGTATTGTATTAAAGTATAAGACAAACACTTAAAATAGATTCTACATAACTTGTTTTGTGTCTAGAATCATAATGAGACCATGTGTTTTAATTTTCTCATCAATAAAATGGAGAGAGATAGTTATTGTGGGAATTAATATTATTGAGCATGTGAATCTGCTTTTAGGGTAATTTCATTCATACAGCAGTTAATGGATCTAGAATCTTACCTGTAACATGATCCTGTAGTTTAAGTAGGTAGAATCTCTTAGCAGTTACTCTTTTTTTTTTTTTTTAAAGATTTTATTTATTTATTTGACAGAGAGAGACACAGCGAGAGAGGGAACACAAGCAGGGGGAGTGGGAGAGGGAGAAGCAGGCTTCCCGTGGAGCAGGGAGCCCGATGTGGGGCTCGATCCCAGGACCCTGGGATCATGACCTGAGCCAAAGGCAGACGCTTAACGACTGAGCCACCCAGGTGCCCCTTAGCAGTTGCTCTTTACTCTGCCCTCTTGACATTTAATTCATTCTCATTACCTTTCAACAGTTACTGTTTTGTCAGCAGATCTTTAATGTGTAAATTAATGTACCTCAAAGACTTAATAGAAAAACAGAATGATCCCCATTGTAGTATAAATGATCCTCATTGCTAATTTAGGATCAAAAGTTATTATTACTGTAGAAATAACTTCTTTAGAACTGAACTGTTTCTAGATTGTTTCATTTGAGTGTATAAATAGTAACTACCTTTACAGGAAAGATGCACAGTATTTTATTTTAGTCAAGCTTTCTTTTTTTAATATATACACCTAGATCTAGCACTTAGTTACTCAGATTCTGTTTTTTTTTTTTTTTTTTTTTAAAGATTTTATTTATTTATTTGAGAGAGAATGAGAGATAGAGAGCACAAGAGGGAAGAGGGTCAGAGGGAGAAGCAGACTCCCTGCTGAGCAGGGAGCCCGATGCGGGACTCGATCCCGGGACTCCAGGATCATGACCTGAGCCGAAGGCAGTCGCTTAACCAACTGAGCCACCCAGGCGCCCAGTTACTCAGATTCTGAAGATATGGTCTATAGAGCCTGTTCCATTCTTTGATACGTATAATTTAAGTATTTACTGTGTGCTAGTTAATTGGTAGGGTGTGCAGAATGAGACAGGCTGAGATTAACATTAATCAAGTCATCACACAAATAAGTGTAAAATTGTTATAACTTTGGTAAATTATAAAAGGTATGGATGTCACTTTGCACCCCCCGCCCTGCACCTATGACAGATACTCTGATCAAACCAATTAAAATCCCGAATCTAGGGCGCCTGGGTGGCTCAGTTGGTTAAGCTGTCTGAGTCTTAATTTCAGCTCAGGTCCTGATGCTCAGGGTCCTGGGATCCAGCCCCTTTGGACTCTGCTTCGGGGGGAGTCTGCTTGAGATTCTCTCCCTCTGCCCCTCCCTCTGCTTGTGTGCACGTGCCCCCCCCAATATAAACACACATTTTCTCTCTAAAATAAATAAAATCCAGAATCTATCACATTCTTTTACAATTCACAGTTTTTCAGCATAAGTGCATGTACAAACTGTTGAGATTGGAGTCAGAAATTTGGACACTGTATTGTGTTAGGAGCCATGCTCTTGAAGTATGTGAGAAGAGGCTTAAAGGCCAGTGTGGTACATAGCTCACTAAGCACCAGTTTCACAGGCTTATGGTGTATGCTTCTGCGTTTTATTTATTTTTTAAAAAGATGTTATTTATTCATTTGACAGCACAAGTAAGGGGAGCAGCAGTCAGAGGGAGAGGTGTTACTATGTTTTAAAAGTTGGAAAACCAAAGGCTGCATAAACATGTATTGGCAAGGATATAGAGAAATTGGAACCTGCCTACATTGATAAAGGGAATGTACAATGTGGCAGTCTCTTTGGGAAAAAGTTTGGCAGTTCCTCTGAAGGTTGGACGTAGAATTACCACAGGATCCATCCCACTCCTGCATACATACCTAAGAAGAGTGACAACATATGTTTGGGAGTCTGTAAGATGGGCTGGTGATAATTGTTCTTTAAATGTTTTGTAGACTTCACCAGTGAAAACACCTGGTGCTGTGCTTTTCCTTGGAGATTTTGGATTACTGGTTCAATATGTCTGTTCTGATTTTTTTGTTTCTTATTCAGTCTTACTAGGTTGTATGTTGTTAGGAATTTATCCATTTTTCCTTGGTTATCCGATTTGTTGTCATATAATTTTTCATAGTCATCTCTTACAATCTCGTTTATTTCTGTGATGTCCATTGTAATATCTCCTTTCATTTTGAATTTTTGTTATTTCAGACCTCTCTTTTTTTCCTTAGTCTAACTAAAGGTTTGTCAATTTGTTGATATTTCCAAAAGATAGTGTTTGTTTTTTTCTGTTTTTCTCTTTTTAGGTTATTTGTGTAAATTCTCATCTTTTTCTTTTTCTGTTAACTGGGTTTAGTTTGTTCTTCCGCTTGTTTATGGTGTAAGGTTGTTGATTTGAGATTTTTCTTTTTAACGAGCTTTTTTTTTTATGTGCATGCTTATAGCTGTACACTTTCCTTTTAACACTGCTTTCACCACATCCCATAAGTTTTGGTATGTTGTATTTTGCTTTTGTCTGAAGGTATGTCTCATTTCCCTTGTGACATCTTTTGTCTTATTTAAGTTTGTGTTATTTAGGGGTGTCTGGGTGGCTTAGTCCGTTAAGCATCTGACTCTTGGTTTCACCTCAGGTCCTGATATTAGGGTTGTGAGATCGAGTCCTGTATCGGACTCAGTGCTGGACATGGAGCCTGCTTGAGATTCTCTCTCTTTGGCTCTCCCCACCCCCCTCCAAAAAAAAGTGTTATTTAATTTCCAGATATTTGTGAATTCTGTTTCCTTTTGTTATTAATTTCTAGTTTCGTTTCTAGAAAAGATACTTAGTATGATATCAGTATTCTTAAATTTGTTGAGATTTGCTTTGTGGCTTAAGATGTAATGGATCCTGGAGAAAATTCCATTTGCCCTTGAAGAATGAGGATTGTGTTGTTAGTAGTGTTTTTTATATTTTAGGTCCAGTTGATCTGTAGTGTTTTCCAGTTATTTTGTTTCCTCATTAGATTTTCTGTTTGCTCCATCCATTATTAAAAGTAGGGTGTTTGAATTTTTCATTTATTGTTAGTGTCCGTTTCTCTCTTTGGTCTCTTACTGTTCCATACATGTGGGTGCTGTATTGGGTGCCTGCATATTTATAATTGTTATAATTTCCTGGTGAATTGACTCTTTTATCATAATAATTATCTCTTGTGCCAGTTTTTCTCTTATAGCCTATTTTGTCTTATAAGTAGGGCCACTTCAACTCTCTTTTGGTAACCATTTGCATGAAGTATCTTTTTTTTTTTTTAAAGATTTTATTTATTTGAAAAAGAGAATGAGAGAGAGCACGAGAGGGAAGAGGGTCAGAGGGAGAAGCAGACTCCCCGCTGAGCAGGGAGCCCGATGCGGGGCTCGATCCCGGGACTCCAGGATCATGACCTCAGCCGAAGACAGTCGCTTAACCAACTGAGCCATCCAGGCACCCCTGCATGAAGTATCTTTTCTTAGCCTTTCACTTTCAGCCTTTGAGTGTCCTTACATCTAGAGTGAGTCTCTTGTTGATAGCATATAGTTGGGCATTGGTTTTTGGTCCATTTTGTCCCTCTGTGTCTTTTTTTTTTTTTGTAAAGATTTTATTTGACAGAGAGAGAGAGACAGCCAGAGAGGGAACCACAAGCAGGGGGAGCGGAGAGGGAGAGGCAGGCTTCCCGCTGAGCAGGTAGCCCAGTGTGGGGCAAGATCCCAGGACTCTGGGATCATGACCTGAGCCAAAGGCAGATGCTTAACAACTGAGCCACCCAGGCGCCCTAGAATTTTTTTTTAGAGACAGATGTGGGGAGGGGCAGAGGAAGAGACTCTAGCAGACTCCCCACTGAGTGCAGAGAGGGACACAGGGCTCAATTTCAACGACCTATGAGACTACAACCTGAGCAAGACATTTTATCGTTTTCTGTATGTCTTACACCTATTTTGTCTCTTTTCCTCTCTTGTTAACCTTCCTTTCTGTTGTGTTAATTTGTTGTAGTGGCATGCTTTAGTTCCTTACTGTATGTATCTTCTGTAGGTATTTTATTCATCATTACTGTGAAGATTACGTAATACATTGTATACTTTTAATCTCTTTTAGGTGATAAATTTATTCATACATCAACTCTACCCTTATAAATTTCCCCTTATTTTGTGTTAATAATATCACAAATTACATCTTATATTTTGTATCCACTGACAGTTTTATAGGCATAGTTATTTTGTATGCTTTTAACTTTTTTATTTTTTTAAAGTAAGCTCTAGGCCCAATATGGGGCTTGAACTCAGGACCCTAAGATCAAGAGTTGCATGCTATTCCAACTGAGCCAGCCAGGTGACCCTCTATGCTTTTAACTTTTAAATGCTATATCAGCAATAACACTGATTTATGTACTACCATTAGAGTATTTTAGGATTCTGTATGTATTTCTATATTACCTGTACCCAAGAGCTTTATTTTTTTATGCTTTTGTGTTACCTTCTAGCATTCTTTTTTTTTTTTAAGATTTTATTTATTTATTTGACAGAGACACAGTGAGAGAGGGAACACAAGCAGGGGGAGTGGGAGAGGGAGAAGCAGGCTTCCCGTAGAGCAGGGGGCCCGATCCCAGGACCCTGGGATCGTGACCTGAGCCAAAGGCAGACGCTTAACAACCGAGCCACTCAGGCGCCCCACATTCTTTTTTAAGTAATCTCTACACCCAATGTGGCCTTGAATTTACAACCCTCAGATAAAAAAGAGTCACTTGCTCTAATGATGGAGCCAGCCAGGAGCCCCGCCAGGAGCCCCTGCCTTGTAGCACTTTTATTTCAACTTGGACTCTTTAGCATTTCTTGTAAGGCCAGACTATTGGTGATTTAACTCCTCAGCTTTTCTTTATTTGGGAAAAACCTTTATTTCTCCTTAATTTTTGAAGGACAATTTTGCTGGATATATTGTCTTGTTACTTTTTTTATTTCAGCACTTTGAATATGTCATCCCACTATTGTGTGATTTCTGCTGAGATATTTTGATAAATGTTATGAGAACTCCTTCGTTTATGATAAATTGCTTTCCTCTTTCTTCGTTTATGATAAATTGCTTTCCTCTTTCTAGATTTTTTTTTCTGTTTGCCTTTTTTTTTTTTAAAGATTTGTTTGTTAGAGAGCGTGTGCACACGCGCACGGGGGAGGGAGAGATAATCTTAAGCAGATTCTGTACTGAGTGTGGAGCCCAATGTGAGGTTCGATCTGACGACTCTGAAATCGGGACCTGAGGCGAAACCAAGAGTTGGACACTTAACTGACTGCACCAGGCAGGTGCCCCTGTCTTTGACTTTTTAGTTTGATTTTGTGTCTCAGTGTGAGTCTCTTTAAGTTCATCCTACTTAGAATTTTTTGAGCTGTTTGAATATGGATATCCATTTCTTTTCTCAGATTGGGAAAATTGTCAGTCGTTTTGTCAGACTCTCTGCTTCTTTGTCTCTCTTTCTTCTGGGACTTTCATAATATCAATATTGGTCTGCTTGAGGGGTGCCTGGGTGGCTCAGTCAGTTAAGTGTCATACTCTTGATTTTGGCTAAGGTCATGATCTCAGGGTTGTGAGATCAAGTCCCGTGTCTGGGTCCACGTGCTGGACATGGAGCCTGATTAAGATTCTCTCTGCCATCTCAGCCTCCACCCCCCCATAAGAGATTGGTGGAAGTTGTCTATAAAGATGGAGAATGGTGGCTTTTTTTTTTCAAATGCCCAAATACCAACAAAAAATAACAAAGCATAGAGAGAGACAAGGAAGCGTGGTCCAATCAGAGAACCAAAATAAATCTCCAGAAATCACCTTAAGGAAACAAAGATCTAGTACACTTGAAACTAATGGAACATTGTGTGTTAACTATACTTAACTGAAAAAAATTTTTTTAAGGACGCCTAGGTGGCTCCGTCGGTTCAGCATCAAGACTCTTGAATTTGGCTCAGGGTCATGAGATCGAGCCTTGTGTCAAGCTCCATGCACAGCAGGGAGTCTGCTTAAGATTCACTCTTTCTGCCTCTCTCTCTCCCCTCGTTCTATTGATTGCTCTCTCTATAAAATAATCTAAAAAAAAAAACCCTCTCCTCCTTTAGCTTTGTTCTTCTTTTATATGTTGATGTCACAAAATTACATCTTTATACGTTTTATGTCAAAAAACAATCTTTGTAAAATGCATTAGTCTCAGGGCGCCCGGGTGGCTCAGTTGGTTAAGCGACTGCCTTCAGCTCAGGTCATGATCTCAGGGTCCTGGGATTGAGCCCCACATCGGGCTCCCTGCTCCGCGGGAAGCCTGCTTCTCCCTCTGACCCTCCCCCTGCTTATGTTCCCTCTCTCGCTGTCTCTCTCTCTCTGTCAAATAAATAAAATCTTTAAAAAAAATAATAAAATGCATTAGTCTCCTAGGTTATATAGAAAACAAGAATTGGAGTTACAAACCAGTTACAGTAATACTTGCTGTTAAACTAATGACTTTAATTTTTTCTTTAAATGTATTAGTCTCCGTTGTCATAGAAAACAAAAACTACGGTTACAGACCATTGTTAAAATAATACTAGCCTTTCTAATTGCTCATGTGTGTACCTTTATTGAGATCTTTATTTCTCTGTATGATTTTGAGTTACTGTCTAGTGTCCTTTCATTTCACCTTGGCAGCACTCCTTTGAACATTTTTTGCACGACAGGTCTAGTGGTCATTTATTCCTTCAACTTCTGTTTTTCTGGCAATGTCTTAGTTTCCACCTCATATTTTAAGGACAGTTTGTTGGATATAAGATTTTTGGTTGATAGTTTATTTTTAGCATTTTGAATATATTGGCTCCCGATCTTCTGGCCTCCAATGTTTCTGATGACAAGTCTGCTGATAATTTGATTGAAGATCCCTAGTATGTGATGATATGTCTCGCTCATGCTTCATTCAATATTCTTTGTCTTGGGTTTTAAAAGTTTGATTAGCCTGAGCCTGAGTTCATCTTACTTGGAGATCATTGAGCTACTTGTTTGTTTATATTCATGTCTTTCATCAAATGCTTGAAGTTTTCAGCCATTATTTCCTCTTTCCCCTTTCTTTCCCACCCACCTCCCATCCCATGCACTCTCTGGTTCTCTCCCTCACTTCCAGACTCCCAACAATACAAATGTCTCTTCAAGTTTAGTCATTTTTTTTTGTCTGCTCAGATCTGCCTTTGAATCCATCTAGTGAATTTTTCATTTCTGTTATTGGACTTTTTTTTTTTTTTAAGATTTTATTTATTTGACAGAGAGCACAAGCTGGGGAGCTGCAGGCAGAGGGAGAGAGAAGCAGGCTCCCTAAGGAACAGGGAGCCTGATGTGGGGCTCAATCCCAGGATTCTGGGATCATGAGCTGAGCCGAAGGTAGTCGCTTAACCAACTGAGCCACGCAGGCGCCCTGTTATTGGACTTTTCATTTTCAGTCTACAGTTACTCCTCGGTGTCTATGTTTTTTTTCCTATTGATTTTTCCTTTTTTTTTTCACCCATGGTTTTCTTGATTTTCTTCTCATGTTTCTTTAGTTCTGTTACCATCTTTGAGACAGTTATTTTAACTTCCTTGTCTTCTGTTGATTTATTTTATTCCTTTGAATGGCTGTACTTTCCTGTTTCTTTGTGAGTTTTTGTTTTGTTTTGTTGAATATTGCACATTTGAATCTAATAATGTGGTAACTCTGGAAATCAGACTCTCCTTCTTCCCCAGGGTTTGTATTTTTTGTTTACTGTTTTTGTTTTTTGATTGTTGTAGGCTGTCCAGGTCCTGAAGATTAGCCTGGGCTGTAAATTGAATGTCTTCTCAGGACTTCCCTAAACCTTTCCTTAGTTATGCACAGTCACTTTGTAATTTTTCCCGTATATGCAGTTGTTTTTTTTAATGTACTGGTCTTTCATGTCTGGGTCCTGAAAGGGGAAAATGACAAGACATAGGGGAGCAGAGAGGATATTTGAAGGAAGAAATCCCCTGGAAGTCACTTCACCTGGAAGGGGAGGGGCTTATTATAATGGGTAGGGTAGTTAAACAATGATGGCTACTGGCCTCGTTGTTTGCAGCTCTGTGATTAGAAGCTGCAACCAGGCATCAGAGGAGAGGTCTGTGTATTTGAAGGACAGGGACCTTTTAGTGAACCCTGTTCCTGCAAGGTATGTCAGTTGCCCCAGAACAGGTGCATAGTGTGCCTTAGGGGTGGGGGATGGATAGTGCTACTGTGCTTAAGAGCTGAAATTGACCAAAATTCACTGCATTTTACCATTCTAGTTATTTCCTGAAAGTTGCAATCCCTCAGCAGACTTGGGAGCTCCAAAACAGTTATATATGACAAATTTTGCCACTGCAGTAAAAGTCTAGGGGCGGCAGACCGATTCCTCATGCACCCTACTCCACTCTTCCCAGAATCATCTGTGTTGTCTTTTTTTTTTTTCCCCAAAGATTTTATTTATTTGACAGAGAGACAGTGAGAGAGCTAACACAAGCAGGGGGAGTGGGAGAGGGAGAAGCAGGTTCCCTGCTGAGCAGAGAGCTCGACACGGGGCTCTATTCAGGACCATGGGATCATGATCTGAGCTGAAGGCGGCCGCTTAACCGACTGAGCCACCCAGGCACCCCCTCTGTTGTCATTTTTTAAAAAAGAATTTATTTGAGAGAGTGAGAGAGAGCATGCACGCATGTGTGCATGCATGAGTGGGGGGGAGAGGGAGAAGCTGACTCCCTGCTGAAGTGAGCCCAATGTGGGGCTCCATCTGGGGCTCAATTTCAGGAGCCTTGGATCATAACCTGAGGCAAAGGCAGGCGCTTAAGTGACTGAGCCACCCAGGCACCCCCTCTATTGTCATTTTTTTATTGCGGTTCTCTTTTTGTTTTTGTTTTGTATTTTATTTGGGGAGTAAATCTCTTATTGGATATATGTATTGTGAATATTTTTTTTCACTCCGTGGCTTGTCTTTTCATTCTGTTAATGGAATCTTTTGGTGGGTGGAAGTTCCTAATTTTAATTAGGTACAGTTTATATTTTTTTATTTTTAAATATTTTATTTATTTGAGAGAGAGAGAGAACATGAGTGGGGAGGGGCAGAGGGAAAAAAGCAGACTCCCTGCAGAGCAGGGAGCCCGACATGGGACTTGATCCAGGACCCTGGAACACTGTGACCTAAGCTGAAGGCAGGTGCTTAACCGACTGAGCCACCCAGGTGCCCAATATTCATTTTTGTTTTGGTTAGTGCTTTTTGTGGCCTAGTTATGAAATACTTATGCACCCCAGAATTCCTTTGAGATACATACTGAAATACCTACTCGATAAAATTTGACATAAAGGACATATGGTATGGCACCATTTTCTAAAGGGAGAGCTATATGTAATTATATAACCTTTGCTGTGACCCTGTGATTTTATACTTTACCCATGAAGACCTTTGTTGTCTTCTTTAGGAAGAGATGGTAACAACTCGATTTATATTCTCCAGAACTCATTTCATACCTGAAACAATCTGTAATCTTTTCACATGTTGTCTCTAGAAGATGTTGAGTCTGGAAATTTGAGTCTATAGTTTTTTTCTCTTTTTTTTTTTTTTTAAAGATTTTATTTATTTGGCAGAGACAGACACAGCGAGAGAGGGAACACAAGCAGGGGGAGTGGGAGAGGGAGAGGCAGGCTTCCCACGGAGCAGGGAGCCCAATGCAGGGCTCCATCCCAGGACCCTGGGACCATGACTTGAGCCGAAGGCAGCTGCTTAACGACTGAACCACCCAGGCGCTCCTAGTTTTTTCTCATTTTTAAAAATGGTTTTGTAAGAAGAAATCAGTTTGCTTTTAGATATATTGTGTTACTTTGTTTGGTTTTAATTTCTAGATTTATAAATTATCTCATTTTAATATAGACATAAACCTATCACCCACGTCCCCCATCCCCCCACCCATGTTATAGTGCTCTCATGAAGTTGATTCGGTTATTTGAAGCAGGTACTGTACTGTCAGTGACACCTCAGCTGGTCCTAATTTATTGGGCTAATACCCACTCTTTGGCATTTTCCCCCCATTGTTGCATTAGTAAATAAAGCTATCCTCAAATAACACTTAGTTATTTCATATATTTGAAACATTTTAATTTATTCTCAAGATTTTCCCCTGGAAGTTTCCTCTTACTTAATTGCTAAAGAAAGAGAAAGGAATAGTTTGAGAGTAGTACTATATATGAAGCATAGCACTAGACACATATATCTTGTTTTTTCTCTTTTTAAAAATACTAATAGCTTTATATTTTTACTAATTATAAAGTGACATAAACAGTACTGAAATATAAAATTAAAGCAAATATCATTTGATATTTTTACCATCCGTAGATCACTGCTAACCACATACACATAAATGAATTATAACATACCTGCTGTTCTCTAAATTTTTTTTTACTTATCAGTGAGTGTCACCTGTGTGCCAAGATATTAGGTATTGGAGATACAGAGTTAGCAAAATAGCCCTGTTCTAAGTGCTTCATGGCCTCTTTAAGGTAAGTGGGAGACATGGACATTATACAAAAGCCAAAGAAATAATTACACACTAAGTGGTAGAAAAGTAAAGTGTGATATGGGAATCAAATGGAATCAGTAGAATCAGATGGAACCAATGGAATCTACTTTTATTTATTTTTAAGATTAAAAAAATTTTTTTTTAAGATTTTATTTATTTATTCAACAGAGAGAGAGAGAGAACACAAGCAGGGGGAGTGGGAGAGGGAGAAGCAAGCTTCCCGCCAAGCAGGGAGCCTGATGCGGGGCTCGATCCCAGGACCCTGAGATCATGACCTGAGCCGAAAGCAGTCACTTAACCAACTGAGCCACCCAGCTGCCCCTAAAAAAATTTTTAAATAATCTCTACACCCATCATGGGGCTTGAATCCACAACCCTGAGATCAAGAGTTGCATGCTCTACCAACTAAGCCAGCCAGGTTCCCCCAATGGAATCTAATTAAGATTGAAAGGTTAGAAAAGGCCTCTTTAAGGAAGTGACACTAAAATCTGAAGGATGAGTAGGTATTATCCAGGGGTCAGGGGTACAGTGAAAGGAAGAATATATGATTTGCTCTTATGTAGTTCTAGGAGAGAATCACTGTTTGTTGCCAGACTGTCCTCCAGAAAGTTTGTACTAGTGTGTCCTTTTCCAGTATCCTCTCCAGTGTGATTGTTTGCATTTTAATATTAGACCACAAATGGCCCTGGTTGAGTCACTTTTCTGCTTAATCTTTTAGGAATTTGGACTGTGATTCCAAACCCAGCTGGACAGTGAGATTTACAGTTGAGTATTTCCTTAAGTCAGAAAATAAGTTGAGTATTCAAAGGAAAAACCTTTAATGTCTTTAGTCATCAGGAAGAAAATATCTTTTCTTGTTTGAGCTCAGGCCCCCTATTCCTGTTATCAAAATAGTTGGGAGCGTTGATTATGTTTAGTCTCCATGCTAAATTGGTCTGGATGTTTATTAATTCTCCAGTGAGATACTTGTATCAAATTTTATCTTCTCTGTCTTCTTAGCACCAAGTACCTACAGCAGTCGGAAATCAGAGCAATTGCCTATCCCTTTTCCAAAGTAGTTCAGGAAAGTGAAACAATTGGATTAGTTGTACCTTTAATGCTTTAAACTCTTTCTGATTTAGGGATCAACTAGACCTAGGGATCTAGGTCTAGTTTTTATATGTGATGTTGAATATTATAAATTAAGGTATGAGTGTATAATGTATGTTCATATGAATAAAAGTTAACAGTGATAATTTACAGAGAAGTGAGATAAATTAAGAGATATCATATTCTTGCAAGTAAAAAAGCAGGTTCTTAATTATAGAGATGCCATGTCAAAATAATTCCCTTGGTTATGATGTAGGATGAGATAGTGATGAAGACGTTGAATATCCCTGGTCAGTGCCCCTGAACTATATTTATTAAAGATAACCAAAACTGTCTTACCAAATATTAAATAATGACTACATAAAATGTAGATAAAGTTGCTAGTTCAGTTCTTGGCCTATGGTGCATTCTTGTTTCTTGGCCTTCAGTATGTATCCTTCCCGCCCCCCCCCACCCCGCCCTTTTGTACAAACAGCACATGGATTTCCTTTTGAGAAATTCCCTCACAGTCTTGGTGAGACTGTAAGTTAGTGGTGCATTGCCCCTTGTTAGTCAAGCTAGTCTTCTCCCCTGCCCCATCTTGATTGTTTGTTTGTTTTAAGATTTTATTTATTTGTCAGAGAGCGAGCGAGAGAGAGAGAGTGAGAGTACAGACAGGGAGAGTGGCAGACAGAGGGAGAAGCAGGCTCCCCGCTGAGCAAGGAGCCCAATACGGGACTTGATCCCAGGACCCTGGGATCATAACTTGAGCCAAAGGCAGGCGCTTAACTGACTGAGCCACCTAGGTGTCCCTCCCCACCCCCGTTAAAGGTTTTTTTTATTTTAGAGAAAGAGAGCACAAGTCGGGGTGGGGCAGTGGGAGAGGGAGAGAATCTCAAGCAGACTCCACAACGAGCTCAGAACCCCATGTGGGGTTTGATCTCCCAACCCAGAGATCATGAACTGAGCCAAAATCAAGAGTTGGGTGTTCAACCGACTGAGCCACCCAGGCATCCTCTCTTCCCTTTGAATTTGAGCACTTTGACTCAAGGATAGAAGGAGAATATTTGAAATTTAACAATGGCACTTAGGATTCTAGGTCCTATCTTGGTCCTAGATTCCCAGAATGGCCCTTCTCTTTTTTCTGTGCCTGTTTTGTCATCATTCTTTTTAGTTCTACGCACAATCCTATATCCATCCATTTTTTTTTCGTGCTCAACTTAACTAGAGATAGTTTCTTACAAATCAGATAACCTTAACCAATGCAGAAATTAATTCCCGAGAAAGTATTGCAGGTGGTAGACCTTCCGAGAATTGATTACTTGGCATAGATAGGATAGAAATCAAATTAGTACGATTCCAGAATGGTAATCTAATAACCCATGATACATAGTGTTCAAAATGGTGATTAAGTAGTTACCTTTATTTACTTTGAACCATGGTCTTATTGAGGATAAAGCTCAGGGGAATGATAGGTGTTGCCACAGAAAACCTTTTTAAGAAAGTATGAGGAATTTGGAATGGAAGACTAGAATGGCCTTTTGAAGGAATTGGAGGAACTTAAAGGAATAAATGAGTTCAAATATCCCAATTCTTTTTTCAAGGCAAATAATAAAATTCAGGCGCTTTCTAGTATCTGGGACTATAGGTCTAACTTAACCATATATTGCTGCTGAAAAGTCTTCCAGCTATCATGCTGCTTAGTAAATTAGCACAGCCAGAGATTTGGAGGGAATTCATGTGACATAAAAAAAGAGGTTGTGCTTTAGAACTACCTAGATTTAATTTTCCTGGCTGATCTAGTTATTAAACCTTTTGCAGTTGGTCAGATTGGTTGTCTGGTTTCATTTACTTGCTGGGAATTAAATCTCTTGGTAAGTTCTCTTTCTAACAAGGAGGAATAAAAAATTAAAAGGCCTACTCTGTAACGTGCTCAGGATTACTTTAGATGTGTATAAAATTCCCTGGTATGGTATCTCACAGATAGTAAGTATTCAGTAAATGATACTGTTATTAATTGGCAACAGGAAAACACGATAATCTTCTGTTTATGCAAAGTATTTTTAAAAAATTATTTTTGTATTTATTTTTTAAGTATGCTCGTACCCTTGTGCGACTTTTAACTCACAGCCCTGAGATCAAGAATCACATGTTCTACTGACTGAGCCAGCCAGGTGCCCCTTACACAGAGTACACACGGTACTTTTGGTATTTGTGAAATTGGATGTTCTGATCCCCCCCCCCAAGATTTTTTAATTTATTTAGTTGACAGAGATTGAGAAAGAGCACACAAGCAGGGTGAGCAGCAGAGGGAGAGGGAGAAGCAGGCTCTCTGCTGAGCAGGGAGCCTGATATGGGGCTCGTTCCCAGGACCCTGGGATCATGATCTGAGCAGATGCTTAACTGACTGAGCCACCCAGGCACCCTGGATGTTCTGATTCTTGAAGACTTCTGTGAGGGGTACCCAAGTGACAAGTCACCATGGAACTTAGAGTAGTAGTGAGTGTAGTTACTAAACTTCGGTAAAGAATACTAGTCCGAGGTCTTAGAGTTGAAATTATAAAATTATATATATTTTTTACAAACACTTATATAGCAATATACAAAGCTTATTATAAATATCAACGCATTTGATCCTGGCAGTAATCCCACGAGGTTGGTACTGATTGTTTCTGTTTTACAAATAAGAAAATGGAATCCTAGATTGGTTAAATGTTTTTTTACCCTAGATCATAAAGCTGTAAGTGGTGGAGTCAAGATTTAGAATCAGGCAATCTGTCTTCTGATCTTGGAATGTAGTCATATTCTCTTTTCCTACATATAAAGTGGTATACTATAAATACTCTCTCCTGGTTTTTTCCTTCATTTGATTCTTTAGATTATTTTTTTTCAAGATTTTATGTATTTATTTGACAGAGGGAGGAAAAGCAGAGGGAGCAGTAGACTCTCCGCTGAGCAGAGAGCCCAGCATGGGGCTCGATCTCAGGTCCCTGGGATCATGACCTGAGCTGAAGGCAGATGATTAACCCACTGAACCACCCAGGTGCCCCTGATGCTTGAGAGTATCTTATGCAAATAATGTCTGCAAATGATGACAGTTTTCTTCTGCTTGATCTTAAAGGGAGTACTGTGAATTTATTCCAGTAAATAAACCTGACATTTACTATAGATTTTTTTGGCAAATAACCTTTACCAAGTTAAGGAAATTCCCTTTTTTCCTAGTGACCAAAGAAGTGGTTAAAGCTTTTTATTTTTTAAATTATTAAAGATTTTATTGATTTGAGAGAGAGAGAGATCGTGAGCAGGGGGGAGGGGTAGAGGGAGCAGCAAGTACCCCGCTGAGCAGTGAGCCCGATGCTGGGATCATGACTTGAGCCAGCTGCCCGAAATGTTTCTCTTATAACCACATACTTATCAAAAGTTGTTAATGGTCAGTTTGGTTCTAGCTATTCTAGTGGGTATGAAATAGTATCTAGTTGTGGTTTTATATCCTGGCTTACTAATAAGGTTGAGTACCTTTTTTTTTTTTTAAGACTTATTTATTTGATACAGAGAGAGGGAAGGGGGTGCGCAGAAGAGAGAATCTTAAGGACACTGTGCAGAGTCTGAGCCCAATGTCAGGCTCGATCTCATGACCCTAAGATCATGGCCTGAGCTGAAACTAAGAGACCCTTTAACAGACTGTGCCACCCAGGCACTCCAAGGTTGAGTATCTTTTTATATATTCATTTGGGTATCCTCACTTGTAAAGTGCTTGTTCAAGTGTCTTCTCCATTTTGCTGTTGGGTTGGTTGTCTGATTATTTTACTTCTAAATGCATCATTTGTAGCTTGCTTTTTAACTTCTTAATGGCGTTTTGATATAAAAGAATTTACCTTTAGTGTACTCTGACTTGTCTTGTTTATGGTTGATTTCTTTCTGTACCCTGCATAAAAAATTTCCTGTGTTGAGGTCATGAAGATAACCTCTTATGTTAGCTTTTAGAGAGTTAACTTTAAGGAGTTTTGTCATTCACATGTAGATTTATAATCCACCTAGAATTGAGATTTGTGTGTGGTGATGATAGGTAATGGTAAAGTTTCATTTTCTTTCCATTTGTACCCTTTACTAAGGGAGAGTGACCTTTCCCTACTGCTCTCCAGTGCTACCTTTATAATCAAGTTGTCTGTACATGGGTGATTTATTCTGCTCCTTTGCTTAATTTTAATTCTTTTCACCAGCATGACAGTGGCTTAATCACTACAGTGTTAAGTACCCAGTAAAGTAGTTCTCTTTTTTTCGATTGTCTAGTTATTCATGTTCTTTTGCATTTATTCATAAATTTTATTTTATTTTATTTTAGAGAGAGAGCAAGCATGAGCAGGAGGGGCAGAGAGAGAGGGAGAGAGAATCTCAGGCAGACTCCACACTGGGTGTGGACTCTGAGATCATGACCTGAGCAGAAACCAAGAGGCGGACACTTAAGCGACTGTACCACCCAGGCACCCCTATTCATAAATTTTATAGTCAGCTTGTCAAGTTCCACAGAAATACTGCTTGGAATTTTGATTAGGTTTTTATTGAATTTATAGATCAATTTGGGAAGAAATGACACATACTATTGAAAATATTTGCATGCGCTCTTGGGCTTGTTCTCTCTCAATTGTCTTTAATGTTTCTAATGATAGTTTGTAATTTTATCCCCAGAGGTCTTGCACATCTTTATTAGATATACTTTATTCCTATGAATTTATTACTATTATAAATTATAACAATAAAATTTTTTTCATTTCTACTTCATTGCTGGTTAAGTTTAATAATATGTTGACAGTCAGATAACTCACTTATTTCAGTAATTTATGATAGATTGTTTTGGATTACCTGCTTTTAAAATTGTATCATCTATAAGGAATATCAGTTTTATATTTCATTTTTTTTAAGATAATTTTATTTATTTGACAGACAGAGAGGGAATACAAGCAGGGGGAGTGGGAGAGGGAGAAACAGGCTTCCCGCTGAGCAGGGAGCCTGATGCGGGGCTCGATCCCAGGACCCTGGGATCATGACCTGAGCCAAAGGCAGATGCCCAACGACTGAGCCACCACCCAGGTGCCCCTCTTATTTCATTTCTAATCCTTATATCTCACTTCCTTTTCTTAACAGCATAGGGCAGGACCTTTGGGACAATATTGGATTAAATAGTTATAGTGAACATTCTAGTGTTACTTATGATCTCGGGAAAGCTTACAACATTAAACCATGAAAAATGTTGTTGGCTGTAGGATTTTTTTTTTTTTGTAATGTTTTATTTTTTATTCATGAGAGTCAGAGAGAGAGAGAGAGAGAGAGAGGCAGAGGGAGAAGCAGGCTCCCTGCCCAGCAGGGAGCCCGATGTGGGACTCGATCCCAGGACCCCGGGATCATGACCTGAGCCGAAGCCAGACGCTTAACCACCTGAGCCACCCAGGCGCCCGGCTGTAGGATTTTTAAGATACCCATTATCAGAATAAGGAAGTTTTTTTCTATAAGTATGATAAAAGATTTTTTAAAATCCTGAATGAATTTTATCAGTGTTCATTCATCTATTGAACGGTTATACATATTTTTACACTTGGAAATTGAGTGGTTTTTGTAAGTTAAACAAAAAAATTTTAATAAACCCAACTTGCTTATGATTGTTATTATTATGGTAGGTTTAATTTGTTAATATTTGTTGAAGATTTTTACATTTATGTTCATGAATGAGATTGCATTATAACTTTGCTTCTGTGAACTTGTCATTGTCAATTTCTGCTAAGTGTGTTTGGCCTCACAAAAAGGGCTGGGGAGTGTTTTTTGTTCTGGAAGACAAAAGTATAGTAACATTGTTTTATTTTTTCCTTATATGATGTAATTCACCTTTGAAAGCTATTTGTTCTGGGGTGCCTGGGTGGTTCAGTCGGTTAAGCGCCTGCCTTCGGCTCGGGTCATGATTCCAGGGTCCTGGGATCAAGCCCCATGTCGGGCTCCCTGCTCAGTGGAGAGCCTGCTTCTCCCTCTGCCTCTGCCTCTCGCCCTGCTTGTGCTCTCTCTCTGTCAAATAAAGAAATAAAATCTTAAGAAGAAAAAGAAAAAGAAAGCTATTTGTTCCGGAGATTTCTTTTGGAACAGTTTTAGTTAATGGTTAATTTGTTTTAGTGATTTATTTCTTCTTGCAGTTTTGGTAAATTGTATTTTTCTAGGAATTTATGTACATTTTATCTTAAGTTTTCATATGTGTTATTCAGAAAATCATTTCATTATCTTTTTAATATCTATAGGATATACGGTGAAGCTCCCTTTTCATTCTCAACTTTATTTGTGCCTTTTTATTTTAAACTCTGTATCAGTCTCAGTAGGGACTTAAATTTATTAGTTTTGAGGGGACAAACTTTGGTTTAGTTTGGTTGTCTTTTCTGTTGATGTTGGCTTTCCATTCCATTCCATTAATTTCTGCTCTTAAATTTTTTTTCCTTCTACTTACTTTGGGTTTTTTAGATGTTAATATGGTTTGATTTCTCTTTGAGTTTGCTAGTTTTTCTAAAGCAATTTATAGAGACAATTTTGTTTTAGGCAGAAGAGCTTCAGACTCAGACCTGGGTTTCAGTCCCTTTTCTGCTTCTTGAAACAACCATGAGATAAATTCAAATTTCAATAAATAATAATTGAGCATTTACAGCACATAGCTGTTAAGAAGATAGATTCCTACTCTCACAGAATTTACTTATTTTCTCTAGCTATCATTTTCCCGGCTATAAGAGGGAATGGGGGATGACAGTGATGATTAAGTGCCTGTTATGTGCCAGGTACTTTTTCACTAATGTTAACCACCTTAATCCTCACAGCAACTCTATAAAGGAACTGTTTTTACTGTTCCCATTTTACAGATGAGGAACTTGAGACACAGAGAAGTTAAGTAACTTGTCTGAGGTTACACAGTGGATAAGTGGTGGAACTAGGTTTGAATCAGATGTGGGGTTATTGTTACAGGCATGCCAGAGAAGACCTTGCAATAAGTGTCACTTTCTTTTTTTGCCTTTGCTATCCCCTCATCATTATCCCTTGCAATTTTGGGTCTAAATGAAACATTTGTTGGGAAAAACCTTAATCTCCTACATTCCCAGTAGTTTTCTTTGGAACATTCAGTATTCAGAGAGTTTGATATAGTTCCCTTCCTTTGTTATTAATTCCATAACTAATTTATATTTATTTAAAATAATATAGATATACTTATATTTATAGCTGCATTCAGAAAGTTCTTTTTATAATTAGTTGTGTAAGCTGGTATTGATTGCCAAAAGTTGGTAGAACAGATTGATATAAATATTTGTCTTCAGCCAGGAGCCGCGTTAGAAGCTTGCCCTTTTTAAAGTGGACAGAAGGGACTTTGCCTACACCACAAGGAAGCTTTGCTTCCCCTCTCCTTTCTTCTACAGCAGTCTGTTGCTGGAAGACTGCACTAAATTTTTACGGCTGGCTTCATTAACAGTGACTTGAATTATACATTTACCCACTTCTTATCTTCTATATAGGGCTTTCTTTACCATTTCAGGAAAGATTGCTATTTTATGGGGGAACAAAATACATTAGGTTTAATACAGTATTTCAACTTTTAATTTTTAAATCATATTAGAATAATAGCATATAGAATAAGTTAGCATATAGAATTAAGTTAGCAAAAAATAAGTATATCTTGTTTCTAATAGTGAGTTCTTGTGTGTCAAATAATTAAAAAATTAGATCAGTTTAATTGGGATTGGGGACAAAAAGGGATAAAGAAACAAGTTTCCAGGTTGTATTGCTATTAACTTTACCATCTGTGCCATCAGCCTACCCTCCCCAGCAATGTAAACTCAGTAATTTATAGCCACTAACAATTATTAAGCACTTACTATATGCCAATCATTTATTAAGTACTTTACATGGATTTTTCCTCTCTGTCATCCTCTTTAAAAACTCTCAGGTGGGGCTAGGATTTTATCCCAAGGCTCAGAGTATGTTAAATTGGGTCTTCAGCAAATCTTTTTTTTTTTTTTTTTTTTAAAGGATGTTGCAGTCTTTTTTTTTTTTTTAATGATTTTATTTATTTATTCATGAGCGACAGAGGTGGGGAGAGAGAGAGAGAGAGAGAGAGAGAAGCAGAGGGAGAAGCAGGCTCCCAAGGAGCAGGGAGCCCGATGCGGGACTCGATCCCAGGACCCTGGGATCACGACCTGAGCCGAAGGCAGACGCCCAACCATCTGAGCCACCCAGGCGCCCTTCAGCAAATCTTTTTGAACAAATAAAAGAAGGAATGTATAAATGGAATAGTCCCTTAAAGGTATTTTGTCTTTTTGTTTATCAATTTCAGGAAGTATTTCTCCTAAGATAATTTTCTTAAAACTGTGTGGAAATGCTGAAGAGAATGTACTCAAACCTGCAGAGCTTGAATGTCGGCATTTATAAAATTTAAGGAGATGAATACTTTTATTTTTTTAAGAGATTTTAGCTGGTAACATCACATTTCTGTATAATTGGTGTCTTAGCTTTTCCGCCAATATTTGGTATAGAGTTGGTTATCTTAACCTTAGATTCTCTATTTGTTAAAGATACTTGGAAAAGAAGCTAACTAGTCACTACCTTCAGTAACGATGCTTTTATAATATGGACAGTGATAATCTGCTTGTTACCTGCTTTTGGTTTCCCTCTTCTTTTTCTCTTCTTTAAAACTTTTTTTTTTTAAAGACACATTTATTCAGCGTCATGATCAGACTATTACATTTAGCAATCAACAGCATGGATGCAAAAAAAAGAAAACTACATTAAAACCCTTTGTTGGAATGCTTTACACTTTCCACAGAACAGAAACTAAAATAACCTGTTACACAATTAGTCACAAATACAGTCCTCGAGTTTTTTGCCCATACACATGAGTATTGTCTAAAACATGTCTTTGTAGCAGCTAGGCCCTGCCACCACTGTGCTTGGCTGAGTTCACAAATCTGTTGTAACCTGTAGCTTCCCTGTCACTTCTCTGGCTCTCCTCTCCTGCTAAGCTTTGTTTCCTGGCAGTAATTAAAACCTTCTGCCACTGCCATAGCTACTGCTGCTGCTGGAACCACCATAGCCACCTTGGTTTCATGGTTTGGCAAAGTATTGGCCTCCACCACCGTAGGGGCCAGAGCTTCTGCCTCCAAAATTTCCTCCTTTCATGGGTCCAAAATTTGAGGATTGATTGTTGTAATTGCCAAAATCATTATAGCTTCCGCCACCTCCAGGGTTGCTTCCATCATTACCAAATCCGTTATAGCCATCCCCACTGCCACCATATCCACCACCACCTCGACTGCCACCAGAGCCACCTCGACCACCGAAGTTCCCTCCACGACCAAAGTTGTCATTCCCACCAAAACCACCTCCATGACCACCACCAAAGTTTCCAGAACCACTTCGACCTCTTTGGCTGGATGAAGCACTAGCCATCTCTTGCTTAGATAGGGCTTTCCTTACTTCACAGTTGTGACCATTCACAGTATGGTATTTTTGAATGACAATCTTGTTTACAGAGTCATGGTCATCAAATGTTACAAAAGCAAAACTTCTCTTTTTGCCACTGCCTCGGTCAGTCATGATCTCGATCACTTCACTTTTCCCATACTGTTCAAAATAATCTCTTAGATGATGTTCTTCAGTGTCTTCTTTAATGCCACCAACAAAAATCTTTTTCACAGTTAAGTGCGCACCAGGTCTTTGAGAATCTTCTCTTGAGACAGCCCTCTTTGGTTCCACAACTCTTCCATCCACCTTGTGTAGCCTTGCGTTCATGGCTGCATCCACCTCCTCCACAGTAGCATATGTGACAAACCCAAAACCTCTGGAGCGCTTGGTGTTTGGATCTCTCATTACCACACAGTCCGTAAGCGTTCCCCATTGCTCATAATGGCTCCTCAGACTCTCATCGGTTGTTTCAAAGCTCAAACCTCCGATGAAAAGCTTCCGCAGCTGTTCAGGCTCTTTGGGAGACTCTGACTTAGACATGACAGCGGTGGGAGGGGAGACTTTAACAATGCTTACTCTGTGGCATCCACGGGCAGAAAGCTCTTCTTTAAAACTTTTATTCAGTTTATCTAAGCCAAAAACAAAAAACAAAAAACAAAAACAAAAACCAAACCCACCAAACAGTTCACCCATTTTCTCTTTTTCTCTTTTTTTAAAACACATGACTGTCAGCTGCAGTGTGCAGTGCACAGTGATAATGAGGTAGACTGTTACAGTAGTCTTCCTTTTGTTTCTTTCTGTGCCACTGACGAGGGATCTGGAAAGGAATTTTATTGGTTCCTCATTTCCAAAAGGGCTTACGTTTGAAAAAAATAATTTTGTCTCTACCTGGATTACCAGCTAAGACTTGGAAACAAATTGTAGGGCAAAAGGATTGCTGAGGAGGGTTAAAGAAGGATATTTTGATAGGAAACACAAAATTCATCTTGTTAGGAAGCAACTAAGCAAATAGGAAAGGCATCATATATATTCTTAGTAGAATGGATTCTTAATATTATTTTTGTTTTTGGTGTTTGATAATTAGTAGCTGTTTGAATTCTTACCCAGCTTTAATAAAGACTTTTTTAGTGTTTTGTATAACTCTTGAGAATTATCTGTCCTTTGGTACTATAAATATCCATTATCCAGTGTCATCTTCAAAATTTAGGTACTTTTACTGCTTCATTTTGATTAGTTTGGAACCTGATGATCAGGAAAACAAACCAGTGATTTAAAAAAAAAAGTTTAAGAGGACATTTCTGATGTGTTAGAGATACGGGAAGACAGATTTGCAATTTGCATTTAATGGTAGGCATTAATTCTTTGTGACCAATTGGAAAATAGGTTTTAATGACTTGAGTATCATAAAATGTTCATAATTATTTGGTCTTTTTTTTGGTGATATGACTTTGAGATTTTAAAATGTGGAAAATACAACTTTTTGGTGGTACATTTTCAGTAGTTTTGTCAGTTAAGTAATGGATCACTTTCCTGGGCTAGTGACCCAAACAACTAAATTTTGTTAGGAGAATTTAGCTGGGAATATGGAGCGCAAAGTTGTTCATCTCTTATACTGCCAACTTGCTTTTTCTAACTAGAACTCACAGACTGAGAAACATTTCAGGTCCTAGGATTGGTTCTGATTAGCAAGCTATTCTCGCTCTTAGTTACTTTTCCATCTCACTCCTTCCAGGATGAACTAATAAGTAATTTTACTGCACTAATAACGCTTTGAACATAAATGGCAAGGGAAGTAGGACAGTGGTGGAACAGTAAATGGACTTTCAGTATTGGTGAAAGGATGAGAAACTATTAAAAAATAAGAGAGGAAAGCTGAGCAACAAACTCTGGAGATTTTTTTTTTTTTAGATATTATTTATTTGAGAGAGAGAGAAAGCACATGGGGGGGGAGGGTCAGAGGGAGAAGCAGACTCCCTGCCGAGCAGGGAGCCCGGTGCGGGACTCGATCCCGGGACTCCAGGATCATGACCTGAGCCGAGGGCAGTCGTTTAACCAACTGAGCCACCCAAGCGCCCAAACCCTGGAGATTTTGAAATAGGAATGACCAACATCAGTTTTCCTTAGATGAATTTGATATGATGTCTTGGTTTCTGCCCCCATCCCAGCCCCACCCCCACTTTGTATTTAAAGTTTTAAGTGAATAGGGAAGTTGAAAGAATAGAATTATGGACAGCTATATTCTTGATGCCTAGATGGAGTGTTCAGTAGCAACATTTTGTTCTATGTCTCTTTCTCCTAATATATATAAATATTATGTACATTACACATAGCTTTTTGAGAGAGTTGTTAGCCTTTTACAACAAGTAGCTGTCTTCATGTTACCCCTAAATGCTTCAATATCTGTAGCCAAAAAACAAAGGACACTGTCCTATATACTTTAATACCATTAGCACACCTTAAGACATGAATAACTCTTTAATGGCATCTAATACTTTAGAGTCAGATATTTTTAGTTGAATCTAAAATATCTTTCAGTTATTCTTTTCAGATCAGGTTCATGCAAGGATATTTGGATGTAATGTCTTAGTCTTTCTAACTCTAGAACAGTCTTCCCATCTTTTTCTTCAGTGACATAACTTTTTTGAAGTAATCAGAAAAATTATCTTTAATGTCTCATATTCTGGGTTTGTCTGATAGTTTCCTTGTGGTGTCTGCCTTCTGAAGTTTCCTGTGAATTGGCATGATTACATACAGGTTATGCATTTTGAGCAAAAAATTACTGACTGTGTGATGTAGATACTTCATAGTGCATTCAGCCAGGAGGCACAAAATGACAGTCTGTGCCACTGGTAGTGATGCTAAGTTTGGTCCCTGGGTAAGTAATGTCTGTATGGTCTATTACAAAAACCTGTTTTTACTTTTTGCCTAGCAAATTGCTGATATTTTGGCGCTATACAAATATCCCATCAACCTTTTCTTAATGTTTTTAACATCTTTGATGATCTTTGCCTGATTGACTTACTGCATTGGGTTTTACAAAATGGTTATTTTTCAGATTTTGTTATTCTTTGTTAATTGGCATTCATGTCCAAAGAAGAGCTTTTCCTACCTTTTCCTAGTAAACTGTAGTTCCTGCAGAAATGGTGGGATAAATGTAATTTTTCCTTATCTACTGGTTTTTAGAATGAGGAATTGTGTAGTAGTAGTCCCTTCAGTGATAGCAAATGAGGCTTTTTTTTTTTGGTTGTCCTTTCTCTATAATTATTATGAATCCATAAACTTTTTTTGCTGTCAAAATATTTTCAGTTAATTGACCTTTTTGATGGTCAAATCACCTGAAATTTGGCTAATTTTGAATCCCTCCAGACTGTCACCTGTGTTTTAGGGACACATCTCCCTTAGTCTTTGAGTGCTTCCTTGATCTCTGACACAGAGATGTGTGGGTTTTTAATTGTGTTCATAATAGTACCTTCACTTGAATGAAACTTTCATTTAAAATTCTGACAGTTCTTTTTCTTTTTCTTTTTTTTGAAGATATGTTCAGAGCCACTTGGGGTGCCTGGGTGGCTCAGTCAGTTAAGCTACCGCCTCCAGCTCAGGTCATGATCTCAGGGCCCTGGGATCGAGCCCCACATTGGGCTCCCTGCTCAGCGGGAGGCCTGCTTCTCCCTCTTCCACTCCCCCTGCTTGTATTCCGTCTCTCGCTGTCTCTCTCTCTCTGTCAAATAAATAAAAAAAAATCTTAAAAAAAAATGTTCAGAGCCACAGTAAATAAATAAATAAATGAATAAAATTCTTACAATTCTATAAGCTCTAAATATCTCAGAAGTCCTGAAGAATCCTCTGGAACACTAGAAGATGGAAAAAAAAATGTCAGTTAGCAAATAACCTGTTTCTTGTTTCCTGAGGACAAAAACACTTAACCCCCCCCCCCAATTAAAAAAACACTAATACTTAATTCTTAATGGTGTAGCCAAATTCTACACTCAAAAAGCACAGGTTTACATTAGGGCTACGTAAGAGATTCTCCACTTAATTATTGGCAAGGAGATTGTTAATATCCCAAAGGAATCTTTCAACTTGGAGAATAATCAGCCCATAGCACCTTCTCACTCTGCCTTAACAGCAGTAGGCTTTTAATACATTGATACAAATGATTTCTTAATCATTTTTTCATCATAAGTGTATTTCTTAATGTCCATCACCTTTTTTCCACATCCCTCACCCCTCCCACTCCTCTGGTAACCATCAATTTGTTCTCCATAGTTGAGAGTCTCTTTCTTTGTCTCTTTTTTTCCTTTGCTCATTTGTTTTGTTTCTTAAATTCCACATATGGGTGAGATCATATGGTATTTCTTTCTCTGACTGATTTATTTCACTTAGCATAATACTCTCTAGCACCATCCATGTCGTTGCGAATGGCAAGATTTCATTCTTTTTTATGGCTGAATAATATCCCATTGTATATATATGCCACACCTTCTTTAGCCATTCATCTATCAGTGGACACTTGGGCTGCTTTCATAGTTCAGCTATTGTAAATCGTGCTGTAATAAACAGGGGTGCATGTATCCCTTTGAATTAGTGTTTTGTATTTTTTTGGTAAATACCCTATACAATTCTGGATCGTAGGGTGCTTCCATTTTTACCTTTAGAGGAACCCTCCATATTGTTTTCCATGATGGTTGCACCAGTTTGCATTCCCATCAACAGTGCAAGAGGGTTCTTTTTTCTAAACATCTTTGCCAACACTTGTTTCTGCCCAATACTTTTTTTTAAAAGTAGGCTCCATACCCTGCATGGAGCCCAGTGCAGGGCTTGATCTCACGACCCTGAGATCAAGACCAGAGCTGAGATCAGGAGTTGGATACTTAACTGACTGAGCCACCCAGATACCTCTACATAATAAATTTCTTATCTCGAAAATATAGGAATAACCCCCCATTGCTTTTCCAAGGTTCACTTGTTATTGGCTGTTAATGCTTGATCATGCACTTAATCTAAAATGTAAAATCTAAAATATTTGTATTGAAATCTTCATCCCAGTACAAAATAAAATTAGATGAATGGTTTCACAAGTTGAGGTTTAAGATAAGTAAAAAATATATTTCTGAGAAAATGGAGTCCAGCAAAGTGAGTGGTAATGCATTCAACTGCACTACCTGTTTTACAATGAGTGTAATGGAATTGTGGGGAAAATTCCATACACATCTTTGTGCACGTGTATATTGAATAACAGGGATCTTATATTTCAGTTTTATAAACTCGACATCAAAGGTAATGGTACAGCATTTGCTAACAGTGCCCAAAAGATGAGTAACACTTAAGGCAGAGTTCTGAGAGATGTTGTTTTGCCTTTTTGGGCTCACATTGATCTGTACCTGTCCTTTCTAGTCTTGGTTCACCTTCTGCTTGTCTAAAAAAAAGAAGTGTTTGTTTCTGATACAAGAGGTATTGAATTTCTTTTCATCAATAATACCCATATAGTGTAGTATGCAGATATGCACTTTGGGTAAAGTACTCCCATATTCCTGATTTCTGGTGGCAACAGATGGGTAGACTAAGGGTGGAACATTTCCATTGCTTTCTTTCTTAAGATTTATGTGTATTTTGAGAGAGAGAACGCACAAGGGGAAGGGAGAGAGAGTACTAAGCAGACTCTGTGCTAAGCGTGGAGCCTGACGTAGGGCTCGATCTTACGACCTGAGCCAAAACCCAAGAGTTGGCCGATTAACTAACTGTGCCACCCAGGTGCTCCAATTTTATCACATTTCTTAAAAGTGCAGTGTAGGGAAATGAGATGAAAATGTAATGATGGTTGAATGTTTCTCTTGGCAATTGACAGTATCCTTTTCTGATCACTCAAACTTCTTAACACTCATCCTTCCTATTTCTTCTGTTTTATTTAGTGAATTTGATCATTCTCTCCTGATTACACTGACCTTTCTCATTTTTCACAATACTACTTAAAAGTAGATTTTCCTAGTTTTTTGGCTGATTTTTTCCCTTCAGATTTTTAATTCCTTTCACTGTCTCTTATTGATACCATCAAATCTTGGTCTTAGGTTTCTCCATTTTTTCCATTTTTTTCAGCCTATATATCCCTGTTTCTTTAGCTATTATATCTTGGGCAAATTCCAGTAAACAGACAAATAAGTAAAAATATGCACTCATGTACACACACTTCACAATCCCAATATGAATTATGTACACATATATGTATAGTTTCAACCCATACTTCTATTACAGAATAGTTATACTTTGATGTCCTGTTATCACTGGAATCTTTTGTATCCAAATTCAGCATCTTCTGCCCTAAAATGGTTTTTCTTTTTTAACTTTCCCATTCTTCATGTCCTAGTTTAAAAACTTGTAGCTCCCAATCTGGTCAATAAGTTTCTTCTGTCTTAAAAAAAATGCTTTTTACATTTGCCTATTGAGGCAAGTCACTGAAAAGCCTAAGAAATGAGAAAGTGCGGGGGCTCCTGGGTGGCTCAGTGAGTTAAGCCTCTGACTTGATTTCGGCTCAGGTCATAATCTCAGGGTCATGAGATCAAGCCCCCTGTCAGGCTCCATGCTTAGCATGGTGTCTGCTTTGCTTGTCCCTCTCTGTGTGCTCCCCCCCGCTTTCTCTCTCAAATAAAATACATTTTTTAAAAAATGACAAAGTGCAGGATTGCAGAAAACTGTATGGTGCTGATCTCAAGATACCTGTAGCCGCACCATGAACGATTATGGGAATCCCTGAAGCCACTGGCAAAACCTCACATCTCCCAATGACTACATACCTATGTGCAGCTGCCCCTGAGAATAGTGACTTCTATTTCTCTTTGACCTTTAAATTTTTGTGTAATTCTCTCTTGGTGGTAGATTTTCAAAATCGAATCCTGCTGGTAAGGGAGTGTGGGAAATGCTTCTAGATCCTGCCATATAGAGAAGAATTAAAAGATGGGGATAGTGTAAAGTATCAGCAGGCAGTATGCAGCACACACCCTGAGTTCCCTTACCCAGAACAAATACAAACTCTTTAGCTTAGAATTTGTGGATCCAGCAATTCCAGGTCTAAGTATTTACCTGCATGAAACAAAACCACTATCTCAAAGATGTATCTTTATGCCCCATGTTCAGTGCTTTATTATTTATGATAGCTAAGACGTAGGAATAACCTAAGTGCCCATTGACAGATGAATGAATAAAGAAAATGTGATACATATGTACATATATTTAAATATTATTCAGCCATTGGAAAGAAGGAAATTCTGCCATTTGTGACATATGGAGGGACCTTGCAGGTATTATGCTAAGAGAAGTAAGTCAGACAGGAATGGCAAATGCTGTATGATCTTATATGTGGAATCAAAAAAAGCCGAACTCATAGGTACAGAAAACAGTTTGGTGGTTGTCAGAGGTGGGTAGTGGGGTGGAGGAAATGGGAAATGGTGGTCAAACGGTACAGACTTCCAAATTATAAGATAAATAAATCCTAGGGATGTAATGTTCAGCGTGGTGACTATGACTAACAATACTGTAGCGTATATTTCTTTTTTAAAAAGAGAAGGGGGTGGGGAGGGGGCCGAGGGAGAGAGGAAGAGAGAGAATATTAAGCAGGCTCTACACCCAATGCAGACCCTGACACGGCTCAGTCTCACAATCCTGGGATTATGACCTGAGCCGAAATTAAGAGTTGGTTGCTCAACCGACTAAGTCATGTAGGTACTCCTATATTGTATATTTGAATGTTGCTAAGAGAGTGATAGATGTTAAGTACATTTATTGCAGTGATCATCTCCCAGTGTATTTCATATATTAAATCATTATGTTGTACACCTAAAACTAATACAGTGTTATCTGGCAGTTATATCTTTTTTTTTTTTTAAGATTTTATTTATTTGACAGAGCACAAGCAGAGGGAGAGAGAGGGAGAAGCAGGCTCCCTGCTGAGCAAGGAGCCCAATGTGGGACTTGATCCCAGGACCCTGGGATCATGACCCGCGCTGAAAGCAGCCGCTTAACCGACTGAGCCACCCAGGTGTCCCTATGGCAGTTATATCTTAATAAAAACTTGTGGCTTTTCATGTTTGACACCTTAAATGACCAACCTTATCTTTTACATTCTGTTAGTAAATATTGTAGTTGAACCACCTATTGTTCTTACTGCTCTTTTGCTCTGTGACTTCAACTCCCTTAAATGTGAAGTTTCCTTCCTCTTTAAACACACAAATAACTAAGTCTTAAACCCTAACTCAGGTGTTAACCCACTTCTCTCTCCTATATTAGAACTTCCACGTTTAAAAGTGTCTCTCCCACTGGAATGGATTCTTCTAAGAATAAGGATCTGCCTTTTTTGCCAATCTATTTCTAATCTTTACAAAATAATCTGACACATAGTAATTGCTTAATATTAAGTAAATGAATGTCTATGAGTAAGGTACTGGTCATATGGTATATCTCATATAAGATGTAATTCCAGTTAACCCACTAAAAAGAGAAGGAAATGAAACGTTATATGTACCGACAGAAAGATGTCTCTGGTGTAATTTTAAGTGATGAAAGTAACGTAAAATATCTAATTTTTCTAAAAATAATCTAAATATTTTTCTATACTTAGCAGTGGGGAAAATACACTGTTAACACTGAGTACCTAGGATGTTGGATGGGAGCTGAATACATCATATATTTTTGTATTTGAATGTTTTAAAACAAGCATACTATTTTTTAATGCAAACAGGTTTTTTTTTTTTAAAGACTTTTAAAATTTTTAAGTAATCTCTACACCCAAGTTGGGGCTCAGACTTATAACCTTGAGATCAAGCGTTGCATGCGGTCCCCAATAAGCCTCCTGGGTGCCCCTGTTTTTGGATTTTTTTTTTTTTAAAGAATAAATCTTAGGTGTTGAAAAAATGCAGCACCTAGGCGTAAAATCATACAAGAAAAACCATAAAAGATGGCAACTTCCTTATTTCTTGCTTTATCTAAAATGAACATATAAAAAATAGAATTAATACAGAATTTAATTCCATTATAGTTAGCATACAGTTTTATATTAATTTCAGGTGTACAGTGTAGTGCTTCAACAATTCCATACATCGGCTTTGGTTTTGCTTTTTTTTTAAGAGTTTATTTTATTTTTTATTTATTCAATTCTATTTATTTATTTGACAGAGAGAGAGATAGCGAGAGCGGGAACACAAGCAGGGGGAGTGGGAGAGGGAGAAGCAGGCTTCCTGCTGAGCAGAGAGCCCAATGTGGGACTTGATCCCAGGACCCTGGGATCATGACTTGAGCCGAAGGCGGACGCTTAACAACTGAGCCACCCAGGCGCCCTTAAGATTTTATTTTTAAGTAATTTCTAGACCCAGCATGTGGCTGGGACCTACAACCCTGAGATCAAGAGTCACAGGCTCTACTGACTGAGCCAGCCAGGCGCCCCAAGATTTGCTTTTTTTTTTTTTTCTTAAACTCAGCATTACATAGCTGAACATTTTTTCTATCTCTGAACATAGAGATTATGACAGTCTTTTTAATTTTATTAAGTAATCTCTACACCCAGTGTGAGACTTGAACTCATTACCCTGAGATCAAAGAGTCCTGTGCTCTACCAACTGAGCCAGCCAGGTCCTCCATGACATTTTTTTTTTAAGGCTTTGTGGTATTTCATTTTATTGACATAACATAATTTAACCGCTGCAGAAATTTTTCTCATTAAATTTTCTTTTTTCTTGTAAAGGAATATAAGGAATGTCTCCTTCCAGTGAAATCTTAACAAAATTGTATTGTACTTTCAGTTTTGTGACCCAAACTCTCTCTCTCTATATATAAAGTGTGTATATATATGTATATATGTATATTCCCTTTTAATGGTTTTGGCTTCATTCCTATATATTTCAGGTCTACGGATCAATGGAGAACTAATTACTGCCTATCCCCAAGTGGTGGTAGTGAGAGTACCAACCCCTTGGGTGCAAAGTGATAGTGACATCACTGTTTTGCGCCATTTAGAGAAGATGGGATGCCGGTTGATGAACCGACCTCAAGCCATCCTGAACTGTGTTAATAAGTTTTGGACTTTTCAAGAGTTGGCTGGCCATGGTGTTCCTTTGCCGGATACTTTCTCTTATGGTAAGTTCACTAATAAGAATTTGTAGCCTAAGTTTTCCAGCACTTACAGTTTTGAAAGCCATACTAAATTAATAGGGTTATGTGATATGTGAAGGAACTTTTTATAGAAATAACTTTCAGTTTTGGGGCGCCTGGGTGGCTTAGTCATTAAGCATCTGCCTTTGGCTCAGGTCATGATCCCATGGTCCTGGGATCGAGCCCGACGTTGGGCTCCCTGCTCAGTGGGGAGTCTGCTTCTCCCTCTCCCACTCCCCCTGCTTGTGTCCCCTCTCTTGCTGTGTCTCTCTCTCTGTGTCAAATAAATAAATAAGTAAATATCTTAAAAAAAATAACTTTCAGTTTTAACAAACTGGGCATGAGAATTATAAATCTGTTTTAAGATTTTAGTTCCTTGATATTGGGAGAGTAGATTTAGCAAACTTTTTATAAAGGGCCAAATAGTAAATATTTTGCACTTTCTGGGTCGTCAGTCTTCTCTTGTGACCCTCAGTAATGCTGTTGTAGTGTGAAAGCTGCCATAGACCACACTTAAATGAGTATGGCAGTCCAATAAAACTTTTTTATAAAAAAAGACACTGGACCAAATCTGTCTTAAAAGCCTTAGTTTGCCAATGCCACGGTAAAGATAATACAATTTGGTGACATCTCTGTTTAATGTCTGATTATCCTTACCAGCATTTTTGTGGTAATTCTTCATAAATTTTTCATATTTTTTTAAGATTATTTATTTATTCATGAGAGACAGAGAGAGAGAGAGAGAGAGGCAGAGGGAGAAGCAGGCTCCCAAGGAGCAGGGAGCCTGATGCGGGACTCGATCCCAGCACCCTGGGATCATGACCTGAGCTGAAGGCAGACGCTTAACCATCTGAGCCACCCAGGCACCCCAAATTTTTCATATTTTTTAAGAAAATGACACTGTCCTAGGTATACTTGAAAACCAGTGCTTCCAAAACTATCTATGGTAAAGGTAAAGGATCATTTTTTTTAAAAGACCACCATGCTGTGGATCAGTACTCTTATAACATATGATAAAAATGTCTGAGTAATGCAAGATTGCTATAAAAGCTTCCAGTGCTTCTGTTTTTATATTTATCAGGTCACATATCAGTTTCAGAGAAGTTGCAAACAGGCGCAGGTTACCAGGCAACGCTTTTAAGTAGCACTGCCATAAGTAATATTATGTTAGTATATTTCCTACCTGTCCAGTTCTTTTGTTTGGAAAGAATCAAACTTGCTATAAATAATTACAATTTCCCATAAAGACAATTCCTCAAATAAATGTTCAGTAGTGTTTTTGGAGAGTTAATGAGGCTTTTTTTTTATATATACATAAACGATTTATTCATGAGAGAGACAGAACGCATGCACACACGCACGTGTGGGGAGGATTAGAGGGAAAGGGACAAGCAAACTCTGCACTGAGTGTGGAGCCCAACACAGGGCTTTAAGTCTCATGACCCTGAGATCATGACCTGAGCCGAAATTAAGAGTCAGACGTTCAACTGACTGAGTCACTCAGGTGCCCCAACCTAAATTTTTTTTTTTTTAAGATTTTATTTATTTATTTGACAGACATAGCGAGAGAGGGAACACAAGCAGGGGGAGTGGGAGAGGGAGAAGCAGCTTCCCGTGGAGCAGGGAGCCCGATGTGGGGCTGGATCCCAGGACCCTGGGATCATGACCTGAGCCGAAGGCAGACGCTTAACTACTGAGCCACCCAGGTGCCCCCCAGCTTAAATATTTTAAAGAAAGGGGCTCCCCAAGTCTGTATGGCATGTGTGGATACAGTTGCTGTTTTCAGCAATTGCATAAGAAGAGACAGTATGTTTGAGAATTCTGTCAGATGCTTTTGGGATATTCTAGCTTATATTATGAGTCTATGCTTCAGATTTCAAGAGAGTGGAAAGGAGAAAAGGATTAAACAAATTAACACATGTTACCTGTACTCTCATGTTGAAGGTTTAAAATTGGACTGAATCATCATAATTTCTCTAAGCTATAAATGTATGATACTGCATTTGATTAGTGAACTTTTTCCTGGTTTAATTTTTTTATATCACCATGCTGATTTTTTACAACTATAGTTCATTTTTTCTCTAATCTTATTACTGTATCATTTGTTCTTAGGCAATAAAAACAGGAAAGAATAAAACTTAACTCATGGATACTAGGTGGCTCAGTGTAGAAAGAACTCTGATGAAGAATGAAGATAAATTAATTTGTATGTTTCATGAGAGGGAGAGAACACACATAGCATCAACCTTGGATGAGTCTTCTAAACAGACTCATTCTTCTTTTTCTTATTCTAAACCAGGCAATAAGTACACGGAAGTAGATCTTGATGCTTCTGTTATTTTGTGTAGCAGAGGAATAAGGGATAAAAATATAAAATATCATGTAGAATTAGGAAACTGAGCTGAAAGATACTTAATTTCTTTAAGTTAGATACTAGAATATTTGTAGTTTAAGATAGCTTTCATCCATTTTAAAAGGGGTTGTTTCAAACTGGTATTTAACTGTTACTTAACAGCTTTTTAAAGTAGGCTCCATGCTACGCGTGGGGCTTGAACTCATGACCGTGAGATCATGAGATCAAGACTTGACCTGAGATCAAGAGTCGTATGCTTAACCGTCTGAGCCACCCGGGCACCCTTCAACCTTTTTTTTTTTTTAAGATTTTTTCATTTATTAGTGTGTGTGAGAGAGCATGAGCAGCAGGAAGAGGGAGAAGCAGACTCCCAACTGAGCAGGGAGCCCCATGTGGGGCTTGATCCCAGGGTCCCGGGATCATGTCCTGAGCTGAAGGCAGATGCTCAGCTGACTGAGCCACCCAGGCGCTCCAGGCACCCCTCGACTTTTAATTACTTCCTTTAAGAAAAAATTTAGCCATCAGGTTCTTAACTTTCTACCTCCTCTGTGTTGCTGACTTTAGTATAGATAAAACTTACCACATAACACCTATGTTACTGTTCTTAATTTCTTTTTTGCTCAAACCAGGCGGTCATGAAAATTTTGCTAAAATGATTGATGAAGCAGAAGTACTGGAGTTTCCAATGGTAGTGAAGAATACTCGAGGTCATAGAGGTGTGTATGAATTGTTGCTGTGGTACATCATTTTGAGATTACTCTTGAGAATTAATAAGGGTGATTATACAAAATAAATTTTTCTTAATCTGATCATTGCTATTATTTTCTTTGTAATTCCTCATGGTTATTGACTAGACAGTAGTCTTAACAATTGAAATGTATAGCTTTTGAAAGGACTTTGGGAGAATAGAAGGAAATTGTTGGTATATGGTACTTCAAACTTATGGAAGTCTACTGTGAGTTGTTCACTTTGGCTAGAAGCTTTTTCTTTTTTTTTTTTAAGATTTTTTATTTATTCATTTGTGACACAGAGATAGAGGGGCAGAGGGAGAGGGAGAAGCAGGCTCCCTGCTGACCCAGGAGCCCGAAGTGGGACTCTATCTGAGGACCCTGGGATCATGACCTGAGCCAAAGGCAGACGCTTAACCATCTGAGCTACCCAAGTGCCCCTAGAAGCTATTTCTGTTCATTTAGTGGTTGTCCTGGAGATTTTAAGATGCATATTTAATTTAGACCAACCTTCAAATTATATCTTTATCTTTCTCTTTAACAATGCAAGAACCTTGGATCACTAACTCCAGTGATCCCTGTCCCAATTTATATAGTTTGAAGACTTAAATATATAAAGCAAAGCTATGAAGCTATAGAATAGTAAGGATTTCATTTTCAAAATGTTCATGAATCCAGGTACTTCATAAAGCTTGATACCTTGACAGAGATAGTTGGATTGAGGTTCAGCTGGGACTGTTGAATGTATTGTTTATAATTAGGTCTCCAGTATGTCAGCCAAGAAGTCTTAGGGCTCCACAGAGAGGCTCCAGTGAACACAGAAGCAACATGATCTTTTATGAATTAGCCTCAGAAGTCATACAGAAAAGCTTCTGCTGTGTTCCATTGTCTGAAGCAATCACAGCCCCTCCTTGATTCAAACGGAAAGGACAAAGATTCCCCCTCTTCTTGGTGGGAAGAATGTCAAAGGATTTGTACCCGTTTTATTTTACTGTTTTTAAAGGATTTTATTTATTTATTTGAGAGAGAGACAGAGAGAGAGAGAGATTGATCACAAGCTGGCGTTGGGGCAGAGGGAGAGGGAGAAAGTCTCCCTTTGAGCAGGGAGCCTGATGCAGGCTGGATCCTAGGACTCCAGGATCTTGACCTGTGCTGAAGGTAGATGCTTAACCGACTTAGCCACCCAGGGGCCCCATACCCGTGTTTTAAAAACAGCCACTTGTTTTATCACAGAAATTGACAAATACAGTAATGGAATTGTCTAGTGAACTCAGAAATAAAACTAGGTATGTAGTAACATACTATTTTATTCTGTGCAAGTGTTATATATATTGTATAATAATATGTAAGACTTGTTTTTACTCAGAGGGAAATGTCTTGCTAATAAATGAGGCCAGCATTATTGTCTCACCTGGAAGAATACAAATCTTAGACCCCTACTTCATGACATAATACTGAAATAAATTCTAGAGTAGTGTAGGAATTAAGGGAGTGGTAGGAGAGTATTAACTTTATACACATTTTTGCATTGTTTACTCATTACCATAATTGTTACTTTGGTTAAAAAAGTAATAGATCCTGAAAGAGCAGGTTGAGACCCAAAAAGATGCAGGTGATACATATCAACTGCTCAGAGTTTGACTTACATATTTTTTGTATTCTTTTTCAACCACAGGCAAAGCGGTTTTCTTGGCTCGAGATAAGCACCATTTGGCTGATCTAAGCCATCTTATTCGCCATGAAGCTCCATACCTGTTCCAGAAGTATGTTAAGGAGTCTCATGGACGGGATGTGCGTGTCATTGTTGTGGGAGGCCGTGTGGTTGGCACCATGTTACGTTGTTCAACAGATGGAAGGATGCAGAGCAACTGCTCACTAGGTAAAAACAATGCAGGTGTCTTTCTAGTATATATAATATTATAGCTTGTCCAGTGAGTATTCATATATAACTACAGGTCTTTTTACTTAGTAAGTTGAAAACATTATCTTTCACTTATAACTATGATCAGTAGACTTATAATGAATATAATATACTTGTGAGTTGTTTTTCTAGTAATAAAATTGGATTTCTCTGAAACATAAATTTGCTTTTACCCATGCTCAATTTGTAACCCAATTCACACTTGTGTGAAATGTCTGACCAGAGTTAAAAATTCCATCTTTGGTGATAATACTTATTTTGTGTGTAATTGGAGTTCACTCAAGCTGGGTCCTAACCTCTTTTACCCATTGGTCCAAACAAGATTACTGCTTTTGATTTACTTTAATGTGTATTTTTTTGATCTCTTATTGTTGAAGTGCCTTAGAGCTTTTACTTTTCTGTGTATTTCATTTTCTTAGTCATCTGATCTGGTTGTGGCTCTAAATACTATCTATGTTGTTATTTTCAAATTTATATCTCTACCTTAGGCTTTCTTCTTGAACTCCAAGTACCTATAAATAACTGTCTACTCAGTATCTACCAGTAGTTGTCTAACAGACATTTTAATCCTGTCCAAAAGTGAACTCCCCATAAAACTCCCCGTCCCAGTGTATTTCACCCCCCGTTTTCTCCTTATCATTTAATGGCAACTCTCCAATTTAGACCAGATTCTTAGTCATCGAGTCTTATACCACATATAAAAACTGTCAGATTCTAATTTCTTTATTTCTACTCTCAAAATGTATCCAGATCTGACAGTTTCTCATTATCTCTGCCATTAATATTGTCTTACCTTATTTGGATTACTTGTAGTCACCCCTAATTGGTCCTCTTGCTTCCATCCTTATTCTCCTACAGTCTGTTTCTAACACAGCAGTGATGTGATAGATCTTTTTAAAATACAAGTCAAATCAAGTCAGGCTTTGTTTAAAATCCTCCAGTGGTTCCTTGCTTCATTCAAAGTACAGTAGTCTATAGTGGTCTTACAGTGGACTAACAGGCCCTGCATGATTTGACCCCTACTTACTCTGAGATTACAACCTCAGGGGCAAATCTCAGAAACATAATGTTGAGAGAAGAAATGAAAGTCACAGAAGAGAATAAATATAGTATGATTCCATTTATATAAAATTTAAATATATGCAAAAATCAATACTAGTTTGCTGGGAATATAAATTTATGTAGTAAACTGTAAAAAACAATATTGATAAATGTGAAATTCAGCATAGTGCATAGAATTAGGAGCACAGGGAATTTAAAAGCTAATAGTGATATAAAGCCTCTTTTGTACTCTTGAAAAATAATTTCTGCCTCCTGGCATTAGTTCTTCATATCCCATTTTACATTTTCCATCCCGTCATATTATGCTTATTGGCTGCTACAGAGCTGAATAGCATCTTCTCATTTCTGGAACACCTTTACCTTCTTACTTTTCTACCTTGAGATTTAATTAACAATTACTTTTTATACTAAAAAGGTAAGTTAATTTTATATTAAAAAGTGATACTTTTTTAAATTTTGAAGTAACTGAGGCTTACAGGAAAGTATGAAGGATAATATAAAGGATTCGTTTGAAACCTTTAGCCGACTTGAGAAATAAATTAATTTAATTATGTTCTCTGTTTACTCCCCTCCCTGGTCATTTCTCCCACTTCTCCCCAAGTTCTGAACTTGATGTTTCTTTTTACCTTAAAAGTACTTCCAGTTCTTCTGTCTTCCTAAACAAGGTATTGTTTTGTGTGTCATAAAACTTTATATAAATGATTTATAACTTTTTTTTCACAGCATCATTTTTGAGATTCATCGATGTCAACATTGTAGCAGTAGTTGATTAATTTTCCCTCCTGCATAATTTTACCTGTTGACTGCTTCCAATTTGGGCCGTTTATAAGCGGTGTTGATATAAAAATTTTTTTGTATCCTTAGATACAGGGCCAATTGGGTTTGTAGGTTAGCCCATTCACTCAGAAGTGGATTTCTGTATCCTAGTGAATTATACAACTTCACCTTTACTAGATATTACCAAATGAGTGTCCAAAGTTATTATATAATGTTTCTTTCTTGTAGTACCACCTCTTTACCTACTTGTGGTATTGATAGACTTTAAACATTTTGTCAGACTGGTGTGACGTTATATCATGTTACTTTAATTTGTACCTCAGACCCTCTTCATCCATATTCTGTGAATTGCCTGTTGAGGTCTTTTGCCTCCTTTTCTTTGGATTTTTTTTCTTTTTTTAACATGACTTGAAAAAGAGTCCTGTATATAATCTGATTTCAAATCCTTCATCATTTACATGAATTGTAAATGCAGTTTTCATCCCAGCTTATGATATCTCATCTTTTTTTTTTCTCCAAAGATTTTATTTATTTGAGAGAGAGAGAGGAGAGGCAGAGGGAAAGGGAGATGCATACTCTCCCTGCTGAGCAGGGAGCCAGAAGTGGGGCTCCATCCCAGGACCCTGAGATCATGACCTGAGCCGAAAGCAGCTGCTTAACCGACTGAGCCACTGAGGCTCTCCTCATCTTTTTGGTTTATATATTTTAGTGAACAGAAGTTTTCAGTTTTAGTGTCAAGCATATTCATGGTTTTCCTTACATTCTTTATTTTTTATTGAAGAAATTCTTTTTCACCCTGTGAAAAAGAAAGTCTTTTTCACCCAATTCTATTCTTATATATAGTCCTCTAAAAGTTTTTCAAGTTTCGCTTACCATGTTTAGGTTGTTAAGCTACCTGAAATTGATTTTGTTGTTCAGTGTAAGATAGGGATTCCATTTTCTTTTTTCCAAATGAGTAACAACTGGTTTTCCCAGCACTATTTATTGAATAGCCTGTTCATTACTGATTTGTAATGCTATTTTCCTTCTGTTTTAGGGTCCTTTGGTCTGTTTTATATACTCTTTATTCCCTATATGATTATCAATCTTAAGTCCTCTAGTATTATGCCTAAATATCTGATAGAGCAAGAGCACCTCTACCTTATTCTTCAAAATTGAATGCCGTCATTATTCTATCCCCAGGGAGGCCCCCCTTTTTTTGATAATCCAGATATTTATTTTTCTCTTTATCGGTATATAATTGGCATATAACATTGTATAGTTTGAAATGTACAACATAGTGATTTTACATATGTATATATTGCAAAATGATTACCACAATAAGATTAGTTAACACATCCATTGCTTCATTTATTACTGGAGTGTGTGTGTGGTGAGAACTTCAAAACAATCTACTCTTGGGACATGTGGATGGCTTAGTCAGTTAAGTGTCTGATTCTTGATTTTGGCTCAGGTCAGGATCTCAGGGTTGTGAGATCAAGCCCAGTGTTGTGGGGCTCTGTGCTCAGCAGGGAGTCTGCTTCTCTCACTCTCTTTGAAATAAAAATAAATCTTAAAAAAAAAAACTGCTCTCAGCAACTTTCAAATATATAATACAGTACTGTTAACAATAGTCATCAGTCTATACATTATACTTCAGAAGTTAGTCATCTTATAACTGGCAGCGCGCGTACCCATTGACCACCTTCACCCATTTCCCCTGCCTCTCCCCTACCTGCCTCTGACAACCACCAATCTGTTCTCTGTGAGCTCTTTTTTTTTAATTCCACATATAATCATACAGTATTTGCCTTTCTGTGACTTACTTCACTTAGTATCCATGCTGCAAATGGTAGGATTCCTTTTTTTTTTTTTTTATGGCTAAAAAATATTCCTTTGTGTGTGTGTATCTCACATTTTAAAAATACTTATCATTGCAGTGTAGTGGACATACTAGTTTCAGGTGTACAACCCGGTGACTTGATAATTCTGTAAATTACTCGATGTTCACTACAACAAGCATAGTAGCCACCGTATATTGCAATGTTACTGACTATATTCATTCCCTTCATCTATACCTTTCATCTCCATGACCTATTTATTTATTCGTTTATTTTTTAAAAAGATTTACACATGCTTAGAGGGGAGGCCGAGTGGGGAAGAGGAAGGGAGGAAGGGAGAGCCCTGAGGCAGGGCTCAATCTCATGAACCCGAGATCACCACCTGAGCCGAAACCAGTCAGGTGCTTCAGGACTTCACCACCCAGGCACCCCCATGACTTCTTTATTTTATAACTGGAAGTTTGTACCTCTTAATCCCTCTCACCTATTTTACCCATCCTCCCTGCCCCCTCCCCTCTGGCAGCAAGTTGTTCAGAGGCCTTTTTTATATGAATATTCTCTTATATTCAGTATTTACAGTAAAGGTAACTATATCTCTTCAGTTCTGGTACTGTAGTAAGTGCTTAATGACTATTAATGTCTTTAGATATTGCTAGGTATTGTTAGTATTCCCATTTTAGAGATGAGGAAGGCCCAGAACAGTTAAGTAACTTGTTCAAGATACAGATCTAATAATCGTGCAGCCAGAATGCAAATGTACTATTTGGCTCCAGAGTTGTTCTCTTAACCACTCTTTGAATATGTTGATGTCCAAAATTGGCAAAATTACATGGAAGCTATGCAGATACCATTTAGATTTTCAAGGAAATGACATAATAGCCTTTTTAAAAAACTATTAAGCTATGTGCCTCTGTACTCTTCTTAATGTTTATTAACTATATTATAATCTCAGTTATGTGAAATTACCTAGACACATCTGATGATAGTTAACTAAAGGTTAGATAATTATGGTTAGTATTGGAAATCAGCTTTCAAGCTATTTTTGCGGAGACTTTTGGTTTTTCCATAATGAATAGGTTTTGGTCGACTTTAAAATATTTTAAATAATTTTATACACAAATAATTTTATAAAATCATTTAAATGTCATCCTTTTCATCCCCCCATTTTCCTTACCTCTTCTACTCTCCTTTCACCTATTTATACATCTGTCCCTTTATTGATTTGCACTTTTCAGTTTTTTGCCACTGTGAGCATGTTACTTTAAATACGTATCTTTGTGAATAATGCTTTTACAAACTGGTACTTTTGTGTTGAGGAGTCTCCAGATTGGTATTGCTGGGTCAAAATATTTTTAATTTTTATAGATGTGGCCAGAGTAATTTACCAGAAGGCTATCAGTGTAGTTTTACTTCTGACATATTAAAATACCCTTTTTTCGTCTCCGCCTCACAAGCACTGTTACTTTTTTTGTCTTAAGTTTTTGCCCATCTAATGGGAGTCAAAATGCTATCTCACTGTTAACTTTAATTATATTTCCCTGTTAATGATGGGAGTATCTTTTCATAGCTTATTGGTAATTTACATGTACTTGTATATGAATTGCTTTTTATTATATTTGTCATCTTTTTGGTTTAACATTTCTGACCAATAACCACTAAATGTCGGCTATAGAGCCCTCCTCCTCTAGTCTCAGTTGAACAGCCCAAAATGCCACCATTCAGTTTCTCAATTCTCCCCTGTTGAGAACCACTGCTTTAGAACCTCTGGTACAGTGTTAAGTAATGATTTTAAGTATCTAAGTTTCTGATTTTCTTTCCTTTTAAGATTTTATTTATTTATTTGACAGAGAGACACAGCAAGAGAGGGAACACGAACAAGGGGGAGTGGGAGAGGGGGAAGCAGGCTTCCCACGGAGCAGGGAGCCCAATGGTGGGGCTCGATCCCAGAATCCTGGGATCGTGACCTGAGCCGAAGGCAGCCGCTTAACGACTGAGCCACCCAGGTGCCCCTAAGTTTCTGATTTTCATTGAAATAGATTTAATTTGCTATTTAGAATACTTAAGTAATTTTATTCTACTAGAGTTTTAAAGTAGGAATGATTGTCTAATTTTATTCAGTGCCTTTTGGAATCCTTGTATTGATAAGATCATTTAGTGTGTTTTCCACCTTTAATTTCTTTATGTGTAATGGATTATGTTGATAAATTTTAGATTTAAAATAGTTTTTGAACTACCCTTGCATTTCTAGAATAAACCTTCTTTAAATAATAGATATTAGCATATTTTTAAATTGGGATTCCTTTAATATTTCATGTAAAATAGTCACATCTATTTTAATAATTAAAGATTGGTCTATAATACTTTTTAAAATGACTTGATCAAGGTTATATAACATTGGTTTTCATTCGGTGTATTGGGAAATTTTCAGTCTTTTCCTAGGGCATTCTACAGGTAAAGTTAACATCGGAATAAAGGTTAGCTAAAGAAAACTCCACTTTGAAACCATCTGGTCCTGATTGTTTTTGTAGAAGTAGCTCTTTTATCACCTTTCCAGTCTCTTCTCTAATAATAGTTGGCCTGTTTAATAAAGTTTGCTTCTTCTTGGATGAATGTTGATTTCTTGTTTGTTTAGAAATCAGCCATTTGTGGGGTGCATGGGTGGCTCAGTTGTTAAGTACCTGCCTTCAGCTCAGGTCATGATCCTGGGGTCCTGGGATCCAGTCCCACATCGGTCTCCCTGCTCGGCAGGAAGCCTGCTTCTCTCTCTCCCACTCCCTCTGCTTGTGTTCCTGCTCTCGCGGTCTCTCTCTCTGTCAAATAAGTAAAATCTTAAAAGAAAAAAAAATCAGCCATTTGTTTTAGGTTTCAGGCAGGCCTCAGTCTCAGTTTCATGAGATGATTGTTTATGTTTATTTGAATCTCTTTTGTTTGCAATTCTTTCTTTGATATCATTCATAATTTTGTCAAAGTAGCATTCGGATTTTTTTCTCTATTTTTTCTATTCTAATCATTCAACTTGTTTTCTTAAGTCTCTCTTAGTTTCTTCTAGTTTCTTCTTAGTTTCTTTTTCTTAGAGTACTTAATTTCTAATTTCAAAATAAGTTTTGGTATGAAGTGTTTTTACAGATGGTATTCATTTTCCTTCAATTTAGGGGATCAGTTCCAATTTCTAAGTCCTTAATAACCTTTTGGTTACTTAAATCATTAACTCCTAATTTCTAATTTCTAATCTTCTTGCATTATTGTCAGGGAATGTTGCCTGTAAAAAGTGTTTTATAATTTGTTGGGACACCTCCGCTCCGTCAGCTGAGCATCTGACTCTTGATTTTGGCTCAGGTCATGATCTCAGGGTTTTGAGATCCCACGCTGAGCTGAGCTTGAAGCCTACTTGGGATTCATTCTCTCCCTCCATCTATCCCAACCCCCAACTTACATGGTCTCTCTTTCTCTTAAAAAAAAAAATTGTTAAGGTTTTGTTTGTTTTGGGCAAACACATGATTGTTTATTGTCAGTAAAGGAAAAATGGGTATGTGGGTATATACCATATTCAAGAGGTATAAAGCTATGAAGTGAAGTTTGTTTTTGCCTTTGTCCCTCATCTCTTTGCCCATCCCTTTAGTTTTCAGAAATTTTTTTGTTTGGTACAGTATATAGATAAACTTTGTCTTTCATACCAATCTGACCAGTTTCCACCTTTTCCATGGGAAATTTCAGTTTGTTTTTAGCATAATTGCCAATACAATTCATGTTCTTCCTTTATTCCAGTTTTATTTTACGTTTGCTGCTTTGTAAGGTACCATTAATTCCATTTCCATCCCGGTTCCCAAACTCAGTCAACCTGGATGCTCATCCACAGTTTTACATTCCATTAGGGGTTAATTTTTCTTTCCCTTTGCTTAAATCAGACACTTATTTCCTCTATTATTTGAGAAAGTAACAGTTTTCCCTGATACTCTCCGTTTTCTACTCTTCTCTGCCTTCATAGAAATATGAAGTCTTTAGAATATCACCTCAATCCATATTATTGCAAGTAAAATAAGTTTCTGTGAAAGTTTAATGCCGTCTTCAGAAAAAAATAGCATATTGAAAAAATACTAAGTTATTTCTTTGAATTGAACAGGGATTCTCTAATGAAGGAAACTTAGATTTCGGAAGTCACAATTTTACACTAGAATGGCACATTTGTTATCACTGCTAATTTAAAAGACAATCAGCATTAGAGGAAAGCTTTAGTTTTACTCTAAAAATTTATCATTTTGGTAACTTATGTTGTTTCTTTTTTGCCAGGTGGTGTGGGGATGATGTGCTCCTTGAGTGAACAAGGGAAGCAGCTAGCTATCCAGGTGTCTAATATCCTGGGGATGGATGTGTGTGGCATTGACCTATTGATGAAAGATGACGGCTCCTTCTGTGTCTGCGAGGCCAATGCAAATGTAGGTTTCATCGCCTTTGATAAGGCTTGTAATCTAGATGTAGCTGGTATCATAGCGGACTATGCCGCCTCCCTCCTGCCCTCTGGCCGGCTCACCCGGCGTATGTCCCTGCTCTCCGTGGTGTCCACGGCCAGTGAGACTAGTGAGCCGGAGCTGGGTCCCCCAGCCAGCACTGCTGTCGACAACATGAGCGCAAGTTCCAGCTCTGTTGACAGCGACCCTGAAAGCACGGAGCGAGAGCTACTGACCAAGCTCCCGGGGGGCCTATTCAACATGAACCAGCTGATAGCCAATGAAATCAAACTCCTGGTGGAGTGACTCCACCAGTAAATAATTAACCAACAAAACCCTTGTAAAACTCACTTTCTTTTTCTTCTTTTTTTTCTTTCTTTCTCTTTTTTTTTAAACCAACTTGCAATGCTGTTCATGGAAGGGTACTCAGGAAGATGAGAGAAAATTGAGTAGAATTAGGAGAGAAGAAAGGGAGATAGACTAGACCTCTGCTATTAAGATGTTACTGACTAATTTACAGATAGAATGGCAGAAGAGGTGAAATACAGAAAAATGTCAGGCTCTTATGTTACCCTTTAAAATTACTCAATGTGTATGCTCTCAGGTCATGAAGAACACACAACTTTTTTTCATGGCCCCTTGCTTTTGCTTTTGTACAGTTGCTACAGATTTTGTCGTAGCGTTACTTCACATTTCATTGCAAAGATTTGTAATGAGAGGAAAACATCTACCTAAATTATAGGAATTTTTACATACAACTCTGAAAATTCTGCCTTTACCATATTAACTAGCAACTTTATGTTCATAGTTTATGAAGTCTTGAGGAGCTCTTTTACTGGGATTTATTATTTCTCTTTTTTGGTTTTCCTTTAATTTGGGTGGGAGGGCAATATTAATATGACCCAATAAAGGTTTCTTAATGACAGAATTGGCATTTTCGTATGATGAAAGGGAAATGAACAGTATTGCAATGTCTGGTACACAAAATGACATTTACTCCAATGTAGATAAAATTACACTAGTTTAAAATATGTGCATTGACTTGTATATGTTAGTGTTTTAATCTTTTTTGAAAGATACATGCTCTGTTAATGTTGCAGTTTTTTTTTAATACATGCTAGTCTAACATTCCCTGATCTATGCCTGCATCTTTAACAATGGCCAAAGTGAAGAAAGTGCTACCTTTTTGTTAACAAGACACTGACTTGAAACATGTGCATTTAAAGCCTTTTTCTTTTTCCTTTTTTCTTTTGGTGGTTGGGCATTTAAAGTATAAGGACAAGGGAAAATATTTTTGGGGGGCAAATCAAGGGCCTATAAGTTCTTAAGTATAAAGCTGAGGTGATTTTATAATACCAGCATTATATATTTGCATTTTTCACATTTTAGGAGGGAGTATATATATGTGTGTGTGTGCACGCATGCATGTGTATGTGTTTTGCTTTTTGTTTACACCAACTAATCAAAAAGGATAGATTCTAGAAAATGGAGCATGATGGGGAAACACAGTTTTTACTTTAAATAACAGATAACTTGTTTTAATAACTACACTGGGGTAGAGGTACTCACTAAAGACATAAAGAGAATAGATGCTTCTAAGGCCTTTTAATGTATATGTATGTTGTTTGGTTTTTTTCTTTGGTTCTAGACTGTTCAGTGTATGATTTATTTAAGGCTACATGCTTTTCTATGCTTCTGGCTGTGCATTTTCTCCTATTACACACAGGTTTTAGGGTGGGGTGGACTGGACGTTTTTGTTTGGAGACTTATTTTGCAGTATTAAGTCTCTTATAGCCCAACTCCGAAGCCTTCAATACTGCCCACTCTTCATATATTCCTTTAATTTCTGAATTTATAAAAGCCCCAAAATGGCATATAACACGAGCCTTTAAAACATGGGTAAATCTATTTGAATAATGGGTTTGGAAGGTGTGTTAAGAAATGGAGATTCTCCAGAACTCAACGTAATTTTTTTTAAACAGCAAGTTCCATCTCACTACAATCCTCTGAAGCTTTTACCTGAGTCCTTTCTTGCCTCTTCAGTGCTTTTTTCCTTCAGATGGACCTTAAACATAATTTCTCGGACACTACTAGAGAGACTTCGAGGCAATAATAAAAGATCAGTATTAACCAGCTCTAACAGAGGTTTGATCATGCTTGTACAGTTTTTCCCCCGTTTTAAAAAGGAATGTAATAAAATTTGTTCTTTTCCATAGAATTAAATAATATTGAAATTGAGTGAAAGGTTGATTGTTGGCAAATAGAATAGTACCTCTAATCTGTGCAGTGTCTCATTTCACCTCAGAAAAAGATGATAATAAGAGGATTTTCTAATTTATTTTAAGATATTCTAATCTCATATAAAAGAATTTGCATAGGGTTATTGTGGACCTTACATATGTCTATAAGTACCTCTGACTCATTAACAGAAAGAAATACTTGGTACTTCTTTCACTGAATGACCATAGGAGGATGCATATTTGGGATAGAGAAGTAAATGAGGGAGAAAGAAGTGCTTAATTAAGTTATTCGTACGATTGTGTAGAGAGCATCTGGTTGTCACGTAAATTATGATACATTAAATACTTACATATCACATGTATATAGATTTATGAATTTTAAAACATAAATAGAACACCCTCTCTACTTGATGAAAAACTCAGGGTTTGTTGTTGGGTGGGATAAGGTGTCAGGAAAAATGTAGATAGCCTTTAAAACTATTTTACCAAACTAACCAAATATCAGAATTATGTGAGATTATTTCACCTTTAGTTTTATTCACTACTGATCGATCTTTTGTGCATTCACACTATATTAAAACATAGCTTTACCAACCTATTTCTGGACTTATACACTCACATGTTAGAATAAAGAGGTTAGGAATGATCATCTTAGCGTTTAAAAACATGAATATCTTCTTGAACTCCCTCGAAAATTAAGGTAAAGAATATGATCAAATCATTCTGGAAGAACCCAGATGAAACACCCCAGATATATAAGTGAAACTTAAATATATTTTCATATTGTTTAATAACTTTTGTATAATCTTCATTGCTATTATGAGAGCTAAAAATGTATTTATCAAATATGTATAATTCTTATCATGCCCAAATCTGAATTATTGTAAAATTGTGTATTGTTAAAATTGTAATTCTTAATTGTATTTTAAAAGTAATTCTTTCTGATATTGTTTTTATGTTACCTATGATGAAAACTGGACTACACATACACACACACACACACACACACCCACCCACACATCCCCATGAACTATTCCATTTAAAATTTTTAATAGTTTTTTCTTTTTTTTGGTGCCTAAAATTGATTGGTCATTTCTGCTGGCTTTTCCTTCACTGAACTTTGAAATCTTTCTGTATATGCTATCAATAAGAAAATATGCTGGAACGTTAGAAAAATCCACCAAGAGACTTGTTTTCATCAAGCACTTTATCAGACTTTTGAGAAGGTATCGAAGGCATTGGAAAGAATTGACTTTAAAAATCATCTTTTTCTCAAGAAGAAAACAATGGAAAAACAAATTCTCTTCATTCAGTGAATCCCCAGTTTGGGGTCTGGGGAGCGTAGAGACATTGTGAAATCAAATCTTGTGTTACATTTTTCTCCTGGCTCACTCTTTTTGAGAAGGTTTATGGGCTATATGGCTGGTGAGACACGATCCCCTCCTAAGAAAATGTAGGTGCTCAGACAGGTAACCTCTGCTGCTACTGTTTTTATTTGTTTGTTTGTTTGTTTAATTTCATTTAAAATTTGTTTTTGTTGTACTAGGATATTTTTAAATGTAATATATTGCAGGATTTATAACCAGGTTCACTGCTTTCTTTCTTTCTTTTTTTTTTTTCTTAAAAAAAAAAACAAAGTTTCATTTAAGATACATTTAGGCGCCTTTGAAGCTTGGATTTTGGAATGTTTCAGTAGTGGACAGAAATCTGCTGTTGGAATCTTCTAGTCTTCCAGGTTTAATTTGAAATGTTTTTAGTTTTGTTTTGGAGTTTTGTGTGGTATTTTATTTCCTTTATATCAGTGCCCTTTTGCCATGCTGTTTTGGGGTGGCTGCCTAACTCTAGTGAAAATTCTTTCTATATTAACGGAAGTTTGGTGTTTTAAATTCCTTAATGTTTTGCATTTTTTTAAATTGTTTTTAAAGAAATATTCTAACTGCTTGCACTGTTACTGTTCTTTGCCAGCCTTTTCAGGAGCCAAAAAAACAAAAACAAACAAACAAAAAAATACCCAGAGAAAAAACTTTCCTTCTTCCCCCTTCCTGATGATGAGTGAGAAGTATTGAGAACTTTCGGGGTCAGTGCCCTTCTAAACTCCCCTTCCCCCAATAATGCAGCTGTATAATGAATGGTAAATGCAGCGGTTTGGATTCAGGCACAGCCCCAGCCTGCTTGCAGGTAATTTGACTCTCCTTTCTTTCCATCGCAAGGCTAACTTTACTTTCTTTTTAAAAATTTTTCTTTCTTTATGTACTTTAAAGGCAACCATGGGTTTGTAAAAACTCTTATTTAGAAAATAACGCTTAAGTATTTCTAACAAATAATTTGATTAAAGAACTTTTGGGGGTAAAGTTTGAATTGGTTGGGATGAACTCAGGACTTTCTTTGGGGATTTACTTTAGCCATTTAGATAACTCCATTCCTTGCATATATGTCTATAATTAAGTATTTCAGAGTGTGACTTTTTTGGCTTTGTTTTTGTTTTGGGTTTGTTTGTTTCTTCCATTGTGCTACTCTGGCTTAAGCTTTTTCAGGGGTTGGTGTTCCGAATACACAGTGAGCTCACAGTATAAAGACATCAATTAGGAGTTGACAGGTATGGAAAACTAGAGTTTGAAAAGGTAAACTTAGGTTCTAGGTTATATATATGGTAAAAACTCACCATAGTGTTGAGTTGATCTTAGTGCTTCTCTTTCTGTGACATCATTGTAAAGGTGAAAAGGAATGATGAGACAAAGAAAATAGAAAGCATTTCAGTTATTTTAGGAACAGTGTGATTTCAGAACTAATCATTTTAGCATTTCTAAGACACTAGTTCTAACAAAGAGATAGATGTGAACAGTTTCAGGTTATCATAATGGTTCAAATATTTAAAAAATTACAGGTTTGAGCAGTTTGGAGGGCATTTCTGAAGCACAAATCATTAAGCCCATTAACCAAGGGCTTAGTGGCAGGAATAGGAATGCAACTTGTCCATTTTAATATAGCCTTTCTGTTAATGTAGTATACCTTTCTCTGTATACCCCAGGCCCTTGCCCTTTCCTCCTTTCTCCTGTCATTCCTAGAGTTTCAGTTCTGATATGAGTTGTTACCATTGCGAGGATAATCCTCTTAGAGTTTTAGTGACAGTGGTCAGGACCTTTTCAACATAGACTTCTGCACAATTTTATTCTGTGACTTTAGATGTTCTATCTGAAGAGGTTTTAAATTCACTAGTTAGCTTATAGGATATTGTGGCTTATAATGCATTCTACAGCTGAAAGCATAAAATAAATCATTAACCTGTTTTGTGCTTCAATTCACTTAATATAAGATAGGGCCATTTCTCCCCTAAACATCTTAAGACAAAATTATGTATGTGTTGAAGTAAAATTTACTAACAGAGGAATCCCAGCTGCCTCCTGAAGGAATTTATGATAGATACTAAAAAAGGGCTTGTACCAGAGAACGTTGTTCTCTTGCTAAGAATGGCCGGCATTAGAATGTACGGACTGTGTGATTGCATGGGACGTGGAGAATTTAACAGTCCCCCTTCTGATATCCCCATGAAGATCACGGACTTGTTAAGAATGATCTTGCTTTCAGATTTCACCATATTCAAACTTATTAGCTGGGCCTTATATAGCATATATACCTGGCTGCTATTGTGGGGTTTGGGAACATGAGGGGTGGGGTGAATTGTTGTTGTTTTAGGTTTCAGTCAGACAGACATCACTGTGCCCCAGTTCCCAGAAGCACAGCAGGCCTCTAGGAGCATCCGTGGGAACGGCGCAGTCCTGACATCACCAACTCTCCTGCTCAGGCTCATCCCATATACAGAGGTCAAAGGGGGTGGGGTTTGAGATCGGGGGAAGGAATGAGAAAGTAGAAACAATGTCACTGCAGTGCCACTGTTGACTAGCCTTTGGTGCTTAATGTCAGTGTTTGTTTTATGTTGGCAAAACTACCTGTTTTGGGGTAAAGGTAGTGGGAGGGTGGAACAAAACAAGCCATTACAATTATTACTAGTTCATTAGTGGATACTGTTCTTTAGTAGCTAATACAGAATAAACTTGAAACCTAGACCTTCAGTGACAAAGAATGGGAACAGAAATGAATCTCAGGACACAAAACATTTATGTTGTATTAGTTTCCAGTTTTACAACTGCTATTACGTTTGTCCCTCTGTCTCCCTTTTCAACCCTAGTTTTTTTGTGTATGTATACAGTTTGAGGAAATGTGCATTTGTGACCAGTCCTTTTAAAAGGACTCAGTGACTTTATTACTCTTGCACAAAGATATACCCAATGCTTATATGGGCATACAAATGCTACCCTATTTTAAATATAGGTGGCGTATGTGTTCGTGTTTTAATGTATTCAGAGCCATTGGGCAATAAGCAGTCCAGAAAATTGAAAACTCATGCAGGTAAAGCACCTAACACCTTTAGTTTCTAGAATTACTATTAAAAACTCCTTTATTGCTACATCTTCCACAATTCTTTAATAGTCTCGGAACTTAAAATTTACAGGAGTTGTGGACTACCTCATTAAAATTTTAAATGGCACACTTATTCATAAGATTGTAGGGATAGGTTAAAAAGGAAAATAGAAAAAAAGGAATGGTTCCTTGAGATGGCAACTGCTGAGTGTCTGAATCTTTCCAGTTAAAAAAAAATTCCCAGCTTAGCATGAATATTGATCATACATTACATTATTTGATTCTCTATGTGATTGGGATTTTTGTTGTTTTGACTTTGGCGGGGAGGTCTTGGGGAATCAGTGAGGAAGCTCATACACATGTGAAAGTATGAAATGTTAAAGGAATTTTTCCATTTAATCTGAATAGTAAGCAAGAACTTTTTCTATATACCCTTCTGCTGCAGCAGAGAGATAAACTGGTAGGTGGCAGCAGAAGAAGGAATTCTTCAGATTGATGGCTACTGAAAGAATCTACATAGAAGAGATAGAGCATAACATATCAAGTGAAGCAAAGGGGGCAGAAAATGGCAACAGGACTAAAATGTTTGGATTTTGACTCTAAATGGTAAGTTATTTTCAACTAAGAATGTGTTATCAGTCTAGTGGTATTATATGCCATTGTGGTATGAAATCATAAATGGCTCTATAGGTCCTTGCCTTAGGATGAATTTGGCCTAACTAGGGTACTATCATTTTTTACTTTGGAAAAAAAAAATTAGCGTTATGTAAAATTCGGGATCTTTTCCCAGTATATTGATACATATGAACCTTTTTCCAGCTTTATAAAGGTATAATTGACAATTGTAAGATATTTAAAGTGTACAACATGATGATTTGATAGGTGTATATATTATAAAAGAAACCTCCCCCATCAAGTTATTTCACATACAATATGTGAACCTAAATGATGGCAAAAATTATGCCTCTTACAATAAATAAGATTTTTAAAAATCTGTAAGATAAATGAAATACACATTGTTTAACCATTTTGTAAAAAATAAAAGTGTCTTTTTCAGTGGCAGCATTGGGGAGATAGCAACAAAAGTAGGTAATTTGGAAAACTTACGGGGTGAAAATGATTTTTTCTTCCACTAGTTATGTCTTACCTGTCTGGTCCCATTTCCTTGTCACTGTGTCTGCTCCTCAGTTCCACTCTGTTCACCTTTCTTTGTTGCTTTTCTGTCTCTGCTCTTACTTTCTTCCATTTTCTTTAGTTGTGTTTTTTCCTTCCTGTCTTTGTATCTCTTCCTCCCTTTAGTCGCCCTGTATGCCTCTCTGTCTCATTCATTCCCCCAGAATTTTACTTTTCCAGTGTTGCCATTTTTCATCTCCGCTCCCTTTTTTTCTGTATGTGTGTATCTTCCCCTTTTCATTTGCATTCTCTGTGTCTATATCTTTCAGGGTAAACAGCTTTATTTCCTTTGCATCAGCAACTGCCTTGAGACGTTTTTATCAGAGTATCAACATTGTGATTACTTTTTTAGAATTTAGAGAGGCTGAATAGAAGAAATGGGGATTTTTAAGTCCCTGGTAAGATTAAATTTCAGAATTGAAATCTATAGTAAGATGCAGATCCTTTTATTCATTCAGCCACAAGTTTAACTGTAGTGTTTTTATTGTTGCTGGAAACAAGCTGTTTTAAGATCACTTGGACAGAAAGAGAAGTCCTGTGATTCTTAATTTCATCTAGACTTCAAATTGATTCGGATTTTTTCAAGTTTCTAATGAAATCAGAAAATCAAAGCAGTTACTATTTTATAGACATTTACTAGAGAATAAATTTTTTATTGAGATATAATTGACATATACTCTAAGCTTTAGATATACAACACAATGATTTAATATTTATATACATTGGGAAATGATCACCATAGTAAGTCTAGGTAACATGCATCCCTATACATAATTACAGAATTTTTTTTTTTAAGATTTCATTTATTCATTTGAGACACAGAGATACATATATATAGAGAGAGAGCATGAGCAGGGAGAGAGGCAGAGGGAGAGGGAGAAGCAGGCTCCCCGCTGAGCCAGGAGCCCGATGTGGGACTCGATCCCAGGACCCTGGGATCATGACCTGAGCCAAAGGTAGACAGACGCTTAACCATCTGAGCCACCCAGGCACCCCAGAATTTTTTTTTCTTGTGATGGGGACTTTAAAGATCTACTCTCAGCAACGTTTAAATATGCAATACAGCATTATGACTTAGGTATTTTATAACTGGAGAGAAAATAAATCTTTAGTCTTTCAGATAAAAGTTAAAAGATATGTCTTTTTTTTTCTAGGATATACATGTAAACATTTTAGAAGTGTTAATTAGCTTCATTAAAGTAGCACACAAATAATTGTTTTCAAATTTTATAGATGGTGAAAACAGGATATCCAGAGGAGAAATTATTTAAAGAAAAGGAGTCCTGTTTCCTATTAATAGTTGTAGTAGCAGATTGAACTACCTCATAAAAGTGCCTGCCATAGAAGTTTAGAATTTTTAAGCTGGAAAGCTTAAAGCCTGTATTATTATAATCTTGAGTATGCTAGTAAGGAAACTAAGGTTCACAGAAGTTAGTAACTTTCCTAAGATAACAGAGCCAGAGCAAGGGCCCAAGTCTCCTATCTGCTTTTAATAAAGTGTTCATTGCATTATATATCATATATCTTTCTAAATCTGTTGTAGTAACTGAAGAAATGAAATGCTCTGTAATGAGAGCTATGGTATACCAATAAAAAGTTGTCACTGTTTGTGCTTGTGGTTATCTCATATGGTGGGAAGTCTGTTCAAATAAAGGATATTAAGGCAAGCAGTGGGTGACTATTTTAGATGGCTTATATGTAAAATGAATGAGTATATCATTTACAGGGTTTGGTAATGAAAAGGTGTCCCCTGTTAAGACACAAAGAAGCCTGTGGTTCTTTGTAATTTCTGGTTAATGGAGAAGAGGAATGGATTCCTTAGATCTAGTATAGCATGGGTGAATAGTAACATGAAGCTAGAATAACTGATACCTTTGACTAAATATGCAGTATTTTTTTTTTAAGTGTAAAAGGAACTTACCTTCTATTAAAAAATATTTATCCTAATGCCAAATGACATTATGTATCCCAGTATGGAACACAAGACTACACAGCCTAAGTTAATATGGTTAGAATTTCTAAATCTTTTTGAACAGTTTTGTCTTTATCACGAAAATTTTCATATAGTTCATATAGAGATGACAGTGCTTTAGAACTGAAAGAAGATGACCAACTTGAATTTTAATCTGAACAAAAATTTATTGTTTATTGTATAACTTACTAGAAATGTAACCTAGGGATGGCCTGGCTGGCTCGGTTGGTAGAGCGTGTGATTCTTGATCTCAGGGTTGTGAGTTCAAGCCGCACATTGGGCATGGAGCCTACTTAAAATAAAAATTAAAAAAAAAAAAAAGTAACCTAGGGTAATAGGGTAAGAATATAACATTTACATTTAATTTTGTTTGTTCAGGTATTTTGGTATAATTTTATGTTTTATTTTGTGTGATGTACAAGAATTATTTTTGCCTCAAGGTTTTCCTCTTGGTATAGTTTTTCTGACTAAAATCAACACTTGTCTATATATTAATAGGATTGTTAAGGGATAATATTACTGATACATCTTTATATGTCAGAATAACAGACCATACCTTAGTATACTTAGTATACCTTTTTCAGATGAGTTCACAAAGGTAAAGTGTGGTAATCACAAAAAAACCAATTGTAAATTTCTTTGGTAATCTAGACAGTTTATAATATTTTATTGTCACAACTTAATTTTCAATATTTTCTTTTTCTTTTTTCTCATCTTAATTACAAAGACTGTTTAAATCTGATTTAAGTGAGCTGTATGTGTTTTTCCCCTCTAGGTTCTATTGAAGTAACCAGTGATCCTTTTTGCTTATTACTTCATTCACAGAATGGACGAAGATAGATTTGACTGTATGTTTTTTGAAATGGAGGATAGAAATACCCAGAACAAGGAAGCAGTAGCTCTAACCTGTTTGATTCAATGTGTTTTCTAAAATAAAAATACCAGAACTGGGAATAAAATAGTATGGAGTGTGATTTGTTCTTTTGGCAGTTATTCCTGCCCACTCCATCTTATATGAATTCACTTCAGTCCTTATGGCTAGACTTGAAGTCTAGCTCCACATGTGTCATTCTCTTTATTCTTTCCTTTTCTTCATTTTGCAAACTCCTTTGGTTCTTGAGATACTGATTTTTCTATAATATATTCTGAAATGATTACTTCTCCTCTTAGTACATAGGCACTAAAATATGTATCATTTTACATGTAAATATGTATTACATGGATTTAGCCCTGCCCTTTTCCATCCCACTTTATCTGTCCATGCTAAATAATGGTTTCTGTGTTTTCTTAATCTCTGAAGAAATGCAGCTTTTTTTCTATTTCCCTCTGACAACGCCCTGGCATACACTCATCACAGTATCACTCACTGTTTTAATCTTCTTGTAGCTAGAGACCATGTCTGACCCAATATATTTGAATTATAGAAGATCTGATACCTCTATGTGTATACAGAGGCAGCCCTAGTACTTAGGACAAAAAATATTGATATTCTTTGTAGTCAGATATTGATATAAATTCTAATTCCATTATTTACTGGTTACATGGACTTTGGACATACCACCCTCTTCAAGCCATAGGAGAGTATTTGTAAAATTTGGAAATAATTGTACCTACTTTACTAGATTAAAGTGTAAGTATAACTTTGCTATAATACATGTGTAGTGCTTAACACATAGTTGAATAATAAATACTGATCTTTATGTAAATCTTGGTTATTGATATCTTATTCAAGAGCTGCTTAATCTTTTCATCTCAGAATTGAAGTACATTAGATTTTCTTTCCTGATTACTTTTTGGTGTTCCTACTTAAGCCCCTTTCATAAGATTTTGTGGTTGGAACACAGTGTGTACGCATTTATGTGCATGTGCACATTTGAGGCATTTCTCCTAGACTATTCCTTGTCTCCACACTTCATTGACTAAGGAATTTTATATAAGAAACCTTTTATTTCATATTTTCTCCAGTTTTTCTCTATCAGCTCATAACAAAAATACTTTTTCTTATAAATCAGGAGAATTAAACAAGTGAGGAATATGCATACCATGCACCATAAGGAATAATTTAGGATGGTGTGACTTGTTTCCTAAAAATGATTTAATGTGACTTAACAGAGATGTATTAAATGGTAGAGAAGCCAAAATAAAGGGCAAAAATAGGATGAAACAAGGGTTAAAATCATGCAAATACATACTATCAGGTCTTACACATTTGCTTAGAGGTGGAACAAAATTGGCAAAGAGTGGAATAAGAAAATTACAGGGGGACCTGCATGGCTTAGTCAGTTGGGCGGCCGATTCTTGATTTTGGCTCAGGGTCGTGAGATTGAGGTCTACTTGCATGCTTGCTCTCTCTTGCTCACTAAAATCTTTAAAAAAGATAATTAGAAGATTCTTAGTAACCTTAAGATAGAAGCAAATTTATTGCACAGGAGAGGCAATATGTTCTGAACTTGAGATATCCCACAATGTAGATCAGTACTGTGACACTAAAATATCCATTAAAGCCAGCACAGTAAGAAACCCTCCTGATGGTCTAACCTCATTCAGTCATAAAATTTTAAATTTTCTCAGTGACCTACAACCACCTATAAAATAACTCTTTAAAAATATTTTTTAAAAATCTTAGCTCAGGGGAGCCTGGGTGGCTCAGTCAGTTATACATCTTCCTTCAGCTCAGGGTTGTGGGATCCAGCCCCCTGTTGGGCTCTGTGCTTGAGTCTGCTTGAGATATTCTCCCTCTCCCTTTGCTCCTCCCCCTACTCTCACTTGCTCTCCCACTGTCTCTCTGAAATAAATAAATGCAATCTTTTTTATTTTTTTAAAGATTTTATTTGTCAGAGCACACAAGCAGGGAGAGCTGCAGGCAGAGGGAGAAGCAGACTCCTGGCTGAGCCGAGAGCCCAATGTGGGACTCGATCCCAGGACCCCAGGATCATAACCTGAGCCGAAGGCAGACACTTAACCGACTGAGCCACCCAGGTGTCCCCCAAAAATACAATCTTTAAAAAAGTTTATTGGTTAAAGCATCCATGCTAGTGTTACTTTGGATCCTCCAACAGGCAGACATTAAGATGGAGTGAGCTAGAGGTGTTTGAAGAAGATGGCAGTGAAGGGTACAAGGGAGAGGGAACAGTAGCCAGGGAAAAGCATATGACACCTCTGACAGAGAAAATTGAACGGAAAGAGCATCAGACCTAAGCTGTCCTGAGAAAGTCTCTGCCAACCTGATAGAGGAATGTTAGAGCAGATTACCCATTATGGCAGTGCAGTGTTGGACAGAAGTGGCCTGGCTAGTATGCTAGGAGCAGCTTGAGGAGAAATGGGCCTCTACACAAATGCTGTGACAGATAAGGAGTTGGAACTGGAGGCTGCTTGCCTCACACCCCTGCCCCCCAGCTTTATTGAGATATAATTGAAATGTAACACTGTATCAATTTAAGGTATTTAACAATGATTTGCAATGTGTATATACTGCAGAATTATACAATGGGTTTAGTTAACATCCATCACTACATAGTTATAAATGTTTTTCTTGAGAGATTTATGTTAAAGGTCTACTTTCTTAGAAACTTTAAAAATCTACAATACAGCATTTTTTTTTAAAGATTTTATTTATTTATTTGACAGCGAGAGAGGGAACACAAGCAGGGGGAGTGGGAGAGGGAGAAGCAGGCTTCCCGCGGAGCAGAGAGCCCAACGTGGGGCTCGATCCCAGGACCCTGAGATCATGACCTGAGCCGAAAGCAGACGCTCAACAACTGAGCCACCCAGGCGCCCCAGGATTTTTTTTTTTTTAATATTTTATTCATTTATTTGACCAAGAGAGACACAGCGAGAGAGGGAACACAAGCAGGGAGAGTGGGAGAGGGAGAAGCAGACTTCTGGCTGAGCAGGGAGCCCAATGCGGGGCTTGATCCCAGGATTCTGGGATCATGACTTGAGCTGAAGGCAGACGCTTGACGACTGAGCCACCCAGGCGCCCCAATACAGCATTATTAACTGTAGTCAACATGCTGTACATGACATCCCCAGAACTCATTTATCTTATCACTGGAGGTTTGTACTTTTTGGCCACCTTCACCTATCCTCCCCCCCCCCCCCCCCCCCCGCAAATCCACCTCTGACCAACCACAAATCTGATCTTCTTTCCTATGAGTTTATGTGGTTTACATTTCACATAGATCACTAGAGATTTCTTTGTCAGACCTTATTTCATTTAGCATAATGCCCCCAAATTCCATCCATGTTGTCACAGATGGCAAGATTTCCTATAGCTGGATAATATCCCATTGCATCTAGATACCACATTATTTTTATCCATGCATTTATTGATGGACACTTTTTAAAAAGATTTTACTTATTTGACAGAGACACAGCGAGAGAGGGAACACAAGCAGGGGGAGTGGGAGAAGGAGGCCTCCCGCCGAGCAGGGAGCCTGATGTGGGGCTCGATCCCAGGACTCTGGGATCATGACCTGAGCTGAAGGCAGACGCTTAACGACTGAGCCACCCAGGCGCCCCGATAGACACTTTAAGTTGTTCCCATACCATGGCTCTTAAAAGCTGTAGTGAACATGTAGTTGCAGATACTGGATCATAAAGTAGTTTTATTTAATTTTTGGAGGTGCCTCCGTAATATTTTTCATGGTGGCTGTACCAATTTACATTCCCACCAGCAGTGTACAAGCTTTTCCTTTTCTCCACGTCCTTGCCAGCATTTCTGCCTTGTCTTTTTGATAATAGCCATTCTAATAGGTGTGAAGTGATAGCTCATTTTGGTTTTGATTTGCATTTCGCTGATTAGCGATGTTGCCCTTTTTCACGTGCCTGTTGGCCACTTGTAGCTTGTGTTTGGAAAAATTTCTATTCAGGTCCTCTCCATTTTTATTAACCACTTATCAAATATATAATTTGTACATATTTTCTACCATTCCATAGGCTGCCTCTTCGTGGTTTCCTTCAGTCTGTAAGAGCTTTTTCTTTTTTTATTTTTAAAGATTTTATTTATTTATTTGACAGAAAGAACGAGAGCAGGAACACAAGCAGGGGGAGTGGGAAAGGGAGAAGCAGGCTTCCCACTGAGCAAGGAGCCCGATGCAGGGCTCGGTCCCAGGACCCTGGGATCATGACCTGAGCCAGAGGCAGACGCCCAACGACTGAGCCTGGAGCCACCCAGTGCCCCTGTAGAAGCTTTTGTTTGATGTAGTCCCTTTGGTTTTGTTTGCCTTTGCTTTTGGTGTCAAATCCAAAAAAATTATTGCCAAGACCACTGTCAAGGAACTTACCCTCTGTTTTCTCCTAGGAGTTTTATGGTTTCAACTCTTATGTTCCAGTCTTTCATTTTTTTCCCTTTCATTTATTTTGAGTTAATTCTTTTATATGCTTTACAGTAAGGGTTCAGTTTCTTTTTGCATGTGGCTGTCCAGTTTTCTAACACCATTTATTATAGTATCCTTTCCCCATTGTATATTGTTGGCTGCATTTTAAATTAATTGAGCATATATGTTTGGGTTTATTTCTAGGCTCTATATTCTGTTCCATTGATTATGTGTCTGTTTTTTTGCCAATGTCATACTGTTTTGATTACTTTAGCTTTATAATATAGTTTGAAATCAGGAAGTATGATGTCTCTAGGTTCTTTGCATCAGGTTTTCTTGAAGAGATCTGAGTGGCACACCTCTATGGCAGCCACATTCCACCCCTTAGGCTGCACAGATCTGCTCCACATACTTTTGATGAAGCAACTCCTTTACAGTTCCATGGGTCTCTTACGTAAAAGCTATATTGTATATTTTCCCACCACCAACACATATAATACCATAGATCTGGCAGATCATATGGCCCAGTTTGCAGGGTTACTTGGATCACATCCTGAATCTTCTACAGATCCCTTTACTGATCCAGGCCCTACTCAAACTTACTAGCCTTTTATATCATCCAGCATGTGGGTTGGAATACTGTTTCTAGGTGGAATGTGTTGCCTCCAGAATCCAGAGAGAACCACCAGGTATTGTGCTTGCTTCGTTGTAGCAGGTGATGCAAATGTAGCAAGCTTTTACTTTTAGGGGATGTTCCAGCATGCCCTTTACCACTGGGTCTCCTAAAAACTTCATAAGAATGGCAGACCCTCAAATTTTTTATAGAGTTTATCTCCCACCCTCTGAAACACGTATCTCCACAAGTCCTTCAGTGTGGTAAGCTAACTTTTGCTTATCTTGTCCAGTTGGCATAATGTCATTGTGATGTTCTGTGGAATGTCCATATGATGTATAATTTAAATTGTATCATCAAAAGCTCAATGATTAACATATCCCTGGAGCAAAACCAAGTGACTATTTTCCATTCCATGTAAATGCAAACTTTCTGGTCCTCTTCTGTTCAAGATAGAAAAAAAACTTTTTTTTCTGTTCAAGATAGAAAAAAAACTTTTTTTAATTTACCAGATCAATGGCTGTATATTAGGTACCTGAGATCTAATACCACTGCTGTGTGCAGTCATTGGCTAGGAGTAAGCCAGGAAGACTGTGGCCTTGAATGCTGAGGTGGATCCAAAAGAGGAGCAGCCAGCAACATTTTTCACAGCAAGTTTTAGGAGAGGTCTGACTGGCAAACCTCAATACTTCAATGGCTGTCACAGTGCTCATGGTTAACAAATGGGTCTCAAGAAGATCCACCAGGATTCCTCCCCCTCTTCCTGACCTTACTCCCTGGAGGGAATTACTGTTAACATTTTCTTGCATATCCTTCCAGAATTTCTAAATCATTAAAAACATGTCTTTTTTCTTTTTCTTTTTTTAAGATTTTATTTATTTGACAGAATAAAAGCAGGGGGAGTGGCAGGGAGAGGGAGATGGAGGCTTCCCACTGAGCAGGGAGCCTGATGTGGGGCTCAATCCCAGGACCCCGAGATGATGACCTGAGCCAAAGGCAGACGCCTAACCAACTGAGCCAGTCAGGCGCCCTGCATGTCTTTTTTCTCTTAAATCCAATGGGATCATGACATAAACTGTACCATAACTTCACAACATGTCTTTGAATACCTTGCCATACAAATAGGTATACTGCTACCTCAAGTTTTTTAAACAGCTACATAAAATTCTATTTGCTTCTGTCATAATTTATTTCCTTGGCTTAGTTACATGAAATATTCCAGTATTCTTTAAATGAAGTTTCCCTTTTTAAATTTTTTTTCTGTTATATGCCACAAAAGAATTCTAATACAAGAAAAGAAAATGAGAGAAAGAAAATAAACTTTGACAAATTTTCTTAGGATAACCAATTGAAAATTATTTGAACAGAAATTGAGCTTTGCTGGAGAGGTAAAAACAAAACAAAAACTGGCTTACTTCCATAATTCAGAAGGCTTATATTGACCTGAGTGGTACTAGGTCTAATGGAGGATAACTTGATCGTAATAGGGAGGTGGTAGGATTAAAGAATTGCAAAGTCTCATTGACATCTAGGAACTATACAGTGCCAGCAGGAATAGTAAAGTCATTTCTACCAGTTCAATAAAATCAGTGGAGTATTTAAACACACACTCAGGGAATATATTCAAAATCCATATTTGGCCTAAATAGGGTAGGGGATCATGAACGCAAAAAGAAAAAGGCTGGCAACCAATTCAGTATTTCCAAAACAGTTTTTATAGTCCTCAGTTTTATTTCCATATACACTCCATCTCTAAATCTACAGGAAAATCCATTCGAGCAAAAACATGCCGTTAGAAACGTTTAATATATATTTGTTAGTGCAAGTCATAAACATTTTATAAATTCATTTTATAAGCAGAGTAATTAGCATAATTCTCAACCACTTCATGCAAGGCATCTGTGCCACAGAGCCTGAGGTAGTATAGAGTGGGCCTAGTCTGGGTTGAACAGACTTGACTTTTGATTACATAAATACATTATCCCTATTGGCAGATTTATATGGATTTCCCAGTTAATGGAGTTTTTTATTTTTTGTTTTTTAAGATTTTATTTATGAGAGAGTGCAAGGGGGAGCATGAGCCGGGTGAAGGGTAGAGGGAGAAGCAGACTCCCGACTGAGCAAGGAGCCTGACGTGGGACTCAATTCTGTGGCTCCGGGATCATGACCCAAGCCAAAGGCAGACCACCCAGGCACTCCCAGTTCTTGGAGTTTGCAATTAAGTCAACTAATAAGAACAAGTATGTTATTTGCCCAATAGTGTCTAGTAACCCTAGCCTAATCATTTGACACGTATCATCATGCATACTGAGCAAATTAAGTTAAACTCTAAATCTCAGCTGCTCCATGTACTAGTTCTGAGATTGTGGGCAAGTTAAATTTCTTTGCACCACTTTTTATCTGCAAAAGATGATCAGTGACAAGTTTTTCCTTTATTTGGGAGTAATCCTAGTAGCATTTGGTACATAATTGCTATTTAATGGCTCTCCTAGAATTTCTCCCCTTTGCACTGAACAATCATAACATAACAGAAATATGGGATAATCTGTCTTCCACTAGCCAAAATTCTGCTGGGATATGGAGAAAAAAAAATACTTGTGAACAGGTAAAAACATAGCATAATATCAACATTGAAAAAGCAACCCACAAAATGTAAGAATGTTTGCAAATCATTTCTGCTAAGAGAATAATAACCAGAATATGTAGGGACAATAGAGAAAAATCAACAATAGGGAAAACAACCAAATTTAAAAACGGACAAAGGATTTGAATAGACATTTCTCCAAAGAAGATGTACAAATGGCCAATAAACATATGAAAAAGATGCTCAACATCACTAATCAACGAAGTCTAAATCAAACCACAATGCATTATCACCTTACACTTATTAGGATAACTAATAAGTGTTGGCAAGATAGGTCAGCCCCTCCTGATACACAGAGTTTCCCACAACAATAAAAGGGAGGGAGCAGTTTTCTTTCTCAGAAGACAGAAGAGATGAAGGAAATGAAAATGGTTGAGGAATATTAATATAAAGACAATACTGTCTTGTGGCTCCTGAGTGGCTCAGTTGATTGAGCATCTGACTCCTGATTTCAGCTCAGGTCATGATGTCAGGGTTGTGACATCATCTCCACACTCAGTGGGGAGTCTGCTTAAAATTCTCTCCCTCTCCCCCTTCCCCCCCATGCACTCTGTCTCTAAATAAATCTTAAAAAAAAAAAAAGAGAGGGGCGCCTGGGTGGCTCAGTTGGTTAAGCGACTGCCTTCGGCTCAGGTCATGATCCTGGAGTCCCGGGATCGAGTCCCGCGTCGGGCTCCCTGCTCGGCAGGGAGTCTGCTTCTCCCTCTGACCCTCTTCCCTCTCGTGCTCTCTATCTCTCATTCTCTCTCTCTCAAATAAATAAATAAAATCTTTAAAAAAAAAGAGAGAGAGAACATTGTCTTAATGGAGACAAATAATATTTGAAAGGTTAAGGCATAGATTTGGAGAAATTAACCTTCCACAAGATAGAGAAAAGATAGAGAAAAACACTGGCCTTTTGTTAACTCTTAGTCACTGCTATCAGAGTAGGGATTTCAAGCATTTTGGTCTATTTTATGATCTGGTAAAGGGAAATTATTTGGAATAGCTCTGGAGGCTCAGGAAGTAAGAAGAATGAAATACCTTCCACTAAGTATTGCAGTAGGCAAAATTCTAAAACAGCCTCCAAGTTTCCTGTCTCTCAGTGTAAATGCCCTATATAGTTCCTCCTCCTTGAATGGAACTTTTGACTATGATGGGATATTATTCCTGTGGTTAGGCTATGTTACATGATACAGGTAACGGGATTTTGCTGTTATAATTTAGGCCTCTAATCAGTTGACTTTAAGTTATTAAAAGGATGGTCCTTGGTGGGCCCTACCTAATCAGGTGAGCCAATTAAAAGATCTGGAGGGACAGGAGCAATCAGATTTGAAGCAGCAGAGAGTCTCATTGGCTTTGAAGAGACAAACTGCCATATAGACAAACTGCCATATAGAAAGGTCCATATGGCAAGGAACAGTGACCTCTAAGAGTCAAGTCTAAACTATCACCAACAACTAGTGAACTTGGAAAAGGAATCTGAGCCTCAGATGAGATTGCAGCTCAGGTAAGATCTGAGTAGACTTGTGTCCAGATTCCTGACCCATGAAAACTGTAAGATTAATATGTGTTCTTTCAAACCACAAAAACTTGTGGTAGTTTGTTATACAGCAATGGAAACTTAACACAAGTATCTTTATAGTAAAAATATTGATATAAAATAATATATTTAATATTATGTGTGTATTATATATTATAAATATGTTTTATACTATAAAATATGGTATATAGACTGGCAGATTTATGCTAACTTGTCTAATGGTGGGGTAACATAGCTTATAGGTTCAGAGGCATAGGAGTCTAGTATATTGAATGATCTAGGGCAATAGTGTTATGTAATGGAGAGAATAATGGATTGAGAGACAGGAAATAGTATTGTGTCCTGGTTCAGCCACTCACTGAGTAACCCTAGATAAATCACTTAATTTGAGAGAGCTTCAGTTCCCTCATCTGGAAAGGAAGGAGTTAGACTGGGTGGTGGTGATGGTTGTACAACAATGTGAATGTACTTAATGCCACCCAACTGTACACTTAAAAATGGTTCAAAGGGGGGCACCTGGGTGGCTCAGTTGTTAAGCGTCCACCTTCGGTTCAGGTCATGATCCCAGGGTCCTGGGATCGCACCCCGCATTGGGCTCTCTGCTCCGTGGGAAGCCTGCTTCTCCCTCTCCCACTCCCCCTGCTTGTGTTCCCTCTCTCACTGTGTCTCTGTCAAATAAATAAAATCTTAAAAAAAAAAAATGGTTCAAAGGGTAAATTTTATGTATATTTTACCACAATTTTTTAAAAATTAAATGTTTGGAACACAATTCTGTCATTATAAAGTGCTCATTTTACCACATCACTATCAGCATTAAAAATCCTGACAAATTGTTTTTTAAAAAGGATGATGGTATTACATAGTCAGTCTGCAATTCTAATAGGAATATTAGACATTTTTACCCTTTGAAATTATGTTTTTGAGGCATTTCCAGCTGAGCTTAAGATCAGATCCTCTTTCCACAGTTTGAGTCACTTTATTCCCATCTCAGCCGAATCTCTAGATTGAATTGTTTATTAAATTTTTTAATATTATTAAAATTCTATTTAATGTGTAAAACACATTAAATATCTCTTGTTTAACAATAACACTTGGCATCAAATAACCTTTGTTATTGGCAAGACTCAAAATTGTATTTGTTTTGTTTCCTATGGCTGACTGCCTATTTTTGTAACCTTCCTAATATCCTAAATGCTCTATGACTTTGACTCAACAAATATTTAGTGTCTACTATGTACTGTGCACTATTTTAGCTGCTTAGATTAAAATAGGGAAAAACAAAAATGTCTTGCCATTATTTACTTTTTAGTACAGCAGGGGAAACAGTAAGTCATAAATGTGATTAAGCTGAAAGTGTTCCTGGAATGTATGAGGAACAGCAATGAGTATGGATGGACAGAGCAGTAGTAGGTCAGAGAGGTAATGAAGGGCCCAGTTAAACATGGATTTAGGATAACTGTGGAGGCATTGTTTTTTTTTTTTTAAAGATTTTATTTATTTATTTGAGAGAGAGAATGAGATAGAGAGAGAGCATGAGACAGGGGAAGGTCAGAGGGAGAAGCAGACTCCCCGCCGAGCAGGGAGACCGATGTGGGACTCGATCCCAGGACTCCGGGATCATGACCTGAGCCGAAGGCAGTCGCCAAACCAACTGAGCCACCCAGGCGCCCGGAGCCATTGTTTTAATTTGAGGGAAATTACAAGGCATTGTGCACTCTTTTTGTTTTAAAATTTTATTTACTTATTTGAGAGAGAAGAGAGCGTGAGACGGGGGAGGATCAGAGGGAGAAGCAGACTCCCTGCTGAGCAGGGAGCCCAATGCAGGGCTCCATCCCGGGACTCCGGGATCATGACCTAAGCCAAAGGCAGACGCTTATCCAACTGAGCCACCCAGGCACCCCTGCACTGCACACTTTTTTTTTTTTTTAACATAATGTATTATTTGTTTCAGGGGTACAGGTCTGTGATTCATCAGTCTTACACAATTCACAGAGCTCACTATAGCACATACCCTCCCCAATGCCCATCACCCAGCCACCCCATCCCTCCCACCCGCCTCCACTCCAGCAACCTTCAGTTTATTTCCTGAGATGAAGAGTCTCTTATGGTTTGTCTCCCTGTCTGGTTTCATCTTGTCATTTTTCCCTCTCTTCCCCTATGATCCTCTGCCTTGTTTCTCAAATTCCACGTATCAATGAGATCATATGATAATTGTCTTTCTCTGACTTATTTCGCTTAGCATAATACCGTTTAGTTCCAACCACATTGTTGCAAATGGCAAGATTTCATTTTTTTGATGGCTACATAATACTCCATTGTGTATATTTGTGTATGTGTGTGTGTGTGTGTGTGTATACACACACACACCACATCTTCTCTAGCCACTCATCTGTCGATGGACATCTAGAATCTTTCCATAGTTTGACTATTGTGGACACTGCTGCTATAAACATTGGGGTGCAGGTGCCCCTTCAGATGACTACATTTGTATCTTTGCGGTAAATACCCCGTATGCACTACTTTTAACACAAAAGTAACATGATCTAATTTGTATTTTAAAAGACTAAAAAAACAAAGACCTATTTTAGCTACACTGTTGATAATAGACTCTGGACAGTCATAGGTAGAAACAGGGAGACTATAGAAGTAATATAGGCAAGAGGACTTCTTGCCAAGATGGAATAACAGAGACTAAATTACCTTGCCATCTGCAACAATGAATAAAAAAGACATAATATATAAAATAAATATTGAACATCAAAAGATGATTCCTTAGAGAGGGACAACAACTAAGGTGAGCCCTGTGATTGCCAGCATACTACATGGGGAGTTTCTTCATCACGGTGCAGGGGAAGGCAGTCTAACAGGGGCCTCGTGGTTTTACTGAGTTGAAGCAATGGAGTTGATAATTAACCAGCACAGCTAGAATTCCCAGAGCAGAGTCCCAGAGAGGAAGGAGCTGCACAGAGTACAGAGGCTGCAGAGGATCTCCCTGAGTTTTTGGATGAGTACTGTTTGGCACATGTGTACAAAGAAACTACCCAAGGACAGGAAAAGAACCACCTGGAATCATGAGGGAACAGCTCCTGGGGCTCACGAGAGGTTTGAAATAATTAGTATTCCCACCAGCCAGAGTGGAAAAACTAAGTAGATTATGGGAGAAAAAGTAGAGAACTCAGAAAGGTATTGCTTCAGGAGTGGGAAAAAAATTGCCCTAGACTAAAGGCTGCTCCATCACACTTAACAAACTTGAAAGAAAGCCTCAATCACAGTTGGGGCAAACAATAGATTAGCCAAAAGTCATTAAAGGGAAAAGGTGAGGAATGAGATGACCAGATGGGCTTTGAAAACTCCAACATATTCCTGGGATCTAAGAGGCCACATGCATGAGTAGGGCTGTGCACAAGCTCAGGAAAGACCTGAGAAGGTCCTAAGCTCTCACTTCTGACTGGCCTTGTGAGTATACACAAGCAGGAAATAAAGGCTGAGATAAAGTTGTAAACCGCACGGGTAAATGTAGATGTGCTCCAATATGCACAAAGACCCCTCAGCAAAGACAGAGATTTACTTTTTAGGCATATAAGGAAATTTCTCTCCATTACCAGCTGACCATTGAGCTAACTGAGTAGGGGCGTCAGTGGCTGTACACACACACACACACACACACACACACACACACACACACACACAGACTAAACAGAATCAGTCCAGAAAGAGTCACTGAACAAACAACAACTACAACACGTAGCAACAACAGCAAACCCTGGGAAGGTGAAAGAATCTGATTTCCAGAGTTGCCTAATTATATTGTTTGAAATGCCCCATTTTCTTTTTTTTTTTAAAGATTGATTGATTGATTTATCAGAGGTTGAGAGAGTGCGTGAGTAAACAAGCAGGGGAAGCAGCAGGCAGAGGGAGAAGCAGGCACCCTGCTGAGCAAGGAATCCGATGCTGGGCTCTATCCCAGGACCCTGGGCTCATGACCTCAGCTGAAGGCAGATACTTAAGCGACTGAGCCACCCAGGCCTCCCAGAAATGCCCCATTTTCAACCAAAAATTAGGGCATATGCAAAGAAAGTATGGTCCATATATAAAAGGAAAGAAAGCATTCAATGGAAACTGTACCTGAGGAAGAGCAAATGATTACTAGACGAAGACTTTAAACCAGCTATTTAAAATATGTTCAAGAGGGCGCCTGGGTGGCTCAGCCGTTAAGCATCTGCCTTCGGCTCAGGTCATGATCCCAGGGTCCTGGGATCGAGTCCCACATCAGGCTCCTTGGTCAGCGGGAAGCCTGCTTCTCCCTCTCCCACTCCCCCTGCTTGTGTTCCTGCTCTCCCTATCTCTCTCTGTCAAATAAATAAAATCTTTAAAAATAAATAAATAAAATATGTTCAAGAATTGAGAAAACTATGAAGAACTAAAATAATGTTTGAGAACAATGTCTTATCAAATTGAGAATATCGATAAAAAGTATTTTTTAGAAGATTTCATTTATTTATTTGAGAGAGAGAGAGAGAGAGCGCACGCATGTGTGCTCGAGCATGAGCTGGGGGGAGGGGCAGAGGGAGAGGGAGAAGCAAACTCCTCCCTGAGCAGGAAGCCCTAGGCGGTGCTCGATTCGGGTACCCTGATATCACGACCTGAGCCAAAGGCAGATGCTTAACCAACTGAGCCACGCAGGTGCCCCAAAAGATAAAAGGTATTAAAAGGATCCAGATAAAATTTCTGGAGTTGAAATATACTATATCTGAAATGAGATAAGCACTAAAGGAGCTTTGTGGAGGAATAATAATCATCAAACTCGAGGATAAGTCAGTTAAGATTATATAACATAAAATGGGGATAGTGTGGAGCCATATATATATATAGAAATTAAATTTATATTAATCCAAGTTAGATTGCTAGCAATTAAAATGTTAATCCACAGAGCAACCACTAAGAAAATAATTTAAAAATATATAGTAAAGGGGCGCCTGGGTGGCTCAGTCATTAAGCATCTGCCTTTGGCTCAGGTCATAATCTCAGGGTCCTGGGATCGAGTCCCACATCAGGCTCCATGCTTGGTGGGAAGCCTGCTTCTCCCTCTCCCACTCCCCCTGCTTGTGTTCCTGCTCTCATTATCTCTTTCTGTGTCAAATAAATAAATAAAATCTTAAAAAATATATATATATATATAGTAAAACAATAAGGAAATTAAAACAATACCATAGAAACATCTACCCAACAGAAAAGAATGCAGTAATGGAAGAACTGAGGAATGAAAAAAAATATAGTAAATGGCAAAATGGCAGACATATATTTTCCTTTATGCTTTATTACATTAAATGTAAGCAGATTAAATTCTCAAACAGCAGAAATTGGCATAGGGCTATATAAAAGGAAAAAGAAATGTGATCCAATTTTGTTGTCATTTTAGATTCAAAGAAAAAGTAGGTTCACAGTAAAAGGATGGTAAGAGATATGCCATGAAATAGTAACCAAAAGAGAACTAGGGTACCGTACTAATATCAGATAATATGGATTTTAAGACAAAAATTGTTATGAGGAACAAAAAGGACATAATGATAAAGGTTAGTCTATCAAGAAGAAATAACAATTATATATGCACTTAATAAGAGAAACCCAAAAAGCATGAAGCAAAAAAATGGACAAAATCAAAGAGAGAAAAAAATACCCACTTTTGATAATGGATAGAACCAGGCAGAAGAGCAACAAGTAAATAGAAGACTTGAACAGCAGTATAAACCAGTTACACTTAATAGACATCTATGGAATACTTCAATACCCAACAGCAGCAAAATTTTCTCTAGCACATACAAAACATTTTCCAGGATAGAACATATGCTATGCCATAAAAAAACCTCAATAAATTTAAAAGGATTGAGATTATGCAAGTTATATTCTCTAACCACAGTGGAAGAAATTACAAGCCAATAAGAGAAAGAAATTAGGGGAATTCACAGCTATCTGGAAATTAAACAACATCTAAGTAATCAATGGGCCAAAGAAGAAATCACAAGGAAATTGGAAAATAAGTTGGGATGAATAAAAATAAAGACAATATACAGAAACTTATGAGATACAATGAAAGTAATGGTTAGAGGTAAATGTATACTGTAAACACTTACATTAAAAATGAAGAAAGAACGCAAATCATTTATCTGAACTTCCACCTTAGGAACTAAGTAGGGAAGAGCAAAATAAATCCCCAGCAAGTGAAAGGAAGAAATAATAAATACTAGAATTAGAAATTAATGAAATTGAGAATACAAAAACAATCAAGAAAATTAAAACAGAACAATGTTGGTTCTTTAAAATGAATAACAAAATTGATAGACCATTAGCTAAACTGACCAAGGTGGGGGTGGGAGTGGTGGAGAGAATACTCATTATTAAAATTATGAATGGAATAGGGAACATCACTATTGACTTTACTGAGATAAAAAAGTTTATTAGAGAATACTATGAACAACAACATGTCAACAAATTAGATAATCTGGAAAAAATAGACAAATTCCTAGAAAAATACAAACTACCAAAACTGACTCAAGGTAATATAGAAAATCTGAAATAGATATATAAAATATAAAGACATTGAGTTAGTAATAAAAACAATTTTTTAGAGATTTTTTTATTCATTTGAGAGAGAGAGAGAGAGAGAGAGAGAGCATGAGTGGGGGAGGGGCAGAGAAAAGTTTGAAGCAGACTCCCTGCTGTGCAGGGAGCCCCACTCGGGGCTCAGTCCTGGGACCCAGAAATCATGACATGAGCCAAAGGCAGCCTCTTAACTGACTGAGCCACTCAGACGCCCCCAGTAATAAAAATTTCTTACAAAGAAAAACCCTGCCCAGGGAGCTCACTGATAAATCCTACCAAATGTTTAAAGAATTAACACCAATTCTTCATAAACTCTTCTAAAAAATAGAAGAGTAAGGAATACTACTGAACTGAGTATGTGAAGTCAGTATTACTATGAAGTCAGTATTACCAAAACTTGACAAAAACATCACAAAGAAAACTACAGATCAATATCTCTTATGAATATAGATTAAAAAAATCCTCACCAAATACTAGCAAAGTGAATGTAACTTTATATAAAAAGGATTATACGCCATGGCCAAGTGAGATTTACCTTAGGAATGCAAAGTTAGGGGCACCTGGGTGGTTCAGTTGGTTAAGCATCTGCCTTCAGCTCAGGTCATGGTCCCAGGGTCCTGGGATTGAGCCCCACATCGGGCTCCCTGCTCCACGGGAAGCCTGCTTCTCCCTCTCCTACTCCCCCTGCTTGTGTTCCCTCTCTCACTGTGTCTCTCTCTGTCAAATAAATAAATAAAATCTTAAAAAAAAAAGAGTGCAAAGTTAATTTACCATCCAGAAATCAGTGTAAGAATGTAGTATATTAATAGAATACAAGTCAAAACCACATGAATATCTCAACATGAGCTGCAGAAAAAGTATTTGACAAAATCCAATATCCTTACATGACAAATAAATTAAGAATAGAAGGAAACTCCTTTGACTGGATAAAGGACACCTGGCAAGGTTGAGTCAATTCAAAAATCAATTAGTATAATCCATCACATCCATTATATCAAGATACAATATCAATAGTTGCAGAAAAGGCATTTGGCAAAATCCACCCCCCATTCTTGATTAAAATTTTTAAAAGCAAAAAAAAAGGAAAAAGAAAAATCCTCTAAACAAACTACAGAGGGAAACTTCCTCAACCTAACAAAGAACATCTACCCAAAAAACTTATAGCGAGCATTACACTTAACAGTGAGACATTATATGCTTTCCTCCTAAGCCCAGGAACAGGGCAAGGATGTACTCTCTCACCTTGCATGTAACAATAGTTCATTTATTTTTATTGCTGAGTAGCATTCCATGTATACTGTCAAAGTTTCCCTCTTCTATTTTCTGGAAAAGCTGGGGTAGAATTGCTATCACCCTTCTCTAAATATTTGTAGAATTCACCAGGGAATCCATACGAGCTTAGAGTTTTCTTTGTGGGAGGGTTCTTAAATACAAATTTGATTACTTTAATGTATATTGGACTAGTTACACTATTTTTTTAAACCAAAAAAATTTATTTTTATGAATTCAGATATATTTGTTCTAGTATACTAATTTTACTGAACAAATAGTCTCTCCAAATATGTAATGAAATTCACACAATGAAATTACGGTCTCGCTCCAAAATGGTTATCCCTGGTTAGTAAGCAACATTATCTATTTTTTTTTAAAGAGCTTTGTAGTTTGTATCTTCAAAAAATCTCTTCATTTAGCTAAGTTGTCAAATGTGTTGTCATAACATTGTTTATAATATTTCCTCTTTGTCTTGTTTTTTTTAAAGATTTTATTTATTTATTAGAGAGAGAGAGAGAGTCAGAGAGAGCATGAGAGGAGGGAGGGTCAGAAGGAGAAGCAGACTTCCAGCTGAGCAGGGAGCCCGATGCGGGACTTGATCCTGGGACTCCAGGATCATGACCTGAGCTGAACAGACGCTTAACCAACTGAGCCACTGAGGCACCCTCCTCATTTTTTTGATGTCACTAGAATTTTCATAGTATTTTGTACTTGCCTCATTAGTTAACTTGGCCCCATCTTAAAGCTCCCCAGCTGGCAGGGAAGCAAGATAATCAAAATCTCTACTTAGAAAGTTTTCTCTGAAGACATTTAAAGATTTTTAATTGTCCTTCAACTACTTCTTAGGAGGCTGGGTGCATTTGAAAGACTGGTCAACCATTGGGGATGTTAGAGATGTAGGACGTATATAAAAAGATTGAATAAAATCAGTGAAATGAGGGGCGCCTGGCTGGCTCTGTCAGTGGAGCGTGCAACTTTTCATCTCAGGATTGTGAATTCAAGCCCCATACGGGGTGTAGAGATTACTTTTTTTTTTTTAAATCAGTGAAATGAAAAGAATCTGAGTAAGTCACTTAGGTCAACCTTCTGCCATGAGTTAAGTTCATGTTTGAACAACCTGGGCAAATGACATTTTAGCTTAGTTTCTTAAAACTTCTTTCACAAAGATTTTGTTACCTCCCTTTAGACTTCTAGCCCAAAGATAACAAACTTTCTGAAAGGATGCTTCCTAATGTCTGTGCGCATGTGACTCTCCATTTCTGTTCATGCCTTTTAAAATAATTGCTTTGTCCTAGTCTAACGCCCTTTTTCGCTTGGATGGATCCCTTGTACTCTGATTCCACCTACTGGTTGGAGCCTGAAATAACAATGGATTTCACCATCAATCCACTTCCTTTTACTGCTGTGAAGATGGAATTTGTTATTGATGGAAATAAGCATCTCTTCGAGGAATATGGTGACATTCTTTGGATTTTAAAAATCTTAATCTTAATCTTTAATCTTACCCCTCAAATTCCCACCAAATCTGTCCAAAGACCTTAACAAAGCCAGACTATATAGAAGGCATTTTTAGAAGGATGCTCTTGGAATTTTTTTTTTTAAGATTTTATTTATTTATTTGAGAGAGAGAGAACGAGAGATAGAGAGCATGAGAGGGAAGAGGGTCAGAGGGAGAAGCAGACTCCCCGCTGAGCAGGGAGCCCGATGTGGGACTCTATCCCGGGACTCCAGGATCATGACCTGAGCCGAAGGCAGTCGCTTAACCAACTGAGCCATCCAGGAGCCCCTGCTCTTGGAATTTTTATAGAATCCTATCATGCCTAGTTAGACAAGTTTCTGAAGATAAGCCTCTACTGTTGGCTTTTCAGTTATTGGGGAAGTAGAATAAATTCCTTGCAAACGTCTAAGTGATATTTGACAATAGGTCAATGCTAAATTTATAATTAGAGCTTTTTTTCTTAGTGGTTGCCCTAGGGATTACCATTAATATCTAAAGTTATAACAATCTAGTTTGGATTAATGCCAATTTAATTTCAAGAGTATATAAAATTCTGTTTTCATGTAGTTCTGCCCCCTCTCATGCTGTTACTGTCAGAAATTGCATCTTAATACATATATGCCCAACAACTTACATTTGTGATTATTGCGTTATGTGGTTGTCTTTTAAATTAGGGGGAAAAAACATTACAAACAAGTAGTACATTTATACTCTATTTTTATCTTTTTCTACGTAGTTACTTTTACTGGTGCTCTTTATTTTATTCGTGAGGCTTTAAGGATGCCTGACTGGCTCAGTTGGTAGAGCATGTGACTCTTTTTTTTTTAAATTATGTTATGTTAGTCACCATAGAGTACATCATTAGTTTTTGATATAGTGTTCCATGATTCATTGTTTGCATATAACACCCAGTGCTCCATGCAATATGTGCCCTCCTTGATACCCAGCACCGGGCTAACCCACCCTCCCACCCCCCTCCCTTCTAAAACCCTCAGTTTGTTTCTCGGAGTCCATAGTCTCTCATGGTTTGTCTCCCCCTCCGGTTTCCCCCCCTTCATTTTTCCCTTCCTTCTCTTAATATCCTCCAGAGCATGTGACTCTTGATCTTGGGGTTGTAAGTTCAAGTCCCACGTTGGGTGTAGAGCTTATTAAAAAAAAAAAAAAAACAGGGCACCGGGGTGGCTCAGTCGTTAAGCGGCTGCCTTCGGCTCAGGTCATGATCCCAGGGTCCTGGGATCGAGTCCCACATCGGGCTCCCTGCTCAGCAGGAAGCCTGCTTCTCCCTCTCCCACGCCCCCTGTTTGTGTTCCTGCTCTCGCTATCTCTCTCTCTGTCAAATAAATAAATAAAAATCTTTAAAAAAAATAAAAATAAATAAATAAAACAAAAACATGAGGGATGCCTGGGTGATTCAGTCAGTTAAGCACCTGCCTTCAGCTCAGGTCATGATCCCAGGGTCCTGAGATGGAGCCCCACATCTGGCTCCTTGCTTGGCAGGGAGCCTGCTTCTCCCTCTGCCTGCTGCGCCCCCTGCTTTGCTCTCTCTGACAAATAAATTAAAAAAAACAAAACAAAAAACCATGAGGATTCAAGTTCTCTTACTGAGGAAATCTTGAAGTTTTTGTTTATCTGGGAATGTCTTAATTTCTCCATTTTGGAAGATATTTTTGCTGGATATAGAATTCTGGAATGACAGTTGTTTTTTCTTTCAGTGCTTTAAATATATTATCCCCTTTGATATCCATGGTTTCTTTTTTGCTTTTAAAGATTTTATTTTTTTAAGTAATTTCAACACCCAATGAGGGGCTCAAACTTATAACCCTGAGATCAGGAGTTGCTCATTCTAGGGACTGAGCCCGCCAGGCACCTCTGATCTCCATGGTTTCTGAGCAATCAGCTGTTAATCTTATGGAAGATTTCTTGTTCGTGATGAGTTTTTCTCTCTTGCTACTTTCAAGATTCTCTCCATCTCCTTTCATAGTTTGTAATGCATCTGGGTGTGGATCTCTTTCAGTTTATTAACTTGGAGTTCATTGCACTTAGTTGTGTAGATTAATGTTTTTTTAATCAAATATGGGGAATTTTTGGCAATTATTTCTTCAAATATTTTTTCCTGCCCCTTTACCTCTCACCACGTCCATTATGAGTATGTTGGCATGCTTGATGGTATCACAGGTCTCTAAGGCTTGGTTTATTTTCCTTCATTCTTTTTCTGTTCCTAATGCTGGATAATCTCAATTGAAATATCATTAAATTCACTGATTTATTTATTTATTTATTTATTACTGCCTGCTCAAATTTGGTGTTGAGCCCCTCTAGTGAATTTTTCATTTCAGTTATTTTACTTTTCAACCTCAGAATTTCTATTTGGTTCCATTTTATTTTATTTATTTTTTAAATAAAGATTGTATTTATTTATTTATTTGTGGGCATGAGCGAGAGAAAGAGAGATAACACAAGCAAGGCAGGGGGCAGAGGGAGAGGGAGATGCAGACCCCCCTCCGCCCCCTGCTGAGCAGGGAGCCTGATGCAGGGCTCAATCCCATGACCCCAAGATCATGACCTGAGCTGAGGGCAGACACTTAACTGACTGAGCCACCCAGGCACCCCTCTATTTGGTTCCATTTTAAAATTGCTATCTCTTGGGGCACCTTTGTGGCTCAGTCAGTTAAGTGTCTGCCTTCAGCTCAGGTCATGGTCCTGGGGTCCTGGGATCAAGCCCTGTGTGGGGCTCCTTGCTCAGCAGGGAGCCTGCTTCTCCCTCTGGCTCTGCCCCCTGCTTGTGCTCTCTCTCTTTTTCTCTCTTAAATAAATAAATAAATAAATAAATAAATAAATAAATAAATCTTTTAAAATAAATAATAAAGTAAAATTGCTATCTCTTTATTGATAGTCTCTATTTAGTAAAACATTGTTCTCATACTTTTTTATTTCTTTAGACATTATTTTCTTTAGTTATTTAAATCTAATTAAAATAGTTGATTTAAAGTCTTTGTCTAGTAAGTTCAGGGACTTTAGGGACTATTTCTATTGAATTTTTTTCCTGTGTATAGGTGAAACTTTTTTGCTTCTCATATTTTTTTTGTTGAAAACTGAACATTTCAAATAATATAATGTGGCATCTCTAGGAATCAGATTCTTCTGCCTCCTCAAGATTTATTATTGTTACTGGTTTTTTATAGTTGTATTATTGTTTGTCTAGTGACTCCTGAACTAATTCCATAAAATTTTTCAATGGCCCCATGGATGTCGCATTCCTCAGCATTTCTTTTTAAGCATTTTGGTTAGCCTATTATTTATGCCATCATTTTAGGCAGCTATAATGTTAAAACATTCAACAAAAGCTCTTCGTCCATTTCCCTGAGGTATTTAGCAGTGGGAAAGTTTGTGTGATGTTGCATAAGGAAAAGACTTTCCAGGGATGCCTGGGTGGCTCAGTCGTTAAGTGTCTGCTTTTGGCTCAGGTCATGATCCCACGGTCCTGGGATCAGGCCCCATGTTGGGCTCCTTGCTCAGCGGGAAACCTGCTTCTCCCTCTCCCACTACCCCTGCTTGTGTTCCTGCTCTCGCTGTGTCTCTCTCTGTCAAATAAATAAATAAAATCTTAAGAAAAAGAAAAAGAATAAAAAGATAAGACTTTCTAGTAGTCTTCCAGGGAACCATTAGCAGACAGGTCAAATAATGACATTTCTTTGGGAATGAGATTCTTTCCACATCCCTCTCCCCCATTATTAGAAATGCAGGCTGTTATTTTTCAAGGTTACTATGGAACTGGGAAGTGGGGGGTTGGGACTAAGGAAAGGAAATGCCACAAACCTCACTGCTCTTACCAAGATTCGGCTGTTTTTCTTAAATAAATGTTCTCTGGATTGCTGCAAACCTTTGGTTGATTTCCAGAGTCCTAAACCTGATCCTGACAATTTTGCTAGGATTTTTTGTTGTTGGTTTTAGAGATCCTTACTGCGTGAGTTTTGCTGAAATCACCCCAATTAGACCTTTCTTGCTCTCATTTTAAAAATTCATTAAGGGCCCCTGGGTGGCTCAGTCGGTTAAGCATTTGACTCTTGATTGCGGCTTAGGTCATGATCTCAGGGTCATGAGATCTATGCCCAGCATGGAGCCTGCTTAAGATTCTGTCTCTCGCTCTCCCCTTGCCCCTTCCCCCTCTCTAAAAAAATGAGTTAACAATAATTTTTAAAATAAATATTCATTCATATTTATTAAATGCCTACCACAGACAAACACTGTTCTAAGTGGACTGAGGATATAGCATCATGGTTCAGTTGCTGTCTGAGTTTGGGTGTGGTTGGGTGGCAACTTCTTTTGCCCTGATGCATTCATATTTGAACTTTGATACACCATATAGTTTACTCAAATGGATTTGAAGGAGAAATAGTGAAACCTATAATTAGTAGAGAAGGGTGGAGAAGACACAGAGACAAGCGAGGAGTGGCCCTAACTTCAGCAGGTTCATCCCTTTCTTTTCCCCAAATTATCACTTGATTTGCTTAGCTCCTGACTCTCCAGTAGTAGAGTCTCAAATCAGCAGTCCTGGAGTGGGATGGAAACAGGCCCCTCTCTTCTGGCCTCCTCTGGAATGAGAACAGAAAGCTGGCTTGCTGAGAAAAAATCCCCTGTGGGATAGTATTCCAGGTATCTTGTAAGAGATTACTGAATAAGGTGTGCTGGTAGCTTTTTGGAGAACAAAGTATTCAAAGAAAATGTTAGCAGGTGAAAGACCAAAGACTATTTGTGAAAAAGTAGAAATAATCTGGACTCGAAAAAAATAACATCATTGAATAGAATGGTATGGGACAAAATATAAGATATATATATAAATATTTTTTAAAGATGTTATTTATTTATTTGAGAGAGAGCAAGAGAGATAACAGAGGATGAGGGAGAAGCAGACTTGCCACTGAGCAGAGAGCCCGATTTGGGGCTCAATCTGATGACTGCAAGATTATAACCTGAGCCAAAAGCAGAGGCTTAACAGGTGGCCCTATAAAATATATTTTTAAAAAGGATCAAGAAACTTGGGATAATATAAATAAAGAAGAATTCCAAGCACACCAGAACATTGTTTTTTCCTTAGCTGTATTGATGAGTGCTTATCACCAGTACGTTTTTGGTGTGGATGAAGTGGAAATTTATGAGTATCCCTGAATAACTATTATATACATTATATAACTATAATATTGTTAACTTAGTTATGCCTAAGATAATATATAGCATAAGATAATAACCTATTAGGACAAGATGAAAACAATAGGATAATATATAATTTATATAATTTATATAATTGTTATTTCAGAAATACTTTTATTATTTACAATAAAGGTCCACATGCAAAAACCCTTCCAGGTGATATATTATGATGTTTATTCAAGCTAAAACCCTCAAGTCAGGATTCTGATATCCAGAACAAAACTAAATAGGCTAAATCTTTACAGAATAACCATTAAAAAAAAAAAAAAGAATAACCATTAACATGGCTGTTTCCTCTATATGTGTCATGTGATGTGCCAGCAATAAGATTTTATGCAGTTTTGGAAATTATTAAACCCTAGACATTTTCCCCCACCAAATTCCAGGCAGATTATCAGACTGATAACTGCATTAAATATATTTTTAAAAAAGATTTGTTTAAGGGGCGCCTGGGTGGCTCAGTTGGTTGAGCAACTGCCTTCGGCTCGGGTCATGATCCTGGAGTCCCGGGATCGGGTCCCACATCGGGCTCCCTGCTCGGCAGGGAGTCTGCTTCTCCCTCTGACCCTCTTCCCTCTCGTGCTCTCTATCTCTCATTCTCTCTCTCTCAAATAAATAAATAAAATTGTTAAAAATAAATAAATAAAAATAAAAAATAAAAAATATTTGTTTATTTGTTTGTTTGTTTATTTGAGAGAGCACAAGCAGTGGGGAGGGAGAAAGGGAGAGGAAGCCAATGTGGAGCTTGATCCCACGACCCCAGGATCATGACCTGAGCCGAAGGCAGACAACATCAACTGAGCCACCCAGGTGCCCCCATTAAATAGATTTTATTTATTTATTTTTAAAAAGATTTTATTTATTTATTTGACAGAGACACAGGGAGAGAGGGAACACAAGCAGGGGGAGTGGGAGAGGGAGAAGCAGGCTTCCCGCCCAGCAGGGAGCCCGATGTGAGGCTCGATCCGAGGACCCTGGGATCATGACCTGAGCCGAAGGCAGACGCTTAACGACTGAGCCACCCAGGCACCCCCCCCCCATTAAATAGATTTTAAAATGGATCAGAAGAGACAAAAATATTTGACTGAAAGGGTAGTTAAAGAGAAGTAAATAACTAACGGAAGGTCAGCTAGCCTCCCACAGAGCGGTTGGTATTACTGGAGCTGGGTGATTCTCCTTATACAGAAAGCAGGAACAGGGTGATGGGACAAAGGAGACAAGACTGGCCAAAATCAAGCTTTTATCATGTTCTTATCACATGCCAGTGTTATGGGCAAACCACATTCTTGGGGGCCTCAGGGAGTTCATGCTCTGGAGTTTATTTCAAAAGCAGTTTGATTCAAATTTAGAGCAGACACTGAAAGGTTTCCTGATTCTAACTCAAAACAGCTATTAGTTAGATCAGTAAATATAATTGATAGGAAAGTATTTGGAGTAAATTAGTGTAAATATAATACTTAACTAGTGAAGCATGTTGGAAATTTCTTCCTTGCTGCCAGCTTTACTGAGATATAATCCACAAATAACATTGTGTTAGTTTAAGGCATACAACATGATGATTTGGTATATGTGTATGTTGTGTAATGATTCCCACATTAAGGTTAGTTATTACATCTACCTCTTCATAGAGTTATAGTTTTGTGTGTGTGTGTGTGTGTGTAGAATATTTAAGATCTACTATCTTTGCACATTTCAAGTGTACAATATGGGATTGTTAACTGCAGTCATCATGCTGTACATTTGAATCCCTGAACTCACTATAACTGAAAGTTTGTACACGTTGACCACATCTCCCCATATCTCTCTCTCTCAGCCCCTGGCAACCACCATCCTACTATGTTTCTGAGTTCAAGGTTTTTAGATTCCACATAAAAGTGAGATCATACAGTATTTGTCTTTCTCCATCTGACTTATTTCACTTAACATAATGCTCTCAAGTTTCATCCATGATGTGGCCAATGGCAGGATTTCCTTTTTTATTATGGTTGAATAGTATTCCAGTGTGTGTGTGTGTGTGTGTGTGTGTGTACATATCACATTGCTTTATTTATCCACTGACAAACATTTAGATCGCTTCCATGTCTTGGCAATTGTGAATAATGCTGCAATGAACATGGGGATGCAGATATATCTTCAATATAGCAATTCCATTTCCTTTGGATATATGCCCAAAATTGGAATTGCTGGATCATATATGGTTGTTCTATTTTAATTCTTGAGGAACCTCTATACTATTTTTCATAGTGGCTGCCCCAGTTTACACCCCACTAACAATGCACAACACCTGCTGTTTCTCTTCATCTGCAACAACATTTATTATCTTTTTTTCTTTTTAATAATAGCCATTCTAACAGGTGTGAGGTGCTATCTCACTGTGGTTTGATTTTTGTTTTTTAATACAGTTGACATACAGTGTTGTTAATTTCAGATGTATACATAGTGATTCAACATCTCTATATACTATGTATGTATAGCTACCATCTGTTACCACACAAGGATGTTACAATATCATTGACTATATTGCCTATGCTGTGTCTTTTATTCCCATGACTAATTCATTCCATAACCGGAAGACCGTACCTCCCACTCCCCTTCATCCATTTTGTTCATCCCCTACCCTTCTTCCCTCTGGCAACCATGAGTTTGTTCTCTGTATTTACAGGTCTGATTTTGCTTTTTGTTGTTTATCCATTTGTTTTCTTTTTTAGATTTATATATGAGTGAAATCATGTGGTATTTGTCTTTCTCTGTCTGACTTAGCATAGTACCCTTTAAGTCCATCCATGTTGTTGCAAATGGCAAGATCTCATCCTTTCTTTATGGCTGTGTAATACTGAAGTGCACACGTGCATGTGTGTGTTTATGTGTATGTACACACACCACATCTTTTAATCCACTCATTTGTCTACCAATGGATTCTTAGGTTGCTTCCATATCTTAGTTACTATAAATAATGCTGCAATAAACATACGGGTGCATATATTTTCTTGAATTAGTGTTTTTGTTTCTTTGGGTAAATACCCAATAATAGGATTATTGGATCATATGGTACTTCTATTTTTAACTTTTTGAGAAACTTCCATACTGCTTTCCTCCGTGGCTCTACCAATTTACATTCCTATCAACAGTGTGTGAGGATTCCTTTTTCTCTACATCCTTACCAACACTTACTATTTCTTGTGTTTTTGATTGTAGCCATTCGGACAGGTGTGAGATGATATCTCCTTGTGGTTTTGACTTGCATTTCCCTGATGACTAGTGATGTTGAGTAACTTTTCAGGTACCTGTTGGTCATTTGTTGGTCTTCTTTGGAAAAATGTCCATTCAGATCCTCTGCCCATCTTAAAACTGGATTATTTGCCTTTTTTTTTTTTTAACAATTGAGTTGTACAAGTTCCTTCTGTATTTTGGATGTTAACCCTTTATCAGGTAGATGGTTTGCAAATATTTTCTCTCATTCCATAGATTGCTTTTTCATTTTGTTGATGATTTCTTTTGCCGTGCAAAAGCCTTTCATGTAATGTACTTATTTATTTTTGTTTTTGTTGCTTGTGCTTTGGGTGTCATATCCAAAAAATCATTGCTGGGGTGCCTGGGTGGCTCAGTCAGTTAAGCGACCAACTCTTGATTTCGGCTCAGGTCATGATCTCAGGATCATGAGATTGAGCCCTGTGCCGGGCTCTGAGTTCAGTGGGGAATCTGCTTGAGATTTTCTTCCTCTCCCTCTGCCTTCCCCCCACCTTGTTCTCTCTCTCTCTCTCTCAAATAAATAAAATCTTAAAAAAAAAGATTTATTTATTTTAGAGAGGGAGAGGGAGAAGCAGACTCCCTGCTGAGCAGGGAGCCCAATGCGGCCAGGACCCTGAGATCATGACCTGAGCCGAAGGCAGATGCTTAATGGACTGAGCCACCCAGGTGCCCCTAAAGTAAATAAATCTTAAAAAAAAAAATCATTGCCAAGACCAATGTCAAGGGGCTTTTTTCCTATGTTTTCTTCTAAGAGTTTTGTCATTTCAGGTCTTACATTTAAGTCCTTAATCCATTTTAGGTTAATTTTTTGAGATAGGGATCTCTGGCTACAGCCTTGTACTCTTCTTTCATTTGGGACAAATTCCTCTGTCTTCTCATTTTGTCTAAGTCTCTGTGTCTGTTTCTGTATGCTCAGAAAGTCAGCTATGTTTCCTGTTCTTGAGGGTAATGGCGTTATGAAGAAGAGGTCCTGTAATGCCTGCAGCATAGTGTCCTCTGTTCCCCAGGGCCTGGCGCTTCTAGGAGTGTCTCCAGGGTGTGCTGTGTGTGCTCTGCTGTTGTGTCCTGGTCACTTTAACCTTTAGGCCAGTTGTCTGCAGAGGCTCTCTTTACCTGTTTTGGTCAGTGTTTGGTCCCTGGCCTGACCGTGGCTTGTTTTAACTAGGTGTGCTCTGGTCTGCTTGTGAAGTGAGACCTGTTGCTACTGCCATGAGAACGGAGGCCTTGCAAAACTCTTGGGTCTGGAGATGTGGTGCTGGCAGGGGCCAGTTTGGGCCAGTCTTCTGGGGGAGGGGAGCCATCATGCTGGGACTGAAACAGGTGTGACTGGGAAGGGCAGTTCCTCAGAGTTCAGGGGACAGGGCTTGGTGTAAGCCAGTTAGGGAGGTAGTGAGTGTTAGTGATGCACTAGTTCCCACAGGTGGCTCTATGTTTATGCTGAAGTGCAGGGGAGGGAGATAGCACCTGAAGCTCCTTTTTTCCGGGAGGGGTCTCCTTGTGAATGTTGTCTCTCTGGAATGTGCTCCAAGATGAGCAAATAACCTTCCCACTGTGTGCTCTAGGCACTCTTCAGATCGCTGTTTCCACACTGCATGTCCACAGGCTGCCTGCCTGCCTTTTCTCCAAGAGCAGCCCCAATTTCCTCTGATTTCTCGCAGAGTGAAGCAGGCTGACCTTTAAAAATCTAGGCTTTAAGCCCAACTGGTTGCAAGAACTCACAAAATTTGGGCTCTCTTGCTTTCTAAGCCAATTGCTATGGGCAGTCATTTCCCCCATGTGCTCCCCTGTGTGCTAGTTTATCTTTCCCCCTTCTCCGTGTCTGCAGCAGCTCCCTCTGCATTAGAGCAGCTATGATCCTCTTCTCCCCCAAGCTGCATCTCTGAACTTCCTACCTTCTTCGATGTGGCCTCTTCTGTACCTTTAGTTGTGAATCTGTTCTGTCAGTCTTCAGATCAATTTCTGGGGGATTTAGGATGATTTGATAGTTATCTAGTTCTATTCATGGGATGAAGTGAACCTAGGGTCCTCCTACTCCACCATCATCTTCCCCTCCAATCCTAGCACCATATTGTTTTGATTACTATAGATTTCTGATATAGTTTTAAATCAGGAAGTGTAATGACTCCAGCTTTATTATTCTCAAGATTGCTTTGGCTATTTGGGGACTTTTGTGGTTTCATATGAATTTTAGTGTTTATTTTTCTATTTCTGTGAAAAAAAAAACACATTGGATTTTTGATAGGGATTGCATTGAGTCTATAGATGACTTTGGATAGTATGGACATTTTGACAATATTAATTCTTCTGACCCATAAACTTGAAATCTCTTTCTACTTATTTGTATCTTCTTCATTTTTTTTCATTAATGTTTTAGAGTTTCCACATGTACAGATCTTTCACCTCCTCAGTTGAATTTATTCCTAAGTATTTTATTGATTTTAATGCTATTGTAAGTGGGATTTTTAAAAGCTTCTTTTTCAGGAGCGCCTGGGTGGCTCAGCCGTTAAGCGTCTGCCTTCGGCTCAGGTCATGGTCCCAGGGTCCTGGGATCGAGCCCCACATCAGGCCCCCTGCTCCGCGGGAAGCCTGCTTCTCCCTCTCCCACTCCCCCTGCTGGTGTTCTCTCTCTCGCTGTGTCTCTCTGTCAAATAAATAAATAAAATCTTTAAAAAAAAATAAAAGCTTTTTCAGATAGTTTGTGCTTGAAGTGTCTATAAGGCAAGACTGGCCCTATTAGCAGTTAAAAGCTACCTGACACTTACTCTTCATGGTCACTCCAGGGAGAGACAGATAGAAAGGAGAAGGATAATATAGGATAGAACCATGCATTTAAAGACAAATAGTAAAAAATAATAATAATAATAATAAAGACATGTAGTTATTAGGGAAGAAGTTATTAGAAAGAAAATGGAATATAATTTAAGGTATTTCAAAATTCTGGGTTTCATGTTTCTCTAAACTGGTATTCCTTTTTATATCCACTTCCTGTAGACGATGAACATATAGTATAATAAAATTGATTATTTACTTAAGATTTATTTGATGTAGACTAAAATTGAAATTGGATATAATGGTTTTCCCTTGTATCCATATCAACCAGAAACCTCCAGAGGCAACCACAAAGTGTTCCATAGCTAAAAAAGAGAGCTTTGCTGTGTACATGTGTGTGTGTTTGTTGTGGGAATGAGAGAAACACATAAGAATTATTTTAAACTGTAGAAACAAGCTTCCTTGTTTCTCCCAGATCTTTCTCTTTTTAATGAAATTTGCAAGTTTTTAAGTTTAAGAAATACTGAAACACTAATTTACTTTTGCTGTTTTCTTCCCAATCTCCAGGTCTTTCTATTATTATTTAAAAATTTTTAAAGATAGTTTATTTATTTATTTATAAATAGGCTCTGTGCCTGACATGGGGCTCCAACTCATGACCCCAAGATCAAGAGTCACACGCTCCACCAACTGAGCCAGCCAAGTGCCCCATTTTAATTTTTAATGATGGTAAAAAATACATAGAATAAAATTTACCCTCAGTCAGTTTTAATTGTACAGTTCAGGAGTGTTAACTACATTCACATTGTTGTATAACAAGTCTGCAAATCTTGCTTATATCATTCTTCAAAATGTTGATTGCTTGAACATTGCAAACTCTGAGAAAGCTTGTTCTGCCATAATCTTTAATAATATTAAAGCTAACATTTGGGGCGCCTGGGTGGCTCAGTCAGTTAAGTGTCTGCCTTTGACTCAGGTCATGATCCCAGAGTCCTAGGATTGAGCCCCGCAACAGGCTCCCTGCTCCTCGGGGAGTCTGCTTCTCCCTCTGCCCCTCCCCCCCGTTCTCTCTCAAATAAATAAATAAAATCTTTTAAAAAATAAAGCTAACATTTATAGGAATCCAAGTATGTGTCAGGCACTCTTCTAGACACTTCTCATGCATCACATCATTTGATTCTTACACCAACTTTGTAAGATACATGGTATTATTGTTCTCATTTTATAGATGAGGAAACCAAAGCACAGAGAGGTTAATACCTTGTCATGAGTCACACAGCTAACAAATGGCATTCAGTATACAGATTCTTTGCACCATTGTCTTTCTTCTGCAAGACTGGTGTGTTCTGATTGCTAGGGCAGCAAATAGGTGTTTTAAATCTCCCTTTGCAGTGAAGTTAACTTGCTAGAAATTCAAGCTAAATGCATTTGATGTAAGTAAGCACCCCTTTCTAGCTCAGGCAATACTATTTTTTCATTCCATGACTAATACATTACCTGATGCACGGATAGCCCCCATGGCTGGAACCACACCTATATCCATTCTAGCTTCTCTTTTAGATCCGCAGGATTGGAAAATGTTCAATAGGATCCCAAAGTCAACCAATCTTATCTGCTAGAATCAAAGGGCTGGGATAAATGAAGATTAATGGCTGAAGAGGATTAAGGTGTCTTTATTGAGCTTTTAGAAAGGCTGAGAGAAGCAGACGGGAGTAGTGGTGGGCCCTGAAAAAGTTACAAAGGGGAGAGGAGAAAAATTTCATCAGAAAATTCAAAATAGGAGAGAAAGAAAACGTGCCAAAGAATTTATGCGAAGCAGGTTCCTCAGTATTTCTTTCTTCATTTTTCATTCCCTTTGTCTTGACATGTAAAAAATGCTTCATGCCTATGATGTAGCTCAGAATGAAATATTTTTTGCTTTAGGGCATCATTTATCTTTTAGAGTGATTAAAAATGGATTTGAATGTCTTTTATATTTATTTTGTTTGATACCATTTCCAGGCATCTTCATTTATTTGTGCAGTTTCTGTCTGGTATCCTGAGAGGAGTTAGCTCACTTTCTATAAATGATCAGATAGTAAATAATGAGGCTTTGCATGCCAAATGGTCTCTTGTAATCCCTCAAGTCTACCAGGATAGTACAAAAGCAAATGAGTGTTACTGTGCCCCAATAAAACTTTATTTACAAAACTTGTGGGAGGCTGGATTTAACCTGCAGGCTATGGTCTGCCACCCTCTGCCTAAAGAACTCCCTTTAATATTGCTTGTAGCACAGATCTGGCAATACATTCTCTCAGCTTTGGTTTCTCTGAAAAAGTCTTTTTCCCTTCATTATTGAAAGATATTTTTGTTGGCTATAGAATGCTGAATTTTGTTTTTTTTTTTCCTTCAGTATTTTGAAAATGTCAATCCATTATCTTCTGGTTAACATTGTTTCTCATGAGAAGTTTGGTATAATTCTTACCTTTATTTTTCTATATATAATGTGTTTTTTTCCCCCTCTGGCCATCTTCAAGACTTCCTCTTTATCTCTGATTTTCAGCAGTTTGAAAATAATGTGATTAGGGGTGTGTGTGTGTTTTAAGTAGGCTCCACACCCAGCGTGGAGCCCAATGCAGGGCTTGAAATCACAACCCTTCAAGACCTGAGCTGAGATCAAAAGTCGGACGCTTAACCAACTGAACCACCCAGGCACTCCTAGGTGTGTTTTATTTTGGCATTTATCCTCCTTGGAATTCTCTATGATTCTTGGATCTGTTGTTTGATGTCTTTTATTATTTTTGGAAAATTCTCACCTATTATCTCTTCAAACATTTCTTCTGCTTGTTCTTTCTCTCTTCTCTTTCTAGGATATATTTTAAACTATTTGATATGTTCCTGCAGCTTTTGGATATACTGTTTGATTTTTTTTTTTCCAGTTTTACTGAGAAATACTTGACATACATCCCTGTATAAGTTTAAGGCATAAAGCATGATGGTTTGATTTACATACATTGTGAAATGATTACCATAAAGGTTCAGCTAACATCCATCATCCATCTTCTTGTATAGATACAGTAAAAAGGAAAAAAAAAAAGAAAAGAAAAAACATTTCTCCTTGCAATGAGAAAGAACTCTTAGGATTTACTCTTTTAACAACTTTCCTATTTGGGGATCCTGGCTGGCTCAGTTGGTGAAGAATGTGACTCTTGATTTCAGGGTCATGAGTTTAAGCCCCCTATTGGGCATGAATCCTACTTAAAATAAAAATAAAATAAATTTAAAAAATAACTTTCGGGGTGCCTGGGTGGGTCAGTCGTTAAGCGTCTTCCTTCGGCTCAGGTCATGATCCCAGGCTCCTGGGATCGATCGAGCCCTGCATCGGGCTCCCTGCTCAGTGGGGAGCCTGCTTCTCCCTCTCCCACTCCCCCTGCTTGTGTTCCCTCTCTCGCTGTGTCTCTCTCTGTCAAATAAATAAAATCTTTAAAAAAATAAAAATAAAAAAATAAAAAGTAACTTTCCTATAAATCCTATAGCAGTGTTTGCTACAGTCATCATGATGTACATTACATCCTTAGTATGTGTTTATCACATAACTGGAAGTTTGTACCTTTTGACCACCGTCCTTCAATTCCCCTTCCCTTCCCCTCTGTCTCTGGTAACCAAGTATAATCTCTTTTTCTATGAGCTTTGTTTTGTTATGTTTTGCTTTTTTAGAGACAGAGTGTGCATGTGAATGTGGAAGTGGGGGGTGGGTGAGAGGCAGAGGGAGAGAGAGAATCTTTTTTTTTTAAAGATTTTATTTATTTATTTATGGACTTGGTCCATAAATGGACTACCATGACCAAGATGTTACAGAGTGCCCAAGAATTCTGACCGGGAGAGCCAAGATCTGGGAGTGGTTTTCTTTAGGAAACAATTCTACCAAAAAGAACATGGGAATAGAAGTAATTTAAAATACTCAAGACACATTAAATTCACAACTGACTCCAAATTGCCATTTAGTATGCTTGGTATTATAGGATATAAAAACTACCCCATCAATGGAATGTTGAGCTGACCCCAAGACAATCAAAGCCTCCCACATTCAATATCCCACTATTTCCTGGTTGTACCAAAAAATAAACAACCAGCAAATGATTTCACCTCTTGGGCACCTGGGTGGCTCAGTTGGTTAAGCCACTGCCTTCGGCTCAGGTCATGATCCTGGAGTCTCGGGATCGAGTCCCGCTGACCCTCATCCCTCTTGTGCTCTCTATCTCTCATTCTCTCTCTCTCAAATAAATAAATGAAATCTTTAAAAAAAAAGATTTCACCTCTTAAGAAAAAGCATTTACACTGAAAAAATGGGATGAGGTGGGATTCCCTCCTTAAAAATGTTTCTAGAGCTACTAAAAAACTTGCATTTACAAAATAGTTGATAAAAATATTCCTCTGGGTTGTACAAGAAGGGCGACAGGGACCACTGATAAGACATGGTTTATGGTATTAATCAGACTTGGCTTCTTTCTCTCCTGCTTCATCGGAGGCTGGACTCTCCTCATTTTTAATTTCTCCGTTTTCTGCAGGTAAGTCTTTCGTTTCTTGGTTAGCCATTTCAGCCTGTTTTCCGTTTGCTCCCCTTTGCCCCTTTGTTTGCACTTTTTTGTCTGAAGATTTATCCTTTCCTGCCGCCTTTTTTGGCTTCGTTTCTACTTTTGCAGGAGCAGGTTTAGCTGACAACCTCGCGGACCTCCTCCTGGTCTCCTCCTTCGCCGCCCACTCGGCGGAGCTGACCTTCCTCTTGGGCATAGTGGCGGCGGGGCGGGCGTGTGCCGGGTGACTGCGGGCCGGGGCGCGCCCAGAGCCTTCGCGAAGCTGGGCTGCCTGGCCGCTGCCACTCCTCCCGCGGCCCGAGCTGCTGCTACCCGCCGCGGCGGCGGTGGGAGAACCGGATGGAGAAAATCCTTTTTCAGAAATTTCTCTTGAGGGGCGCCTGGGTGGCTCAGTCGTTAAGCGTCTGCCTTCAGCTCAGGTCATGATCCCGGGGTCCTGGGATCGAGCCCCGCACTGGGCTCCCTGCTCCGCGGGAAGCCTGCTTCTCCCTCTACCCCTGCTTGTGTTCCCTCTCTCGCTGTTTCTCTGTCAAATAAATAAATTTAAAAAAAAAAAATTTCTCTTGACTTAGATGAGAAATTTCTGTCTCTTGGGATCATAGAGCTGGAAGGATTCCCAGCTCCTTCTTCACTACCTGAAGGAAATCCTGTGCACAGTGGGACTGAAAGAGTGGGAGAAAGGAGTCCTCACAGCATCAGTGCCTAATTTCAGGCCATAACGGTTCCAGTTTCTCTAGTTCCTTTGGTTCTTCATGTCTGATCCACCCGTTACCAAAAATTCTTTCTTGTTTAAGTTGGTTTGATTTGGGTTGTTCTTTGCTCCAGAAAGTATCCTCACTAATTTATACCCCAGGTAGCATTCAAGTCTTGCCCTTATAAAGAATACAGTGAAGAAACTTAGGGTTGATATGTCTTTTGCATACATACATGCTCTCTTTCCTCATTAGGAAACATTTCCAATATAGGAGGTGCTGGGTCATAGAAATCTGAAAGTTTTTTTTTTTTAAAGATTTTATTTATTTATTTGACAGAGAGAGACATAGCAAGAGCAGGAACACAAGCAGGGGGAGTGGGAGAGGGAGAAGCAGGCTTCCTGCAGAGCGGGGAGCCTGATGTGGGGCTCGATCCCAGGACCCTGGGATCATGACCTGAGCCGAAGGCAGACGCTTAACAACTGAGCCACCCAGGCGCCCTGAAAGGGTTTTGATGTGTGTGAAATTGCCTTCAGAAAGGTCGTCCATTTATACTTTTATAAGGAGTGTATATGTCTCTATTTTCACATAGTCACAAGAATATTGAGTAGTATTAATTTTTTAAATTCCCAACTAGATAAAAGACATACTGCTTTTCTTTTTCTTTTTTTTAAATTTTATTTATTTATTTGACACACAGAGAGAGAGAGATCACAAGTAGGCAGACAGGCCAGCAGAGGGAGAGGGAGAAGCAGGCTCCCTGCCGAGCATGGAGCCGGATGAGGGGCTCCATCCCAGGATGCTGGGATCATGACCTGAGCCAAAGGCAGACTGTTAACCGACTGAGCCACCCAGGTGCCCCAATATACTGCTTTTCTATTGATAACTGTTCCCATACTTGTGTTCCCAAGTATGTCTTAATAATAAAAAGAGAACAAAGATCAAATGGATTGAAATTTCGAATGAAACCAGAAAAAAAGGAGGAGTCCAAATTTGTTCTGACAGCATTACCGCTGTGAATACTCAACCCTGGGTTTTCCCCCAAAATAGGTATTAAGGACTGGCTGAGCCAGTATGAATGTTTCAGGGAGAAATAAATTTGAGGAAGCGAACAGAAGTCCTACCCAGGGTTACCACCTTAGCCTGAGGCTCCAGTAGGTGATTGGCTAGAGCATTAATCAAAGCTCCACACCCTGTGTGGTTTATATATATGTTATAGCAGGGACGCAGGCTTCTGGTTCCTGCTCTTGGGGAATCTCACCCACAAGGATGTGGACTCAGCTCCTTCTAGGAATATTGACTCTATCACCAGCCATTGCAGAAAAATATCTCCCGTAAGTGCTTGGTGTCAGAGTTGATTTAGGGCAGGTGGCTTGTCTATTTTTCTCAAATGTAAATATGGGAGAGAAGAGATAACCTCTGATTTATTTTAATTTCCTTCTCATCTGTTCCTTCTTTGGTTCTATTTCTCCTTTACCCAGAGAGAAAGGCAGAGGCACTGAAAGGAAGTTTTCAGAAAAAAAAGAGGGGGCGACTCCTCATACCCTGAAAATAGAATCATTTTCCTTCCTGGTACCCTAGGTGTAGGTTCTCAGTGATGGCCTCCTAATTGTGGTTGGTTTAAGGATGTACACAGCTTAAGGCTGAGTTATTTGTTACTCATCTGCTTCTCCATTATAGAAAATAAGGTTCATAAAGGCAGGGAATCAGTCTGTTTAATTCACTGCTATATGCTGAGTGCTTAGGAGAGGGCTTAATTTTTCACTGAATGAATGAATCATTACTGACCTGAAATCCTTTTGCTTCCTTAATAGAAACTCTCTGGTGACAGTACCAGCCCAGCTTAACTTCCCCTCTACCCAGAAAGTTTGTTTGGCTCTGCGCCCGGGGTTTCATGATGTAAAATTCACTATTACTCCGGACACCCAGGACAAGACCCAGAAGTTGCTAGAAACCTCTGAATCGAAGAAAAGGCACTTGCAGTGCATCTCCTTTCTGGTAAGCACAGATTCAACCCCAACTTTTCTCCCTTCCTTTCTTATCCTCCTTCCTAGGCACTTAGGTAATCTACTCTTGTCACAGTCTTCAAACCTGTCTCCCCTAAACCTAAACTCAACTCCTGGCCCTAACGCATTCATAGTTTCCTTGACCTTGGCTTTCTTCTTTTAGTTTTTGACTAATCTCTGAATATGGTTTCCCTTCTTCTTCCTGGCAACTTGTTTCATGGCCCTACCCTTGCTACCCCCCATCTAACTCAGTTGGTTCCATTCCCCAAAATCCTACTCCTCCACAGAGCTAGTTCCCTTCTCTTGTTCAGGTACCACCTCCTGCTGGTGGCACAGAAGAAGTGGCTACAATCTGGGTGTCAGCGACCGGAAGTAATATCAGCTTGGAGGAGAAGAGAAAGGTTCTAATTCAGAGGCAGGGGAATGGCGTCTTTATACAAACTGACAAACCTGTCTACAACCCAGGGCAGGAAGGTAAGAGATGCACAGATGGGATTCGACAAAAGACAGGGCAAACCACTGCAAATATTCAGAAAGAGGGGCTTTGTGGTTTGGTGGGAGGTCTATGGAACAAGGCAGGAGGGAGGAAGGGTCACAGGTGTTGAAGACACGCTGTGTTACATAAGCAGGAGTAAGTGGGTGGAGTTGCTAGTATGTGTGTGTATCTGTAACAAAAGTACACATTTATTCCTGGGATGGAATTTTGCAAGTTTAACTGGGCTGCTGTGGACCAGCTGCTTGGATGTGAATAAAAGCATCAAGGGCATTTGGCTTGAGCCCCTGGTATTTGTACTTGGTGCCTTCTTCCTTAGAAGGGCATTCCATTCTAACGTTTCCAAGTCAGGAGCTGTGAAGAGAAACCCTTTGGGGGCTTTGATTTCTCTCCCAGACTCAGTTTTTTTTTTTTTTTTTAAGTAAAACCTGTTGGAATTTTGCTGACTCAGAAGTATGTGTGGGGAAGTAGAAAAGGTGGAAGAAAGATTCAGCGAGGGGAAAATCCCCTTTGACAATGCCACCCGTTCTGTTCTAGTGCACTTCCGCATTGTCACCCTGAACAGCAGCTTTGTTCCAGTGAATGACAAGGTGAGAATTTAGTTGATAAGAGGGAAAGGGAGAGGAGTAGGGCAGACTGAGAGAGAGTAGGCAAAAGGAGAAGAGATTCTTTCTAAAAGTGTGATGAGGTGAAGTCCTCTGAGTTGCATAATGTCTGTGCTAGCCTCAAGGTATAAGTCTAAACCCTCCTTGTCCCATCTCCTAAAAACAGGCAGCATGCCCCATTCTCAGGGGGATAGCTGAGAACATCCATTAGGTTAACATTCCTGAGAAATGCTCATATTGAAAGGGTTTTTAAAGGGCACCTGGGTGACTCAGTCGGTTAAGCGTCTGCCTTCGGTTCAGGTCATGATCCCAGGGTCCTGGGATCGAGCCCCACATCGGGCTCCTTGCTCAGGAGGGAGTCTGCTTCTCCCTCTCTCACTCCCCCTGCTTGTGTTCCCTCTCTCACTGTGTCTCTCTCTGTCAAATAAATAGAATCTTAAAAAAAAAAAAAAGTACATTACGTGCCAAAGGTAAAAAGGTGGCAACATTTGGCGATTACTTAAATGCTCCTTGAACAGCTCAATCCCTGGAATCCTAAGCCTTATGGTACGTTTGATCTCAATTTAGGGCTTGTGTCGTTTTTTACATTTCTGAAACACTTACCTCTCGGAATCCCTGTTGCGTTCTTTCTCCTTCAGTCACAGCCCAGGATACATACTGTGTCATGAAGCTTTTAAAGAGAATGACAGGGCAAGCATTATTTTTATTTCCCTCTCCATGTTCTCAGAGCTTGTTTCCTTTCCCTATACAGACAGTGAAGCGATCAGCTTATTGATTAGTAGCTTCCTCCACCACTACTTTCTTCCCCAATTTAGAATTCTTTTCAGTTGCTCCTTCCTATCACCTATACCTTTTTTCATCAATCTGGCTTAATATTGCTGACTTTCTCAACAGACTCTTAATCCCAGAGCTGAAAGGAGGAAGTGCTAGGGGCGAGCGTGACCGCCACAGCCAAGCGTTAGTTCAGACTCTATCGCCCCCTGAAGGTGGATCTCAGTAGCTACCCTTGTTACACTATCTTTGCTCTGCTCAGATTAGACCCCATTACTGAGAGTTGTTCAGATTTCCAACCTTATTCTCTATTTCTGTTGTAAAATTACACCTCCTCTTCACATCGTCTCTTTAGCCATCCCCCCACTCCAAGTTCCAACTTGAAACACAGAAAATTTGAAACTCCAGTTTGAAACACTGAGATAAACGGAAGGAATTTTACTAAGAAACTGAGGGACAAAAATTGTGAGGTTACAGAGCACAATATTTTATCCTTAAGCAACTGAAGTATACTTGAGATTAACTGAGCCTCTCTGGGTTGGTTGCTACACCATTTATTCAGAAATCTCAGCCTGCTTCCAGTTGGAAATGCTATCTTCCTAGCATTGTTGAACACTTGGTTTTTTCTGGAGCCTACTTCTGGATAATTGGTGTCCTCCCTGCTTCTTGACTCTCTGTGTGAGAAAAGTACTTTGTCATCTGAGATGTGTTCTTTTTCTGTACTTTTTAGCAATCCATAGTAGTCTCATTTTTGTCTCCTTATTGTCTGTATAGCTCTGGTTTGTAAAAAATCCTGTCTCCCCCTTGATCCTGAGGGAAAGCAGGATGTGCAACCCCAAAATGGGCCACTTTGCCACGTGGATTATTTTGAGCTGAAGGCAGTGAAGAGCCAAAATACTCAGGAAAAATATTTTACCTCTCCTTTAACTGACTAAAAGAACTTATACAGTGGGGGAGGCACTGGGTGGCCCAGTCAGTGGAACGTCTGACTCTTGATCTTGGCTCAGGTCATATTTCAGGGTCGTGAAATCGAGCCCTACTTTGGGCTCCATGCTCAGCATGGAGTCTGCTTGAGATTCTTTCTTTCCCCCTCCCCCTGCTCATGCTCTCTGTCTCTCTCTAAAATAAATAAATAAAATCTTAAAAAAAAAAAGGAACTTATATGGGGGCATGACCCAGTTACCAGATATAACTTTTTTATCTAAAAGATTTATCTGCATGGTAGGGCAAACGTTTGATTACCAACCATCTGCTCTTCTGATCTTCCTGTGAATTGTCCTATTTCCCGCTGAAGCCCCAGGCCCCTATTTCTCATTCCTTAGCTCAATTGCCTGGCTGCCTTTGAGTCTCATTGTCTTTGTGGGGCTCCCAAATGTATGTAATTAAATTTTTCTCCTGTTAATCCATCTTATGTCAATTTAATTATTAGACCAGCCAAAAAACCTAGAAGGATAGAAGGGAAAATTTTCTGTTCCTATAATCCTTATCTCTCATTTTTTGGCTTTTCTGAAGAATTGCCATTATCCTGGATATCAAGGTTGATAGTTGTATTTAGTGATGCTCTGCTTGTCTTCACTGGTTGACATCACGTGGTACTTGGTTCAAGAATCAAAGGCAAGCACCATCTTGATTTCATTCCCTTTTCCTTCCAAGTGAGATCCAGTTCTTGTACCGTCTCTGAGACCCCTATATTTAAATTCCAGCTTTCAATCCCATTTAGTTTTTAAGTGTATATAATACTAACTGGAATGCCCTGAGTTCAGTAAGTGTACAGTCTCTCATCAGAGTCTTAATTGTATTAACATTTTAGACATTCTCTCTTTTTTAAGATTTATTTGAGAGAGAGAGGTGGCAGGGGTAGAGGGAGAAGGAGCGAGAATCTGAAGCAGACTCTGCAATGAGCGTAGAGTCTGATTCGAGGCTTGGTCTCATGACACTGAGATCCTGACCTGAGCCAAAACCAAGAGTTAGTGCCTTAACCGACTGCACCACCCAGACGCCCCTAACATTTTAGACATTCTAATTACCAATTTCCTTAGCTATGATTTTGTACACTTCTAACAATTGCAATTTGAAAAAATCAAAAGATCTTATACAAACAACACAATAAAAAGATAATTTTCTCAAAGATTATCTGGTGCGGTCATTTTGTTCTCGACTTTTTATTACAAGAATTTTCAAGGACGCCTGGGTGGCTCAGTTAAGCATCTGCTTTTGGCTCAGGTCATGATCCCAAGGTCCTAGGATCGAGTTCCGCATCGGGCTCCCTGCTCAGCGGGGAGTCTGCTTCTCCCTCTGCCTGCTGCTCCCCCTGCTTGTGCTTTCTCTCTCTCTCAGACAAATAAATAAATTAATTAAAAAAAAAAGAATTTTCAAACATAACATTCATTATGTTTCATTTTGCCATACTCATTTTAATCGATATTTTTTCTTTTTTTTCTGAATCATTTAAAAGTAAGTTGCAGACATCTTAACATGTTACTCCTGAACACTTTAGCACGTATCTTTTTAAAAGTAGATCTTAGGGGCGCCTGGGTGGCTCAGTCGTTAAGCATCTGCCTTTGGCTCAGGTCATGATCTCAGGGTCCTGGGATCGAGTCCCACATCGGGCTCCCTGCTCAGCGGGAATTCCGCCTGCTTCTCCTTCTCCCACTCCCCCTGCTTGTGTTCCCTCTCTCACTGTGTCTCTCTCTCTCTTAAATAAGTAAAAAAAAAATGATAATAATAAAATAAAAGTAGATCTTAGGGGCACCTGGCTGGCTCAATCAGTGGAGGGTGCGACTCTTGATCTTGGTGTTGTGAGTTTGAGCCATATGGTGGTGTAGAGATTACTTAAAATCAAAATCTTTAAAAAGAATAAAGAAAAGTTCCATCTTAAACGATCATGGTATCATTATCAAACCTAAGAAAATTAACAATAATCATTTAATATCATTTAATACCCAGTCTTAAATCAGGTTTTTTCAAATGAGTTTGAGGGTTTTTTTTTCAAACTAGGATCTGATCAAATTCATGCATTACATTTGCTTATGCCTTTTAAATTTCTCTTAATTTAAAATAATCTTAATTTTTCATTTTTGACTTTTTTTTTCTTTTGAGAGAGAGAGAGAAAAAGTGATCAGGCTAAATGACTTGTAGAATGTCCCCATTCCAGAATATGACATTGACTTTTGAGGAAGCGTAGTTGTCTTACAGAATACTCAACATTCTTGATTTGTCTGATTATTTCTTTATTTGTGTAGTCTAACTTGTTTCCCTATCGTAGTAGGGAAGTAGTTCTGAGGTCTTAATTAGATTTAAGCTAAACATTTTTGGCAAAAATATTTATTAGGCAATGCTATGAATCTCCAGTGTACTCTTCAGGAGACACATAATGTCAGGTTGTCCCATTATTAGTGATGATGAGTTTGATTACTTGCTTAAGGTGGTGACAGCCTAATAATTTCTCCAGTGTAAAGGTATGTCTTCTTTAAAAAAATTTTTAAACTTATTTAAATTTTTATTTTTTTTTCAGTATTTATTTTAGAGTGAGGGAGCATGAGCTGGGGGAGAGGCAGGGGAAGAGGGAGATGCGGACTCCCTGCTGAGCATGGAGCCCGATGTGGGGCTCTATCCCAGGACCTTGGGATCATGACCTGAGCCAAAGGCAGACACTTAACCGACTGAGCCACCCAGGCGCTCCTAAGTTTTTTTATTTATTTAATGTAAGTTCTATGCCCAACATGGGGCTTGAACTCACAACCTGGAGATCAAGAGTCCCATGCTCTACTGACTGAGCCAGCCAGGTGCCTCCGTCTTCTTTTTTTCTAATTAGCAAGTAATTTTGGTGACACTTTGGCGCCTAGCCCAATAACCTGTTCACCACTAACCTTTTGGTTTTAACATGCATTTTCTTGAAGTCCTTTGATAGAACTCTTTTTTTTTATTTTTTTAAATTTTTTAAAGATTTCATTTATTTATTTGACAGAGAGACAGACAGAGAGAGAGCACAAGCAGGGGGAGCAGCAGAGGGAGAGGGAGAAGCAGGCTCTCTGCTGAGCAGGGAGCCGGATGTGGGGCTGGATCCCTAGGACCCTGGAATCATGACCTGAGCCACATGCAGATGCTTAACTGACCGAGGCACCCAGGCGCCCTGATGTAACTCTTTTAAACAAAATATATTTTAGAAATTAAATGTTACGATGTTGCCAGTGACATTCAGACAGCAGAGGAGGAGTCAAGGAGATAATTGGCTCCCAAGAAGAAGTTTTTCTGTTTGTTTGTTTTTTTATGATTTTTTTAAAGGTTTTATTTATTTATTTGACAGAGAGACAGCGAGAGCAGGAACACAAGCAGGGGTAGTGGGAGAGGGAGAAGCAGGCTTCCTGACGAGCAGGGATGTGGGACTCGATCCCAGGACCCTGGGATCATGACCTGAGCTGAAGGCAGACGCTTCATGACTGAGCCACCCAGGCACCCTCCCAAGACGAGGTTTAAACATCGGGGAGCTTCCAGATGTTAAAACTTTCTTTTAAGGCATGTTGTGGTAGAACTCAGCCCCAGAGCACTAAGGGACGCTGAAGGGTCTGAGGCTTCATTTCTTTTTTTTGTTTGTTTGTTTAAGATTTTATTTATTTATTTGACAGAGAAACAGCGAGAGAGGGAACACAAGCAGGGGGAGTGGGAGAGGGAGAAGCAAGCCTCCCACTGAGCAGGAGCCCGATGCGGGGCTCGATCCCACGACCCTTGGATCATGACCTGAGCTGAAGGCAGATGCTTAACGACTGAGCCACCCAGGTGCCCCCGAAGCTTCGTTTCTTCAAATGTTCTGGAGACTGGCAATCCCTTTGAAGAAATTTATTCTCTCTCCTCCCCTAGCAAATAAGCTTTTACTCCATTGTTACCCTGATGAGGGCACAAAAGAGCCATTTAGGAAGAAGAAATGGGCAACAGAGAAAGAAAGAAGCCCTTGTGAACTTTCTGCTTTCAGCCCATCCTTATTGCTTATCCTGCTTTAACCCACATCACCTGGGGGCGCCTGGGTGGCTCAGTTGGTTAAGTGACTGCCTTCGGCTCAGGTCATGATCCTGGATCCCGGTATCGAGTCCCGCATCGGGCTTCCTGCTCAGCGGGGAGTCTGCTTCTCCCTCTGACCCCTTTCCCTCTCGTGCTTTCTATCTCTTATTCTCTCTTAAATAAATAAATAAAATCTTAAAAAAAAAAGGGACAAAGCTGAAATATTTAAAAAAAAACCCCACATTATCTAATTTTTTTTTTCAGTACTCCATGGTGGAGCGGCAGGTAAGTCGAAGTTTCCTTTTCTTTTCTGTCAGTTGTGGAAAAGGGGAAATGAATTTGGTGCTAAACCTTGAAGCCCCAGAAACAACTCAATCTTGGCGCAGAGCCCGAGACTCTGCCCAAGTACTGAGCACCCAGAGCTCACCCAAGCTGCGCCTGTTCTCCTGCCTGCGCCCCCCACCCTCTCAGTCCTGAGGCTCTGTAGAGGACATCACTCCGCTGCAACTAGCCCTCCCCCTCTGAATCCTCTGACTTCTCTGCGCCATGCCGGTTCATCCAGGCTTGGCTCTGTCCTCTTACTCTAGTGACTATTTTCATAGACACTCAGCTGTTGAATATGACACAAATACCTGTGGGAAGTGCTAAGAATGAAAGGGACTAGAAGAATGAATGCCCCACAGCAACCCTTCCATTGTTCTGTTAGATTATCTTTTGGGTATCTTGTGATAAAGTCCTTCAGCATTGCCCCTAAATAGGTACCAAGAATAAACACTCTTTGTAAAGGACATATGAAAGCCCACTTTCTGAAACTGGTGATAATCCCTTTGAGGACTCAGTCTGATTATTTGAATCCACAAAGATGCTTTTCATCCCAAGTGGGGTTGGACCTATAGGAAAATTTATTTCATTTAGTAATAAAGAAAATTATAAATGAAACAAGGAGCTGTTCTTCCTGGATACAGACCACGGGGGTCGTGAGCAATGAGTGGGATTTTTTTACCTGCGCTTTGTGTCTTTACCTGCTTTTTTGCAGTGCATAGTGAGAAACAGGCCTGTACCTCATGAGTTTCATTACAAATAGCAACAGGATTGCACAGTGGCTGGAGGTGGTGCCTGAGCAAGGCATTGTAGACCTGTCCTTCCATTTGGCACCAGAGGCAACGCTGGGAACCTATACAGTAGAAGTGGCTGGGGCACGACCTTTGGCACCTTCAGTGTGGAAGAATAGGGTAGGTGGGAGAATTAGTAGGTCAACGTGTTGGACATAATCTTGTCCCCAGATCAGCAAAGGTAAAGTAAAATCTATGGGAAGGGATTTTTTTTATTCATTTTCAAATCCATGCTAAACCAGCCAATAGCTTCAGGAGCATTTTTGCCTTCATAATCCCCCTTAATTTAATTAATTTAAATATGGCTGTTCTTATACCCCTCTGTCCACTACCTGTATGATCAAATCCTCTTCCTCTTCCCTTCCTGTTTCTGTTTCCACTCTATCCAGTGTTGCCGAAGTTTAAGGTGGACGTGATAGAGCCCAAGCAGTGGAAGAATCCTTCTTAGTGAAAATCTGTTGTAGGTAAGAACAAAGCTCTGGATCTGGTGGAGAGTAAAGCTATATTGAGAAGCGTGACATCGGAGTGTCATGGGGAGAGAGATTATGGAGGCAGTAGTGAAAACTTAGATATTTTATGTGGTCCAGAGTCACGACTTCTCCAAGAACACATTTTCTAATTGTGTCTCTACCCTTACTTTGCACCACTCGCTCGCTCAATCAGCATTATTGATTCAGTGTCCACCTTATGCAGAACACAGTACTGAGTCCCATGGAGAGATAGGAGTAAGGACAATGAAAAACACGGCCTCTGTCCTTCCGATGGTACTTATTGTGTAGTGGCAATATTATAAGGCTTTGAGTAAAACAGGGAAGTGAACAAGACTAATGAAGGATTGTTAGTACTTTGAGAAGTTGGAGTAGGGGAAAGAAGGGACAGTGGTGTTTTGGAAGAGGAGGGTTGGATCTCAAGTGCAATCTCCCAACTCTGACTTCTCATGCTTTTCTGGGTTAGGTACACCTACGGAAAGCCCATGCTAGGGGTAGCCCAGGTATCGGTGTGTCAAAAGGCATATACTTACCATTTTCCAGAGGCAGAATGGGAACAGCTACCTCACAAATGCAGGAACCTTTCTGGACAGGTGAGTAAATAGGATGTAGAAAAGGAACCTTATTCATATGTCCTAATGAGTAACTAAGTACCTATATAAAAAAGTGGTAAAGGAATTTAAGAAACAAAACATGAACATAGGGGGAAAAAAAGAGAGAGGCTCTTAACTATAGAAAACAAACTAAGGGTTGCAGGAGAGGAGAGGGGTGGGGGGATGGGTTAAATGGGTGATGGGCATTAAGGAGGGCACGTGATGTAATGAGCACTGGGTGTTATATGTAAGTGATGAATCACAAAATTCTATTATTGAAACTAATATTACACTCTATGTTAACTGAAATTTAAATAAAAACTTAAAAAAGAAAAAAAATACATTGAAAGGTGGTAAAAATAAAAAGTGGCAAAAAGCCCAAAGTAGGGGTGCCTGGGTGGCTCAGTTGGTTGGGCGACTGCCTTCGGCTCAGGTCATGATCCTGGAGTCCTGGGATTGAGTCCCGCATCGGGCTCCCTGCTCAGCAGGGAGTCTGCCTCTCCGTCTGACCTTCTTCCCTCTCGTGCTCTTTCTCTACCATTCTCTCTCTCAATAAATAAATAAAAATCTTTAAAAAAAAAAGCCCAAAGTAGAATCATTTCATACAATTATTGCCCCAGTTCCAAAGAACAAAGCAATCTTCTTTATTCTAAACAGATGAAGTCTTATTTATTTATTTATTTATTTATTTTCTTTTTAAAGATTTTATTTATTTATTTGACAGAGAGAGAGACAGTGAGAGAGGGAACACAAGCAGGGGGAGTGGGAGAGGGAGAAGCAGAGCAGAGAGCCTGATGTGGGGCTCGATCCCAGGACCCTGGGATCATGACCTGAGCTGAAGGCAGCTGCTTAACAACTGAGCCACGCAGGCATCCCTTTATTTTTATTTTTTTTTAAAGATTTTGTTTATCTATTTGACACAGAGAGAGAAAGAGAAAGCACAAGCAGGGAGCGGGAGAGGGAGGAGCAGATCCCCCACTGCCGAGCAGGGAGCCCAATGCGGGGACTCGATCCCAGGAGCCTGGGATCATGACCTGAGCCGAAGGCAGACAGCTAACCGACTGAGCCACCCAGGTGCCCCAGATGGAAGTCTTTTTTAGAATCTGCCTTGGAGTCAAGAAATTAACCTAAATCCTTGGGAGATACAACTTTCCTGCCCTGCAGTTGGTTCTTTTCCCTCCTCTCATATCTTGGACCTTCAAAGTTGTTTCATGATTGTGTATGTGCAGGTGTATACTCTATTGTTATAGGAGAGTTTTTCTGTCTTCAAGGTAGAGAAACTAAAGCACGGAGATAAGAATTTCTTTTGATAGTACGTTATGAAACGGGAGTAAAAGTTAGATTATTCATCCTCTCTTTCTCCCTGATTGCTTCACTAGACTGACAAAGCAGGATGCTTCTCCACTTCTGTGGACATGTCCACCTTCAACCTCACTGGTTACATGTACAGCCACACCATCAATATTGTGGCTACTGTGGTGGAGGAAGGAACAGGTAAGTGGGATAGTCCTTGGTTCCTTTAAAAAGAGAAAGGGGCGCCTGGGTGCCTCAGTCATTGGGCGTCTGCCTTCGGCTCAGGTCACGATCCCAAGGTGCTGGGATCGAGTCCCACATCAGGTTCCCTGCTCAGCGGGAAGCCTGCTTCTCCCTCTCCCGCTCCCCCTGCTTGTGTTCCCTCTCTCGCTATGTCTCTTTCTGTCAAATAAACAAATAAAATCTTTAAAAAAGAAAGGAAAGAAAAGAGAAAGGAGAAGTGCTGTTCTAGGGATAAACTTACTCAGAGGACTCAAGACTGACCCTCACTAGTGTTTGGGAATGACTCTGTTCCTAGTTCACAGTCAAAGGGAAATGTCAGATTCCAACCTGTCATCTGTTCCTAGTTCCCCAAAAGGTTGGGGAGGAGGAGTTTGTGTGGATCTTTGGCCAGAAATATGTTCAGCTTCATACTTCCAGTAGCACCGTCCTTTCAGGGATTTTTTGTTAAACATGAAGATGAGGATATCAGGTATTTCAGTTGTCATACATTTGGTTACCCTCTGCAGGGGTAGAAGCCAATACCACTCAGGATATCAACATTTCTTCACAAGTGGGATCAATAACCTTTGAAGACACCAAAAATTTTTATTACCCCAATTTCCCCTTCAGTGGGAAGGTATGTTGAAACATATCTCTACACAAAAAATGCTTAACCATCCACTGTTGCCTTCTTCTTGTAGACATATAATAATGGCTAATTTAGTGTCGTTCTAAGTACAGGTATTTACTTATTGAATCTTTACAACTATCTAATGAGGTAGAAACTATTATTGGCCCCATTTTACAGATGAGGAGACTGAGGCACAGAGAGGTTAAGTAATTTTCCAAAAGTTATACAGCTAGTAAGTAGTAACTAGGATCAAACCCAGGCAGCCTGCATCCAGAGTATATACTCTTAATTCCTTATGCTGTGCTGCTCTTAATCTCACATGAGATGGGCTTTGAGTATTAATGTGACTTTATTGCCTTTCCCAATGCCAAGGGCTCATAATCTAATGTTCAAATCTTTGAATTTTAGACCTGCAAGGTATGTAGAGAAATCACCTAGTGTGGCTCCTCAGCTAAGCAAGATTAATGTTAAACTTTCCTTGACAGAGGGCCATTCATAGCTCCTTAAGCAGTTTCTTCAGAGATTTTAAAAATTCCTTTGTGTCTTCTTTCTTTCTTTTAAAAAGAAAAAAAAAAAACCCACCACATTTATTTATTTAAGTAATCTCTACATCCGATGTGGGGCTTGAACTCAGACCCCCAGATCAAGAGGTGCATGCTTTCCCAACTGAGCCAGCCAGGCTCCACTTGTGTCTTCTTTCCCATACTTAACAATCTCTCCATCTTTTTTAACTTCCAAATAACTGCTCCACACAATAACCTTGTATATTTTTAGATCCATTTAGAACCATCCTTAGTCATCTTTTCTCTAGACCAAGAGTGATCCAGATTTTCTTAAAGCCTAAGGATTATACAATTTGTGAGTGGAAGGGGACTCTGTTTAAAAAAATTAAAGCAAAATAACGTACAGAGAGCCTTGGAAGGGGCCTATGTAAATGAAGGGTCCTAAAGCTTCATTAGCTACATGGCAAATCTACTTCTGCTTCAGGCTGAGCTACTTCTGTTTGTTTCTCATTTCCTCATAGATATTAGTTTCCAATGCTTGAATCAAATTTACCTGTTTCTGGACTCTTTCCTGAAATGTATTCTTAGAATTTATCACCTCACTTTACCTCTTACTTGAACCTACTCCAAACCTAACTCTAATGCCCCAGTAACCTTCATTCCCCAGATAAGAGTTAGGGGCCATGAGGGCTCCCTTCTCAAGAATCATTCAGTATTTCTGGTGATATATGGCATAAATGGAACCATCCACCAGACCCTAACTACTGACAATGATGGCCTTGCTCCCTTTAAGCTGGATACAGTTAATTGGAATGGGGGAGATATTTCTCTGGAGGTAAGGCTTCCCTGAGGGAAAACTTCAAACTTTTCCTGTTTTTCTCCCCTCCTCCCTCATTTGTAATTCTATCTACATCACTCACCAGTCCTGCTTCCCAGTTGACAAAAGTTTGTTTTGTTTTGTTTTTAAAGATTTATTTCTTTATTTATGGGGGAGGGGCAGAGGGAGAGGGAGAGAGAATCTCACACAAACTCGCTGCAGAGCACAGAGCCCGACATAGAGCTTAATCCCAGGACCCTGAGATCATGACCTGAGCCAAAACCAAGAGTAGGATGCTCAACCAACTGAGACACCCAGGTGCCCCAGGGTTTTTTTGGTTTTAAATACCAATCTAATAATCAATCTAATATCGATCTAATCTAATAATCAATCTAAATATCAATCAATCAGGCAGGGGCAGGGAAATAAGAAGATCATATTGAAGTGGATGTCATTATTGTATTTAAGTCTTCAGTATGTTTTGTTGAAATCTATCTCCCATTGTTTAAAAAGTCATGCTGGGAAATTGTATATTTTATAAAGCTATTCTTTCTTTCTAGTTTTTGTCTCAAACTTTCTATGTTATTCTGTGCTACGCTGTTCACTTTTTCCAGTTGTACCGCAAGAGAGGAGTTCTAAAAGGGCTAGACTTTACAAAAAAAAAAAAAAAAGATCAGTATAAAAGTGAAGAAATGGGCTTGAATACCAGAGTTGGGGCACATTGGCTGATGATCCAAATTACATTGTTTCCCCTTCTCTCCAGGCTGACCTGATCCCTAAGTTGTACTTTTCCCTTCCACAGGTTTCCTTTGGCTTCTCACCTCCCCAGCAGCTTCCAGGAGCAGATGTGGAAGTACAGCTACACAGGCAGCTCTTGGGTCCCTGCGTGCAGTCCGGGCTGTGGATGAGTGTCTTACTACTTAGGCCTGGGTCCCTGCGTGCAGTCCGGGCTGTGGATGAGTGTCTTACTACTTAGGCCTGGGTCCCTGTGTGCAGTCCGGGCTGTGGATGAGTGTCTTACTACGTAGGCCAGAGACAGCTGAGCAACAATTCTGTGAGGAGTCTGCTAATGGGGTGGGAAGAGGGAGTTGACAGAGAAGACATTTTGACTGAATATAAAAGATGGGTTTCAGGGAGTGGGAAAGAAAGTCTGAGGGAAATAATGCACCACCATAAGGTGGTAGAAAAGCTGATGTGGAAATGAAGGTCAAATGACCGTATGAGAAAGGCATGGATCATGTGGACATAGAGGTAGGAAATTTGTAATAGGAGATAATTATTGAAAAAGGTGAGAAAGAGATCAAAATTTAGAAAGTAGGTAAGGGATGGGGTGCCTGGATGGCTCAGGTTGTTGAGCGTCTGACTCTTGATCTCAGCTCAGGTCTTGGTCTCGGGGTTGTGAGTTCAAGCCCCACATTGGAGCCCAGCGTGGAGCCTACTTTAAAAAAAAAAAAAAAGTAGGAAGAGATTATGATGGAATAAATATAGGAAGAATTCTGGAGTAATGAAGAGAAATAATACAAGAGCAGTGAACTGTGACACCAGAATCTGAGTGAAGTTTCTCAACTGATTTCACTGTGTTAATAGTTTATTTCCTTTTCCACTCCTATTTCAGGTCTATAGGATGTTCTCATTCTGGTATGGTCACTATCAGGTGGCTGAATATGATGAGTGTCCAATGTCTGGCTCCTGGGATGCTCCTCAGCCCCTCTCAATTATGTGGAGGCCTTGGTTCTCTGAAGGCATGCACCTTTTCCATTTTTGCCAGGTAGATGTTCTTACCCATTTTGTTCTTATAGAAACAATGGTGGTGGGGTGGAGGGTGAAGGAAAGTCCATATCTAAAAAAAGCAGAGAGACTCATGTGGGCACTGAAGAGATAAAATCTTGGAAGAAACTCCTGATATGTGAGGTAGCCTCTCTTGTTCCTTACGCTTGAAGAAGGGGCCCAGTTGCCTGATTGCACTGGAAGAGAGCCACTGTGGGAGGTGGTGTGCAGCCTCTTTCTGTCCCTGATAAAACTGATTTCCATGGAATGAGCCAAGAAGGAAAAATGAGGAAAGGTAGACCAGAGCTCTCTTACTATTATTATAAATAGTACTACATGAGTAGAAATTGAGTACTTTATGAGTAGAAGTGGGGATGCTGTGGCCCAAGGCTGACCAGGAAGTCTCTGAAGTCAGGAACCATGTCTTGTTTATCTTTCTATTCTAATGACTGATCCTTCATAATACTCAACGTATTTTTGTTGAATTAACTGAGCTGATATGGTTCCTGCCCTCAGAAAGTTCAGTCTAAATTGAACAATAATGGCACAGTGACTAATATTTGGGAGAAGCGTTAAACATATTTGACAATGAAATAAGTTGGAATACTATTCAGCCATAAAAAAAAGAATGAAATCTTGCCATTTGCAACAACATGGATGGATCCTGAGGGCATTATGCTTTGTGAGATAAGACAGAGAAAGACAGATGCTCTATGACCTCACTTATACATGGAATCTACAAAACAATGACAAGAGTAAAACCAAGCTCATAGGTACACAGAACATTGTGGTGGTTGCCAGAGGCAGGGGGTGGGGATGGGCAAAATGAGTGAAGGTTGTCAAAAGGTACAGACATCCAGTTATAAGATAAATAAGTCCTGGGGATGTAATAGACAGCGTGGTGACAGCATGGTTGACGTTGTATTGCATATTTGCAAGTTGCTAAAGAGTAGATCTTAAAACTTATCATCCCAAGAAAAAAAATTTTTGTAACTACGTATGGTGATGAATGTTAACTAGACTTACTATGGTGATCATTTTGCAAAGTATATATTTAAAAAAATTGAAGGCCTTTCACATTAGCTGACAGAAGCAAACAAAACCTTGGTGGCTGAGTATTGGGTAGTAACCACCAGTCTCACAATTAATAGGAAAAGAATGTCTTGGTTCAGTCCTTTGAGGGTGGAATTCCTAGGCAGTTGCCCTGGTAGTAAGGGAGGGGACCACCCTAACACTTCACTCTCTGGTTTCTTTGGTGCCTCTCACGGCATGGGCCTGAAAATACTGTCCAATGCCAAAATTAAGAAGCCAGTAGATTGCAGTCAACAGTCTCTAAAATACAGCATTGCAATATCTGGAGGTGAGCTACCTGGGTGGCTTGTGGATTCTCTGAGATGTTTAAATCATGGAACTCTGAAAACTTACTCTTTGCCTCCTATTTCTGCACTGAGCCTCTAGCCTCAGAATGGCAATGGGTTGTGGGTCATAGATGCAGGCAGCCGGATCTCTCTCCCTGGGGAGAACTTTTGAAGCCTGAAGCCCTTACCTATTCATCCCCTGGCCCAGCCCCCTCATCTGTCACTTCCCCCTGATGGCCTTATGACTAGTCAGTTCCTCAGTGGTCTTCCTCCTTGTCTCTGACTGGATGTTCTCTGTTTCCCTCTAAATTTCTTGGTAGTAGTCCCTCTGCCTCAATTTGTCTTACAACGGAAGTCTTCTGTTTTCCCCCCAATTCCCTTATTCTTGCTCTCCTTAGTAAATTATGGTATTGGTGAGGAGAGTTTTGAGTCATCATCATCTTCATCACTTCAGTCAGAGAACTCTCAGGTCCGCCAATACTTCCTGGAGACTTGGCTCTGGGATCTGTTTCCTACTGGGTAAGTGATGCCTCAAAGGTACAGCAAGATTGTACAGTGGGAGAGTCAGCAGAAAACTCAGACTCAGATAATTTCTAATGAATCTAAGTCTCAAGCCAAGAGAGTTTAATGGGGACATGGGAACTTGCTTCTTTCCCTGAATTCTGAGGCAATCATAGGCAATCCCTCAAAATGAACTCACATGTCTCCACATTTACACAGTGCAGACAGTGCATTTGGAGTCCAGGTCCAAGAGACGTAAAGACATGTGTTGACCTCAGTTCCTGCCCACTGCTTACCTGCTCATTTTGACAAGCCAGAGGAATGACAAGGCTCCTCTCACCTCAAGGCTCATGTGTCCAGCAGGAACATGAAAAGATGCTCAACATCACTAATCATCAGAGAAATGCAAATCAAAACCCCTCCCAGATTCAGAGGGCACTGGCCTCTTTCAGATATGTTTATACACGGGCCCCCCCCACTCTCATTCACCCCCTCACATCCTCAGACACCCCCCCTCTCCCATATTCATACATCCTTGCTCACCTGAACGTTCACACTCTGAGATTTGCATGTTCCTCAGTTCAGTTGCCTTTTTACCCCGCCCCCCACAACAACAGCAACAAATGACTTCTGTAGGTAAATTTATAGCTTAAATCACAATGTTCTCCTGCTCTGTGCCTCACCTGAGTTCTTGTGTTCTCACAGTGACTCTGGGAGGGAGGCTGTCCATGTCACCGTTCCTGACACCATCACCGAGTGGAAGGCCATGACTTTCTGTACCTCCCAGTCCAGAGGCTTTGGTCTTTCACCTACTGTTGGACTGACTGCTTTCAAGCCATTTTTTGTTGAACTGACACTCCCTTACTCGGTAGTTTGTGGGGAATCCTTTCGCCTTACTGTGACCATCTTCAGTTATCTGAAGGACTGCGTCAGGGTAAGAGTTGGGGATGCAGGAAGCAGATGCCCCTGGGAAAGAGATGGGATGTGTCTCCACCCCCACATTTTCCTAAGCCTCTGTGTGTTGTTTCCTGTACTCAGATCCTTTATTTCTTAAATATCTGCAGGTTCAGACTAACCTGGGTACATCAGATAAGTACCAGGTGGAATCATGGACAGATTCTCGGAGCTCCAGCTATCTCTGTGCTGATGAAGCAAAAAGCTATCACTGGAATATCACAGCTACCAAATTGGGTAAGAGAAGGAAGCGATAGAGGAGCAGGGAAAGCATAGAGCAAAAGCTCAGTGATTGAGAACTTTATCCTTTCCTCTCCTACATTTGCTTTGTTCTCTCATTCTTTCTCATTTTATTTGCCTCCGCTCTTTGATGACCAAAAAATTATCCAAACTAAACAATTTTGAGTGTGAAAAGGGGAGCTTTTAATATTTATGCCAGGACAAGGGATATATATAGTCATGTTACTCATCAAATAGTTACTGTGGGACAGCTGCTATTCTAACTGCTCGACATGTGGTAACTCATTTAGTCATCACAAAAACCCTGAGATGTCATTTGCTCTTAGGATAAAACCCTGGTAACTTAAAGTATGGTCTTCAGATGTATGGTTATCTACTGCTGCTTAATTAATCACCCTAAAACTTAGAGGCTTGGGACATCTGGGTGGCTCAGTCAGTTAAGTGTCTGCCTTTGGCTCAGGTCAGATCTTGGGCTTCCAGGATGGAGCCTTGCTCATGCTCTCTCTCTAAGAAATAAATAAAATCTTAAAAAAACCAACCCCAAAACCAACAACTTACAGGCTTAAAAGAACAAAACATTTATGATCACCCAGTTTCCATGGGCCAGTAATCTAGGTGCAGAGTGCAACAGGGTGCCTCTGGCTCAATGTCTGTCATGAAATACCAGTCATGCTGTCAGCAGGGCTGTGTTCTCATCTAGAGACTTGACTGGGAGAGGATCCACTTCCACGGTCCTCCCAAAGCCTCTGTACCTCACAGGCTGCAGTTCTGGGCCTCAGCTGTGGGCTAGTGGCCTCCCTCAGTATCTCATCACATGAATCTTTCCACTGGGCTGCCTCAGGACAGGACAGCTGCCTTCCTGCTAAGCAAGTGGCCCAAGAGAAAGCATGCACCCGAGACAGAAGCTATAGTCTTTTTTATAATCTAGTCCCAGAAGTGGCATCTCATTGCTTCTGCCCTATCCTCTTAGAAACAAGTCGCTTAGTCCAGCCCACACTCTGACAGGAGCTTACACAACAGTGTAAATATTGGGATGCAGGGATCATCAGGGGCCCTTAGAGGCTGCCTACCACACTGGACCAGTATTACTGACATCACCTGGAAATTTGTTAGAAATGTGAATATAGGCCCCACCGCAGAAGTACTGACTCAGTTTGTATTCTAACAAGATCTGCAGGTCTTTGCATGTTGTTAAGTTTAAGAAGCACTGGTCTAGAGGGGAAGAGACCTCATTGGTACCTCTGGCAGTAGGGCTAATGCCTTCCTTTCCCCTTCTTTCTTGCAGGTCATGTGAACTTTACCGTCACTACTAAGATTCTGGACAGCAATGAACTCTGTGAGGGGCAGAAGGGGTTCGTTCCAGCAAAGGGCCAGAGTGACACACTCATCAAACCATTTCTGGTCAAGGTGAGTTTTCTTTTCCTTCCCTTCCCTTCCCTTCCCTTCCCTTCTCTCTCTCTCTCTCTCTCTCTCTTTCTCTCTCTTTCTTTCTCTCTTTCTTTCTCTCTTTCTTTCTTTCTTTCTTTCCTTTCTTTCTTTCTCTCTCTCTCTCTTTCTTTCTCTCTCTCTCTCTCTTTCTTTCTTTCTTTCTTTCTTTCTTTCTTTCTTTCTTTCTTTCTTTCTTTCTTTCTTTCTTTCTTTCTTTTTTTTGTGAGTTTTCTGCAGGCCTACCTTCAGAGGTAGAGATAGCAGTCACCCCAGGGATGTTCTGTGTACGTCTAGCCACACGGTTAGTCTTTCACAGCTGTCTGACTCCAACTTCAGTCAGGTAACTCACCTTCTCACTTTCCTTCTTCTGTAGCCCCTTTCTGCCCTTAATTATTGGCTTAACCCATTCCAATGCTCTATGAAAGTGCCTGATACAGTACCTGGTACACTCAGTGAATGTTAGTTTCTCTTATTAAAGTCTCTAATATCATCATTAACTGCTTTTTTATCCCATTATGAACCCCATTGTCGATCCTGCCTCTTAGGAATTTCCTAAACTTGTCCTTAGCTCTAGCCCTTGCTCAGAAAGAATTTTACTGATAGGCCCATTCCTGCATTGAAGTGGAGTTCTCCTGAGCTTCTAAGAGAAGCTCTGTTCTCTCCATTTCTGAGAAGCCCTGAGGACACAGGGAGGGCCCCTTCTCCCCGTTTCCCTTCCCCTTCCTATTGCTTCAGTGCCATCTGCCCTGACATTCATCTGCATTGTTTCCACCCTTTGTCTCTCTTCATGTCAGCCTGAGGGAGTCCTTGTGGAGAAGACATACAGCTCCTTGCTTTGCCCAAAAGGTGGGTGAATGCAGAGAGGGGTTGGTGCTGAGAATCCCTATCGGCAACAGGAGATTTTTGTAGGCCAGGTGAGGAATACGTAGCAAAGAAGGGGTAGGAGAGAGTCTGGGGTGCTATCCCCTAATAGGGCCAATTAGCTGAGAGACAGGATGAAGAATAAAAAACCTACAACACGATTATGGGTTTTTTGGGACTTTATTTTCAGCAGAGAACACTATGAACAGGTTAAAAAAATTTTGCCTCCAACCCACAGAAAGCACTGGGTACAGAAAACCCTGGATTATAGAAAGTTTTTCTATGGTTTGGACTTGAACTCACAGTATGTCCACCTTCTCTACTTTCTCCTTTTCTCTGCCTCTCACAGGACAAGTGGCTTCAGAGTCCATCTCCCTAGAGATCCCTGTGGATGTTGTTCCTGATTCAAGCAAGGCTTATGTTACGGTTCTGGGTAAATAGCCAGAGATTCTTGCTCAAAAGAAAAAAAGTGGGGCTGAAATCTGCCAAAACATGGAGTGGATTGGGGCCTGTGGACCTATCTGAAGGAAGTCGTGTTAGATTAGAAGTGACAGAAGAGCTTATTTTATATAGTCGGCAAATATACCCTGTAGGTAACAGTACATGTGGGATTAGATGTATATGATAGTTAAAAACAGGAGTCTGGACAGGAGGAAGTTAAAGATCAGTGAAGTTTCGTGCGTATTTAGGTTCAGGTGGTCTATAAATTGAGTGGAGGAGAAACACAGTGTTTGTAGCAGCCATTTAAAAAATGAGGAATTTATGTGTTTGAGTATAGTTAGGGAAGATAAAACCATATTTACACAGATAGGACACTTCACTCCTCTGGGCAAGGAGAGGGATTGAGTAGAAAAGCCTGAGCTTGAAAATCATACCAAATTGGGTTGGGATCCAAGTTGTGCCATTCGATAACCACGTGACCTTTAATAAATAAGTGAACAATTCTGATGCTTTTTTCCCCCTTCTGCAAGACACCTAATGATAACCTACCTCTCAGGATTGGTGTAAAAATTAAATATAAAGTTTCCACCATAATATCTAGCAGATAGTAGGAGCCCTGGACGAGTTAGATTATTTCTTTATTCTTATCCCCTACCAAGATCCCTTCCAGGTTAAAATTTCTCTATTTGGACTGTATTTGATTCATACTTGTCATATATCACTCATCTTATTGTAGTATAGCTCACTGTCTACGTCTGTCTTTCACACTGCCTTGTGGGCTCCTTGAGGATAAGGGCCATGTCTTTTTTTACTTCTGGTCCCAGTACAGTTCCTGCCAAATAGTTGACCTTCAGTACGTATTTATAGATTTGAGTTTAACTTGATGGCTAAAGTGCAGATCTTAATGGGTCACTTATGTCAGACTTACTGGTTTATAAAATAAATATATGGATGGGTCAGTAGCCAGGTGGCAGGATTGTGGTGCTTTGGAAGATAATGTATTTATAAGCAGCGGAGGACTTAGAGATTGAGTCTAAGTATTGCAGGTTTTGTTAGGTCACTCACCAGCCCCAGTGACATGTCTTCTTAAAAGTCCTGAACTGCCTTAGGTAGCCTATGTACCTCTCTGTGTACTCTAGCACCTTGTACGAACCCAGTATTATAGTGCTATATTGTAATTGTTTATAATGAATTTTACTTGCAGTGTTCTGTCATTGTTTGCCCCTCTGATTATGATCCTTTGAGGTAAAGACTGTATTTGACTTATTGTCTCCCAGGCACAGTGTGGGTACTCAACTAAATGGTTGCTGATACATGTTTGTTAAATGAATGACAGTAACTCACAAGGGCTCCTTCTTTCTTCTCTCTACCATCATCACTCTCTCTCTCCTTTTGGATCTCAGGAGACGTTATGGGCACAGCCCTGCAGAACCTAGAACAATCTGGTACAGATGCCAAACGGCTGTGGGGAGCAGAACATGGTCTTGTTTGCTCCCATAATCTACGTCTTGCAGTACCTGGAGAAGGCAAGGCTGCTCACTGAGGAAATCAGGTCTCGGGCAGTGGGTTTCCTGAAGCTAGGTGAGTGGGTTCAATCTTTTCTTCTTGGACACGTTCTCTAGAGCCTAATGATAGTTTAATAAGATACAGGTGAATTCCCCCTGAAGTGTTCCGCACCCTTGAAAGCCTTGAAAGCATGTGTTTTGAAGTTGTCCCTGTGATCTAACATCATATCTGGCTTCCCAGGGTACCAGAAGGAGCTAACGTACAAACACAGCGATGGCTCATACAGTGCCTTTGGGGAGCAGGATGGAGATGGAAACACATGGTAATATTGCCCAGGTCTCAGTGTACCCCAGAACATAATTCCTGGGCCTATGAAACTATTCCTCTACCTCTCCTCTTAACCCCATTCCTTCTTATATCCACCCTCTCTACCTCTTTAATATTGTTTATTTCAGCTTCACGTATGGTCAAGCCCCTCACCCTTCTCCCTGACTTTGTGCTTCCCTAGTTCTTGTCCCCATTAATGCCCATTAAGACCTCCCTTTTCTAGGCTCCTATGGCATTATGTTGCCTTAATCCCCTTCTGGAACACTATACCAAAATAAACTGTAGAACTATTGTACCCTTGCTGGGAAATCCCCCTTCATGCCACACTTCCTTCTTTACCCACATAGGCTGACAGCGTTTGTCACCAAATGCTTTGGCCAAGCTCAAGAATTCATCTTCATTGATGACAATAATATCCAAGATGCTCTCAAGTGGATGGCAGTAAACCAGCTCCCCAGCAGTTGCTACGCCAATGTGGGAACTTCGCTCATTCACGCAGCTATGAAGGTGCAAATCTGCCCCCGGGCCTTCAACCCACTACTATGTCTGGGAGGACTTTGCACCTCTGACTGAGCAGAATGAAAAGAGCATAAGCTTGGGAGTCAGTGTTCTTCAGGTCTCAGGCCTGGCTTCGGATGACCTTGGTCACTATACTTAACCAGTCTGAGCCTCAGCTTCCATGTCTGTAGAATGGGAATGTGTACTGGCACATGGCTCTCATGGTGCGGTCCTCAGATCAGCAGCATTAACAGCACCTGAGAACTTGTTTCAAATGCAAATTCCAGTCCTACCCCAACCTACTCTGAGAAACTCTGGGAGTGTGGGCTAGCAATTTGTATTTTTAACAAGCCCTCGAGTTGGTTCTGATATTCATGGAAGTGTAAGAACCACTGGACTAGTTCTCTGGGTTTTTTACTATCTCCCTAAATCTGCAGCAAGCCCATCTGCTCTGGGGAGGACTGATAGGCAGCCCAGTGTTTTTTGTAAGAGGTTTACTATGTGCCGGGCACTGTTCTAAGTACTTCGTTTATTTGATATTATTTAATGTTTACAACAAATTAATGAGCTAGCTGCTGGTATGTCATTATTAATCCCATTTTACAGATGAAGAGACTAATGTGCAGAGATTAAGTGAATTGCCCAAGGTGAATGCTAATGCATGAAAGGACTGTCATTTGAACCACAGCCACTGGACTCCAGAGGCCCTGCTCTGGCCTGTTCACTACATTGCCCCTACCCTCCTTCCCAAACACAGGGTGAGGTGTTGATGCTTCCAGAGAATTTGTTCAATTCAGAATATACCCAGTGAAAGAAAGATTTGTGTGTATGTTACTAGAGAAATCATTTACACTGCTGTTCCCGGGCCTGGATTAAAAATCTTGAGCATTAAAAAAAAAAAGTCTGTATAGAATTCATTAGTTTTCCTTATGCAAGATTTTATCAGTGCCCTCCAAGGCTCTCTCCTCTTACGCACTGTGTGAAATACACCTGGGAGGAGCACAAGCCAGGGCTTTCTTACCAGACCTGGCCAGTCTTTTAAGAAACCCATCACCTGTGTAGCAAGGTTAGTGGTGTGGTGCAGGAGCTCCATAGTTAAACGCCATGCGTTCACACCCTAGTCCTGCTGCTTACTAGCTGTGTAATCTCGAGCAAGCCGTTTAATCTTTCAAGTGTTTGTGTTTTCTTACTATAGGATGAGGATGACAGTTTAGATTAGCTGTTTTTAAAAACTTGCTAATATCTTTCTGTGAAAGGCATTAAACAGGGCAGGTGTCACCTAATCTCTCCTGGAGAATAAGCTGGTCCTTCTTGAGAGGATGTCCGTTTGAGGAGGCTCAGATTCAGTAAGAACCTGAGAAGAAGAGATTTTCACCTTATCCCCTCGTTTGTTGAAGTAATCCACCCATTCAGAGGGGACGCACACAATGTTGCAAACTGCACACAATTCTTACATACACTGTGCTGGCTGCCGCCCTGGCCGAGTCTCGCCGGCACCCTCTAGGGCGGCGTTGGTGATGAGCTTTCCCAGATGGCGTACCTCACAGCGGCATTGCTGGAGATGGGAAAGACCACACATTTATTTATTTGAGGGGGGGGGCTCTAGCTCCTTTTTATTTTATTTTATTTTTTTTAAAAGATTTTATTTATTTATTTGAGAGAGAGAGAGAATGAGAGAGAGAGAGAGCACATGAGAGGGGGAGGGTCAGAGGGAGAAGCAGACTCCCCGCTGAGCAGGGAGCTCGATGCGGGACTCGATCCCGGGACTCCAGGACCATGACCCGTCTAGCTCCTTTTTATATCCTTCCTTCTGCACCTCGTTCTAGAGGAATTCACCGACTTTTTTTTTTTTAAGATTTTATTTATTTATTTGACAGAAAGAGGGCGCAAGAGAGCACAAGCAGGGGGAGTGGGAGAGGGAGAAGCAGGCTTCCCGCTGAACAGAGGGCCGGATGCGGGGCTTGATCCCAGGACACTGGGATCATGACCTGAGCTGAAGGCAGCCGCTTAACCGACTGAGCCACCCAGGCGTCCCTAATTCACCGACTTTTAATCCCTGTTCACCCTTGTAAACTCAAAAAGGATATAATGACTTCCTTATCACTTCCCATTTCCCAAGGAATGCCTTATGAATTCAGTTCTTCCTCTCACTTTCCAGGACCTGATGGTGAGTCAGGGTCTGCAGTGCCTCAGGGGCTCGGTTTCCTCCACTACCAGCCTCTACACACAAGCCCTCCTCGCTTATACTTTCTCTCTGGCTGGGGAGATGGACATCAGAAACGCTCTTCTCGGAAAGTTAGACCAGCAAGCTATCATCTCAGGTATGTTAGCCATGTTAGGAGTTTTTTGAAATTATGAAAATATGCTGTGAGTTATCTATAATTTCCCTTAGTCTCCATAGTCCCACATAAATTCTATCATATATAGGATTCCTTTTAGGAAGAGTTGTGAAGTCATTAGATCATTGTTGAGAGTTTTGTGAGAAAATGCATGGAAGTCCTTAAAAGGCACTGTTATACTTTTAGCATGGAGAGGAACGAGATGGTGGAAGCTAGTCAGAAGACCTATGGGTGTTGTAGAATCACCCTTTTGTAGGTCTTTAACAGTTCTTTGATATGAGATCACTGAGATTGATGGGGTAAGAGTTAAACTTGGAAACTTAGAGCTTATTTTTTTTTTTGAGAGAAGGATGGGGATGGGGAGGGGCAGAGGGAGAGGGAGAGAGAGAATATTAAGCAAGCTCCACGCCCAGTTGGTTAAGGGTCCCACTCCTGGTTTCAGCTCAGGTCATGATCTCAGGGTCGTGAGATCGAGCCCGGTGTCAGGCTCCGTGCTCTCTCTCTCCTCCTTCCTCTGCCCCACCCCCAACTTGCACAAGCCCCCCCCCAAATAAATAAATAAATCTTTAAAAAAAAGTTAAACTTTTAATTAAGTAAAATAAAGGCTGAAAAATTAGACTTAAAATTCTATAAGCCAAAAAAAAAAATGCCCCCAAACACATAAGATTCTTATAAGTTCCTACTTACCTATCTCCACTAGCATTAGAATTTATAAATTAACAAGAGTGGTTTTCATGTAATTGCTGGAGGCATTTATTGATCCTCTCAGCTTCATCTTGGGCAATGATGTATCGCTCTACACACACATCCCTATGGAAACATTATGGCCAATATATCAGAAGATTTTGAGAAATATTTTTTTCTAACTCATGCTTAATTTTTGGTTGGTACTTGCTCTGCTCTAAGGTGCAGCATTTACAAATTGAATACGAGAAATCATTTCCTTTTAAGACCTTCCTAATTATGCTTCTTTCTCCATAGGAGAGTCCATTCACTGGAGCCCAAAGCCTGCTCCGTCAGTGGATGCCAGACCTTGGTCTCAGCCTGAGGCTGTAGATGTGGAACTGACAGCATATGTATTACTGGCCCAGCTTAGCACAGCCAGCCTGACTCAAAAGATTGCCAAGGACACTGCCATAGTGGCTTGGTTGGCCAAGCAACGTAATGCATATGGGGGCTTCTCTTCTACTCAGGTAAATAGCCTCCTCTCCAACTGCCAACTCCATTCTTTTTTATCAGGTAGGATTAGGTCCTTTGTGGAGATAGGAAAACAACAACAACAAAACAAAGCTGTTGCCCTTGACGTCTAGGTCAAGGTACTTATAATTCTTTTTTTTTTTTAATTTTATTTATTTATTTGAGGGGGAGAGACACAGCAAGAGAGGGAACACAAGCAGGGGGAGTGGGAGAGGGAGAAGCAGCCTCCCCACAGAGCAGGGAGCCTGATGTGGGGCTCGGTCCCAGGACCCTGGGATCATGACCTGAGCCGAAGGCAGACGCTTAACGACTGAGCCACCCAGGCGCCTGAAGGTACTTATAAGTCTATAGGGAGGGAGAAAAAGCATGTGAAAAATAATAAGATTCATAACACTGGGATGTATGAACACATATATAGCACTATATACATTTAATGCTCTTTCTTTTTTTAGAGTATGAGACATCTTGAGATCAATATTTTACATGTGAATAGGACATATATAATTATGGCTAAATTATAGATTAACAGATTAGGAGGCTAATTATGGGATTGGAAGCATAAAAGCAAGGTTTTACTGATTTACTTCTACTATTGAATGTATTGGGAAGCTAATAAGATATATAATCTTTACTCTAAATAAAATTTACAAACTAGTGGGTGCCTGGGTGACTCGGCAGTTGAGTGTCTGCCTTTGGCTTGGGTCATGATCCTGGGGCCCAGGGATCAAGCCCCGCTTCTTGGCTCTCGGCTCGGCAGGGAGTCTGCTTCTCCCTCTCTTGCTCCCCCTGCTTGTGCTCTCTCTCTCTCTCTCTGTCAAATAAATAAATAAAATCTTTAAAAAAATAATAAAAAGTTTACAAACTAGAAGTAAAGTTAGGAAAAGTTCTATAATTACAGAGCAGGATTTGGTTATATAACATAAGAAAGATACAAAAGGTACAAAATAATGCATTTCAAAAGGGAGAGAGTTTATATCAACTTGAAGGATGAGAAAAGTCTTCAGGGGCATGGCATTTGAGATAGATCTAGAAGGATATGTAGTGATGCCTGGCTGGCTCGGTCGGTAGAGCCTGTGACTCTTCTTGCGGTTCTGAGTTCAAGCCCCACATTGGGTGAAGAATCTACTTAAAAAATAGGTTAGATTAGATAGATAAAATAAAAGGGTATGTGTGATTGTGAGAGACAGCTATTGAAAGGAGGAGGAAATGGCTTGAGCAGAGACAACAGTTTGCAAAAGTATAGAATGACTGTTGGGAAAACTGGGTTAGCTAAAGCATAATGGGACTTCAGTTTAGAAAGTTAAGGCAGCTTTATACCATGAAGGCCCTTTCATATCAGACTCAACATTTTGCCCAATTCTGAGGAGCTATTAATTTTTTTTAACCTTGTTTCAGAAAGATTGACCTGTTATTGGTGTAGGGGGTGACTTAGAGGAGGAAGACACTGGATTTGAAGAGATAAGGACACTATTTTCATTTTCCTAGGTTAGGGGTAAGGAGAAATTGAATTAGTTGGGTGGCAGTAAGGGAAAAAAGGTAGAATTGCATGATGAATTCGAATACCATCATAAAAATTGTCTTAAATGATCATGAAGAGAGTAATCATTAATTCATTTGTTCTGCAAATGGTATTAAATACATGTCCAATTCACTTGTGAAGATTATATTCTGACTTATTGAAATTAGGGCCAGTTTCACTGAGGATGTAACATGTAAATTAGACCTGGAAACAGAATAGATTTTAATTGATACAGTGTTTGGTAAAGATGTCAAGAGCACTGAGCTTGAATATGGTAAAGACTTAACTGGAATTTTTTTAATTATATGGTACTATGCTTCCTTACTTCAAGGAAATTCTTGGACTTTCTTCTTCTTGCTGAGCCCTAAATAATTATGTTATACAATTTTAGAAAGCAGTGGGTGAAATGTTTAGAACACTCAGTGACAATATATGTCAAAATTGTTTTTCAGTAAAATCCTTAGCTATTAGAAGTCACAAGGCACCTACATGGGTTTTTCAGTTAATGTTGAGGTCTCTCTCTCTCTCTTTTTTTTTTAAGATTTTATTTATTTATTTGACAGAGAGAGATACAGCGAGAGAGGGAACACAAGCCGGGGGAGTGGGAGAGGGAGAAGCAGGCTCCCCGCTGAGCAGGGAGCCCAATGTGGGGCTCTTTCCCAGGATCCTGGGATCATGACCTGAGCCAAAGGCAGACGCTTAACGACTGAGCCACCCAGGCACCCCTGAGGTCCTATTTCTTGAATTGTTTCCACATATTCGAGCAATAAGGACCTCCTTGGACCCCATTCACAGAGAGTAGACAAAAAAGTTGTTTGTAGATGGTTAACTGCACAGCTCTCACCGATTCACAACTTCCCCAGGGTAGGTGACCTGTCTTCCTATTTTTATATGACAGTATGATGTCTAAATACAACTGTTCTTTTTAATTTGGGAGAGGAAAAAGTGGGGTTCCTTGATTCTGTAGATACTGTACAAAGTGTCGAGCAGGTAGACATACTCGTAGCAGTAAAATACAACAATTTTCTGAACATCTCATTCTTTTTTGTCTTTCCTTTAGTTGTAATGTATATAAATCATGTTTTCAGAATGGAGAAGTTCCAACCACATGATGCCATGCTCTCTTAGTGGCAGTTTATCTGTCTTATACCCAAATGAAGAAAGATTGTCACATGGCACAGTGGTGAGGAAGCCTTGGCTTGCAAGAAAGGATCCCAGCTGTGCCATAGAAGATCATTACACAGCTAAATAACTTTGAAGAATGGGCAATTTTTAGGGCTATCATGTCACTGCTGTTTCCTCTCCAAATAAGGAAACTGCAAACTGTATACTGAACAGTTCTCCACTTGCTTCTAACCCTAGCCCATTCTGAAGCTAGGCTTGGTTGCATATGAATAGGAAAATACCCTAGTGACCTATAGATGTTTAATACTAGCTTGATAGCAATTTTCTGTACAGGCAAGATATGATTTCTATGTTAGCTTCCACAGCATTGGTGAACGTGCTTCTTAGTTACTTAGAGGAAGTATCGTCCCAGCTGGAGAACAACCACCAGACGTGTAGTTTATAGGGTTGTTGGAGGTTAATGCCAGTGGCTCACGGAATGTAAGCGAATGTTCGATTGTTCCCTTTAGGATACTGTAGTTGCTCTCCAAGCTCTCACCAAATACACCACTACTGCCTATGTGTCATCTGAGGAAGTCAACCTGGCTGTAACATCCACTGAGAATTTCCAGCACGCTTTCAACATTCAGGCTGCCAACCGGTTGGTACTTCAGCAGGAGACTCTGCCCAATGTCCCTGGGGTGTACACCCTGGAGGCCTCCGGCCAGGGCTGCATCTATGTGCAGGTAAGCAGTGGTCCATGAGAACAAGCATGCATTGGGAAGGAGAGTCTGAGGGCAACTTTGCCTCCACTGGAACCTTTTCTCTATCTTATTTGTAAAGAGAATCGTTTGGACTGTGCGATAAAGTTCTTCCCAACTGTGATTTTGTTCTCTATTTCCCCCTGCTAGATGGTGCTGGAATACCATATCCCCCCTCCTAAATTTGCGGACACCTTTAGTCTTAGTGTGGAAATGGGAAAAGCTAGATGTGAGCAAGCTATTCCACCTTAATCCTTGACGCTCGCTATCCATACCAGGTGAGAAAAGCTGAGCTGGTGGTGGGGGCACCTGGATCACAGAAGCTGAGTGTGTGTGTGTGTGTGTGTGTGTGTGTGTGTGTGTTGCAGATACAGAGTATACTAAGAAGGAAAATAATGGGTTCACACTGATGTGCTCCTTTCTACCCTTAGTTATGTAGGGAGTCACAGCTCTTCCAATATGACCATTGTAGAAGTGAAGATGCTTTCCGGGTTCAGTCCACGGAGGGCACCAATCAGTTAGTAAGTCTGTTCTGCATTTAACATTATCCCTAAAAAGCTGGTGAAGTGGGCATCGTGGTATACACATACAACCCGTGATTGCATTGTTTCAGGGGGCTACAAAAGTGCATCAGATACATAAAATGGAAACTGGAATAATCTTGGCCCTTTTTCTTACCTTTTCTACAGTATATATTATTTCCTTGATCATGAAAGAACTTTGGAATATTACCCTAGGGGATAGGGAAGGCTGGATCTTAGTCCGTTTTATTTTCCCCTTTTTTTATTCAGCTTCTGCAACAACCTCTGGTGAAGAAGGTTGAATCTGGAACTGACATACTGAACATTTACTTGGAAGATGTAGGTATTCAGAAGTGAACCTAAGAACTTGATTGCTTATATAGCTTTGCAACTTCTCTTCTCATCTCTGTACACTAGTGTCAAACACACAGGGATGAGGGAATGGAGAGAATGAGTCCACAACCACAAAATGAATTCTACCTCCACGCTGGTATTCTATAAAATACTCTTATTCACCTCCAGGGTGGTACTGTCTAAGAGATGCGGAGCGTAAGCCGTCTATGTCATTTAAAAATGTGTAGGCCAGAATGTGACTATTTTAAATACAGTGGTCAGGGAAGGCCTCTCTGAGGAGATGTTATCTGATCAGAGACCGCAATGAAGAGAGAAAACCAATAGGGAGCATAGAACTGTTGAAATAAAATGAAAGTTTCTGTTTCTTTGGCCACTTCAGTTACTTTAGTGGAGGAACCATGGGTTAGAGGAGACCAAGAACAGAAGGGATCAATTTACCAAAGAGCCAGGGAGCTGTAAGATCCTAAGAAAGAGTCAGGAAGTCAGCAGAAGCCAGGATCTTTAGAACGGGCATGGGAAGGGGGGCAGGTAGAAGGGTTTCAGAAAATCTGTGTAAGACAAGTCTTGTTTTTCTTTTTTTAAGGGAGGTTTTGTTTTTTTTTTTTAAGATTTTATTTATTTATTTGACAGAGCACGAGCTGGGGGGAGGGACAGAGGGAGAAGCAGAAATAAAAAGGGTAGCTTACTAGGATCTTCTGTGAATGTTTCTTGAGTCACTGGAGTCACATCTGAATAAAAAAAAAGCAGAAAACATTTTTTTAATTAAAAATTTTTTAAAGATTTTATTTATTCATTTGTGAGAGAGAAAACATTAGCAGGGGGAGGGGCAGAGGGAGAGAGAGAAGGAAACTCCTCGCTGAGCGGAGAACCTCTACCTGGGGCTCGATTCCAGGACCCTGGGATCATGACCTGAGCTAAAGGCAGATGCTTAACACACTGAGCCACCCAGGCGCCCCCAAGACAAGAGTCTTTTAACCTCCACATAGAGAGTGTTATTTTCACTTTAGTTGTTTTTTTTTTAAGATTTTATTTATTTGACAGAGAGAAATAGAGTGAGAGAGGGAACACAAGCAGGGGGAGTGGGAGAGGGAGAAGCAGGCTTCCCGCTGAGCAGGGAGCTCGATGTGGGGCTCGATCCCAGGACCCTGGGATCATGACCTGAGCCGAAGGCAGACGCTTAACAACTGAGCCACCCAGGTACCCCTATTTTCACTTTAGTTTTAATATGATGTTTTCTTTCTTCCCCACAGCTGAGTAAGAAGACTTAGACCTATACCTTCACCATCAGCCAAAGTGTATTGGTCACTAACCTGAAACCAGCAACCATCACAGTCTATGACTACTACCTCCCAGGTTAGGGCTGAGATCTACCTGTGTCTCCCAACATATTTCTGCCTCTTTCTTCATGATAGCGCTCTTAATTTTACAAATACTTCTCCCCAAGCCAAATAGAACATAATTACATTATTTGATCTCCTAAAACATGATAATTTAATTATATGTCATTCTTAAGTCTTCTGCACTAGGGATATTTTATCAGATGTGGTCCGTAGACCAAAAGAACAATACAGACCATTGTTCTTTAAGGACTAACTATTCTGAGTATTTTTGCTGTGATTAATAATTTACCACAGTATTAGTGTTTGGAACTTTCCTGTAATTCTTAATATGCTCATAATCTATAGGGATCTTCTGAAAGGGGCTAACGCAGTAGTTTTCAAGAAGTATTTTTTCTTTGAATTCATGAGACCTGTAATGTAATGATACATGTCATTTCATTTTATAGATGAACAGGCAACAGTTCAGTACTCTGACCCCTGTGAATGAGGTAAGGGTGAGGTTTTAGGGTAGGGTGATAGAATTCAAAAGTTAAGGGGATCTTCTGAGTTACTGTCTTTTGGAAGCTAATTTTTTATAGAAAGTGGGCTTTCCTTTTCTTTCTTGTCTTTAACTTTTTTTTTTTTAATGTAAACTCTGTACCCAACGTGGGGCTCAAACTCACAGCCCTGAAATCAAGAGTCACATGCTCTACTGACTGAGCCAAACTGGCACCTCCATTTTTTGTCCCAAATTCTGAAAGGAAGAATAATAATCTTCATAGTTCACACCAGAAAAAGTTAAGAGTGGCATTTGTGTGAGGGCTTCTATGTGATTTTTATTTTTTTATTTTTATTTTAAAGATTTATTTATTTTAGAGAGAGACAGAGCATGAGTGGGGGAGGGGCAGAAGGAGAGAGAGAAGCAGACTCCCTGCTGAGCCCACGTGGAGCCCATTGACAGGGCTTGATCTCAGGACCCTGAGATCATGACCTGACCCAAAACCAAGAGTCAGATGCTTAACCAACTGAGCCACCCAGGCACCCCTCTATGTGATTTTTAAAAACTGTATTTTTTTCTGATTGAAATTAATGAATTTTTAAAATTATTTTTACATTCTACATCTTTTTAATAGAAATACTAAGGGAAAAATAAAGATTACCTGATTCTACTCCCCTGAGATAACACTATTAATAATCTTATTGTGCATTTGTGAGATTTTTTCCTAGATAGGAAAAAATGAGGACATGCCTGGCCAGCTCAGTCGGTAGAGCATGTGCTCTTGATGTCAGGGTGTGAGTTCAAGCCCCACCATTGGCATAGAGATAACTTTTAAAAAATAATTTAAAAAAATAAATGAATAAGAAAAGGCTCCTCTATACTTGTGAGGATTTTCTGAGTATAATGTCTTTTTTTTTTTTCCTCTCCCAGGATAGAAGTTGGAAAGAGACTAATTTAATCCTCTGTGACATTACTGGACAGCATTCTTCTGCTTCTTAAAGCAAACCACATTCAGTCCACTAATGTGATTTCTCTGACTGACTAGTGAGTGAGTAACAGATGAGCAGGCTTGAACTTCAGCTACTTTCTACTACTTCACAGATGCATAGGTGCTAGAATAAAGGGCTGTGGGAAATGGAGTAGGAATAATCACACAAAGGAGGAAGTGCATGGAAAAGACCATTGGGAGAGATGTGGTTTAGCCATGTAGGGGAACTCTCCAGAGAGGATATGGAGGTAGAGGATGATCCAGGGAAGATAAAAATGTCTTCCTGGAGGTTAAAGCTAAGGAAAGATGTAATTTAGGGCTTTGGGAATAGATTAAAATTTTTTTTCTTTGAAAAGAAAATCCGTGTCCTTGGCTCTGTGCATATTTCTGTGGATACCAAAGGTTCTGTTTAAAGATGATGATCATCCTTTAACCAAAACTCACATTTTGGCTTCTTCATTAAACCTTTTGACCCAGACATGTCAGAGAATCATATTACGGATTCAGGGAGGGGTCAGAGTAGAGAATCCTAATTAAGGGACTGAGTGTGTGTTCAGCCAGCCAGCACTGCAGGGCAAAACAGTGATTGATTACGAGAAGAGAAGAGTAGCTGACCAGGATTCCCTATCTCTGTTTTTCTCCTTCAGGATTCCCCCAGCCTTTTCCTACAGGGGATACCTATTGTTGTGTAAACTCTTTCTGGAAGCAATGGTTTTGTTTTAGAAACAGGACTGGAGGCAAAGGTATGGGGGAAAAAAAGAGATGAATGATATTTAAACAGAGAAGATCTTCTAGGTAATCACACCTTTTAACCCTGGATATTCACTCTCTGATCTTGCTCCTCTAGATTTTAAATTTTGACCAAAAGAGTCAGGGGGAAAGTAAGTCCATGATGTAGAGATATTTCCCTAAGCCCAGGGCCATACTTGCAAAAACTATTCATTCCCTGTCTCCCCGCCCCTAGACTCTGCCCTGGACCTCCTAGGAGTTCCCAAAGTGAGAGAAGATGGGGAACATACCCAAAGGAGGTCGTCCCCAAACCTGCCTTACTCCTCAGGCATCACAAGAAGAGAATAGAGAGAACTCTAAAGAAAAGAGGGCACTCATGAATGTTCCTCCCATTCCTGAGCGCTCTACCCTCTGTTACATTTGGCTCTGTACCTCCTACCAGAGCCATCCCCTTTTTTGCAATGAAGGGGGATGGTGATCCTTAAGACTTAAGTTGTATCTGGATAGAACATTTTAAATGAATAGAGAAACATTCTTGTATCTTTTGGGCTTCAGATATGAGAAATCTTATGACTTAAATTATCAACTACACTAGCAGAAGGATGTAAATGAAAAAATTTATGCATTGTTCAACTTACTGAAATGTAAACATTTCTGCATATCTGAGAAGCAAGGTGGTTGTAAGGATTAAGGGACACTTGGTATTACAGTACTTACAGTACTCAAGACCTGCATTAATTATATGCCAGGTACTTTACCAGTTCTGGGAATGCGAAGATAAGTAAAGTGAGGTTTGTATCCTCAAGTTGCTCACAGACTGGTGGAGGGAGAAAATAAATCAACCATTAAAATATAGAGTGGGAAGGAAGGAAGAAAAGGAGGAAAGTGCAGATAGAAGAAGTACAAAAAGCTTTGGTTGTACATAGGAGAGGCACCTTCCTAGACTGAGGTGAAGGGGTGGTCAAAACAGCTTTTCCAGGTCAATGGATGCCTGAGCTGGATGAGCAACCACCAGAAAATGAAGGAGGAAGCAGGTTTGGATAAAGTGGGCTGCATATGAAAGACAAAGAGGTAGAAGCAAGCATGGTCTTTCATCCAAGTAGTTTAGTGCACTCATGGATTGTGTGTATGTGTGTGTGTCAAAAAGTTAGATTGAGAAAGTGGAGAGAAATTAGGTCATGACTTGCTTTTTAGAAAGATCATTCTAGCAGGGCACCTGGCTGGCTCAGTCAGAGGAACATGCAACTCTTGATCTCGGGGTTGTGGGTTTGAGCCCCACATTGGGTTAGAGCTTGCTTAAATAAATAAACTTAAAAAAAAGAGAAAGATCATTCTAGCAACAGAATGAAGAATGAAGAGAAGAGTAAAGCTGAAGTTCTCAAAACCGTCTAGAAAGTGCTGTAGTAACCTGGACAGGGGCTGGGGAGCTACAGTGGGCACGAAGAGGAGCCATCTACAGAAGTTACTCCCTAGAGGAGATAGCATCAGGAGGACTTAGTGATGTCAAAGACAAAAGGCACCAGACAATTGAGATGATTTTATTCAGGCTATTGCAATAGAGTACATGTTTGTTAATGAAGAATGTCTCGGGAAAGGAAAGGGACCTGAGGTTTTATAAAGGTAGGAAAACAAAGGATGCATGAATCTTTTTTTTTTAAGAATTTATTTATTTATTTGAGAGAGAGAGAATGAGAGATAGAGAGCACGAGAGGAAAGAGGGTCAGAGGGAGAAGCAGACTCCCCTCTGAGCAGGGAGCCCGATGCGGGACTCGATCCCGGGACTCCAGGATCATGACCTGAGCCGAAGGCAGTCGCTTAACCAACTGAACCACCCAGGCACCCAAAGATGCATGAATCTTACTGGAGTTGTGAGGAAGGGTAGAGATGGGTCTTTTTGGAATATCTGAGAATAGGGTGGTTCTTTAGATTTAGCTGTTCTTTAGATTTTAGGTTCTTCAGATTTACCCAGAACACAAAAGGTAATGGGATTTTGGAAAACAAAGAAAATGGGGGTATTTCTTAACTGGCCTGTTTTCTAGAAGCATAGGGTTCAGGTAAAACTCACCACTGTCAGTAATTATTTGGGTATAAGACAGGAGAGTCAGAGAAGAGTCTGGGAAGACTGCCAGTATTCTAGATTGTAGAATACATAAGAGAGGAAAACCTTTTCCTCTAATCTCTTATATTGAGTGTCTGGGACCTGTGAATTAAATTGGCAAAAAACAGATTAGCAGGAGAAAAGATCTATTTGTATGCACCTAGTCACTTCACAGGAAAAAAATGAAAACCCCAAGAATCGGTTAGTTAGGCCTGGGGGCTTATATCACCATTTTAACAAAGGGTGATACTGTTGTGGGAGAAATTACCAAAGGAAAAGGGGTTTGGACTTCTAGGGGCAATGACATTGTGGGAAGGTAAATAAATATAGGGGGAAAGGAATAGAAGATTAAGGTTATTTTAGTAAGGTTTACTTGTGCAGATACAAGTTAATGCTGACTGGGTACCTGGGTGGCTCATTAGGTTAAGTGTCTGCTTTTGGCTCAGGTCATGATCTTGGGGTCCTGGGATCGAGTCCTGCGTTGGGCTTCCTGCTCAACAGGGAGTCTGCTTCTCCCTCTCCCTCTGCTCCTTCTCTCTCTGTCTTGCTCACCCTCTCTCTCAAATCAGTCAATAAAACCTTGAAAAAAAAGGTTAATGCTGACTTTCCAACTCCTGTGATAAAGGTTGTTCTCCTGGTATGGGAGAGGGGAGGGGAGACACTCTCACAAAAGGAAATGAATGCCCTGCTTTCATTTCATTCCAGGCAGAAAGGGGGAATGAGGAAAGCAGAGAGTTCTTCTTGTATCTGCTTCCTAGATACACCTTTGGTCTCCCCTTATTTCTTTAGGAACACCAAACTACATTTAGTTCCCTCTTTCTACTATGTTCTCTGATAATTTTGAAATATACTTTTTATGCTGCTTGCAAAGCCTCTCCATCCTTCTGCCTGGAGGACTACCTATAAGGTATGGCCTTCAAGGTGTGTTTTCTACTTTAGTAAGTAAGTCTTCCACAAGAATTCCTCTCCATTCCCATAGCACTTTGTGCTTCCTACTGAGGACTTACCATACTGGGTTCACATTTCTGTTAATACCTCCATGTTTCCCACCAGAATGTAAGACCCTTGAGTGCTTATGCCTTATAGTATACACTGTTAATGCCTCTCCATCATCCATTCTCTTCTTCTTTACTAAGGAAAAGCACAGTTGTATTTGGAACAGTAATGTACCCAACTATAATACTCATCTCAGAATTACTTACATTAGGGGAGACATCTCAATTGTCTGGTGCCTTTTGTCTTTGACATCACTAAGTCCTTAGCCAAAAAAGGTAACTGGAAGTCTCTGGAAATAAATCCCTTCTGAATGAGATGACAAAAGCTCACAAAGGGAAAGCTTTTGGCCCTTATTCCTTCTTCCTGACTGGAACAAGGACAAGAATCCTGGAGGAAGAGCATCCTTTTGCAATCATGCAGATAAAAGCCATATGCTGAAGATGGGAGAGCAGAAACAAGAAAGGAGTTTGGGTGCTTGATGACATCACAGATCAGTCCTGTCCTTGGACATTTTGGATAAGTAATGAAAATAATAAATGGCTTACTTTTTTTTTAACTTTTTATTTTATTTTTTTTAAAGATTTTATTTATTTATTTGAGAGAGAGAATGAGAGAGAGAGAGAGAGAGCACGCGCACATGAGAGAGGGGAGGGTCAGAGGGAGAAGCAGACTCCCCGCCAAGCTGGGAACCCGATGTAGGACTCGATCCCGGGACTTCAGGATCATGACCTGAGCTGAAGGCAGTCGCTTAACCAACTGAGCCACCCAGGTGCCCCTTTTTTAACTTTTTAAAAGAGATTTTATTTGAGAGAGAGAGAGCAGGGGAGGGGCAGAGAGAGAGAGGGAGAGAAGCAGATTCCCTGCTGAGCGGGGAGCCTGACACAGGGCTTGATCCCAGGACCCTGAGATCATGACCTGAGCTGAAGTCAAATGCTCAACTGACTGAGCCACCCAAATGCCCCTAAACTTTTTACTGAAGTATAATAAACATATATAGAAAGTACACATATTAAAAATATGTAGTTCAATGAATTAAAACAAATTTAAAAACACCCATGCAACTAGCATTCTAGAATGTTACCAGCATCCTTGAAGCCCACTCTCCAATTCTGGTCACCAACCCCCAAGGGTAACCACAACAGTAACTTCTAAGAGCACAGATTATATTTGCCTGTGCTCTTTGCATATAAAAACAAGAATGTGGGGTGCCTGGCTGGCTCAGTCAGTGGAACATGTGACTCTTGATCTCAGGGTCATAAGTTCGAACCCCATGTTGGGCATAGAGATTACTGTAAAAAAAAATGTAAGAAAATATATGGTTGCTCCTGGCTTATTTCCCTCGACAGTATGTTTATAGCTATTCTTGATATTCTTTTGTATAGTTATAGATCATTCATGCTCATTGCTACATAGTATTCCATTGTATGAGTATACTTCAATTTATCTATTCTACAATTGGTGGGAAATTAGGAAGTTTCAAGTTTTTGCTACTTTGAATAGCATTGCTATGAATAGTCTCATACAGGTCTTTTGGTGAACATACTGTATGCATTTATATTGGATATATACCTAGGAATATATAGGGTCAGAGGGTATACATATGTTTTATTTTAGTAAACTATTTTTCAAAGTGTTTGAACCAATTTACGCTCTCAACAGCAATGTATGAAAATTTCAGTTATTTTACATTTTTGCCAACACTTTGGTATTTCCTGACTTGTTTATTTTAGCCACTATAGTAGGTGTGTATGGCCATTGCATTGGTTTTTAATTTGTAGTTTCCCGATAACTAATAAAGTTGAGCACTTTGCAAAAAGTTTATTGGTCATTTGGATATTCTCTTTTTTAAAAAACAGCTTTATTTTTTTAAAGATTTTATTTGTTTATTTATTTTAGAGAGAGAGGGCTTGCACATGCTAGCAGGGGGAGGAACAGAGAGAGAGGGGGACAGGCAAACTCCAAGTGCAGAGCCCAATGGGGGGCTCCATTCCATGACCCTGAGATCATAACCTGAGCCACAATCAAGAGTTGGACACTTAACCAACTGAGCCACCCAGATGTGCCTAAAAAACATCTTTATTGAGATATAATTCTTATACTCTACAGTTCACCCATTTGAAGTGTCCAATTCAATGGTTTTTGTATATTCACAGATATATACAACCATCACCACAGTCAACTTTAGAATATTTCCATCATCTCAAAAGAAACCCCATACCTATCATCCTTTACTGCCCTACTCCCCTTGCCCAGCCCTAAGCAACCACTAATCTACTATCTATATCTACAAATTTTCATATTCTGAACTCTCATATGAATGTAATCATATAATATGTGACCTTTTTTTTAGAGGGAGAGAGGGAGAGGGAGAGGTGGGGGAGGGGCAAAGGGAAAGGGAGAGAGAATCTTAAGCAGGCTCCAAGCCCAGTACGGAGACTGATGCAGCTTGATCTCACGACCCTGAGATCATGACCTAAGCCGAAATCAAGAGTCAGACGCTTAACTGACTGAGCCATCCAGACGCCCCAAATGTGAACTTTTGTGACGCTTCTTTCATTTAGTGTAATGTTTTCAGATTTTTTCTGTGTTGTAGTATGAATCAACACTTCATTCCTTTTTATGATCAGATAATACTTCTATGACCTGATAATATGGTCTGATATTAGCTGCGGCTATACCACATTTTGTTTATCCATTTGTCCATTGATGGATATTTAGGTCGTTTCTACCTTTTTGCTATGATGAATACTACTACTATAAACACTCATTTACAAGTTATTGTTAAATGTTTTCAATTCTTTTGGTTGTATACCCAGGAGTGGAATTACTGGGTCATATGGTAACTCTATGTTGAATTATCTGAATAATTGCTAGATTCTTTTCCAAAGTGGCTATACCCTTTTATATTCCCACCAGCAGTGTATGAGGGTTCTGCCTTCTCCACACCCTCCTTAATAATCATTGTTAATCTGACATTCTGATTCTAGCCATTGTAGTTGGATATCCTTTTTTGCAAAGTGTCTGTTCAAGCCTTTTGTCTATTTTTCTATTGGGTTGTCTTCTTTTTGAAATTCTTTGTATTTTTTAAATAAGAGGCCTTTGTTAGATATATGTATTGCAAATGTCTTCTTTCAGTTTATGGGTTGCATTCTTACTCTTTCAATAGAGTCTTTTGGTGAACAAAGGTTCTTAATTTTAATACAGTTCAGGTAAGTGCTTTTATGTTCTATTTAAGAAATATTTGGGAAAAAAAGAAATCTTTGTGCTAGGGTCACAAAAATGTTTTCCTTATGTTTTCACTTAAAAGCTTGTTTCAACTTTCACATTTTTTAAAAGATTTTATTTTATTTTATTTTTTTAAGTAATCTCTACACACAACATGGGACAACCCTGAGATCAAGAGTCACATGTTCTACCCACTGAGCCAGCCAGGTGCCTCCAAACTTTCACATTTGATCTACAGTCCACTTGGAATTAATTTTTACAAATGATGTGAAGTAGGGGACAAAATACATTGTTTCCTTCTATGGATACTCAATTGACTCAGCACCATGTATTGAAACACCATCTTTTCCTTACTACTGTGCAGTGTGTTATTCTATCATAAACAAGGTAACCATACATGTGAGAGTTTACTTCTGGATTCTGTTTTGTTTCATTGTTTAGTTTGCTTATCCTCACAATAATACCCCCCCCCCCCCCCGCCACACACACACATATACTAGCTTTATAATGGTAGTATAGTTTTCTAGTTTTGCGATTCTTCAAGATAGCCTTGGCTATTCCCTGGCCTTTGAATTTCCATATGAATTTAAATCAGTTTGTTATTTCCTCAAAACACCTGCTGGGAACTTGGAAGGATTGTTTTGAAGCCATAGATTTGCAGATTATTGACATCTTTATAGTATAATCTTTCAATTTATAAATATGCTTTATCCCTCAATTTTAGGGTCATTCTTAATTTCTCTCATCAATGTTTTATAGTTTTCAATGTAGTGGTGTGCATCTTATGTTAGATTTATTCCTAGGTATTTGATAGTTTTTTTTTATACTATTATAAATGGTAACAGTCTTTAAATTTAATTTCCTATTTGTTTTATATTTGGACTTGAATCCAGTGACCTTCCTAAATCTACTTATTGTCTTGATTTTTCCTTAGAATCTTTTAGATTATTTAGGTACAAAACCTTGTAATCTATAGAACAGTATAGTGGACTCTGACACACCACCCACATCTATTCCTGTTCAGGTCAGAAGCATTTATTTGCTCCAGCTACTACTGGGAGTGTTAACAGCTGACAACTTGCAGTGGTGTTCCTTCTGGATTATTGTCCTCAGCTATTATCCATTTCCCAGGGACAGCCCATAATCAATAACGTGCCAGTATGGAGGATAAAGATTCTACCTTCTTGCCTCAATTCGGGAACACTCTGAACAATCATCTCAGCTCCAGAGCTCCTCATGAGATTCACTGTGAAGGAATTAATCGCAGCCCAGCTTCTCCCTTCATCAACAACAGGCATTGGTCTTGAGATCATTCCTTAATAAATTTCCTGCATGCAAACCTACATCTCAAAGTCTGCTTCCTAGAGAATCTGATTTGAAACAGGAGTATCAGAATTGGTCCAAGAAAAAGACTAAACTGTGCTCTTGTTGCTGGATCATCAACTGACCAGCTGCTGAAGAGGACCTCATCACTGCAGGCAGGTGGCGCATTCATAGCCCCTGGCATCATTGGCAGCACAACTGTTAAAATTGCATTGAAGTGAAATGGCCTATCTGTAGAAAGAAATGCAGGTGGCAGGGTGTCTGGGTGGCTCGGTTGGTTAAACGTCTGCCTTTGGCTCAGTCCATGGTCCCAGGGTCCTGGGATCGAGCCCCGCATCGGGCTCCCTGCTCAGTGGAGAAGCTCAGTCTGCTTCTCCCTCTCCCCCCGTGCTTGTGCTCTCTCTTGCTATCTCTCTCTCTCTCTCTCCCCTTCTCTCAAATAAATAAATAAAATCTTAAAAAAAAATGCAGGAGGGGCGCCTGGGTGGCTCAGTAGTTAAGCGTCTGCCTTCGGCTCAGGTCATGATCTCAGGGTCCTGGGATCGAGCCCCGCATCGGGCTCCCTGCTTGGCGGAAGCCTGCTTCTCCCTCTCCCACTCCCTCCGCTTGTGTTCCCTCTCTCGCTGTGTCTCTCTCTGTCAAAAAATAAATCTTTAAAAACAAAAATGCAGGAGGCTGGGCATTGTGTCAGATGTTTGAGAAAAGGAAAATAGTATTTGTAATAGTATAGTATAATATAGTGGTATAATATATTAACAGAATTATATATTATCATATAATAACATCACATATTAATGTATAATCATATTAAGATATCAATCATAATTAATAGCAATTAATATATTAATTGATATATATTTATATGTACTACATATACTACTATAATAGTGTTGTAGTATTAAAATAATAGTATTTATTAGGACAGTGGAATTGGATGGCTTTTGATAAGGAGCAATAGATACTTTGGAGAGAGAATTACATGCTGAGGGTGATTAATAAGCAATTAAATGTGGGGCACTTGGGTGGCACAGTCGGTTGAGAGTCTCTTTTTTTTTTAAAGGTTTTATTTATTTATTCATGAGAGACAGAGAGAGAGAGAGAGAGAGAGGCAGAGGGAGAAGCAGGCTCCCAAGGAGCAGGGAGCCCAATGTGGGACTCGATCCCAGGACTCTGGGATCATGACCTGAGCCGAAGGCAGACGCTTAACCATTTGAGCCACCCAGGCGCCCGAGAGTCTGACTCTTGATTTCAGCTCAGGTCATGATCTTAGGGTCATAAGATCAAGCCCCTCGTTGGGCTCCATGATGAGCATGGAGTCTGCTTAATATTCTGTCTCTCTGCCCCTCCCTCCAACTCGTGCACTTTCTCTCTCTCTTAAAAAAAATAAATAAAATAAGCAATTAAATACTAAATATGACAGTCAGAGGGCCTCTTGGCAGGATATAAAAATTCTCAACTTCTGCAGCCACAGTTCAGGAAAATCTGAAGAACAGGCAAAACATTTTGTTGTAAGAGGAACCGTTCCAGGGCATGTTGAATTCTCAGCCATTGCCAGACTGCTATGCTAAGGTCAAAGCACTCTTTGGGAAGGACTCAGACCCTAGACATTGGGATGGGGATGTCACAATTGATGCACTCCAAGTTTTTGAATTTTCAGATTCCCCTGAATTCTCAGGGCCTGAAAAGTGGTCCACTCCTCCCTGTTAAATGCTAGAATTTCTTTCTTTCATACAGATGAGGCAGACCCTTCTACCTTGCAAGATAGCACATGATCCCCTCAGGATATGCCTCTTATTTCTCTCCTGTTCATTACTTCAAAAAGTGGTGGTGAGGGGGCGCCTGGGTGGCTCAGATGGTTAAGCATCTGCCTTCAGCTCGGGTCATGATCTCTGGGTCCTGGGATCGAGCCCCATGTAGGGCTCCTAGCTCAGCGGGGAGTCTGCTTCTCCCTCTCCTTCTGCCCCTCCCCCCTGCTTGTGCTCTTTCTGTCCCTCTCTCTCTCAAGTGAATAAAGTCTTAAAAAAATAAATAAATAAAAAATTGTGCACTTTAAATATATGTGGTTAGTTGTACTAATTTTACCTTAAAGCCACTTACAAACTTGTTTGCCATTTAGTAAGCATTCAATAAATATTAGCTATCATTGTGAGGAGAGATCCTGAATCCTTCTTTCTAGCAGTTACAGTTTCCAGGCCCAGGTAGGTCCTCTGCCCTGGAACTGACTGAGGAAGGGAGGAGGCCGCTTGTACCTAGGCAAGAAAGTGACACCTCCTGGCCAGAGATGGGAGTACACAATGGTATCTTCCGCTTTTTTAAGCGTTCAGCTTTTCCTTCGTTTTTGTTTTTGTTTTTATCATTTATTTTGGAATAGATAAAACATACGGATGTAAAATTTAAGGGTACAAAAAACCCCCACCTTCCACATCTCTTCTCTCAGTTTGCTCCTCAAGAGTAACTACTGTTTTGTCAAATGCTAGCTCCCTGTAAAGACTTAAACACCCATGATAAGGCAAAGCTGGGTTTACGCAAACCATGGTAAGGAAGCACACTCCTTGAAGGAAGCTTAGTACTGTCTGGGAGGGGAGGGCTGAGCCAGGATGTTTATGTGGTTTGGGGGTCTGGTTTAAGTGGGGGCGTCTTTCAGTGTAGGGATTTGATTAAGATTGGTTAAGGATCATGGCTTAGGACACAGCAACGGTGAGGGTTTCAAAATGTCTTAGAGAATAATCATTTGATAACTGCCTATGGAAAAGCTGGGCAATTTCAAATGGTTTTTCTGGATGTTCCTGAATTGAACACTACAATTATTTGCAACTTTTATTTTTTTATTTTAAGATTTTATTTATTTATTTGACAGAGAGAGAGAGAGAGAGAGAGAGAGAGCACGCACAAGAGAGAGAGGGAACACAAGCATGGGGAGCAGGAGAAGGAGAAGCAGGCTCCCCACTGAGCAGGGAGCCTGACGTGGGGCTCCATCCCAGGACCCCAGGATCATGACCTGAGCAGAAGGCAGACGCCCAACAACTGAGCCACCCAGGGGCCCCGCAACTTTTATTTTCTGGGCAAGAATTTCCTGGGATACTAAATTCCTGTTGATGAAGATAGTGGAATAGTAAAGTCAAGTTAATGTAGATGGTTCTCAGTTTCTTGTACATCTTTTCGGAAATAGTCTGTGCTTATTCAGTCAAACATGTATTCATTTAAGAAGTGTCATCTTTAGAAAAAAAGTTCAAAAAAAAGAAATGTCATCTTTTACCCTCTAACAGTTGTTGCAGAAATATAGACGCTGGGTATGAGACAGTCCTTAAATAATAGCTCTCCAATAGCATTTGCTCTGTAGTGATATGTGATGTACTTTTTTCCGGAGTTTGCATGTTTTTATCTCTTGAGTTGAATGGAATTACTGTTTGAAGTATTCTACCAGCATTTCTCCCCCTCAACAATTTATCTAACAGCTCATGGTTTTGGCAAAACCAGTGGGTCACATTTTCTCTTCACATTCCTGGCTTCTTCTTTTCCATCTTAAAGTGCAGTTACAGGGGCGCCTGGGTGGCTCAGTCGGTTAAGCAGCTGCCTTCGGCTCAGGTCCTGGGATCGAGCCCCATATCGGGCTCCCTGCTCGGCGGAGAGCCTGCTTCTCCCTCTCCCTCTGCCTGCCGCTCTGCCTACTTATGCTCTCTCTCTAGCTCTGTTAAATAAATAAATAAATAAAAATCTTAAAAAAAAAAGTGCAGTTACAAGGCTGTGTGGCAGGGGAGAGAAAGAGTTATTCCATAGCACTAAAATATGAAGGCAACTGGAGAAAGCTATATTAAATATATGTTCATTGGGCATCCACTCAGTTCCAGGTACTGTGCTAGGCACAAGGATGAATATGATAACTACATTCTCTGCCCTTACAGGGCTTAGAGCTTAATGAGGAAGATAAACACTGCACATAGAGGTATGAGTGGAATGAATATAACACAGAACAGGAGGTATGGGAACCTAACCTAATCTTGGGACCAAAGTAAGGAGTCCCAGAACTGATGCTGGTGCTGCCTGCAGAGGGATAAGCAGGAATGATATAGGTGCGAGTGGAAATACTTATGCCTTCTCTGGAAACTGAGGCTATTTTTTTCAATTTCCCTGTTTTCCCTGTCTGGCCATTTGTTCTACCATCTTGTGGTCTCCTTTCCAAATATTGTGAATAGGTGTGTATACACAGATTTTCCCAGTTAAAAGTCATCATCTTTGGAGTGCCCGGGAGGCTCAGTCAGAGGAGTGTGTGACTCTTGATCTTGGGCCTTGAGTTTGACCCCCACATTGGGTATAGAGATTACTTACATGAAACTTAAAAAAAAAGTCATCATCCTGAATACATAAGAATCTATTCTGTGACTAACATCCCTCATCAGTGCAAGCCTCTCACGTTAGTGATCCTAGGGAAAGACAGCCCTGTACTACGTTTTAGTTTTTAGATGCAATGAAAATCATTTTCTGAATCCTGCATAAAGTTCAAGAATTGACTACCATTAGCAGGAGATAGAATTATAATTTTTTTACCTTTAAATTTTTTATTGTTATGTTAATCACCATACACTACATCATGAGTTTTTGATGTAGTGTTCCATGATTCATTGTTTGTGCAAAACACCCAGTGCTCCACACTAGAATTATAATTTTTTACTACTAAAGGGTCTGTAGAAATCACCTAATATGATCTCTTGAACTGAAAAATGAGGAAACTGAGACCCAAAGTACAGAATTCTTTCTGACATTCAAGACAAGCTGCTCAGGAGACCTGAGGGCTACAGAAATTGAACAGGTTCTAATCTCACAGAAAATCTGATGTGCTGATATGTTTCCCCAGCAATTAGCCTTCTGTGATATGTGGAAGGTAGAGATGATTTAAAAGAAAAGATAAGGAATCCTGAGCTCCTTTTTTTTAACTAGAAAAAAATGTTACTCTGGAGAAATTCTAGACAAATGTTCAGAGGGTCTCTTACCAGGGATGAGGAATTTTCTTAATTTGGCTTCAATTTTGTTTTCCAGGTAGGACTCACCACCAGTTTAAGTTCTCTGTGGTTATGTCTCCACCGTCTGGGAGATCTTTCTTTGCCCCATCATTTCCCTTGGCCACTTCTGAAGAAGATGCTAGATTACCTAGCAGGGTTACGCTTTCCTCGTTGCCTACAGAAGATTAAGTGTCTAGGAGTCATTTCCCATCTCCAATAGTTATAGATTTCCTAATTCAGGTTCATGGTTTCAAAGTTAATCAGCTTGTTATCTTTTATTCTTTTTTTTTAATTATTATGTTATGTTAATCACCATACATTACAGTTATCTTTTATTCTTGTCAGCTCCATGTGTCATTAGCCACAACAGTAATTCTTTCAAGACTTCTGTCTTAGTCTGTGGCTACTCTAGGCCTGTGCAGCTTTGGTTGGGAGAGTTATACTCTTAAGCCATTTTTTTTAACTGAAAGAATTTGCTGGGCAGTACGTTAATCCATGCTGACGTTTTAACAACTAATGGGACTACCATACCTTGATGTGATCTTTGCCACAAAACTAAGGTCTGATTGGACTTTATTAGTCAAAAGCTTTATCGTACAGTTACCTCTTCCAATTGCATTAAGTGCCCAGAGTTTAGGATTCTCTTTTCCCTTACACTCCTGATTGAAAACTGGCCAGTTCTTTGCTATGGTCCTCTCTCATAGTAGTACCTTGTCAATTTCAGTCGAACGCAGTAACCAAAACGTGCTACTGATATTCTGTTTTCCAACTTCTTTTAGAGCTATAAGATGGTCAAACACATTTTCTGACTTTCAAGTTATTACAGACAAAATAACAACATATTGTCCCAGACTTTCAGTCTCCACTAAGTTTCCTCTTCACCTGGTTCTTAAACTAAAGTTATGTATTTTAGGAATTTAATGAGAATGGCACCGTATCTCCAGTTCCAGTGAGTCAGGATTGGTTATAAGTTGCCAAAGTAAGCAAACTTCAAGCTTAGTGCTTAAAGTAAAAACATTTATCCCTCATTTTTCATGTCTATGGAGGGTTAGATAAGTCCTGTGCTCCATGTTGTCTTCATTCCCCAGGCCCAAAGTGACTAAACAGCTGCCGTATTGAATATTGCTACATTTTGTGGCAGAGGAAGAAAGAACAAGGTTAATTGGGTGTACCGGTTCCTGAGGCTTCTGCTCGGAAGTGATGTATATCACATCCACTCACATTTCCCTGGCCAGAGCAGGTCACACAGCCATACCTAACTTCCGGTGGGCTGAGAAGTACAATCCTACCATACGCCCAGAAAGGGAAAGATCTGGAACATTTGTGACAAGTCTTTTTATTTTATTATTATTATTATTTTTAAAGATTTTATTTATTTATTTGAGAGAGAGAGAGCATGAGCGGGGGCGGGGGGCGAAGAGACAGAGAGAAGCAGGCTTCCCGCTGAGCAGGGAGCCTGAAGAAGCAGGGCTCATCCCAGGACCCTGGGATCATGAGCGGAAGGCAGATGCTTAACTGACGGAGCCACCCAAGCACCCCCATTTGTGACAAGTCTTTTTTTTTTTTTAAAGATTTTATTTATTCATTTGACAGAGAGAGAGAGAGAGAGAGAGAGACAGCGAGAGAGGGAACACAGGAGGGGGAGCGGGAGAGGGAGAAGCAGGCCTCCCCACCCCCGCTGAGCAGGGAGCCCGATGGATGCGGGGCCCGACCCCAGGGCCCTGGGATCACGACCCAAGCCGAAGGCAGACGCTTACCGACTGAGCCACCCAGGCGCCCCATTTGTGACAAGTCTTAAAAGCTGCCTCCAGGGGCGCCTGGGTGGGTCAGTCATTGAGTGTCTGCCTTCGGCTCAGGTCATGATCCCAGGGTCCTGGGATCAAGCCCCGCATCGGGCTCCCTACTTGGCAGGAGGCCTGCTTCTCCCTCTCCCACCCCCTCTGCTTGTGTTCCCTCTCTCGCTGTGTCTCTCTCTGTCAAATAAATAAATAATCTTTAAAAAATAAAAAAATTAAAAAAAAAACCTGCCTCTATATGGTAAAAACAAAAAGCATGTAGTTTTAGTCCGTGTTCTAGTATTTATTAATATTACCATGAATTAGTTGTTTAGCATATCAGTTACCATGGATAAGTCATTTAGCATATTAGTTTTGGTAACCTCAGTTATAAAAGTGGAGAAAATAGTTCTTAATTCAAGGAATTCTTGAGAGGATTAAATAAGGCATTACATGTGAAATCACTTAGCCCGATATTAGTTTTCTTTTCTTCCGTCCACTGTTCAGAGATAATGTATCATACGGTTTTAGTATTTTCAGTAAAGAAAAATTTGTTTATGTTGGTTGCCTGCTGCAATTTTCATTAGTAATTTTCTTCTACCATATTACAAGCTTTTTGAGAACAGGCACAATGTTTTACAGTTCTTCTGTAACCCTTACATTGGGTAGCACAGTGTTGAAAACATAATACAAGGTAAAATATATACATATTGATTATTTTCTCCTATAAAGTGTCTTACTTCTATGGGACTATGTTAACTCTCAAATGAAGCTTTCAAAAAATTTCAGTTTTCTCTTCTAGAACTTGTAACTTTTGTTTTACAGCCTTTTCCAATTGATTATTTTATTTTATACTTGTAATATTATGATGACACAAAGGAGATATTACACTCATTTACAATTAAAGAAGAGAAATCAGGGGAGATTTCATGAGTTCACTCTACAGTTTACCTTTTGGCACAACAACCTCAGATGCTTTACAACCCAAGAAACCATTGACATGGGACTCCTGGATGGCTCAGTTGGTTAAGTGTCTGCCTTCAGCTCAGGTCATGATCCCAGGGTCCTGGGATGGAGTCCCACATCAGGTTCCTTGCTCAGCACGGAGCCTGCTTCTCCCTCTGCCTGCCACTCCCCCTGCTTGTGCTCGTGCTCTCTCTGACAAATAAACTAATAAATAAAATCTTAAAAAAACAAAAATAAAACCAAAATCAATTATGCACCATAAGTGCCAAAGGAGAAGAAGGGCCAGTAAAGTTGATAACTTGCTGCTTATTTGCAGTGGTTTCTGTCTAGATCTGGCTGCTCTCTAAAGCCTTCCAGAAAGCCAGATCAGAGACAGTTTGAGTAAAGGCTCATTAATAACCCCCAAATGTAGACCAGACACTGTAATGATGACCTCTCAGGACCATTGTGAAGATAAAGTGGATAATAAGTGAAAAACATCTAGAATAGTTCACATAAATGACTGTTGAAGTTGTCATTTGTTCAGTTTGATCAAGAGAGGATTCTTAAAGAGGTTCCCTCTGATTCCTTCATATTCTGACCAAACCCTACTCCAGATATTATTTTTCCCTTTTTTGTAGGAAGGGTAACTCTTTTGGAGACCAGACTGGGGGGACATTCTTGAGTCTGTAAAATCTTAGAGAGTCCTTATCACAACCTGTTTTACCCTCTTAGTAGTTAATAATAACAACAATTACAATATTTTTTCAATGCTTACCAAGGACAAACAATTGGCTATCTGAATTCGATTCATTACTCACTTAATTTTCACAACAACTTTCTAAAGGTAGGTAGATTCTTCATTTTACATATAAGGAAAATGAGACTTACAGAGGTTATGTTACATGCTCAGGACCATGTAAGTGGCAGACCTAGGAGGTAGCAGAGTCAGAATCTGAACCCAGATCTCAAAGTTCATGCTCTTTGTTTTTTCCTTATTAAAGTCTTTTATTTGAGTCTTCTTTTTTTATTTTTTTAAAGATTTTATTTATTTATTTGACAGAGAGAGACACAGAGAAAGAGGGAACACAAGCAGGGGGAGTGGGAGAGGGAGAAGCAGGCTTCCCACGGAGCAGGGAGCCCGATGCGGGGCTCGATCCCAGGACCCTAGGATCATGACGTGAGCCGAAGGCAGACGCTTAACGACTGAGCCACTCAGGCGCCCCTTGAGTTTTCTTTTTTTAATTTAAATTTTGTTAGTTAACATATAGTGCAATATTGGTTTCTGGAAGAGAATTCAGTGATTCATCCCTTACATACGACACCCAGTGCTCATCACTTTTAATACACATCACCCATCTAGCGCATCCCCCACCACCTCCCTCCATCAACCCTCAGGTTGTTCTCTGTCATTAAGAGTCCCTTATAACGGGACGCCTGGGTGGCTCAGTCAGTTAAGCATCTGCCTTTGACTCAGGTCACGATCCCAGGGTCCTGGGATCTAGCCCTGTGTCAGGCTCCCTGTTGAGCAGGGAACCTGCTGCTCCCCCTGCTTGTGCTTTTTGATAAATAAATAAAATCTTAAAAAAGTCCTTTAGGGCTTGTTTTCCTCTCTCCTTTTTCTCTTTTCCCCCTTCCCATATGTTCATCTGTTTTCTTTCTTAAATTCCACATATGAATGAGAACATATGGTATTTGTCTTTCTCTGACTGACATAATCCACTTAGCATAATACTCTAGCTCCATCCATTTCATTGCAAATGACAAGGTTTCATTCTTTTTGATGGCTAAATAATATTCCATTATATATGTGTGTATGTATGTGTGTGTATACACCACATCTTCTTTATCCATTCATGTGTTGATGGACATCTGTGCTCTCTCCATAGTTTGGCTATTGTTGATAATGCTGCTATAAACATCGGGGTGCATGTACCCCTTCAAATCTGTATTTTTATATCCTCAAAGTTCATGCTCTTAACTGCAACACCAGACTTAAGTAATATATATACCTGACTTTGTTTCCCAATTATATTAATTCTTTGAAAGGAATGAATAGATTTGTTCATCTCAGTGTGTCCATAATGTTTATAGCACAATACCTTGAACAAAGTTAATAGTTAAATAATGGGAAATATCTATTAATTCTCTGTAGATTGTTATGTTTGTGAAAAGAATTACAGATTCAGGTATATGAGTTCAGGTTTTACGAGTGATGCATTTGAAGGGAATTAGAATATACTTATACCACTCCAAAATATTCCACTTTGGCATAAGAATTATTTTGAACTGAAGGCAATTTAGAAAGAGCAGATGGAAGAAAAACTTCTACCCCTCCCCTCTCCCTATCTGCCTAAAATCAGGGCATAAATTTCCCTGTGTGAATATGTCTTCCTCCCCTCTCCCATACCAGGAAAATGAGAACAGACTTTTAATCACCAGACACAATGAGAGGGATGCAGCACCGAGATAGGTCAGCACAGACAAGCTTTGGTAAAGTCACCTTTATTTTCCATTAGTTCCCCCATATATTTATCTTCTCACAACTTACTGCTCCTAGAAACCTAAACCCTTTTTTCTCTGTCTTATCACTTCTCCACATATTTATTGCCCTTTGCTAAAATGGTATACAAACTCACACTTCTAACTGCTCTTTGGGATTTTCAATTCTTTTCTGTGAGCCCTGTTCCCTGTGTGCATATGAAAAAAAAAACCATTTTCTCCTGTTAATCTGTCTTTTGTCAATCTATCCACAGCCCCCAACTGCAGAACTTAACAGCGTAAAGTTTTTTTTCTCCCCTACATATTTAAAAGTTAAAAAATCAGACTACCTTTGTGATAGACAATAAAATAATCACCTTTACCAAGACTAACAAGCTGTTAGGCCACAGAAGCCATATCTCACATAGGATCGATGATGTTGCTTTCTCCACTTGAGTTATCATCATGAATTGTTCTCAATACAAAAATGAAGGACACAATGACTAATCATATCATATCATAGTTTGTGGCTTCCTTTTTTTCAAGATTTTATTTTATTAGAGAGAGAGAGCACAAGTAGGCAGAGCGGCAGGCAGAGGGAGAGGGAGAAGCAGGATCCCCACTGAGTGGGGAGCCCGGCATGGAACTCGATCCCAAGACCCTGGGATCATGACCTGAGCTGAAGGCAGACGCTTAACTGACTGAGCCACCCAAGAGCCCTAGTCTGTGGCTTCAAATATCTAAACTTCTCTTTACTTATGTCTATTTTAAACTTTGGAGGAAAATAGTTGAATCTATCACAAAGTATAGAATTATTAAAGCTGAAGACACCTAGATAGATCCTGGGGGCAATACTTTCAAATTTATATTAATATTCTTTTATTTTATTTTATTTATTTATTCATGAGGGACAGAGGGAGAGAGAGAGGGAGAGAAGCAGAGGGAGAAGCAGGCTCCCAAGGAGCAGGGAGCCCGATGCGGGACTCGATCCCAGGACCCTGGGATCATGACCTGAGCCGAAGGCAGATGCTTAACCATCTGAGCCACCCAGGCGCCCTATATTAATATTCTTGATGCTAGAATCCATTCAGGCTTGCTTTTTCATTCAATAATTTTGCATTGGGGCGCCTGTCTGGCTCAGTTGGAGGAGCATGTGACTTGATCTTGGGGTTGTGAGTTCAAGCCCCATGTGGGGTGTAGAGATTACTTAAATAAATAAAAACTTAAAATTTTGGTTTATGTGCAGAAAACTCATTTATGGTCAAATAATATACTTCTAACCCTAACCATCATATTGTAAATATATGATATTGACATAACTCAGCATAAATTTGTTGCTACAAACGAAAAACATCAAAAGTGTGTATTCAGTTGATAACAGATAATCTTTCTATGGGAATTACAGCTTATCTTTAGTTAGCAAGTGTCCATAGAAGACATGTTCTGTGTGTGTGTGTGTCTAGACAAGTTGGTGCATGTGTGTATGGAGGGTTGGAAAGGCAGAAAGAAACATTTAAAAGATAGAAGACAACTATAAAATTACAAGGCAGGCTTGGACAAGAAGTCATCTAAAGCAGAGGTTTTTAACCATTTTACTGCTACAGCATGAATGAGATGACATTTTCCACATGCCATCTCTACCCTGACTCATCTCTATAAAGGGGCCCAGGATTACATCTAATTCTGGCTGCTAGCATTAATTCACCCACTTAAGAACATATAGGGATGCCTGGCTGCCTCAGTTAGTAGAGTGTATAACTCTTGATCTCAGGGTTGTGAGTTCAAGCCCCACATTGGGTGTAAGGATTACTTAAAAAAATTAAATTAAATTAAAAAAAAGAAAATACAGATTTACAACTTCTATGGATAGTAATTTTGCAATAGTTATTGAAATATAAAACATACACATATTTTGACCTAATAGTAACACTTTAAGGAACTTATTTTATAGTTATGCTTGCATCTATGTGTACTAATACGTGTGTAAGGCTATTGTGATTACAAAATATTACAAATGATAAAAATGTTCATCAATATACCTATATTGTATAATAACAAAAATGTCCATTCAATATATCTACACAAGGGAATACTATGCAATTGTTAAACAAGAATATGGTGGCTTTACATATTTTCTTTAGGATAATCAGTAAAGTCTATTCTATGTCAAAAAGCTTGGAGGCAGGGAACATGGGTGGCTCAGTTGGTTGAGCCAGGGACTTTTGATTTCGGCTCAGGTCATGAACTCAGGGTTGTGAGATCAAGCCCCAAGTAGGGCTCTGCCCTCAGCATGGAGTCTGCTTGTTCCTCTTAGGGTCTCTGGCTGGGTCTGAAAGCCAAACTGACAACCGAAGGAAAGCCCCATACAAATTTATTTAATATCATTTTGATGTGACAAGGGAGCTTTCACAAGAAAACGAAGACTTAAGAAATGGTTAAGCCTGAATATTTTTATGCCAGGTGTGATGACAAACAGATAGTTGAGGAGAAATACGGTACGTCCAAGAGTATGAAGTACTTGTAGTAAACTGGAGGGAACTCAGCACGTCCTGTTCAGATTCTTAGCAGCATTCCTTTGTCTTTGGAGCTAAGGTTGCTCCTTTCCTGCAGGTACTGGGAAGGCACCTCTCACATGAGGCTTTTATGACCTATTTCAAGGAGGAAGGGTCGGGAGAGGGTGAAATGACATTCCTGTTTCTGTTGTTCTCTCTAACTCCTTCAGCTGAAAATAATCAGTATGCCAAGGTGCTATATTTTGGGGTAGTATGTGTCCTTTCAGTTTAGGACTGGATTCGTGCCTTTGATTGATTTTCTATTGACTGGGTTACTTTACAACTCTGAAGAGGCAGAGATTAACTCATAGATGAAAATACTTCCTGTCTAATGGAGGAAAAGATAATCCTTAAGGTTATGGTTCATGGTTCAAAAGGACATTAACCAGTTTTGTATCCAACCCAGCAATCTTCTCTAGCATTCCTTTATTAAAATGACTGTAAACATCCAGCTTCTCAAATCAACTTTGAGCTGATTTTAATGTCTCATTGGTTCTTTCATTACTTAACAAGTTACATAAAACCTTTGACACGTGTTCAATTTACATTTGCAGAAGAGTTATGATTCTAACTTTTTGAAAATTATACTTTAATATCATTTTCACAGAACTGAAAAGCTGCCACTCAAAATGATTCCTGGGCACTTACTCGTTGATTAGTCCAAGCATGTGATACAATACATTCTCCTATTGTTAGCAGACAAAGGAGTAATGAAGTTGGCAATTGGCTGGACTTAAGGCAGCAGAAAAGGCCTAAAATGCGCTGCTGCTTTTGGAAATATTGGTTAGCTTATGTGTTAGTTTTCTTTTTTTTTTTTTAAAGATTTTATTTATTTATTTGAGAGAGAGAGAGAGTGAGAGATAGAAAGCACGAGAGGGAAGAGGGTCAGAGGGAGAAGCAGACTCCCTGCTGAGCAGGAAGCCCGATGTGGGACTCGATCCCGGGACTCCAGGATCATGACCTGAGCCGAAGGCAGTCGCTTAACCAACTGAGCCACCCAGGCGCCCATGTGTTAGTTTTCTATTGCAGCTCTAACAATTTACCACAACTTAGTGTTTAAAGCAACAGAAATTTATCACCTCACAGTTCTATAGATCAGAAGCCTGACATGCATCTCACTGGGTAAAAATTGAGGTGTCATAGGGCTGTGTTCTTTTCTGGAGACTATAGGGGAAAATCCATTTCCTTTTTTCTCCCCCAGCTTCTAGAGGCTTCCTGCATTGCTCAGCTCATAGTCTCCTTCCATCTTCAAAGCCAGCAATGACAGGATAAGTCCTTCTCCTATGGCAACATTCTATTCTGCCTCCCACTTACACTTTCAAAGACCCTTGTTATTTGGCTCATTAAGATAATATAGAACATTCAGATGATATAGAACAATCTCCCTATTTTTAGGTCAGCTGATTAGCAACCTAAATTCCATCTGCAACTTTAATGCCCTTTGCCATAGCATAATACGTTCACAGGTTTCATGGGTGAGGACATGTTTGGGGCCATTATCTGCATACCATAGTTTATAAGCATCAAGGGAGAAAACAGAGATTTAGAGAAATAATATATAAAATATAAATATAAACATAATATATAAAATATAAAAATATACATATAAATATAAAAGTAATTTTTTTGCTGAGACATCTCCCCAGTATCTTCTTGAACCAGAGCTATTTCCCTTGTTAACAAAGGTGGGTGGGCCCTCCATTGCATGTATTTACAGTGGCAAATGCCAGGCATATTTGTGCAAACATTTATGTGTGTGCTACACATTTTAAATAGGTCTTTTGCACCACTCTATTTTCTTTTCTTTTTTTTTTAAAGATTTTATTTATTTATTTGAGAGAGAGAATGAGATAGAGAGAGAGAGCATGAGACAGGGGAGGGTCAGAGGGAGAAGCAGACTCCCTGCTGAGCAGGGAGCCCGATGCTGGACTCGATCCTTTATTCACACACAATAATGTATGTGAAGTCATGAACAGAGGCTCTAAGTATATTTTATTTTATTTTTTAAAAAAGATTTCATTTATATATTAGAGAGAGAGAGAGAGAGAAAGAGAGAGCATGAGAGGGGAGAGGGTCAGAGGGAGAAGCAGACTCCCTGCTGAGCAGGGAGCCCGATGTGGGACTTGATCCTGAGACTCCAGGATCATGACCTGAGCTGAAGGCAGTTGCTTAACCGACTGAGCCACCCAGGCACCCCTCTGAGTATATTTTATTTTATTATTTTTTAAGATTGTATTTATTTATTTGACAGAGAGACACAGCGAGAGCAGGAACACAAGCAGGGGGAGTGGGAGAGGGAGAAGCAGGCTTCCCGCGGAGCAGGGAGCCCGATGTGGGGCTTGATCCCAGGACCCTGGGGTCACGACCTGAGCCGAAGGCAGACGCTTAACAACTGAGCCACCCAGGCACCCCCCTCTGAGTACATTTTAAATCATTTTTTCCTTTTAGACTTCTTCCTAGGAGATTAGCTCTCTTGACCTAGGGTACATAACCCCAAAGGGTATAAATCTAGTGTTTAATCTCAACGTGGATTTGTACTCAAATCCTAGAAAAGTAGACCAGAAGACACACTGGAAGCCCTAAGGAGGTAATTTTTTTAAAGTAATCTCTACACCCAACCTGGGGCTCCAACTCACAACCCTGAGATCAAGAGGTGCATACTCTTCTGACTGAGCCAGCCAGGCAGCCCCCCAAGGAGGTAAATCTTGTACATAAGGAAGGGAATACTGAATACTCTTTTCTTGTTTCTTTTAAAAAATATTTTATTTACTTATTTGAGAGAGAAAGGGCGCGCGCGAGAGCACAAGTGTTGGAGAGGGAGAAGCAGGCTTCCCTCTGAGCAGGGGGCCCGACAGGGCTCTATCCCAGAACCCTAGGATCATGACCTGAGCAAAAGGCAGCCACTTAACAGACAGCCACCCAGGCACCCCGGGAATACTCTTTTCTTATAAAATGATAGTACTAAAGGGATCAGAATATCCCACCCAAAATATACCACATTGGTATAAAGATTATTTTGAGCTGAAGGCAACTGAGAATTAACAGATGCCAGACAATTCTCCACCTAATAAATTTCCGTTTGAGGAAGATCCCCTCTGCACCCAGTTTGGTTTTGGGTGCAGGGAGAAAACAACTCACTGTCATTTATCGTACCTGAAAGCCCAAACCCTTTTTCATTGATTAAGAAGGGCATATAAGCTCTTGAGTCTAAGTCCTTCTTGGAGTTTTACTTCTTTTTTGCGAACTCTCATACAAATAAATATTAATAAAATTGAGTGCCTTTTCTCCTGTTAATCTATCTTTTGTTAGTTTAATTCATGGGCCCCCATTAAGAGAGTAAATTTTTCCTCAACAGTAAATTCATTAACTAAACTCATTAACGTATAAACTCATTAACTCAATTATGAGTTAATAAAGCTGTGATGTATGCTGAATAAAAAATAGTGATGGGGGGGTACCTGGGTGGCTCAGTTGGTTAAGTGTCTGCCTTCGGCTCAGGTCATGATCCTGGTGTCCTGGGGTCCTGGGACGGAGCCCTGGTCATCAGGCTCCCTGCTCAGCGGGGAGTCTGCTTTTTCCTCTCTCCCTGACCCTCCCCCGTGCTCCTGCTCTTGCTGGCTCTCTCTCTTTTATGAATAAATAAAAAATCTTTAAGAAAAATAGTGATTTAGATACATCTGGTGATGACAAAAATATATTGAGTTACTAAAGGAAACTAATACTAACAGATCATACTATGTGTCTGACATAGTATGAAATAATTTATAAATGTTACATTTATTTCCATTAACTACTGGGTATTACTCCCATTTTACAAAAAAATCAAGGCCAAGAGAAGGTACATTATTTGCTCTAATTGCATACTAACAGTCTAAACTGGTGAATCCTATGTTATTGTCAACTTTATGCTACTCGAGGATGTGGGGGTGTATCCATTTCTTTTGATGGAAATGCTGGATGAAATACTGAGAAGAACCAATCGATATGGTAATTTTAAACTTCTACTCTAAAGGAAGTATGGTCAGTGTAGTAGACGAAAAAGTATTCCTTAACCCTCTTAGGGTCCCTGGCTGAGCCTGAAATTAAATTCACAGACAGATTAACAGGAGAAAAGCATACAAATTGTTTAAAAATGATTAAAGAAGACAATTTAGTTGACACAACTGAACTTTAACACTTTAACAAGTGGACAGTTTCCATTCAGAGAACTGCAAAATGGGGCAGAAGGCAGGAAGCTTTTATAGGATAAACAATAAAGAACAAGGATATAAGTATTGAGCCCAGGTTTGGCTTAGTGTTTGGGGATTGGCTGATTGGTTATATTGAGTTTTTGGCCCAGTGAAGCATTTACAGGGACATGGAATTTATCTAAATTTCAGTTTGGTCGCCCAGCATCCTGGGCAGAAGTGACTCCATCTCAGACCTACAAATTTATTTCAGAAAATTTATTTAATATAATTTTGATGTGACCTGGGAGCCTTCATCAGAAAATGAAGACCCAAAGAAATAGACCAGTGTGTTTTTGTGCTAGGTTTGATAAAGAGTGAACTGTTGTAGAGGAATAATTTGAGTTAAGGAGTATGAGGTAATTGTTATAAATCGGGAGAAGTTTAGCAAAGCCTATTAGGATTCTTCTTGGTATCCCTTTGTCTTCAGAGATATGTATGTTCCTTTCCGCCCAGGGCACCTCTCACAGGAGGGTTTTATGACCTGTTTTAGAGAAGAAGGAAGAGGGAAGTAGGAGTTCAGAATGACTTTCCAGCTTCTGCCATTTTCTCAAACTCCTTCAGTTTAAAATAGTCACTATACCAAGGTGCTATATTTCAGAGTAGTGTGAACTGAGAACTCCATCATGGCTATTAGTGGTGAGGAATAAGGAATTATCTTTTAATTCCATATATTTTATTCAGTTGAGAGAAGGGCAGCCAACTAGGAAATTAATTCAGTTAACTAATATTTATTGGACCTCTTCTCTTTGGTGGGAAATATAAAATGTCCCTCTTTTACATTCATCTTTTAGCCTTCAATTTTCTCCCATTAAAGTCGAGGGGCTTGGATAATTTTTAAAGTTCCTTTTTGCTTAAAAAATTTAAGAGTCTGTAAGTCCTTTTAATCTTCATCTTACTTCCTCCTGAGTAGACCTTAAAGTGGCATATAGCATGGTGGTGGAATGGGGGTGTGATGTGTATGGTGGTTCACATCTGCAGTTGGTGGTTAGAGTAAAGGTTATGATTTCCTATTTTTCCTACTTCATCCAGTCCACCTTTGCATACAAGCGGTGATCATACTTGTTTACTTACTTGGTTACCTGTAAACAGATACATTCCAATGATACTAACACCTCTAGGCTTAAGGGCCCACTCTTCCTTTACAGTTCGTTGTGCAATGCTGGGCTTGGAAGGTTTGAGGAAAGCTTATTCAATGTTTGGTTGATATGCAAAATTATATTGGCCAACCTTCTATTTGCTTTAGTTGTTGTCAAACAGTTGAGTTCTTTTCAAATCCTGATCTTTCCTTATTTAGCTGAGTTTGCAGGGGGAGGGCTTCTACTTCCACACAACAGATAGAATGCATTTCCTTTTCACCTGTTTAGGCTAATGACTTTCAGTGTTATGCAGAGTAAAGAAATTATTTAGCCTTCCATTCAGAAGAACTATTTCGTTTTGAAAAAGAAAAGACTAATTCCAGCAGAATCATTAAATGGAAATGAGAAAGCTTAGCAAAATTCAAAAAGAAAGAAAAGTCAGTCGAGGATTTTCTAGGGATTACAAATTGTTTTGCTCTGTTTAGATCGAGGGAGACACATTCTTCAGTACCTGTTCCCAAGCTGATTTAGTCCACGAGAATGATTTTCCTATGGTTGGAGGTTTTCCTACTACTTCATTATTGATGCATTTCTTTTTTTCATCCTGAAATTGTCTTTGGAAAACTGCTTAGACCCATGACTCTGGAAGACTGGTCTGTCTTAGAGGGAAATGAAGTTGAAAAGAATTACTGTGAAACATGGGGTACAAGCCTTTAGGTCAGAAAATTAAACTACTGGTTCATAATCAATAAGACATGGTCTGTGAGTATTCCCAGGCTAGATTTAGATCATTCAACAAAATTATACATCATCACTACCTTTTTCCCTAACATCATTGAAATGTGTAACTTTTAGTAGACCGGGGAATACAAAAAATCTTTAGAGGCGTAATGCATCTCTATACCATAGTAGTGCTTCACTTCTAATGGGGCTGGAATGGCCATGTTCCGCCAGGTATGCAACTTCCACAGGCTTTTGGAAAAAATACTCTCTGACACCTGGATTCCTTATCCTTGGGATATAGTACAGGCCTTCTTTAGACACTTAACAGCAACAATTCTCCCATGGAACCCATGGAAGCACATGAGTAATGTGAACGTTGGATCATCTGAAAATTATCTATGTATACAACTTTTTCATTGGTGCTAGGAGATTCAGCTTAGGCTCAATATATCCATGTAAGCCTGCGCAAGAAAGCTTTAAAACTTCTTTGACATGTCAAAAACCGGTTTGAATTAAATGACTAATGCTTTACCTAGTTTTTTACCACTAGTTCTCTGCCAGAATCTTTTCAATTCATCCTCTGCCAAAGCCTGTCAACCATCCTGGCAACATACCCCTTCACCTCCCCACACCTCATGCCTTTGCTTTTCCAGTCCTTTGGCTGCCATACTCGTCTGGCTGGTTCCTAGAAGCCTGGCAGGGATTTCTCTCTGACATAAATCTGGCTACCAGAGACTAAAAGCCGGGAGTCCAAACACACCTCTCTTAGCGCAAATCTGAACGGGTCTAATTTATAAACAAAGAGAACAGTTCTATTTTTTCCTCTAAAAACAAATCATGCATTGGCTTTTAAAGGAGAGAATTAAGAGTGGGCGGACAGAGAAAATAACTGAGGAGAACAGAGGTTAGGAAAAAATATGAGGTAAAAAATAGTTACTGGATTAAGAGGAGAAAGAAAAGGCACCAGCCTCAGTTACTAATCCACAAGGAGTCCCCCAGCCTTCAGTAAAGGTAAACGAGGGCAGTTATCTTTGTTCTGTGCACCGAAGTAATCCAAGCTTCCAAAACAGGAGGCGACACATAGTAGGTGCTCTACTAATATTTCCTGAACGTTCACAACAGTAAGAGAATTAAAAACTGACAAACTGCTATCATAAATAAAATGACAAAGGCTACTGCCTCATCCAATGTTTAGCATCCTCAAATACAGCCCCATTGTTCTGCTCTCTTTATGTCTCTTCCCTTATTTTTGTCGTTCTCTTTTACATACACATTTAAATCTAAGAACACACACGCACACAAAATCCCTGAAACTACAGACTTAAATGTGTTATTCAAAGCAAGTCTTATTGGGTGGCTGCTTTTAAATGAATGTCAACGCCTAATGGGTTCAGTTTCTAAGCAGCCTTCTTTCCCGCCTTCTCGGAGTTGAGGTGAGAGATTAAACAATCGACATTCTCTCTCCAGTTCCTCAGTCTTTTTCTTTCCTGTTTTCTCCTCTCCTCGGCTTTATTCCCTTTCCCAGTCTGTTGTTTCTCTAGGGTTGTTGCTTCGCTTTCTCCCTCTTTGCTCGATCGTCCCTTTGATCCTTTCTTTCTAGCCCTTATTCCCAGAAGCTCCAGAAAATACCTCTTTCCCCCCCTTTTCACGTCACTTCCCTCCCTTCTCCCATCTCCTTCTCGGTGAGAGCGAGTTCCCCACTAGAGGCCAGCACTTTCTCAGTTTCGTCCCTCCAACCGGCGAGCAGAACTCGGAGAGAAAGAAGGGAAAAAAAGAGGAGAAAGAGAGAGCGAGAGAGGGGGAAAAAAACCCCGGGGCCTAGAGCGCAGAGGCCCGGGAGCGGCGTCGTCATGGCAACGGGCGCCGGCAGGAAACGAGGGACACGCGGGAGGGAGGAGGGGGAGGAGGGCGCCGAGGGGAGGGGAGGGACGGGGGAGGGGTCCGGCTGCCCCGGAAGCACCTCCCCGCCAGCCCCCTCCTCCAGCCCGGCCCGCAGCCCCCGGCCTGCAGCCCCCACCCTCTCGGCCCGGCAGGAAGTGACAGGCCCGGAGCGAGCCCCGGAGGCCTGGCAGAGCCGCGGCCGGGCCCGCACCCGGAGCGGCGGGAGGGGCGGGGAGCCGCGGCCGCGCCGGGAACCTCCCACCCCGCCCTCGGCGCCCCCGCCCCTCCAGGAAGGGGAGGAGGCGAGGGGAGCCCGCCGCGGAGGCCGAGCGAGCCCCCCGCCCAGCCCGGCGACTGGGGACCCCGGCACATGAGGTGGACGCCCCCCGGGAGCACTTGAGTGCAGAGCCAGGCGCGAAGGTAACCGGGCGGCCGCGGGCTGGGGAGGGGCAGGACCTCTGGGGGCTTGGCTGCGCGGGGATGTTTCTTCAGCCACCTCCGTCTGTGTAACGCCCCAGGTACCTCCCCCAGTTTCTTTCCCTGCCTACCTCTAGCGCTTAGCTCTGCGGTCCTTCGGCTCTGTCTGTCCAAGTCTTCTTGCTATTCATTTCGCTGCGCTGAATGCCGTCTGTCCGTCACCCTAGTTGCTTCTGACTGCTCATTTTCTCATTCATTTTTCCTTCTCTGACTTTGGTCCTCCCATCCAAGCATGCTGTCTGGTAATCTCCCTGCTTTTTATGGTCCGCTTGGTCCCTCGGTCTCCAATTCCTTGACTTCTGTCGGTCTCTCTCCTGCTTGTCTCCCGGCTATCAGTAAGCACATTTCCCTGCTCACTTGGGTCAGTTCACTCCTGGCTCCACTCTATCTGCCCCCTTCCCCCGGTGTTTTTGATTCCTCTTTGGAACCTCATTTTCATCAAGGTTCTGTATACAACAAGGACCCCTGGGCGCTTACTATCCCTGTTCTCCAGATCACTTCCATTTCTTTGGCACAGTCTTACCCGCCCCCCCCCATTTCTCCTGCCGCCCTTCTATGTCCCATACTTTCTACAAGACAGAGTTTTAGGTTTAGGACAATTTATTTCCTCCAACTTTTGGCTCAGTGGACCTAGTCTCAGGTCCACTTCACTATCTTTTTCTAGTTCCCTTCCAGAGGTCTGTGCTCCTTACCCAACCCAGTCCAACCCATACACACTCAAATACTCCCTTTCAGGGTGACCATAGTTTAGCTATTGTGGGCACCTCTGTGGGTCAGCTTCTCGCACTTTCTCTTCTGGCATAATTCTGAAAATTTAAATGCACTGTGCCTCCCAAACTTTTTGTTGTTTTCATTTTCTGTGTTTAATTTTGCAGTCCCAACATTGATCACAAATGAATAGTATGTGCCTGGGATCCAGGAATCCTGGTTTTGATGTCAGTTTCTCCTGATTTTATTACTTAAGCCAGTACCTTTCCATCTCTGTTTTCATTTCACAATCTGAAAAAAAAAATACCACTAAGACTTCCATTTTGGGGGAGATGTGGGGTCCTACAGTTTTTAGCATTTTCCCCTATGAATATAGGAGTTAATGTCTCCTCTAGTAAAGGGGTCTCATGCTTCTGAGTCCAGTGAACTAAATCCATTGATCTATACAACTATGCCTTGCTGCCTCTAATCCTTACCCACTTTTTTTCTTCACATGCTGATAATGAGGATTCATGGGTCTGTATCTGTTTAGTGCTTTGATATTGTGGCAAAAGATGTGGGAGAAGATAACTAGAGTTGAAGCTGATATGATTTCTTCTGTGTACTTCTTAGGTTATATCCGTGTTTGCAGTGACGTTTGCTATACCTAAACAAAACTGAAGAGATGGGTTGAGTACTTGGGGGATAATGATGCCATCCAATGATACTGGGAACAGAATAAGAAATCTCCCCAACTCTGTTTCCAAGGCCAAGCGGTTTGATTTTATTTACTTTGTTTTGGATGTAATCATTATGATAAATCCATTTTAATAAAACTGTTGACAGGCCTTAGCAGAAATTCTGGTTTGATGTTTACATCCCTAAACCGAATAGTGCTTTGCTGACCTAGTATTTCTAGTGGCCCCATGCCTCCAAAGTAGAGAATATGGTGTCTAGGCCTAACAAAAGAGGAAAAAAAAAAGAATGAACAAAACCCCTTATTGTTGTTTGGAGGCATATTTCTTCTTGCTTCTCTTCTCCTGTCTCTGCTTGGTTCTTAGCAATGTCTTCATGTCTTTTTGCAAATTTTAGTGTAGACCCCAGAGGGTAAATTCTGGTTATTAAAATGAGCTAAAAAGTTGAGCTTTATTTTCTTGAAGATTTTCATTGCTGTGTATTTAATATGTTTAATACCTGGTAGTCATTTGTTAAAATGATATATTATATTCAGTTGTGAAGGCTTTTCTGCAAATGGGGAAACTGAGGTGCCAGCAGGGAAAGTGATGTGCCCAAGGTGTTTTTATTAGTAGCCTGAGCTGGAACCAGGCAGCTATTTGTATAGCTCTTCTACCTCCTAGTTTTTTTTTTTGTTTTGTTTTAAAGTTTTGTTTAAGTAATCTCTACACCCATCGTGGGGCTTGAACTCATGACCCCAAGATCAAGAGTTGCACGCTCTTCCCACGGAGCCAGCCAGGCGTCCCTCTACCTCTAGATTTATGACTTTCCATGATACATTTAACATATCTGTATCTTGAGCCCCTCCTCCATAAAATGAGGACAGTGAATACTCAAACCAAATGACGCTGCCTTAATCACAGATTTTTTTTTTTGGTTTGAGGAAGCAGCATGTGTTAATGTAAAGAGACTTGATACTAGGAAAACTTCTTTAACCTCAGAAAACCTCATTTCTACAATTACAAGATGGGGATAATCATATTAAAGCACTGTGAGAGGTAATGGAGATGAAGAGCTTAAGGCAGCGAGTGGAGGCACCTGGTGACTTCTCAGTAAATGGTAAATGTTAAGGTGATGCTGGTAATGATGTTGCAGGTGCAGATAAAAGTGAGAAAACAGGAACTTTTAAGTGGGACTATTTTAAACTATTAAAAATGTTATGGGAATGTAAGGTAGCCTTAGTATTATGAGTCTTAAATTCTAGCCATTTGGTATTTAATAGACAGTCATGAGGGAATATGTAAAGGTTTCTTTTGAGACACTGCATAGTTTCAAAAGATGGTATGGGAAACATGGTTGTGTGTATTGCAGATTTGGTAGTTAAGCCCAAGGAGTCATGGCTAATGGAAAGAAGAGGAAGAGTCTTAGATAACTTGAATGATAACATGAAATAATAGTTTGAGATTAGGTGTGAATTTTAATCCTTTGCTAACTTCCATCTAGGTCTTGAGTCAGAGCACCGGCTTTGGGGACCCTGGACCACTATCATGGAGACGGAGAGTGAGCAGAACTCCAACTCCACCAATGGGAGCTCCAGCTCTGGGGGCAGCTCTCGGCCCCAGATAGCTCAGATGTCACTGTATGAACGGCAGGCGGTGCAGGTGAGGCTCAACTCTGAGGGGCTGTGATCTGTGCGTATTGGCTTTGGGTGGGCAGAGGTGCTGGAAGATAATTGCTCTTAGTTCCTTTCCGGCAAACTGGGGGAGATGGATTAGGTGATGACTAATGTCCCTTCAAGCTCTGAGAATCTTAGGAGTTTACAACAGTTCAAGCAAGCAAACAGAATAAGATTCAGTCAGCAAATCATGGGTTTTTTTTATACCATTCAGTTCATGTAGCTAGATTCTAACTAAACTAACCGTTTCTCTTCATGGATTGTCAGATTTTTAATCTTTGGTCTCTCTTACAAATCGCCCTGAGTAATGGAAGTATGAAACTCTTTGGAGTTTTATTTTTAGACAAATAGTAAATTCCATGCTTTAAAAAAATTCTTGGGAATGGGGTATTTTACTCAAAATATCTTGGTTGCTAGAATAACTATGCACATCATAAGAATAGTTCTAATTATTAAAGAATAAGAATACAGTAATATCCTAAAGGTGACACTAAAACTGCAGTATCATCTTTATAAACATCTACTGTAAATATTTGAATATGCCAGTTATTTGAAAATTTTACCGATAGAATCTTTCACAAGCCACTCTTTACTCTCTTTTTCATCATTTTCAATCACTTGGGGCTCTGTCCCAAGAACATGGTCTTTGGTGTCCCTAGAACATGGTCTTTTGTGTCCCTAGGATATGGTCTTTAATTTTTTTCTTCTATCCATCCATCCATCCATCCATTTATTTATTTATTTATTTATTTTAAAGATTTTATTTATCTATTTGTCAGAGAGAGAGGGAGTGCACAAGCAGGGGGAGAAGCAGGCTCCCCACTGAGCAGGGAGCCCTATGTGGGACTTGATCATGGGATCATGACCTGAACCGAAGGCAGACATCCAACCGACTGAGCCACCCAGGCGTCCCTATCTATTTATTTTTAAGTAGGCTCTATACTGGAGCCCAGCATCGGGCTTGAACTCATGACCCTGAAACCATGGACCTGAGCTGAGATCAATAATTGGATGCTTAACTGACTAAGCCACCCAGGTGCCCCTATTTTTATTTTTTTTAAGTAAGCTCTATGCCCAGTCTGGGACTTGAACTCACAGCCCCGAAACCAAGAGTCGCATGCTCTACCGACTGAACCAGCCTGGCGCCCCTTCTCTTTATATTATTCAATGTCTGATTTATTTTCAACTTGGCTAGTCCAGTTCTTTTCCTTGCTGTGTCATGTATCTCCACATTCCATTTGGGGAATTAAGAGTTTATGTGAGTTACATTGCTTTACTTTTCTTTATATACAAGAACAGAATTAATTGTTTCTCCACTTTTTGAAGACTCTGTGAACTTACTAGTTCTAATATAAAAATGGACAAATCAGATATTGACTTAGCCACGCTCCCCATCTTCCTTTGTTTCTCTCTTTCCCAGTTTCCCTTTCACCAGATCACAGTCATTTGCATAGAATAGGAATTAGGAGTGATTCATTCTAAGTGGGTTGACCCTCTCTTTTTCCTCTTAGGCTCTGCAGGCACTGCAGCGTCAGCCCAATGCAGCTCAGTATTTCCACCAGTTCATGCTCCAGCAGCAGCTCAGCAATGCCCAGCTGCATAGCCTGGCTGCGGTCCAGCAGGTGAGAGGTCAGCAGCTAGCTGGCCCAAGAGGGAGGGGGTAGGCACTACCGGTGGGTCGGGGCATAATGCCTCCTCCACTTCTCCTGCCAGTCAGGCTAGAAACATAGTCTGGTCTACCTCCTGTCCTCCCATAGGAGGACGAAGGGGTCTTAGTTTTTGGGGTTGCAGTAGGAACTGGGAGGTAGAATGTCTATGTTCTAGGACTACACTGTCCAATATGGCGGCCACTAGTCACGCGTAGCTATTGAGCACTTAAAATGTGGCTAGTCCAAATTGAGATGTATAGTAAAATTTTGGATTTCAAAGACTTGGTATTGAAAAAAATGTAAAATATCTCAGCATTTTGTTTTTATTGGTTATATGTTGAAATGAGATGCATTGGCTTAAATAAAATAAGGTTTGTTTCTCCTGTTTCTTTTCACTTTTTTATTTTTATTTTTTAAGATTTTATTTATTTATTTGAGATAAAGAGAGCAAGAGAGAGTGAGCATGAGCTGGCGGGGAGGGCAGAGGGAGAGGGAGAAGCAGACTCCCCACCAAGCAGGGAGCCCCAGTGCGGGGCTCGATCCCAGGACCCTGGGATCATGACCTGAGCCGAAGGCAGACGCTTAACCGACTGAGCCACCCAGGCGCCCCTCTTTTTTTCACTTTTTAAAAAATGTGCGTACTAGAAAATTGTTCATGTGGCTTGCATTATATTTGTTTTGGACAGCCCTGGGCTAGACTTATGAGTGACTCATAATATGAACTGGTCAAAGCTTCTTCTTCCACCTAAAAGAAAGTGGGAGGAGGAGGAGGGCAGATTACCCGATTGCCCCAGGGGGGTTATGTGGGAGTTACTAGCTTGGCGTAGGAGGTAAGGTGAGAGTTTTGGGTTTAGTGAATATACTTATCCTTGCTCCGTAGTAGAGTCTCTGGGTTTTTATCTGAAATCTCTGTTACATTTTGTGCCTGTGATTAGAAGATTCAGTCTTTTCCTTCGTTGTCTCTGCTCTTGTTTCCTTTCCCCTCTAACAGGCCACGATTGCTGCCAGTCGGCAAGCCAGCTCCCCAAACACCAGCACAGCACAGCAGCAGACTACCACCACCCAGGCCTCAGTGAGTACTGCGGCTCCCCACCGAGAGGCTGCCTTCCCTGGGTCTTTGTCTCTGGGTGGAAGGACTTTGTGAATTGAGCCATCAATGGTGATTATTGCTCTTATGTAGAGAGTCTTAGTAAAAGGGAAACAACTGACTGGAATCTATATAGGGGTCTCAGTGAGGAGGTGTAAGAAAGGAGGAAGAAAATCCTAGGGAAGAAGAGGAGATGACAAAGGGATGGGACTGATTTCTGGACCCCCCTTTTTTTTTTTTTTAAAGATTTTATTTATTTATTTGACAGAGACAGCGAGAGAGGGAACACAAGCAGGGGGAATGGGAGAGGGAGAAGCAGACTCCCCGCTGAGCAGGGAGCCCGATGCGGGGCTCAATCCCAGGACCCTGGGATCATGACCTAAGCTGAAGGCAGACGCTTAATGACTGAGCCACCCAGGCGCCCTGATCTCTGGACCCTTTAACGAAGAGTGAAGTCTGCTCCATTTTGTTCCTTTTCCCTCTCAACTGGTACCGTTAGTGGTTAGGGACTAGTTTCTTTACTTTGGTACTACCCTCCAGTAGCCAGGATGACAGTTATGGTCAGGAAGGTATTATTCATTTCCCCCTGACTCTGAAAATAAGATAGTCTGTTCTTAAAAAAAAAAAAAAGAAAGAAAGAAAATTAGATATTCTGTTCTTCACTGTGTCCCTCTGCATTTGTCGGTGATGTTGCATTTCTTTTTACGTCTCCTAAGTCCTTAGTTCTGTTCCTTTCTGTACCACACAGATCAACCTGGCCACTACGTCGGCTGCCCAGCTCATCAGCCGATCCCAGAGTGTGAGCTCTCCCAGTGCTACCACTCTGACCCAATCTGTGCTACTGGGGAACACCACCTCCCCACCTCTGAACCAGTCCCAGGCCCAGATGTATCTACGGGTAAGCCACAAACACAACCACCATTGTTCTAGGGGCGTAATTGTTATGCCCCTGCCACAGACTTGAGTGAAAGCTGTTTGATTTAACCATGGTTGCCCAGATTCGTTAAGATATGCTGATCTACTTTCTAGGCCTTACTAACCTCTAGAAGTGATGCTCAGGATTCACAGGTAGCCTGCAGATTGCATTGAGATCCTAAGTGAGAAGGTGTTCGCCTTAATATTTGACTGAAGTAGTGTCACATAGAATCTAATCTTTAAACCTGTGGCTTGAGTACCCAAATTCTAAGTGTTATCTCTTAGCCTGTCTACTTACTATACATAAATCCTTGTTCTAAAATCCTCATTGTCTCAACTTCTTTGATGTTTGACTCTTTGATATCAATCTATAGTTTTATATACATTCTAGGTTTCCTTCTGGATGATTCATCGCATATGGAGAATAAGGGTCACCTGGGTTGGTGTGGAAAGGGGCAGGGCTTAGCAGTTTCGTATCTTCTGTTTATTTTGTCTTGTGGTCCTTCCCTTCCGTTTCTTCTGTCTTTCTTTTTCTCCTCTTGTTCTCTTTCCTTTGCTCTTCCTCTTCCTCCTCTCCTTGCCAGCCACAGCTGGGAAACCTATTGCAGGTAAACCGGACCCTGGGCCGGAATGTGCCTCTAGCCTCCCAACTCATCCTGATGCCTAACGGGGCAGTGGCTGCGGTCCAGCAGGAGGTGCCATCTGCTCAGTCTCCGGGAGTTCATACAGATGCAGATCAGGTCAGTGGCAACCACTTGACCTGTGGATGGGCACTGGGGAGGATGAAGGGAACCACTGTAGACCAGGGCCCACCCTGCTACCCCATTACGACTTCTCAGGATTCTTATTTTTTCTCCCCTTTTCTTAATTTCCATAGCACTCGAATCCCTTGTAACTTGTGAGTTATTTGAGTTAGGAAGGGAAGCAGAGTTGACTGAAAACAGCCCTATAGATCTGGGAAGGCTTATTCTCAACCCAGGGCAGATTTCCTTGTATTCTTTCAGCCCTCCATGGCTGTTTATTCAGGAGGTCTTAATTCTCTTCCTTTGCAGTGCTCTCTTAAAGTAAGGGGTGATTGAGGGAATTCTGCAGTTAGGTAGACGTGAAGCCCACCTGGCTGTTACTGGAAGAATGTTTGATTCCTTCTCTTTATGAGTTACTGTGGCTGCCAACTCTCAGTAGTCTTTCTCCTTGATATGTGCCCAGGAAAGTCTTCTTCACCGTTGCTTCCCGTGCCTTACCCCCAAACATGTACATATATTTCGAGCTTGAAGTTTTTGCTTCTTATGGATTTAATACAAATTGGGATCTCATAATAACTTTTTTCATTCTTTTAGTTTATCAGTTAGCAAGTAAATATTGAGGTTGAGCTCTTTCTACTGATGTGCTCAGATATATACTAGAAACTTGGGGAAGCTTGAAAGGAAAGACAAGTCAAGTCTTGAAAGATCTTAGAGCCCAAAGAGGTACAAAGTAAATGGTACTAACTTGGAGTGACACATGAATTTAGAGAAGAGTTGGCTGTATTCCTGCTCAGGACTTTTGGGATTCTTGAGCAGATTCTTGAAGGATCGGTAGGATTTGATTCGGAGTTAGAAGAAAACTGGAGAGAGAACAGTGTGTGTAAAGGCTTGATTCATATGTGACTGAGTTGGGGATGAGTGGATAAAGTGGAGACAACACACCTGATGGTAGAAAAGGTCATTGTCCGGGAGAAGTCTGAAAGCCAAGTAACTTTGTAGGTAGCAGGGGTCATGGCTGGCTATTGCACAGCAGTTTAATAGGATAAGGAAAATACTTTGGAAAGAATCATCTAGGAACATGTGCCTGGAGAAGAAAGAGAAGTTAAGGAACCTAGTAAGAGATTCTTGGGGGTCATTTAGTTACTAGGGTAAGACCTTCGTTTTAGACTATGGTAACAGCAGTGGGATCAGAGGATGAGGTTGAGACTGGTTTCATATCCAGTTCTTTCATTTATCCGTCTCTTTATTCATCAGATATTTGAGTGTCAATATGTGGAGGGACAGAGTAGTGGCTGCAAATGTGAATCTGATAGTTCGTCAGATTCCGAGTCCATGACTTACTGTGTGACCTAGCAAAAAAAGGCCTAACATCTTTTTGCCAGTTTCTTCGTGTATAAAATAGCTTTTGTTAAATACCTACTTTGGGGTGTGTTGAGGATTAAATGAGTTAGAGAGAAAAATCATTGAGGCACCAGACATTACACAAAGAATCACCTGAATGGTTTAATAATTGCTTCATTAGAAAGTACAGAGTGCTCTGAAAACACAGAAAGAGACCTGATTCAGCCTTGGGATCAGGGTGAAAGTCAAGAAGACTGCCCCGAGGAGGTGACATTTAAATTGGGTGTCCGGTGAAGACATGGAAGGAGAGTGGTGAAGGCAGGGAAACCTTATGTCCAAATACCCCTTGAATCCAAAGAGGAGGGAAGAAGCTTTATATATTTGAGGAATTGAAAGAAAACCTGTGTGCTTGGAGTTTGGCAAAGGGGGATGGAGATGGTACTGGGGAAGTAGGAGAAACTTCATCTTGCAGGGCGTTGGGAACAGTGTTTAGGATTTTGGGCTTTATGCAAAGGGTGTTGGGATACTATGGGAGGATTTTCAGTTTGGAAGTGACCGGGACAGGTTCAAGGCTTGTTCATTTTTTTTGTTTAAAGACTATGTTGGCTCCTCTAGGGAGAATAAATGGAATTGGTGTGAGTGTGAATCTAGTGAGAACAACAGTTTCGGGGAAAGATGGTGTTTGGGTTAGGTAGTAACAACGGAGATGGACAGAAATGAATAGATTTGAGAAAAATTTAGAAGATCTTTGAAAGAGGAAAACTGATTCAGTTGAGGGAAGTGCCAGAGACGAGATGTGACAGTGGTGAGGCAGAGGTTAGTGCTACTTAGGAGATGGAGAATGTTGGAGAAGTGGATCTAGGGTGAAGTTAACTTTTGGATACCTCTGTCTTAGACGTGCTTGTGAGTCAGTGGGTCACAAGGTCAGCTGTTTTATATATCTGGTGCTTGAGCTTAGAGGGAAGGTCTGAGTTGGAGATAAACATTCAAGAGTAGTAGACACATAGATGATAATCGTAATTATCATCTATGTGTCCTTTTATTACGGTAGTAATAAAAGGAAAGAGAGCATTGGCATTGCTTAGGGAAAGGTATGGATTGACAAGAGAAAAGTCTTTATATTAAGATGGAGCCCTGAGGGTTAGGACCGTTTAGAAAATAGTTCAAGGTCAAGTAGAGGCTGATGAACTGGCAGAGGGGAGTAGGAAAGAGTGATGGAAAAACGGGAAAATCTGGATTATGTGGTATCATGAAGACAAGGGAGCAGAATGTTAGAACTGGCAGGGAGTCCTCTGTCAAACGCAGCAGAGAGACAAGATAGAGTTACTAATATGGACGGAGAACCATTTCAGTGGAGTTTGGGGGATTGAAGCCAAACTAGTATCATTTGAGGAATGGCTGGATAGTGAGAATAGATGCAGTGAATGTAAACAATTATTACCAGTTTAGTAATAAAAGGAAAGGAGGATGAAGCTGGAGTTGGGGAAATGGGGTTCAGGTGTGATGGGAGGGCGCCTTTAGCGGAGAGGTTGAAGATACAGGAAGGAATTGATAGTACAAGGAGGGCTGCGGCCCTGAGTGTGGAGAAGGACTTGATAGGAGAGAGGATAGAAGGGAGAGCAGGGAGAAGGAAGTGGTGGGGGTTTGTGAGCGGCATGTATAGATTTGGTGATGGAACTGCTGCAGTGTGCTCATATGATGGTTTTATTGTCTCTGCAGGGGTGATGAGGGAGAGGGGGAAGAGCAGGTGGTTCTGAGGTATATCGGGAGACCAGGAAAGTTTTAAATAGTCATTGTGGAAAGCTGATTAGAAACAAACTATATAATTGCCTGATCACATTAAGTGCCCCAGCACCCCATCCTGATAATCTTGTAAATCTCTCTCAGAAGCTCTCACCTCTTTACTGCTTGCCTGAACTCAGCGTCTTTGTATTTTTCACCTGCATTACTGTACTGGTTTTCTAATTGGTCTCTTGACTTCAGCCTTGTCTACCTCTAAGCATCCTCCATATTACTATCAGAATAAGTTTTTTAAATAAGAAAATACCTGTTGTTCCTAACATTAGTTTAAATGGTACTTCTGGTATACCGAATTTGATAAATCATAATCCTTGGTTTGTGACATCCTGTCAGCAATGGTCCATTCATGGCCCTTTCTTAGTTACTTACTATGTTTTAATGATGTAATAAGCAATCTCCAGTTCCACCCACTGCCTGCCCCTACCCATGGTAACAATCACTCTGATTCCTAGGTTCATCCTTCCCTGTGTCCCTTTTTATATAGTTTTATTGTGTTTACATATATTTTTAAAAAGTACTTTTTATTATGGAATATTTCAAACTTATGCAAAAATAGAAAAAAATATGAATCCCTATGCACCTGCCAGCCAGCTGCAACATTTATCAACACATCGCCTTTCTATCCAGGCCACTTTCCTCCACCTGTGGATTATTTAGAAGTAAATTCCAGATACCATATGTTCTATATTTTGTGTGTGTGTGTGTGTGTGTATGTGTATGTATTTGTATTTAAGTTTATAAGGTCTTTGTGCTGTGTGTAATTTGGGGGGAATACTTTCTTAATAGCTTATTGTCAAGATCCATCCATATTATTGCATGTCATCGTATTTTATTAATTTCTATGTAGTATCGAACCGTGTGAATATACTGTAGTTCATTCATCTTCTCTTCTGATAATGGCCATTTGGGTTGCTTCCAGACTTTCGTTAACTATGAATAGTGCTGCTGTGAACTTTCTCACACATGCCTCCTGTTGTATATAGCAAGAGTATCTCCTGTAGAATTCCTGGATTAGGGGGTGTGTGAATGTTCAGCTTGAGGATAAGATGCCAAACCATTTGCCAAAGCGGTTGTACTGATTTACACTTCTGTCAGCAATGTTTAAGAGAATGGTTTCAGCTGTAGAGTTGATTATGTTTATTCTGATTAATATTCTTCAGTGGCTTCCTGTCATCAGTGAAGTGCTCATCAGTCCTCTCTTCATATTCTGGGGTACTTCCTATGTCAGGCACTGTGTTAGGTGCTGGAAATAGAACAGTGGGGAAGATGGATAAACTTTCTGTTCCCGAACTAAAGTTCAGACTCTCCTCATTTGAATGCACCAAGCCCTTCCTGATCTCGCAGGATCCTCCCCGGCCTCAGCCTGTCTTCCTAGCTTCATTTCTTTCCACTCCCTCCATCTCACCCCAAACGTAGTGAAATATTCATAATTTCCAAAAATGCTATCCTCTTTCTGGGCTCGATGGTCTTCCAAATATTGTTACCTATGTCTTCAAACTTCACTTTTGCTCTCACCCATGGAGTCTCAGATGGAACAAAAGACTGTTTTAGGAAGTCTTCCCTAATCTCCCCGGTCTGAGTGCGTCTTCCTCCTCTGCTCCCATGGCACTTTGTGCAGATCTCTGCATAGAGTATAATAGGGCTTTCGTTGATTTTCTTGTCTGTCTGTTCTGGTAGAAAGTACTCATTAAGAGCAGGGACAGTGTCTTTCGTCTTTGCATTTCCAGTATCCAGTGTAGTACCTGAAACATAGTAGGTTATTTGGTCAGTGTTGAATGAATGAACGAATGGAGAAGAAAGGGAAAATCTGACACATTTTGAAGGAATAGATGAGCAAACTTGCTGATAGATTTGATAGTGAATGAAGGAGACTGAAAATCAAATAGGATTCAAGAGTCCCTCCCTGGGTGACTGGATGGACTTTAATGTATGTAATTGTAAAGGTGGGGGGACAAAGTTTGAGGGGGGGGGCTGGGGAATATCTAAGTGCATGTCATTGTATTTTATTAATTTCTGTCTTCACTGCTCCTGAATCAGTCACAGAAGTCTTTGACCTTCATGCCCCCTGTTCCCCTGTTCTCAATATATCTTTTTCTTCTTATCTTTCAGGTGCAGAATTTGGCAGTGAGGAACCAACAGGCCTCAGCCCAAGGACCCCAGATGCAAGGCTCTACTCAGAAGGCCATTCCTCCTGGAGCCTCCCCTGTCTCTAGCCTCTCCCAGGCCTCTAGCCAGGCCCTCGCTGTGGCTCAGGCTTCCTCTGGGGCCTCGGGCCAGTCCCTCAACCTCAGTCAAGCTGGTGCAGGCAGTGGGAGTACCATCCCCGGGTCCGTGGGGCCAGGCGGAGGTGGCCAGGCACCTGGGGGCTTGGGTCAGTTGCCTTCCTCAGGAATGGGTGGGGGTGGGAGCTGTCCCAGGAAGGGCACAGGAGTGGTGCAGCCCTTGCCTGCAGCCCAAACAGTGACTGTGAGTCAGGGAAGCCAGACAGAAGCAGAAAGTGCAGCAGCCAAGAAGGCAGAAGCAGATGGGCCTGGTCAGCAGAATGTGGGCATGAACCTGACACGGACAGCTACACCTGCTCCCAGCCAGACCCTTATTAGCTCAGGTAAGCTGTCACCTCTCCCAAGGTCATTATTCTCTCAGAACTTGTTTGAAATCTTCAGAGTACATTGCTTTGCCATTTTTCCTGCTTCTCTTGGTCCTGGAGTAGTGGAAGGAAAGAAAATCACATCAGCCTTGATCATATTAGTCCAGGGAGAGAGGACAGGTAACAGAGGTAGATCTCTGTTTCCACCAGGCAGCAATCAGTTTACAGATTGCTTTGTCCCCCTCTTCTTGGCCCTGAGTTTGTCAGTTTACCCATCCCACCCATTCATTTACCTAGTTCTTAACTGAATTGCCTGCTGTGTTGTAGGAGGTGTTAGGGATGCATCTTTGAAAAACAGATTCCTTGTCCTCATGGAGCTTACGATTTAGCTTAAGGGATGACTTCTCTCTTCACTCTATTTATTTTATTTTATTTTTTAAAAGATTTTATTTATTTGACAGAGAGCGAGAGAGAGATCACAAGCGGGGGGTGGGGGGGGGGGGGAAGAGATCACAAGCAGTGGGGGGCAGAGGGAGAGGGAAAAGCAGGCTCCCGGCTGGGATCATGACCTGAGCCGAAGGCAGATGCTTAACCGACTGAGCCACCCAAGTGCCCCTCCTCACTCTGTTTAATGATGATTTGTTGGGCCAGGGTAGAGCAGAGATGGTGTAAGTGCCTTAGAGCACTTAGGACTAGCAAATAGAGCCACGGGTTTTTGTTTTGTTTTGTTTTGAAAGATTTTATTTGACAGAGAGAGACACAGCGAGGGAGGGAACACAAGCAGGGGGAGTGGGAGAGGGAGAAGCAGGCTTCCCGCGGAGCTGGGAGCCCGATGCGGGGCTCAATCCCAGGACCCTGGGATCATGACCTGAGCTGAAGGCAGACGCTTAACGGCTGAGCCACCCAGGTGCCCGAGCCACGGTTTAATATAGTGAACTTGTGATCATCTGGATCGATAATAAGAATAAAAAAAGAATAACCCCAATGATTTATAGTTGCTTTTAGATGTGGTTAGGTATAGTTAGATGTGTGCACCTTACTTGGTAATGTTTATTTTTCCCTGCCTTGTTTCTAGCACTTTAGTTGTTGCTGTATTTGGATGATTTACTTACAAAAAGTTATGAGTTCATCATCGGCTATACTCCTCCTACCTAGTATTTACGTACCGTAGCATTCGGTTTCCGAAGTGCTTCCATCTCCTACATGCTCCCTGGGCAATCTGGGAGAGTCGCGAGTGGGGGAGATTGTCGGCGCCGCCTGCCGCGGAGGAAACTGGGTAAAGGCCGGACCTGCAGCAGCTGGCTCTTGAGACTTCTACTAGGTGGTGACCTAACCTGATGAGTCTGAAGAACCGAGGCATCCACGGGAAGCTGTTGGAATCTTTACCTCTGTGGACGTTTATTCTCTCAGTGACCATTACGTCTTTCTCATGTGCCGGGCACTGGGCTGGCTTCTGGGGATGTACAAATGTAGAAAGCAGGGACTCAGCCCTTGAAGAACTCAAGTCTAATCATACGGGCGATGGGCCAGCCCTTCTCCTTTGCTGGATCAAATGGACAGGATTTAGTATAGCAAAGAAAATAAAAGTTAGATGGCTGCAAGAAATTACTGAGGACCGTGAAATGACAGCGCAAGGGACTTCTTCCCTTGAGGTCCTTCATTGTAGAGAGAGATAGTTGGTCATGTCTGACTCAGAGGGAAGAGTATGAATGAAGCGATCTCCCGGGTCCTTCCCAGTTACGTTGCCATTCCCTGTGTGATACCAACGCTCGGTACGCCTTGGAAAGGTGATTTCACTTTTAATTTGTAATGTTAATGATTATTTCCCGCTCTTCTTTGTTCCGTCCTGGGCTTGTTGCTGTAGCCACCTACACGCAGATCCAGCCCCACTCCCTGATTCAGCAGCAGCAGCAGATCCACCTCCAGCAGAAGCAGGTGGTCATCCAGCAGCAGATTGCCATCCACCACCAGCAGCAGTTCCAGCACCGGCAGTCCCAGCTCCTGCACACGGCCACGCACCTCCAGCTGGCCCAGCAGCAGCAGCAGCAGCCCCCGCCGCCCCCGCCGCCCCCGCCGCCGCCCCCGCCGCCACCGGCCACCCCCCTCCCTGCCCCTCAGCCGCCGCAGGGCCCGCCTACACAGCAGGTCCCGCCTTCCCAGTCCCCGCAACAAGCCCAGACCCTGGTGGTTCAACCCATGCTTCAGTCTTCACCCTTGTCCCTCCCGCCTGACCCAACCCCCAAGCCACCTATCCCCATCCAGTCCAAGCCACCTGTAGCACCCATCAAGCCTCCTCAGCTAGGTGCCGCGAAGATGTCAGCTGCCCAGCAACCACCGCCCCACATCCCTGTGCAAGTCGTGGGCACCCGGCAGCCGGGGACGGCCCAGGCGCAGGCTCTGGGGTTGGCACAGCTGGCAGCTGCCGTACCTACGTCCCGGGGGATGCCCAATACGGTGCAGCCTGGGCAGGCCCACTTGGCCTCCTCACCACCTTCATCCCAGGCTCCCGGGGCGCTGCAAGAGTGCCCCCCGACGTTGGCCTCTGGGATGAGCCTGGCTCCCGTGCAAGGGACGGCACATGTGGTGAAGGCTGGGGCTACGACCTCCTCACCTGCTGTGGCCCAGGTACCTGCTGCCTTCTACATGCAGTCCGTGCACCTGCCGGTGAGTGAGGTCTGATGGTTTTGAGGGCACGGTCACCCTTGAATGGACCTGGGGCTCAGTGGACCCATATAGAGCTTAACTTGGGAGGGGAGTAAAGAGTTGGGAAGGTTGAGATGCTATTTATCATCTTACCTTTATTATTTCCTTAGAAGCCCCATCTCCAAATACTGGGGTTAGGACTTAGGGGTTGGGAGGGGGAGGGAACCACAAACATTTAGTCCATGACAGATACATAATATGTGTGAGTGTGTATGTATGTGGTGTGTGTGTGCGCGCACGTGCATGAATATGGTATTGCACCAGTTGCTCTGTTAATCATTGCATTGTTTCGTCTATGACAACTATTTGTTACAAACTGTAAAACTTAAACTGCTATGTGCTGCTTTTGTAAGACATTGATGGAAGGTTAAGATACTGGTATTTATTTGTTACTTTTGTAGGAGACATTAATGTATATAATAATCTGTACTTCATACTCTTAAATTTGCTACTGAAATCATTCTGGGTTTTTGGATCTATACAAAGTTAGATCAAGATAGCCTTAATCACTTAAATTGGTCTTTATAAAAATAGTGGTTCTCAGTGGGGCCATAATGAATCCAGGATCCCGAGGTGTAGGTCAGGACTAAATGTGACAGTTTCTTTTGTCCTGACATAGAAGATACGCTTCTTGGGAATGACCGGGAATTTTAGTGTACTGTGGGAAGATACACAAATTGGGAAATCTGGAACTAAGAACATTTTCACTGACAGTATGGGAGTCATTGAGGTTCCTTATTGTCCTTCACTCATAAATCTTGGTTTCTTTCCTATTCCTCACCTTGTAGAGCAAACCCCAGACACTGGCTGTCAAACGCAAGGCAGAGTCTGAGGAGGAGAGAGACGATGTCTCCACGTTGGGTTCAATGCTTTCTGCCAAGGCATCTCCAGTAGCCGAGAGCCCAAAGGCCATGGAGGAGAAGAGCAGTCTTGGAGGTAAGTAACTGACTTCTGCAGTCCTATTGGAGTGCAGAGATTAGAGACCTGTTCTGAGTGAGCTCAGAGCTACATCTGGTTCCGTAGAAGATGGGCCTGAACTTCGTGGACGAATGGGTAGATCCAAAAACAGGGACTCCAGGGTGAATATTCAAAGGTGAACATGTATGATTGTGGAAGATCAGACTGGCTTGGCTAATAGATGGATCAGTTACGTCATCCCCTATCTGTTCCTTAATCTATTCCAGAGAAAGCTGAACCAGTGACTGGTGTGAATGCTAATACTCCAAGCAGTGAGCTAGTAGCCTTGGCTCCTGCCCCATCCGCACCCCCTCCTACACTAGCCATGGTGTCCAGACAAACGGGTGACTCAAAACCTCCACAGGCCATCGTGAAGCCCCAGATTCTCACCCACATCATTGAAGGCTTCGTTATCCAGGAAGGAGCAGAGCCTTTCCCGGTGAGGGCAGGGCCATAAGGTGGGACTTTCAAGTGGGGACTTGGTCTGATTATTATCTTTCCAAAGTCCACTAAAATCAAGTCTCAGAACCATTTAATTATTAGAGAATGGTTCAGTTCTATTGTTTGTATGGTTAATTGTAAAGAAGGAAGGGAAGGGGTAAAGGAAAGAATATGTGTAGACCAGCAAATGAAAGTGTTGGGAAGAGAAGGAAGAAGCTGAATGTTTAGTTACGCAAACTAGGCTGTATTACAATGAAGGGATTTGTGGTGGAGAAGTTAAGGGACTTTTCTGGATACCAGGAGTTGCAGAACTAGGGCTAGAACAACAGGTATCTGTAACTTCGGAAGGAAAAGGACAAGCTAGACAGCCAAGGTAGGAACCTGTTTTCCAGTGGTTCATCTGAAAAGAGCCAGTTAGGGCCTCTTGATTGCCATGTTGAAAAATGTTTCTCTAAACCAGACTTGGCCATTAACTCCGAGAACCAGGCAAAGGCATGGCGGTGAGAAACACTGGGGAAAGTTATAGAGAAGCAGAAAGGGACTAGGCTAACCTAATTGTAAACTTTTTCTGGCACAGGTGGGTTGTTCTCAGTTACTGAAAGAGTCTGAGAAGCCACTACAGACTGGCCTCCCGACAGGGCTGAATGAGAATCAGTCAGGGGCCCCCTTGGGAGGGGACAGCCCATCTGCTGGTAAGTATTTATTTAGAGACCCATCTGGGGAAGGAGACTCAGGGAGATTTGTTTGAGGACTCAGTGTAAAATGGCAATTATTTAAAGTGGGAGGTATACAAAGTCCATCCACACACAGGAACTGTATTAAATATCAGAATGTGTAGAATCACACAAAAGGAGTTCCTTGTCGGATTAGGGTAATTTTATCAAGCCAACCTGAATTTTATTTACTTGTTTACTGTTAAGGGTGTATTTTTCAAAAGATGATCTAAAATAGTATATTTCTTAATTTCCATTTCTCCTTATTCGAGGTTTTATAATCTATATTAAGGTCTCTCGTTTACATTTCTCCCACTGCTTTTTTTTTTTTTTAAGATTTTATTTATTTGACAGAGAGAGACACAGCGAGAGAGGGAACACAAGCAGGGGGAGTGGGAGAGGGAGAAGCAGGCTTCCCGTGGAGCAGGGAGCCCGATGTGGGGCTCGATCCCAGGACCCTGGGATCAGGACCTGAGCCGAAGGCAGACGCTTAACGACTGAGCCACCCAGGCGCCCCTCTCCCACTGCTTTTGTAAACTTTTACTGGGAGAGGGATCCTGTATCTTTCTAGTTAGTAATTAGTTCCTCTCTCCTATTCTGAATTGCAGTCTTGTCTGCATTCTGAGAGTATGAATTGGGATAAAGTTAGTCATCGAAAATGGAAACTAGGCTGGTTTAAGTCAGGAAGACCATGCTGTTCTTGAGGGACGTGTCTTTATGGTTTTGGGTTTTGAGCTTTATGTTTGAGGGATTCTGAATTAGGTTGTGTAGGTCTTGGGGGGCAAACCCTGAGAGTAATTAGAGTCAGCTGTGGGCCTAATGATGGCCCGAGCGGCAGCAGTCCCAGTGACAAGTCTCCAGGGATGCCTTGTTTTCCAGAGCTAGATAAGAAGGCAAATCTCCTGAAGTGTGAGTACTGCGGAAAGTATGCTCCTGCTGAGCAGTTTCGAGGCTCCAAGAGGTTCTGCTCAATGACCTGTGCTAAGAGGTACCATGGGCACCCACCCTCCCTTCCTCACCTTCAGCATCAGTTTCTCCATCTAATAGTGGGCCCCATCCCTAGGATCACCTCACAGCTGATGTTTCCTGCCTTCTTTGCTTTCTTGTTCTTCCCCAAGTTGGTTCTTAAAATACCAATTCCCACGTAGTGAAGGCTAGCCAGGTGGTCTTCTCCGGCACTGCTGACATCCCATATATGCCCCGACCCGTAGGTATAATGTGAGCTGTAGTCACCAGTTCCGGCTGAAGAGGAAAAAAATGAAAGAGTTCCAAGAAGCCAACTACGCTCGCGTTCGTCGGCGCGGACCCCGCCGTAGCTCCTCTGACATTGCCCGTGCCAAAATCCAGGGCAAGCGCCACCGGGTGAGCGTCTGTTGCAGAGCCAGCTACTTTTAAAATGGTCCTTTTTCCTTCCTCTTTCCCTACGGGGCAGTTCCTTTGCCCCGGTAAAAGAGTATGAGACCAGAACTCTGAAGTTTTGTATTGATGGCATTACTCCAAATTCCAAGAGATCCTGACTCCTTGTCTCTTCTCACCTGATTACTGGTTCATGTGTCCATTAATCATTACATTTGACAAAATCTAGATTACGATTGTTGGAAGAAGGGGAGAATCAAGAAAGTGATAGTTTATACTTTCAAGTATACTTGAAAGTTACTTGAGAGTGGACTAGTGACTCCAGACACTTGCAAAGTACAGTTTCTTCACTGTAATACTAGTTTCTCCTCTATGCCTAGTATTAACCCGAACCCAGCTGACTGGGAAGGGGTGAGGGAAAGAAACCTTCCGACACTCATTCATGACCTCACTGCTTTGTGTTGTTCTCTGTAGGGTCAAGAGGACTCTAGCCGGGGTTCAGATAATTCCAGTTACGATGAAGCACTCTCTCCAACATCTCCTGGGCCTTTATCTGTGCGAACTGGGCATGGAGAACGTGACCTGGGGAACCCCAATACAGCGCCACCGACGCCGGAATTACATGGCATCAACCCTGTGTTCCTGTCCAGCAATCCCAGCCGTTGGAGTGTAGAAGAGGTGTATGAGTTTATCGCTTCTCTACAAGGTATTGAGGGCCTATCCAGTAGAACCCAGATCACATACAGGTTTACTTTTCTTTAGATCATCCCACATGGGCCTTTGTGACAGGGAACAGAACTGACTTTTAAGCAGTAGGTGCTTAAGTATGGTTATGACAAAGGCTCTATTCTTCATATTTACCCAGGTTACTTGCCCACAGCCTGGTTTCTTAATTTCCTTTTGGGCTGATTGTCCTCTGTCAGCAATCTTGCAATATTTGATTTTCACTATTTACCAATAATTTTTGGGTAAAGTATGTTTTTTATATGTGATTTTGTGATACCAGATATAGATGAAAGACTGTTTCCACTAAAGGGATTAGGAAAGTAGGGGCCATCGTTATCCAACACTCTTACAGGCAGGACTGTTTATAAGCTATTCTTGACAAAAAGGATGGTTTTCTTCAGAAAAGAAAATCACATTACCCTTTTTGCTGTTTGTCTGAATTCTCGGCCCTTAAACAAAGATGCCAGAAAGGCTCTGAACTTTTTTGATTTTTTTGCTACTGTGAAAGAAAACATACGGTCTTGCTCCTTCCCTTTTCTCCCTCAAGCTATTTGAATGAAGTTACTTCTGTGACTGAACACCTTTGTTCTTTCCTCTTGGCTTTTTTACATAGCCAGTTTCTCTGATTTCATTTTACTTCCAAAGCTTCCCACCTCAGACTTTTATATTCCTGAATTTAGGATGAGTACTTTGGGATTAACCACTGCTGGGTCTCCATTTTTTCATCTCGAGTTTCCCCCTCTGATCCTCTTGTGCCACCACATAGTTTCTCATGTGTATTCCCACCATTTCCTTCTAGGCTGCCAAGAGATTGCAGAGGAGTTTCGTTCCCAGGAGATTGATGGACAGGCCCTTTTATTACTTAAAGAGGAACATCTTATGAGTGCCATGAACATCAAGTTGGGCCCTGCCCTCAAGATCTGCGCCAAGATAAACGTCCTCAAGGAGACCTAAGGTGGCCCTCTTGCACAAACGAGCCTAAGGCAGACACTCTCCACTGTCCAGGTTATAACCTGGTACCAGCAGACTTTACAGGGAAGAAAGAGCTGTTCCAATTACTTAAATCTTCTGAGACAGGGAAGAAAAGTGCAAGAATTGGTTGCTGGTGCTACATGGCGGCAGCTGTGACATTTTCTCTGGTTCTACCTTATTTTTTAAAATCAGTACAGTTCTCACTTTTCTCACCTACCCTAATCTTTATAAAAGAGGCAGTCTAGAGAACTAGGACTGCTCAGCCTTATCCTGGAGTGGAGTATCTAGCCAGGGTCTCAGTTCTCCAAGAGGAGGAGTAGACAGTATGGTAAGGTAAGGAAGTGGGTGGGACGTAGGTGTGCCTCCACAACGGGAGAGGTAGGGTTTTTCTAGCTTGTGTGACACAAGTAGTGACATCGGGTACTCCCTCTCTTCCCTCTGGATTGCCCAACTGCGGCTGTGGCCCAGAGTTTTCTTTGTTGTCGCTCCCTTAGTACTGAACGTCTTCTCCTGCGCCTCCGTGGCAGAGTCACTCGCTGGTGCAGAGACTTGGTTGGTGTCATTCTGATGTGCTGCAGGGGCTAAAAGGTGTGTGGCACACATGTGGCTGTCATTCTTTCTGCATCCCCCTGCTCCCTTCAGTTTCCCTGTTGTGTCTCCTACCCTGCCTTTCTTTTCAATTCCAACTCTGCTCTGTCCTATAGCTTTATTAAAACGGGAGTGTGTGGGGCTGAGGTCAGGAGTATAAGTACCTGCCTTAGGCGCTATTCCTTATACAACAAAAATATTAAGTATTTTTTTCCTCCTCAGTAAAAGGATAAAAATTGGTCTCAGTTGTCTCTTACTCCATTCCAGTGTCTCTATTCTCTTCTTTCACACAAAAGACTAGGGCAACTTGTTTGTTTTTTTAATCTTTTACGTGTTTTTATACAAAAAATGTATTTTTTTTTTGCATTTTTAAAACTGTGGGGGAGGGATGCAAACAAATAACAAAAAAGATGTTTTATAACATTATTTTCCCTGTTTAGAAAAGAAGAAAAAAAAATCATTCCAATAGTATTTAAAAGTCCAAACATGAAATAATTTCATTTTCTTCCCTAAAGGCTATTAAAAAGCCCCTGCCTACTGATTCCATCCTCTTGTGTCCAGTGGAGCCACGTTACTCTTCAATGGCCCAGGTTCACTATTAACAGAAAGATGGGGCCAGGCTTCTGGGCACATGGTCTAAACAAAAAAGTGGAAGCATCAGAGGATTCAAAACCTTTCCCCACAGAAACTGTTGTGGGCAAGAAGATACTTCCCTGAGCCAGAAGGGACAGGTACAGCAGCATTCCACACCCAGAGCACGGGATGGCAAAGCCCTAGATGTCCCACCTCTGCTTTCATTCCCTTTCCAAAAGATTGGGGCGGGGGAAGGGGGGGGGAAGTTGACATGCCTGTGAAGAAAGTGCAACATATTTAGAAATATGGGTAGAGGGAAACAGCTTAGAAGAAAAGCTCTGCCAGCTTTTACTGCAAGTGGGAGAAGAAAGCCATCGAGGAGATCCCACTACAGGTAAACAGACTTCCTTTTCTGGAACCCCTGTAGCACAGGAGGTCCAATTCACTTTCCCTTTCCAACGGACTAGACTTCTGGATAAGGCATTTTGGCCACATATGGACCAGTGACCACGAGCCCACAGTCCAGGGCCCAGTTCTGACTATAAGGTCACTCCCATGCCAACAACTGATGTGATGGTATTTTATAATCCTCTAAGTGGGAAATTAAAACATTTTCCCCATCCTAATCCCAGAGGTGGGAGAAGCAAGTCTGCAACATCTCCAGGCTCAGACCAAATGGCAATACTTGGAACGCAACCAAGTAATCACCACAGAGTAGTTCCAAGTAGCAAAAAATTACATCCAGATTCTCATGGAAACTACTGTAGGGTACAGAGTAACAGCATGAAAGCAATCAAACCTTGTATAAATAATGTTTCTTTGCCCTTTTTTTTAATTAAAGAAATCCAGTGTCTCAAACACTTGTGAAAAGGTGTTTAAAAAAGGAGCCTGCCACACTGTTTTTGCTCACTGTAACTATCCTACTTGTACCTTCTGATACCAAGAGATAGTGTGATAGCCTCTTCTGCACAGGCCCTATTTTCTCTCTCTTACAACTGTATTCTAGAGGAAAAACAAAACGGAACAAAGGGAAGGCATTTCTACTAGTGAGAAGAGAATACAAATCAAAAGCAAACTGGAAAGCAAGAGCAATGTTAAGGGTGGGATGAGAGAACTGGAGTGGACACTGCTTAAGAAATCTGGCCGAGTATGCTTTGGTTTGGGGGACTGGAGAAGCAGCTGGGTATTTAAAGTGCAATCACATTGGTAATAAATGATCATCCCTTTCTTCTGACTCCTCCCCCAGCTGATCATCCCCCACACCACGATATGCAGCAGGCACATTTCGGGGTTTAGAACGGCACACAAAGTCACAACCATCCTGCAGAAAGAAGCAAAGGAAGGAAATGATAATTTGGAATAACCAACTTCGAGGGTAAGGCAAATATGTACCTATGGTCTAAGAATATGCCAAGAACTAGGTTTCTTCAAGGAAGATGAAGAGAAAATCCAGAAGCTCTAAGGATCGGCCTAAATTGAATTTAGGGCTAACAGGAGAAAAATTCTAATTAGGTCTTTCTTTCTCCCCATCCAGGTCCCTTAATAGCTTGATCATATTCCTCAATTGAAGCAACAGTGTTGCTCTTCCAGCCAGGTCTTTAGCAAGGCCAGACACTAAGATGTTACTTTATACCAGGGCCAACAAGTACTTTGTACTTGGTTTGCTGGGACTTCTGTGGGTTTAGCACCCAAAGTCCTATATCCTTGGAAATCCCTCAGTCTGGGTAAACCAGGATGGTTGGTCACTCAACCTTGCCCGCAGGCTAGACTCAGCCAGCAGTCCTATTACTTACTGCTACCAGGTTGCCAAGATCTTGCCAGAAGGCTAAGTGGGGAAACTGCTCCATTCCCTTGGCTCCCACCACCAGTCGCTGGTATAGGAACCCCCCGATGATATAGACCGCAACCAGTGATGCAAACCTGTGAGGAAGAAAAACATCTCTACTTAAAAACCAAGGAATACTAAAACTCTGATAATAAAGATAATCTTTATATTCATTAGTGGTTTCCCAGTCTGTATTCTATTAAAATGGGGGGGGGGACCAAAACAGGGAGGGTACCTTCTTTAGAAAACCAATTAGAGCACTACAAGCAAAGGCTCAGACAAAAATAAGACCTAGTGTGTGACTCTTAGAGCCAAGAATAGGTACTATTAGCTATACAGTTCCATTTCTCCAAAAGTTCTTATAGTCTAATGGGATAGTATTAAAAACTGTCCAGTCCTCCAGTAATGGGATAGAAAGCATTTCCAAATGCAAATATTTATCAGGGGTGAAACATTAGATCTAATTTTTTTTAAGCTTGCGTAGTCAAGAGTTTAAAGAGAATTTTCACAAAGTTTCCCACCTCCAATTATGGTACAGTGCGTGCACACACACAAACACACAGAATTTTTGTCTAAATATCACCAAGTAATTGAGTTTAAGGGAAAAAAAAAAAAGGAAGGTTTGGATTGATAAGGGAAAAAGCACTCACGTGACTAGTAAGATAGAACCCACACTAAGGTGGGAGATCTCTGGGGAACAGGCCAGGCTGCTATCCATCTCAAAGAGGTAGAAACAATCTTGAACTTTGCCTCGCTCCTCAGACACAGGGTTAAAATTGCCCTGACGATGAAGGACAGAACACAACGCTTATGTGGTAAACTGTTTCCTTTTGACCCTTAGAAAAAGAAAAAACCCACAAGCTAAAAAAGCATTTGCTTTCTCTTGATTGAATAACTTATTTTCCATGTATGATGGAAGACAGGTGCCTGTGACACAAGAAAAAACTGAACTTCTAGTTTTCTCCTATCCATCCCGATGTATCTTGTCCCCTCTGGAAATTCTCTCCCACCTCAGGCCAGTCCTGTCATCTGTTCTCTAGGCTCGTGTGCCCCAGGACGCCTCACCGCTAGCGTGTGTCGATTGCAGGAGATCATCACCACTGCACGACGCTGCTCCATGCCACAGTGACTGTCATATTCGTCACCCCCTTTATAGATCAGCATGATCCAATTACCTGAGGAGGGACAAGGGAAATGTTGCTTTGGGGTGGGGGGAAAAGCAGAGGCAGGCCTGGGTACAATGGTAGAAAGGCACTGAGGAGTTCAATGAAATTGGTCTTAATTAAAATAACCAGCAATATGAGTTCTGTAGTACAGAAATACCAAGCTAAATCCTGCTTCTTTGTAACAGCTTTCTGTTCCCTTAAGACAACTAAGAATCAGATATTCATATAAGAATAATCCTAATTTTCCACATTAAAGGCAGGCAACCGATAGTACAAAAACAATTAGGACCCATACTCTGACAATGATTGACATTTTCTGAACACCTGCTAACATCAGAAGAGGTTCCATAAAATTCTTAGGTGGCAGAGCAAAACCTAAGATTTAAAATTAGCCACAGATAAATACAATATGGATGATTTTTAAGATCGGGAGCCATTTGTTCTTTAATATTTATGGCATTCAAATTTCTTTTGCAAAATATCCTTTGATTTATCAATCACGTGAGGTGAATAAGGTTAAAAATTCTTCTAATCTTGCATATGAAGAAACACAAGAAGATGAAATGATTTTTCAAAGTCACAGGACAAATAAACATGAGCTGGGTAAAAAATCCAGTCTTCCAATCCCTACCCCCAAACTCTTGATGTTATTTTTCATTATATTATTGATATGAACAAATATTTGCACTGGAAAATACAGTTATCTGCTTAAGGGAGGGAATCACACCACAGGTGCTCATAGTTCTTTCTAGCAATATGATTTTATGACTTTTGAGAAACCTAATCACCATAGCACAAGTTGTTTGGGGAAGTTTTTGTAGACTGGTTTGCAAAAAAGCTTAATGTCTGAAAATGTAACTGGCAAAACTGGACTAATTCGATGAGAAATGGTCATTGTTGGTATTTTCAAGTCTGGTGTGAAAAACACATGAAGCTACAGAATCCCAGCTAGATTCTTTATGCATGAGCTTTTCATTAACTTTAAAACAAACACATAAAGGTCCTGAGCCGTGGCTCCAGAGGAGCCGTGTTAGTCTCAGGTGAGCTGAAGCATATGTACCATATGATACTCGGAAGAGAATGGAAAAGGCTGACACATACAGGACTGCCAGAGGAATTGACATGGGATCAATTAATCAACAGGGAGAGTCTTACTTCCATTGAAGATGTGAGTCTCGTTGAGTCTCCCTACCACTGTCTCCTTCCCGTTACTTTTGTTGATCTGCACCAGGCCTGCCCCAGAGGTGCGGTTGCCAGCTTCCCGGCACACCCTGAACATGTAGATATATGTGTCTGGGCCCTGGCCCACAGTGCTCTCAAAGCTGTAAGGAGAAGTGAGGAGAACGAAGGAAGAATTACTGGCTATCAGCCTTAGGAGAAGCAGCCTCTCTTCCTTTAAGCTGCCTCCCCACCCTCCCACCTCCCTGCCCACCCCCAAGTGTGATCAATTTATTTACCTGATGTCACAACTAAATGTACTAGTGAATATTTGTTGATCAAGAGATATCCATGTAACAGTGAATAGTTTATTTGTTGAATGAGACAATCCTAACTATTGATGATGACTGATTAAAACACAAGATCCAAGAAAGCTAGATATTCTAGAATACCTGTTCTAGACCATGCTGAAGTGTCAGTTGCTATTTCCCTGTGAATAAGGATCTATGTTCATGGGAAGTATCCCATGGTCCCTTGTTCTTTGAAGATTATCTTCAGATTTATATACCTGAAGATTCCAGACACTTATGATGTGTATAGGCCTCAATGTTTATCTGATACTTCTAAAGTCCTATTATGTGGAAGTACCAAATAATGCTTTTTAATTCCTACAAGGTGGTCTCCTGGATCCAGTCTTGAAAAGTTACTCTTCTACATAAGAGAATTGCACATTGCTACTAAAAACTGGGCTGAGAATTTGCTCTATAGCATAAAAAAAAGTAGGGGTGCTTGAGTGGCTCAGTAGGTTAAGTGTCCGACTCTTGATCTCATCTCAGGTCTGGACCTCAGGGTTGTGGATTCGATCCCTACATTGGACTCCACGCTGGGCATGGAGCCTACTTAAAAAAAAAAAAAAAATTAAAAAATGAAGATATCATGGCCAAATAAGACCAGTATTACTAAAGTTCAGATTAGAACCATCTCCGAGAGAGGTTATTATACATGTATTCCCACCACATAGAGTGGTAATACTAAAATAAAGTAAGTGGAGGGAAAAAAAAAACAGTGTTTTTATGATTTTATTTATTTACTTATTTAAAAGATTTTATTTATTTGACAGAGAGCGATACAGCAAGAGAGGGAACACAAGCAGGGACAGTGGGAGAGGGAGAAGCAGGCCTCCTGTGGAGCAGGGAGCCCGACGCTGAGCTCGATCCCAGGACCCTGGGATCATGACCTGAGCCGAAGGCACACGCTTAACGACTGAGCCACCCAGGCGCCCCTGGGTTTTATTTGTTTTAAAAGTGTCTCTACCCAATGTGGGATTCGAACTTACAACCACAAGATCAAGAGTTGCATGCTCCACCAACTGAGCGAGCCAGGCGCCCTGGAGGTAAAGATTCTTTAACAAAGTTATTTTCTCAAGCCCTTCAAAGCTCTTCTCATTTACCTTTTGTTATACAGCGGTTGCAGCCTCTTCAGTAGAGCCAACTCTTTCTCGGACTCTCGACCTTTTTCTCCCACCAGGTCACAGGTTTTCTCTTCTGTCTGCCAGGATTCTCTTACTACCACAGCTAGGAGCAGTGGCAGGAGCAGTCCAGTCCTCCAGCAGCTGTAGAAGGGGAACATCCTTTTGGGAGATGGGGTGTGGGTGTTGAAGAAGCGGGGGAAGATCAGGAGAGGGGGGGAAGATCAGGAGAGGGGGGAAAGTGATAAAGCGCATGAATGTGTAATCTTTACAGTTTTATCTTCCATCCATCACTTATTTTACACTAGTCAGTTTTCCTCATTATCACAAAGTTGGGTTTTATTTTCTTGTGTCTATTTCAAGCTTTTAGCTTTCACCCATTATTTTTCCCCCGTTCTTTAATATTCAGAATAGGATTCTTAATCTTTAGGTTTCTCTTTTTCTTTTTATTTATTTTTAAAGATTTACTTATTTATTTTGAGAGAGAGAGTGCGAGCATCTTTACTGTTTTGTGAAAAGTTAGACTGCAATATCTCATTTAAAGTTTAATACTAGTTCATAAAAACTGCTTCAACCTGTGGTCCTCCCTAAGATGACAATGAAATTATAATACTTGATCAAGTCTAGTTGAAAGTTATTGAGAAAGATGTAAGATAGAGAAAGGGACTTCAGTACTTTGGGTCCTAACTTCTCCTATCAATAGTCAGGAGCATCCAACAGTCTTTGTTCATATTCACCATAAGAAAGATGACTAGAGATAAACACAGCCATAGCACCTAAAAGTTGACATTTATCTACTTTAATGGCTCATCTCAGAGTTGTCTTTGTACACTCAGAACTGGTAACAATTCTTGGGAATCACTAAGTCACTTTCCAATTCACCTGCTCCTTGCACTGCTCTAGCAATGGAAACACATGGCTCCATTTCCCAAACTCATTTTCTTTTCTCTAATCCATCCTCACACCCAGGACATATTGATTTACCCTTGCAAAAGACTCCACTCTGATGTCCATTAGTTAATGATCCCCCAGGCCATTGCTACTTGTTAATTTCATAACAGTGTCACTGTTATCATAAACAGATTTAATTCCTCCAAACCTTTCTCACTTGTAATAACATGCTTCCAGCTACAAGCTTGGACTTTGGTTAATACTCTTTAAAGTCCTCTAACTCTTTTTCAGGCTGTTTCATCAGCTCCTGTGCATTTCTAGAATATAAAACTAGGCAGAGTTTAATGGGTACTAGTAAGTTTAAAGATAGGAAAATGGATGCTCTGAGCCCTGACTGAATTTTCTCTACTCCCCTAAAAAAATTTACACTTGATCTTCTGTTTTCCACATTCCCCTAGGGCAACAAATGCTTGGGAAGTTGTCTCCCTGACTTTGTGTATTTCCTTTTCTTTTTTTTTTTTAAGATTTTATTTATTTGACAGAAAGAGACACAGCGAGAGAGGGAACACAAGCAGGGGGGAGTGGGAGAGGGAGAAGCAGATTCCTCATTGAGCGGTGAGCCCTACACGGCCGATCCCAGGATGCTGGGATTATGACCCGAGCCGAAAGGCAGACACTTAACCGACTGAGCCACCCAGGCGCCTCAACTTTGGGTATTTCCAAAATCAACTCACTATAGCAATATTAATAAAGTCCACAGAATAATTATCGCGTCATAAAGTCTGAGGCCCCCATAAACACATTTAAAGCACTAATAGAAAACTTAATAGAGTGCTTGCCTTTTACTCTTAAAAGCACTTAACATGTATTAACTAATTAATCCTTAACAAAAACGCTATGCAGTAAATACAATTATTGTCCTTATTTTACAGATGAGAAAACTGAGACACAGCCAGGGGAGTGACCCAGAAAGTCTGGCTCCAGAGCTCATGGTCTACACTTAACCACATGTGTATCCCCTTTCACATTAATTTTTGGGGGCTCAAGAGGAGGCAGCCAAAGCTTTCTTTTTGACAAAGCAGGGGGGAAGTGACTCCTCACACAGTTCACTGAATAGGAGATGGAATAAAGAACTCAAACCTCAAACTCCTACCTTCCCTAAATTAACTCATTGCTCAACACACTATGTGACCAGCTGCGTTCCTAAAAAAGTATTAAGAGATTCCTTTTATTAGATTGATTTAACATGCCATATTCTTTATATTCTCTTCAGGGTCTAATTTAAAATTTTAACATTCTGGATTTTCAAGCTCCCCCCACCCCCAAACCAGTTTTCTGGAGGGGATGCTCACACAGAAGGCTGTGTCGTATGGCCTCAAAATTAGTTCCTCATTTGTTAACAGTTGATGATTTCTTTTCCTAAATTAGAACAAAGAATCTTACAAAACTGGGATAGGATAAAGGGTTAAACACCCTGCAGTCTGCTTTAGTGGAGCTGAACCATCTTTCATTTGCTTATTGGTTCAAGAAGTTAGGATGAGAATCAACTTATACTCTTCTCTCTTTTCTGCTTAAGGTTTGTCGGTTTTGAGCTACTTCTTTTTGATTCAGTGACAAATGCTCTAAGTGCTTTATCTATTAGGTTAATCTTCACAGCCCAGAAAAGTAGGTATAATTTCTCTCATTTTACAGATGAGGAAACTGATGCTTATAGAGGTTAAATTATTTGCCCTAGGTCATACAAGTATTAAACATGTATGAAGTTGGTGGGGCAAGTTGGAGGATTCATGGCATAAAGCTATTTTCTGGAAAATTTCTGATAAATACAGGGGTGCAAAAATTTATTAGGGAGACTATGAAATCCAAGGGCTGTGTAGTTCCCTTTTATTGTGCTACAATTAGATCCTCAAGGTGCAATAGCTTGTCCAGATACTTTGGAAATAAAGGGCAGGACTTTAAGATTTTGAAAAATCCCCTTCAATTTTCTTGTTCTAGGACAGATCTATTTTGGTAATGCCAAACAATTCTCTACAATGGGATGACCCACGACTAAGCCAGGAATTGGGAAGCAGTTCACATCACTGGGCGTCTGTACCACTCTTTCCCACCCCTCAAGACTAGCCATGAGCATTTTTCCATTTTTCAGTGGAATTTCTACTTTCCGCTATCTGGCTCATTCCTGAGGTAGCGGCTCTTATCTCCTGTCTCCAGCAGCCTACCCTTTTATAGAAGACCAGCCCTAACTAGCTAAACGGCCCAATGCTGAAAAGCCTTAGAGAAGTAGCTCTAGGTCCGATGGGCGGAAGCTCCCCACAAAGAGAAAACACTAGAGAAGCTCTCTAGTAGCTACTCCATACCATACACGCATCCCCTTCAAACTTCTCCCAAGGTTCTAGAAATTCTCATTCCGTCTAATCTCCTGACTTTCCAACTGCCTAGGGCCGTATCCTCTCCAAATGATGCCGCTATACCTTCCTTCACGATGCAGGCCAAAAATTCCCTCTACAGGTATCCAGTAACACCTCAAACGACTCCATACCCAGGGTCCTTCCTTTCTTTGCCTTCCAAACACACGTCCATTCCCTCTCCAGTCTTGGTAGGTCTTTTCTTCCCTCACTCCCTTCACAACTCTAACTCCCCGCCCTCACGCCTCCGCCTCCATTCTGCCCTAGGGCTCCTTAGCTGGAATTTTGGCTCGAACCCTGGCCAAAGGAGACTTAGGGATCCCAGCCCCTGTTACGGACACCGAGGTGTGAGCGCTCTCCAGCTCCCCTCCTCCTCCACGCCCCTCATACTCACGTGTCACGGGCAAAGGGAGTAGCCAAGGCGCAGAATCCCCGGCTGAATACCTGTCTGGGGCCGGGAGACAGGGCCAGCGAGGGGCCAGCCGCAGACCCCGGACCCAGAACTCGTGTCAAAGCTTCCCCAAGGCGCCTCGTTGTGCTCCACTCCAAGAACCGGAAACAGGAAGCACCAGGCGTCCTCTGAGCAACTGCTCCTCCCACTAGACCCCGCGGCATGTGACCATAAAACCATTTCGCCCCTTTCTCCTTCCCGGTCTCCTGGCCGATCCCAGACGCTGATTGGCCAGGGTCCTGGCCATGTAGCTCCGCCCCCGTCCTATTAACTCCAATCACTATCGACATTTTCAAGTTGAGTTCCACCTTTTCGGGTCGCCTTTTCAACCAATGGAGTCCCAGAGTCCCGCCTCCGAGCTTCTCCTCTCGAAGAGTCACGCGCGGTCACGCAGGGTCACGCGCAATCACGCGCCAGCCCCGCTCCCCGGTAGGTCCCCCTGAAGGCGGTGCGCGAGGGCGGGCGGCGGAAGCGGAAATGTGGAAAGGGAGCCTTGGGCCAGGCCTCAGTGGGAGCTGTAGTTCTCACCCCAGGTCTCTTCCTCTCCGTACTTCCCCAGCTCGTTTGCCGCCTGCGAGAGGCGCTGTTTCGCCGTCTGCCGGCCCCGAGTCACGTTGTCTCCAGGGTCCGCGGCACCCAGGGGATAGTGGACAGGGATTGGGTCGCGGTAGTCCGAGCTTTCTTAACGACACCTTTGTTATTTCCTTTCTACAGTTTAGTACCTTGGGGTCTGTTGTTACCGATACTGTTTTCGTTACCCTTGTCATCCCGGTCATTTTGGGTAAAACACTGCAACCAGCTCTGTTCACCAGAGGTTTCGTGGCATTTTGCGTGATGAGCACTCTGTAACCAATTCTGTTCACTCCATCCTGTCGGCATTTCTGGTGTCCTGGGGAAAGAGCTATTCACTTTTAGTTTTTCTGCCTTTGCCAAGATCCTTTGCGGTTTCCCTCAGGTCAGTCTTATTCGTTGCTTGCTGAAGTCCTGCGCGTTTCTGGAACTTGGTTCAGTTTTGCTCCTGTGACTTTCTGGATTAACTCTTCTCTAACTGCCCGCTTGTTGCCTCTACCTGGTTTTAGCCCGATTTCATTCTGCTTTGACTCCTACGTTGCTTTTGTGTGTGTCCCCCCTCTCTTCACGGTAGGGACCGTATTTTGATTTGTCCTCTCAACAGAGCTAGTACAATGTTTTGAGTCCAGTAATAACAGAAGCTAATACGTGCATAGTTCTGTGGTGCCGGCACTGTTTTAAGTGCTTTAAATGAGTATTGATTCGGGGCACCTGGGTGGCTTAGTCATGGTGTCTGCCTTTGGCTCAGGTCGTGATCCCAGGGTCCTGAGATCGAGCCCCGCATCGGGCTCCCTGCTCCATGGGAGCCCTGCTTCTCCCTCTCCCACTCCCCCTGCTTGTGTTCCTGCTCTCACCAACTCTGTCAAATAAATAAATAAAATCTTAAAAAAAAACGAGTATTGATTCATTTAATCTTGACACTAACCTTGAATTTTAAAGCTGATGGTGGCTAAGTCACTTACTCTGGGTCCCACAGCTATTAAGTTTCGTTGTCAGTATTCAAGTTCCCTAACTTAGGTGTAAGTTACATAAGCATGTAGTCTTCTGAGTCCAAACTCTCAAGCAATACTTGTTGCTTACTGTATAGGATCCTGCATTTGTTTATTAATTGGTACATTCAGTTCAGCCAAGGTAGTTATCATGCCTGGGTTGAGTTTGAATGTGTTCTCAAGAAAAAAAAAATTAAAAGATGAGTTTCTTTCTAATAATAATAATTTGTAATCAGTTTCTTTCTAATAATAATAATTTGTAATTATCAGGAAATACAGAGAACGCAAAACAAAAATCCAAAAACCCACCAAGAGGTTGTGTATTTCCTTCAGGAATATGTTATCCATTTCCTTTTTTTTTTAAGATTTTATTTATTTATTTGAGAGAGAGAGCACAGAGGGAGAGGGAGAAGCAGGCTCCGAGAGCCCCATGTGCGGCTGGATCCCAAGACCCTGAGATCATGACCCCAGCGAAGGCAGACACCCAACTGACTGAGCCACACAGGTGCCCCTATCCATTATCTTTTAAAAAACATTTCATGTCATCAGATATTTCTCCATTATCACTAACTTTACAAATAAACTTTTTAATGTTTGTATAATATTTAGATGTATGGATTGCTGCTTAAGCAATTCCATTAGAGTCAGGTATTTAAGTTATTTCTATTGAATTACTTTTATCAATTCATTCAACAAATATTTACTGAACAATTACACTGTTGCAGATTTTGGGGGATGCATCAGAGGAAAAAAAGACAAAAATCCCTTTTACAATGAGCTTTCATTCTAGAATTGATGTTCATTTGTTGGTGAATTCAAATTTTAACTTCAGAAATATTGCTTCTTGGTCATTGCCTAGAGTAGCATTGGGCTGGAGGGAAGGTAGGGTGCATGTTGGAAGTGGTGAAAGGTCCAGCAATGCAGTTGAGCAGGATGAATAAATAACTTGTCTTATGTAGTAGGAGTGAGAAGGAGGGAGAGACTTCCCTTTCCATCCACTTACAAATAACCTGGGTTACTTCCCTGCTTTTCAGCCTTTAGTGCCCATTGTGGAAACTATATGTGCCAGGGACAAAACCGAAATTAGCAGGGTTTTTTTGCCTTTCTGCTCTGCATCTCTCTAGCCATATCATTAATAAGGACACCCTCCACATTGTACCCACACCTACACCCCCTTCCACAAATACAGTTGCTCACTTTGTTTAGAAAGCAGTTCTGTGACTTTTGTTCTAAAATCAAATGCTGAGGATCCCTCCTGTTTAGTATAAGCAGAGGAGGGGAAGGTGCTTGAAAGATCTAGTCCCCCCTGCTTTTGTCCATGGGGATATAGTCCAAGACCCCGAGAAACCATGAACAGTACCGAACTCTATATATACTATATATTTTTCTTATACATAACCTATGATAAACCTTAATTTATAAGTGAGGCACAGTGAGAGATTAACAACAATAATAATAAAATAGAACAATTATAACAACATGTGAATATGGTCGCTGTCAAAATATCTTAACTGTGCTGTACTCACCCTTCTTCTTGTGATGGTGTGGGATGATATGCCCACATGATGAAACGAAGTGAGGTGAATGACATAGGTATTGTGACTTAACATTAGGTTGCTATTGACAGATAAGTCAGGAAGAGGATCATCTGCTTCCAGAATGTGGTTGACCTTGAGTAACTGAAATTCCAGAAGGTGAAACTGGGTAGGGCAGACTACTGTATCCTGAACTCTTCCTTCAGTTCATTGCTTTGATAATTTTCCCGGATCTGCTTTCTTCGTTAACTCTGAGCTGGGAGCTTGGTTGGGAATGGCTTTTTAAACCTCTCAGCAGCTTCCTTCTGTATGAGTTTTGTGTTACAGGTTTTGCTCTGGTTTCACTATCAAATCCTACCTGTTTACAATTTCTGATTTGTTCAGGGATCTTTTGAAATTTGTTTGGTAGTTTCTTAATCCTGTTATGCATGTATTCAGTTTGCTATCTTGAACCCGATTTCAGTTTTGAATTTTTATTGATGCTTTCCTTTTAAGATGTTTAACATATTTCAAGGACTAAATATATTTTTTGTTTTTGGTAATTTTCAATTTTAATATAATTTAACATTTTTAGAATAGATGTAAGAATAGTAAAAAGAACTCTTGTATTCACTTTACCTGGATTTGCCAGTGGTTTACGAGTTGCCCCATTTGCTTTATTAGTCTCCCCTCTTCCTGTACGTACACACACACACACACACACACACACACACACACACACACACACGCACGCACTAGTTTATTTTGAACAATTTGAAAGTTGCCCATTACTGTTAAGTATATTTGTATTTCCCAAGAATAAAGACATTCTCTTACCTTACCACAGTATAATCATCACAATTAGAAACTGTAACATTGGTAGAATATTATTACCTAATCCATGGCCCATATTCAGATTTCATTAATCGTCCCAGTAAATATGCTTTATAATTATTTCCCATTCCCCAACCACAGAAGCCAAGCAGGAGTCACACATTGCAGTTGTCATTTTTCTTTATCTTGTTTGTCCTTGAAATTTTGAAAAGTACAGGTCACTTAATTTGTAGAATGTCTCTCATTTTGGGTTTGTCTGATATTTCCTCATGATTATATTTAGGTATTTTGATAGAGAAAAGAGAAGTGATGTACCCTTATATCAGTCAGCATCCAATTAGAAGACAGATACCACACCAGTGATTTTAAGGAAAATTTTAATATAGACTTGTTTTCTAGTAAAAAATAAGTACTAAGAGGGGGTAAACAAGGACTCTAGGTTATACAGAAGTTACGCAGAAATAATAACTACAAAATGCAGCTACCACCTCTGGGCTGAAGAAGAGTTAGCAAGGAGGTATCTTAGAAACTTGAAGGAAGTGCTCACTTCCCCAGCCACAAGGTAGAGATTCAGACCTGTGAAGAGAAGGTGTAGTTCCTGCCACAGGAACAGGCAGCCCACTGATGTAACAGATAAATTGCTGGAGGCTGTGGGTTGATGTTGAACTGCCAGTGGGAGCCTGCCTTTGTCATTTTGACATGTCCCCATCATTTTTTGAGCAAATTCTTTACTATGTTCCATGTTTATCTTGTATTTTAATTACCCTAGAATCAGTCATTTCTCCAAGGGAGCTTGTTCTTTTTAGTGAAAGAGTGGTGTTGAGAAACCAAGGTCTGATGACAAGGGGTGTTTGTTGCTACTTTTGGGTCAGTGCTTTAGTGCCTCTCAGCAGTTAGGAAATCTATATATTTTTTCAAGAGTGAGAAACCAGGATCCCATTATACTCAATATATTTCTACATTTGTTCACACATAAGAAAAGACAGGAAGTAGTTTTATAACTGATAAACCATACCATTGTGTAAAGCAAGCCTACTAATGAGAGTTCAGTATTTGTTTAAAGTTTCATTTTTTTTGTTGGTGAGGTAAAATTTATAAATATTGAAATACGTGGCCCTTCAGTATACAATTCAGTGAATCTTAACAGTGCATCATAACTGTAACCACCCTGTAATCAAGTTTTAGTACATTTTCATCACCCAAGAATATTTCCTCATGTCCCTTTCTAGTCCTGTCTAGTATTTTCATTACAGTGTTGCATAGAAATGATAAAATTAGACATCCTTGCTTTGTTCCTGGGATAAACCACACTTTGTAATGATGAATTGTCTCATGTTTTTCTGATTTTGATTTGCTGATTTTTTTCAAAGATCTTGACGTCTATATTCATTAATGTTGGAGTCTAATTTTTTTTTCTTTTTTTAAAAAAAATTTATTTATTTGTCAGGGAGAGAGAGAGAGAGCACGGGAGAGCACAAGCAGGGGGAGCTGCAGGCAGAGGGAGAAGCAGGCTCCCCGCTGAGCAAGGAGCCCCTACATAGGACTCAATCCCAGGACCCTGGGATCATGACCTGAGCCGAAGGCAGCCCCTTAACCCACTGAGCCACTCAGGCATCCCTAATTTTTTTTTTTCTTGTAGTTCTTTGTCAGTTTTGTATCAGAGTCATGATAGCTGCCTAAAAAACGTTGGAGAGTATATTTTCATTTTCTATTTTCTGAAGGAATTGTGTTATTTATTCCTTGAAGTTTGATAGAATATGCTATTGAAGTCATCTGAGCATGAAGCTTTCTTAATGAGGAGGTTTGTATTAAGAAATTCAGTTTCTTTAGTAGAGCCATTCAAAAATTTGTTTCTTCTTGTGTCAGTGGTAAATTGTATTTTTCTTTTTTGGGGGGGAATTATCTATACATTTCATTTATTTGGACTCTTTATAAATACAAAAAATTAAAAGTCAAATACATTTTCATTTGCTAATATTAATTATCATTATGAGACATTATCCTATATAAAATCTATTGAGTTATCTGTTTATATTCCCTACAGACTTCTTTTTTTAAATTCAATTAACATATAATGTATTACTGGTTTCAGAGGTAGAGGTTAGTGATTCATCAGTCTTAAATAATACCCAGTGTTTGTCAAAGAATTTTTCTATTTTATCTAAATTGTTAAATTTATTGGCATACAGATACAATATTCCCTTATTATCCTTTTTATGTTTTTAAAATCTGTAGTAATGTACTCGCTTCATTCTTGATATTCATAATTTGTCTTCTCTCTTTGTTTCTTGGTAAGTTTTGTTACAAGTTTATCAGTCAATAATCTTATCAAATAACCAAATTTTTATTTTTATTTTGTTAATTTATATTATATATTATATAACATATATAAGCATATATGTTATATAATAATAAAAATTTGTTAATTTTTCTGTTGCGTGTGGTTAGTTTTTTAAATTTTATTGATTTAGAATTTAAAATTTCTGAACTTCTTGCTTTGGTTTTTAATTTGTTCTTTTTGTATCTTAAATTAGAAACAGATTATTTATTTAAAATCTTTCTTCTTTTGTATTCACTTAAAGCTCTAACATTCTCTTTAAGCTACTGGTCTACAAATTTTCATAATTACTTAGTTTTTTAAATAATTTCTAATTTTGTGTATTAATTCTTCTTTGACCCATGGATTATTTAGAATGTGTGTGTGTGTTTTCGGTATACAGAAAGTCATGTTAATTATTCTAACAGAATTATTTTTTTTTTGTTTTTTTCTGCCTCTTTGTAATTATCTTTATTATTACATCAATGAAAAAAATCTCAGGTTAGTCCCGTGGGTTTTTAACACCTCTCACCTCTCTAACGCTTTTTTTTTTTTTTTAAGATTTTATTTATTTGTTTGACACAGAGAGAGAGAGAGAGAGCGCAAGCAGGGGGAGTGGTGGGGAGAGGGAGAGTTGATGCAGGGCTTGATCCCAGGACCTGTGATCATGACCTGAGCTGAAGGCAGATGCTTAATTGACTGAGCCACCCAGGTGCCCCTAACGCTTTTTTTTAAAAAAATATTTTATTTATTTATTTATTTGAGAGAGAGAATGAGAGAGGGAGAGTACATGAGAAGGGGGAGGGTCAGAGGGAGAAGCAGACTCCCTGCTCAGCAGGGAGTCCAATGCGGGACCCGATCCCGGGACTCCAGGATCATGACCCGAGCCGAAGGCAGTCGCTTAACCAACTGAGCCACCCAGGCACCCCGCTTTTTTTTTAATTGAGCTATAATTGACATAGAAGTTTTAGTTTTGAGTGTACATGTAATGATTTGATATATGCATACATTTCAGAATGATTACCACAGTTAAGTTTGGTCAGCATCCATCACTGCAGTTACCAATTTTTTTCTTGTAGTGAGAACTTTTAAGATCTACTCTCTTGGCAGGTTTCAAATATATAATACAGTAGTGTTAACTACAGTCACCATGCTGTCCATGACATCCCTATGACTTATTCATCTTGTAATTGGAAGTTTGTACCTTTTAACTTCACTCTCACCCCCTACATCTGGCAACCACCAATTTCTTCCCTATCTATGAGTTCAGGATTTTGTTTTGTTTTTGTTTTTTAGATCCCACTTACAAATGAGATCATACAGTATTTGTTTTTCTCTGTCTGACTTATTTCACTTAACAGTTCCCTCAAGAATAGATGCAAGATGTTGTCACAAATGACCAGATTTTCTTTTTTTATGGCTAAATAATATTCTATTATGTATATATGCCACATTTTCTTTATTCATTCATCTATCAGCAGATACTTAGTTTGTTTCCATGTGTTGGCTGTTGTGAATAATGCTGCAGTGAGGGGCGCCTGGGTGGTTCAGTTGTTAGGCGTCTGCCTTCGGCTCAGGTCATGATCCCAGGGTCCTGGGATCGAGCCCCGCATCGGGTTCCCTGCTCAGCGGGGAGCCTGCTTCTCCCTCTCCCACTCCCCCTGCTTGTGTTCCCTCTCTTGCTGTCTCTTTCTGTGTCAAATAAATAAATAAAATCTTTAAAAATATATATATAATGCTGCAGTGAACATGAGAGTGCAGATATATTTTGATATAAAAGATAGAAATGATAATGATTTTGTTTTCTTCAGCTGCATACCCAGGAGTGGAATTGTTGGATCATATGTTAGTTCTATATTTTAAGGTGCCTTCATACTGTTTTCCATAATGGCTGCACCAGTTTCACTCCCACCAATAATACACAGGGTTCCCTTTTCCTCCCATCCTTTCCAGTACTCTAATAAACACTGTTATTTCTTGTTTTTTGGCTTTTTAAAAAAAGATTTTATTTATTTGAGAGAGAAAGAGAGAGGCAGAGGGAGAGGGATAAGCAGACTGCCTGCTGAGCAGGGAGCCTGATGTGGGGCTTGATCCTAGGACTCTTGAGATCATGACTTGAGCTGAAGTACCCAGGTGCCCCGGGGCTATTTTTAGAAGGAGCCATTCTAACAGGTGTGAAGTAATATCTCATTGTGTTTTGATTTGTATTTCTCTGATGATTATAAGTGTGTTTTAAAAATTTTTAAATATTTAGGAACTTTCTAGATTTTTTCTTGTTATTGATTCTACTCTGCTCGTAGAACAGAGTAGATTGTAACATTATAACATACTGAAATTTATTAAAGCTTGTATTGTTATCCAATATGTAATTTACTTGGTAAATATTCCATTTACACTTGAAAAGTATGTGTATTCTGTAGTTGTTTGGTGTCATTACTGATTTTTTTTTTGTCTGTTTTATCAGTTATTGAGAAAGGGGTGTTTAAATTTTCAACTATGATTATGGATTTATTTCTTTTTTTAATTCAGTGAGGTTTTGCTTCATATGTTTTGAAGTTGTATCATTAGGTGCATACTCATTTGCAGTCGTTACGTGTACTTGATGCTGTGATTCATATAACTATGAAATGTACCTCTTATACTTGTCAGTTTTGTCGTATATTAATAGAACTACTTGTGGTAGGCTAAAAAATGTCCCCCACTCCCACCTCCAAAGATGTCTATGTCCTAATTCCTGGAACCTGTGAATATATTTCCTTACACAGCAAAAGAAACTTTGTAGATATGATTAAATTAAGAATCTTGCAATGGAAATTATGTTGAATTATCCCCGTAGATCCAGTATAATCACAATGAGGCAGTAGAGTAAAAGTTAGAAAAAAGAGATATGATGGAAACAATGATGCACTTTGAAATGGAGGAAGGGGCTGCAAGCCAAGGAATTCAGGCAGCTTATAGAAGCCGGAAGAATTGGGGCACTCGGGTGGCTCAGTCAGTTAAGCCTTCTACTCTTAATTTTGGCTCAGGTCATGATCTCAGCCCACATCGGGCTCTGTGATCAGCAGAGTCTCCTTGAGATTCTCTCCTTCCCTCTCCCTTTGCTCCTCCCCCTAGTCACTCTCTCTCTCTTAAATAAATAAATAAATAAATAATCTTTTTTTTTTTTAAAGAAGCAGGACAGATAAAGGAAATGCATTCTTCTCTAAAGCTTCCAGAGGAAAGCAGTCTTCTAACATCTTCATTTTAAATTTTTGACACCCAGAACTGTGAAAGAATAAATGTACGTTGTTTTAAGCCACTGTGTTTATGGTATTTGTTATAGCAATAATAAGAAACTAATATACCACTTCAGGTTTCTTTGGTTACTGTTTGCATGTATCTTTTTCTGTACTTTCTTTTAATCTGTTTGTGTCATCATGTGTGCAGTGCATGTGTTATACACAGCATATTGTTGATTTTTTGCTTTTTTTCCCTAGTGTTACAGTCCCTGCCATTTTTTGATGTGTTCAGTCCATTTTTGATGAATTCAGTTATTGATATGGTTGACTCTAGGTCTGTCATTTTGCTATTTGTTTATAGTTTGTCTTGTGTGTTTTATTTTCCTTTGTTCTTTTTTTTTGAATAAATTAAGAAAAACACAATCTTTTATATGTTGCTATGTATTTAAAATTTCTGTTCTTCAGTCTTGTAGGTCTAAGTTTTCATCTTGTGACATTTCTTTTCAGTATGAAAAGCTGCTTTTAGCATTTTGTAGAGTGCTGGACTGCTAATGACAAGTCTATGTTTTCTTTAAATAAAAGTGTTTTTTTTTCTTCCTCTTTATTTTTGGTGGATGTGTTTGCTGGATATAGAATTGTGGATTGGTAGTATCATTCACCCCACACCCCAGATTTATTGAGATACAATTGACATATAACATTGTGTAAATTTAAGGTGTACAGTGTGATGATTTGATATATGTATATATTGTGAAATGATTACCACATAAATTCAGTTACTACATCTAACACCTCACATAATTACCTTTTTTTGTGTGATAAGAATGTTTAACATTTATTCTTAGGAAATTTCAAGTATACAATATAGCATTGTTACCATGTAATCACTATGTGGTACATTACATCCCCAGAACTTACTCAGCTTATAACTCGAAGTTTATACCTTTTGACCTATGTCTCCTCATTTGTCCCACCCCTCAGCCCCTGGCAACTGCCATTCTCTCTGTTAGTATGAGTTTGGTTTTTTTAGATTCTACATATAAATGAGATCATACAGCATTTGTTTTTCTCCGACTTATTTCCCTTGGCATAATGCTTTCAAGGTCCATCCATGTTGTCGGGAATCTGATGCAGGACTCGACCGTGGGACTCCAGGATCATGACCTGAGCTGAAGGCAGTTGCTCAACCAACTGAGCCACCCAGGCGCCCTCCTTCTTGGTTTCTGATGAGAATTTGGCAATCATTCATGTCATTGTTCCCCTCTGTTAATATGTTGTTTTTCTCTGGCTGCTTGCAATATTTTCTGTTTATCTGGTTTTCAAGCAGTTTTGTTATGGTGTTCTTAGGTGTGATTTTCCATATATTTATCCTGAATGGGGTTCATTGAATATCTCATATCTGTACATTTTGCATTAAATTTGGGAAGTATTTTATCATTAATTCTTCAAATTATTTTCCTGCTCCATTATTTTTCTCCTGCATTTCCGGGGCTTCACTTTTTTTTTTTTTTTAGATTTTGTTTATTTATTTGACAGAGAGAGAGCGAGAGCAGGAACGCAAGCAGGGGGAGTGGGAGAGGGAGAAGCAGGCTTCCTGCCGAGCAGGGAGCCGGGTGTGGGACTTGATCCAAGGACCCTGGGGTCATGACCTGAGCCGAAGGCAGACGCTTAATGACTGAGCCACCCAGGCGCCCCTGGGGCTTCACTTTTAAGCACTTGATATTGTCCTACAGATCGCTGAGGCTCTTATTTTATTTTTTCTGTTCTTTATATTGGATAATTTCTAGCAATCTACCTTCACATTCCATTGACCTTTTTTCTGTCCTCTCCAGTTTGCTGTTAATCCCATTCAGTTGGGCTTTTTATTTTTAAAATTTTAAAAAATTTTTAGTTTTTTAGAATTATGGATATTATTCTTTTCTGATTAAGAATTTTACTTGGTTCTTTTTTATAGTTTCTGTTTCCCTGCTGTGGTTCTTCAGCTTCTTATTCATTATGGCCATTTTTTCCTCTTGTCTTTGAGCATATTTGTATAGCTATTAAAGTCCTTGTTTGCTGATTCCAACATCTATGTCATCTTAAGTTTCTTTTCTACTTACTTACTTTTCTCTGGGCTGTGGCCCACATTTTCTTATTTCTTTGCATTGTAATACTTTTTTATTGTATGCTGGACAATAAATATATTACCTTATAGGGAGTCTGCATTATGTTGCCTTTTTTAAATAAAATTTTTATTTGGAAATAATGTCAGACTTATAGAATAGTTTCAAAGGTACTACGTAGCATTTTTTCATACCCTTCACCCCATTTCTCCTAATGTTAACATATAAAGTATTCATTTAATCAAAACTAAGAATTAATAACTGCTCTACTATTATTAACTAACTGCAAGTTTTCTTTGAATTTCACCAGGTTTTCACTAATGTTCTTTTTATGTTCCAGGATCTAATCCAGGATACCACCTTGCATTTATATTTCCTTAATCTTCTCTGGTCTGTGGTAGTTCCTCAGTATTTCCTTATTTTTCATAACCTTGATATAGTTAAAGAGTACTGGTCAGATATTTAGTAGAATGCTTCTCAATTTATAGTTACCTGATTTTTTTATTTTAATCTTTAGACTAAGATTATGGGGTTTGTATAAAATATACCATAGTAATTAGGTATCTTTCTTATTGCATTATATTGGAGGTATGTGATATTAACAAGACTTATTACTGGTGATTTACATGATTAACCCTGTTTACATGTTAAAGGTTGTGTTTGCTAGATTTCTCTACTATAAAGTTACAGTTTTCCACTAACCATATGTTATTCTTTCGAAGTGAGTCACTAAGTCTTGCCAACACTCAAGGGGAGGAGAATTAAATTGAATATCATGATGGGGGAGTGCCTGCATATATTATTTGGAATCTCTGTATGAAAGATTTATAACATCTCTCTCATTTATTTATTTATTCAAGCATATATTTAATTAATATGGATTCAGAGGAGGGGCAGCACCATGATGTAGAGTAGGAGACCCCAGCTTCTATCCCCCCACAAAGAATAATAATTAGCTATCTCCTAATGAGAATAGCTCTGAAAGATCTCAGGAGTCTACTTAAGAAGAATCAGCAACACAGTGGGGCAGAAAAACTTGAGCATAACCACACAAAAAGGGTAGGAAGAACAGTTCTATCACCCACATATATATACTCAACTAATTTCTGACAAAGTCATCAAGAATGTGCAATTGGCTAGGTGCCTGGGTGGCTCAGTTGGTTGGGCAGCTGCTTTCAGCTCAGGTCATGATCCTGGAGTCCTGGGATCGAGTCCCGCATTGGGCTCCCTGCTCAGTGGGGAGTCTACTTCTCCCTCTGACCCTCCCCTCTCTCATGTGCTCTCTCTCTTTCTCGCTCTCTCAAATAAATAAATAAAATCTTTAAAAAAAAAAGAACATACAACTGGGGAAGTATAGTCTCTTAAATAAATGATGTTGGGAAAACTATATGTCCACATGTGAAAGAATGACATTGGACCCCCCCTTTTTTTACAGCATATATAAAAAAAACTGGAATAAATTAAAGACTTAAAACTAAGACCTGAAACTGTAAAACTCCTGGTAGAAAACAGGGGAAAAGCTCCTTGACTTGGTCTTGACAGTAATTTTTTGGAATGTACACTAAAAGCACAGGTAACAAAGGCAAAAATAGTAAGGGACAGGTGAGGCTAAGTAGGGGGCCACATGACTAGGGTCATTGTGTGTGTGGGGTGGATATAACCAGGCTCACAGAAATCCCAGATGGGGAGAAATAGACATGACACTTATAAGAACACCTTGTTTGTTCTCATGATAGTTACAGGTCTACCATGTTTGTTCCAAATATAGACATGATATTCACAAATCCACAAAGCCCTCAGTGGCACCCATTGGATACCCCTCTCACTCCAGAGAGCTCTTTTCTTTCCTTTCTATTCTCACCTTCACTTAATAAATTTTCACTTCACCCTTTTGTCCTTGAGATTCATTCTTTGACTCTGTGAGACAAGAATTCTGAAACCCTGCAACAATAGGGGTGCCTGGGCAGCTCAGTTAATTAAGTGACTCTTGATCTCAGGTCCTGATCTCCAGTCCTCATGTCTGGGTCATGAGTTCAAGCCCTGTGTTGGGCTCCACGCTGGGCATGGAGCCTATTTAAAAAACAACAATAGGGGCGCCTGGGTGGCTCAGTCGTTAAGAGTCTGCCTTCGGCTCAGGTCATGATCCAGGGTCCTGGGATCCAGCCCCACATTGGGCTCCCTGCTCCACGGGAAGCTGCTACTCCCTCTCCCACTCCCCCTGCTTGGGTTCCCTCTCTTGCTGTGTCTCTCTGTCAAATAAATAAATAAAATATTAAAAAAAAATAACAACAAACCAACCCCCCACCCACAAAAAACAAGAAACAAAAAAGCAAAAATAAACAAGGGGGACTACCTGAGATGATGTAGTTTTTGCAGAGCAAAGGAAACAAAATGAATCGGGATGTGAATTAGTATAGCCACTACAGAAAACAGTATGGGGTCCCCTCAAAACATTGAAAATGGAACTAATGTATGATCCAGCAATCCCACTTCTGATTATATATCCAAAGGAAATAAAATCACTCTTTCGAAGAGATATCCACACTGCTATGTTCATTGCAGCATTATTCATAGTAATCATAATACAGAAACGACTTTAGTGTCTGTGGATAAAGAAAATATATTTATACACACCGTATATATGAGAATATATATATAATGGAAAATTATTCAGCCTTTAAAGAAGAAAGAAATCCTGCTATTTGCAACAACATAGATGAAACTGGAGGACATTATCTATGTAAAATAAACCAGACCAGAAAGACAAATTTCACATGATCTCACTGTGGAATCTAAAAAAAAAAAAAGTGTTGAACTCAAAGTAGCAGAGTAGAAAGGTCATTACCAGAGGCTAGTGGGTGGGGGAGAGGGAGATATTGATCAAAGGGTACAAATTTTCAGTTATAAGATGATTAAGCTTTGGAGACCTAATGTACATGCAGCATGGTGACTATAGTTTAAATAATAATGTATTAACAAGAGAATGGATAAACAAACTGGTCTATTCATAGAGTGGAATATATTCAGCAAGAAAAAGGAATGCATTACTGTTACTTCAACATGGATGAGTCTCCTTTTATGAAAAACTTGGGGGGCGCCTGGGTGGCTTAGTCAGTTAATCGTCTGCCTTTGGGTCAGGTCATGATCCCAGGGTCCTGGGATCGAGCCCCACATTGGGTTGCCTGCTCAGCGGGAAGCCTGCTTCTCCTTCTCCCACGGCCTGCCATTCCCCCTGCTTGTGCGCTCGCTCTCCCTGTCAAATAACTAAATAAAATCTTAAAAAAAAAAACCAAACTTGGGAAAGATACAAACTAATCTACGATGATAAAAGGCAGATCAGTGGATGCCTAGAGAAAGGAGGGGCAGAAGGGCAGTAGTACAGAGTACATAAGTAAACTTTCGGGCGTGACGTGTTTATTTTCTTGATTGTGGTGATGGTTTCATTGATGCATGCATATGTGTTAATTGGACCTCAGTAAAGCTATTAAAAATAATATTTACTTGAGGGGTGCCTGGCTGGCTCAGAGTGTGTGACTCTTGATCTTGGGGTTGTGAGTTCAAGCCCCATGTTGGGTATAGGAGCCTACTTAAAAAAAAATAAATGTATACGTGAAATTTGTTAGAGTAGATTTCAGGGTGCCTGGGTGGCTCAGTCATTAAGTGTCTGCCTTCAGCTCAGGTCATGATCCCAGGGTCCTGGGATCGAGCTCCGCGTTGGGCTCCCTGTTCAGTGGAGAGCGGGCTTCTCCCTCTCCCTCTGACTACCGCTTCCCCGCACGTGCTCTCTCTCTCTCTCTCTCTCTAATAAATAAATAAAATCTTAAAAAGAGTAGATTTCAAGTGTTCTCAACACACAACCACACACACAAATGGTAACTGTTAGAAGTATTGAATATGTTAGTTTGTGGTAATCATTTCACAATGTGTTCTTATATCAAAAGTTGCACATTATATGCTTTAAATATATATTTTTTTTCAATTTAATTAACATATAGTGTATTATTAGTTTCAGAGGTAGAATTCAATGATTCATCAATACCCAGTGCTCATTACATCAAGTACCCTCCTTAATGCCCATCACCCAGTTACCCCTTCCCCCCACCGACCTCCCCTCTGGCCACCCTCAGTTTGTTCCCTATAATTAAGAGTTTCTTATGGTTTGCCTCCCTGTTTTCCTTTTAGTTTATTTTTCCTTCCCTTCCCCTTCATCTATTTTGTTTCTTAAGTTCCACATATGAGTTAAATTATATGACTTATTTCGCTTAGCATAATACCCTCCAGTTCCATCCACATCATTGCAAATGGCAAGATTTCATTCTTTTTGATGGCTGAGTGATAAATATGTACAATTTCAATTATAAATGCCTGCAGATAAAAATCAGTCAGTATGAATTCACAGCTCTTTTTTATTCCTGAGTTATAATCCAGTACTATTATTTATTTTGTTGTTCTAATTGTTTCATTTTTAGCCTTTGGGAGCTTTGTCAGCTTGGTTCCTGTGTCCTTCCGACATGCCCTCATCTTTTTTTTTTAGTTTTTGAGTACTTCCTCATTTTCTAGCACTAAAAGACTAAAAGGTGCCCCAGACTCACCTTGAATTTTCTGTGCCCTGATCCTAGATTTAGTCATTTCCTCAAGAAGCTCTGGTTCTTATGCTGCCACCACGGCCTCCTCCTCTTCTTCTTCAGCCATCTGGACTGTTTTTAAGTGTACAGTTCAGCAGTGTTACATATTTTATGGACTTAATATTTGTGTCCCCTTCTGTCCCCAAAGTCCCCAAAGTCATTTGTTGGAACCTTAACCTCCAGTGTGGCTTCATTCTTTATTTTGTGATGTGGCCTCTAAATGTTACAGGATTTTTGTCCCCTTAGTGCCCAGGTTCTTGGTCACATCGCTTTGAAGAACAAAGAGGTAGACCAGATGGAGAGTGGTGGGCAGCAAAGCAGTTTGTTGAGCAAGAGTATAAAGCTCCTGCAGCGGGAGGGGCGCCTGAGGGAGTTGCCCCCAGAATTTCTAAGTTTAGCGGTTTTTGTGAGCTCTTTTGCGGAACTATCTTCAGCAATCAGGGTGTGCTGAGTTGTGCCAGTTAGGGCTTTGGTCACGTATCTGTCTACCTATTAGGTTAATGTCTCTGTGCTGATGGTCTTTTTTTGCTGACATCTGGGGACTTAGGTCTTCATTGCCTCTTGCCCGTGATATTGACAAATGCTTTTGTGGTTAATTGTCTTATTTTCGGACGTTTTGCAGAAGTCATTTCTGCAAAGGCTGCAAAGCAGAATGCTAGTGTGGTCCTGTCTAAGCTGCAAAACAGGATGTCAGTGCTATTTCATTTTAGCTGTCCTGACTCCATATTTTCTTGTTGGGGACCCTGGCTCTGACTACCTAACTGTCCAACTAACTCCTAACCTAAGGAAGTAATTAAAGTTAAAATAGGTCATGATGGTGGGGTTCTGATCTGTTAGAATTAGTATCCTTATAAGATGAGCCACCAGAGAGCTTGCTTGCTCGCTCTCTTCCTGTACACATGCACCGAGGAAAGGCCACGGGAGACCACGGTGAGAAGGACACTGCAGCCCAACGGGGGAGTTCTCAGCAGATACCAACCCTGCAGGCAGCTTCATCTTGGACTTCCGGTGTCCACAGCTGTGTGCAAATAAATTTCTGTTGTTTAAGCTACCCAGTCTAGGGTATTTTGTTATGGCCGCCTAAGCAGACTGATACACGTATATTCACCTTGTTGTACAACAGAGCTCCAGAAGTTTCTCATCTTGTGGCACTGAAACTATAACTATTAAGTAACTTCTCCATTCCTCCCACACCCTAGCTCCAGCAATCACCATTCTGTTTTCTGTTTCTATGAATTGACTACTTTAGATATCTCATATATGTGGAATCATAGAGTATTTGTCTTTGTGTGTGTGTGTGATAGGCTTATTTCATTTATCATAATGTCTTCAAGGTTCCTCCATGTTGTAGAGTGACACAATTTTCTTCCTTTTTAAGACTGAATAATATCCCATTTTACGTATAGACCACATTTTGTTTCTGTTGTCTTCTTTTTAAGGGCATCAACACTTGTTCTTATAGGCAGCTAAATTACTGGTAGATCTTTCTGGTTCTGTCAGGCTTTACGTTTTTTTCCCCTCGGTTCATGCTGATCAGCACTGCATCACCTCGGGTCCTGCAGGAGACCATCTCAACGGGGGGGCTGGCAGCGGCTTGTCCTCTGCCTGTGCAGCCTAGCTCTTAGCCAAGGACCATGGTGGATTCCTATATCATTTTTTGGACACCTCTCTCTGCAGTCTCTCATCAGTTACCCTGCCCTGCAAACCCCAGGCGTGTAAACAGCTCAAAACTTGCATCTCTGCCTCCTCTGTTTAGGATTCATTTTCCTGCTTTGGGCCAGAAATTCCCCAGAGGTAGGGTAATGCCAGGGTGGTACTGGTGCTCACCTTTGCATGTTCTGTTCTTTCAGGGATCACAGCGCTGCCTATACTTCTCTGCCTGAAAACAGTTGCCTTGTGTGTTTTGTTGTATATAGTTCTTTGGCTGAAGAGCAAGTCCAGTCTCACTCTGTCATGGTGGGAAACAGGACTATACTAGGTTTTTTTTTTTTAAATTTTTAAACTTTATTTTAAAGTAATCTCTGTGCCCAATGTGGGGCTCAGACTCGTGACCCTGAGATCAAGAGTCGCACATTCTACCAACTGAGCCAGCCAGGTGCCCCAGAGCTATACTAGTTTTTTTTTTTTTTTTTTAAAGAATGAACAGAGGTTTATTTTTTATTTTTATTTTTTTTTTAAGATTTTATTTATTTATTTGAGAGAGAGAGAATGAGAGATAGAGAGCACGAGAGGGAAGAGGGTCAGAGGGAGAAGTAGACTCCCCGCTGAGCAGGGAGCCCAAAGTAGGACTCGATCCCCGGACTCCAGGATCATGACCTGAGCCGCAGGCAGTCGCTTAACCAACTGAGCCACCCAGGCGCCCTGTACTAGTTTTTATTAGTATGCTGTCCCTGCTTTTCATCTCTTTCCTGTCTTGAACTTACGTAGAGTTTTAATTCCATTTGTTTTCATTATTTTAACTTTTTATTAATGTTTCACCTATTAGAAATATATTATTCACGCTTTAGATTGTATTTATTTGATTTGTTCCCCTTATAGTTGTCTTTGCATACAAAAATAAGAGAACAGGGAGAGAAAATTTAATGGAATTTCTGACCCAGTTAAGTGTAAAGATTAGAGCACAATCAGGAAGACATTTGGGGGAATAGAGGGGTACAGCATATTCACAAAACATGTATCTGGGAAATAGCTCATTTTCCCCATGATGCCAGGCACATGCAGCCAACAGTCCATTTCTCTTGTCACATATGCTTAACCAAACACTCCAAGAAACAATGAAATCGGTCCCATTTGGCATGCATCTATTTTCTCTAAAGGAAACAAAGCAAATATAAAATCTGAGATAAATTCATAGCTAAGAACACTGTCATTTTTATTCCTGTTTCCATAATTGAAGTTGCTGGACTTCAGAGCAACTTCTCCTTGCTGAATAGACTTAGTGACGTGGGAATCAATCTAGTATGTATTTCATGAGTATCTAGAGAGAGTGGTGAGGCAAAAAAAAAAAATCACAGTTTAGAATATTAATTTCTTAATCAGCTCCAGATTTTGAGTCATTTCCTGAAAAATTACTTCTGTTTTTATCATGTTGGACCATTTAAAAAAAAAAACTTGAAAACCTTCAAATTTCCTGCTTGCAGTTTAGACATTGGGCTGTTTCCTCACTGATATGTGTCTCTTCACACTTCCGTAATTTTACTCTCTCAACTGAATGTGAATGATATTAGATCGAGATGACTGACAATGATATTTATTCTGCGTTACAGTTGTCTACTGAACCTCAAGCCCAGAATGACTACAGACCAGAACAAAAAGGTGAGTTAATCAAGTTAGTGTGCAAAACCATGCACAGTGCTCATAGACTAAGGGATGAGTGGGAGGTAGAATAAGTTTGGAGGAGAGGATGCAGAAAAATCGAGGGTAGTTGGAAGGAATACATTTGGTTCAGTTGTAAGTCCAGACTTGGGATATGAAAATTTGGTATACGGTCAAGGATCTGATCTTAGTTAAGTCTCAGGTAAAGTCTTTTCTAACTGTTCACTGCTAAGGTCTCATCTATGAAACCCAAGCTAAGACTGTTTAAATTCTAAGTACCTCTGTTTTTCTGACTATTAAATTGGGAGAAAGACCTCAGTAACTTTGCTAATGGGTAATAGTAAGAGTTTGTCAGAAAAGAAACTGATTCACATTATTTAGGTTCCCCTCCCACAGTACTGCACTAGAGTGTGACAGGGATAGGAAGAAGGCATTAAGAATACTACAAATAAGTATTCCCGGTGACTCTTTGGGGATTTGAGGATGAAAAAGACATTTTTACGTGGAGCCTTGAGCGAACACTTTCTGAGACAGGCAGATCATAGTATAAGAGCCAAAATTAATATTTGATTTTATATCTTAGGCAATACACTGCCATTAAGTATGTTCTTTAGTAAGGCTTCATCAGCTTTCTCTCTTTTTGCTACATAGTCTTATTATTATAATTTTTAGTGTTGTTCTTTGAAAGCATTGCTATAATTTGCTACATCATTCCAGTATACTGGGATATTGAGATTTATTTCCATTACTATAATTTATATGGCATTGGATATTTTCATTTATATATAGATTTCTTGGATTTATAATTTTGGATTATATCTGTACCAATTTCTAAGGAATAGAAACGTTAAGTCAAAGGAATCTACATTCTAGAGTTTAAGTGCAAGGTCACACAGCTGGTGGTAAGTTGAAACTTGAATATAATTATTTTGATTTCTAGGCAAGTGGTTTTTTATTTATATACAGTACACATTGCACATTCTTGTTTGCTGCCAGTATGCTCATTTCCACCCCAGCTTTCCAGGGTACTCTACTTGGGAATAGGAAAACGGACTAGGAGCTTTAAAATTAAATTAAAAATCTCTTTAGAAAATTATTACATGTTTATTATGGAAAATAGGGTATCTATGAAAGCAGATAGAGGAAAACAAAAATCACTAATAATTTTACAACAACGTGGCGGTTATTACTGTTACTATTCTGATCTATTTTTGCCTGTCTGTGTCTACTAAGAGGCTTTTAATATGTATATTTCTAAATAACGCTTAATTTCTTGAATTGGATTGTGGTCACACAAATGCAATTAAGTTTTTTTTTTTTTTTTTTTTTAAAGATTTTATTTATTTACTTGAGAGAGAGAGAGAGAGAGAGAGCGCATGAGAGGGGGGAGGGTCAGAGGGAGAAGCAGACTCCCCGCCGAGCAGGGAGCCCGATGTGGGACTCGATCCTGGGACTCCAGGATCATGACCTGAGCCGAAGGCAGTCGCTTAACCAACTGAGCCACCCAGGCGCCCTGCAATTAAGTTTTGATACCTTTTTTCATTTCGCATAACATCTAAAATCATTTATTTCACTTAATATTTACTATAGTGAAAATGTATGTTTTTTTCATTTTTTCAAGATTTTATTTCTTTATTTGTCAGAGAGAGAGAGCTCACAAGCAGGGGAGCAGGAGGCAGAGGGAGAAGCAGGCTCGCTGCTGAACAAGGAGCCCCATGTGGGACTCCATCCCAGGACCCTGAGCTAAAGGCAGACGCTTACCCAACTGAGCCACCCAGGTGTCCCGAAAGTACATTTTCTTATGTCACTAGAAATCTAGTGTTTTTGAATGTATCAGTCCAAATATTTATCATGCAGAACTCTCTCATTTTAAAGGTACCACTCACTATAAATGTTTCCTTTTTAAAAAGGTTTTATTTATTTATTTTAGAGATAGAGAAAGAGAGCGTGAGAAGGGGGAGGTGCAGAGGGAGAGGGACAAACAGACTTCATGCTGAGCGCAGAGCCCAACACGGGGCTTGATCCCACGCCCTTGGATCATGATCTGAGCTGAAATCAAGAGTCGGACACTTAACCAACTAAGCCACCCAGGCACTCCTCACTATGAATTTCTTTCTTTTAAGAAGTTCAGAATGCTAAGATAAATTTTTAAAAAGTGTGGGGTGGGGGGCCCTGGGTGGCTCAATCGGTTAGGCATTTGACTCTTGATTTTGGCTCAGGTCATGGTCTCCGGGTTCTGGGATTGAACTCCCAGGGGCTCTATGGGGGGCATGGAACCTGCTTAAGATTCTCTTTCTACCTCTCCCTCGCTTAACAACAACAATTAAAAAAAAGAAGTTCAGAATGCTTCATGGATATACACACATGTCTACAGGGTAATTTATCTAAAATTTAAGTAATAAAGTGAGGCCCCAAATAGAATTAATTTCCAAATTTCCTAATTAAAGATTACCAGATAAAGGGTCAAAACTAGTGCTTAAATTCTTACTTTATACATTTTTGTTCTTTACAAATAACTCCTACATTGTCAGACTATGAGACCACTATGATTTTGAAATAAAAGTGGGTTAAGAAAAATTTCCATTTTCCAAATGAAGGAAAATAGCATTCTTATATGTAACATAGTTAATATGAAGTAGTGTTTCATCCTTAAATATATCAACCTAAACTCGTTGTTTTTTCAGTAATGACAGTTTACAAAGCATTTCTGAGCTGTAGGTTATTTTATTTTTATTTAAACTGTAGTTATTTAAAGTTTGAATGGGTAATACCCCCACATGGTTCCAAACACAGAAGGTGCAAAAGAAAACAAGGGAAAAAGTATCCCTCCTTTTTTTTCTTCAGTGACTTATATCCCCTCCCCAGAGGCAAACAACATTATCAGATTCTTGTGTCTACTTTCAGAGATACTAGCATACATTGTTCTGCAAAATGTTTCTTTCCCTGTACTATATATCTTTTCTTTTTTTTTTTAATTTTTATTCCCTGTACTATATATCTTGAAAATCACTTCATATCTGTAAAAAAAAAGCATGTCTTTATCCTTTGTTAGAAGTTACATATTCACTTTATGGCTATATCAAATGTATTTGGTCTATGACATTTTCTCCTAAAAATACTGCTGCCATGAATTGGCTTATAAATATGACAGTTTTCACATGGGTGAGTATCTGTAGGAAAAAATCCTCAAAGAGAAATTGCTGGATCAAAGGATAAATGCCTTTGCAATTTTTGTAGACATTGCCGAATTGTCCTTCAAAGAGGTTGTACCAATTAATATTTTCACCACTAAAGCGTGAAACTGTAAGTCACAATTTCTTTCTTTTTTTTTTTTAAGATTAATTTATTTGGGCGCCTGGGTGGCTCAGTCAGTTGGACGTCTGCTTTCAGCTCGGGTCATGATCCCAGGGTCCTGGGATCCAGTCTTGCATCAGGCTCCTTGCTCAGTGAGGAACCTGCTTCTCCCTCTCCCCCTCCCCCTGCTTGTGTTCCCTCGCTCTGTCAAATACATAAATATATTATATCTTTAAAAAAAATCTCTAGGGGCATGTGGGTGGCTCAATCAGTTAAGCACCTGCCTTTGGCTCAGGTCATGATCCCAGGGTGCTGGGATCAAGCCCCTCATCAGGCTTCCTGCTCAGGGGGGAGTCTGTCCCTCTCCCTCTGCTCCTCCCCCCTTCTCATGCTCTCTCTCTCTCAAATAAATAAAATCTTTAAAAAAATATGTCTCAAAAAAATGTATCTCTATGGTTAAAAAAAATTAAAGTAAACAAGGACAATAACATAAATGTAAAGAAAGAAAGAAATCAAGCAAACGTTTCTGTGGTCCCTAAAATATCCCAGAGAAGGTTAAAAGTATTGGCTAAATTTGGACTTTGATCAGTTAAGGATGTCTGTTGTAGTTTATATTAAAAAATATAAACAGAATGTATAGCTTCTAAACTAGTAGTGGGAAAAGAATAAATGATCAATAATACAAAAGGAAAAATAGAAGATTAGGTATAAACACAAATATATCAGCTGTTACATGGACTAAAAGGAACTAAATGCTCCTGTAAAAAGATGAAGATTGTCAGATTGAATTTTAAAAAAGAATCTAATATATGCTGTCAACTAGAAAAAGATCTAACATAATTCAGACAAGTTGAAAGTAAAAGATGGAAAAATGTACTGCACAAACATTAAAAGGAAGCTAGTTATTATTTAATTATTATATTAATTATCATGCAAAATAGACTTTAAGGCTGGAAGAATTTCTTGGGAGAAAGAGGGTCATATTATAAGGACAAAAGTTACAATTCAAATATATATACCTATATTTGCATATATAATTTTGTGTCTGCCTAAAACATGACCTCAAGATGCATGACACAAAAACTGAACTATAAGGAGAAATGAATAGCTCTGCAATTATTGTAGGAGACTTCAAGTTTTCTCATAATTGATATTAAAAAGTCAGACAAAATTTTACAGCATAATTAAATTTTGACACATACAGAATATCATATCCACCGAGTGCAAAATAATTTTTTTCAAACACACAGGGAACATTTGCAAAATTGACTATATAATGGGCCATAAAAAAAGTTAAACAAATTTCAAAGGACTGAAATCATACATGGCATATCTTCTTTCCTCAGTGTACTTAAGTCAGAAACTAGAAACAACAACAAAGCAAAACAGCAAAAAAGAGGGACTAAACTAACACATTTAATATTTAATATAATCTATGGGTCAAAGAAGAAGTTGGAAAGAAAATTTAGAACATTTTAACTGAATGATAAAAATCCTAAATACCAAATATGTAGGGTGCAGTTAAAACTGTGCTTTTAGGAAACTTCTAGTCTTAAATATTTATATTAAAAAGCTGAAAGGATCGAATCCCACGTCGGGCTCCCTGCTCAGCGGGAAGCCTGCTTCTCCCTCTCCCATGCTCCCTGCTTGTGTGTTCCCTCTCTTGCTGTCTCTCTCTCTCTTAAAAAATAAATTAAAAAAAAAATCTGAAAGGATATGGAGCACCTGGGTGGTGCAGTTGGTTGAGCATCCGACTCTTGGTTTTGGCTCATGTCATAAACTCGGGGGTGTTAGACGGAGCCCCAAGTCGGGCTCCATGCTCAGCATGGAACCTGCTTCAGTTTCTCTCTCTCACTGCTGCTACCCCAACTTCTAAAATAAATTAATAAATTAATCTTTTTTTAGCTGAAAGGATAAAAATTACTGAGTCAAATATCCATCTAAAAAATAGAATACTTTTTTAATGTATAAAAAAGGAGAAATAAAATCCAAAGAAAGTAGAAGGAAATAATATAGTTAACAGCAGAAATTAATAATAAGAAAACACATCCACAAAAAAATAAAATAAATAAAACAGAAAACACGCACATAATAGACATGCAACAGTAGAAAAAGTTGGTTCCTTAAAAAACCAAATAAACCAACAACAACAGCAAAAAACAACATACAAATATCTGGCTAGACTAACCAAGAAAGGCTTAGAAGTCACAAATAAATAGGGGATCCAAAAGATTCTATCATATTCAGAGATTTAAGTAAGTTTACTAGATACAAAATGATATATAAAACACTATTACACTTCCATATCCCAGCAACAAACAGGGAAAAAAATAGAAAAAGATACTATTTAAATAACATCAACAATATTAAGAAACTGGTTATAAATATAACCAAGGTTGCCCAAAATTTTACAGAGAAATTAAAATTCTTTTTTTTTTTTTTTAAAGATTTTTATTTATTTATTTGACAGAGAGAGAGATAGCGAGAGCAGGAACACAAGCAGGGGGTGTGGGAGAGGGAGAAGCAGGCTTCCTGCCGAGCAGGGAGCCCGATGTGGGACTCGATCCCAGGACCCTGGGATCATGACCTGAGCCGAAGGCAGACGCTTAACGACTGAGCCACCCAGGTGCCCGAGAAATTAAAATTCTTGTATAGTGCATACAAATAAGTGGAGAGATATTTGTGATCATGAATTAGAAGATTTGATATGTTCAGATGTCAAATATTCCAACAGGCCTTCTATTGATTTATACATTTAACATAATCCTATCCCAAATTTTAATGTAGATTTGGTGGGGGGGGGGGACATTATACAGCTATTTTAGTTAAAACACTGCTGTTGATGCTGGAGTAGACACATAGACCAATGGAATTGAATATAGAGAGGTCAGAAAAGGACATACACATTTTTGGAGACTTCATATATATTGATATTTAAAAATCCAGAAAAATTTATACATATAAATTTTTATATTTTTATATATTTATATCTATAATATTTATATATATAAATTATATATATGTTAGTAAGTTTATGTATATATAAAAGCACCAACTGCAAGAAAAAGAAAAGGCAGTCTTTTTTAAAGAGAACTCTCTAGAGGGTGAGTTAGAAGAGGCTATTCAGAAAGTGGGAAAAGACACAGAGAAAGAGATGTGATATACTGGTGATAAGAGGGAGATTTTGAAATGGAGAAGAGAATGAGAATTGCATTATCAATTTTTTTCTAGTCAAAATATGTATTTTTTAAATTGGGTTAAAAAGGTATTACACGGGCGCCTGGGTGGTTCAGTCGTTAAGCATCTGCCTTCAGCTCAGGTCATGATCCCAGGGTCCTGGGATCCAGTCTCACATCAGGCTCCTTGCTCAGTGAGGAGCCTGCTTCTCCCTCTCCCACTCTCCCTGCTCATGCACTCTCTCACGCTCTCTCTTTCTCTCAAATAAATAAATAAAAACTTTAGAAAAAAATAAAGATTAACTTACTTATTTTGGGGGGGAGGGGCAGAGGGAGAGAAAGAATCCTGAGGCAGACTCCCTGCTGAGCGGGGAGCCTGACATGGGGCTTGATCCCAAGACCCTGAGAACGTGACCTGAGCTGAAATCGAGTTGGCTGCTTAACAGACTGAGCCATTCAGTGCCCACAAAAAGTATTCTTTTTTTTTTTTAAGATTTTATTTATTTGCCAGAGAGAGAGAGAGAGAGCACAAACAGGGGGAGTGGCAGGCAGAGGGAGAAGCAGGCGCCTCACTGAGCAAGGAGCCCGATGCGGGACCGATTCCGGGAGCCTGGGATTATGAGCTGAGCCAAAGACAGACGCTTAACTGACTGAGCTACCCAGGCATCCCAAGAAAAAAGTATTCTTAACTTGATAAATGTAGGATGTTCCTTGATAGAGAGGTGGGTTGTTACTCTAGACTTCAGAGCAAATCCCTGATATCCAGCAAAGAAATTTAGGGCCTATGTCTCAGTTCTCACTAGGCCAAATTTCTTCAAGGCTCCAGATATCCTTCCTTTGCCTTTTCTTTTCCTTCAACTTTTATTCTAACTCAGGATTTTGTTTTGGATTCTGTTCTCACAGTTTCTTCTTCCAGGTTCCCTCTCTCATGCCCTGTGGCAGTAGCTTTGGGACTTCTGAATACCATTTTTGTGTGTTTCCTGCTTGTCCAGTGGATTCACTGCCAGGGTAAGTACTAAGTAAGTACTAACTTAAGTTAAAATCTTTTATTCTGCCTATTTTTATTTTATTTTTTTAGAGATTTATTTATTTGACAGAGAGAGACACAGCAAGAGAGGGAATGCAAGCAGGAAGAGTGGAAGAGGGAGAAGAAAGCCCCAATGCGGGGCTTCCTGCAGAGCAGGAAGTAGGAAGCCCAATGCGGGGCTTGATCCCAGGACCCTGGGATCGTGACCTGAGCTGAAGGCAGGCGCTTAACGACTGAGCCACCCAGGCGCCCCTATTCTGCCTATTTTTAAAAAAGTTTATTTATTTAAGTAATTTCTGCACTCAATGTGGGGCTTGAACTCATGACCCTGAGATCAAGAGTTGCATGCTCTTCTGACTAAACCAGTCAGAAGTATCCCTATTTTACCTATGTTTTGTTATAAAAGCAACATAACATAACAGAACGTTTGAAAAATGAAGAATAATGCCAACAAAATAAATCATTACTTGTACAGAACAACATTTCCTGGGTATCGTCTCCTAGGCTTTGACTACAGGCATTTGTGTAAGTATTTATTCTTTTAACAAAGAATATCAAGTCCTCTAAAATTTTCCCCACCTTTTTTTTTTTTTAAAGTAAGACTGGGTATTATGTCATAAACACTTTCCTAATACCATATCTATTATGATAATCAAAATTGTATTATTTATGTATTGTGTTTAACTTTTCACATAATAGATATATCAAAATTTAATTAAATATATTCTGCTTTTTTTTTCCAATTAGAGTGCTTTCACATTGAAGTGAAATTTTCTAGATTTAATTATTCCTAGATCATTAACTATGATGATCCAGAAAGCCCTCAGTTTATTATTTTATAATCCAGAGTGCTGACTTAAGTTTATGTTATCTGGAGATGATTGTTATGCAGACTTTATTCATTAGGATCCTAGGATTCAGGGGCGCCTGGGTGGCTCAGTCGGTTAAGTGGCTGCCTTCAGCTCAGGTCGTGATCCCGGGGTCCTGGGATCGAGCCCTGCATCAGGCTCCTGGCTCAGCGGGAAGCCTGCTTCTCCCTCTCCCTCTGCCTGCCACTCTGCCTACATGTGCTTTCTCTCTCTGTCTCTCTGTCAAATAAGTAAATAAAATCTTAAAAAAAAAAAAGGACTCTAAGGGTTCAGCCCTAGGACCTCTACCTCAGACCCAAGTCCTTTGAAAGAAAGAGACTCCAAGGAGGTTGGGAATTTCTCATTCAGGCTGGGTAATGTCACAGTTGTATGGAAAAAGCACAAATTTATAAGGTGCCAACTGTATAGCTTGATTTCCAGAACCCTATATTGGTCACATGCCAAGCCACAGAAAAGTTGTCTAATTTTGACATTTTTAAAAAGGACTGCCTTTGCTACTTTTTAACCCCCAAACCTAGATTAGGTATATAACGTATTGTGCAGTCAGATATTCACACGTGCTCATTTGCTATAATGATTCGTACGTGCTTGTCGTGGAATTGTGCCAGTGAGGAGTTTATACAAATGTATTTTATGAAAGTAGAAAACCAATAGAATTTTGGAATCTTGGCTGAAATGACCTTGAAAGCTTATTCAGTTCCCTCTCATTTTCACAGAACTATAATCCAGCCATTTTTTTTAAAAGATTTTATTTATTTGAGAGAGAGAGAGAGAGAGATCGAGCATGAGGCAGGGAAAGGGGTAGAGGGCAAGGGAGAAGCAGACTCACCACTGAGTAGGGAGCTCAATGCGGCGTTTATTCCTAGGACCCCAAGATCATGAACTGAGCTGAAGGCAGATGTTTAAGGCAGACATTTAACTGACTGAGCCACGGAGGCACCCCCCCCCCCCTTTTAGGATATAATCCAGCCATTTTAGAGGAGTGAGAATGTTCTGTATTTAAAAGAGCCCTGTGAAGAAATTACATCACTTCTTACTTTAGCATCTGATATCCTTCTCTGTCAGAAACTTGTTTGATAAATTCTTTTTGCTGAAGTTTAAGTCTTTTATCTAATATCTAATGATGACAGACAATCACATTTGTGATAAAAGATAAAACACCTATCTTTCACTCTAGTTAAGTTTGCTTTTTCTAGTTTCTGTCCTTTTCTTTTGCATTATCATGGGGTATTGGTTGAGGTTGGGCATTCTGGAAAATTCGGCCTGATTTCAGCAATGTATATTATGCAGTTACGCAGTGCGTGCACTAAGCCCACATAGACAATGGGCTGATACATATAATGCAGATGCTGGGTTATTTTATCTGGTATGAATACAGCATATGTGCATAAAGATCTCCAGCACAAGTGGTGTACTCTGTCCACGGTGCTCTGCCAGGTTGTATCCATTTCCTTACCTGCTTTATTATTATTTTTTTAAAGATTTTATTTATTTATTTGAGAGAGAGAGAATGAGAGATAGAAAGCACGAGAGGGAAGAGGGTCAGAGGGAGAAGCTGACTCCCTGCTGAGCAAGAAGCCCGATGTGGGACTCGATCCCGGGACTCCAGGATCATGACCCAAGCCGAAGGCAGTCGCTTAACCAACTGAGCAACCCAGGCGCCCAAAACGCATGTGGCCCGTACGGGGATCCTTACCTGCTTTAGTCATAGTCACATGCTTAAGTAGTGGAATGCACAGTAGTAGTAATAGAGTTGGACATCATGAAGTTTTTAATTTGAGGGCAGGCGTTGTGCATTTCTCTAAATCTTAGTCTGAAAGGCGGTGGGACAGGGAAGACGGGGGGGGGGGGGGACCGCCATGTTCTATTTATCTCCCCTTTCATTTCCAAGACTAAGTGGTCCATAAAGATGCGAACCACGCCCTCTTCCTTTCCAGGTTCCAAATGTACCTCTTGTGCCAGTTGTCACAGTTGTCCAGACCTCTGGATGAAGTATGGTAACTACTGTTATTACTTCTCAGTGGAGAAAAAAGACTGGAATTCTAGTCTGGAATTCTGCCTAGCTGAAGACTCACATCTCCTTATGTTCACAGACAACCAGGAAATGGTAAATGCAAACATGTAGCAAATGTCGGTTGTTTTGTTGGTGAATGCTGTTCCAGCGTACTGTGTGTTCTCTTTTGAGGAGCCAAAGGAACGCTCTTCTCTTTCCCTCTCCTCTCTCCTCTTTCTTTCCCTTCCTTCCTCCTCCTCTACCCCTGCTCCTTCCCTCTCCTTCCTACTCCTTACCCTTTCTCTGCTTGACCCAGCAGCCTTCAGGTATGGAAACCCAGATGTTTGCGTACTCCTGTATGTGTATATGTGTGTGTGCTGGAGGTGGAAGGATGGGGAGTATTACAGATAGGAATTAGGCCTGAAATAGACAATACAGGCAGTGGATCATAGGGGAAGAGAGGAATAAATGAAACAAGATGCAACCAGAGAGGGAGACAAACCATAAGAGACTCTTAATCTCAGGAAACAAACTGAGGGTTTGCTGGAGCAGAGGGGGGTGGGGGGGTCGCTGGGTGATAGACGTTGGGGAAGGTATGTGTTGTGGTGAGTGCTGTGAATTGTGCAAGACTGTTGAATCACAGACCTGTACCCCTGAAACAAATAATACATTATATGTTAATAACAAAAAAAAAGAGGGGCTCCTGGGTGTCTCAGATGGTTAAGGGTCTGCCTTCGGCTCAGGTCATGCTCCCGGGGTCCTGGGATCGAGTCCTGCATCGGGCTCCCTGCTCCTTGGGAGCCTGTCTCTCCCTCTGCCCCCCTCTCTCTCTCTGTCTTTCATGAATAAATAAATGAAATCTTTAAAAAAAAAGAGAGAAGGATAAGGAAGAAAAAAAAGAATTAAACTATATTATAATAACATTGTATGGTGACACATGTTAACTACTTTTGTAGCATTGCATACCCAGAGTTGTCCAATCACTGTGTTCTACATCCGAAACTAATGTAACATTCTGTGTCAACTACACTTCAATTAAAAAAAAGATTTCAATTATATTAACATTCTTTGGGGAAATTCAGAGAGGTAACTACTCTAAAACTGATGAGGAGAACATTGTATAACTTGTATAACTTAAATTGTATAACTTCCTATTTTAAGAAAAGATTAAAGCATCTAGATTTCTTGTTTTCTGTCAAAAAAGGAATGCTCATTCCTTTGAAATTCTGCATAGAATCTAATTCCAAATCAGTCTGTTCCCGTGACTTCCTTTTCTTTTGTGCCTTCCCTCAACTAGATGGTAGAACGCATTGGGTCTATCCATTAGATATGTGAGATCTTGGTTTTGTGGCATCTGATAATAATAGCCTTGCTTTCTGGACCCTTTGCAGCAACTCCTATTCTCACTCTGATATATATCTGCATCTGAAGTCTTGAGCTGACTGAAGTCAATAGCAGAAAAGAGCAAAGAGCTTGAAACATTGCAGGGCAAATACTGATAAACAGAGTAGTGAGTCATAAAGCAAGACTGCCACAGAGAAGTGTGATGTAGCAGCTATTATAAATGAGGCGGTGTGATAATAAGAAGGGGGGAGGAAAAGCCCTAAGGCCCAGAATATCTGGGACTTAGGGATGTTTCTGTTTTTCAGCGCTCCCCCCGAAGGAATGGAGTGGTATTAGAGGGCTTTTTGTCTGTCTTTCTTTACTTTCCCTGAGTCCTGCCTCTGCCGTTAAGCCGAACAGAGTTAGATTGGCTACATTTCCAAAACCAGTTCATTTTCTCATAATTCCCCTTGGTTCAAGGCTGTGCAAGAGAAGGTAGAATGCCCCTGAGAGATTTAATAGCAATCAGATGAGTTTTGCTTCTGACATTCCTGTGGAATCTTGCTCGATTCTCTGGTCTAATTCTATTTCTTGCCCCCAGCTTTGGTCAGATTCTATAGAACCAGCTTGACTTCTGTCTGATCTGCTGAGCCTCCTGTTTTAGCGCTGTTATTCTTTTGTTCTCAAGGCAAGATTTATATACTACTTTAAGGTATGCTTGATACTTCTGGTATCATACTTAGGACGCAACAGCTACCAGAAGAGCACATGGGTCCATTAAAATGGAAGGTTTTCAAATTGGCATTCCACTGGTGGAGAATACTACTAGCGAATTAGTTTGCTATATGCCAGAGGCTGCAAAGGTATGGGAAAGTATCTCTCTCCTGCTGTTAAATAGTTATGTCAGTAGGCTATATAAATATAGCCCACTTCTATCTTTGATCAGTTACAGCAAAGTATATATAATAGGAAACTAGTATATATTGAGCACCTACCATGTGCCAGGTATTCTATGTATATTATTCTCAATCTTCACAGCACATCCTACAAAATTGAGTTCAACATCTGCATTTACTGAGGAGTCAATAGTTAATGAACAAGAGTTAGTGAACAAGTGCAGGGTTACAAATCTGGCAGAGCTAGACATTTTTTTTATTCAAAGCCAGATTTTAAACTGTCCATCAGCCAGCCTTTTAAAGTCACGTACAGAAATATTGTATTTGATGGCTTCCAGACCCATCTTGGGCATGCTGAAAAATGAAATAACTTTTCCTATTAATTGTCTGCTGTGCCTTTTCTATTCATGTTTAAAAAATCATTTGAAGTTGAAATCTGGAATGTACATTATAGGACTCTTGGGATTTAAATATATTTAAAGTAGTGAGATGCTCACTTACTATCTTTTTTCTATCTTGGCCTTAAATAGTTATTTTATTTTTGAGAAAATAATATACAAAATGGAAATTGAATCACTCAGTTATTTCTTCAGTTTTCAGTTTATGTTATGGCATCGACTTTGTTGTTTTTCTTGCTCTTTGAATTTATCTTTAGATCCTTAGGTATATTCAAGTTCTTGATTTTCGTTGTCATGTTTTTCCGCTAGATTCAGTTCACTTAGGATGTTAGCATTTGCTTTTAGGTTTTCTTTTTTTCTTTTAGCTCCCACTCTCTGCCCGGCTCACAGGAACCAGGGCCCTTGCCGCTCCCACACTTCTGTTAGCATTTGTTATAGTTGTTGGTATGTTATTTTAAAACGCATGTTGACCAGAAAGTTCCCTGTGGAAATACTTTGGTTTCTTTAAATCGATCCTGCTGCTTCTCACCCTGTGACATCTTTCTTCCTCATTATCATAATGTGAGATTATATCATCAGGCTCTTGTTTTAACAACCTCTCATTCAGCCTTAATGCTCTTTCCCTATCAGAGTTTATGACTTTGGGATTGTCCCTGTCTTCCTCCTGAACTTTTGATATTGGCTTTTCTTGTTTTTAGGATTTACATCTAAATATACTCAGGGCTTCCGTCTTTGGATACTACAACACAAACACTGTGGTAATGTGCTCACTTTCCCCCATATTTTAAAGTAACAGAAAGGGCTTTTTTTGGTTTCTTTCAGACAGTCACCAGTTGGTTTTTACTCCCTTGCTTACTAGCTATGTGAACTTGAGAAATTTTCTCTACCTCTTTGACTCTCAATTTCCTCAGGCATAAAGTAGAGAAAATTCTTTCCAGAATTATTATGATATTAAGTGAGAAAATCTGTGTGGAATTTCCTTTAACATAGTAGGAATCACTTAATATTAGTTTTCCTTCTTTTCCACTTTAGTTCTCGTTGTCGCTCAAAATAAAGCCTGGAGTCAAAATAACTTGCTTTCTCCCAAGACATGAAATTTCAATAAATATGTATCACAAAATAAATTATGACTTGTTGAACTATGTATTTTTGTTATGAGGAAATCTGAAATATGTTAGAAGATTCAAAGAAATGCCTGCAAACACAGGGTGATGGTAGGAGAACTATTTTACTCTGGAGATGCTTATAGTCTGATAATGTCTGTGTTTTTGTCACCCTTCCCTCATAAACGGAACAAGTGGCAGCTGTGACCTTCACACCAAAAGTGTAGGTATGGTAGATAGGTTAAGATATCTCTATCTTTTTTTGTTGTTGTTAACATTTTACAAAATTGTGGTAAAATACATGCATAACATAAAATTTACCATTTGAACCATTTTCAAGTGTACAGTTAAGTGGCATTAAGTACGGTCACATTGTCGTTCAACCATCACCACTGTTCATCTCCAGAACTTTTTCATCATCCGAAACCAAAACTCTGTACCCATTAAACACTAACTCCCCATTCCCCCTTTCCCTCAACCCCTGGTAAGCACCGTTCTACTTTTTGTGTCTCTGAATTTGCCTGTTATGTCCTTTTGTATCTGGCTTATTTCACTTAGCATGTTTTCAAGGTCCATTCATGCTGAGGCATGTATCAGAATTTCATTTCTTTCTATGGCTGAGTAATATTCAATTATATGGATATACCGCATTTTGTTTATTCATTCATCTGTCAGTGGACAGTCTCACTGTCTTTTAAAGAGAGTGCTTTAAAAAAAATAAAGAGAATGCTCTGGTTTACACAGCAGGTCTTTTTTTTTTTTAAGATTTTATTTATTTATTTGAGAGAGACAGAGAGAGAGCACAAGCAGGGGGAGCTGCAGGCAGAGGGAGAGGGAGAAGCAGGCTTCCCGCTGAACAGGGAGACCGATGCAGGACTCGATCCCAGGACCCTGGGATCATCACCTGAGCTGCAGGCAGATGCTTAACCAGCTGAGCCACCCAGACACCCCTACACAGCAAGTCTTAATTGACTTTTAGTATTGTGTACATACACAAAATTATAAGGAACATTCATATCAATATGAAACTCTAGTAATGTGTAGTTTGTCAGATTTTCCTTTGATATCTCTTAATGTATCTGCATGTTTTTATATGATACTAATTGCTGTTGTAGACTATAAGGCATCTGAAAGTCTGGAAACATAGGAGAAACCTATTTTTAAATAGTATGTTAGTTACATTTTCAAGTAATATGCTCAATATGTTGTTATTAGACCTCTAGATATGTTTTTAGGCAAAACTCCTTTAAATTTAAAGCAATAGATCCAGTTGATTTTAGATATTATGGGTGATCTGTATTGTGCTTTTTTTTCCAAATTAATAACTACATCCATTGCTTAAAATACCTTACCTGAAAAGGTGTCCAGAGATTGAAGAAAAAAATATTAATGGTATTATTTAAAAATATAACAGATACATTTATTTAAAACAGATATATATGTTTAAAAATATATTTATCCTGTGTTTCTAGATTTTTTGGACACCTTATGTTTATGTTCTGCTTTTATCATATAACATTATTTCATCACTGTTTTTTCCAAACATTAAATTATTTTAGGTATTTGTTTTTTAAGGTTCTGTATATTCTATTATTGCTTATCTATTTTTCATATTCTTAGACAAAATTTCACTTATTTCTAATTTTTATGCAGTTAAAGCATATTTATATGAATTATTTTTCTTGGAGTAATTTTTTAAGGATATAATTCCTAATATTAGATTAGCCTATTGAAGATATGACCAAGTAACTTTGACATATTATTAGTTTATTTCCATAAGGGTTGAAAGAACTTAGATATATCCCATAAACCATGTTAGTTTGGTATTTTAAGGAGTATGTTCTATGCCTTAATAATATTTAAGTTACAATTTTAAAATACTACTTGCAAAAGTGTGTCTGTGTGTGTATAAGGCATAAATATTGACCTTAAAAAAAAAAGAAAGAAAAATGTATCTGATTTTATCTGTTTGAGTTCTGTCTTCATTTTGCTTTTAGGTTTTGCATATTTTCTCTCTAAAATATGACCAAACATCACAAACTCCACAGTAAATATAACAAACCTGAGTCCTTTAGTTCACACCCTATCTGTAGGACAAGGATTCTGAGGTAACACCCTTGTTTATACTTCTATGCTGCTTCTCTACACACACACACACACACGCATGCATACACACACGCACACACACGCACACACACTATCCATGAGTACATATAACATAGGTAATTGCAATCTGGTTTTGAGGCTTATTCCAAGTGCGCAGGTTTTCAAGTGAAAGTGGAATATAAAAGTTTTCACTCCCCAGCCTCATCAGTGAGAAGTAGTAAACTGGCCTGGTCACGTGACTCAGAATTGTGTGGGCCGAGAGTAGTAAATTAGTGCAGGGTTGGCATTTTGTATGTGGGCACTATCTAATCCCAGCCCTTCAGACTCTACCTGAGGTTTTTGAGCAAGTCTTTATTCATCTCTTTGCTTTATTAGCCATCCCTCTACCCTTGAAATAAGTGGAAGAAAGAGACTGTTTTTCTTGTCATTCCGCTGGAGAAATGAGGAAAAACTCATTTTTTCCAATTTAAATAATCCTTTAAAGCAAGTTGGTTAGGAACTGCATGAAAGGGGGGCACCTGGGTGGCTCAGTCGTTAAGTGTCTGCCTTCAGCTCAGGTCATGATCCCAGGGTCCTGGGATCGAGCCCCACATCTGGCTCCTGCTCAGCAGGAAGCCTGCTTCTCCCTCTCCCACTCCCCCTGCTTGTGTTCCCTCTCTCGCTGTCTCTCTCTCTTTGTCAAATAAATAAATAAAATCTTAAAAAAAAGAACTGCATGAAAGGTTTCAAGCTATTCTGGAAATTAGGACATCATTTCATCTCTCTTACGCTCCTTGACTCTTCAGTTTACCTCCCTACCCCCAACATATATAAGTAAGTACTCCATGGGGGTAGAGTAAAAAGTGCAGAGAGTTTGTGTTCAAAAGGTTTTAATTTCTTGTGGCATAAGACTTGTCTTTAAATTTCTTAATTCTGTAAATATTATTAAATAATATTAGATAATTAAATTAAATCACTTCATATATTTTCCTAAGTGGTGGGGATACAACAGCAATCAAAAATTCTTGCTATCATGGTACTTACATTTTAGTTAGAGGAAAGACAGACAACAAACAAATAAATAAATATGGTGATATATGCTTTGAAGAAAATGAAACAGTATAACAGTGAATGTAGGTATTACTCTAGATTGGCCAGCAAAGGAAGGCCTCTCTAAGGAGGTAACATTTGAGCGGAGACCTAAGCCTGAATGACAGCCATGTGAAAATCTAGGGAAAGGGAAAAGCTATGTAAAGACCCTAAAGTAAAAATGACCTTGGCATGTTAAAAGAACAGAAAGAAGGCTCGCCTGACTGGAAGCTAGTAAGTGAATAAATAGTTGGCAGGGTCTAGATCATGTAAAATCTTGTAATACGTAGTAATGATTTTGATTTTATTCTATGTGAAAGAGGAAACCATCAGAGAGCATTAATCAGGGGCACAATATGATCTTATTTATTACTAGAAGGTAATACTATTACTAGTATCTATTATTTGCCTCATGTAATGCAAAAGTTTAGTACTGAGAGAGAAAACTTGGATGCTTATTCAATAGGGAGACTTGGGTAAGCCCTTTCACCCAGGTGAACTTTTTTACTCTTCTATAAAGAAGAGGATGAGAAAACTTGCATATCTTTTAGGTTTTTTTTTTTTAATTTCAAGTTTTTATTTAAGTTCTAGTTAGTTAACACATATGGTAAAATTGGTTTAAGGTGTAGAATTTAGTGATTCATCACTTACATATAACACCCAGTGCTCATCAATAACAAGTGTCCTGCTAATACCCATGATCCTTTTGGCCCATCCCCCCATCAACCCTCAGTTTATTCTGTATAGTTGAATCTCTTATGGTTTGCTTCTCTCTCTCTCTTTTTTGCTTCCCCTACGTCCATCTGTTTTGTGTCTTAAATTCCACATATGAGTGAAATCATATAGTATGTGTCTTTCTCTGACTGACTTATTTTGATTAGCATAATATCAACTAGTTCCATCCACATCCTTGCAAATGGCAAGACTTCATTCTTTTTTGATGGCTGAGTAATATTCCATTGTATGTATACACCACATCTTTATCCATTCATCAGCCGATGGACATTTGGGGCTCTTTCCATAATTTAGCTATTGTTGATAATGCTACCATAAACATCGGGGTGCCGGTGCCCCTTCGAATCAGATTTTTGTATCCTTTGGGTAGATACCTAGTAGTGCAATTGCTGGGGAATAGGGTAGTACTGTTTTTAACTTTTTGAAGAACCTCCATGCTGTTTCTCAGAGTGGCTGCACCAGTTTGCATTCCCACCAACAGTGTAAGAGGGTTCCTTATTCTCCACATCCTTGCCAACATCTGTTGTTTCCCATGTTGTTAATTTTGGCCATCTGACCAGTGTGAAGTGGTATCTCATCGTGGTTTTGATTTGTATTTCCCTGGTGATGAGTGATGTTGAACATCTTTTCATGTGTCAGCCATCTGGATGTTCTCTTTGGAAAAATGTCTGTTCATGTCATCTGCCCATTTCTTAATTGGATTATTTGTATTTTGGGTGTTAAGTTTGATAGGTTCTTTATAGGTTTTGGATACTAATTATTTATCAGATATGTCGTTTGCAAATATCTTCTCCCATTACATTGATTGTCATTTAGTTTTATTGATTGTTTCCTTCACTGTGCAGAAGGTTTTTATCCTGATTAAGACCCAAGAGTTCATTTTACCTTTGTTTCTCTTGCTTCTGGTGATGTGTCTAGTAAGAAGTTGCTACAGCTGAGGTCAAAGAGGTTGCTGCCTGTGTTCCTCTCTAGGATTTTGATGGTTTTTTGTCTCACATTTATGTCTTTCTTCCATTTTGAGTTTATTTTTGTGTATGGAGTAGGAAAGTGGTCCAGTTTCATTCTTCTGCACGTGGCTGTCCAGTTTTCCCAACACCATTTGTTGAAGAGACTTTTTTCCATTGGATATTCTTTCCTGCTTTGTCAAAGATTAGTTGACCATAGAGTTGTGCGTCCATTTCTGGGATCTCTCTTCTGTTCCATTGATCTATGTGTCTGTTTTTGTGCCAGTACCATACTTTCTTAATGGCTACAGATTTGTAATATGGCTTGAAGTCTGGAATTGAGATGCTTCCAGCTTTGCTTTTCTTTTTCAAGACTGCTTTGGCTATTTGGTTTTTTTTTGTGGTTCCATACAAATTTTAGGATTGTTTGTTCTAGCTCAGTGAAAATGCTGGTGGTATTTTGATAGGGATTGCATTGAATGTGTAGATTGCTTTGGGTAGCATAGACATTTTAACAATATTTGTTCTTCCAATCCATGAGCATGGAATGTTCTTCCATTTCTTTGTGTCCTCTTCAACTTCTTTCATAAGTGTTTATAGTTTTCAGAATACAGATCTTTTACCTCTTTGGTTAGGTTTATTCCCAGGTATCTTATGGTTTTGGTGTAATTGTAAATGGAATTGATTCCTTGATTTCTCATTCTGTTGCTTCATTATTGGTGTATAGAAATGCAACAGATTTCTGTACATTGATTTTATATTCTGTGTTTGCTAAATTTATGTATCGGTTCTAGTAATTTTTTGGTTGAGTCTTTTGGGTTTTCTACACAGAGTATCATGTGATCTGTAAATAGTGAAAGTTTGACTTCTGCCTTGCCTATTTGGATGCCTTTTATTTCTTTTTGATGTCTGATTGCTGAGGCTAGGACTTCCAGTACTATGTTAAATAATGATGGTGAGGGTGGACATCTCTGTCTTGTTCCTGACTGTAGAGGAAAAGCTCTCAGTTTTTCCCCAGTCAGGATGATATTTGCTGTGGGTCTTTCATATACGGCCTTTATGATGTTGAAGTATGTTCCATCTGTTCCTACTTTGTTAAGGGGTTTTATAAAGAACGGATGCTGTATTTTGTCAAATGCTTTTTCTGCATCTATTGAGAGGATCATATGGTTCTTATCATAGAAGATAAGACTCCTAGAAGTTCAGAAGTTTTTCTTCCATTTCTGTTTTTTGGAACAGTTTGAGAAGAATGGGTATTAACTCTTTTTTTTTTAAGATTTTATTTATTTATTTGACACAGAGAGAGATACAGCGAGAGCAGGAACACAAGCAGGGGAGTGCAAGAGGGAGAAGCAGGCTTCCCGCGGAGCAGGGAGCCCATTGCGGGGCTCGATCCCAGGGCCCTGGGATCATGACCTGAGCCGAAGGCAGATGCTTAATGACTGAGCCACCCAGGCACCCAGTATTAACTCTTTAAATGTCTGGTAGAATTCCCCTGGGAAGCCATCTGGCCCTGGACTTATGTCTGTTGGGAGATTTTTGATTACTGATTCAATTTCTTTGCTGGTTATGGTTCTATTCAAATTTGCTATTCTTCCTGTTTCAGTTTTGGTAGTTTATATGTTTCTAGGAATTTATCCATTTCTTCCAGATTGCCCAGTTTGTTGGCATATAGCATTTCATAATATCCTCTTGTAATTATTTGTCTTTCTGTGGTGTTGATTGTGATCTCTCCTCTTTCACTCGTGATTTTATTTACTTGGGTCCTTTCTCTTTTCTTTCCTTTTATGACTGTCTTTGCTGCATCCCAGAGGTTTTGGACTATTTTCATTTTCATTTGCTTCCATGTATTTTTTGTTATTTCTTCTTTAATTTCCTGGTTAACCCATTCGTTCTTTAGTAGGATGTTCTTTAACCTCCATGTATTTGTGGTCTTTCCAAATTTTTTCTTGTGGTTGACTTCAGGTTTTATAGTGTTGTGGTCTGAAAATATGCATGGTACAATCTCAGTCTTTTTGTACTTGTTGAGGACTGATTTATGACCCAGTATGTGATCTCTTCTGGAGAGTGTTCCATATGCATTCAAAAAAAATTTGTATTTTTTTTTTTTTGGTGCTTTAGGATAAAATGTTGTGAATGTCTGTTAAGTCCATCCAGTCCATTGTGTCATTCAAAGCCATTGTTTCCTTGTTGATCTTCCGCTTAGATGATCTGTCCATTGCTGTAAGTGGGTTGTTAAAGTCCCCTTCTATTATTGTATTATTATCAACGAGTTTCTTAAAAAAAATTTTTATTTATTTATTTGAGAGAGAGAGAGAGAGAGAGCACCTGAGTGAGTGCACAAGCAGGGGGAAGGGCAGAAAGAGAGGGAGAGGGGTAATCAGACTCCCTGCTGAGCAGGGAGCCCGACACAAGGCGCGGGGCTTTCCCAGGACCCTGGGATCATGACTTGAGCTGAAGGCAGACACTTAACTGATTGAGCCACCTAGATGCCCCATCAGTGAGTTTCTTTGTGTTTGTTATTAATTGATTTATATATTTGGGTTCTCCCAAGTTGGGGACATAAATATTTATAATTGTTAGATCTTCTTGTTGGATTGAGCCCTTAATTATGATATAATTCTCTTGTTACATTCTTTGGTTTAAAATCTAGTTTGTCTGATATAAGTATGGCTACTCTGGCTTTCTTTTGATTTCCATTAGCATGATAGATGGTTTTCCATGCCTGTACTTTCAATCTGGAGGTGTCTTTAAGTCTAAAATGAGTCTTTTGTAAGCAACATATAGATGGGTCTTATTTTTTTAATCCATTCTGATACCCTGTATCTTTTCACTGGAGCATTTGGTCCATTTGCATTCAGAGAAATTATGATAGATAAGAATTTAGTGCCAGTTATTACATGTAAAGTTGCTGTATCTGGAAATTTTCTGTTCCTTTCTAGTCTTTGTTGCTTTTAGTCTTTCTTTCCCACTTAAAGTGTTCCCTTTAATATTTCTTACAGGGCTGGTTTAGTGGTCATGAACTCTTTTAGCTTTTGTTTGTCTGGGAAACTCTTTATCTCTCCTTTTATTCAGAATGACAGCCTCACTGGATAAAGTATTCTTGGAGGCATATTTTTTCCATTCAGCACGTTGAATGCCACTCTCTTGTGGACTGTCAGGTTTCTGTGGAGAGAGCTACTGCTAACCTAATTTTTCTTCCCTTGTAGGTTAGGGATTTCTTTTCTCTTGCTGCTTTCAGGATTCTTTCCTTATCTCTATATTTTGCAAATTGTACTATGATATGTCTTGGTGTCCAGCTTTTGTTGAATTTGATGGGAGTTCTCTTTTCTTCCTGGATTTGGATGACTGTTTCCTTCCCCAGATTAGGGAAGTTCTCAGCTATAATTTGCTCAAATAAACTTTCTGCCCCCTTTTCCCTCTCTTCTTCTTCTGGGATTCCTATGATATGAATTTTATTATGCTTTATGGAGTCGCTGAGTTCCCTAAGTCTACATTCATGATCCAATACTTTTCTTTTCCTCTTCTCTTCAGCTTCATTATTTTCCATAATTATATCTTCCATATCACTGATTCGTTCTTCTGCTTTGTCCCTCCTTGTTGTCATTTCATCCATTCGGTTCTACATCTCAGTTATAGCATTTTTAATTTTTAAAAATACTTTTATTTATTTGACACAGAGAGAGCAACAGAGAGAAAGCACACACAAGTATGGGAAGTGGCAGACAGAGGGAGAGGAAGAAGCAGGCTCCCTGCTCAGCATGTGGGACTCGATCCCAGGACCCTGGGGTCATGACCTGAGCTGAAGGCAGATGCTTAACCAACTGGGCCATCCAGGCACCCCTCAGTTATAGCATTTTTGATTTCAGCCTGACAAGTTTTTAGTTCTTTTACCTCTGCAGGAAGGGATCTCTAGTGTCTTCTGTGCTTTTCTCAAGCCCAGCTAGTATCCTTATGATTGTTGTTTTAAGTTCTAGTTCAGGCATATTACTTACCTGTTTTGATTAATTAGTTCTCTGGTTGTCACTTCTTCCTGTTCTTTCTTTTAGGGTGAATTCCCCTATCTTGTCATTTTGGGTAGGTCAATGTTTTTGTGTGTGTGTGTGTGTGTGTGTTAGAAAAGCCTGTTATGTTTCCCGCTCCTGAGAGTAATAGCTATATTAAGAAGAGGTCCTATACTGTCCAGTGCCTGGTGCTTTAGGATGTATTTCAGAGTGTGCACTGTGCTGTTGTGTTTTGGCTGCTCTATCCCTCAGGTCAGTCCTCTGCAGAGTTTCTCTTTGCCTGCAGTGGGGAGTGTTTGGATCTTGTCCACAGTGTGGCAAGTTTTAACTAGGTGTGTTTCAGTCTGCTTGTTAAGAGGCTAGATCCTGGCGCCTGGGTGGCTCAGTTGGTTAAACGACTGCCTTCAGCTCAGGTCATGATCCTGGAGTCCTGGGATCGAGTCCCACATCGGGCTTCCTGCTCAGCAGGGAGTCTGCTTCTCCTTCTGACCCTCTTCCCTCTCGTGCTTTCTATCTCTCATTCTCTCTCTCTCTCAAATAAATAAATAAAATCTTTAAAAAAAAAAAAAAAGAGGCTAGATCCTATTTCCCCTACAGTTGAAGCTTTGTAGCACTCTATAGTCAGTAGAATTGGTGTGTGTGAAGGATTTGTGCTGCTCTTCTGGGGGAGGAGCCTGCTCTGCTGGTTGTCAGGCTGACTTGCCCTAGTAAACGTGCACCTATAGGGTACAGGGGGGCAGGCCCTGCCACTGTTTAGGAAGCCCTCACAGAAGACCAGTCTCCCCTCTTGTGTTCCTGGCTTCCATCAGACCCTGCCCTCATGCTGTCTGTGGCTGAGCCATCTGCCCACCGCATGGCACAGTACTCCTGTGTTTTCAAACTCTCAGGCTCCTGGCTGGGCTTCAAAACTCCAAATTTTAGAGACCCAGAGCAGTGCAGAGTGGTGACGATCCTCCGGGGGAGGTCTTGCCATGCTGCAGTTGGTGCCCATTAGTCCCAGAAAAGCAGTGATGTGATTGCACAGTGGCTTGGAGTTTATGGTAAAGTGCAGCAAAAACTGGCACCAGGGTTTGCTGCTCTCAGCAGGTGTCTCTGTTCCTATGCTAATGACCGGGCAGCACACTGGTGCCCACCAGCTCTTTTGTCCCCTGAGGGGCCATGCCACCTCTCCCAAGAAGGGGAGCTCTCTCTTCCAGCACAACCCAGGGGATCTTCAAACTATGCTGACCGGTCCCAGGTCTCTGCCTTCCTTACCCGTAGAAGCACTGCTATGGCTGCCAGCCTCCACCAGGTGGTGGCTGATGGACTTCTGAAGCTTCAGACTTCGGGTTCCCCTGCTTGTAAAAACTTGGGATAATCAGCTGCTCTAGTTTTCCTAGTCAGTGGTTTGGGGGAAGTGTTTCTCTTGTGCAGTTCCCTATGCTGCTTCTTTCTGTCTGTCTGTCTGTCTCTCCCTCTCTCTTTCTCCTCTTTCCAAGATCAAAACACCCTCCCCTCTGCAGCACCTGTGTTTCTTTTCTCCCCAGAATCATGTCTGGGCACTTCCTATCTTCCCTGATGTGGCTATTTTTGCCCCCTAGTTCTGCACTTTGTACTCTGCCATGTGAGATCTTTCTCACCCAGCCCAGGTTTTAGGATGTCTGACCTTGGGTATAATGGGAAACAAATGTGATGTATTCACTTTAGTAGACATCCTTATTCATACATCAGCCTGTTCTGTGGCAACACTGGGACCCCAAGAAAGTAAATAATACTGGGATCTAATGTTATAATATAAGCTTAAGCTGTCTTCTTGGCATGTTTCTTCAAAGAGAATGTGGTTTCTTAGCTAAATGTGCATGTTTCTTGACACATCCTAGGAGTCTCATGATTTTTTTCAGGGCTAGATAAAGCACAATTTATTTTACTCTATCTTTTAAGTAATATGTGCACCTAACGTGGGACTCAAACTTACAACCCCAAGATCAAGGGTCTCATGCCCTACCAACTGAGCCAGCCAGGTGCCCTGAGAAAGCATAGTTTAAAGAGAGTTGGGTTGCAGAGAGATGGACTATCTCAGTAGAGGACATGCCAAGGCCTTGGGTACTAGGGCAAGACCTTGGGTTCTAGTCCAAGTCCTACCACTAAATTGTTGTGGAATAACATATGTCACTGCTCTTTTTTGAGTTTCTATTCCTCCAAATGGAAGAAGTCTACAGAGTGAGGAGAGAGATCAAAGCAAGTTCTCTGAATTTGAGAATATCATGCTCTCGTGATGACCACTGCCAGATGAAATGGCTGGTTATCTCAAAGCATTAATGCAGGAAGGAGGCTTGAGACAAATGGTCAGGAAGTACATGATCACGGGAACAAGTTATGGCCTTTTTCTTTAACATCTATCCAGTTAAACTCTAACTCAGAGAAAACCAAACCAACCAAGCAACCAAACAAAACCATTAACACACAAGATTCCTGGGAACAAAATAAAAGGAATGGAGATATAATTTGGATGCTTTCTTATTAGTTTTCCATTTTTTTTCCACAAGGGATTTGCACTGACTTTGAGGCTTAAGAATAAAGTAGATATCGAGAAGATACCAAGCAATGATCTCATTAATTATACAGACAGTATTTGCTGGGCACACAGAGACATCAGTTATCAAATGTTCACAAATGCCACTGCACATGTGTATACTTGCTCACCACTTGTAACCCAGGGGCTTTGCTGTTAAGACACATATGAATACCTCTAAATATTCATTTGTACTCTAAAACATACACAAACTGAGCTTCTTATTTTATATGTAACAGTTTCCCATCAATATGTTGGTCTTCAGACTCACAATTTTGCTCATGAAAAAACACATTACTTGTTAACATTAACGTCACATTAAAAATGCAGCATCACAAGAAAAGTCTCTGTAACAAAAGCAATTTTCAAAGCTGAGGTGATGTTTATTGTAAAGTCTATTCATTACACTAACACCAAATCCTGCAACAGAATTAATCTTCTGGGATTTAGCCTTTATTTTATTCCACTTACAGAAGCAATTACCTTAGAGTATAAACTCGTTCATTTGAATGTCAGACTCTACAGAGCATAGAATCTGTTATCTCTGTTCTAGTGGTAGCATGGGACCTATGGGTGCAGCCAACTTAACCATCTTATGTTTTTTTCCTTAAGAACTGTTTTTATTTTGGGGCACCTGGGTGGCTCAGTCGGTTAAGCGTCTGCCTTCGGCTCAGGTCATGATCCCAGGGTCCTGGGATCAAGCCCCGCATCGGGCTCCCTGCTCGGCGGGAAGCCTGCTTCTCCCTCTCCCACTCCCCCTGCTTGTGTTCCTTCTCTCGCTGTGTCTCTCTCTGTCAAATAAATAAATAAAATCTTTAAAAAAAAACCTGTTTTTATTTTGTCAAATGAAAGATTGATGAGAACTTGAAAAATGGGTGTGTAGTGGGAAAAAAACAAGTATATTTGCTACAGGCTTAATAATAACTTATATATTAAATGATAATGACAAAGACGACTGCTTCCATAGTGGTATTTAGCTTTTCTTCTGTAAAAGTTATTTGAATAACTTCAGTCTAATCAAGGAGGAAGTTATAGTGGAAGGCAGAGTATAATATTTATCTTATCTTTCATGCTATAGAATGCAATTATACACATAAAGTTCAATTCTAGGAAATGTTCCACTCTGCAGTGCATCTCTGGAATTAGAGTTTAAAAGAGAGATTAGTTATTTGGACTAGGTGGTAGTTTTAATCAGCTTGAACTGTTAACCGAAGTATCACTGGGTGGCTTAAACCACAGACATTTATGTCTTATAGTTCTGGAGGCTGGGAAGTCCAAGATTGAGGTGTTGACATTTTCAGTTTCTGGTGAGAACCTTCTTTGTGGCTTGCAGACAGCTGCCCTCTGTGTCCTCTCCTGATAGAGGGAGATTGAACTGGGGTCTCTTCTTCTTACAAGGACACTAATCCCATCATTAGTGAGGGTCTCATGACCTTGTCTGGACCTAATTACCTTCCAAAGTCTGTACCCCCAGGTACCATCATGTTAGAGGTTAGAGCTTCAATATATGAATTTTGGGGAGACATAAACATTCGGTCCATATTAATGGTAATGAGAGGGGATGTAAGGAATTTGATCATGACACTGAATCTCTTCTTCAGTTTCCTGCATTTTCTTACCTTTTCCCATCATCTTCAATCTCTCCCTTAGAGACTGCTTCAACATTTCCTCAAAAAGGACTTTTACTGGATTGGTCTGAGGAACAATTTTGGCTGGAGGTGGGAAGATGGATCAGCCCTAAACATCTCAAGGTAAGGGGATTCAAAACAATGGGAAAAAAAGAGAAAAGGGGAAGAGAAATTATGTGACTGGGGAAATAGATCATGGATAACAGATGGAGAGGAGAGGAAAGGGTAAGGAAGGGAACTAGGGAACAGGAGAGGAAATGAATGGCGGATAAGAGCAAAAAAAAAAAAGACATTTTAAAGAGAGGCTAGTGAACAATTTTTATTCTGCTGTTTTGGGAGCTGAGAGAAGTGGGGCCTGAAATGGGAGAAAGAACTGCCCAGTTTTTATCCCTTCACGCCTTGCAGCTCCTTTGCTCTCATGTTACCTTAAGTGATGGACTTTTCTGATTTCTTACAGGATTCTTTCAAACAGCTTGATACAGAAGTGTGGTACCATCAGCAAAGATGGTCTCCAAGCCTCTAGCTGTGAAGTTCTTTTACAGTGGGTCTGTAAGAAGGTCAGACTTTGAGGGGTCAGATCTGTCATATGGCTTCCTAGTATGAAGGAGCAGGCCTCTGGGTGTTGGGATGGACATGAATGTGTGAATACTGAACCTTCTAGGACATGGCATGCGATGCAAGACTCTGGACTCTCTTTGAGAACATTTAGATATTATCTTAACAATTTAAAGATCAGGTCTAGGAACATTTGGGAAATAAAAATTTTTTGTAGTACTTCTCACTCTAGTGACTGAGGCTGCCTCCTTCATCCCCATTCCCACCATCTCTGTTAAAAAATGTACCTCTCCTCTATGTTATGATCCGAACTGATCTGATGAAATCCGTGCAGGTATATACTATTGCTCATGTGTTATAGGGGTTTGGTGTGTGTTAGTGGGTTGGCATGTTACTTATTCCTCATAATATATTGTTATCCTAACGGTGGCCCTTCACAGATAAAGCTGTATTCTAAAGGATAATGCAAACAGTGAGAATGTAAGTTGTAGTAAGTGGATGAGAACAGGGTAGTGCTTTCTGCTTCTCAGCTCTTCACTTAGAGACCTGGCCTTGGCTGAATTTAATTTTTCTGGGCGTGCATAGACGTGGTTGAATAAACTGATATATGATCATAGCTTTTCCATGTTGTGAATGTGTGATTTGCGGGTTAACTTCACAATAGTGGTCAATCTGAGGAAAGTTTACAAAAGCCGTTTATGTGCTTGATTCCCAAATTATTTTAGGCACGAATGCCTCAAAAATGAGAAAAACTCGATTATTTCTCTTAAGTAGGGTTTGGAGATAGAGTAGGAGGGAGTACTGAAGGGGACCACCGTTCTGTACTGTTATGATCCTGGATTATAATCTCTTATCTTTCTCTCATAGATTTTATTTTTTTAGGAACATGAACTGTATCTTATCCACCATTGTATCCCTCACACCTAAAATAGTGCTTGTATCAGTGAATATTAAATAAATGAATGGATGAATAAAAATTTAAAAATTCTGACTCTAGTTTTTTCTGTTAGCCCATGAGTTAATTAGAGGAATTAAGGGCAAGAAACACAGTATTTTCTAATCCTTCCTAACCCCACCTATGTGTGCATTCAGTAGCTGCCTCTAAAGAGGCAATAAGCCGGTTTCGTCTAGATGTACTAATGTTCACAGAAGTGGTGGAAACAAACTCCCATCTCCTTATGATCTCTTACCTTTGGCTCTGGGGCGGGAGGGTGTCTCTTGATTACGAATGTGATGGTAGCGACTCCCGCTTGGTTAAGGATGTAATGATAATGACTCCACTTGGGCCATGGTCATGGCTGCTACAGGGCACACAATCTCATTTACTCACTCAAAGAGAGACAGAGGAGGACTGTGCACTCCTGAGCTCTCCCCTGAGCAGGCAGCTCTTCTCTGCAACAAAGTTTCGGTCTTTTTTTTTTTTTTTTAAAGATTTTTTTTTAAATTTATTCATTTGCGACAGAGATACACAGAGAGAGAAAGCAGGAGCAGGGGGAGAGGCAGAGGGAGAGGGAGAAGCAGGCTCCCCGCCGAGCCAGGAGCCTGATGCGGGGCTCGATCCCAGGACACCGGGATCACGAACTGAGCTGAAGGCAGATGCTTAACCATCTGAGCCACCCAGGTGCCCCAAGGTTCGGTCTTTTTGCAAGGATTTCTCACCACCTCTCATCAGGATTGGACCTAGTTCTTCACTGCTCTTTCTCCCTTTAGGATGTTACGTTAGAAATCACTTATCTCCTAGTTATTTATTTATCCCCTAGACTTACTCATTAGGAGCCAGGGTCAGTTACTAACTCAATTCTTCTACTTTGCCTAATGAAATAAAGTTTGAGTTTATTTTTGTGTCTGGTGCAAGAAAATGGTCTACTTTCATTCTTTTTTTTTTTTTTTAAGATTTTATTTATTTGACAGAGAGACACAGCGAGAGAGGGAACACAAGCAGGGGGAGTGGGGGAAGGAGAAGCAGGCTTCCCGCTGAGCAGGGAGCCCGATGTGGGGCTTGATCCCAGGACCCTGGGATCATGAGCTGAGCCGAAGGCAGATGCTTAATGACTGAGCCACCCAGGCGCCCCCATTCTTTTGCATTCTTTTGACTAGTTTTCCCAACACCATTTTTTAAAAAAAAATTCAAATGTTTTTTATTCAAAGGTTTTCAAAAGAAATAAAACAGAAAAAGCTAACAATCTGATCAAATGTACAGTTCAAAAATGTCTTTTGGCATTTAGCAACAAGTCCTAGGAAAAAAAAACTAGAGTTTTCTTGAACCAGACAAGTGAGCACTGGCAAGTTTGTGGTACTGGTAAAACAAAAATAAAAAAAATTTTTTTTAAAAGATTTTATTTATTTGACAGAGGGACACACAGCGAGAGAGGGAACACAAGCAGGGGGAGTGGGAGAGGGAGAAGCAGGCTTCCCCCCGAGGAGGGAGCCCGATGTAGGGCTTGATCCCAGGACCCCAGGATCATGACCTGAGCTAAAGGCAGACACTTAACGACTGAGCCACCCAGGTGCCCCACAAAAATAAAAAAATTAACTCTCTTGATCGTATGGTTATCTCCATGAAAATCTTTTTTTTTTCAATCTGTACAAAAGGTCTTTCTTCATAAATTAACTTTTTAAATAATTTAATGGCTGTCTACTATGTGATGTTTAATTTTTTTTTTTAAATGTACAGAGGTTATGTTTCCCAAATCTTACCCAAAAAAGTATGGCACTTATTTCAGACCTATCTAGCAGCAGATTCCCCCTCCCCTCTAACCAAGCTACCAAATTTCTCTCTTAACTAATGCAAACATATCAAGTAGTGAGAAACCCAGGTTTATAAATGTACTAGGTACAAGGAAGGTGCTGCATTCGGTCTGCACTTTCACAAAGCAGTAATATTCCAGGGAGCGTAGAGCCAAAATAGCACAACTTTCAAAAAGGAAACAAAAACAAAAACAAAACACATTTCTCTTATGACAATGTACTTTTCACTAGACTCTACACTTCTCAGAGCATCAAGGACTTTTGAAACTATGAAGTGTCACTGGCATCTATAATCAAATGCAAGCATAAAATTTAAGAACTAAAAAGTACTGGAAAGAAATAACTGCTCAGCCCTAGCTCTACTACCATTTGTTGAAAGGACTTCTTCCCTATTGCATATTCTTGCCTCCTTTGTCAAAGCTTCATTGACCATATAACTGTGGGTTTATTTCTGGGTATCCTCTTCTGTTCCATTGATTAATGTGTCGGTTTTGTGCCAGTACCATACTCTTTGGATTACTACAGCTTTGTAGTGTATCTTGAAATCTCGAATTGTGATAGCTCCAGTTTTGTTTTTCTTTGTGGTTCCATACAAATTTTAGGATTGTTTGTTCTTGTTCTTTGAAAAAGGCTGTTGGTGTTTTGATAGGGATTGCTTTAAATTTATATATTGCTTTGGGTAGTATAGACATTTTAACAATATTCTTTTTTAAAAGATTTTTTATTTTACTATTTTTTAAAGATTTTATTTATTTATTTGACAGAGAGAGACGTATCGAGAGAGGGAACACAAGCAGGGGGAGTGGATGAGGGAGAAGCAGGCTTCCCCCCGAGGAGGGAGCCCGATGCGGGGCTCGATCCCAGGACCCTGGGATCATGACCTGAGCCGAAGGCAGATGCTTAACGACTGAGCCACCCAGGCGCCCCAAAGAGTTTTTAGTTTTTAGTAATTTCTACATCCAAGTGGGGCTTGAACTTACAACCCCTGAGATCAGGAGTCACATGCTGGTACTGACTGAGCCAGCCAGACGCCACCAATATTTATTCTTCCAATCCATGACTGTGGAATATCTTTCCATTTGTTTGTGCCATCTTCAGTTTCTTTCATCTGTGTTTTATTGTTTAGAGTACATGATTAGTTAATCAAACTCCTTGGGCTCCTGGCTGGCTCAGTCGTTAAACATCTGCCTTCGGCTCAGGTCATGATCCCAGGGTCCTGGGATCAAGCCCCACATCGGGCTCCCTCCTTGGGGGGAAGCCTGCTTCTCCCTCTCCCACTCCCCCTGCTTGTGTTCCTGTTCTCGCTGTGTCTGTCTCTGTCAAATAAATAAAGTCTTAGAAAAAAAATCAAACTCCTCAGTTCATGGGTCACCCTCTTCATCAGTCATATATGCCTCTCTCACAGTCCATTTACCTTTCCCCTTGGCCCTAAATCCCCACTTTCATTTATCTTTCCTTCACAGGAACATACTTTGATATTTGATATATTCCTTAAGCTTGTTTGTATCCTTATAAAATGTGTAGTGTTCTTTGTTTGTTTCATATTTAATGATTCTATATATTTCATTGTTTTACTTTTTCCACGAGCATGTGTGTGAGTTCTGTTGCACTATGTACATGTAATTCATCCTTTTAGCTTCATAATCTTCATTTTATGTATCCATTCTCTTAATGATGGACACCTAGTTTGCCTTTGTTTCCCCACTATCACAAACAGTGATGGAATGGATATTCTCTTGTATATCCCTACTCCAAAGTCTGCCCCATCTTAGGAGATGGCTCTACCTCCACTTAGTTGTTCAGATTACAAACTAAAGAGCTTCCTGGTTTCTTTTTTTCTATATCAACAAATTTTATCATCACCAGCAGCAAACTATATTCTAAATCTCCTCTCTTCTTTCCATTTCCATTAAAAAAAAAAGGTCTGCTTATTTATTAGAGAACAGGAGAGAACATGCGCACTAGTGCGAGTGGGGGAAGGGGCAGAGGGAGAGAATCTCAAGCAGACTCCCCGCTGAGCATGGAGCCCAACCTGGGCTCCATCTCATGACCCATGAGATCATGACCTGAGCCAAAATCATGAGTGGGACGCTTAACCGACTGAGCCACCAAGGTGCCCCTCCATTTCCGCTTTGAGTTCCAGTCCAAGACTCTGTTGCTGTTCACCTAGATTACTATGACAGCTTCTTTTGTTATTACCTCCTTTAAAAACAGTTTTAGTGAGGGGGTACTTGGGTGGCTCAGGTGGTTGAGTGTCCAACTCTTGGTTTCGTCTCAGGTCATTATCTCAGGGTCATGGAATGGAGTGCTGAGGCAGCTCTGTGCTCAGCAAGGATTCTGCTTAGGATTCTCTCTCTCCCTTTCCCTCTGCTGCTTCCCCCACTCGTGTGCACTCACTCTCTAAATAAATGAATAAAATTAAAAAAAAATAGTTTTATTGAGGTGTAGTTGACACACAATAAACTGAATATATTTAAAGAATAAAATCTGACAAGTTTTGACATGCATATATATATATATATATATATATATATATATATATATATATATCTCCATGAAAATGTCACCGTAATCAAGATGGTGAAACAACTATCCTGAAAAGCTTCCTCATGCCTTTTGTAATTCCTCCTTCTCTCTCGTCCCTGTCACCCAACACTCTCCCATCCTCAGGAAACCCTGATCTACTTTACGTCACTATAGATTAGATTACGTATTCTAGAGCTTTACAGTTCATAGAGTTTTACAGAGTCATTAAGTATGTACTCTTTTTTTTCAGTCTTCACTCAGAATATTATTTTGAGATTCATTCATGGTGTTGTGTGTATCAGTGGTTTACCCTTTTTTATTGCTAATATTCCATTATATGGATGTGTCATAATTTGTTTCTTCGTTCACTCGTTGATTGACATTTTGGTTGTTTCAGTTTTGGGCTATTAAAAATAAAGCTGTTGTGAACATTTGGGTACAAATCTTAGTATGGACATAGGTTTTCTTTTCTCTTGAATAAAATACTTAGAAGGTGGGAATGGCTGGATCATATGGTAGGTATACGTTTAACTTTTTAAGAAACTGTCAGCCTCTTTTCCAAAGTGTTTGTACCATTTTATATTCCAACCAGCAGTGTATGAGATTTCTATTTCCTTTACATCCTCAGTGATATTGGGTATCGTCAGTCTTTTTATTTTTAGCTATTCTAGTAGGTACTCAGTGGTATCTTGTGGTTTTAATTACCATTTCCTTAAAGATCAGTGACGTTGAGCATCTTTTCATGTGCTTATTTTGCTATCCATATATCTTTCTTTGGTGAAGTATCCGTTCAAATATTTTGCATCTTTGTTTTCTTGTTGCTGAGTTTTCAGAGTTCTTTATATTTTGGATATAAGTTCTTACCAGATATACACTTTGCAAATATTCTCTCCTGGTCTGTGGTGTGTCTTTTCATTCTCTTAATAGTGTGTTTCAAAGAACAGAAGTTTTTAATTTTTTTGAAGTCTATTTTATCAATCTTTGTATTATAGTTTGTGTTGTTTGTATGTTGTCTAAGAAATCTTTGCCTAGTCCACGTTCACAAAGATTGCCTTTGTTTCCTTCCAGAAATTTTATAGTTTTAGCTTTTGCGTTGAGGTCTGTGATCTGTTTTGATCCAACTTTTATATATGGTGTGAGGTATGGGTTGAGGTCTCTTTTTTCTTCTTTTTAAAGAGGCCTAATTGTTCCAGCACCTTTTATTGAAATAACTACCCTTTCGTCATTAAGCTCCTTTGATACCTTTGTTGAAAATCAATGATCATATTGGCCCATTTCTTTTTCTTTTTTTAAGATTTTATTTATTTATTTGACAGAGAGAGACACAGCGAGAGAGGGAACACAAGCAGCGGGGGTGGGAGAGGGAGAAGCAGACTCCCGCTGAGCAGGGAGCCCGATGAGGGGCTCAATCCCAGGACCCTGGGATCATGACCTGAGCTGAAGGCAGACACTTAACGACTGAGCCACCCAGGTGCCCCCATATTGGCCCATTTCTGTGTTTTGTCTTTTGTGCCATTTATTTATATGTCTGTCATTTCATTTCTACACCACTGTAATTTTATCAAAAGTCTTGAAATCAAGTGGTGTAATCCTTCAACTTTGTTTTTCTTTTTCAAAATTGTTTTAGTTGTTCTAGGTCCTATGATATTTTACTGTAGATCTTAGATAAATATTCTATTCCTATGTTATTTTGTAAATGTATGAATATATCGAGGTGAATTGCTGGGTCAATGGATACTTTGTTCGAAGGAGCCTACTATTTTAAGCTCTCCAGCAATGTATGAAGTTAAGTGCCTGTTGCTCTCTACCCTACTCAGGCAAGGGTGAAGTGAACCACAGGCTCCTTTTGATCATGAGTTTTCACTCCTGGCTCTATCCTCCTATGAGTTTTTACTTAGAAGGTCTTTCAGTTTCTTCACATTGGAAGACCTCTGTAAGACAAAGCTAGTAATGATCTTTGCTAGTAATCAACTCTCAAAGCAAAACCTTGATGATAATGAAGTCTTTGTTTCCATAGTAGTAATGAGATGAGGAAGGAATTAAAGGGGTGGGGAGAAAACTCTTGGCACACAAGAGAAAGTATGAAAGGAATGTGATAAAAGCTAAGGAAGGAGTGATTTTCAAGGTGGAGGGAGCATTCATCAATCTAAAATGCTAAGAAGATGTGAAGTAGCATAATGACAGAAGAGTAGTCAATGAAATTGACAATATGGAGGTCATTGCTCATCATTCTTTATTAGTGTGCTAGTGAAAGATGTGAAATTTCAGTGACCTGACAGGGGGTAAGGAAATGGAAACAATGAGTTTAGATAATTCTTTTAAGCAGTTTTTAAGAAGTTTTGTTACAGCAGGAAGGAAAAAGAGAATATCTACATAAAGGGCTCTATGTTCCACTGGTGTATTTTTACATATGGATAAGAAAGAGTAGCTCATGTTTATAAATTTCAACTTAGTTGAAAAAGAGAGATTAAAAAATTTATGCAAGACCAGGATCTTTGAGGCAGTGGATGACTGTGTGACCCAATGCATAAATGGAAGAAATCATTTTGAGTGGAAAGAGTGCCCCCCTTCCCATGGAAGGGGGAGGGATAGGGGAAGATTCCGATACATTTGTCCAAATGATAGGAAAGAAAATGTCCACTGTTGGGGCGCCTGGGTGGCTCAGTTGGTTAAGCGGCTGCCTTCTTCTCAGGTCATGATCCCGGGGTCCTGCCATCGAGTCCCACATCGGGGTCTCTGCTTATTGGGGAGTCTGCTTCTCCCTCTCCCTCCGAACCCCCCTCCTCACCCGTGCTCTCACTGTCTCTCTCAAGTAAAGAAATAAAATCTTAAAAAAAAGAAAAAAGAAAATGGACACTGTTCTTGCCTGGTGAACTCTATTTTCTCAGTGAAATAAAGGACAAGGTTATATACTGAGAATGAAGGAGGAAGTGATAGGTTTGGCATCTATGGAAGGCAGAATTTTGGAATTTCTACACAGGGAAAAGAGACATCTACCTAAGAGACACAACATTGCCGGTCAGTACTGAGAGCTCAGGTGAGGCAGGAAGCCATACGTTTTTAATGATTTCAGCCTACACTATTGCCTGATTATCGGCAGCAGCCCACGCCAGACCAGTTGTAGTAACAGAGAAGTCAAATGGTAGGAATGATGAAGGGTGGGGGTTTTACAGGGAGGTTTCAGGAAATAGAAGTAGCCAGAAGTAGGTAAGAAACCCCAAGAGTAGGGGATCCTGGAGCGAGGAACATGCTGGACAGGAAAAGATCTGGAAGTAACAGTGATGTAGTTTAGGAATGTAGGTGAGGTCCAGAGGCGACAACCAAGAAAGAATTCTTGAGACGTCTTTGGTGCAAATAGGTGATTTTATTAAAGCATGGGGACAGTACTCGTGGACAGAAAGAACTGCTCCCTGGGGGCTGTGAGGGGGGACTGATTTTTGTACTTGGGAGTTGGGGATATAAGGCAAAGCGAGGTTTTCAAAAGAACTTTTATTTGCTAAGGAGGACCTACAAGATCCTGGAGGCCTTGCCATTGTCAGATTAAGGTAACTTTTCCCTCTAGTAAAGCATTAACATTAAGACAGTTTTCTTCTGGAAGTTAGGCTATTAATAAGATTCTTTTTTTTCTTATAACTCACTAAGACATTTGTAAGCTGAGGGAGACTCCTGTCTTGCTGGACTGTGATCTCTATTGCTAACCATTTGTTGTTGTTGGTGGTGGTGGTGTTTCCCTTCCCTTAGGTTTAGGGCAGCCAGGAGTGCCTGAGGCATGTCACAGATCCCACCTGGGAGTGGAGGTAGGGGATTTGCAGGGTGTGAGCTTGTGCTTTGTCCTTGTCCTCAGTTTGCCTTCGGCTCCCTCATCAATAGTACAGGAGGTGAGATAAATACTGCAGTGAACATTGTTGCACATATGCCCTACTTCTCTAGAACAGATTCCTAAAAGTGGCGGTCCTGGGCCAAAATGTATGCCAAATTAAAAATTTCAACAGATACTACTAGATTCTAAGATTGAAACCATTTTATTCCCACTAGCAGTGGATGAGAATACCGATCCTCCCTTCTCAGCTCCAGATGTTCTCCAAGTTTTAAATTTTGGCTTATTATCATCATTCTTACTCTTACTCTTGAGTGGGGATGGGAGGGGGAGAGGAGGAATGTTACGTCCCAGCTATAGTTTGTGTTTTCCTAACTGCTAATATCTTTGAGCATCTTCTCAAGTTCATTTGTAATTTGTATTTCCTTTGAATTACCTGTTCAGATCCCTTGGCTATTTATTCTCTCAGCGTTTTTGTGGGGTTTTTTTTTTTCCCTCTCTTACCAATCTGTAGGCACTGTGTATACTTGGAGTAATCTCTTGTTAGTTATATTTGTTACAAATGTTTTCTGTCTACTGTTTGTGTGTGTGTGTGTGTGTGTAGGTTTGTGTGTGTGTGTTTTAATGTCGTGGAGATTTTTTTTCTATTCATGCATTTTAAGTTTTAATAAAGTCGAATCTCTCATTCCCCCACCCCCCTGCAAGTTGTGGATTCTGGTTTTCTACTTTGAATCCCCTACCTAGGATTATGCATACATTTTCCAAATTTTTTCCTAATAAATTTATATTACTATTTTACATTTTATTGTTTAAAGTTTTATTTAAGTATTGTATTTATTCATTTAAGTAAGCTCTGCACCCGACATGAGGCTGGAACTCACGACCCTGAGATCAAGAGTCACAGCTCTTCTGAGCCAGACAGGCACCCCTTGTTTTACATTTTAATAATTAATTCATTTTTGCTGTTTTGAGTATAGTTAGGTCTAACTTAGCGATGACTGAATTCTGGGCCAAAATCCCGGATCACTGTGAGGGAGGGAACAGGTCTGAGGATGATAGTGGCAAGAAGGAATAGACTATGGATGGGGGGCGGAGTGGGGGGAAGATGGCATGTGCCTCCGAGGAGCCCTTGTTTTTTATTGTTGTAAAATGCAGGCTGTCCTTTCCTCATCACCTCCTCTCTCCTGCCAACGCTGCAGGACCTGCAGCAGCCTCATTTTGTGAGGACATCATTGGCTAAAAACAGTTGTGGGCAGTTTAAGATAAAGAAGTGTGGGAACGTTCTGCACACAGGTGAATACTGTCAGGTAACGTGTTCTCAGTGCGACAGGGAGTTCGGTGAGCACAGCGGGGGGAGGGGTTGCCCGCAGGAACAGCCAGAGGGTGGCCGATCAGGACCAGGACAAGAGTGGGCACAGGTACCCAGGATGGGCGTGAGCATTTCCTGCCGACTCAGACCGGACACTGATGGTGCCTCCTACCGGATGGCTCTCCCGCTCTGGGTCTAGTCAGTATGCTGGTAATGCCAGCAACGGATGCTAAAGGAATGTCTGCACACCTGCGCCAAGATTTACGTACAAAGAACGTTAGTACACTTCTACAATGGGGAAAGTTAGAAACGATTCAAATATCCATCAGTATTGAAGGGATTAAATACATCACCTCACCTTTTCTTTCTTTCTGTGGAACGGGCCTTTTAAAATGAGAATGTTTTCATCTTTTGCCCGAACAACAATAATAATAGACAAAAAGAAACCGGTCTTTACCCTCCAACAAAATCGTCAAGCTAGAATGTCAGTGAGGAGTGAGGAGTTATTCAGGCTCGACGGTGCTTTTGTTCTCTTGGACTCTGGCCTTCTGCAGAGCTCATCCCAGCTGGGGGATTAGTTTGGTTTGGCTCCTGTGGGAATGCAAATTTGGACGGTAGTCCTATTGCTTCAGGCTGCTTTGGATTACTTAATTAATGTATCTTCTCCTTTCTCCCTCCCTCCTCCATTCCGCCCTTCAAAAATCTACTCTCAAAAGTTGCATTTTCTTCTTTTGCCCCTAAGAACAGGTCCTCCCTGATTTCCAAAAGGCTTCATCTTTGGTCACATGGCTATAGAGTTAGTGACCTCACTCCAGATTTGTGACAGATGCCAAGACTGAGGTGGTGATCTCTCTTGGCTAAAAGGGCTGTTGTGGCTGGTGCTGGTCTTACCAGTGTGGCCCCAGACCAGCTCTGATGTGCATGTTCTCTCTCCACAGGCCGGGCTGGAATGTGCTCTGCAGAGTGCTGGTAAGAACTAGGAGAAGGTTTTTTTGTTTGTTTTTGGTTTAGTTTTTGTTTTCCCCTTAGTTCTTTCTGTTTTTTGCTTAAGTATTCCTTACTGCAAGGCCCTGCCTGACTGGTAACATCTAATTGTTGCTCACCGTGATGGGTATACGATGCTCAAACCCTTTCCTGAAACCTATTAGTTACACTGGCTCTTTGTATGGCCGTATGTTATATATGTATTTTTAGACGCATACCTTGTCCTTACTTGAGAGCTGTGGGAACATACCGGGAAGAACACCGATGCTGCAGTTAAAAGACAAATCTATATTCAAATTTTTTTTTAATGGTTACTGTGTGACTTTAGGCAAAATGCTTAACTTCTCTGAGCCTAGGTTTACCCATCCTATAAGATCATTTCATCTAAAATAGCCAATCTCTTGCTCTCTATGACAACCACTTGTTTAGTCCCTTCAAAACTCTTGTCAAGTCTGGGATTCTCTTTATGTGTTACTTCTTTGAAATTCTTACTTACTGTGTTTCGCAGTTGTGTATGTTCGCAGTTTAAAATGCAAAAGCGACAAAGGGATGTATCTGTGAAAATGGTCTGTTCCCACCTCTGATTGCCGACTCACTCAGTTTGATTCCTTTTCGTGTTCCTTTCCAGATAGAATCTTTTCATACACAGCATTTACTTATGTGAGCATGCGCACACGCACAGGCACACACACCCCCCCGAATTGTAGCATATAGTATACGTGCTGTTCTGAACTTTACTCCCCCCCCATTAACAATATATCTTGCGTCTTTTTATGTTTATACTCATAAGAACTGCTTTTTTCTTTTTAATGTTTGGATAGAATTCTATCTTATGGATATAACAATTTATTTAGCTAGTCTTCTATTTTTTTTTCTTTTAAGATTTTATTTCTTTGAGAGAGCAAGAGTGCACAAGCAGTGGGAGTGGCAGGCAGAGGGAGAAGCAGGCTTCCCACTGAGCAGGGAGCCCAATGTGGGACTCGATCCCAGGACCCGGGTATCATGACCTGAGCCGAAGGCAGACACTTAACCGACTGAGCCCCCAGGCGCCCCTTAGCTAGTCTTCTATTAATGGAAGTTTAGGTCATCTCCTCTTTTTTGCCTTTGCAAACAATGCTGCAATGACTGTATTTCATGTAGGCATAATTTTGTGCTTTTGGAGTGTTTGTAGACGTGCCAGATTGCTCGGTGTAAATCTGCAGGTTTGTCTTCCCACCCACAGTGTATGAGAGTTTCTTCACCAAAGCAGTTTCACGTCAAACGTTTTGATCTTTGCTGATTAGATAGAGATGTAAACGGTATTTTCCCATTGTGGTTTTAATTTGTATTTCTCTTATTAAGAACTATAGAGAGCATCTTTTCACGTGCTTAAGGGCCATTTGTATTTCCTTTTCTGTGGACTGACAGTTCATAGGCTTTATTCTTTAAAAAAAAATTAGATGAGGGGCGCCTGGGTGGCTCAGTTGGTTAAGTGTCTGCCTTTGGCTCAGGGTTCTGGGGTCCTGGGATTGGTAGGCATGGGGCTCCCTGCTCAGTGGGGAGTCTGCTTCTCCCTCCCTCTCCTCCTTCACCCGCTCATGTGCTCTCAAATAAATAAATAGTCCTTACAAAAACTTTGGATGAGTGATCTTTTCCTCAATAATTGGTAAGAAAAAAAGTTCCTTATATACTAAATAAATTAGTCTTTTGCATGTGATAAAAGTTGAAAATATTTTGTCTTAGTTTGTCATTTTTCTCTTGTATATGACGGGATTTTTTCCTAGCTAGAAATTTGGGATTTTATATATCCAATTTATATTTTTTTAATAAGTTCTGGGTTTTATATCATTTGAAATCTTTCATTCTCCATTCTAAGAGCAAATTAGTTAAGGAAGAGCTATAAGACAATTGACTTCTAGTGAAATGCAGAATTATGGAAGCATCAGGAACTAACTGGAATCGGGACTGTTGTGACAAGAAGCGTGGAAAATTGGTGCATCTGCCCGTGAACCATGGCAGAGTGCAATGATTCCACGTTTGCAGGCTCATCCAGGAGGCATTAAGAACCATTGTACAGCGGGATATTCACTGACTCATGAACTCATCACATATCCCTAGACTCAGAAATAGCCACAAGTGGAAAACATTGTTGAGAGTCTAGAACAGCCTGGGATGCTCTCTAAAAATAAAAAATTCTGGAGAGAAGTCTACCTATGAATAACAGCTTTTCGTGAGAGTGCAAATGCTTACTCAGTGATAAGAGTCATAGGATATTAGAGAAAGACCTCATTCTGTGGTCTTGAAATTCTGGCTGAAAGCTAACGCTGAGAATAGTAGGTGACAAAAACTCCTATATTCTAAAGAGAGTCCTTAGACACGCCCCATAGGATTTTCCAAACCGGTTTAGGGACAATGACTAACAGCTTATTCGGGCAAGTTCTTTGCAGGAATTTGTAGATGAAGACATGGCTAGGGTATTTTCCCTTCCATCCCCAAGCCAAGTGAGAGGAAAAACTAAAGGGTGCTTGGGACAGAGTGGGTGCTGCTTCCTGGAGGTGGGAACAGAGTCTAACTCCCGGTTCTGTGTTGCTCAGCCACGGAAACTTGTAGATTTGGGGCCCCCTGGAGAACAAGAGAGTGCTTGGAAGGGGCACCTGGGTGGCTCAGTTGTTAAGCATCTGCCTTCGGCCCGGGTCATGATGATCCCAGGGTCCTGGAATCGAGTCCCCCATCGGGCTTCCTGCTCAGCGGGGAGCCTGCTTCTCCCTCTGCCCCTCCCCCTACTCGTGTTCTCTCTCTCTCTGACAAATCAATAAATCAAATCTTAAAAAAAAAAAAAAAAAGAAAAAGAAAGTGCTTGGAAGAACTTGACCCCAAGTTCCCTAGCATAGAAACTTTTATCTGAATGCTACTTAGAGAGGGTCTGATGCTTGTAGAAAAACTTACAGAAATTGCCCCTAAAGTTGAGGTAAGGAGGAAGAGCTGCAGGGGATGCAAGCTGCAGTTTTGCTGTTTGTTGAGCGCGTATATGAGCTCCCCTGAGCCCAGAGGAAGCGGAAGAAGGTAATGGGATTTGGTTACCTACAAAGGGCTTTATCCAAGAGGACATCCTGCCAGGCAAAGGGACCCCAGAAGGAAGAAGTCTGTGGAACGTTTCACCATAAATTGAAAGTTAAGGTAAAGCTGTAAGAGGTTGTAAGAGGCCTTCTAGAGAGCATATCACCTGTGTCAGGGAATGGTGCAGGACAAATTCCTCAAGGGTGTATCTCTTTGCATGCAGGATCTGCTAAAACGCACGGAAGTGCCCCACGAAAGATAACTAGTATCTCAGTATTGTATCTGGTTCAACAAGAGAAACAGAACCAGTAGGAGATACACATTAAGAGATCTATTGTAAGGAATTGGTTTGTGCAATCGTGAAGCTGACTTCACAAGTCCAAAATCCATCGGGCCGGCTGTCGGGAAAGGGAGGCTAGAACTCCCCAGCAGGGCTGAAGTCGCTGTCCACGGGGGCAGTTTCTTCATCAGAAAAGCGACAACTCTGCTCTTAAGGCATTTGAACTGATTGAATCAAGCCCACCAAGATTAACTATGATAATCTCTCTTACTTAAAGTCAATTGGTTATAGACTTTAATTACCTCTCTAAAATCATAGCAACATCTAGATTAGTGTTTTGATTAAGTAACTGGGGACTGTTGTCTAGCCAGCCTGACACATCGAATAACCATTACAAGCATCTTCTACACAGAATGATGGCCCGATAACATCAGTACCAACGAGAGGGACTTTGCCCTTTTCTTCCAGTCCCCTATGTCCCGAGGCTGGAGGGCTGCCTCACCTCTACGCAGCTGGTCTGTGGAAACAAGGATCAGATCTGAGAGAAAGGCAGGTGAAATTTTTGAGTTGGTTCTAAGATTGACATTTGGATTTAGATCGGACTGAACTTTTCAGGTATCAGTTTGTGTACACAGAAATAGAGGGCTGACAGAGGGGTCTTATTTGATCTCTGCACATGTATAATATTATGTTTTTATTTTTAAACATTGAAGCAAGTCTTTCCTATCCCACAGTTGGTTAAGCGACTGCCGTCGGCTCAGGTCATGATCCTGGAGTCCCGGGATCGAGTCCCGCATCGGGCTCCCTGCTCGGCGGGGAGTCTGCTTCTCCCTCTGACCCTCCCCCCTCTCGTGCTCTCTCTCTCTGTCTCATTCTCTCTCTCAAATAAATAAATACTTTAAAAAATAAAAATGATGTGCAATCATCTCATTACGTTGTGGGCAATTAAACCCTCTTGCGGTCAAAGCCAATGATGGCAGTGATAACGATTGTTGCTAAAGCACTTGGCCCAATGTCCTTTTAGAGGACACTGAATTAAAGATACCACTTCAGGGCTTATTTGTTTTTGGTGGCCAATCAAGCATAGAATATTTTCAATCACTAGTTTCTTAGTGATTTTTTCTTTTTCTTATTACCTTGATTTTCTTATTTTTTTAAAATTACCTTGAGCCAAGGTAATATTTTGTTATTACCTTGATTCTAGAAATATTCATGCATTATTTTTACCTTACTCAGATATGAATAGTTTATTTGTGGCCAGGCATTCCCTTTGTCACTGTACATTTTCAAGATAGAGATCTAGGATCATTTGATTAGCAAGGCTGCCTGTACATTGTATTCAGGTTACTGCTAGTTCTGAACACTAGCCCGAAAATGATAGTGAGTGAGTAAGAAAGGAGAATGACAGCATTCAGTAGCAAGGAAACTGGAAATTTCAGGAGTAGAAGGTTCCATAATGAAAAAAGAACAAAGGAGGGTAAAACAGAGACACATCATATTCTTAATAACAGGTGACATCGGATTATAGGAAATTAAACTTTCAGTAAGGCAGGAGAAAAAGGAGAAGTGTGGTAGAATAAAGTGCTAAATCTTGTTATCTTTTAGAATGGTTCGTAATCCCATATACATAATTTCAGTATATGGTACAAAACCATCAGAGTTACAGACACAGTGCTAACTCCCCAGGCCTTTTCTGTCCTTGAAGTACTTAGAGGGAATTTTGTAGCACCGAATGCGTGTGTTAGAAAAAAAGAAACATCTAAAATCAATAATGTATGCTTCCACCTAAGGTGGAAACTTGAAAAAGAAAAGCAAATTAAATCCAAAGTAAGTAGAAGAAAGGAAACGATAAAAATTAGAGCAGAAATAAATGAAATTAAAAACAAGAAATCAATAGAAAAAAAATCAAAAGATCAATAAAATTGATAAACTTCCAACCAGGTTAATCAAGAAAGAAAAAGTAGCCACAAATTACTAATATCAGAAATGAAAGAGGCAACATTACAACCTATTCTACGGGAACTAGAAGGATAATTAAAGGAATACTATGAACAACTTCATGCCCATAAATTTATTTATTTTTTATTCTTAAATTTTATTATGTTATGTTAGTCACCATACAATACATCATTAGTGTTTGACATGCCCATAAATTTAATAACTTACATGAAATGGACCAATTCTTTGAAAGATACAATCTATCAAAACTCTCATATGAAGAGATTGATCATCTGTATAGGTCTATATCTATTAAAGAATTTGAACCAGAAATTAATAACCTTCCAAAACAGAAAGCACGAGGACCAAATGGTTTCACTGGTGAATCCTACCCAGCATTTGTATAATTCTCTACACTCTCTCTCTCTTTTTTTAAAGAATTTACTTATTTATTCATGAGAGACAGAGAGAGAGAGAGAGAGAGAGAGAGAGAGAGAGAGAAGCAGGCTCCCAAGGAGGAGGGAGCCCGATGCGGGACTCGATCCCAGGACCCTGGGATCATGACCTGAGCCGAAGGCAGACGCTTAACCATCTGAGCCACACAGGCGCCCACTCTACACTCTCTTCCAGGAAATAGAAACAGAAGGAACACTTCCTAACCCATTCTATGAGGCCAGCATTACCCTAACACCAAAAACAGAGAAAGACATTACAAATCTTTGTCAAAGAGTGACTGATCCCTATGAAGGACAGGGAGGCTCCCGAGTAGAGGATCTAGGACAGTCAATCATGTAGGCTGTAGTCAGGTGACCACAGTCCAGGAGGACACAACACCTTCATCCTGCATTAGTTCTCCAGGATATCTGAGCTAAATTTCTTGTCGTCCAATGGGACTAAGGCTTAAAGTCACATTTCACTTATAGAAAACAAAGAAATGTAATCTTTCTGGTAGGATACACTGATTCTAAGAACTGCCCCCTCCCCATCAGCCAGCTCTATCGTGCATTGTGAATGTAATTCTGCCCGCAGACAAGGACCATTTGTTCTAGATACCTTAGTTTGGTATCTTCTTAAGTTTCCATACTCTTTTTCTTTCTTCCTTATGCCTAACTTTTTATTTTTACATGGTTTTTTTGGGTAATTAATAAAGAAGTAGTACTCACTTTTTAAACTTTGCTGCCACCCTGTGGCTGCTTGTCCTTATTGTAAATGAAAAGGACATCACAGCGCTTCTGCTCAGTCACCCGAAGAGGGACAAAGTGAAGCGGGAGCACATTAAAGAAAAAAAAAATTGCAGAACATCCAAGATGGTCTTTTACCGGAATGCTGAGGGTCTTCGGCGTGAAACTTACAGATGCTATCTGTGTCTCTTAGAGGGTTTGTCCTTTAAAATCTTGTTGGTTTGAGTCTAACTTTGTTTTAGTAGCCCCCATTCCTCATCCTCTAACCCAGATGCATAATTACTGTGGGAACACATTAATTGTTGATCTTGATTTGCCACGTAGTGACAGTTATGGCTTTTAATGAGTGCAGGAAAAAAACTGCAGAGGCAGCTGAACCCATCTACAGTTGGCCCCATGTCTTAAATTTTTTTTGTAGACTTTTATTTCGGTCTAGAACTTGTCATATTGGTGCACAGCATTCTGGCTTTCCCTAAACTGTAAAAATTAAGGAATACAGTTTTAAGAAGTAGAATATACTCACAGCCTATTTTCCAGGCACATTTTTCATGAGAAGTAAGTACTATTGTAATAATCTCCTTGCCACCTAGCCCCTTTCTATCACTTGTTACCATCCTAAACTAAAACCTCTCCAGCCACTAACCTGTTTTTAAGAGATCCCATTGGCTCCCTATTGTAGGATAAAATGCAGACTTCTATGAAGATGCTTGATAAATCAGTCTCACCTGATCTCTGTAGCTTCAGTTTTGGTTTTTTTTTTTAAAGATTTATTTATTTATTTGAGAGAGCGAGAATGAGAGATTGAGTACACGAGAGGGGGGAGGGTCAGAGGGAGAAGCAGACTCCTCGCCGAGCAGGGAGCCCCATGCCGGGGGGGGGGGGGGGGGGGGGGGGGGGGGGGGGGGGGGGCTCGATCCCGGGACTCCGGGATCATGACCTGAGCCAAAGGCAGTCGCTTAACCAACTGAGCCACCCAGGCGCCCCTGTGCCAAAGCTTTTTAGTTTGATGATTATTTTATTTGTTTATTTTAGCTTTTGTTGCCTTGGCCTGAGGATCCTGGTTCAAAAATGTATTAGGAAGACTGATGTCAAAGAGCATACTGCCTATGTTTTCTTCTAGGAGTTTTATGGTTTCATGGATTATATTCAAGTCTTTAATCCATTTCATTTTTTTTAAAAGATTTTATTTATTTATTTGAGAAAGAGAGAGAGAGAGAGCACAAGCAGGTGGAGGGGCAGAGGGAGAGGGAGAAGCAGACTCCCTGCTGAGCAGGGAGCCCAAAGCAGGGCTCAATCCCAGGACCCTGAGATCATGATCTAAGCTGAAGGCAGATGTTTAACAGATTAATCCATTTCAATGTATTCTTGTGTATGGTGTCAGATAGTAATCCAGTTTCCTTCTTTTGCATGTTGCTATCTTGTTTTCCCAACACCATTTATTGAAGACACTCTCTTTTCCCCATTGTATGTTCTTGCCTCCTTTGTTGTAGATTAATTGACATGCATTTATGCATGGGTTTATTTCTGGGCTCTCTCTTTTATTCCATTGGTCCTCTGTTTTCATGCCAGTACCACACTGTTTTGATCACTCTAGCTTGTAGTATAATTGAAATCAGATAGTGTGATACCTCCAGCTATGTTCTTCTTTCTCCACATTGCTTTGGCTATTCAGGGTCTTTCATGCTTCACTACAAAGTTGAGGATTCTTTGTTTTGGTTCTGTGAAAACTGCCATTGGTCTTTTGATGGGGATTGCACTGAATTCTGTAGATTGCTTTGGATAGTATAGACATTTTAACAATACTAATTCTTCCAATCCACAAGCACAATATATCTTTCTATTTATTTGTGTCCTCTTCAGTGTCTTTCATCAATGTTTTCAGTGTGCAGTTCTTTCTTCTCCTCGGTTAAATTTAGTCCTAGGTATTTTATTCTTTTTGATGCAGTTGTAAGTGAGATTGTCTTCTTAATTTCTCTTTCTGATAGCTTGTTATTAGTGTGTAGAAATGCAACCAATTTCTATTTCTTAACTTTGTATCTTTCTTTAAAGATTTTATTTATTTAATTGAGAGAGAGAGAGAGAGAGAGCACAAGTGGTGGAGTCAGTAGGCAGAGGGACAGGGAGAAGCAGACTCCCTGCCGAGCAGGGAGCCCGATGCTGAGCTGGGTCATGACCTGAGCTGAATGCAGATGCTTAACCGACAAAGTCACCCAGGTTGCCCTTTTGTGTGCTACCTTTTTATGTGCCTTCCCCCTTGAACAGATTTCCATGGATTAGTGAGATCAGAGGGTTCAGAACCAGTCTACAAAAGCCAGCACTGTAATGGCATTGTTGAGCAGTACCTTGGAACTCCTGAAAAAACCATTGTTCTTCCGCTTCTCAGACTGCCAGGTAAGGGCTTGGGTAATGCGTGTTTCACTGATGAAGATTGAAGGCTCGAGCCTGGGCGAGAATCATGAGCTCAAAGGCTATAAGAGTGGGGTGATGAGGCCATTTGTTTTCAGGCAGCGCTGCCACACACACGGCCTTCACGGGGACCCTGTCAACACTCGTGAGAGTCATATGAAGGGCTTGGGGTGCTCAGAGCTAAGGAATCTCTCTTTGTTACCTCATGACACTGTTCACTTTCTTTGGGCTCTATCTGCTCTTACCCTACTACCAAGTGGTTTCAAGTGGTCCTTACTTCCTTACTCATTTTCTCATTGCTTCAAGGATTCAGGCTCCATCTTCCTTAATCAGGTGGTTGATTAAGACATTTGTGCTCTCAGACCAGGTTTTCTCCCTTTCACTGATTTTCTGTTGGAGAAGAGAAAACCCTTCTCTGTCGCTCCTGCTATATGGACTAACCTCTTGGCAAGGTTTTCTGCCTTAAAAAGTTAAATACTTTTGGGGCACCTGGATGGCTCAGTTAGTTAAGCATCTGCCTTTGGCTCAGGTCATGATCTCAGGGTCCTGGGATAGAGCCCCTCTTTGGGCTCCCTGCTCCGAGCCCTGCTCAGTGGGGAGTCTGCTTCTCCCTCTCCCTCTACCCACTCTCCCCCCACCACTCATGCTCTCTCTCTCAAATATATAAATAAAATCTTAAAAAAAAAGTTAGGTACTTTCTTCCCACACCATCCCCTTTCCTTCCACCAATCTCCTTTTTCTTTATTACTTCTTATTTGCCTGTGTGTTTTGCCTCAGAGGAACAGTTTATTTAATATAAGGTAGTGTGAAGGATGGCTGCAGCTTTTCTAGTTCCAGTTTCTATCATCTCCGGATGCTGGAAAATAAAGTGGCCATATTTTTTCTTATGATGGGTCTTAGACATGGAGAAAGAACAGGTTACAGGGGCGCCTGGGTGCCTGAGTTGGTTAAGCGTCTGCCTTCAGCTCAGTTCGTGATCCCAGTGTCCTGGGATCGAGCCCCACATCGGGCTCCCTGCTCGGCGGGAAGCCTGCTTCTCCCTCTCCCCCCCACCCCGCTTGTGTTCCTTCTCTCACTGTCTCTCTCTCTCTCTCTCTCTGTCAAATAAATAACATCTTAAAAAAAAAAAAAAGAAAGAACAGGTTACTGTGTTGAATCAAAAATGCATTTGGGAGTCAAAGTAGACAAACCTTGAGATAAGTCTCAGCCCTGCCACTTATTATTTGTGCAATCTAGAGACATTTATTTAACAGCACTAGGTATAAGCTTCTAACTCTCCAAAATAAGGTTCGCAATATTTAATTTGTAGGTTTCCATGAGGAATAAGAGTGGCAATGCTTGTACAAAGTCTAGCCCATAGGACCCCCTTCTTATCAAGTGATGCCTTACTTCTTACAATGTTGGTCCCCAAAGGTGCTATAGGAACCATCCCTGTGTTTGCAGTTCAGCTGCCTCTGATAACCTGGAAGGCAAGGTTTCAGATGGCCCATGAAGCAGCGGTGACATATCCAAGAGTGAGAGGATTCACAAATGTGCAAGCTGAGACCAGAGAAGCCCGAGAAGCCAGAGACCAAGGACATGCCCAAGCCTCTCAGGCGCACAGGACCTACCAATAGCCACGTTCTTCTTGTCCAGTGAATGTTAAGCCTAATTGTGGAAAGAACATTTTAGGATGATGAAGTGAAGTTTCTGTCCCTTACTCACCAGCATTGAGATAGCCAATGGCCTTGGACTTGATCCCCTGAGTCAGCTGTTGGATTTCATTCAGATATTTCAATACATAGATATTAGGAACAAACGGGACTGTGTTCTGTTCTCCACAACCATAGGGCATCTGGAGAAGATTTTCTGTGTTTTTTTTTATGGTGGAACCTAGAATGTCACATGGAAATGAAAGATGAAAGGTCAGGACAACTGTCACTGGCCAATATCATCAAGAACAAGTGAAATTCATTTTTATTTTATTTTTTTAAAAGATATTTATTTATTTATTTATTTGAAAGAGAGAGAGCACAAGTGGGGGGAGGAGCAGAGGGAGAGACCAGCAGACTCCTCACTGAGCGTGGAGCCCAATGCAGGGCGTGATCTCACTACTGAGATCATGACCTGAGCCAAAATCAAGAGTCTGATGCTTAACAGACTGAGCCAAGGCACCCCCAAAACAAAGAAATAGGTACAAGATATATCTAGCTCTGGGGAGCCTGGGTGGTTCAGTTGGTTAAGCGATGGACTCTTGATTTCAGTTCAGGTCATGATCTTAGGGTCCTGGGCTGGAGACTGGCCTTGACTCTGCTCAGTGCAGAGTCTGCTTAGGATTTTCTCTCTTCCTCTCCTTTTGTCCCTCCGCCTGCTTGCACTCTCTCTCTTTCAAATAAATAAATAAAATCTTAGAAAACAATACAAAACAAAACAAAACAAATCCCCAAAATATATCTAGCTCAATTTTCAGCTAATGGGAAAGTAGTTAAAAGGCAAATGGAAAAACAAAACACAGAGTCTCTTTTAATGCAGAGACTTGTCATATGCTGTGAAATATACTTAGTTCATGTATTATTCTTATTAATTCTTTTTTACCCAAGGGTTATAGACAGTCAATTTTGCTACCATTTTCTGGACTCGGTGTGGCTATCAAAGAAGTCAGGTTTACTCACCTCAACTAGTAGAAGTTTGACAACTGAATCTTTCCTCCCAACTTTAAGAGCCATAAGCACCTCAGCACCCAGAGTTCTGAGGACTACAGTGTTTCTGCGCTCACGAAGAAATTCACGTTCCCTGAAACAAAGGGCCTATAGATCTGACCTTGGATGTCCCAGGGACTGGATACTCTCTAAATAAATCCTCAAGATCTGCAAGGTGTCCTATGTTCTGTGAGCAATTCAAAGATTTGCTCCTTATTTAAGGAGCTGGCAAGTACAGGGACAGAAGCAGCATCAACTGGAGTCTTCTGTTTGTGGGCCTCAAAGAGGAGAACCTAATTTAAGGAACTTTTTTTTTTAAAGATTTTATTTATTTATTTATTTGACAGAGAGAGACACAGCGAGAGAGGGAACACAAGCAGGGGGAGTGGGAGAGGGAGAAGCAGGCCTCCCGCTGAGCAGGGAGCCTGATGCGGGGCTCGATCCCAGGACGCTGGGATCATGACCTGAACCGAAGGCAGACGCTTAACGACTGAGCCAGCCAGGTGCCCCTTAAGGAACCTTTATATATCATCAGCTTTGAGTAGAGAGGGTCCCTTCAGAGAACTTTCACTCATCCAGTGATTTGGGAGTTATCAACCAGAACACAATTTGCCTCCCATTTGCGCAGAATCTTGGTCTTCTTCTACTGGTGTAGCCATGAAGTCAAGCTGTGCACTCACCTATAACCTCACATGAGCCACACAGACACAAGAGATGAGTTTAGAAGGGCAGCAAGTTGATGTATGGCATGGGGCAAATGAAAGAGCCCAGAGTGAATTTGGGTGTTAGAAAGGGACTAGGAGAGGGCGCCTGGGTGGCTCAGTTGGTTAAGCGACTGCCTTCGGCTCAGGTCATGATCCTGGAGTCCCGGGATCGAGTCCCGCATGCATCGGGCTCCCTGCTCAGTGGGGAGTCTGCTTCTCCCTCTGACCCTCCCCCCCTCATGCTCTCTCTCTCTCTCAAATAAATAAATAAGTAAAATCTTTAAAAAAATAAAGGGACTAGGAGAGGGGTATCTAGGTGGCTCAGTCAGTTAAGTTAAGCATCTGCCGCAGTCAGTTAAGCATCTGCCTTCGGCTCAGGTCATGATCACAGAGTTCTAGGATTGAGCCCCACATGGAGCTCTGAATAAAGCCCTGCATCAGGGTCCCTGCTCAGTGGGGAGACTGCTTCTCCCTCCCCTACCCCCCGCTTGTGCTTGCTCACTCTCTCACTCACTCTTTTTCACAAATAAATAAAATCTTTATTTTTAAAAATTTTTAATTTTATTTTTAAAGACTATTTGTTTATTTATTTGACAGAGAGAGAGAGAGACAGTGAGAGAGGGAACACAAGCAGGGAGAGTGGGAGAGGGAGAAGCAGGCTTCCCGCGGAGCAGGGAGCCCGACGCGGGGCTTGATCCCAGGACCCTGGGATCATGACCTGAGCCGAAGGCAGACGCTCAATGACTGAGCCACCCAGGCGCCCCTAAATAAAATCTTTTAAGAAAAGGGACTAGGAGAAGCACTTTTGGAAAGCATGGGGTTAAAAATGACATAAGCTGAGATTATTTACATAAAAAGTATAAAATTCAAACAGAACATAAAGTATAAATATATAAGTATATATAAATCTATAAGTATATACATACCTTATATATAAGTATATATACATATATATATACACACACATAGAAATTTTATATATGTATATTTATTTATTTAGTTTTTGTACCAGTAGTGGAGGATAGGAAAAGTCAACAACAGCATGTTATCCTGAGGATATTTATCTACTGGCTTAGATTCATGAGAATTCTCCTAGCTTACTCTGTGGCTATAGTCCAGTGGAGTTCCTTCCTTCATTTTTTTATCCACATACTCAGCCATTCATTCATTTAAAAATATACATGAAAAGTTTTATGCACATAAGGCACTTCTAGGATATAAGAACCACTTATATAATCCTCAAGAAGTTTTTGCGGCAGGCCATGTACAATGCCCAAAAAGAAGAATTATGTTACATATCCTTAAATGTGATGTGTTAGAAGAAAGGTACAAAGAAACTGTCATGGGAATTTAGAGGAAGACTTAGAAAATCCAAATAATGAGATTGAACTGTACTGACTCTCATGCCGTCTTAAGGCACTTAGGTTATGATAAAATATTTTTTTTACATATTTATTTATTTGTTTGAGAGAGAGAATGAGATAGAGCATGAGAGGGGGGAGGGTCAGAGAGAGAAGCAGACTCCCTGCTCAGCAGGGAGCCCGATGCGGGACTCGATCCCGGGACTCCAGGATCATGACCTGAGCCGAAGGCAGTCGCTTAACCAACCAAGCCATCCAGGCACCCTATGATAAAATATTTTTATAAACTTCAGAAATGAAAGAAAATTGGGATCTGGGGTTTGTAAGCTATAGTTTCATAGTCAGTGTCTTACATATTTTTGAGAACAAAATTGCTAGTTTTGTCCCTTATTACTTAGAACTTGATAATTATCAATATGGTAATATAGGTCATTGGATTTAGGGGATAGTTCATCGATCTGGAAGAAGTGTTATGGGCCAACATAATCTTTTGTTCATGCTTAATTTGGAAAGTTCCTTACCTGGGTGCATTTGGGAAGGTAGTTTAACACAGCGTAAAGGATCACAGAGTAGGGCATTGTGACCTCCAGAAAGAGGGGCTGAAAGGCCTGGAGAGAGGCAGTGGGAGAGAGACCAAGTCCATTGTCACTGGACAGGCAGGAGGCCCCTGCTTTCCACCCAGTGGTGGTATCAGGGACTGTTACTCCCACTTCAGCCACCCTTGATGAGCTAGTGAGAATAGAGATGTGAAGAAAACAGAAAGTGAGCAAGTACTTTGGTTATTTTTAGGAGGGTAACTGATCAACATGACTCAATGCCATACTTCTGAGTCCTCTTGAAAAAATTATAGAAAGCAGTGTAATCAGGGCCCAAATGGAAAAATAAAAGGCATTTCAATGGGTCTGTTTCACTAACAATGGCCATGCCTCCCACACCACCTCAAAGTCTGTACTACCATTACAAATCTGACAGTGCCTGAAAATATCCTTGAACTTCCCTCTCTAAAACACCATCTGAAAATTTTATAAATTGTAATTCTAAAAATGGTTTATTCCATGTAGGATTGCTTCAAGTTTCTCTTCAATACCGTGTCCTTGAATGGTGTTAAACATTAGAAAGCTAGATTATAAATAGTTATCATGTTCATTTTCTAGGAAGTGCCAGGAGTACAAATATGTCATTAATTGATGAGTTGATATAATTAGACCAGAGTTTTATAAATTAGCCTACTCTTGTCTTAAAATGACAGAAATTAATTAGAGAAATAGCTGGAAATAATGAAATCATGTTTTCACATCTCAAGCAAATGGTAAAAATGGAAGTTACTTTACCACTACCAGTCCCAGATCCAAGTTTCAGGGAAATAGTTTCTTATAGTCTCAGCAAATGGCTCTACGTGGAGATTTTCAATCATCTCATTATAATCCACATGAGGAAGTGCCACTATGAATATTACAATGGAATAAAATGAGTAATGTGGCTAAATACTTAGTTTTCCTGTTAAAATTAAAATGTTAAAAACAATTGTACTGTACGGTGAGCGCTGTGAATTGTGCAAGACTGTTGAATCACAGTTCTGTACTTCTGAAACAAATAACGCAACATATTTTAAGAAAAAAGAAAAAGAAGAAGATAACAGGAGAGGAAGAAAAGGGGAGTATGTCAGAGGGGGAGATGAACCATGAGAGATGATGGACTCTGAAAAACAAACAGGGTTCTAGAGGGGAGGGGGGTAGGGGGATGGGTTAGCCTGGTGATGGGTATTAAAGAGGGCACGTTCTGCATGGAGCACTGGGTGTTATGAACAAACAATGAATCATGGAACACTACATCAAAAACTAATGATGTAATATATGGTGATTAACATAACAATAAAAAAATTAAAAAAAAACTAAAAAAAAAACAATTGCACTGGAAATGTGTTGAGCCTCTCCTTTTCAGGATAGGTAGTTCTTTGGCAAAAGTAGAAATGATAAAGTCCTGATGACAGCATAACCTAGTGTAGGTGGAACTGGAAGGAAAGATGTATATTTTTTGGGGGGAGGGTAGATGAGGAGAACTTCCAAAAAGAGGATAGAACTTTCGCCTCAGAGGGAAACAAGAATGATGATATGTGGGGCGCCTGGGTGGCTCAGTCGTTAAGCATCTGCCTTCGGCTCATGTCATGGTCCCAGGGTCCTGGGATCGAGCCCCGCATCGGGCTCCCTGCTCCGTGGGAAGCCTGCTTCTCCCTCTCCCACTCCCCCTGCTTGTGTTCCCTCTTTCGCTGTGTCTCTCTCTGTCAAATAAAGAAATAAAATCTTTAAAAAAAAAAAAAAGAATGATGATATGTATTGCCCCTGTAGGCAAGATACCATGTGGCTGTAATAAGAATCATTTGAAAAACTAACTAGCAGAGCTGAACAGTGCCAACATTATTAGTAGTCTTGCAATGTTTTTCTCTCTATAGATCCATAGAATCAAACCCAGTGTTTTGACTTAACATGTTTTTTAATTTGTAGAAAGGCCAAAAAAGGGGAAAATATAAACCCCTGAACCAAAAAGAGACAAAAAGGTAAAGTTTGAGCTTCAGGTTGGTGAATACTTTTAAGTCCATGTTCTGAAAAGAAAATAAATACCAAATAAAACATAAATATTTAAAAATTATATTAAAACCCCACTTTGTGTAAAAGTTATAGTATCTAATCCACAACATTATAACTACATAACCAAGGAGAGTTACAGAATAGTTGACGCAGCAGTGGAATAATAGTATTTTACTCTTTGAAGACTCTTCGAATATTGTTCCTCATACTCTTCAGCATAGCGAAGTTGAATATTATAAAGGGAGTGCCGCTGAGTATGTTTAAAGAAGCACAGGGGTGGGGAAGTGGCTTAGTCAGTTAAGTGTCTGCCTTCAGCTCACGTCATGATCCAGGAGTCTGGGAATCAAGGCCCAACTTGGGCTTCCTGCTCTATGGGAGTCTGCTTTTCCCTCTGACTCTTCCTCTTCTCATTCTCTCTCTCAAATAAATGACTAAAATCTTAAAAAAAAGAAAGAAGCACAGAATTTATTTATTTATTATTAACTAATGAATTAATTTTCATTTTTTTCCTTAAGTGCTCCAGGCCCAGCTTGGAGCCCAGCGTGGGACTTGAACTCATGACCCTGAGATCAAGACCTGAGCTGAAATCAAGAGTCAGATGCTCAACTGACTGAGTCACCCAGGCACCCTATTTATTTACTTATTTATTTGAGCGAGAGAGTGCACAAGTGGGTGGGAGGGCACAGAGGGAGAGGGAAAAGTAGACTTGCCTCTGAGCAGGGAGCTTGAAGCACGGCTCCATCCAGGGACCCTGAGATCATGATCTAAGCTGAAGGCAGACGCTTAACCGACTGAGCCACCCAGTTGCTCCTGGTGCCTAAATCTTTTTATGTGTCTTGTCAAGGGGTTGAGATCGTGCACTTTTATATTTCTAAGGGTGGGGAACTCACCGCTGCCTAAGAGGATTCATTCCATCATTGTAAAGTCTCTGTCATTATCAGAAGGAATCCAGCTTGTTTCTTCATACCACCAACTTATGCAATGGATATCTGAGCAGTGGTGAAAGTAGAGCTATAACTGTAATGAGGAAAAGAAAGAAGAAAAGAAAATAATGCCATGAATAGAAAGTTCTAAAGGAGAGAGGAGAGATGCCTCAGGTATTTATACAAATTTTCACGGTGCTGTAATGAGAAATCATCCAAAATATTCTCAGTTTGGGGCACATGGGTGGTGGAGTTGGCTGAGTGTCCAACTCTTGATTTCAGCTCAGGTCATGATCTCAGGGTGGTGAGATATAGCCCCTCACTGGAGTCTGCTTGAGTTTCTCGCCCTTTGCCCTTCCCTTTGCTCTCTCTCTCTCTCAAATAAATAAATCTTTTTTAAAGATTTTATTTACTTATTTGACAGAGAGAGAGAGACAGCGAGAGAGAGAACATAAGCAGGGGGAGTGGGAGAGGGAGAAGCATGTTTCCTGCGGAGCAGGGAGCCCGATGCGGGGCTCGATCCCAGGACTCTGGGATCATGACCTGAGCTGAAGGCAGATGCTTAATGACTGAGCCACCCAGGTACCCCAAGAACTTCACAATAAAACTATAAAATCGATTGGTCATAGATCATATTAGTTCTGGCAAAGGGAAGAAGCTTCCATTGAAAGAAGAAAAAAACAACAACCAACTTCCAAATTGGGGAAAATAACTTGCTTTTGAAAACTCACAAAACTTTTATGAAGTTCTGTGTTCATAGATGATGGTCCTGGTAGAATCAGATGAAGCTTAGCCTCACCCATGGGAATTGAAAGTGTTCAAGTGGATTCATACTCTAGTAAGCGGAAGCTTATCATCTCCACTTTCCCTTCCCAAACTTCCAAATTCATGCCACATTCTTCCACGGTGAAGGAGTGTTCTTTCCTCCTGATTGTTTTAGAATCACTATCTTGTGGGAGCCCCTAAAGAGCTCTGATGACAAGCTGAAGGACAATTGTTTTAGACCACTCTCTAACTTGATTTTCTGCCATTGCCTAATTTGTTTCATTCCAGGGTCCTAAATATATGAAACAGGTTATAATTTATCAAATAAAGAATTAGAGGCAGTAATACATTTAAGAAGACTGCTGTATTAGTGATAGATCATTTGGGAAATTTCTAGTATTCTTCCTTGGGAAGAGAAATAGAAACATAGTGGGGTATAATGTCCTAGTCTCTGGATCACAGGAGGATTTTAAAGACTTTAAATTTATTTATTTTTTGAGAGAGAGAAAGGGGTGGGCAGAGGGAGAAAGAATCTTAAGCAGCCTGTATGTTCAGCGAGGAGCCCTATGCCGGGCTTGATCTCACAACCCTGAAATCATGACCTGAGCCGAAATCAACTCTTCTAGTGGGTGAAAATTTTTGTCCACAGAGACTTGAACGTAACTGGAAAAGAGAAATTTTCCTATGACAACTTTTGGGTAACATGTGAAGGATATATAATTTCTAAAGTTACCCATTATGGAGTTTTATACTGTATTGTCCTGGCACTTAGATTTGTTTGTCTGGGGCGCCTGGGTGGCTCAGTTGGTTAAGCGACTGCCTTCGGCTCAGGTCGTGATCCTGGAGTCCCGGGATCGAGTCCCACATCGGGCTCCCTGCTCAGCAGGAAGTCTGCTTCTCCCTCTGACCCTCCCCCCTCTCATGTGCTCACTCTCTCTCATTCTCACTCTCTCAAATAAATAAATAAAATCTTTAAAAAAAAAAAAAAAGATTTGTTTGTCTGTTTTGACAAAGACAAGACTTTCTGTGTTCTTTACCAGCACTGTGATCTTTGTCCTGAATTCATGTGTTGGTCTTTTTATCTGGACAGAGAGGAATATTACATTCTCAAAAGATGAGGATCTTGGGAGCTGAGAACAAGAACGAACACGAGAGCCTTCATAATCTTTCTCTGGAGGCCTTTCTTTCTTACCTTCTCCTTCAAGAAGGTAGGTAGGAAGCATTAATTATTACTGAAACTTAAGGTGGAGGAGAATAATTCAGAAAGAGTGTAACAAATAAAACCCAAATTTCCATGTGACTCAACAGTGGCAATTAAAATATAGTTAGCTTCATGGAGTAAATATTATAATGTAAATTAAAAAGTAAATCCAACTCTGAAAACTATGAGATAGGGAAAAAATTAATATTGTGATGATGGTAGGAGGTATGTCTTGAAGGTGGGTTGCCCCAAGAAGAACCTGGAAATTTCTTTAGGATATCAATTTTATGTAGAAGGTGGGGACCCTTGTTAGTTCCCATATTATTTCAAAGATTGTACCTTACTATTAGAAATACCCCAAAGTGTCTAACTTACTCTTTCCCTGGCTCGTAGGACTTTTGTGGGAATTAAATAGCAAATTTGCATGTCTATAAGTAACGCCTCTCCCCATTCTGGGGTGGGAAATACATACTTTGTACCTTTGTTGGGGTAAACTTTCTTTTTAGGTTTCTTTCTCTCTCTTTTTTAAAGATTTTATTTGAGGGAGAGAGAGCGAGCTCAAATGCACAAACAGGGGGAGGGGCAGAGGGAGAAGGAGAAGCAGACTCCCCACTGAGCAGGGAGCCCAATGCAATGCAGGGTGCGATGCAGGCTCGGTGCGGGGCTCCATCCCAGGACTCTGGGATCATGCCCTAAGCCGAAGGCAGACTTAACTGACTGAGCCACCCAGGTGCCCCTAAATATCTTTGTTTTTGTGATTATAAAAAAGGAGAGAAGCAATGTGACAACACGACTCCTGATAATGTGTTTATTTTTTAATCTCTATTAATACTTTCTATTGGTAGCACAGCTGATGATTTTCAAGGCATTTTGATCCTCACAATAGCCCTGCATAGCAGTTAGGGTCATTTTTACAGACATTGATCTAGACTCAAAGAGGTGATTTGTACACAACTCACCTGGGGCCCGAGTTTATGGCTCCAGTCTTAACGTTCCATCTAATCTAATCACGAGAGTCCACAATTTAAGTATTTGTGTTTTAGACCATTGCATTTAATTAGCTTCAACACAAAGGAATGGCTCTGTTACATTATTGGAACTTTATGTCTCAGTGACTGTTGGGGGAGGTCAGCGAAAGGACTTGACACCACCCCCCCACCATTGACCCATGAGCTCAACTCTGGCAGTTGGGAGCTCTATCCCTCTTCCCCTGTCCTTGGAATATACGTTCTGCTTGCCCTCCCTGCTCCCAGAGGCTGCTCCAAGGGCATAGACTTGAGATAGTGATGTGGTGTTGAGACTCTCTGGACCACATAAAAGTGAACCTGGGTAAGGTCACTACATAAACTTGTAAGATTTGGTGAGCAGGTGCCGAGATCTACTCCTCCTGCGACTGCCCATGATGAGCCTTGTGTGTAAGTTCCCTTGTTTATTAAACCTGCCACCTGCCAATTTGGAGTTGTCTGCCTCTTTCTTAGGTCGTTCTCTGCCCTCTGAGTATGGGGGCCAGTTTCAGATTTCACCCAGGAAGATCCCAAGAGGGTTTTGAACCAACAATCAGTCAGCCAGCCAGCCAGGAGACTGGAGAAATGGGCCTTAGAGGGAGAGGCATCTGGCGGGGGTGGGGGGGTGGTGATCCCACATTGGCCGTTGGTGTCTATGTGGGGAGGGGTGGCCCCTACCCCTACGTCAGATGCTTGTGGACCACTGCGTGAGTATGGGGGCGCCCTGAATATGCTTGCTGCTTTGATGTGCTTGTTTGAGAACTGCGCACAGTGCACTGTGGCAAAGAGGACCCCTGGGGAAGTGAGGAGAAGGGACAGGAGGTGTCATGGGGATTGACCAGGAACCAGATAAAACGTCCCATGGCTTCCAGCTCCTAACTGAAAGGAAAGCAAAAGCACAGCAACAACACCCCCAACTACTGGGGAGCCCCCAAGTCAGGAAATGCTCATGATGAGAGAAGATACGCTCACTGAGCTTACTGAGTAGCTGCCAGCTTCCCACAAAAGGCCCGGGAAAGTCTCCAGGGGTGGTTCGTGCCACTGCAGGATACAGGAACCACAGCGTTTCTCTAACTGGGCAGGAGGCAGAGAAAATGAGCAACATCACACACACTCAGGACTGCATGGTCCCCGGCAACTGCATGGTCCTGGGGGGATCCAGGCACTCCCATATAGATTGGATTATTATTATTTTTTTTAAAATATTTTATTTATTTATTTGACAGAGGGAGACACAGCGAGAGAGGGAACACAAGCAGGGGGAGTGGGAGAGGGAGAAGCAGGCTTCCCACTGAGCAGGGAGCCCCACAAGGGACTCGATCCCAAGACCCCGGGCTCATGACCTGAGCTGAAGGCAGATGCGTAACGACTGAGTCACCCAGGTGCCCCTAGATTGGATTATTCTAGCCTGCAGGGTCAGCCCAATGAGGGGGATCTCGCTGGGCATGTGAGACCCTGGACATCTAGAGAGGAGGTAAAACAAATTCTTAGGGAGGTGGAGACGGGCCATCTATACCCCTGTTGTTGAAGAAAAGATGGGAGTCCTGGTCTGGCATCTCTCTCCCTCGGTCCATCTCCTCATGCCTGACAGTGCTGTCTCCCCGGCCAACGTATGTGGTATGAACAACCAGGTCAAGTTCTTAAAACTGTCAGCATCCTTCTCCTCAAGGTCAGGTGGGCACATTCTGTTTTCCACTGGTACCATCATTTGTCCCCTCCACTGGCCTGGAGAACATTATAGCACAGAGAGAAAATTTTCCTAAATTCACCCAGCAAGCCTTGAATGATAGCAACAAAGCCTGTCCTTACCAAGTACTGAAACGTCTCTAAAGAGAAAAGCTGTCCTCCAAAATAGGCTGGCCTTAGACACCATCCTGTCTCACAAGGAGGCACTTCTGCCATTTTCCAAACAGAGTGTTGTGTGTTCACACTTGATGAGTCAGTCTGTTAATGTATCATCTTTGTTAAATCACATGAGGACACAAGTAAACACCCTGAGTGATCTGATCCCCAGCCTAGAGGTTTTAAGAAATCAGTGGTTTGGATCACAGGGCTTTGGCTGGAAAAAGTTGTCACTGATTTCAGGAATCATTGTCTCAATCTGTGTTTTCTCTTCTGTGTACCTGCATTCTTGCTGTGGCATCTGCCTCCAGTACAGAAAAGGAGCCACCTCCATGCTGAGGAAACCCCTTGCTGACTTCCCAGGGCACACTGGAGAAGAAATGATAAGAGCCAGTGGAATGTTGGAGGACGTTGTTAAGAGGATGTGACTGCAGGTTGACCTGTGAGCTTGACCTTGGCACTCAGAGGCTCCTTACCCACTCCCCTGTCTTTGGAATTCTGCTTGCCTTTCCAACTCCCAGAAGCTGCCCTAGGGACACCTGCATGGTATACGTGACTGAACCCAGGTCAGGCCTTTATATAAACTTTTAAGATTTGGCAAGTGGGTGTGGAGATCTACTCATTTTGCCGCTGCTGAACATGGCATCCTGTGTAAGTTCTCTTTGCTTATTTGTTCTCTCTCTGCCCTCCATGTACAGGGGCTGGTTTCAGATTTCGCCTGGGAAGCTCCTGAGGAGGTTATGAACCAACAGTGACAGACTCATAGGAAGGGAATTCTCCCCTAAATAAAATCACATATAAGTTTAGTCACATTAATTACTTTAGATAAAAAGATTACATAGAATTATACAATATTAAAGTAGGAGGTGGCGTTCAGGAGTACAGTTGGAGATTCTGAGGGGAATATGGCAATGGAATGATGTAAAATAGGGCCATGGGTGGTACTCATGGTCTTCCATGCATTGAGGGCATGCATGACATGACAGAGCATTATCTCCCTGTCCCCATGGTGCCGGAGATCAGACAATATGGTGTCTCCCTCCTTGCACTCTGCCTGGTCACAGAAACTCCCCCAATTCACAGGAATTTATTTATGAGAGTGCTCCGTGCAAACAGAATGTCCCACCCCAAGACTTCCAAGCAGAGTGTGTGGAATTTGGCAAGAATTCCCTGAAAGGGGTCATTGCTCACAGTAGTGGCCTGAAGTGGTGTCAGAGCAGATGCTGTTAGTAAAGGGCCCAGGGAATGGAAATCCACCCTATAGTCAGAACCCACCTCCTCATCTTAGAACAGAGTCTCTCAACCTCAGTGCTGTTGACATTGGGGGTCAGAGAAGTGTTTATTCTGGGGGCTGTGCTGTGATTGTAGCGTGCTTGGCAGCATCCCTGCTTTTACCCAGTAAATGTCAGTAGCATTTTCCCAGTTGTGACAACCAAAGATGTCTCCTCTCTCCTCCATTGAGAACCACTGGTTTATAAAGTCCTGATGAGAGATTTTCAGTTCTCCCATTTTGTGGACACTGGGAAGACTCAGAGCCTATTACCAATGACATGTCATCGCCTGCAGTTTCTTCATTAGAATAGTGTTCCGCAAACTTTCCCACATCACGGAACACATGGAAAATGAGAATATTTGCTTAGGATAGTAGTAAGTCAAAGGCATTTGGTGCAACTAAAGGTGACCGCTTTGAGGGCTGAGGGGAACAATATTTGGGAGACACTTTGATTCTTTTTGCAGCACATTAATGTACTGGTTGAGAAATACATTAGCATTTTCCTTTTAGATGACAGGGACCCTTCGTTTTTGCAGGGACTACGAAAATATTCCTGGGGAGGAGAAATAACATAAACTAATATCAACTCTAATGTTGGAGTATTAAGTGATAGTCAGTATTTCATGAGAAGAGAAGCACATTCACTGGAAAGCACATTCAAGAGTGTAAGATTAGTGTAATGATTGAGAATGTCATCATCAAATCCTGGCTTCTCCATTTACTTGGCATCTCTAAGCCTCACTTTCTCAACCTTGAAATGCAAAAATTAATACCATCCACTCGTGGGGTCACGGTGAGGGTGCCAAGGAAAGCCATGTAATGTGATTATCACAGTGCAGAACACAAGGTAAGCAACATCTGTTAGAGCTCCTCTCTTTCTCCCACCCTTCATTATAATAATAGTTGCTTATTATCACTGTTCCCAAAGGGTGAGAAGGGGACTAGTTGCAAGTCTGCTAGGGAAGCATAGGGAAGGAATTTACCAACCTCTAGACAATATGGATGTTAGACAATCTTTGTAAAAATTCTGTGGGAGAAGAGAGCCACTGTAACTTTGATGCTGACTACAGCTTTGGAATACTTACTTCATCCCATTACTGGGGATTCTCTCTCTTCACCTAGAGAGAAAAGGTGGAAGGAAAGAAAGAAGAGAGATCAAGAACAAGAAAGATGAGGAACCAGAGACAGGAAAATGAACAATATTTTTTCACCTTTTACAAGTATCCTCTTATAACACCGCTTCTTACACAGGTCTTTCCGGAGCCTCTACGCAGAGCTGTAGCCACGCCCCACCCCTGCTTCTGTCTTCCTCCCCGCCCCCCACCCCCTAGCAGGAAACATTTCTTACCAGCAATTTAAATTTCTTGTTTATATATATATAGTATATATATATTTTAAATCTTTCTCCCCTCTCTAGAATATAAACTCTCTGAAGGTGGAGATTTTTGACTGTGTTGTTTCCCATTGGGCCACAGTGTAGTTGCTCAATGAATAACTGTTGAATGAATGAGTGATTGGTTAACATGAAACAGAAAGCAGGAATATTTGAGACTGGACACAAATGGGGATTATGAGGTTAGATGCCACAAGTCAACTGCATGAAATGTTTGTTTCCCATAACAGTTACTGTGTGGCTGGATTAAATCTCTTGTCTTCTTGCATCCTACGGGTCTCGGTCTTGTATTTGAACTCTACTGGAATAAATTACACAAGACTACATAAGCTGCACTTTGCCTGAGTCCACAGTGGCTGAAGGACATTTCTTCTGGTTAAGTATTAAGCACTTTCAAATACAAAAAGCCCAATAACCACACATGACCAACTTTTTCTTCTCGGAATGCAAGCCCAACTATGCTATGATCTTAACTCTTTGTACTTGTTTTTAATTGGAAGCGAATCAGAATACACAAGGTGAGGGGCGCCTGGGTGGCTCAGTCGTTAAGCGTCTGCCTTCGGCTCAGGTCATGATCCCAGGGTCCTGGGATCGAGCCCTGCATGGGGCTCCCTGCTCCGCGGGAAGCCTGCTTCTCCCTTTTCTACTCCCTCTGCTTGTGTTCCCTCTCTCACTGTGTCTCTCTCTGTCAAATAAATAAATAGAATCTTAAAAAAAAAAAGAATACACAAGGTGAAAAACCTAATAAACGTTTTTCAGACCATTGTTATTCATCAGGTTGCAATTCGTTTATTTTTGAAATGAATTTGATAATTTAGGCAATTTCATTCATTTCTAAAAGTGATAAAAAAAATAAAATACTTAGGTAATCATGTCACCTCTGAACATTAAGATCTTGCTTCTTTAATGTTATTCCCAAAATGATCCAAGCCCATTGTTCAGTGAAAATAATGGCTCATTTAGTCCCTTGCAAAATTTCTGACTATGGGAGTTTTAATATCTCTGCCATCTTACATTTTTTTTTTAAAGGATGTGTGAAAGACATCTATTGTGATAGTCCACAAGCATCGGGTCAGTTATAGAGGGCTAAAAACAAAAACAAACAGACAATGCCTGGAATCCAAACCCAGGCTTTATTATTGTTTTATACTTTTTTCTGAGTTGTAAGGCATATTAAACAGACTGACTCATTGGACATTTTAAATGCAAATCAATTGTATTTATCTTTTTGTCTAATTAGGATCACATAGACTCTCCATTGATTTTGCTGAATTCTCTCCTTCCTTGCCCCAGCTGGGTAAAATTTGCCATTTATGTGTAAAGAATTAAGAATTTCATCTAATGGAAGAAGAGTTTATGAATGTTCTAATAAAAAATCATAGATAAATTCATAATCACATTTCACATGTGTACTAATAATGTCTCAGCCCTTAAATATTTGCGTATAACGTGGTGAAGCAACTCAGCATTTACAAAATGACAAAAGTAACGTATGAATACACACTGGGTAAAAATGCAGAAGATTAAAGCGAAAAAATAGAAAGGCTTCCATTCATCAGTCCCTACTCTCCTATTTTCCTTTATAGAAGTATCCACTGTTAATTTATTTAGTTTCTCTCCAGAAAGTTTTCTTTCCATTCTTTTAAAAGCATAGAACTGATGCATACTTAAAAAAATAGTAATGCATACTTAAAAAAAAAGATGATTACAGGTGAAGGGAAAGTCCTCTGTGGCTACCCTCCATTTGCTGTCTTCCACACTCCCCAGAGAGATATTTAGAATTAAAAAAACAACAACACTATTTTACATACATCTATGTATCCCAGGAGAAAAGATAAACTACTGCTGTGTGTTTTTTCTCTATAAATGTAGCATTATGCGTATAATCAGTCTGAAATTTGCTTTGTTCTCCCAGTTGTTTGGTTTCATGTGCCATGTTGATATGTATAAAGAGCCAGTTAATTCTTTCTAGCTGTTCTATAGTGTTATATTGCACAATACTACATTTTATTTAGCCATTTCAATATCCAAACTGTGGTTTCTATTTTTTTGCTTTTCAAAAATTGTGGTAAAAAATATTAATATAAAATTTGCCATTTTAACCATTATTTACATGTACAATTCAGTGGCTGGCATTAATTATATATGCAGTGTTGTGCAACCATCACCACTGGTTCTGAAGCCTTTTCATCATTCCTAAGTACTCACTAAGCATAGCTCGCCCACCCTCCCCCCTACCCCCCGTCTTCCACCTGTCTCCGGTGGCCTCTAATCTACCTTTAGTCTCTATGAATTTGCCTATTCTAGATAACTTCATACAAGTGGAATCAGACAGTGTTTGTCCTTTCGTGTCTGGCTTACTTCACAGCATAATGTTTTCAAGTTTCATCCAGTTGTAGCATGTATCAGAATTTCATTCTTTTGGGGCGCCTGGGTGGCTCAGTCATTAAGCGTCTGCCTTCGGCTCAGGTCATGATCCCAGGGTCCTGGGATCGAGCCCCACATGGGCTCCCTGCTCAGTGGGGAGCCTGCTTCTCCCTCTCCCACTCCCCCTACTTGTGTTCCCTCTGTCGCCGTGTCTCTCTCTGTCAAATAAATAAAGAAAATCTTAAAAACAAAAGAACTTCATTCTTTTTATGGATGAGTAATGTTCCAACCCAAGTATATACCACATTTTGTCTATCCATTCATCTGTTGATGGACACTTGATTTCTATCTTATTGTGAATAATGCTGCTATGAACAATGGTGTACAAGTTTCTGTTTGAGCTCCTGTTTTCAAATCTTTGGGGGTTTATCCTTAGGAGTGGAGTTGTTGAATCATACGGTAATTTGGTGTTTCATCTTTTGAGGAGCCACTAAGCGTTTTCATAGTGGCTGTGGATTTTACATGCTCAGGAATAAGGGTTATAATTTCTCTACATCCTGGGCAACAATTGTTATTTTCCTTTTTTTTATTACTCATCCTAGTAGGCATGAAGAGGTATCCCATTGTAGTTTTGATTTTCATTTCCCGGATGACTCATGGTGTTGAGCATCTTTCATGTATGTATTTGCCATTTTTATATCTTCTTTGGAGAAATCCCTATTCCAGTGCTGTGACATTTTTAAACTGGGTTGTTTCTGTTTTTGTTGTTGACTTACAGTTCTCTATATATTCTGGATGTCACACCTCTATCAGATATGTGATTTGCAAATATTTTCTCCCACTGTGCGGGTTGTTTTTCACTCTTTTTGACAGTGTCCTTTGATGCACAAAGTTTCTAATTTTAACGAAGTTCAGTTTACTTATTTTTTCTTTTATTGCCTGTGTCTTTGGTGTCATACTTCAGACACCATTGCAGGAGCCCCCCAGGTTCAGGCCCGATGCCCCCTCCTGCCCTATCATCTCCCCACTCCCGTCTCTGCCAGCAGAGTGAATATAAGGGCATTGACCCAATTACTTGCTTTTTCCAATATATGTATATATATATTTTTTTAGATTTTATTTATTTGACAGAAAGAGACACAGTGAGAGGGAACACAAGCAGGGGGAGTGGGAGAGGGAGAAGCAGGCTTCCCGCAGAGCAGGGAGCCTGATGTGGGGCTCGATCCCAGAACCCTGAGATCATGACCTGAGCCGAAGGCAGACGCTTAACGACTGAGCCGCCCAGGCGCCCCTCCAATATATTTTTAAAGTCTCAGATTTCTATCAACTCTGTACTCGGGAAATTGGAAAAACCGATTGGACTTCAAAATGTAATTTTTTAAATGGTAGACTTACCATTTTCAGATTTGCTTTTTTGTGGTTAATTGCTCTCCAGTGCATTGTTATTATTGTTCAGAAACAACTTTGAGCTTCCCCACTTCTGGACAGATTTCCCTTGAACGGATCATGTTGTTACTGGCAGGCTTTAAAAGATCATTTAGGGGGCGCCTGGGTGGCTCAGATGGTTAAGCGTCTGCCTTCGGCTCAGGTCATGATCCCAGGGTCCTGGGATCGAGCCCCACAACGGGCTCCTGGCTCAGCGAGGAGCCTGCGTCTCCCTCTGCCTCTCTCCCTGCTCATGCTTTCTCTCTCTCTCTATCTCTGTGTCTCAAATGAATAAATAAAATCTTAAAAAAAAAAAAAGATCATTTAGTAGGGGCACCTGGGGGGCTCAGTAGGTTGGGCGTCTGCCTTCGGCTCAGGTCATGATCCCGGGGTCCCGGGATCGAACCCCGCGTTGGGCTTCCTGCTCACGGGGAGCCTGCCTTTCTCCTTGCTGCTCGTGCTCTCGCTTGCACTCTCTCTCTCTCTCAAATAAATAAATAAAATCTTTAAAAAAAAAAGATCATTTAATAAATGGCTACCATTTAGTTATTGAGTGTTTCTACATGTCAAGAACTAGATTCATCACACTCTTCACAGCTGTCTCCTGGGATAGTTGTCTGTTTCTCTTCCCATTTCACAGATGGAACCGAGGTGGCCGCTGGCTCCAGTCAGCACTGCTGGGTCCAGTGAGGCCCGCGAGGTGCAGGGCTTTTGTTTTTTCATCTTCACACACACTTGTGGAAGGTGATAATATTCTCCTTCTTTACAGGTGAAGAAATTGAATTTAGAGAAGAGTTAAAGTGCTGGGTAAGATTCCATAGGCGCTAAGTAGCACAGTCGAATTTTGAGTCCATTCCATTTTCCACATCTTTGAAAACACGTGCTTTTCCCACCACATCACACTGAAAATTATGTAAAATGTGGAAGGAAGATGATTCTCGCAAGAGGGAAACCCGGTCCCTGACCATGTCACCGTTAGGATAATCATTTCTTCCCTGTGTTTTTGGAAGGATTTTTAGCTTGGCCCTGGTTCTCGAGTTTGTGCCGAATAAATCTTGTGCTTATCATCCCTGTGAGTTTTTCTGTGTGGGGCCTCTGCCGTGCTATTGCAACTTTGCAAGTGATCTGGGATTCAAGTAGGATTGGAGTGGGGGGTGCTTGACTGTGTGGAATTCAGTGATAGCTTTTATCTTCTACTTTTGCCCAGTCCAGGGATAGAGCTAAGAACACTTGAACTTCAAGGTCCTTTGGAGTTCTTAGCTGATATCATCCAAGCTTCAGTCAAGCTAACCCAAATGAAGACATGGACTCCTAGGACAACTCCAGAGATCTCTTTGAATTCCTGAGGTTTCTGCCCCTTGATCCATACAGTAAATGATTTCAATACTTAGAACAAAGAAAATGTAGAGACTGGGTATTGTGGGGACACTGATTTCTGCCTCTGAATTCCTCCTTAAGTTTACACTTACCCTTTGGTCCTGGCTTGAAGTTCTGGGAAAAAAAAAATACTCCAATATAACACTCCTATTTGGGCTTTTGAGTCCTATATAGTCTTTCTTCTAAGAGAGATCACAGTTTTTGAGAGAGAAAGTTGGGGGGAGGGGCAGAGGAGAGACAATCCCAAGCAGGCTCTATGCCCAGTTATGGGGCTTGATCCCACGACCCCAAGATAATGACCTGAGCCGAAATCAAGAGTCCAACACTCAACTGACTGAGCCACCCAGGCGCCCCTAAAAGAGCTCGCTTCTAATGTGTCACCCTTTCAGCATTTTCCATTTGTCATCCTTTATTGAATCTGAGACCCACAGTTAATTGACTAATCACTCGTATCGGTCAAATGGCAGATTTGGTTCTGAGGACACATAACCCCAATTCAGGTGAAGTTCCAACTAATTATGCTGCCTCCCAGTGTGACCTATCCAACGTTGTATTTCATTATTTCCCTTTAATGTGGAAATTCTTTTCTACTCGAGATAGCCTTGTTTTTTCCTAAAATGCACTCTGGCTTTTTCTTAGGGTATTCCTGTAACCAAACACCCTTCCCACTCTCCTAGTACATAATCCAATACTTTCCCTGCAACTCCTAATGAAGCTTACTCAGACCAACATTGCTGTAATATTTCTCATTTTCTGAAGTCTCTCAACCCTTGATTGCTATGCATTTTTAATCTCAGGATTCTATTGGGAATTATGTGGAAATGTAATAAATGTTTATTGAGTGAATGAGGAAACAGTAATAAAGACTGACCGGAAAAAAAGGTTTATTTCAAATTCTCAAAGATACAAAAATTCTTTTCTTCCACAGAGACCTCAGTCTGTGGAACAGGGACCCCAGCAAAGCGGTTTTCATTGTCGTGGCTTTTAAGCATTTCCTTGATCTGTGATAGTGGAAAGAAGAGACAATCAAGATGGACTCAGTCTTCCTGATCAGTGAATATTCCATCTCTCAGATCTGGGTAGCATACTGTCTAAGGAAGCCTGATTAGTATAGTGGGAAATGAGATTTACTACTTCTAAGCATCCAATAAATAATCCTATGAACTATCTGAAGTTTAACCCTCAGTGGCCCTTTCCCAGTAAATTCATTTTTCTATTATAAATTGCACTGTGAACAAGATGATGTCTGTGAAAAATAGTTAGCCAGAATTTTATGGAGGAGATGTAAGAGACAAGCCAAGGGGGTCTGACTGCGTTTGGAAGGAGTGTGCATTACTTACCTTTGCCGCAAGGAGCATTGTACTCAGCAATTGCAAACTCATCTGAATAAAAACAAAACCATTAAGTGAAGTGAGAGGGAGAGCAAACATTTATGGGATACAGGTCAGTTAAAAAAATCTTTTATTATGGGAAGAGTTGTATCAGAAACATCAGCATTATCCACTTGATGCATTGCTTGCTGTTTTATAATGTTAACTCTTCAAATACAGTATATTTCTTTCCCCTAAACTTCTGAAAGACAGTTCAAGTGTTATACTTATTTAAGTCTCATGTTGTCTTATAGTTGATTTATCTGAAGAAAAGGGAACTAAATATCCCACAAGTGGTCTGTATTAGTTGATGGATTATATGATAGGTAGTCTCTACAATGTAGGTATAGAAGACAGAGGAGAATCAGACTTGATGGAGACAAAAATGAAAGAACAGTGTAGTAAGTTGCCCCCACACATTTCTCAAACCTAAATTTTTGTGATCAGAAATTTAATTTCGAAGTCAAAATTGTTCACACTCACCTGTCTCATAGTAATCATAGACTTTCACTATGGCTGGCTTCAACTCTCTCACTGGGACATCTTGCAAAACCATGAAGGACAAGCTGAGTGTCTGATTTGTCACCTAGAAAGCAAAAGGGAGTTACAAGCTTTCTTCTCTCTTCTTTGGATGAGTTTAATTATTCATCTACTTTTGGAGGGAAAAACCTTTTTAACAACTAGCAATGTCCTTAAGTTGTACAGAAAGCTTCCAGAGTGAATGAAAACATCCCTAAATTTTTCTTAACTAACCCAAACATTCATATACTCCTATCAGTACTGGTACATGGGCTCTGTTTATAGGGGGTGAATGATATATGATTTTGTTGGTTGAATGGCGATGTTCATTTTTACATATCAAGAGATTTGGCATAGTTTTACTTCTCTGTCTTGTAGAAATACTGTGTTGACTTAAAAAGTCATATAAAAGGTCTATCATTACAGCCTTATTAAAATTTCACAAAACTTGTAAAATATAATGTCCATTAACATATGAATGAATAAATTATGTTAGAATACATAACTGTAAAATGAGATTGGTTTATTGGTCGACTGATCTTATCATTTTATGGTACATCCTTGCTGAAATGGACAGTATTTTCCTCTTTTATACTGTTGATATAATAATTGAGATGTGAATTATATAATTGATATATTTGAGATATAATATATATAATATATAACATCAATTATTATGTTGATGTTGATGTCTGATGAAGAAACCCAGGGGTTTCTTCCTTACATTACTCAATACCTTCAAAATAACTTATGGACAAAAACACATTGTGCAGAGAATTTTTTCCTTATGGGGTCCAAGAAGTATTCATATCCCAGTATTATAATAAGCCATTTCTTCCCGTAGTCTCACATGAAATGCGAATAAAGGAGAGGAGAATATTTACTGGAATTAATATTAGAATGCTCAAATTTTTGCCATGGAGGCAATGTCTCCAAAATGCCTTCATTCACTACCCTTAGGATAGGATTCGTATAGCTCCCTTAGAGAGATTATTAGCTACATATCTTTTGCAACTAGATTGGCAGGGCTCTCACCTTATCCAGATAAATCAAAACATGGTTGTTGCTCACTTCTGTTCGGCTCACATGGTTAGATCTTTCAAGCTGAAGAACATTAATACATCACAAATGTTAATAAACAGATGAAGCCTCTGGGAAAACCAGAGAAATGAAGAATTTTTATTACCAAATTAAGCCTGAGGGTAAAGTTTCTTCAAGTGATTGTTGTAAGTGAAGATGATAATGTTTTTAAATTAAAAATGAGAGATCATTTGGATGCAGGGTTTGATATTAGTATGACACATGACCTATTAGTGTAAAGTTGATATATCTGAAGAAAAGTGAAATGAGTATCTTAAACTTGGGAATTTTCCATATTTCGATGTTCAGTGTATATTCTATTCCTTCATGAAAGAGAGTTTTTTTTTTCCTAAACTTTTTTGCTTGCTCTAACTTATAGCAATCTCATTTTTCTCTGAACTTCTGTAATAATTATAGTTTATGTCTACTGGTCACATTCACATTTTTTTCCACTGGTGCATAAGCTTTATCTTCTTCTTCTTTTTTTTTTAAGTCTTATTAGTTAAGTAATCTCTACTTCCAATGTGGGGCTCAAGCTCATGACCCTGAGATCAAGAGTCTCACGCTCTTCCGAATGAGCCAGCCAGGCGCCCCTAAGCTTTATCTTCTTAAGAGTCTAAGCTCCATGAAAGAAGGAACTTGCTGACATTCTCCTTTTAGTAGATGTGGCTCCTAGAAGACAGCTGTTTGTAACACGAAACAGACAGTCCCCGTGGGTGTATCAAAGCAGTGGACGAAAAGGCTGCTGGAGCTGGCAAGGTTACCACGTCTGCCCAGAAACCTCAAGAGGCTAAATGAATATTATCCCTAATACCTGCCACCCCAGTCTTAACCAGCTGTGGAAGAATGATCACAGAACTGTTTGTTTCAATTGGCCATTTAAGTTTAAAAGGAAGACTGGTTAATGATAAAAATGCCTCGGAAAACCTTCAGGGGGAAGACAGAATGTTTTTGTGGACCATTCGATTGTGTGTATGTATGTGTGTGTGTGTGTGTGTGTGTGTGTGTGTTGTGTGTATGTGTGTGTGTGTATGTGTGTGTGTGTTTTAACTAATTAGTTTTTGAAATAAGTACTTTTTAGTGGGAACAACTTGACCAAAAATCTGTCACAGAATTTTGAGACCCATTAAAACAAAGTTTAACGAAGAAAAACAACAACAACACCAAAAAACCCATATACAAGCATGTTAAATTATATTTCTTACTTTGGAGAAAGTATTAGTCTTTGATAGAAGTGATTTAAAATATTTTAATATTTTCTTAGTCTGGAGATACCTAAAACATTAAATAAAATAGAGCCTCCTGGACTTACACTAAACCTACCATTTTCACGGTTGGTTTCAGGGGAATGAAGCCGGATACCATCTTCACATCAATAATCACCATGTTAGAGGTGGGACGACTCCCGGTGTAACTGAAGATTCAGGGAAGAAACGAATAAGGGTTTTCTGTGTTATTAAATATTCTCTTTTCCTATGCCCGGAGCAAACCCTCACAGCCCTCAAAGGTACGTGGAAGTCTTCCTAAATATCCTACCCAAGTGGAAGACGGTTGTGCATTAGAATCTCCAGGGAATTTGTTAAAGCCACAAAGACCAGGTTGTACCCTAGACCCGATGAATTGGGACTTCATGTGTGTGGACTCGAGGTTGTGCCGTTTAAGAAAGCACGTGATGCGTAGCTTGGTCTGAGACCTCTAATCTCTGCTCTGAGACCTTTAAGTAAAGTTAAACATATACTTTTAACTTTTTTTCCTGTATAGTATCCCCACCCAGGTTAGAATATTCTTGTGGACAGATACATTTTTTGTAAGCCCTGGAGCCATTTGAATACTGTTGCATCTATTTCCCCCCCAAATTGATTATTTTGTATATAATCGGAGATTTGTTTATTGCCAGGAGGAATTCTAACTGGAGAGTCACTACTTCCTTCTTTTCATGCTTTTCAGGAATTCTCCATCTCTGCCCTGGAGAGAGCAAGGATGATATAGAATTTCATTACAAGAGAATGAAATCAGAGAATGGCTCAATGACATTAGAGTTAAATCAGGAATTCAGGTCAGAGGCAAGGGCTAACGTTCTTTCTTTAGCTATTATTGAGGGGAATTAACCTTTAAATAATGAGGTTCGACAATCATAGATCCTGGAGGCAGGGGATGGACCATGTATAGGTACCCCACCACGGAGACATTCTATAATATGAGCATGAGGACAGACACACTGCTTTTTCAATAAATGTAGTGCAAACATTAACTGACACACTACTCAGCTTAATGAGGAGTTCCAGTAAGAGGACCGGTTGTTATGCCCAGAATTAGATTCAGTCAGAGGTCTTACCTGACATTCAGTGAGATCTGGAAGCTGGTGTGGGCTTTGGGTCTGTCACAAGTTTGGGGCAGAGTCTGTACCTCCAAAGCAAATGGGAACTCTGCCTTTTCTGGCAGAATATTGTATCTCAAGGATGTCTGTGGAACATCAAAGACAAAAATCTGTGTTTCTCCCTTCTCCTCCCAACTTCCTCCACTGGTTCTCTGATTTGCCCTCTCCGTTGCTGAGTCAGGGGTTTTCCGTGGGAACAGCTAATGTGGACCCTCTGCCCCGACGGGGCCCGAGAGTCTCACCTGGAGGTAGACACACCCTTCTCCTGTAACCGTCATGGTGTATTCCTCGGGAACCTTCGGCAATGAGGTTTGCTGCAGTAACAGGCGGTTGTCGTCGTCCACTTGGAATTTTGTGACAAGTGTCCCCGAATATTGGACGGCCACCTGTGCGGGCTTCCCACTCCTGGTGAAGGTGGCTGCTCCATATCTGGACAGGGCCTGAAGAGCCACCACCGTGTCCTGGAAGAGACGAGTGAGAGAACCTGCGTAGGCCTGGTAACCTCCCGAGGGCCCAAAGGCCCATGTCAGCTGCCACAACTGGGGCTTTGATTTCCTCTTTTCCTGCTTCCCTCACTAAAATACTGGAGTTCTAATTTCAAGATTGATTATAAGCCTTAGATAGAACCATAACATTCACATATCTGCTTTAGAAGCTTATTTTATGGGGCGCCCGGATGGTTTCAGTCGGTTAAGCATCCGCCTTCAGCCTCAGGTCATGATCCTGGGGTCCTGGGATCAAGTTCTGAATCGGGCTCCCTGCTCGGGGGATGGCAGGGAGCCTGCTTCTCCCTCTGCCTCTCTCTGTCTCTGTCTCTCATGAATAAATAATTAAACTCTTTAAGAAAAAAAGAAGAAGCTTATTTTATTTCTCAGAAAACCGACCTTTTTCTATCTATAAATAATTGTGGGATATGGAATGTGGAAAATATACATGAATGGGAATCATTTACTGGCTTTAGCTATTTGCCTAAGAGGTCTTACTTGATAACTGGTCATACCTGCCACTGCTCAACCAAAGTTTAGCCTGCCTCTCACCCCAGATTAAACTCTGCTCTGCTGCTGAGGTCAGTGCCCTGAGAAAGCCCAAGGTTGTTTGCAGCCATGATGAAGGTCATGCTTAATTATAATTCTTTTCTTAACTTATTGCCATTTTTTGGCTCTCTCTCCTTTTTTTTTTTTAAGATTTTATTCTATTTATTAGTCAGAGAGAGAGAGAGAGAGCATAAGCAGGGGGAGTGGGTAAGAGAGAAGCAGGCTCCCCACTGAGCAAGGAGCCCGATGTGGGGCTCGATCCCAGGACCGTGGGATCATGACCTGAGCCGAAGGCAGCCGTCCAACTGACTGAGCCACCCTGACGTCCTGGGTCTCCCTTTTTTATTGGAAGTCTGGATTCCTCCCACCCCCACATGTCATATTCTCCATTCTTATTAGCATTGAACCTGAATGACAGTCTTTAAATAATAGATTTCTAAGAAAGAATAACTGTTTTAATAAAAGTGTCCAGTTTTTTCCATTCATATGGAAAAGTAAGAAATTAAATACAATGAAAAAAGATGGATGCCATTTTGTCACATTCTCTTTCTCTTTTAGGTTTAGCCTGTGGGCTAACCTCTAACTTCTCTGAAGATGAAATGTCCTGCTGTGTGCATATTGATGAATTTTTAAGATATAAGATTACACAGTTAGGCTCAGGATGTTGGCGCAGTAAAGAAAATTCTTCATGCTCCTGGTGAACAGATGTTTGTATAATAAGAGCAGAATAGTGGAACCATAAAATGTGTTAGCTTTAAAATAAGTCAGTTAAAGGGGACCTACGAATGGAGCGATTTGCAAGGACAGATTATTGGCTTTTGAGTAGCATTCCTGGGAAAGGCACTCTTAGAACTTCCAGAAGATTCCAGAAGGTAGTTTTTTTTGTTTTTTGTTTTTTATTCATTCTGCTGTGGCCATTGCATACCGGGTCCCATTTCTTTGGGGAGGTAGAGTTTTTATCGGGAGGAGGGAGCTGTGATGATAAAAAGGATGGGGTTCCAGGATTGCAGGTGTTTTCTTTTTAGCCCTCTTTGACTTTCATTTTCCCTTATTTCTCACTATCCCTGAATACTAGTAATATTTTCCTCATTCCAAGTTATTCCCAACTTCAGGTTTTCTTCTTGCGTGTCTTTATAGCTTGTTCAAAACTTTTGATACCTAAAGGTGAAGTGAAAAGTTCTGGGAAACACAGACCTGGGTGGAGGAGAAGCCCCCCTGGGAATTCTGTTGCTTTGTGATCCACTTCACGATGCGCGAGGCGGAAGTCAGCTCCTCTGAGGTCGGGGCAGGCTGGGCCGTGAGGTAAGCCAGGAGCACATAGGATGTCATTTCCACCTCAGCTGAGGGAGCCGGGGGTTGGTAAAAATGCCCCACTGGTGCCCTGGGTTTCTGAGGTCTCTCCCAATGGACGGAACTACCTGGAGATGAGAAAAAGAGATTTATGAGCGACTACATATTCTTATTTAATTTAAGGTGAAAGTACCGAAGCCGGAGCTGAAGTAAGGAGTACATTCCCATTCTATTCTCTTGAACCTTATCTAGAAGCTTTTCCTTCTGTGTAAACCTGAACTTGGTTTGTTTCAGCCAGTCGAAGGCAGATGACGTTGCTGGCGTCAGAAGCCCACAGCCATCGAAGTTTTCAAATGGTTGCCATGGTTGGGTTGTCGGGGAAAAAGAGCAAGAGCAAGTTTCCTCACCGATTGTGGGGATTTCCTCTTTCTGATGTTATCCAGACCTTATCTGGGCTTTGTTAAATTTTCTATAAATTTTTCTATAGAGGTTTCTTGTGAGGATCGCAGATGACGTGAGATAGTGGAGTTCATACTCATGAGGCCAGAAAAAAATACATAAGCCTTTAAATACCAAAGGCTGACAAGGATGTGAAAAAATGGGAACTGATTTACACTGCTGTGGGAAGGAAACTGCTCTCTGGAGAGCCATTTGGGAATATCCAGCGAAGGGGAAGACATGTTTAGCTTACTAATCAGCAATTCACTTCTTGAAGTGTAACTGAGAGAAACTCACACACGGGTACAAGGAGGCATGTATATGAGGGTTCACTGCAGCATGGTTTGCAATAGCCACAAATAAGACACAAGAAAAGACTCATGAGGAGAGACTCCTTAATATAAAGTATGACCTATGTATATACTGCAATATATTATGTGGCAGTGAAAACAACGACCTAGAGCCACAGGCACGCATATAGAGGACTCTATTAGCACAAGGTTGAATGCAAAAAACAAAAGGCAGACAAACAGGCAAGAAAACAAGAGGCAGAAATACTCAAAAGTGTGATACTGTTTATCTAAAGATGAAGAACACGTAAAAATTCTCAATATTGTTTAGAAATAGGTACGCAGGAAAAAAATAAAGAAACCCATGGAAATTGTAATGACAAATTCAGGATAATGGTTACCTTTGGAGGTGGGAGTGATATTTTTGGAGTGGAATTTTTCCTGCCTGGTAATTTTGTATTTCTTAACCTGGGAGGAAAGTATATAGTAGTTTGCTAACTATTCTTTATGTATTTTTGTATATCTGAAATATTCCCAGTACATTTTAAGGATAAGCAATTAATGGCACAGTCGAGGGAGAAAGGTAGAATATGTTTTAGGGGATAAAATATCATTTGCATTTTTATTTTCTATTTCTTTGACCCCTCATATAGACCACTGTATACACAGGAATATCGTGTGAATGTGAATAGATTTATCAACATTATCAGACTTGTGATATGAGCATAAAATACCAGAATTTATTCGTGGGGTTATTTCCTTCAGTCCTTTCTTATGTTTAAGGTGATATGATGCGGGGCACCTGGGTGGCTCAGTTGGTGAAGCGACTGCCTTCAGCTCAGGTCATGATCCTGGAGTCCCGGGATCGAGTCCCGCATCGGGCTCCCTGCTCGGCGGAGAGTCTGCTTCTCCCTCGGACCCTCTTCCCTCTCATGCTCTCTATCTCTCATTCTCTCTCTCTCTCTCAAATAAATAAATAAAAATAAAATCTTTAAAAAAAATAAGATGATATGATGCACCAGGTAAGGATTGGGTATATATTAAGAATGGCTATTGTAAAATGATGTAATATATGGTGGTTAACATAACAATAAAAAATTAAAAAAAAAAGAATGGCTATTGTAATCATAATAGGTAATACTTTTAAAGCACTTACTATGTACCATATAGTCTACTAAGTGCTTCGTTTGTATTAATTCATTTAATATTGACACAACCCTATGAGGTAAATACTATTATTATCCCCATTTTACTGATGAAGGAACTGAAACACAGGCAAGGTAAGTGACTTGGCCAAGGCCTCATATGTGAAATGTTTTGGAGCTAGTCTCCAGAGGCTGAGCTTCTCACTACTACAGTATACTGCCTCTTACCTTTTGGTGTGTGACTTGCTAAAGAAATCTCAGATTTTATAGTGATATAGACAAGAGAAGAGAGGGGAAAGGGCTCACAGGATGTAGGTGTGGGGGTTTTGCAGTACAGTTCTTGATACAGAGAATGGGGGATGGGAGAAGATCTCAGATGTGCGCTCACCTTCCTTCACGGCTTCCTCATGAAGTAAGTTGAGTGTCTCTACCCTCTTGTCCTGGTTACCTGCCAGGGCAAAAGCGTAGGCCAGCAGTGCCTTGGTGTAGACATGCTTTCCATGGGCTCCTTCCTTGGCTGACTTCCAGGCTGACTCCAGGCAGAACAGGGCATTGCGGACAACGGGGTGCTGGGGAGGGAGACAAGACGGGAACCAAGCTATGTGGCCAGAGATGCTAGCGTTCCCAGGTAAGCACAGATCATTTTTCAAATGCATGCGTCCATCTGTTCTCATTCTCGTGGATAGAGAGAATAGAACCTTTATGTTATCATTACATTCATGAGGCAGGAACGCGGGCCATGTTTTCAGAATTCATTTTGGGTGTGTACATGGCAGTAGCGGGAGGTCTCTAGGGGAGCAATAGCTTAGGGGCATCACTGGGACAGTGTAAATCTTTCTTAGCCGACTGACCCAATTTTCTGTTGATCTGGGAAGCGCCATCATGGCATAAAAGGAAAGCGGACACTTGACTTCTAGCAGGACGGTGGTTCTGACAGCAGGGCAGCAATTTCATGTGCATCCAGAACTATGACTCAGCAGGGGGATGAGGTGGTACCTACAGTGGCGGGGAGAGGAATCTCCAGAAGGGCAATGGTGACATAAGCGGAGAGGGTCACTTCTTCTTCCACTCCACCCTGTAATTGTGAGTCCCAGAGAGAGATTTGAGTAATTTAACTTCTGAGAACGCTCTTCCTTAGCTCTTTGCCTTCTGCTGTGTCATGGAATTTATCCTCACTCCTACTCATCCCCATGGGGCCAATTATCACAATCAACCTAAGTTCCATCCCCTCTCTCTTGGTGCGGATCCAGGTTTTATTTATTTATTTAGTTAGTTAGCTAGTTACCTTTGCTAATTCCTACATTATTACTTCCTCTCATCCTTGTAGACATCATAAATGGACAAATCAAAACTAACTCTGAGGGCCCCCTGGGTGCCTCAGTCGGTTGAGTGATGCCTTCAGCTCAGGTCATGATCCCAGAGTCCTGGGATCGAGTCCCGCATCGGGCTCCTCGCTCAGGGGACGGCGGGGAGCCTGCTTCTCCCTCTCCCTCTGCTGCTCCCCCTGCCTGTGCGCTCTTGCTTTCTCTCTCAAATATATAAATAAAATCTTATTAAAAAAACAAAGCAAAAAACCAAAACTAGCTCCAAGAACATCTCACCTTAATGGCATTGTTGAGCAGAGACCCGGAACTCCTGAAGCAGCCGTTGTCCTTCTGCTTTTGGGAGAGCCAGATGAGCGCTTGGGTGATGTGTGCTTCATCAATGAAGATATAGGTTCGAGCCTGGGCAAAAGTCTTCACTACAAAGGCGGTGAGCCTGAGCGGCGGGGGAGGGGATGATGATATTTATGTTGTTACAATCGTTTTATAACTGCGGCACAGTAAAGGCTTTTTATGATGCTGTTTACATTGACGTGAGTCACCTGACGGGTATTCCTGTGTATTGAGAATGCCCATTGCCTTTAGACTGCTTGATTAATCTGCTAGATCTAGTATTTCCTTGCTGACTCATTTTCTCATTGCTACAGAGAGTCGAAGCACTTCTGATATTACTTGTTTTTACTTATTTGAGTAAGGCTTTCTTCTCTTTAGAGATTTCCTTCTGTAGATGGCAGAATCTTCTCACTTAGAAGACTGAATAACTTCAAACTGCTTTGCTTTGCCTTAGGGATTTTACTTATTCATTTTTTTTTTTTTTTAAGTAGGCTCCACACCCAGCGTGGAGCCCAACACAGGGCTTGAACTTGTGACCCTGAGATCAAGACCTGAGCTGAGATCAAGAGGCAGGTGCTTAACTGACTGAGCCACCCAGGTGCCCCATGCTTTAGGGATTTTAAAACAGTGTTGCATGTCACTGGGTCCTCCTCATTTCTTTCTTCCTATTTATTCACAGTCAAGATGAGTATGATCTAAAAACATATTAAAAACTGAAGTAAAAAAAAAAAGCTGAAGTTAACATGGTTTATCTAGAGGTTGGATGATATGTTCACTGGACATATATTAAAAAACTCATGGCTATGGGAGCTATTCTAGAAAAAAAATAACCTTTTAAAAAAATAGCTATTTCTTGGCATATGGGTGGCCCAGTCAGTTAAGCACCTGAAATTAAATGTCCAACTCTTGATTTTTGGCTCAAGTCATGAGATTGAGCCCCATGTCAGGCTCTGTGCTGAGCAAGGAGCCCTGCTTAAGATTCTCTCTCTCCCTCTGCCCCTTCCCCGGCTCGTGTGTGCTCTCTCTCTCAAAAAACTAGCTATTTTAGAAAGAATACCCTGGTTATTATCAACAGGATGAATTTGGGGGACAAATCTAACATACGTGTATTTGAATGTCAGCTTTTCTATTTGTTGCCTTGCTACCCTTGGTATATTTGTTGAGTATAACCAACTATAGGTTTAATAATACATATCTGATAAGGTTACTGTGACTGTAATTGTGATAATATATGTAAAAGAGCTAGTACAAAAACAGGACCTCGAAAAACTGTGTATCCCTTACCAGGTATTGCCCTCATTATTGCCATATTTCTCCCCAAAGGTGCTATAGGAGCCATCGTGGTGCTTGTAGTTCAGCTGTCTCTGGTAACCTGAAATGGAAGGTTCATGAAACAATATGACAGATTGTATACGTTGTGGCCAGAGAAATTACTAAAATGCCTTGGTTTCTCTTGTGATATTCCTTAAATTTTGCTGTCATATGTTACAAGGTGCTGCATTCTAAGCATTTATTAGAGGTTGGACACTGGATAATAACCATAAAATTAACTGTCATTCTTATCACAGTAACTATGATTCTATGATATGCTAACATATCATAGAATTGCTAAGTAACTCAAGACTATTGAGAAATCCAATCTATTGTTAAAATAACACCGTGACGTCTTCACTCATTTAATCACTCACCAGTATTGAGGTAGCCAATGGCCTTGGACATGACTTCTGGAGTCAGCTGGTGTGTTTTATTTAGATAATTCAGAACATAGATGTTGGGAGCAAAGAGGACCATATTCTGTTCTCCACAGCCATAGGGCATCCGGAGGAGATTTTGTGTGTTTTGCATGGCAGAGCCCAGTATGTCTCCTAGGGAATGGGAGAGATGGGACATCAGAAAGCTTATAGATTATAATCTGTCTGAATCATTAGGAAGAAATGAATAATTTTGGGAAGATTGAAAAATGAAGATTTTTAGGAAGAGTGAGTTGTACAGGGACAGAAGTATGATTGGGAGCAGCATACAAGCCCAAAGAAGGAGGGACAAATACAGTTAATATTATGGTTGTGATTTTGAGTATTTATGGAAAAGAAATATGGTAAAAACTATCAATATAGTAGAATAAGTCACTAGGGCTGGAGCTTACCCAATACTGAGATGGAGGCTCGGGCAGATTCTTCTACTACATTCTCTGGCAACTTCAAAGATAATCGTTCAGACACCTCAGCACCTAGAGAAATAATGGGAATGATTTCTGCCATATATCTTCTTGAAGACCTCCAAACCCAGAAGCCAGAACTGTGCCTTACACTTAAAGTTCTGAAAAGTTGTCACTCTTTTAATATTTCTGTTTTCAAAGTAGATATATATATATATCTTAAAAGTGTATGAATGGGATTCTGACATTTCCAGAAATTCTCCTGCCTCATCTCTCTTTTCCCTCTGTATGTAGAGTGTGTTCCAAAAGAAGGCTACAGATTGAGAAGTGCCCATGATGTTGTGACTCTGTTGTAGTCATCTTGTGGCTAGCATGAGATGGTTATCACAAGACGATCTGTTTAATGTTCATCCCTCAACTCATTACTCAAAAGTTAAATGAAAAAAAACCTTAATGTATACATAAGCAAAGGAAAGATCTCTGAAATTTCCTGAATTCTACAATAATGCTCTGTCCTTATTGCCATCAGATTTTGCCAGATATGAAAATAGTATTTTTATGGAAGCCCTAGACATGGGAGTGGGGATGAAGATGAGCAGTGTGACTCACTGAAAATAAAATAATTGCTGCTGATAGGCATACATGTACTGCCATTTGAGGACTGGTAAATTTCAGGATGATGAAAGAGAATCGTAGTATTTATCTTCATGCTGCATCCCCTTCCTCATGAAATAAAATACTGGAACTTTTGTTAAAGGGTACAAAATTTCAGTTTTGCAAGAGGATTATGTTGTACAGAACAGTGTCTACTGTTTTTTAAATTGAAATTCAATTAATTAACATAGAATATATTATTAGTTTCAGAGGGAGAGTTCAGTGATTAATCAGTTGTATATAACACCCAGTGCTCATTACATCACGTGCCCTCATTAATGCTCATCACCCAGTTACCCCTCTCCCCTCCCCCCCAACCTCCCTCCCTACCAGGAACCCTTAGTTTGTTTCCAAAAAGTTTTTTTTAAAGATTTTATTTCTTTACTTTAAAGCGAGAGAGAGAGAGTACAAGTGGGGGAGGCAGAGGGAGAGGGAGAAGCAGACTCCCTTCTGAGCAGGGAGCCCGATGGGACCCTGGGACCATGACCTGAGCTGAAGGCAGACACTTAACCCACTGAGCCACCCAGGCACCCTGTTTCCTATGGTTAAGAGTCTCTTATGGTTTGTCTTCCTCTCTGATTTCATCTTATTTTATTTTTCCCTCCTTTCCCCTATGATCCTCTGCTTTGTTTCTTAAATTGCACATATGAGTGAGATGATATGATTATTGTCTTTCTCTGATTGACTTATTCAGCTTAACATAATACCCTTTAGTTCCATACACGTAGTTGCAAGTGGTAAAATTTCATTTTTTTGATGGCTGAGTAATATTCTATTATATATATACCACATCTTTTTTATCCATTCATCTGTCCAAGGACATCTGGACTCTTTCCTTAGTTTGGCTATTGTGGACATTGCTGCTATAAACATTGAGGTGCAGGTGCCCCTTTGGATCACTTTGTTTGTATCTTTTGGGTAAATACCTAGTAGTGCAATTGCTGGGTCATAGGGTAGCTCTATTTTTAGCTTTTTGAGGAACCTCCATATTGTTTTCCAGCGTGGTTGTACCAGCTTGCATTCTAGAACTGCCTACTATTAACAATATCATACTGTATACTTAAAAACTTGCTAATAAGATAGATCTCATAATAAGTGTTCTTATCACCCAAAAAAATATAGTAAGAGAGTAGGAGGAAACCTTTGGAGGTGATGGGTAGGCTTATGGTATGGATTGTGGTGACAGTCTTACAGGTGAATACTTATTTCCAAACTCATCAAGTTGTATATATTAATTATGTTATTATGTTAATATACACAGCTCTGTATTTATTTAAATTTAATTTTGTAATTAAGTATATAATTATGTATGTATTATTTGTATGTTAAAAAAACCTCTCTTACGTTTCCTAAAAAAATTTTGTAAGAAAACAGATGCCATAAAAAGGTAAAAGAGAAATTACCAAGCAAAAATAATTGCAACTTATTCAATAAAGAATCAGTGTCATACAGATGAATCAGAAAAAAGACAAACCACTAGAACCTGAATAGTCAGAGGATATGAAAGCATTCATAAATATGTAAAAAAAAGCTCATCCTCACTTGTGATTATAGAAATTTAGATTGAAACAACAATAGATTTTTCATCCAAATTTTTCAGGAAAATTGAAAACTTTGATGGCTAATGATGATGGTGATCATGCAGGGAAATATCAACCAATGGGACTATTAACATAGGTAATAAAGAAAAGTTTTTTGAAGTTCTATTAAAACTTAAGAATATAGATGTTCCCTCTTAATTAGGAATTTCACATTTTAGTATCTACCTTAAATATATTTGCAACTGTACATAAGGAAGTATTCATTCATTCATTCATTCATTCTGGCAAATAGTCAAACAAATTGAAGAATAGCTAAAAAAGATCAGAACTGTGATATATTAATAGTATGGAGTTAAAAGGGACTAAAAGGGATTACCTAGTTCTATAATTTAACATGGTTAGATTTCTAAAACAGGTTGCTGAGTAAAAAGTTATAAAATGTTACTTAGTTATAGAAGTTATAGAATGAAACTTATACGAGTTATATAAATCATGTGCATATTATTCCTAAACATACATGGATGATCATTAAAGTATTGAAAAATATTGCCTTTAATATGAAGTTTTGTTATGTTTTGTAAAGGAGAATGTATTTTTGTATTACATGGGCAATTAAATTAATTTTAATAGAACTACTTGATGATTAGCCCTCAATACATAAGAAATAAATCAAAATGAAGAACTCAGTAATGGAAGACACGGCATGATAAAAGGATTTGGTGGCAAGTTCACTTAAATGTAGAAATAAGGCTAAACAACCCGGCAATTATGTTTTTGGAACAGATTTTATATATTTGAAGTCTTGGCAGTATAATAAACATAATAAACAGAACTTAGGAGGTAGACAGAGAAAGGCAAGAAACACATGTATGATGTTGATTTGACATTGTTTGAGGTGAGAACACATTGTGTTGATAAATTTCTTAGTGTACTAAGTTTCTGTCTTTTTGTTTAGACTAGAAAATTCTCCACCAAGATAAATTTATATATTCTGCTGTGAGTTTCTTTAGTATCTTCTCAAATGACTGATAGAGCATTAGGTACAAGATTGGCATCAAACAAATATTGATACGACAATAATGGTAAAGGTTAAGACAATTCTTTCTTCAGGACATAACATGTTCCCATTATCAAATGCTATTGGCTATGCAAAATTCAATGTTGGGGTGGCTTGAATTCAGCTACCCATATGCTGTATTACTAAACATTCAAGGAAACATTCCCTTTGGCAATGTTCATTTGATTCTACTCACTTTTTTTTTTTTAAGATTTTATTTATTTATTTGACAGAGAGAGAGAGAGACACAGCATGAGAGGGAACACAAGCAAGGGGAGCAGGAGAGGGAGAAGCAGACTTCCTGCTGAGCAGGGATCCCGATGCAGGGCTCGATCCCAGGACCCTGGGACCATGGCCCAAGCCAAAGGCAGACGCTTAACGACTGAGCCACCCAGGTGCCCCTCCACTCACTTTTTATGTAACCACATCATACAGTGGTTAACACACATCATACAGTGTGTAACCACATACATACTGGTCAGAAAGACATTTGGGTGTTTGTATAGGTGCTATAACAGATTAAAAACTCGGAAAGCATGGGTTAGGGGCAGTTTCCTGATCAAATTACATGACTTCTCTAAGAACCAGGTGCCTCATTTGTCAAATGGGTTGATAGTTCTTTGGGTCTTACCTCATAGGAAAGTGTAGGAATAAGATATAAGATTCTTTGAACATTAAATGTTACAGAAACTTTAGTCAATGCTATTCTAATTATGATGAATGACTCTTACCTGATGGACAGAACAGGGAATTGAATGTTGCTTCCTTCTCTAGTCCTTCAGGCTGTAGGTGGAAAGAAAGAAAAGGCAGAGGTGTGTTGTTGATCACGTATGTTGGTAGCGGAACCACAAATTTCTTGATGGTGAAGAGAAGAATTGGAGCTGACTTCCAAATGTATTACATAAACGAATCTATAAGTATAAGCAATATGAAGAAGACAGGTTGATAGATAAGAAAGTGAGGAAAAATTATGTAAATATCAAGAGAGAAAGACGGAAAGATAGAGATACAAATAGAGAGATGGAGAAAAAGAGAGAGGCAGAAGAGAGAATATTGTGAAATATTCTGTGATTATGTATTATTTAGCCCTTCTCACCTAAAACTTGGAAACTTCAACTCACCACTGTTTTTATTGGCTCACTGTGACCTATCAAATGGGTAGGCTGACTTACTTCAACCAGCAGGGACTTAATGATGGTGTCTTTCTTTCCATATTCAGGGACCACTGCCACCTCAGTCCCACATAGCTCTTGAGACTCCAGTGCCTCTGCACTCACGGTGAAATTCACATTTCCTAAGAAAGGGGCAATACAGATGAGCACCATCTCCTTCTTTCTCTGTGCCTCCAAACCTCAAGATTTATAAGTGTTCAATGCTTTGTAACCTCTTTTTGTTTTATAAAAACATAGGAACGGGAATGGAAGCAGCATCAACTAGAGGCTTGTGATCCTAAGAATTCAAGGCAGAGATAGATGGAGGTAAGGGAAGTGGGGATATTCTTCTAGACATCCTAAAATAAAAGACAAAAGAAGAAATGTCCTACAGTGGCGGTGGCAGGCGTAGGTGGGTGTGGGGGAGGATGGGGGTCGGGGGTGGGGCGGGGCGTGATCTTTGCCTGAAGGAAGTAGCACTAGATATAAGGATCCTACTGATATATACAATCCTTGAGTAGAGAATTGTCTCTAGGAGACTGTTCCTCACCTAATGCCTTTGGTGTTACTGCCCAGGACACGGTTTGTCGGCCATTCCCACAGATGCAGTGAGACTCTTGTTCCTTCTCCTGGACTAGGAATGCAGGATTCAGGTCTAGCTGCATGCTAACCTGAAACCACACGTGAGACAAAGAGACAGATCAGAGGGAGAAGGAGACCAAAGGGAGAATGGTTTGAAATAAAGTATATTGGGGGCTTAGTTAGATCTTAGGTTGCCTAATACTGAAGATGATCTAAATGCCAATCGACTACCTTACAGTGGCTCTGACATTGAAATCTTTGTATTTTTGGATAATCTGCTCTTTTATGGGATGGGACAAGAGGTGAGGAAAACTCACGATGGTCTGTTGCCTGTGGGAGCTCTACTTCTTTGGCCTGGGATCTCGACCATTCCCTTGGCTCTCCCAGCAGAATATTCAAGATTTATAAATGGTTATGGTTTCAACGGAGGTAAGATGTTCACAAATAACCTTTAAAGTAAGGTTTAATCTAATTAATGCTATATGATGATATTTGAAAGTTAAATATATGGAATGTAGAAGTTGAAAACTTGTGGGATCTAAGACATGAGAATGAAGTGTACCGATTTTTGTTCACTGTGTCAGAAATCTCCATACTGCGAGAGCTTCCTAACCTTATGGGGTTGGGGTAAGGGTCAGAAGCTTGTTTGAAGTTGCAAGTGTATGGAAATATCAGCAACCACAGCTTCTATAACATATGAATGTCTCTGAGAGTATTCCTCTGTGGGTGAGCACATCTTACACACAGAAGTTTGTCAGTATTTCGAAGAATGCAATTTTTAATTTACTTGACTGTCACACCTTGTGTTCAATTTAGGTAAGAGAGGTCTTTACCCAGATGCATTTGGGAAGGTAGTTGAGGACGGTGGCCTTGAGTGTGAAGGCCTCTCCTCGGATCACAGAGTAGGGCATTGTGAGCTCCACAAAGAAGGGCTGGAAGGCTCGGAGGGAGGCGGGAAGAGAGAGACCAAGTCCAGTGTCATTGGACAGGCAGAGGGCCCCTGCCTTCCACTCCGTGATGGTATCAGGGACTGTTACTCCCACTTCGGCCACCCCTGAGGAGCTGGGGAAGATAGAGATGTGAACAGAAAGTAAGCGGTTAAATAAATCCTTTCTAGGAAGAGAACCCCTATAAATAATTCTATTGTCATGACTTGAAAGCACTCAGTAGAAATATCAATATAGTAGAGTATAGTCAAGACTCAAAGTGGGAAAATATAAGAAGTCCTTTCCTTCCGATTCTGTTTTCAATTCTAGTCTATATTGGAATCTCCTGTAGACACAGAATTATAGCATTATCTATTATAGACAATATCGTTATGAACTAGGTATGTAATCTGAGATTGCTCTTAAATTTTACTCTTTAAAATACTGTTCCAATGAGGGCAGGATTTTTTTTTTTTAAGTTTTAATTCTACTACTACTGTGTGTAGTTGGCCTGACTGATTCTATGTTTAACTCAAGATTGTTGGCCAGTGAAGGAGCTCTTATAAGTGTTAGTCTATGCTGTGCTTGGTCATAGTCCTTATTCCCGTTTTCTGGAAGTCTTAGAATCAAATGTGTGCAAAATTTCTTAGCTCTGATATAATTAGAATAGTGAGACTTTTGTAGCAGAAGTATTTATGTTAAACCTCTCCTGAAAATAGCACTGTGTCTAAAAGAAATACTTGGATATTGAAAAATTGGCTAAAAATGGAAAATTTTGAGAAGTCTATATTGTTGCCTTTTTTTAAAAAGATTTTATTTATTTATTTGAGAGGGAAAGAGAGTGAGAGAGAGCACGAGAGCAGCAGAGGGAGAAGCAGACTCTCCGCGGAGCAGGGAGCCTGATGCGGGGCTCGATCCGGGGACCATGGGCTCATGATCTGAGCTGAAGGCAGATGCTTAACCAACTGAGCCACCCAGGTGCCCCTGTTGCCTTTTATATATAAAGAAAGTTACTTACTCTACCGCCACCAAGTCCCAGATCCACGTCTCAGGGAAATACTTCCGCACAGTCTCCGTGAGAGCCTCGGAAACATGGACCATCTTTGTAAGTTCATGGCCTCTTTGCAATTCAGATACAACTATGGTGGGTGGGGGGGGGAGACAGAAATAATAAATATACAGATAAAGAGATTGTGATACATGCTACAAAAGAAAGAAACAGGGTGATGGAATAGACAAGAACCAGGAGAGGATGCTTGGGTGCTAAGGGAAAGCTTCTTTGAGGAGGTGATATTTTCGCTGAATCCTGGAGTCGTAGAATAAGTTCTAAGTGAGCTGGGGGAAGAGAATCACAGGCAGAGAGCAGAGACCTAGAGGTAGAAAGAACTTCGGATGGCCTGTGGAGCAGAAAAGGAGTCCTCTGTGGTGACTGCACTTTGTCTCAAGAGGAGAGTGATAGGACGTGGGTTGGGCGGAGGGCAGGAGTCAGTTTCCATTTGGTGTGTTCCTCTGTGGGATCAAAGAAACATCATACCCAGACATGATGACAGTGGCTCTGAGGAAGTTTGTAAGAGTGAGGGATCAAGGATTAAAAAGTTCTTTATTTCCACATGTGCCAGAAGGTCAGTCAGGTTCTCTCACCTATTTACCTTCTCTGTTAATGGTGTGCTGGTAAATATTTAACAATCAGCTCTCTGAAAAAGTTTGTGCATATATATACTTGTACATATATAAGTTTACTATAAATTCTACTGTAAAGGATGGTTGACTTTAATTTATAAATAATAAAAAAATAATAATATTTATTTAAATTCCATATAACCAGTTAAGTTTCATTGAACAAACGTTTTCCTTGATCTTTGACAAATTCTTTAGTTTGTACTCAACCTATATTCCACCATGATTTGACAATATCAGACTAGAAATAAATGTTTGGTTACTATCTGATTCACCAGTAAAGTAGCCCATTTCATTGACAAATGAATGTGACTTCGACATGAATATTGGCTGATAATTCAGGTAAGTTAAAGAGCTTCCTTATCTCACTGGTGAGAATTAGTCCCAATTTGTGAACATTCCTGTTTCAGTTTATACTGATCCTCTGGAAATTATCTTTCCTTCTCAACCTCATACATTTACACATCTCCATTTACTAGCGGCAGATTCTTTATGAATGACTTTCCTGCTTGCTCAATCAGAATTAATATTTCTTTTGTTCTGCATATCTGCACCTCTCTCGCTCTCTTTTTTTTTTAAAGATTTTTTTATTTATTGAGAGAGAGAGAATGGTAGAGAGAGAGCATGAGAGGAAGGAAGGTCAGAGGGAGAAGCAGACTCCCTGCTGAGCAGGGAGCCCGACGCGGGACTTGATCCTAGGACTCCAGGATCATGACCTGAGCCAAAGACAGCCACTTAACCAACTGAGCCACCCAGGCACCCCTCTCTCCCTTTTTTTTAAATGGAAGTAGAGTTGACACACAACATTACTGTACCTCTCAGAAAAGTTTTCACAGTCTGCCTTGTATTCTCTTCAGCATGTGGGGGCTTGACACAATCAAAATTTTGGGGGTTTTATTGCTATGTGATCTTAAGCGAGAACCTTAATATATCTGAATCACAAAGCCCTTTTTGTTAATGTTATCACATTTTATCTTTAAAGATATTCTTTTATTTGACTCAATATATTAATTTTTATTAGTTTTTTACCTGGAGAAGCGAATAGTCTTCGAGATGAGTACACTGCATTGTGTTCAGGCTGTGAACATACTTTGGGTTTATGAATCTTTGCATTGGTGAATACCTTTAAGCCCATATCCTGTGAAGGAGATTACCATCTAATCAGTACTTAAGTATTATAAAATATATAAAGGCACATACTTTATTGAATTTCACAAATAATCCAATTAGCTTAATACTAAATTTTAATGTTCACATCTGTAGAAGGGATATTGGTATACTTATGGAGGTTAATTTTATCTTGTTGTTAAAACTTTTTTTTTTTAGGGACGCCTGGGTGGCTCAGTTGGTTAAGCGGCTGCCTTCTGCCCGGGTTATGATCCCAGGGTCCTGGGATCGAGTCCCGCATCGGGCTCTTTGCTCAGCAGGGAGCCTGCTTCTCCCTCTCTCTCCCTCTGCTTGTGCTCTCTCTGTCAAATAAATAAATTCTTTAAAAAAAAAACTTCTTTTTTTCAAGATTTTATTTATTTACTTGACACAGAGAGACACAGCGAGAGAGGGAACACAAGCAGGGGGAGTGGGAGAGGGAGAAGCAGGCTTCCCGCCGAGCAGGGAGCCCGATGTGGGGCTCGATCCCAGGACCCCGGGATCACGACCTGAGCCGAAGGCAGATGCTTAACGACTGAGCCACCCAGGTACCCCTAAAACTCTTAAAAAGAGTAATATTTTATATATGTGATTTTGCTAAATAACACAAGGCAATGAATTTCAGGAAAAATTAAAAAAAAAAACTTGATTCCTAGTCCAGAAAGTTTTAGCCCTGGCTCTGTTGCTAGTAGCAGATCTGCGACTATTAGTGACCTTGGAGAAGTCACTTGACCTCTCTGTGTCCCATTAGCTTCAGTTATGATATGAAGGCATTACAATAAATAATTTTTTCCTATATAATATTTTGTAAATCTTTAGAATGGATCATCTACAATATAAGGAATTTACCTGTAGGAAGCTATACATATCTTTTTCATTAGTATTTGATACAGGGGAATACATGACCCCATTGATATAGACATTATGGCGATTGACACAGTCTCTATCATCTTCCTCCTGTTGATTCAAGCTTCCAGGGAAACCAGTGAGGTCCTTCACTGGTAGTAGGTTATACACCTGTACAAATGTAAAGGACAAAAGGACAAACTTATTTGTGGCTTATTCTTCTTAAGTGCAAAGAGAAAAGAAAAGAATAATCACCATCCGTCTTTGTTTGAGCACCACTGTTGCTTCAGTAATTTATAGAGATGATTTCGAAGCTGTTTTTTTTTTTTAAACAGTTTTAGGGGGGAAAACCAATTAAAACATTCTCATCTGAGTCCTCAAAGACCACAGTAATTTGTTACACAGTTCAGAGGGAAACACTAGATTCCATGTTAGAATGGAATAAAACGTTACTGAGATAAATTGAGTCTGCTGTATTTCAGATGTGCTATACAATTTCAGGATGAAAGAATGAAGTGATAGCTTTGTCTCTCCTTGTGGTTAGCAGCTGACTCAGTGTTTAACAAAGTTAATGAACCCATGTTCTAAACTGGCACATGAATAAGTACACACTCTCTATAGAGGATGGGATAGTATTTTCTTAGGTATTATTCATGGGAACAAAATGCTCCATATCTTCACACAGTATATATAATATTGGAAATGATGTTTTCAGATTCATTTGAAGGGGAAGGGGAAGAAAAATGCTGATAGTGCATTGTATTATGTTCAAAGGAGTTTAAAACTGTGTGGCCAAGTAAGTAGGGTAATGAAGTTACGTGCTTTCTCAAAGGTAGCTCCCTCTTACTATTCTCCATCTCCCCTCTCTGCTTTTTCTCCAAAGCATATTATGTGTTATTGTCTGGCTCATCTGTGGAAACCTAAGTTCCATGAGAGCATGGCTTTTTGTCTTTTGAGTCCTTCACTGCTAGATCCCCACCCCAGCATTTCAACAAACAATGGGCACACCTAGAACACAGCAGACGCGAAATAAATATGTGTTGAATGGATGGCTTATGCTACGGGGAGCAAAGTGTTTCATACTATCAAGGCTGGAGAGGATTGGGCTAGTGTTCTAACCCAGGTCTACTACTAACTACCTGAAAGCTTCTGCTTTTTTATTAACAAACTAATGGGACATTCTGCCTTATTTATCCACCAGCATTGTTATAATTTAGAAAAACCCCGAGAACTATAAAATTATGTTATATAAACATAAAACATCATTATTTTTCCACGTATCCCCTTGTTCTCATTGAAATGTACTTAATACTTTCTTTAGAAGAATTCTCATATTTTCAGTTAAATTCCATTTGTAAGGATCAAAATGTTAAATGTCTTTTCTTAAAACTTTCTTTTTTAGGGAGTAAAATATAAATTTCCCTTTGTGAAATTTTTATAGTAAAAAAAAGGTTATTTCAGTTGGCCTCATATTGAAAATGTGAAGATACAAGCAGATGACTACTAGCACGTGTTGTTGTTTCTCATTGTTCTACTCCAGGCATACCCTTCTGCTATTCCTTCTATTCACCCAACATTTTAAAGGATTTCATTTATCAATGTCATTTACCATATAATAATTCATTTTTCCAAATTTGTATTCAGGGACAATGTATATCTTCCTTCAGAAATTATGTTCATCTTGGGGCATACAGTGTTTGATATAATTCTTGTAAAAACAGAAACTTGATATTTCATATTAGTTGTAGTGCAGGTCAAAGCACCACTTTTGTTAGACTTTTTCAAACATTACAACTAGCTTGAAAATGCCTGTTACTAGTTTCATAGAGCTCTAGGATTTCAGGGACTTCGAATGGTGTATGATTTTATATATATATAAACACACACAAATACATATATATATGTGTATGTATGTATATAAATTTATGTAAATAAACATATATTTATGTATTCAAATCTAATATATTTCTTATCAAAAAAGTGCCCATGAAGGAGATCAAAACTATAAACTCCTAGATAAATAAAATTTTAATAGATCCGATCTTACTCATATAGGCATTTCTCCTTGCTCCGAGCCCCTTGTGTGGCCCCTCCTGACCCCCGAGGCTGCCGGGAACTCACCGAGGCTGCGGACAGCTCTGCTTCGGGCTTCATGAGCAGCACACTTTGGTCCACGGCACGGACGGCACAGAGGGACTGAGGAGAAGCTGAAATTCGCAGGTGGGCGTGTGAGGCCGGGAGACTTTGTGTTGGGCGGAAGCTCAAGTCCACCTGTTGAATTGGGGAGAATGGTCGAAAAAACAAATGTCCTGATTTAACTGGGCATTCACAAGCACTTCCTGAGTGTTCCTCATGTTCAATGCGTGCTCGCTTTGTTTGACTTGGTGGTGGTTGGCACCATGTGAGTCTTGGGGCTTTTTGTCCCTTACACTTCACTCATTCTCGAGAATCGGTTGAGCCATTATAATGATATCTAATTATTCTTATAACTTATTAAATTTGAGATGCCATTTTTTTTTTTTTACCTTTGGCACATGGTAAGGTGTTTACCAAGTGCGGTGGACTGCAAATGGTTCTAGACGCTCTTGTATTTTTCTTTTGGCTCTTTGGTAGCCTTAAAAACTTGCTTACATATTTTCCAACACTTCATCATAGAAGGGAGCAAGGTACTCTGAACTGTATCATATAGTAAGAGACAGTGCATAAGAATTTTGGAGTCGGAATCAAATGACATGGCTTCTTAGTCTGACTCTGCCATTACCTTGCTGAAAGTCTCTGGAAAATTCATTTAACCCCGTTGGCCCCAATGTTACATGCAGAACGATGATAATAGCAACTTTTGGTTTTAAATGTTGAAAATTTTATGATAAAAAAACCTACCTTGTTGGCTAGGCAGTTTTCAACCTCGTATTTTGCAGAATCCCCAACCACTTCCCCATCAGGTAAAATGGAGTAGATTAGCAATCGGGCAACGGGAGCAATGTCTGACTCCACAGGGACTGACACGGAAAAATGGCCATTCACTGGAGCACAGAGAGAATGAGGAAGCAGTTATGGCTTAGACAACTCCCTAGGGCTGAAATGAAATTCTTCTGTTGCACAGAGCCATTTTTAGGAGTCTGGTCTGGTGAATGACTGTTTCTATTAGTTGGCATAACAGATATCAGAAAAAGTAGATGTAATAAATGAATGTTTACCTCTAAGAATTCTATGCCTCTAAGAACTCTAGTTTTAGGAAAAAAACTTTATTAAAGGGTTCTCTTCACTTATAAATCATATAATGATTTCACACCAGTTGTCAACTTTAGCTCATCTCTATAAAGTTCTGATGCTATCTGAGGGTATGGCGACATCCACTTGGCTAGTATTTGATCTAGACTTCACATTAGAGAAGGGAACTAGAACCTGAAGTTGTGTGATGTAATAGTAAAAGTTTAACACATTGCATTTATCCTCGTATCTTCTTTAACTTTCTATCAACCAAATACTCTATTTTTTTTTCTTAAGAGGACTACTATGCTCCTTTGATAGTTGTTTTTTGATACCTATGTAGATTTTTTTAGAAGTCTCGTCAAGCTTCTATAAGTAAGTCTACAATGGTGCTTCTGTGATGCTATGCTAGCATCAAAAGAGTAGCTCCCTGACAGTTTTCTTGTAAGAAGAGCAGAAAGCTTCAGAGGTTTATATTGCTCCATATTTGTTCATGGCGAGAGTCCATTTCAATGGTGGAAGTACCCAGTTTAACTTTCCATAAGTCAGAACGATCTTCAAAAAGGAAATATGATATAAAGATATAAACGATTCAGCAAAAGACCCAGTATATAGGAAGTATTCCAAGATTTTACCTTCTCTCCATTTCCTGAAACAATTCTAAAATGCCATTTTGAGAAGAAGCTCCGTGAATATTTATGGTTTGAAAATTTGGAATAAGCGTAGATTCTAAAACAACAACCTCAACATTTTAAGTAATCTGAACAGAAGTCGCTGAAGGAAAAGAAAAGAAATATTTGATAAAGGCCAAAATGGATAAATAAACACCCATTCTTTCTTTCCCCTCTCAACTTCTCATTTATTGAAGTTTGATGGAAATCACCGCTATTTATTTGAAATTTTTTCAGGTATTTCTGCAACGTAAGGCTGAATATGTTGGAGTGGGGCAGAAATGTAGAATTGTGGAAATACTCACTGTCTCCCTGTTCCACAGGCAGCACGTGCGTCCCGGTTCGGACAATGCCTCCCTTTGCCATTATCTGCAAAAAAGGAAAGGAAAAGGAATTTGATTTGCTTGACAGAAATCTTATACCCCATGTCCCGCCCTTCATGTTTATGCTTGTTTTATTGAGCTCCAGCTGGCAATATTTAGCCCTAAGAGAAGTCGAACTTTCAACAGGAACATGGATAATAAGTCAAAGTAGTGATGGCTGAAGAATTTCGTAATTCCTTGCCCCACAGAGGGCTTTTGTCTATGGATGAGTCAATGAAGTGGCCTTCCTTCTCACCAGATAATAGAACACGAGCTCCTTCAGCTCCTGCAAGACCCGTCCATTCAGAATATAATATGCTTGGACTGTCTGAGTTTGGCTGCAGGGCAGTTCACGAGGCATGGGTTCTAGGTGGACAAAACTCTTGCTTAGGGAGAATACAAGATGAGCGGTGTGATCAGCTTCTTCGTGCTCTGCCGACAGCCACTGGTAGCCATAACAGGGACTAGGATCCTTGTGTTTGACCTAATGAATTTAAAAAAATGATATTATTTTCTAGATCAGATGTCATAGCGAATCAGTGTTCTCACAAAACTGCATTAGTTCACTGTCCTACCTCAACTAGTTCCTAGAAAGTTTTTGCTCCACAGTAAAGAGTGAGAATAGTGTTTATCTGTGTTGCAGATATTTACACTGCAGAGGCTCCTTGGATTGGCATTTAAATTTCTGAAGAGCATACATGGAGGCATCTTTTGCTCCGTTTAATTTGCTCGACATTTTTTGGGCCCCTTTGCCTATGCAGACAGAGACGTTGGAGCTCTAAAAGCTCATTGAGGAGACTAAATACTCTTCAGAAACTGAAGAACTACATTTCAGAAACCTATTTATAGTGGGTTTTAAATACGTATTATGAATAAATGTGATATTGCAGCCATAGAGGTCTGAGAACTCTTTCTGTCAGTGGCTTTGGTTCATGAGTTGAGTTGGTGAATTAGTTGAAGTCCATCTCTCCTGGGCTGTCCTAGGCTGATTATTTTTAATGCTTTTTGTGGTTCTGGACTCTTAAGGTTCACAGGCCCTATTTGAGTTGCAGTTTAACTTTTCTCCATGTAGAAGTTTTTCCTTGTTCTTTTCAGGCTTCCTCTACCCTCATCCTCACCCCCCAAGTGGTGTGAATGAATCCTTGTATCAGTAAAACAGTTTATTTATATTTTCACATATTTTCTAATGATAATAGGTAAATGATTATCAAAAAGAGGGAGTATTTAAAAATAATATTTTTATTTTCAGGATGAGAACATTGCCTAGCACATAGAAAACATTCAAGACACTTCTTGACTGAATAAATGAATGAATGCTCAATTTTTTTTTTAAAGATTTTATTTATTTATTTGAGAGAGAGAGAATGAGAGATACAGAGCACGAGAAGAAAGAGGGTCAGAGGGAGAAGCAGACTCCCCGCTGAGCCGGGAGCCCGATGCGGGATTCGATCCCGGGACTCCAGGATCATGACCTGAGCCGAAGGCAGTCGCTTCACCAACTGAGCCACCCAGGTGCCCTGAATGCTCAATTTTTAATTATTAGGAGGCATGGGCTTTCATGCCGTCTATTTAAAGTGGAGTCAATATAATATATTATTTATCCTGTTTATTTATCATCATTATTATGTAATATCTATTGTGTATCCATATATCTCTTACTGTATATCTACATCTTCATTGATGAATAGAGAACTCTATGCTATACAAAGCAAGTTATATGGGTATAACAAAAACTTGGAGAAAATTAGAATAGCAGGACAAAAATAAAGTAAGAGCAATAATTTATAGAGTATATATACTTGAAAGTAAATGCTAGTGATGTTAAACTGGACTTTTACAATAATAATATTCAAGGTAAAGGGAGCTTACTAAGTGCTTTAATATATATTATCATTTTTTATAAGTAAATTTTTATTTATTTTTATTTCAAAATAATGTATCAACTGTTAAAAAAGAAATTAAACATCACATTTAATCCCACCACCCTGCAAACTGAAGGGTGTTACATTTATTTATTTATTTATTTTCTATTTCCATAGGACTAAACTTGGAAATTTCATCACTTTTAGGTTGCAACCTTATTTCCAAGGTTTCTTCATGTCACTAGTAACTTCTTTTCAAACTTACCCTGACAGTGAGAGAGGTACCCGTAATGTTGTTGGTGTTGATTGAGAACTGAACCAGGCCATGCTCATCAGTGGTAGCATTGGAGTTATAGTTAGCTTCAGTTGCTGTGATGAAGACGAGTTCATTTGGCATGGGGACACCTTTCCCATCCACTAGTTGAACCTGAAGATTAAAATCTGTGGATCAGTTATATGGTTAATACCCAGTAGTCACCAAACATTCATTTTATCACAAATATTTATTATGTCCTATATGTTGGACATGGTTCCAGGCATTGAGGCTACAGCGGTGAACAAAACAAAGTTCCTGCCATCATAGAAAAGAGATAGATGTTAAATAAATGCATAGATGTTATATATTTATTTAGTAGTAATCGGCCCTAAGACGAAAAATAAAGCACAGGTGGGGGGTGCCTGGATGGCTCAGTCGGTTAAGCATCTGATTCTTGATTTCGGCTCAGGTTGATCTCAGGGTTGTGGGATTGAGCTCTCCATTGGGCTCTGCACTGGGTGTGGGGCCTACTTAGGATTCTCTCTCTCCCTCTTCCTCTGCCCCTTCCCCCCCAAAGTAAAACAAAATAAAATAAAACAGTCTGAAAATTTAGCGAATCACAGAGCTGATGATAAGGGTGACCTGAAAAAAGTATTCTGTGGATATTTTGGAGGTGCCATGTACTATATAGAACCCTTGGAGAGTCACAGAGCACAAGTGTTAGATAGTAATGAAAATTCTTAACTCTTTAGCCAAATTTAGTTGACCCCCAAACACTTATTTTGTGACGAACCCTTACCTTTCTATGGGTTAGTGTTCTAAAATATAATAAGTGAACAAGTTAACAATTGCTAATGCATTACCCTATGTAGTTTTCTAGTTGGTTTTTATACATCTGCTTCTCAATCTAGACTTTCAAACGTCTGGAAGGTAGGCAGATATTATGAGGCACTTCCCATGTGAAAAATGCAAAGTTGAGGAGAATCATACAGTATTGCATAAGGGCCTAAAGTCAAATTACTGCTAATATTGAACTCAGTAGTAGATGAGTAGTCCTATTCAGATTGCAAAGCTGATGATTTTTTTTCAGTAGAAGCTACTTTTGGTAGAAGGAAGCACAGTTGGAAGACTTGGATCCATATTTGTAATTGATTAATAAAATCTGAGTTTGCCAATGGACTATTGGCCGCACATACAAAGACAAGGATAGGTACAAAATTCTGATTCTGTTTTGATGAAAGAGTCTTATGACTAATGGGATAGTTACTTAGCAGGAATGAAATATCAAAAAAGTATAATATACCTCTGAGAAGTTAAAAATAAATGGACTATTCATTTTAGGAAGTGACTAAAGTTTCTCAAATCTTTTGCTGTCATAACATAATCAAAATATTCTAAAACATACTCCACCCCTCCTTAGTGGGGTCTAGTCCCTCGCTGTCTTATAGTGTCCACACCTAAAACTTTATAACATTTCCATTAAGAATATGATACACAGTAATTACACATTGAAGGACATACAACTGCCATTCAGACTTCTGGAGTCAGAAAGATCCATCTGCAGATCCGCTTATAATACAAAAAATAACAATACACGGTATTTTGTAGATATATGAGAAAATTTATATTTTTAAAATCTGGAAGCCTTAAATAACAGTATTTTGCCCTTATGTGCACTGTTTTTTAAAAAATATATTCTTGCTATTATAGAGAAAATAATGTAAATATAATATCCATGAAAGAAACACCAGGTACAATGGAATCTTTTATACCTCAAAATAAAAATTAAAGCCATCTACCCACTCATTTCCATACAAATTTAGTGTTAGCAGGATAATGTAAGCGGCCACCATGAATTTTGAGATTCTTGTGAGAAATACAAAAATCTGAGACTACTGGTAAACCAAGAAAAGATTGAGTGATATCACACAATGCTTTTCCAAAGATGAAAAAAAAAAACACTTCTAATTTTGACGGTGCTTTCGCATAATTTTGTAGATTTCATATATCAATTTACAGAGGGACAGATTTATTTTTATGTGGTTTTATACTTTTGGTTACATTAGTCAATAGATAATAAACCAGGTCTGGTTTTAGCAGAATATGATGTACTTTTTAAGTGATAATAGCAAATTTGATTTGTGACTTAGAAAATACTTCACCTGCCCAAAGAAGGGGATCCCTTGTCTAAAGTATGGGTCCACTTTCACGAATGAGAGTTTGGTTATGGTTCTTGTTATTCCAATGGATCCTTTTCCAGTTAATTCTACCTCTGGAAAAAAGAAAAAGAAAAAAATAAGTTTTTTTGGAAGGATGATCTCCCTGAACTTCTTACACTACTACTTCCCTTTCAGTTCATAGTTTGGCAAAGGAAATAAATCCATGTTCATTGTTTTTTCTCCCATACCCAAGTTGCATGCAAACCTGTTCCTTCTTCTTGGACCTTGGCCTCCACTTCAAGTTTCATTTCATATCCTTGTCTCTTCATCTGGAAGATCTTGGTTTTTATTTGCTGAGAGAAGCAGCCCTGGCTGTTCAGCTAGTAGGGGACAAAATAAAATACAAAAACATGATACTGGACAGATCAGTGGTCAATTAATCCAGTGAGATTTTTTGGGGGACAATATAAACTAGGAGTTTTCTATGATAAGAACACAATAAATATTCTCTATGGATTAATTATGATTGCATTTCATAATAGTATCTGGTTTATAATAGATATATTTCTTAGTGTCCGATAGTCCCTAGAGTTAATGAGATAGAAATGCCTTAAAAATTTGTGAGTAATCTTGCCGTAGCAGGGAGCTAACTTTTCACCAAAGTCGAGCTCCCCTTCCATAGTATATAGCTGTTGCTGGGAAGGGGCTGCCCATCTGGAGACCATGTCTCTTACCTCCCTGACACCTAGGAGGGGCCATGTGACAAGTTCTTGCTCATGGAAAGAAGGCAAAACCTATACCCTTTCCATCCAAATTGTAACAGGTATAATGCCTTTTCTTCTTCCTTCATACAAGTAGATGCCCAAGGCAGCTTTGGATGCCAAATATTGGAGATTGCTCAACTTTCATTATTCTGGGAGCTTGGTGAACCAAGAACACCCACAGTGGATAATTACAAGAAATAAATAACTCCCATTGTGCTAAATTGCTGATATTTAAAAATCAGTGTAGCTAACACAGAATTCCCCTATAGATTGCTCTCTTCCTGAGTTAGCACCATGTTGTAATTCACTGCTTATCAACAATGTCTCCATTGTTAGTCCCTAGAAGGAACTGTTTTCCACCTACCTGGTGACTGAATTTCTCACAGACGGCCTGTGATTCCCCACTATAGCAGCTAGAAGGGTTACTGTACTTTCTGCACACTCTCATCATCATATGTCCTGGGACGGGCTTCCCATATGTGTATCTGTCATAAGAACATTGCCGAATGAATCAAGCCGACATCGAACATCCCCATTTTCTACCTATTTCTATTCCCCCCCTTAGTGATAGTATGTTTACCTTCTGTTCTCTCTAATCTCTGCTGGGCTCTCACAGTTTTGAGAGCAAGTAAGCTAAGTTATGACCCTTTTTACAAAATCTCCAGTGCCACAGTCTTCTTTGATCATATCTTTTTTTCCCCTTTTTTATTTTTAATTTCATCTTTAAAAAGATATATTTATTATTACCAAAGCTACACCTGTTCTTAAAAGAAAAAAAAAGTACCAACAAAATGAAAATTAGAGCGAAAATGCGCTCAAGTCTAGTTAGGAATACAAACCATTAGTACAATGGTGTTCCCTTTCATTACTTTCTTCCGATGTGTAGCTCTCTTTATTTATATGGAATTTAACTTGTCTACTTTTTACAAAAATGGGGTTGTGCTATATATATACTTATATGTCATTGATGGTTGATGTGTTTTCAAGGGCATTTGTTTCCTTCCCTACCTGAAATATCCTCTGTATCTTTATTTGCAAGAGTATTGGCTCACCAGTTATGTGGGATCAGGAACTTGGGGGCGATTATTCTGAGACAGTTCAGGGACCCAGCTGAATCATGGTGCATTACATGTGTGGTCTTTAGGCAGGGCTGGTTTCTTCGCTCTGTTCTCTTTCTGCTAGTGCTACCCCTGGACTACAGGAGATGGGAGCATAGGATTTTAGAAACATGAATTTTCAAGGTTGAGAAGGACCAGACTGAGAGATCATGTCCAGTCTCATCAGTAAAAATGGTAGTGCTGAGAGGTATGTGACATGCCTTAAGGAGACCAATGACTCAGCTGAGATTTTGGTAATATGCCTATCTTTACAAATTCTGAATTTAAGCTGTTTTTCCACTAGGCATGCAAGGTCAGGTAAATGATCTGTTGATGATAGAATTTCCTCTACAACCTGGGGAAGGGAAAGTCAGTATACCCTTCAACACTATCCCATGTGTGTGTGTGTGTGTGTGTGTGTGTAGCTTTGTCACTTTCAGAATCAATCCTAGTAGATAGCTTCTCTAGGAACAGTTGCTTGCCCCATGATAGTTATAATAATACTGGTAAGACCACAAAGGAAAATAAGAAGGAAAAATAGAAAAGCAACAGGTGAGGAAGGTTCCAGAGATGGGATGAGCCCATGCATTTAAGGTCTTTGTGCTCTCACTGCTCCTAAAGAAATGAGTCAAAATATCCCAAATGATGAGTCTCCTTTAAGTAATTCTCTCAAAAGATTAAAAAATATGTAAACTCACAGGCCACATACTGACACATTCACGTCTTCTTCCAAGATAGTGATTATCTTTGGCATTGTTATTTGCACTTCAAACTTGGGAAGCACTGTTCATTGGAGATAAAGGAAGTCAGTGATTGTTTTTCAACTTTTGGGGAATTAGTATTTTCAGTAACAATTCCCTAATAATATTTTAGGGCTCTGAATATGCAGCTATACTCTCCAATACAACCACCTTACTACCAATGGATATTCTTTTTTTTTTTTAAGATTTTATTTAATTATTTGAAAGGAAGAGAGAACATGAACAGGGGGAGGGACAAAGGGAGAGGGAGAGGGATAAGCAGACTCCTCACTGGGCAGGGACCCTGGGATCATGACCTGAGCCTAAGGCAGATGCTTAACGGACTGAGCCACCCAGGTGCCCCTCAAATGGATATTCTGATTGAAGGACTGTGACAGATCACTGTGACCTTAATGAATTAGGGAAGACTTATCTAAAACAAGGCTGTTTTACATATTTTTTGAGATTAAAAATTAATACAAAATTAACCAAGCTATATGAAGTTCTATTCACAGATCACTGATGGTCTCATTGGAGTTAGACATAATTGATTCCACTCAAAGCTCAACCTCACACATAGGAAATAGAAGGACTCTAAATAAGCTCAAATTCTAGGCCCTAGAAGTTTAGATTTGAAGACAAATGCTCCATGACTTTTCATAATCCATACCAAATTCCTCCACGGTGAAGGCATGCTCTGTCATTCCACCCGATTCCTTCCACACGACCACCTTATAGGAGCCCTGAAAGGGCTCAGATGAGAGGGGAAAGCTCAATTGCTTGAGACCATTCTCTAATTTGAGTTTCTGCCATTGTGTGATGCGATTTCCTTTCGGGTCCTATGGATACAGTAATTGTAACTTATAATAGAGCTTAGAACATTAGAGACAATAAAAGAAATCTGTGGAAACTCCTATGTTAGCCACAAATAAACCAATGGGGTGGTGGTGAGGGGTGGGGGGGACAGATGAGTTAGAACCATCTAGTGCTATATGAGCTCAAAGGTTTCTCCCTCAATGACAAGTTCCTGGTATATTGTAAGAACCTCTCAAATATGAATATTTTCTCTAAATTTATTTAATTCAGTCTATGGAATGTTTCATGTTGCTTACCTGAATGTATACTAGTGGAATCTGAAAGACAAAAGAGAAATAAAGGGATGTAGGATTATTCTCAAAGAGTCTCAATTCTGATTTATAAGCAAGACAGCTTTATGTAGAATAACTCTATCTGTAGTAAAACAAAAAAAATCCAGGTTAAATTTTACAAAACTTTTAATCTATTTTAAGCAATTAATAAATAATATTAAGAACTTATTAGGCCATCAGCAACAAATATCCATGTGCACAGCCATTCAATAAGAATGGGATTTACTAACATTACTTAAATACTTATGGGCATCCTAGTGAGGAACACTCCTTTGTTAGGAAATTTTATAGGTTAAGAAATAAACACTAACAGAACTATAAGAACCATACTCAGACCCAAATATTGAGATGGTCACAGAATTCTTAGTTCTAAGAAAAAAGAGGAAGAATAGCTCCTCCACTATCAATGGTTAGTCATTTTTATTTTTATTTTTTTTAAAGATTTTATTTATTTATTTGACAGAGAGACACACAGCGAGAGAAGGAACACAAGCAGGGGGAGTGGGAGAGGGAGAAGAAGGCTTCCTGCTGAGCAGGGAGCCCGATGTGGGGCTCGATCCCAGGACCCTGGGACCATGACCTGAGCTGAAGGCAGACACTTAACGACTGAGCCACCCAGGTGCCCCTGGTTAGTCATTTTTAAAAAACTAATATTTATTAAGTGCTTACCATGCGCTGTGCATCATTCTAGGTGCTGGGAGCACATCAATGCACAAAAGAACAATATATCTGCTCTCATGGAGCTTCCATTCTAATAGGGATGGATATATAAGAAAGACACACACACATATATTTGGGAGATACATATTTTATATATACTTAATATTTTATATTTATAATTTGATGTTGATATTTACTTGATGTTCAGTATTTATTTGAGATATATATCAATGATATATCAATCAGATATCTCAAAGATAAAATATATATGTTAAACATATATCTATGTGTATATACATATGTATACACTTGATTTATATTAGGTAATGAAATGCTGAGAAGAAAAAATGAAGCAGGGTAAGGCTGCTAGAGTGACGGATGAGGTGTTTATTTTAGATAGAGGAATGGAAGTAGAAAATAGAAGATCAGCTTCAGGGTTACTGCAACAGCCTTGTTTAGAGGTGATATTGGCCAGGATGAGATTGTGGCAATTCAGGTTGTGAGAAAATAGAAATAGTCTGGATATATTTCAAGCTAACATGATTTTCTGATAAAGTGGATGTAGGTATGAGAGAAAAAGAGAAAACAGGGATTATGCGATAATTTTTTTTTTTTGAGATTTATTTATTTATTTTAGAAGGAGAGAGTGGGAGCGGGAGGAGGGGCAGAGGGAGAGGGAGAATCCTCAAGCCAAGCTCTGAGCACAGAGCCCAAAACTGGGCTCGATCCCAGGACTCTGAGATGATGACCTGAGCCAAAGTCAAGAGTCGGTTGCTTAACCAACTGAGCCACCCAGGTGCCCCATGACAAGCTTTTGTTTTAGGCGTTAGAAGGAAAGAATTGCCTCTGAGATAAGAAGATGTGGTGGAGCAGTAGATTTGGGAGAGAAAAATTAAGACTTGCTGGTTTGATGTCTGCATTAAAGTTGAAAGAGTTATCTCTTATAAATATCAGGTGTTAGTCTCAAAAAACAAACACTGATTACACTCTTCCTTGATAGAAGCGGTTCTGGTAGGTGTGTTTAGAAAAATTCTAAATTTTTGAGAAGTTATTTGATTTTAAGTTATTTCATGGAGTAGGCATGGCTATTGTTTAACATATCTTTCTAATTTGCCTAATGGAGAACTTTATAAAGTGTAAGTTTAATTGTGTGACAACTGACTAAGTACCAGTACCAAGATGGAAAGAATTAGCTACTTCTTTGACCCGGGATTCTGGTTTAAATGAGGATCTTGCACTATTGTAATGCGAGAAATCACTGCTAGTGATACCAGATTCTTCTTTGCCCTGGTCCTCCCCCAGCACCAAAACCAGGCTCCCAGATTGTTTACACAGATAATAATGATTCTAGATAGATATTTGGAGACTCACCAACTCATTCAGGGGGTGAAAATTTTCATCCAACGAGACAACACGAAACTTCACTGAAACAGAAATATTTTCCATGAGTCCCGGAAACCTTAAATCAGGCTTAGCAGCCGGCAAAAAAAAAAAAAAACTGTTAAAGAACCAGGACTATAGAGCCTTTGACTGGGGAAAATGCAGGGGAGGAAGGAGTTGTACTGACTGGAGGGCCTCTCCGTACCTCTCTGCCCTGGTTTGTAGATGGGTTTGTCTGTCTGGACAAAGACCAGACTCTCTTGGTTTTTAACCACCACTGTGGTCCGCCTTCTGAATTCTTGGGTTGGTCCTTTCACTTGGATAGTGAGGAACATGATCTCCTCATTGGACGGTGATCTTGGGACCTGAAATATAGGACAGACCCTGAGAACACATTCAGTCTTGCAAGTTTCCTTCTACACTCTCTGTTCCTCTCCTCCCTGGAGACCTGGCCCCTTTACTTCACTGCACCCCCTCATTTTCATCAGGGGAAGTTGGCATGGATAGGAATTATTTCCATCATTTTACAAATGGGGAGACAGAACAGAAGATGGAGGAAAATACATCAGCAAAAGAGGTCATAAGTGAGACTCACATCTCCTTATAGATCAGCCAATACAGTCTTGATTCAATAATTTTTTAAAAATTTTTTAATTTATTTGACAGAGAGAGAGGGAACACAAGCAGGGGGAGTGGAGAGGGAGAAGCAGGCTTCCCGCAAGGCAGGGAGCCCGATGCGGGGCTCGATCCCAGGACCCCGGGACCACGACCTGAGCCGAAGGCAGACGCTTAACGACTGAGCCACCCAGGCGCCCCTTGATTCAATTATATAATGAACTTTACCAAGTTGATGTTCTGTGCTAACGGGGCACGGTAGAAGCATATTTAAGGCTATGGGAAATGAAGCTACCATATCTTATTGGCTGTAGGCTGTAAGCATTTTACATATGGGCAACTCTGAAGAGATAGTGGATATTTGCTTATAGTAATTTCTACAATTTTCCCTCTTAATATGGGCTGATGTGTTCCTGTCAGACCACCACTGGAGGCTTATATCATGTGTTGGTCTAGTTTGCCTTATTAACATTTTTTCCATTTTAATTTAAGAAGTCACATTTTCCTTTTGTCTAGTGGATACTGCTTTTCCCCCCCTGGCTAATAGAAATTTTCTTTGATCATTAAGTTGATTTTTAATACGCCTTTACGTATTTGTCTCCCATGGTTGGAAATTCATGCATTGCTTCGTACTTTCTATGCATAGTTGCTATATTTAGATTTCTTTCTGAAGTCTTTGCCAGGCTTTCAAAGCTTTATCTTGACTGAATTCTAGATGCCTATGATCCTAACCAGTAGAATCAAGTATATGAAGTCAAATAGGCAAACTCACAGTGAAGGAGACACAGTGGAATAAGTCCTTCTCCACCAGCAGGTCAGTGAAGAGGCTCCTGTTCTCCCTGAGAGACTCCAAGGAAGCACTTACAGTCACTGTCTCATTCAAGTAGCTCAGAAGGAGGCAGCCCTTCTCAGGGGTTTCAGAGTGGAGCAGGGAGGGGACCAGGACCATGTACTGCCTGGGAATGGGGGGAGTCCAGTTAGAGGAGAGTGTAAGAGGAGAGTTATTGTTATCACCAGCACTATTTTCCATCATAATGATTGTTACTATCATTCGTTTGATACCAAGAGAGGATATATTGAAGAACATGACATTGATCTCTGCTGTTGAATGGCATGCATGAAAATTATTCCCTGTTCCATCATCAGTGCCATGGCAATGAACATTTTGCTGGAAGTGAGCTTTAAATAAATTAAAACTTGCTAGGATACCTCACTTTAAGGAACACAATATGTGAGCATCTGAATTCAAATAAAATATATGGTAATGATGTTTATTCATGTTGTAAATCTATTTTACACTAGGATTGCTGTAAAAAGCAAGCAAATCTCAAGAGAGGCACTATAAAAATCAATCAATAAACAGTATTTTCATTGGTTATATATATTCAACAACCCTGTGAAAATGGTATGGCAAATACTTTCTTCCACTTTACAGATATGGAATCTGAGGCTCAAAGAAAGTGAGTCATTAGTTTAAAGTCTCAGTTGTGGTAAGTAACTAATGAAATCTTCATGTTACTTAACCCTGGCTGTTTGCATTTTAAATATTTGCCTTTCAGCTCATGGCTAGACAATGGTTCCACCCAAAAATGGCCTTCTAGTGATGGAATTTTGGGTCTTGGTAACTCAATGAGCAGAACAGAAACTTTGCCAATACCCTCATATATAATTTTATTGACTATGTAGTTTTCAAACATTTTTGCTCACAGAACTCCTAAAATAATTTTTAGACACTATGCATTCCTTACATTTTTTCAAGTAAACATCTATATTTTTATCACAAATAATAGCAAAAGATATTATTTTTGATGACATTTTAAGTTAAATCTTAGTCTTCTATAAGTTTTCGATGGATTCTTAAATATCATAGTGATAAGATACCCAGTATGACCTTCTTAAAAAATACATCAAAAGGTTCTTTTTGTATGATCAGAAATTTAACATCTTTCCTTTTTTTCCTCCTTAAACTTGAATTACCATGCCACTTACAACATAGAAGTTTAGCCTATGATTTTTTATGCTTTGAAATATTTTTATGGATGACTCTTAGTTCTTTATTAAGTATATATATGTGTATATATATATATAGACATATACTCATATATATGTAATATTATATATGGGTGCTTAATTTAACATTAATTCTTTATGTGACCATAAAGCTTTTCTTCTGGATTGAATTATTTTCAAGTCTTACTAGTATATAACTGATCAAAACAAAATAAATGTATTATAATATTCACACATATTAGATATAAAATAAAAATATTTTTGAAACACATTTTTAATAAGAACAATGAGCTGTTTTTATGTATCCATGGATGGATATTCCTTAATTGCAAGAATTGAATGAGGCTTAACATTAGTTCTGTTGCTGTTTTTAGTTTGTAGGGACATGAGTGCCATGAAAAATTGTTTACATAAAGTAAATAAAATACAGATAAAACAATTATATCATTGTTGCCAGTTCTTGGAACTCCTTCTGCATTAGGTACCAAAAATCACCCAGTACCTATTATCAAGAATTACTTCTAATCATCTATCAGTGGGTATTTCCTTTAGATCCCCCTTCAACTTTGTTGAAACAAAGAATTCATCACCACATAATCTGCAAAAGAATTTTCTCCCTCATTGTTAGAATCCTTTGCTTTCTCAACATCAGCATCAGTATTTCAAATTGTTCCCTTATTAGTATTTCAAATTATTCCACCTTATAGATTTTTATACTCCAGGACAATGCTTCATAGTAACATCTGATTGAGGGAGAGGTTTGTCTTTCTTTTACAAAGTGGAAGATGGGCAATTAAGAAAGAAGTAAGGAAGGATAAATAGCATGGTCTCGAGCAAATCATTCTGAATGTGAGGATCTGAAAATTGTTTCCTTTATAAGTATCAATTGCCAATGCCCCTTTGAAAGTCTTTGTATATCCCTAGAAAATTTAGAAAGTCAGGGATTCAGAGTTGGAGAAAAATAGTTAAGAATAAGTAAAGAATGAATAAACCAGATTTATGAAATCTCATCATTGGAAGAGACTTTAGAGATAAGAAGGTGACAGTTTTATGGGAAAGACAAATGAATCGTCTAAATGAGAATCAAAGGAATCTTTTTTAAGGAAAGGATTCTTCATGTTCTCTGTGAAACTCACGGTTTTCCAGAGACTGAGGCATCTGCAGGCAGGAAGACCAGAAGGAGGAGAAAAAGGTTTGGATGAACTAGTTTGTTCTTCCCCATGCTGCAGGGAAAATGGCCCTGAGGAGACCAGACTGTATTGTACCCTGCTCCCTGCAACTGGTCTGGTCCCAAACATTCCTCAGAGCAACTAGGCTTTATACTGCTCCTGGTGCAAACAGGAAGTTCCACCCACACATGGTGTCTAAACAAAGTAGAGGTTTCTGACCGGTCTCTGAAAGGGTCATTGCTCTCAGGGGCCTAATTACAGTCAAGGTTATTTCCGGATGGGCTGAATAGAATTCCTGGAGGGATAAAATCCACATTACCGTTAGTGCTCACTTTCTCTGGGTTTTACTGTGAAGCAGCTAATCAGCTTTTCAACCCCTTCTCTCTCTTACTCCCTCGGTCCACTTCCCCACTGCTCCTTTTATGGTTTTCCTCACATCTCTTGCCTGAATAGTTGGCAAGGGAAGCTACAATTTAAGCAACACTGGACAGGCTCAAAATAGCTATTTCACTTCAAGTCAGCATGCCTGCAAGTCCTCCATTAAATATGCTTACTCAAATGTTGAAGCACTTTCAGAATTCAATAGTTCCCTATGGAAATGGTATTGGATTACAGTAATAGGTTTTTGACCTTAGGGATATTACCTGATTGTGGATGAAGAGCCAGACCCTGGAAGAATGATGATAGAAAATATTTTCCTGTATTAAGAAAGTGAAAAGATGAAAAAAGAAGTAGCAGGACCTCAAAAAAAAAAAAAAAAGCTTTGACCTACTGTGCATAACAAAGAACCCAATTTATCATCTACTATACAAACAAATTTTGTTACAGTCTTCTAAATATGCTACTCCTCAACAATCCCTAATCAGATAAACTATTTCATCCATCCATTCATCTGGTTGTTTTATAAGTAATTATTGAGCCTAGTAAGGCTAGGTATCATGCAAAATTATGGAGATGGAGTGGTCAAATATGTAGAAACAGATATGCACTAAAAGGTCTTATGTTCTATGAGTGTGAAAGCAGACAAATAAGCAAAGGATAAAAATACAGTAGGCAAACAGTATTTATTTGGACCCCTGAAATACAAATGTTTATTTACTTGTCCAAAAGATTCCTTAACTTTTCCTCATTTAAAAAATTCTTTTCTTTTTTGCTCTTCAGCTTGGGTGTTTTCTATTACTACCTTGTCTTCAGATCTTTGATATATTTTTCTGCATCTCCTAATCTACTCTTGATTTCCTCTAGTGTATTTTTATTGGTTATTGTGTTCTTCAACTGTGATCGGTTCTTTTTTATATTTTGTATCTTTTTATTTGGGAATAGCAGTGCACTGAGTCATTCATGAATCCAGCATTGCCAGGATCACCTTTTGGACATGTTCCTATATGGAGTGTATAACATGCAGCACAAAGCACTAAATATGGTGCTTTACTAAAATCAATGGTATGGTTTAATTCACTCAGATATCACTATTACCAACAACTGTTGTGCATGTTTCCTTTAGGAGTGTGTCACGCACGGCACATACTGCTGATCAATGTGTACACTGAGATAGCACTCTACTGATTCTTTCAAGCGTCTAGCACTCTTAGAAATATCTTTTGTGCATGGGCTTTTATGGAATGTTACCTATCTATTTACTTTTTGAGTATAGTTGACATACCCTATTACATTGGTTTCAGGTGTACAACATAGTGACAAATTGTGGACATTATGCTATGTCCACAAGTGTCAGCCATCTGTCCCTATAGATTGCTATACAGTATCATCGATGATATTCCGTATGCTGTGCCTTTTATTCCTGTGACTTATTCCTTCCATAACAGGAAGCCTGTACCTCCCTCTCCCCTTCACCCATTTTGCCCATCATGCCCTCCCCAACTCCCACTGGAGAGGGGAATACAGTTTGTTCTCTGTATTTATAGGTCCCATTCTTCTTTTATTTTTCATACATTTTTTTAAGGATTCCACTTATGAGTGAAATCATATGGTATTTGTCTTCCTCAGTCTCAGAGACTGAGCATAATACCCTCACTTAGGGTAATACCCTCAAGGTCCATTCATGCTGTCTCAAATGGCATGATCTCATCCTTTTGGTAGCCAAACATTATTATCGAAATTCAGGATGCCGTGAGACCACATAAGAGGGGCACATAACCCATTCTTGGGCTTGGAAAGGAAATCTATGGCAAGGTCAATTTTTAAAAAATATTTTATTTATTTATTTGACAGAGAGACACAGCGACAGAGGGAACACAAGCAGGGGGAGTGGGAGAGGGAGAAGCAGGCTTCCGGCTGAGCAGGGAGCCCGATACGGGGCTCGATCCCAGGACCCTGGGATCATGACCTGAGCCGAAGCACATGCTTAACGACTGAGCCGCCTAGGCACCCGTACAGCCAAATTTTAATTAAGCTCTGAAGTATGAGTAGTGTTTAGCCAGAGGAAAGAAGCAGATGAAAAATGTATTCTTAAGCACCTAAGGAATGACTTATACAAAGGCTCAGGAGGTGAGAATAATCATGACACATTCAGTGAAATGAAAAGTACTTGGTTTAGAAAAAAAATGCCCATGTATTCAGGAAAGTGGTTAAGCTGGCCTCAAATCAAAAAGGAACTTGTTGGCACTATTAAGGTGCTTGGGGAGTGATCAGTGGAGTCACTTCTCTGGCTTTGCTTCTCGGAAAGATCACTTTTACTGAAATTTGGAAGACTGACTGAAAGGAGACAATCCAGGAGGCAGAGAGTCCAATTTGGGAATTAATTCAATTATATAGGTGAGAGATGATGGTAATTTTGAACTAGGGCATTCACGATCACATTAGAAAAAGATTGATAGATTTATATCATATTTAAGAGTTCTATACAATTTTGAAGTATTTCGCAAATACTTACTGTTAAAAAACTGAAGTAAAAGGATAAGATAGGAAAGAAAGTAGGGGAAAGAAGAAAGGCAGTTCCTGGAAAAGAAAGCAAGGGAGCAAAATGCAGGAAAACTCATGCCATTAAAAACAAGGGAGGATTATTCGGGAATTGCGGAAATAATAGGATTAGGAGGTATATGGGTTTTAACAGAAATACATAGAAAAAATGTTTCCATTGTATTGGTATAGTGCTTGCCAGGGACTGAATATAGCTCCTCTAGTGGTAACAACTGTTACACTTGGTTTACTTCGGGTAGGTGAAGAGAACATTCAGGATAGTGTAGCTCCTGATAGTGAAATCAAGGACATTTCAGCTGCTTACGTGTTAACCGCCTTCAAAGCCAGAAAGCTTAATGAATGGCCTACTGTATTCACTCTATCAGAGAGTGCATTTGCTTTGTCTTGGCGCGAGTACTCTGAGGAAAATTTGGGAGTTCGGACACTATGTATCTCCAGAGTCTCTCAAATATCAGAGTGTTTCTCCTTTGTGCTCTCATTAACCTTCCTTAATTTTTGTTGGGAAAAATATTTGAATGTACAAAGATAAACAGCGTAACACACCCTCAGATTGCTTCTATTCAAACAATATGCTTGGCATAGTTTCTCAAAATTATCAAAAAGCTTAATGTCTTATCTTTTAAGTTAAAGTCCATTTGTTCCTTTGTTTCTAAGGAGTACTGATATCTGCAAATAATCTGTTTTATGGGATTTTACGTTGCGATACAGAGGAATAAGTGCCTGAATTAAAGCAACTTATTACAAACAATAGAACTCAGTGACTGTCCTTACAATACTTTTGGGCACATAGAAGTATTTTTGTATGATGAGTCCATAGTGAATTTGCTAGGGCAAAGAGTGTACACCTTTATTTTTTAGAAGATTTTATTTATTTATTTGACAGAGCAAGAGAGCACAAGCAGGGGGAGCAGCAGAGGGAGAGGGAGAAGCAGACTCCCCACTGAGCAGGGAGCCTGACACGGGGCTCGATCCCAGGACCCTGAGATCATGACCCGAGCCGAAGGCAGAAGCTTAATGACTGAGCCACCCAGGCGCCCCGAGTGTACACCTTTAAAACTTTGTAGTATTGTCACGTCAGCTTTCTAAAATGACTTTGCCAATTATCTTTTTTTTAAAGATTTATTTATTTATTTACTTATTTGAGAGAAAGAGTGAGCAGAGAGAGAGAGAGAGAGAGAGAGAGAGAGAGAGAGCATGAGCGGGGGGAGGAGCCAGATTCAGGACTCGATCCCAGGACCTTGGAATCATGACCTGAGCCAAAGGCAGATGCTTAACTGACTGAGCCACCCAGGCGCCCCTTGCCAATTATCTTCTACCAGCAATGCCCAAGACTACTTTTCCACATCTTTTAGAATTTTCCCAATCTGATAGGGAGGGGTGCATTATATATTTCTTTTCTTTTGTAAGGATATGATTACTAGTGATGTACTGCATCATTGTCACTTGTAGGAAATCTGTTGCTTGCACATTAACTTCGTCTAGGGCTTTTATTTTCTGATTAAGAAGTCCTTTTGCATCCCAAAATTGTAAAAAATATTCTGCTATATTGTTTTCCTGACTTAAGTATTTGCATTTTATATTTTTATCTTTAACTATATGCAGTTCATTTTTGAATATGAAGGAAGGTAGGGGATATGTTGCAGGGTGGATTTTCCTTTGGTGAATGAAAAATTGTGTGTGTGTGTGTGCCATGTGAATCTACTTTGTTCTCTGAGGCTCTCATGTTCACTGTTGAACTTTTTAGTGTCAGAAACTTCATTTTATTTATTTATTTGGGAAAGAGGGAGAGAAAGGGAGAGAGACAGGGATGGGGGGAAGGGCAGGGGGAGAGGGAGAGAGAGAATCTTAAGCAGGCTCCACGCCTAGTGCAGAGCCCGATGTAGGGTTCGATCTCACGACCCTGAGATCATGACCTGAGCTGAAATCAACAGTTAGATGCTTAACTGACTGAGAGCCACCCAGGCACCCCAGAACCTTCATTTTAGAGAGTTATATTTAGTCTAGGAGGAAACAGTGGAGTCAGATTTTAAGAATAGGAAAAAGGTGAAATTATATGTCAAGCTTTAATTACTGAGATGTTAAAGACAATACTAACAACAACAGAGGTGATAGCTAGTAATTACATAGTACACACTATACGGATGAACTGAGTAATGTTCTAAGAGCTTTAAATGTTCTAATTTATTTGTTTTTTGTCATGCCCAAAGGTTATTTAACCATTAGTTGAATTGTGGGTTATTTAAATAACCCACAATTTCTAGTACTACTATAGCAATGTTTAAAAAATAAATAATGGAATATATTTTGTAAGATATTATTAAAAGCTGTTAAGTTGTAAAAGTCATTGTTCTTATAATTCATGTGTTTTCATGGCAAGTTACAAATATGTAGTCTCATCACTTAATTTGAAATAATACAGTATAATTTGGAGGTAAAATCATGTTATTTACAAAGCAAAGAGTATGAAAAAATGGTGTTCCTTTAATAAGTGTGTGTATATAAAATTCTGGTTTTCAGGGTTTGGTAACTGCAATATTGTGATTTATAAGAATATGCATTTGGTCATTCAGATGACCAAATATACATTTCCCATTTATATTTGGTCTTTGTCTATGGTTCCTGACTCACAACTCCCAACCCTTGGAATTTCCTAATGTTGAGAGTGACAAATATGTTTCTTTTTATGTTTATGAGATGACTTTTAAACCCCACCTAAGGGTGGGGGGCTGATTGCCAGGAGAACTAATCATGTGATTAGAACATTGGAACTTTCAGTCCTCTACTCCCATACCCTGATGCTTGGGGAGGGGAGAGGGACTGAAGGTTGAATCAATCACTCGTGGCCAATGCTTTAATCAATCATGACTATGTAATGAAGTCTCCATAAAAACCCAGGAGAATTGGGTTTGGAGAGCTTCTTGGCTGGGCTGGAGAGCCAAGAGGATGCTGTACTCAGAGAAGGCATGGAAACTCCACACCCCTTTCCACATACCTTGCCCCAGACATCTTTTCCATTTGGCTGTTCCTGAGTTACATCCTTTTATAATAAACTGGTGATCTAGTAAGTAAAATGTTTCTCTGAATTCTGTGAGCTGCTCTAGCAAATTAATCTAACCCAGTGAGGGGGCCATTGGAACCTCCAAACTGTAGTCAGAAGCATAGGTAACAGCCTGAGCTTACAACTGGTGTTTGAGGTGGTGGTGATGGAGCAGTCTTGTAGGACTGAAACCTTAACCTGTGGAATCTGGTGCTATTTCCAGGTAGATAATGTCAGAATTGTGTGGAATTATACAACACCCAGCGGGTACCTGGAGATTTGCTTGTATGTGTGTGGGGGGGCGGATTGCCCCTTCCCCATTAAAATTGGGTCCAGGAGCCCAAAAAGAGCAATGATCATGAATAACTTTACTAATTAGTTAGACATAATGATGTAATTTTCCCACATAATTAAAAAGAATGGTGTAGACTGCTAACATTTTAATTTTTTGGTAATTGTTTATGTTGCAATTTTCTTTTCTTTTTTGTTTTTGTTTTTGTTTTGGATATATACTCAAAAGTGAGATTGCTGGATCATATGGTAGTTCTATGTTTAGATGTTTGAGGAACCACCATGCTCTTCCCCAGAGCAGTTGCACTGTTTTACAATGCCACCAACGGTGGTCAGAGTTCCAGTTTCTCCACATCCTCATTTTTGTTTGTTTGTTTGTTTTTGATAGTAGCCATCCTAATGGGTGTGAGATAATATATCACTATGGTTTTGATTTGCATTTCTCTGATGATTAGTGATGCTGACATGTTCTTGTGTGTTTATTAGCCATCTTTGGAGAAATGTTTTGCAAGCTTTTTGCTCATTTAACAAATCTGGTTATTTGATTTTTTTATTGATGAGTTGTAGGACTTCTTTATATATTATAGATATTAACCCCTAATCAAATATATGATTTGCAAGTATTTTTTGTCATTCCATAGAATGTGTTTTCACTCTGTTGATCATGTCCTTTGATGTACAAAAGTTTTTAAGTTTGATGTAGTCCCAATTACCTGTTTTTGCTTTTGTTGCCTGTGCTTTTGGTGTCATAGCTAAAAAAGAAATCATTGCCATGTCCAATGTCATAAAGCTTTTCCCATCTGTTTTTTTTCTAGGAGTTTTATAGTTTTAGGTCCTACATTTATTTCTTTAACCCAATTTGTATTAATTTTTGTATATTATATAAGACAAGGGTCCAACTTCATTCTTTTGCATGTAGATATCCAGTTTTCCCAACATCATTTGTTGGAGACTGTATTTTCCCTCTTGAGTGGTCTTGGCACTGTTGTTGAAGACCATTTGATCATCTGTGTGAGGATTTGTTTTTGGGCTCTCTATTCTCTTTCATTGATCTCTTTATCTATCTTTATGCCAATACCACACTGTTTTTGATTATTGTAGTTCTGTAATATTTTGAAATCAAGAAGTGTGAATCCTCCAAATTTATTCTTCTTTTCAAAACCATTTTCACTCTCCAGGGTCCTTTGAGATTCCACATGAATTTTGTTATGGATTTTCTTCTAAAAGTATGGTTTTACTATTCTATACATTTTGCTTTACATTTTTTCCATTAAAATATATATTGAAGATAACTATCCATGTCAACATAAATGTCTATATTAAGAGAGATATATTCATTTGAGATACTTGATTTATTACATTTATATTGTAATTAATCAATGCCATATTGATATTCAATGTTTTTTTGTTATTCTAGTTATTGCATTAATGAGCATCTGTGTTTGTTTTTTTTAATTTAAATTCAATTACTTAACATATATTATTTGTTTCAGGGGTACAGGCCTGTGATTCATGTCTTATATAATACCCAGTGCTCATTATAACACAAACCCTTACCAGGAATGGCCAGCAATCCCTGTAGCAATGGATGAAAGATTACTCCAAACTGCTGTGAAAGAGAGGAGAAGGCAAGGGAGTCAACGTTCAGAGATGAAGATGCTTTGCTCTTCTTTGCTCCCGCTTTTATTGGTCCTTCAGGATCATCACAAATCCTTATCACTGTTTCTCAAGCACGTGATGTGTGACAAGGGGTCTTACTGAAACTAGGAGGATCTGTTTATGGGAAAGATACATATGCTAATCTGCATACTCTACTAAACATAGCCTAAGGGACAATGCATACGCAGCTGTTTGGACTAAGAAAGCTTCAGGGAAAGCAACTCCCTGTGGCATTCCTATGCAGAGTGGTCATGCAGGCCTCAGCATTCCAAAGGCCCATGTCCTTCTCCAAAATCTTCCATTGCCCTCAGCAGCCTCTGTGTTACATTTTAGCAAGCCAGGTATTATGGCTGATTTCATGCTCTACATTAACCCCAACATACCCTCCCCAGTGTCCATCACCCAGTTACCCTATCCCCCCACCACCCCTCCCCTCCAGCAACCCTCAGTTTGTTTCTTATGATTAAGAGTCTCTTATGGTTTATCTCCCTCTCTGGTTTCATCTTGTTTCATTTTTCCCTCCCTTCCCCTATGATCTTCTGTCTTGTTTCTTAAATTCCACATATCAGTGAGATCATGTGATAATTGTCATTCTCTGATTGACTTATTTAACTTAGCATGATACCCTCTAGTTCCATCCATGTCATTGCAAATGGCAAGATTTCATTTTTTTTTTTGATGGCTGTGTAATAGTCCATTGTATATATATACACCACATCTTTTTTTTTTAAGATTTTATTTATTTATTCATGAGAGAGAGAGAGAGAGAGAATGGCAGAGGGAGAGGCAGGCTCCCAAGGAGCAGGGAGCCCAATGCAGGACCCGATCCCAGGACTCCGGGATCATGACCTGAGCTGAAGGCAGATGCTTAACCATCTGAGCCACCCGGGCGCCCTATACACCACATCTTCTTTATCCATTCATCTGTTGATGGACTTCTGGGCTCTTTCCATAGTTTGGCTATTGTGGACATTGCTGCTATAAACATTGGGGTGCAGGTGCCCATTTGGATCACTACATTTGTATCTTTAGGATAAATAGCCAGTAGTGTAATTGCTGGGTCATAGAGTAGCTCTATTTTCAACTTTTTGAGGAACCTCGATACTGTTTTCCAGAGTGGCTGCACCAGCTTGCATTCCCACCAACACTGTAAGAAGGTTCCCCTTTCTCTGCATCCTCGCCAACATCTGTCATTTCCCGACATGTTAATTTTAGCCATTCTTGACTGGTGTGAGGTGGTATCTCATTATGCTATTGATTTGTAGTTCCCTGATGCCAAGTGATGTTGAGCACTTTTTCATGTGCCTGCTGGCCATTTGGATGTCTTCTTTGCAGAAATGTCTGTCATGTCTTCTGCCCATTTCTTGATTGGATTATTTGTTCCTTTGGTGTTGAGTTTGATAAGTTCTTTATAGATTTTGGATACTAGCCCTTTATCTGATATGTCATTTGCAAATATCTTCTCCCATTCTATCAGTTGTCTTTTGGTTTTGTTGACTGTTTCTTTTGTTGTGCAAAAGCTTTTTATCTTGATGAAGTCCCAATAGTTCATTTTTGCCTTTGTTTCCCTTGCCTTTGGCGATGTGTCGGGAAGAAGTTGCTGTGGCAGAGGTTGAAGAGGTTGCTGCCTGTGTTGTCTTCAAGGAATCTGATGGATTCCTGTCTCACATTTAGGTCTTTCAACCATTTTGAGTCTATTTTTTTGTGTATAGTGTAAGGAAGTTGTCCAGTTTCATTCTTCTGCGTGTGGCTGTCCAATTTCCCCAATACCCTTTGTTGAAGAGACTGTCTTTTTTTCCACTGGACATTCTTTCCTGCTTTGTCAAAGATTAGTTGACCATAGAGTTGAGGGTCTATTTCTGGGTTCTCTATTCTGTCCCATTGATCTATGTGTCTGTTTTTGGAGCATCTGTGTTTTTGAAGAGTAGTCTGAAAGGTAAATTACTAGAAGTACACATATTGGATCAAAGGGTTAAAGCTTCACAAGGGGAAGGATTTTGTTCATTGCTATATCCCCAGATCCTAGAACAGAACAGTACCTGGTATGTACTAAGTATTTAATAAATATGCATTTAATGATTATATATATCCTAAATTCCTAAGATATAATTCTTTTTTTTTAAGATTTTATTTATTTATTTGATGGAGAGAGACAGCGAGAGAGGGAACACAAGCAGGGGGAGTGGGAGAGGGAGAAGCAGGCTCCCCGCTGAGCAGGGAGCCCGATGTGGGGCTCGATCCCAGGACCCTGGGTTCATGACCTGAGCTGCAGGCAGGCGCTTAAGGACTGAGCCACCCAGGCAACCCCCCCCAAGATATAATTCTTGAGCTCAGTCTCAAAAATTGAGAAGATATTTGCCAAGCAGACCATTGCAGACACAGCTCATTGGCTTAAGTACTCACGCGATATCCTTCTCCCTAGCCATGTTCAAGCTATGGGTCTAGCTTGATCTAGTCTGACCAGTGATATATAAGTGGAAAACTGTTGGAGAGTGGGCTTATGGAAAACTTTTGCTCTCTTAATAAAAAGAGAAAGTTTTAGTAGTCACACAATGAATGTCTTTCCTCATTCTTCCTGTATGGAAAATGGATGTGATGCTTGAAAATTCAGTGACCATCTTGAGATGATGAAACAACAGCAGGAGGATGAAGGTCTGCCCGCTAAGTTCAAAAGACAGAAAGGGCCTTGGTCTCTGCCAGCGTTATTGGGCAATTGTATCAACCTTGAAATGTCAACCTATGGACTTCTTTCTTATTTGTTTAAACAACTACTAGTTGCTTTTCTGTTATTTATTGCCAGAGGGATTCCTAGCTGATACAGAGACAGATGCAAAATATATTCTAAGTAGATAGGTCAGTGTGATGAAAAGCATGGGCTTTGAAACAACACGGGGTATTAGGTAATCTGTAAGTACAGAAAGGAGTTCAGCTTGGCTGGGACCTAGGGATAAGACCAGAGAGAGAGTTAGAGCCTTTTGTGCCATAGGGAAGAATTTGGATTTCATTCTGTAGACAACTGTGTAGAAATGAGTTAGACATGGGAGAAGCATGATCACTCTGGTAAGAAGGTGGCACACACGTTGGAGTTGAGTCATGTAGGGGACAGAGAGACCAATTAGGAGGCTATTTCAGTGTTTGCAGTGGGAAAAAAAAATAAGATCCTAAAGTAAGGTTGAGACAGTGGGGAGAGGGGGAAAAATATGGATTTGAAGTATACTGAACATGACTTAATTACTAGCTTAATATCGACGGGCATAGTGGAGAAAAGCTATATTACTGCATTTTATCACCTCTAAGACATCATTAATATAAAGGACACCATTATCTAAGGTGCTGTTTAAAGAAAAGAACATCATCTAATTAAATTATGATACACTACTGTTATAAAACACATTCTGATTTCAGAGATGTGGAAAGATGCATATCTTAGAATCACTGAAAGTTGGTAATAGCTAATGTTTGAAAGTACTTTGTGCCAGGCATTGTGCTGAGCATCTTGCTTTAATTATTTCACTTAATGTGTTCAAAAATTTGTGAATTGTTTCTGAGTATGGAAAAACAAGAAACTCAAACTTCTTTTTATGAACTGGGTATAACATTGATGCACAGACCTGGCAAAGATGACATACAAACTAATCTCACTCAGGAATATTGATAACATGTCTTAAGTGAAAAGTTAGTGAACATGATCCAACAACACATCAAAGAAGTACTGATTCTATATCATGACCAAGTTGATTTCATTTCTGTAGATGTAGGAAGAGATTTGAAAAATAGCCACTCTTTATAAAAACTCAGTAAAAGAGTAATGAATGGTTAATTCCATAATTATACATATATATTATCTTTTCCTCACAGCCAGGATCATGCTTAATCTGAAAACATTAAAGTATTTACAAAACAGAAGAAAGACGACAAAAAAGCTATCTTTACTATTCTAAGTTTGTTCTACACATTTCAGCAAACACAAATAAAGTAAAATAGAGGTATTAAGTATAAAAGGAAAAGATGAAATGATGATTATCTGAATATGAGATAATTTATACCTGGAAAATATAAGAGAACCAACTAAGAAACTACATCAAACAATAGGAGAATCAGTAAATTAGCTGGACATAAAATTAATATGCAGCAATATTTGTCAATATAGAAAACATCTATCAAAACTAAATTACAAAAAACCCTATAATTGCACAAATTATTTGACTCAGCGGTTGTATTTCTAAGAAATCAGTCTGTTGTTTTATTTGCAATCTTGCAAAGTGGTGTATGTCCAAGTTTATTCATTGCTGTATTGTTTGTGGTAGTAAAAGACTGGAAACAGCCCAAATTTACATCAGTAAGCAGCAGGTTAATAAGATATGGGACATGCATACAATGTAATGTTGTGAAGCTGTGAAAAAAATCTCCACTGATACGGAAACATGTTTAAGATATGTGAAAATAAAAAGTGAGTTTATGTTACCTTTTATGTTAACAAGGAGGAAATAGGAGTGAAAAATCATATTTGTTTGGGTATTGACATTTTGGAAAGTTACATAAAACACTAAAAAAAGGGTTGCCTGAAGTGGGGAATGAGTGAAAAGTAGGCAAATCTGGAGCAAGGGTGAGAAGCCAGCTTTTCACTGTATAGCTTTTTTTTTTTTTTAAGATTTATTTAGATTTAGATTTAAGATTTATTTCTTTATTTTAGAAAGAGAGTATGCACAAGTTGGGGGGGGGAGAGGGAGAGAGAGAATCTCAAGCAGGTTCCCCGCTGAGCATGCAGCTTGATGCAGGGCTCCATCCCACAACATGGGATCCCACAACACTGAGATCATGACCTGAGCTGAAATCAAGAGTTGGAAGCTCAACCAACTGAGCCATTCAGGCGCCTCCTCTGTATAGCTTTTTATGTGTTCTAGTGTTTGAACCATGTGACTGCTACCCATTTAAAAAAAAAACAACAAACCATACAGGAAACATTTTAAGAAAACAAACTAAGTGACTTTTGAAAAGTTGGCTGAACCTTGAAAATTTTCATCCAAATTATCTGAAAAATATCTTTAGCTGCACAATTCATAGACTCATAACAAAAACTAATTTGTGCAGATTCACGATGGCACTTTGTGTAAACAAGTCACTCATTTCACCATCATTTGTTGCCCACTTACTCTGTATGGAGAGCTCTTTGATTCCTGAAGTTGAAAAGCTCTGAGAGAACATCACCTATTGATTGACAGATGAATAAATAAATGATGACACTGTTGTGCGTCAAGTGCCTTGAAAGACTTACTAGCGTGTTGGGGAAGTGGTAGGGGGGCACCTGAATCTCACAGAGAGAAAAAGCTCCTGGGGATATACTCATGGATCTGAATTTAGAAGGAAGAGCAGAAGTTCTTCAGATGATAGAGTAGGAAGAGGAGACAAACACATGGGGGTGTGAAGGGCATGGTCTTCCCGATGCCTGGCACACAGTCAAGGCCACATGTGAGGAGCACAAGTGGGGGAACTGGGAGCAGAGAAGGAGGCAGGGGGACCAGAACGTAGGGATCTGGGGCTAAGCTAAAGGTCTTCACCAAAGGATTCTAAAACAGAGAAGTGATACGATCAATTTTGTGCTCCAGAACTATCATCCTGGTAGCCATGTGGAACAAAGATTGGCAGGTATCCAGAAAAAGCAGGGACATTTGGCTGATCCCTGAGTAAGAACTCGCCAGGAAAAGATTAGAGAAAAGGAGATTTCCAGGCAAATGGGTTAGTACCTCTGAATGACAAAAGGCCTTGGAGCATTTAAGACACTGAAGAAAGCCAGCGTGAATGGAGCACAGTGGGTAGGGAGGATAGTGACATGAGTTTGAAGAGAAAGGTCTGGATCATGCAAGGGCATTGGGTATTACTCCAGTTGTAATGAGTAGCCACTAAAAGCATTTAAGCAAAAGAGTGATATACTCATAGACATTAAAAAAATCATGATTGCTATGTAGGGAATGGATTTAAGAGACTAAGAAGATGAGTAAAGAGATCAGAAAGGAGGTTCTTACAGGGTTAAGAGATGATGGTGTTTCAGGTTAGAATCTAGAACGGAGGTAGAGAGAGTAAATTTAGCTGATTAAGTCATGATCCCGTCATTACCAAGACAATTCACATAGGAGGAGAGGAAAAGTGAGGAGACAGGGGCAAGAGTTGATGTGTAGGTAAGACATTCAAGTAGAAATGTGTAGAAGACATTTACATCCTTAGTAGGAATATCCCAGACTCTGTTCTTACTGTAGGTGGCATAAGTTTAAATTTCTCCCATTTTTGGCAATATTAAATTTGATCACTTGATTAAGGTGATATGTGCCAAGCTTCTGGCCTATAAAGTTATTTTTTTCCTTTAAAATTAATAAATATTTTATGTGCTATCAGACTATGTAAATGTCTTGCTTTTCATCAGAATTTCAATGCATTCTTTTATTTGTTTATGCCAATATGGAGTCATGGCTTCCTGTTTTATTTAATGGGTTATAATCTCTTATTATCATTATTTGGATGCTAAATTGTTTCCCATTTGGCCACTTTTTAAGCTGGCTCCTGAGTCCTTTTGACATGTCCTCATCATTCTTTGAACAATTCTTTATTTTCAGGTCTGGAATATTTCAGGCTCATCTTATAATTTCCCTTCTCCAAAACTGGAATCATCATTTCTCTAAGAACTTACACTTTCTTGCTGTTTTTAGAGGATAATATTAAAAATAAAAAACTGGGCTGTAGGTATGCCAAGCTCTCTCAGCAAACAGAGCTAGGCCATGTATGTATGTTTAGACATACATACATACGTACTCTGATTGGTTTCATACCCTGATACCTTCTATATTCCACAGATAGACTACCCCATCTAAAAGAACACCTTCCTCATCTTATTCTGGCTCTGATGGCTTGAACCAGACCACCCTCCTTGGTGAACATCTCGCATTGTAGGGTCATACACCCCGCTTTCTATCTTACCCCTATCTTTTTAATTCAGTGTGGTAGCCAACTTGCCTGGCTCCATCTAGTGGCACTAGACTGAATTGTTCAGGAAATGAAGGGAAGAGGTAGCTAACTTACTTTGTGACTTCCTGCATTTTCCAAATTTACTTTAGTAGATGCGTGATGCTTACAAAATAAGAAGAGAATAAATAAACTGCCAAAACAGACATAGGCCTAGAAGATATATATATAGGATTATCTTGGTAAAGTGTATTATTCTGTAGGGGCAAGAATGTAAGGTTAATTTTTCAGGGAATGCTTAATTAGTAACTAGTTAAATAGAAAAAAAATAGTTGCAAAAGAAAAGAGAGAAACAGGATGGTAGGTAGGGTGAATGAGCGAAAGGAAAGTTTATTTTTTTAAATTTTTTTTAAAGGTGTCTAGTGTGTAAAGATTTTTTTTTTAAAGATTTTATTTATTTATTTGAGAGAGAGAGAATGAGAGATAGAAGCACAAGAGGGAAGAGGGTCAGAGGGAGAAGCCGACTCCCCGCTGAGCAGGGAGCCCGATGTGGGACTCTATCCCGGGACTCCAGGATCATGACCTGAGCCGAAGGCAGTCGCTTAACCAACTGAGCCACCAGGCGCCCAGGAAAGTTTATTTTTTTAATTTGCTCTCTTTTCCCCATGAAATGGGCTCAATTTCAATGTATTTATTAGTTGAGGTAAGGGATCCAATAAAGAGAGAAGTTAAATAAATTTATTTAATAAATTAAATTATTTACTTAATAAGTTTAAAAAGGCCTGGTGTCCCAAACACAGTGGGTGGGATTTTCTTCAAAGAGGAGGAGGACACGTCTTCTCTGACCAGAAAAGAGGATGGGAGACGGGATTAGTGTAGGTTCTGATCTGCTTGGGATTGCTAGAAAGGAAAGTTCTGGGACACTCAGCTGATAGACTCTATCTGTTTTTAGTAAAATATAGGGCAAGGTTCATATACTGAGAGTAAGAAAGGAATAGTGGCCAAAAGGGTTTGAGAGTTGGAACTGGGTGTTTGGACTATTTGCTGAGGTCCAAAGAAAGAGATATACCTAAGACACAGAGCCTTTAAGATTCACATGGAGAGTTGAAAACTATATATATTTTTCTTTAAAAAAATAACATTGACTTTTTAAGAGTAGTTTTAGATTCACAGCAAAATCAAAAGCACAAAAAGTTCCTATTTACCCCTGCCCCACCCATTCAGCCTCCCCCACAAAGAACATCCTGCCCCAGAGTGGTACGCAAATAATGAATGCAAATGGTGAACCTTCGATGACACATCATTATCACCCAAAGTCCATAGTTTACATTAGGGCTTATTCTTCATGTCGTGCATTCTAGGGGTTTTGACTAATGTATAATGACATGTACCCACCATTATAGTATCATACAGAATAATTCTGTTGCCATAAAAATTCTCTGTGCTCTGCTACACAATCCAACCCTCTCCCTTAACCACTAGTAGTCACGGATCTTTTGCTCTCTCTCCAGTTTTTGCCTTCTCCAGAATGTCATATAGTTGGAGTCATACAATACGTAGCCTTTTCACATTAATTCCTTTCACTTGGTAGTATATGTTTTAAGGTTCCTTCATGTCTTTTCATGGCTTGATAGCTCTTTTCTTTTTCGTACTAGATAATATTATGTTGTTTGGATGTATCACAGTTTATTTATCTATTCACCTACCGAAGGGACATCTTGGTTGCTTCCCAAGTTTGGCAATGATTAATAAAGCATCTACGAAACATCTGTGTTCAGGTTTTCGTGTAGACATAATTTTCCATCTCATTTGGGTAATTACCACTGGATTGTATGGCAAGAGTAAATTTAGTTTTGTAAAACTCTGTCAAACTGTCTTCCATGTATCATTTTTGCATGCCCACCAGCAGTGAATGAGGAATTCCTGTTACATAGTTTCACCAGCACTTTGTGTTTTCTCAGTGTTTTGAAATTTTTGTCATTCTAATAGGTGTGTAGTGGTATCTTATTGTTTTAATTTACATTTCTCTAATGACATATGATGTGGAGCATGTTTTCATATGTTTATTTGCTATCTATATATCTTGTTTGGTGAGATATATGTTCAGGTTTTTGACCATTTTTTAATGAAGTTGTTTGTTTTTGGGTAACAGTGCTTTATCAGATATGCTCTTTTATATACATATTTTCTCCAGTCTTTGGCTTGTCTTCTCATTCTACTGACAGCATCTTTTACAGAGCAGATTTTTAATTTTAATTAAGTCCAGCTTATGAATTGTTTCTTTCATAGATTGTGCCTTTGTTGTGTATCTAAAGTCATCACCATGCCCAAGGTCACCCAGATTTTCTCCTTTGTTATCTTCTAGGTTTTTATAGTTTTGTGTTTTACATTTAGGTCTATGATACACTTTCAGTTAATTTTTGTGAAGAGTATAAGTCTATGTCTAGACTCCTTTCCTTTCTACCCTACCTTCCTCTTTCCCTCCCTCCCCCCCCTCAGACCCACGCAGACCCTCCCTTCCTCCCCCTCTCCCTCCCTCCCCTCCCTTCCTTCCTTCCCCCTCCCTCTTTCTTTTCTTTTCTCTTTCTTTCTTTCTTTCTTTCTTTCTCTTTCTTTCTTTCTTTTTCTTTCTTTTCTTTCTTTTTTCTTTCTTTCTTTCTTTTTCTTTCTTTCTTTTCTTTCTTTCTTTCTTTCTTTCTTTCTTTCTTTTTCTTTCTTTCTTTCTTTCTTTCTTTCTTTCTTCTTTCTTTCTTTCTTTCTTTCTTTCTTTCTTTCTTTTTTCTTTCTTCTTTCTTTCTTTCTTTCTTTCTTCTTTCTTTCTTTCTTTCTTTTCTTTCTTTTCTTTTTTCTTTCTTTCTTCTTTTTTTCTTTCTTCACCATTAGTTGAAAAGGTTGTCCACTCTATTATGTTGTCTTTGCTCCTTTATCAAAGATCATGTGTGTCAATTTCTGGGCTCTGTACTCTGTTCCATTGATCTGTTTGTCTTTTCTTTCACCAATACCATACCATCTTAATTACTAAGGCTCAAAGTTGGGTAGCAGGTATCCTCCAAATTTGTTCTTTTCCTTGAATATTGTGTTGGGTCTTGTACCTCCTTATATAAACTTCAGAATTAATTTGTTGGTATCCACAAAATAACTTGCTGGAACTGATTGGGATTGCTTTAAGTGTGTAGATCAAGTTGGAAAGACTGACAACTTGACAATATTGAGTTTTTCTGTTCATGAACATGGAATATCTCTCCATTTATTTAGTACTTTGATTTCTTTCATCAGAGTTTTATAGTTTTCCTCATATGGATTTCATATATATTTCATTAGATATATACCTAAGTATTTCACTTTTGTGTGGGTGCTAATATAAATGGTATTGTATTTTTAATTTCAAATTCCACTTTTTCATTGCTGGGTATATAAGAAAGCAATTGACTTTTTTATATTAACCTTGTATACTGTGACCTTGCTGTAACCATTTATTAGTTCTAAGAGGGTTTTTTTTGTTGTTGATTCTTTCAGACATCTACATAAGTAATTATGTTCTCTTTGAACAAAGACAGTTTTATTTTCTTCTTTCCCACTCCATATAAATTTTATTTCCTTTTTTCCCCCTTATTGTATTAGCTAAGACTTTCAGGATGATATTGGTAAGCAGTGGTGAGAGGGATATCTTTCCCTTTCTTCTGATCTTAGTGGGAAAGTTCTAGTTTCTCACCAGTAAGTGTAATGTTAGCTCTAAATTTTTAGTAAATATTCTTTATCAAGTTGAGGAAGTTCCCCTCTATTCCTAATTTGTTGAGTTTTTATCATGAATGGGTGTGGATTTTTTCAAATGGTTTTTCTCCATCTATTGATATGATCATAGGAGTTTTCTTCTTTAGCCTGTTCATGTGATGATTAATTGATTTTCAAATATTGAACTGGCCTTGCATACCTGGGATTAATCCCATTTGGTCACTGTGTATAATTCTTTTATACATTGTTGGATTTGATTTACTAATATTTTGTTGAGGATTTTTGCATCTATGCTTATAGACATATTGGTCATATTATTCCTATAATGTCTTTGTCTTATTTTGGTTAAATTAATACTGGGCTCATAGAATGAATTAGGAAGTACTTCCCCAGCTTCTATCTTCTGGAAGAAATTATAGGGAATTAGTATGATTCCTTCCTTAAATGTTTGGTAGAATTCACCAGTCAACCTGTCTGGGCCTGATTTCTGATATTAGTAATTTGGGTCATCTTTCTTTGTTTCTTAGTTAGCCTAAAGAGGATTATTAATTTTATTGATCTTTTCAAAGAAGCAGCTTTTGGGGTGCCTGGGTGGCTCAGTTGGTTGAGCGACTGCCTTTGGCTCAGGTCATGATCCTGGAGTCCCAGGATTGAGTCCTGCATCGGGCTCCCTGCTCAGCAGGGAGTCTGCTTCTCCCTCTGACCCTCCCCAGCCATGTGCTCTCTTCCTCTCATAAATAAATAAAATCTTTAAATAAAAAAAAAAAGAAGCAGCTTTTGGTTTCATTGATTTTCTTTATTGATTTCCTCTTTTTAGTTTCATTGATTTCTGCTCTAGTTGTTGATATTTTTCTTATAATTACTTTGGATTTAATTTGCTTTTCTTTTTCTAATTTCTTAAGATGGAAGCTTAGGCTACTGATGTTAAGTGTTTATTTTTTTCTAATATATGCATTCAATACAATGAATTTACTTCTAAGCACTGTTTTCATTATGTCCCGGAAATTTTGATAAGTTGTATTTTTATTATCATTTCATAATATCAGTTCATAATATTTTAAAATTTTCTTGAGATTTCTTCTTTGACTCATGTAATATTTAGAAATATGTTCTTAAATCTCCAAGTATTTTATTTCCAAGGTATCCTTCTATTACTGATTTTTCATTTAATTCTATTGAGGTCTATGAGCAAACATTGTATGACTTCTATTCTTTTAAATTTGTTAAGGTGTTATTTTATGGCCCAGAATGTGGTCTGTTTTGATGAATATTTCATGTGAGCTTGAGAAGAATGTGTATTCTGCTGATTTTGGATCAAGTAGTCTACAGATGTCAATTATATCCAGTCGACTGATGGTGCTGTTGAGTTCAACTACATCCTTACTGATTTTCTGCCTGTTGTAACTCCATTTCTGATAGAGGGTTGTTAACGTCTCCAACTATTATAGAGCCTGAATAGCCAAAGCAATCTGGAGCAAGAAGAACAGATCAGGAGGCATCACACTTTCTGATTTCAAACTATATTACAAAGCTGTAGCAATCAAAGAAGTATAGTACAGGCATAAAAGCAGATACATATAGGCCAATGGAACAAAAGAGAAGTTCCAGAAATAAACCCACACATTTATAGTAAATTGATCTTTGACAAGGGGGACAAGAATCACAATGGGGAAAGAACAGTCTCTTCAATGAATGTTTTTGGGAAAATTGGGTATCAACATGCAAAAGAAATTGTGCCCTTATCTTATACCATACACAAAAATCAACTCAAAATGGATTAAGACTTAAGCATAAACTGTAAAACTCCTAGAAGAAAACATAGAGAACAAATGGCTTGGCAATGTTTCCTTGGATATGACACTAAAAGGATAGGCAACAAAAGCAAAAATAGACAAATGGACTATATCAAACTAAAATGCTTCTGCACAGCAAAGGAAGTCATTAGCAAAGTGAAAAGGTAACCTACAGAATGGGAGAGAATAATTTGCAAATCATGTATCTGATAAAAGGTTAGTATCCAAAATATATAAGGAACTCACATGACTCAATAGCACAATAACAAAAAAACGCCTCCCCCACCAAAACCCCTAAAACAACAGCAAAAAAAAAAAAAAAGATTTAAAAAGGGCAAAAAGCCATTTCTCCAAATAGACATTTCTCCAGAGAAGATATACAAATGGCCTATCAGTATATGAAAAGGTGTGCAACATCAGTAATCATCAGAGAAATGCAAATAAAACCATAATGAGATAGTACCTCACAAGAGTTAGGATAGCCATTATCAAAAAATCAAAAGATAGCAAGTGTTTAGAAGGGTGTGGAGAAAAGAGACTCCTTGTACACTGTCAATGTCAGTGGAAATGTAAACTGGTAAAGCCATTATGGAAAACAGTATGGAGGCTCCTCAAACAATTAAAAATAGAACTACCTTCGGATACAGCAGTCCCACTTCTGGGTGTTTACCCAAAAGAATTGGAATCAGGATCTCAAAGACATATCTGCCCTTTCATGTTTATTGAAGCATTGTTTATAATAACAAAGACATGGAAACAACCTAAATGTCTATGGACAATAGAATAGATAAAGAAAATGTGGTATATACATGTAGTGGAATATACTGAGCTTTAAAAAAGAAGGAAATTCTGCCATTTGCTCTACGTGGATGAACTTTAAAGACATTATGCTAAAAGAAATAAACCAGACACAGAACAAATAATCTATTGTCTTATGTCAGAAATTAAAAACAGTGAAACTCATAGAGGCAGAGGGTAGAATGGTGGTTACCAAGGGCTGGGGGCAAGAAGAATCAGGGAGCTGTTGGTTAAAGGGTATATAGTTTTACTTACGCATAGTGAAGAAGCTTTAGAAATCTGTATAGCATAGCACATATAGTTAACAACATTGTATTGTGTGCTTAAAAGTTTCTTTTTATTTTATTTAAATTCAATAAGTTAACATATAGTGCATTATTAGTTTCTGAGGTAAAGTTCAGTGCTTCATCAGTTGCGTATAACACCCAGTGCTCATTACATCACCTGCCCTCCTTAATGCCCATCACCCAGTTACCCCATCCCCCCGCCAACCTCCCCTTCAACAACTCTCCGTTTGTTTCCTATAATTAAGAGTCTCTCATTGTCTCTTATTGTTTTATCTCTCTCTCTGATTCCATCTTATTTTTCCCTCCCTTCCCCTATGATCCTGTTTTGTTTCTTAAATTCCACATATCAGTGAGATCATAAGATAATTGCCTTTCTCTGATTGAGTTATCTCTCTTAGCATCATACCCTCTAGTTCCATCCACATCATTGCAAATGGTAAGATTTCATTTTTTTGATGGCTGAGTAATATTCCATTGTGTATATATACTATATATATATATATATATTATATATATATATATATATATCACGTCTTCTTTATCCATTCATCTGTTCTGTTGATGGACATCTGGGCTCTTTCCATAGTTTGGCTATTGTGGACATTGCTGCTATAAACATTGGGGTGCAGGTGCCCCTTCGGATCACTCCATTTGTATCTTTGAGGTAAATTCCTAGTAGTGTTATAGTAGCTCTGCTTTTAATTTTTTGAGGAACCTCCATGCTGTTTTCCAGAGTAGCTGCACCAACTTGCATTCCTACCAACAGTGCAAGAGGGTCCCCCTTTCTCTGAATCCTCACCAACACCTGTCGTTTTCTGACTTGTTAATTTGAGCCATTCTGACTGGTGTGAAGTGGTATCTCATCATGCTATTGATTTGTACTTCCCTGATGCCAAGTGATGTTGAGCACTTTGTCATGTGTCTGCTGGCCTTTTGGATATCTTCTTTGCAGAAATGTCTGTTCATGTCTTCTGCCCATTTCTTGATGGATTATTTGTTCTTTGGGTGTTGAGTTTGATAAGTTCTTTATAAATTTTGGATACTAACCCTTTATCTGATATGTTATTTGCAGAAATCTTCTCCCATTCTGTCGGTTGTCTTTTGGTTTTGCCGACTGTTTCCTTTGCTGTGCAGAAGCTTTTTATCTTGATGAAGTCCCAATAGTTCATTTTTGCCTTTGTTTCCCTTGCCTTTGGAGATATGTTTAACAAGAATTTGCTGTGGCTGAGTTCGAAGGGATTGCTGCCTGTGTTTTCCTCTGGGATTTTGATGGATTCTGTCTCACATTTAGGTTTTCCATCCATTTTGAGTTTATCTTTGTGTTGGGTGTAAGAAAATGGTCCAGTTTCATTCTTCTACATGTGGCTGTCCATAAAAAGTTTCTTAAAAGAGTACATCTTATGTTAAATGTTCTTATCAAAAAAGAGGGAAGAAACTGATGATGGTTACATTTATGGCATTGTATATGGTGATGGTTTCATAAGTATATGCTTATCTTCAAACTCTTCAAGATGTAGACATGAAATAAGTGTGGTTTTTTTGTATGTCAGTCATACCTCAAGAAAAATAACTACTTAGAAATAAAGGGAAGGAAGGAAGGAAAGCAAGAAGGAAGGAAGGAGGGAGGGAGGGAGGGAAGGAAGGAAGGAAGGAAGGAAGGAAGGGAATTGACTACTTTTTGCTATACCCTGAATTAGTCACAGTGGTTTCACAATAATGGTAAATAAGAATAAGAATTTTCAACTTTCAGGGTAAGAAAATAGAAGTGTTGGCATAGTTTTAAGAACACTTATTGCTGTAGCAGATATGAATTAGGAACCACAAACTGTGGCATTCAAGAAATATTTTTAACATTCTTTTTTTTATGTTGAATTAAATGCAATTCTGCTTCCATTCTTCCAAATTGCTGGGTGAGAATTAATCTTAGTTTTTATGAGAGCTTTTCTCACACTGGGATTTGTAAAGCAAAATGGGAAGATTGTTTAGTGTTTGCTTGAAATGGCTACTCCTGATATGACCATGTCATTGTCCAACCCCTTAGCCACCTTGGAAGCCTGACTGCTTGGCTGCTTCTGTGCTAGATTTGGGCGTGAGAATGTTTGCTGACACTGAGAACTCTGTGGCTCAGAGTGGGCCTCATATAGCCATTTAACTCAGAGGCCTTGTCTTTTCTCTTGAGTGCAATGAGGGAGGGGACCACAGATGTCCACTATCTTGGGTCACACAAACCTCCACCCAACTCCTGGTTTTGGATTCTCCCTGCCAACTGGGTTTCTACTCTTCCCTCCCTGAAAAAACTTCTCCTTTTCTTCAGGAGCACCTAGAGTAAGTAATTTGCTCAGTAGTCAGGGCTTTCACAAAGATCTTTAAGTAACCTCTGCTTCTAACCTTGAAAATTCCAAAGGCAAAAGAACACAAGGGCCTGGCTACACTTTTGAAATAGGGAAGGGAAAAACAAGAGATTAGGATCAGCACAGATCACATTCTTCCCAAATCCTTCTTAGAAGTGAAAACAAAACACCAGTTGATGTTTCAATAAGTTATCCTTCCATGCTATTCAGGGAAGGAAGCTGGGAAACTTGAGAAATATTTTCCAAAGTTTGAAAGAAAAATGAGCATGTATAGTTTCAGTTCAGGTATGTGCATATATATATATATATATATTTTTTTTTTCTTTTTGAAAAAAGAGAAAGGAAGGGAGAACAGTCTAGTTATCATTTTGGTAATTTCCATTTTTACATATACATCTCCATAACCTCACATTATTGGCTAAAAACATGCAAAGACTTCTGGTGCTAGGCTCCCATGTTATGATTTTCTTATACAGGAGTGGATAAAACTACCTCCCCCTCAATATCTTCTTTGGTCTCTATTTGATGATGCCATTACTGCCCACACATATATTCTTCCTGCTTGTGCAAGCAAAATTATGATCCTAGAAATATGGAATTTTAATCCCAGGATTTAATAAAGAGCACTTAGCATTAAGAGACTTACCTCTTTTTCTGGGAGTAGTGAAATGTTGGGAAAATGTGTTAATCTCCATTTCTTACTTCTCCCATTCCCTATGTGAAAATGGATCAGCAATGCTTGACCTCATAAGAAAGGGATCAAAATTCATAGTGCTAAAATAGCACTACCTGCATCATCTGAATGAAGGGATTAGTGCACAGTTTACTCTTTTCTCTTTGGAAAACCTAAGGTGAAATCAAAAAGTGGTCTGGATTAAGGAGAGGATTTCTTAGACTCCTGGCTGACCTGCTCTTCTGTCCTCCCTCTCGTTGTCCCATCTAATCCCTGTGATTGAGAAACCTCTTGTTTCTTACCAAATTCTCACACTCAAAAGACTGAGTCAAAAGACTCAGATCTTTTGGGTCATCTTTAAAGACTTCTAAATTTTCCATTTTGAAACACTGTGCCTTTGATTCTGAGGAAGGCCAAAGAGAATGGTTTCATACTGTTTCTTAGCTTTTTCTCAGGAACAGAGAATGAGATTTAATTTTTTGGCAATGCTACTTCATAGGAAATATTATATTCATCCACCAGGATGCACAGAATGTCTAATTATTTCTCTTTGTGATGTTAGCAACGGTTGGTGTTCAAGACCTAGATACATTATTTCATTATGAGTTGCAAAATGGTTTAGATAAAATGAAGTATTTAGAAAAGTCTCTGAGGTTTTTAAAATACTAGGCTAATATAAAATTACATCAATATTTGATTTTCTGAAGAAGAAGGAGGAGGAGGAGATGGAGGAAGAGGAGGGGAAGGGGGTGGGGGGATGGAGAAGAGAAGAAGGGGGAGAAGGAGGAGCAAGGGGAAGTGCAGGTGGCAGAGAAGGAGGAGGAGGGGGAGGAGAAGACCCACATAAGTTAAAAATAAAAAGTAAATAGACAAAATTCCTCCTCAAAAATATTTGGGAGCTGAGAATTCTTTCACTAAGGGGACAGCAACTGAAAGATAATTTGGCTTCTGAATCAAATGCTGGTCCATATCCCTCCTTTCCTCTTCCCAATCACCCATTTAAAGAATGTTGAAGACAGGAAGAAACCCACGGTAGGGCTGAAAATGAGAGGAGACATCATCAGATAAGAGTTCGGCACCATCACCCCCCACAGAACATTGATGTTAGCAGTTATGGATGAGAGTACCCTGGGGGAGTTGGAGAGACCAGTGGGGAAGTCCCAACACACTCTGTGGGGGGGGGGGGGAAATCCAAGAAGAGATGCACTGAAGAGAGTAAGAGGAATATTTTTACTTTGCCTTCATCACCTTCCCCCAAGGTGGCACAGTTTGGTGCCAGGAGAGACCCCCATGGCCTATGATTTTTCCCATGAAGGGAAGTGAGAACATACTGAATGAGTGCCCCATTCAAGTTTGGCTTGGTCATGTGATTTGCTTTAGCCAAAACAATACAAATGTAAGTTATATACTTTTCATTTTAGCCAAAGCTTTAAGAGCCCTTGCTTGATTCCGCAATTTCTCTTTCCCCTCTCCCATGAGAATAGTTTATCCTCATACAATACTTTGAGGGAGGGTCTGTTATTCCCATTTCATTGTGAGGAATCTGAAGCAGAGAGGTTAAGCAACTGCCCTCCTCACTCAGTTGGTGAGGCATGGATAGAGTCTGAATTTGTCTCTAGGCAATCTGGCCCCTGTGTCTAGACTTTCACCACTGCACAATACTGCCTGTCTCCAACACATTCTTTTACTCCAATCATTTTAGTCTCTTGTGAAGTCCATTTTTGATTACTTAGCTTAGGGACAAAGACTAATATTTCCCGTTTCCTCTCAAAAAATATTTATGCCTTCCTAGTTACTAATCAATACTACTTACTTATTTCTCTCTAAGCAAAGGCTTCCTAGACCAATGGATGAGGTTTTTCTTGAGGTCTCTCAAAACCATTGTCAGTTTTTCCCTGTTTGACTTTAAATCTAATATCCACAGCTGAACTATAAGTAGATTTGTTACACATCTGTAGTCTTCACATTATTTAAAATAACATAACTCTTTATGTGAACATGTAATTAATATTTGATAAGTAAATGACTGAACAAATGATAGCTTGACCAGAAACATATGTTTATTCAACATGCTTCTTTGAAGTCTATTTCACAGAGACAAGCAACTCCATTTCTGGGTGCCTGGGTGGCTCAGTTGGTTAAGCGACTGCCTTCGGCTCAGGTCATGAGCCTGGAGTCCCGGGATCGAGTCCCGCATTGGGCTCCCTGCTCAGCGGGGAGTCTGCTTCTCCCTCTGACCCTCTTCCCTCTCGTGCTCTCTATCTCTCATTCTCTCTTTCTCTCAAATAAATAAATAAAATCTTAAAAAAAAAAAAAGCAACTCCATTTCTTTCAAATAGAAGTACAAGACAGGGAATCCAGCAACACATGTAGCTTAAATATGGTCCTCAAACATTGCTGTGTTCTGCATCTATGGAGAAAAGAGAAACATAGGACGGTTGTAGGGTTTCCTCAGGAATATTCCCTCAGTTGAGCCTGGGCAACAGAGTGGGTTAGAACAGAGGTTGGCACACTTTTGCTGTGAGGCCACATGGTAAATATTTTGGATGTTGCAGGCCACGTGGCTTACATCATAGCTCCTCAGCTTTTGAGAGCAGCTATTGAAAATAATGTAATGAGCATGGATCTGCTCCAGTAAAAACGTCATTTACAAAAATAGATGTTGGGCTAGACTTTGTCTGAAGGAAACAAATTAGCTGTGATGTAAAATGTTGCCTATCAGCGATAGCTATCCTACTAACGAACAAGCAAACAATGCTTATTGACTTTACTGATAATGGTGTGAATATCTGCAATTGGAGTCTACCTACAGACTAAGTGCTCTTCTCCACAATTTTCTCTTTGTGTGAGAATGTGCCCAATGGACTGTCTTGGGTCTAAGAGGAGACTTGTAGAGAATTTTAAATTTAGAAGGAAGTTTAGGGAGTGTAGTTAATGTGGAATGATGGTGGTCCTGGCGTGTGACCGCTTAGCTACACCGCAGGGGGCGATGTACTCAGCGATGGCCGACTCATCTGAAAGAATTGTTGGTTGAAAGGAGAGAGAGAAGAAAAAGATATCTATAAACTGGAGCCCATATTAAGTCCGTTCACCTTACTTTTGAAGAAAAGTACATCATATCAGGATTGTCAAAAGTGCATAAATACACAAGTGTTGAACAGGATAGTTAAAATATCTATATTCTAACACTCATTTGTCATAAACTGCTTTTTCTTGTTACATTATCTTTTTATGTGTATTACATTCTCTATGTCTCTAAACTATTTGAGAGCAGGGGCCAAATATTATCTTTCTTTTTAAACTTCGAAGTTTCTGACTCCATAGATATTGATAAATTTGTTCTGTTCATAGTTTCTACACTATGTATCTCAGAGCAAAGACACAAATAGATGTACTACTGACTGAATGGACTAAAACTAGGATCTACTGTAACAACAGAATCCATTTCTTGTCTCTGGGTTGAGATTCTTTAGTTGCTTCAGTTTCCCTTGACTTACCTGTCTCATAGTAATCATAGACTTTAACGGTCGCTGGCTTGAGGTCTCTTACTGGGATGTCTTGCAGAACCATGAAGGAAAAGCTGAGTGTCTGATTTGTTACCTAAAAGGAAAAGTGGGAGTAATGAACAGGCTAGAAAACCTCCTTCTCTCTTCCTTGAGTAAATTATATTCTTTATGGTTCTCAGATTCTAATGCACTAGTGTGTTTTAGGTGAGCAAACATTTATGGATGACAAGATGGGTTTTACTTTTTTATTTTAAAAATATTTATTCATTTATTTGAGAGAGAGAGAGAGAGAGAGAGCGCGCGTGAGCAGGGGGAGGGGCAGAGGGAGAGAGAGAGACCCAAGCAGACTCCCCACTGAGCCTGAAGCGCAGTGCAGGGCTGGATCTCACGACCCTGAGATCACGACCATATTGAGCCACCCAGGTGCCCCCAAGATCTGCTTTAAACAAAACTTTGGAAACACTTTACCATGAACAAAATTCCCCTGATTTTCTCCTAAACAACTGAGACAATCCATATTCTCTTGTAGTCTTCTGTATGAGATTAACTCTCTGGGCACATGTGAATGGTTTCTAAGATGCCAGAGACTTGGCTTTGTACCATTTATAATTATTAAACTAGTCTTTTTGTGTGCTTGGATAAATCACTCCCTTTGCTTTATAGTCAGATTTGAAGATATTCATGAGGTCTACATTTTATATTCTCTTATATAGTGATATATTAGAATGTTTACACTATCATTGATCAACCACCATGTGGTATATTTATTCTTTTGCGGGAGGTCTTTAAAATAACAGACACAATAAACCTTTTGTTCTATTTCATAGAAATACTCATTTTCCAATTTTAACATAATAAAAGAGAACAAAGGACTCCATGGATCTAAAAGGAGATTTTTATTCTCTTAGAATAAAGGAACTTTCTGGAAGGGTGCTGTTAATTACCACTTTCCTCATACTACTTATTTTCTAGTGAAGAGATTCACTTAAAAAGATCACTAGTGTGTATAGTGTCAGCCAAAATGTCCAAGCTCTTACCTGTTCCACATAAATGAGGACTTGGTTATTGCTTACTTCTGTCCTGCTCACATGGCTGGATCTTTCAAGCTGAGGAAAATTAGAAAATTTAAAAAGTTAGAAAATGAGAGCAGATTGTAGTAAGGGACAAATGTCCAAATGATGTCGGGAGTAGGATTCCTATAAATCATTTTCATGGTTAAATAGCCAGGGTACATTAAAGATATAAAAGATGGGTGAGGGGGAAGAATCAGATTTGGATGCAGGCTTCAACACTGTCATGTCTTGGCTGTGAAAAAATCTTCTGGCTTTCTATGAATAGACGGTAGCCAGGTATTTTCAGATCAGTTTTTCCACCATGCTTCAGTATCCAGGTAACACATTAGACCCTCTGACATCTGCGATGATTCTAGTTCATACCGACTTTATCATTGCCAAATTTTTTAGAGCATATCAGCCAATTTGGTACTTAATCATAGTCTGTCTTTCTAGCATTGTTATAGTAGATAAAGTTTCATGCCTATGTGCTTTAAATCCCTAACTAGACTGTGGATGGCTCAAGGACAGGGACTCTTCTCGTGTTTCTCTAATATCATACAAGTCCCTCAGCTTAGAAACAAATAAGCAATTATTGAATTGAATTTTCTGGGTTTGGGAAAAATATTTCGTGAGGCAGGTTGCTATTGATAAGGCTTTGATATTGGTATGGTCTTAGTTAGAAGATACAGAGCATCCTTTTGTATGAGATCTATTAGGCTTAAAATACACCTACCATTTTTACTGTTGGTTTCAAGGGGATAAAACCAGACACCATCTTCACATCAACAATCACCATATTGGAGACAGAACAGCTCCCTGTGTAACTGTAGTGTCAAAGGAAAAAGGAGTAAGGGCTTTGTACGTGAAAGAAAGCCAGAGTCCCTCCTTTAAGACCTACCATAAATGTGCCTATCATCATGAAGTTTTCTATATAACATTATAACTCCTAGAAATCTCTGTTCCCTGGACAGGTATGACACTGATGTTTGGAACCCTGAATGTACATCAGATCTATGGCTTACTAAAATCATAGATGTTTAGGTCCCAATCCACAACTATCAAATCAGAGTCTTTGAGAATGGAGCTTGGTAATCTGCATTCATTAACACATTGTCAATTTTTGGACACTCCATTTATACTATACATTTGTTATTTAGAAGGTATTACTTTTCTATTTTTAGTTAACTTGAATGTAGCATGTTTCCAGAGAGGCTCCAAAGTGTTGTGAGATCAGATAGACTCTTATGCTTTATACTTTGAATAAATTGATGTTTACTAATTAGGTTGGTTGTCTGAAACATGATTTGTTTTACAATATCAATATCATTAGTTGTAGATACATAGTATTATATGCTGCTATGTTTTCTTAGGATTCCTATAAGTTGTTTTTTTTTTCTTTTATGAAAGATTTTATTTATTTATTTATTTTAGAGATGGACCACTCACGAGCAGGGGGCAGGGGTGCAGAGGGAGAGAGAATCTGACGCAGACTCTGTGCTGAGTGCGGAGCCTGACACAAGGCTAGATCTCACAACCACAAGAGAATGACCTGAACCAAGTGTCGGACGCTCATCTGACTGAGCCACCCAGGTGCCCCAAATTCCTATAAGTTTTTGATGGGTTATTATAGGGTAATTTCTATATTTTATATTTAATTTATACCTCTATTTAATATTAGCATTTGCTATTTATATGTATGATTAGAAAAATAATAAAATAGAATTTAATTATTTTTAAATTATATAAAAATAGAAAAATTATTTAAATAAAGAGAATTTAATTATTCAAAAAGGTAAGGAAGACTTAATTCAACCTAAAATAAAAGTCATTGTGGAAAGTAATTTATTCTTCAGCATTGAGTTGAACAAAATTAGTGTAAAAGTAGAAATTTATTAGAACATTTGAAGAGTCTACATTTTTTTATTTGAAAGTTTAAGACCAAACTTTGCTTTTAAATACTTTTAAAGGATTACTGAGGGGTGCCTGGATGGCTCAGTCGTTAAGCATCAGCCTTCGGCTCAGGTCATGATCCCAGGATCCTGGGATCAAGCCCTGCATCGAGCTCCCTGCTCAGCGGGAAGCCTGCTTCTCCCTCTCCCACTCCCCCTGCTTGTGTTCCCTCTCTTGCTGTCTCCCTCTCTGTCAAAAAAAAATTAAAAAAATCTTAAAAAAATAAAGTGTTACTGAAACGTTAAGACAAAAAAATTGCTAGAGAAAAGAATCACTCTGTAATGATACAAGGCTAACTTCATTAGTAGATACATCAATTTTAAATTATATTCACCTAATAGCATAGGTTCCAAATATATTCTTAATTACTGAAGGTTCCAGGTAGCTTTTAGACTCAGCATTAGGTGATTCAGTCAGAGGTCTTACCTGACACTCAGTGAGATCTGGAAGTTGGTGTGAACTTTGGGTCCATCACAAGTATGGGGTACAGTCTGTACTTTCAAGGCAAATGAGGAGTCCTCCTTCTCTGGAAGAATATTGTATTTCACGGATGTCTGTGGAACGGCAAGCACACCATCGGTATCTCTCCTTACCTGGGACTCCTCACTTTTCCATCATTCAACTTCTCCCGATTTGCCCTTCATTTGTCCAGGAAAGAGAGATCAGAGCTCCCCTTTCATTTGATAAGGTTAAAATTTCAAGAGTCTCACCTGAAGATACACACATCTGTCTCCTGTCACTGTTATGGAATATTCCCCAGGCAGCTCTGGCAATGAGACCTGATGCAGCAACAGGAGGTTGCTGTCATCCACTTGGAAATTTGTGACAAAGGCCTGTGAATTCTGGATGGTCACCTGGGCAGTTTTCTCAGTCCTGGTGAAGGTGGCTGTTCCATATCTGGAAAAAGCCTGGAGAGCCACCACCGTGTCCTGGAAAAGACGAGTGGAGAACCCAGCCCCACAGAGTAAGTTTTTGGTAGCAGGGATTTTCCCCCAAAGTCTGTGTTGGTTACCACAAGGGGAGGCTGGCTTTTTTCCCCTGAAGTATACACCCACTCATTGTTTTTCCTTTTTCTCTACCTTCAGGCATCATCAAAGTTATGCTATTGTTTCTGCAAATGAAATACAAGATTATTGATGCCAGTTAGCCTTGCCATTTATTTTCCCTTATATTGATTTTGTCCTAAGGGATTATTCTCTCTATCCGGAAGTTGCTGCCTGCTCTTTCTTTCTTTCTTTTTAAAAAAAAAAAAATATTGTTATGTTAATCACCATACATTACATCATTAGTTGCAGCCTGCTTTTTCTTATCAACAGTCCTCTTGACTGTCTTTAAAAAAATTGGGTTGAGGGGCGCCTGGACGGCTCAGTCTTAAGCGTCTGCCTTCCGCTCAGGTCGTGATCCCAGAGTCCTGGGATCGAGCCCCGCATTGGGCTCCCTGCTCCACGGGAAGCCTGCTTCTCCCTCTCCCACTCCCCCTGCTTGTGTTCCTGCTCTAGCTGTCTCTCACTGTCAAATAAATAAAATCTAAAAAAAAAAAAATTGGGTTGAAAATTAGCAAGTTAGGAAAAAGAATGACTGGTGTTAATGTAGATAGAAGAGTGAGAGAAATTGGTGATGAGTGGTGATATGAGACAGATGAACTTTCCCAACTCTCTTTTCCTCTTTTATACAGCTTATTTTCATTCCCTGCACCTAATTTCTCTGAAAAAGAAGTTTTACTATGTCCATCCTAAATATTGAAAGAGGATTGTAGGAGCAAAAACCCAGATTCTCTGGATGTTTAACACAAAAGGAAAATTCCAAGAACTTCAACTTTGAAAAAAAATCAGTTTAAAGGGGAAGTCAGAAGGGAGTTCACAAGGCAGGTAGAAAGGATTGGAGAGCCTGAACAGGACTTCTCAATCATTCTATGAAGATCAACGTGAACTCCACTTGGTCCACTTTCCTTTTAATCGTACAATTTTCTGGCTCACCTTAGAGGATTTCTTGTTGGAAGGATCCTACAGATGTAGTCTGGAGCCTAGAACACTGATTCTTTTTTTTTTTTAGATTTATTTTATTTATTTGAGGTGGGGGAGGGGCATAGGGAGAGGGAGAGAGAATCCCAAGCAGACGTCCAGCTAAGTGTGGAGCCCGATATGGGTCTCGATCTCACGACCCTGAGATCATGACCTGAGCTGAAATCAAGCGTTGGAGGCTCAGGTGACTAGGCCACCTAGGTGCTCCTAGAACACTGATTCTTAACTAAGGGCAATTTTGCCTTGTCTCAACTGGGAGCAGGGTGCTACTGGCATCTAGTGTGGAGAGAACAGGGGTGCTGCTAAATATCTTAAGGATCCAGGACAGCCCCTCACAACAGTAATTATCTGACCCAAAATGTCAAGAGCACTGATACTCAAAAACCCTAGAGTGTGGCCAATGACCAATGTGTATAAGCTTTAGAGAGGAATGATGTTTAGGGTAAGTAGCCAAATCGATAGATGTTAACATAGTGCTTAGGGAAAAGTGTTTTTGGGGAATGTCTTAGATCTCTTTACTCCATATTCCCACTGTCTTCAAATATCCCTAAATAACTCTCCCAAGATGTAATGGTCTCTTCTCTTTTCCTTGTTAACTGCTGTGTTTTTCAAGCTTTCCCATGTGCCATGTGAATCTAGAGTCTTGAGAAGACTATTTGGGAAACACAGACCTGGGTGGAGGAGAAGCCCCCCTGGGAATTCTGTTGCTTTGTGATCCACTTCACGATGCGCGAGGTGGAAGTCAGCTCCTCTGAGGTCGGGGCAGGCTGGGCCGTGAGGAAAGCCAGGAGCACATAGGATGTCATTTCCACCTCAGCTGAGGGAGCCGGGGGTTGGTAAAAATGCCCCACTGGTGCCCTGGGTTTCTGACGTCGCTCCCAGTGGACTGAGTTATCTTAACGGGTGAGAAAAAGGAGAGAATCCTAATTATCAGTACATGATATGTGAATACACATTTGTATCATATGGAGCTGAAGATAGTACAGAGAAGTAATGTTCTCTCTGTCGTAAGCCCTGCAAATTCACTAACTCACATTTCCATGCTAAAGTTGGTTGAGTCCTGTGGGGATAAGTTGAAGAATGTTGTTGAAGGAGGAAGCATAGAGCATCTTTATCAGTTTTTCAAATATTATTTTAATTGAGTCAGGGGAAGAGAAAAGTGACAGAGAGAGTTTCTGAGAGATACTTCCTGGAAACTGAAGGATAAATTGGAATATAAAACCTACCTATTGATCTCAGAGGACTTTTGTGATAATCTCTGGCAAAAAGAGATAAAAACACTTTGGAAAAGTTATTTCACTTCCTTTAGTATGGTTTTTGGTTGTGCCTCTTTGCATCCAAGTAGGGAGACAGATATCATCTGAAGTATATATAAATTAAATTAGAGAGAGCATGGGGGGAAGGGCAGAGGAGAGGGAGAATCTCAAGCCGACTCCCTGCTGAGTGGGGTGCCTGACATGGGGTTCGACCCCACAAACCTGAGCTGAAATCAAGAGTCACAAGCTTAACTGACTGAGCCACCCAGACACTCAAGAAGACATTTTTACAAGAGGCGTTCTGATTTCACAATATACGAGTTGGCTAAGGAATTCCAGATGAAGCTTGTTACTTTCATTGGAAATATAACCCTCCTTTTTTCATAGTATCAGTGTAAATGAAGGGGAAATTTTTTACCATTTTCTCTCACTTCTTCCACAGCTTCCTCATCAAGAGAGTTCAGTATTTCCCTCTTCTTATCTTGATTTCCCACTAGAGCCAAAGCATAGGCCAACAATGCCTTGGTGTAGCTATGGCTCCCACGTGTCCCCTCCTTTGCTGTGTTCCAGGCAATCTCCAGGCAGAATAGGGCATTGCGAATAAACAGGGTGCTGCAAAGACAAAGAGGTAATGATGTCAGATTAGGGTAGGTAGAGGATGGAGCAAACCCGGAGTTGGATATTGTTCGACAGAAGTCATTCGTGGTTGTCAGCCAGCCAGGTAGACAGCCAGATAGCCACGATATTGAAATTGAAAAAAATATTTTAAATCTCTTAGCTTTATAGTTAAGTCTTTTTTTTTTTTAAAGATTTATTTATTTTTATTTTGAGAGAGTGAGAATGAGAGAGAGAGAGAGAGTGTACATGAGAGGTGGGAGGGTTGGAGGGAGAAGCAGGCTCTTCGCTGAGCAGGGAGCCGAATGCGGGACTCGATCCTAGGACTCCAGGATCATGACCTGAGCCGAAGGCAGTCGCTTAACCAACTGAGCCACCCAGGCGCCCCTATAGTTAAGTCTTAAAAGAATAAGGCTAGTGAGCCTGTGGTTTTTGGATTAGTATAAGTTCCATTTAGTGGATTAACCAAAGAGCTTATCTAGCTGAGAAATGTCTCAGCATTGAGCAAAAGGAAAGTTGAGACTTGGCTTATAATAGGCGGTGTTACAGACATCAGGCCTGTAGGTTCCATGGTAGGAAATGGGATTGAGGTGAACCTTACAGTGACTGGAAGAGGAAACTCCAGAAGAGCAATAGTAATGTAGGCTGAGAGGGTCACTTCATCTTCTACTCCTCCCTGTTGGGGGGGGGAGGGGGGGGGGGGGGGGGGGGGGGGGGGGGGGGGGGGGAGGGGAGAGAGAGAGAGAGAGAGGGAATTTTTATTAATTCTACTCTCAGGGCGCCTGGGTGGCTCAGTTGGTTAAGCGACTGCCTTCGGCTCAGGTCATGATCCTGGAGTCCCGGGATCGAGTCCCATGTCGGGCTCCTTGCTCAGCAGGGAGTCTGCTTCTCTCTCTGACCCTCTTCCCTCTCGTGCTATCTCTCATTCTCTCTCTCTCAAATAAATAAATAAAATCTTTAAAAAAAAAATTCTACTCTCAAATTTTAGTATATTCTCTACTGTCGTTTCATGGGGACCCTTCTCAGGATCCGTCTCTATTAAGCAAAATAACATCTTCATGCAAAGCACCGTTTCTTCCGCCTCTATAATTTTCAGGTTTAATATTATATTCCTTCCTTGATGCCCTCTCACACTGCTGGACTTCATCTTTGCAATTTCTCTGTGCCTTTCTTCTCCCCTCACCTTTGGAGGAATGTTAGTATTAGTGTATCATGAGGTTCAGGATAAGTACTCAGAACACCTTACCTTAATGGCATTGTTGAGCAGTGAGCCAGAGCTCCTGAAACAGCCATTGTCTTTCTGCCTTTGGGAGAGCCACGTGAGGGCTTGGGTGATGTGTGCTTCATCGATAAAAATGTAGGTTTGAGCCTGGGAAAAAGTCTTCAGTACAAAGGCCGTGAGCCTGAAGGGTGAGGAAGAGTGGGTGCTGTTTTCTGTACAGCACCCTAACACTCTGTTTCACACACATAGACTCCTTTTCCCCCCAGTGCACCCTCATGAGAGTCAGTGAGCTATCACTAAGAATTTGGAGACTTTTTCTGTTAACCTGGCAGCTTCCATATTCTTTTTGCTTAGCTACAACATGTTGTTAAATGCATTACCAATCGGTCCCTGCTTCCTAAAGCATTTCTGTGTCACTTTAGAGATTCAGGTGTCTCCTAGTGTTCTTGGGTTGTTACGATATTTGCTCTCACCTTCTGGGCTTTCTGTATTTATTTCTTTTTCACAGATTTCTTCTCTTCTCTTCTGCAGCTAATACTCTAATGAACTAACTACTCTGAATGTCTTGCTTCAGTAAATATTTCCCTCCACATCACCCAGCCCCTCCACCACTTTCTGGGTCATTGATTTCCACTTGTTTTCCTGTGTGGTCAGACTTATTCAAGACAGATAGATACATAGAGATAGATGAGCAGATGGACAGACAGGTAGATAGATGGGGTGGATGGATGGACAGACGGATGGATGAAGAGACAGAAGACAGACGGATGGATAAACAGAGACACACACACACACACACACACACACACACACACACGAGTCATCTAGTTAGAAGGTAGTAAAGTACACTTAGTTTTTCTAGCCCATTTCTAGCATCTCTCAGTGCTGAGAAAAAACTTAAGAGGGAAAATCACTAACTTACAATGGTCCCTTAGGAACATGAGAAAGAAAAGATGCTTGGTGTATTAAATGTAAAAAGATTCAACTTCCAAGTGTTCTCAGTTCTGCCATTTGTTAGTTGTTTATACCAGAGACGTTTATTTATCCATGCTGAATGTCATTTTCCTCCTTTGTAAAAAGAAGTGAATAGCTCTCACTTGACAGGATTGTTTTAAGAATTAAATAGGCTACTATATGTACATGCTGTGAACTCATAGTTGAAACTCAGAATAGATTTTCTTTTCTTACCAAGTGTTACCTTGGTTCCTTCCATACTGTTCCCCGAAGGTGCTATAGGAACCATCTTGGTGTTTGTAGTTCAGCTGTCTCTGGTAACCCGGGATGAAAGGTTCAAGTAGTTCAAGCAGTGTTATAAAAAGGCAGGCCACCCATAGGTGCAGGCTGATGCATCCAGAAGCCACAGACATTGTATGGTCTCTTATCTAACATAGTTTTAGGAATATTATGGATATGTCACAACACAACATCCTATTAAATGGTGGGAAAATTGTCATTTTCACAAAAATCACCATCATTAGCTTAATATCTGGTAATATAATTCAGGTTTAATCGGGAAAAGTCTCAGAGTAACAAAGTAAACTTTTCTTTGACTCACCACTGGTAAGATAGCCAAGGGCCTTGGACTTGATCTCTGGAGTCAACTGTTGGGTTTCATTCAGATAGTTCAAGACATAGATGTTAGGAGCAAACAGGAGCATGTTTTGTTCTCCACAGCCATAGGGCATCTGGAGGAGATTCTGTATATTTTGCATAGCAGAACCTAGTATGTCACCTAGGGGATGTGAAAGATTAGATGTCAGAGTAATTTGAGCCCTTAAGTAGACCAACATTATTAAAAACAAATTACTTTCATATTTAGCATCATAGACACCATCATTTAGGCAAGAGGAAATTTATATTTAGAGAGTGAGATTTCCAGAATTCTAATAGAAATAGATGCTATTAATAAGTTGAGATTTAAAACACAACTATTGGGTCACCTGGGTGGCTCAGTCAGTTGAGCATCTGACTCTTGGTTTCAGCTCAGGTCATGATCTCAGGGTTGTAAGCTGCGCATCAGGCTCCACGCTCAGCGGGGAGTCTGCTTGAAGATTCTCTCCCTCTGCCCCTCCCCTTACTCTCTCTCTCTCTCTCTCTCTGTCTCAAATAGAGAAATAAATCTTAAAAAAAACCCTATAGATTCAGATGTATGATGGCTGCTCTTTTGTCCCGAGCTTCCCAGGTGCAAGATGACTCACCCAAAACTGAGAAAGAGGCTCTGGCAGATTCTTTGACCACATTGGTGGGAGCTTCAGGGATAACTGCTCAGATATTTCAGTACCTTTGGAAACAGACAACCCATATCAAAGTATGACATCTCTTATAGCGATACAATGTAGTGGTTGGGAGGGGGGCTTCAGAGCCACACTTACTAGCTCTGTACCTTGGACACATAACTTAACCTCCTCATAGTCTAACTTGCTCATGTGATGATTCAGTGGAAGAATGCATGTAAAACATGTGCGCATTACAATAGCCTCTGCAACATGGGAAGTCTCCATACATGTGAGCAGTTATTATTATGGTTATTATTATATTTAGCGGTATTATTCTCTCTCCTTCAGGAACCCTGGGTCTGAGGAATAAGGACTTTGGCTTATGATGAGATCACCTTTAATTGTCCAGCTCTTCTTGGCACAGAATGACTTCCAGAGTCCTTTCCCCTCTCACTTTACTATGTTCTGGGTAGCTGTGCATGGTGGCTCTCTCTAAAAGAAGCCTGGGAACTGATGGGGCATATAGTTCTTTGATCTGATTGTCTTCATTGTCTGATTTTATCGTTCTCTGATTTTATACTTTAAATTGGTCCTTCTCGAAAGACAAGAACAGTGTCATATACACTACAGATGTAGAACTAATACTAATGTGGCAATGTAACTTAAAAGCTACAGTTGTTTCTTAATGATATGATGGTTGGGTTTTTTTTGCCATGAAACATTTTTTCAGTAAGATGAATACAAAGTGCCCCCCATTTCATCATCAACTATTTTAGAGAATATCACTGTCATTCAATCTTATTATGATTTTGCTGTCTTTCTACCTAGATTATAACACTCTAAGCTACTACATCCTTATTGGTTCATGAGCAGCCCCTGTGCTATGGAGGTAAAGGCTAAATGTGAACTGAGCAAGTATTAGTCTTGTCTGCACCCCTAAGCTACGTTTACCCACTCTCTTGGGCTCAGTGTCCTCTTGTGTAAAATGCATATAAAGAAATACTTATTGCTGTGCCAAATTTAAGGGAACATTCTGAAGATAAGGGGAGATAAAATGTAGGGACATGCATTGTAACTTGACATACATATCCCTGTGGGGCATTATTCTCACTATGATCATGAAGATGGACTCTTAACAGAAGTGCAAGTCATAGAGTTGAAAGTCTTTTCTTGTTCAATACCTTCAGGCTCAAGTGGAAAAAAAAAATGGAGAAAAGGGATAAACGTCCAGGTTTTTGAAGGACAACCGCAGATTCATTGCTTTGAAGGGTAGGGTTTACACTAAACAATCTTAACATCCTACTTATTATCAAATTACTATAAATCCATAAAACTCTGAAGAACCATGGAGACCAGCAGAGGAGAAAATGAGGGGTAATAAGGAAAGAGAATCAAAGGTACAAAGTGTGAGAAATAAATGAATCTTAGAGGAGACGAAGAAGTCAGGAAAAGGGACTAGCTCTGAAATAATTCATGAGAAAAAGTATTTATGATAAGCTAACAAGGTTAGCTAAAAAATTTACTACAATACTTTTAGGACAGGAAATTCCATTAGTCTTATCAGGTGGATTGTGTGGGTACAGTACTGATTATTCTTTGTTAGCTCAAGAATATGGCCATACTGTTTCTCACTATTACTATTGTTAGGGTCTCAGAAAAATACTGAAGTGGTCCAGACCGACTTACCTCCAGCAACAGGATTTTGATGACTGTGTCTTTTCTCCCAATCTCCGGGACCTCAGCAACCTCATTTCCACATAGCTCTGGGGACTGCACTGCCTCTGCACCCACTGAGAAGTTCACATTCCCTGAAACAAAGAATGTAGAAAAAAAAATGTGCATCCATCTTGATATCAGTCCAAGCCATCCCTAATAGCTGAAAATGACTTTGTGCTCTGTATCACCTCGAAGGGCTGCACTTTGAACTTACTACTGGCTGGAATAGGAAATAAAGCTGGAAAAAACTCAAGGCTAGCAGACATTGAGTGATCAGTGCCCAAGTACAGTGACTGTGGGGCCCAGGTGCTGTGGGAGTACTGGGAGGAGACCACTGTGGGTAGAAATCAAAAGAAGAAAAAAAAAACTAACCTTATGGAATTATATTTGTGTGAAACAAAAAAAGCGAATGTGACGTAAGTAGTGTTCAGATACCCACCACCCCTGTTGATTGGAGAACCTTTTGGGGGCATGTCACTCACCCAGAGTTTTAGGAGTTACCGTCCAAGACAGAGTTTGCCGCTCATTTGCACAGATGCAATAGGATTCTTTTTCCTTCTCATTTTGGGATTGTAGGAAGCCTGGAGAAGCTTTCTGTTCCACACTGACCTATCATTTGCAAGGGAGGCAGAGGGAGAGAAATTATCAGAATACGGAGAGACAATGAATGCACAGAATTGGGGCCACATATGAGATGTTGCTCTAAATCGTGATTTGGAAAAATGATGTCATGTAAGCTCATTCATGCTTTGAGAAGTATGAGAATGGCAATTATATAAATCAAGGATGATTACTTACTAGGAGGATCTGGCCTTTGCAATAGGGTAAATTGGAGAAATCTACAGATGTGGAAGCAGTGGGTAGGAGGGAAAAGCAGCAATGGTATATTGCCGATGGGAGCACTACCTACTGGTTTCTGCTTGTTGGTTCCTACCTCTCATGTAGATTTTTTCCCTGACTCCCTTCTTTCTTACCTTTTCCCACTTCCTGCAACATTCATCACATGTCTACTATGTACAAAGCATAGCAAATTATGAAGAGTATGTAAGAAGTTCCTGACCTCGAAGATATTGTGTTATGAAGGGGATAATCTATGTGCAAAACTGTGACAAAGTTTACAAAGAAATATTTGCTGTAAAAGAAGTTACAAGCATATTGTGGGAGTTTAGAGATGGGAGACCTTGAAAAATGACACTCATGGGATTAATAAAACTGAGTTTTGTGTCAGCATCAAGAATTTTCCTGGCAAAAAGCCTATCCCATGATAGAGGATGCTGTAAGATTCAGGAAATTTTTCAAAAATGCATGTGATTTTATTTATTCATTTGACAGAGAGAGAGAGAGAGAGCACAAGCAGGGGGAGCGGCAGAGAGAGAGGGAGAAGCAGTTCTCCCCTGAGCAGAGAGCCCCACACAGGGCTCAATCCCAGGGCCCTGGGATCATGACCTGAGCCGAAGGCAGACGCTTAACTGGCCACCCAAATAATACAATATATGTTAAAAAAGAAGAAGAAGAAGATAGCAGGAGGGGAAGAATGAAGGGGGGGGAAATCGGAGGGGGAGATGAACCATGAGAGATGATGGACTCCAAAAAACAAACTGAGGGTTCTAGAGGGGAGGGGGGTGGGAGGATGGGTCAGCCTGGTGATGGGTATTAAAGAGGGCATGTTCTGCATGGAGCACTGGGTGTTATACGCAAACAATGAATCATGGAACACTACATCAAAAACTAATGATGTAATGTATGGTGATTAACATACCAATAAAAAATTTTAAAAAATGCATGTGATTTGGAGATCCATGATTTCAGTACCTGTAGCTCAAATGTCATTGTGTTGCTTTTCTGATCATGTCCTGCTTGCTTAGCACAAACAGTGCTTGTGCATAATTCCCAGAATTATCCACAGTCTTGGGAACAGAATCAGTCGCTGAGGGACCAAAGAAGTCTTTGATTCTCTCCACCCTTTCAATCCACTCTCATTTTCCTTACCCGGATACATTTGGGAAGGTAGTTGAGGACAGTGGCCTTGAGTGTGAAGGCCTCTCCTCGGATCACAGAGTAGGGCATTGTGAGCTCCACAAAGAAGGGCTGGAAGGCTTGGAGGGAGGCGGGAAGAGAGAGACCAAGTCCAGTGTCATTGGACAGGCAGAGGGCCCCTGCCTTCCACTCCGTGATGGTATCAGGGACTGTTACTCCCACTTCGGCCACCCCTGAGGAGCTGGGGAAGATAGAGATGTGAAGAACAGAAAGTGAGCAGGTGAAACATCTCTTCTTAAGTGAGAATCAATATGTGCACATGTGTACACTAGGTTATGTATTGGGAAACTGAGTTGGGAAAACAAAAGGTACTAAATGCTGCCTCTTTCCCTTATCAACATGTCTGTACCTTAAAGAAAAATATTTGAATGTAATTCAGTTTGGTCCTTAAACTCCCCTCACTGTTGTGTGATCTCATAAACCAGCATACTTAAGAATCATGATCCAAAAAGCAAACCATTACATTTACATAGCTTGATGTGTTTATGTGCATGTTCTAATCTTGTTTATGGAAGGCTCCCCCAATGGCATTAGGCAATCTAACATTTGGATACTTTTAGTACCCATGTCTGTTTTCTGGCAGTCTCAGGAATAATTCTTTTAGAATTGCTCATCTCTGAGACAATTTTACTAATAAATCCAAATAATAAAAGCATTTTCTTAGGCCCATCCTGAAAGGATGAGAGGTTAGATGATTATTTAGAATTTCTCAGAAAGATTATCTTAGAGTTGGAAATGCTAGAGGACCCATGTTCACTCACCCACAGCCAATGGAGGAGAATGAAGGTACTTACTCCACCACTACCAAATCCCAGATCCAGGTCTCAGGGAAATAAGTCCGTACTGTTTTAGAGATTGGCTCTGGACTTTGCATATTATTTGCAGACACGATATTATATGAGTGAAATTGAGGAATATATGGACTTGCTCCTATACCTGCTATCAAAAATAAGGGAAAATTACAATCTAGTCAAAGAAAAAGCATCTATTCATTTCATGGTACAAGTGTGAGACTTAGAAGAGCAAAGTTTTAGTATTCCTGCTCAGATTGTCTCCTAAGAGTTGTAGAACTTTGGAAGTAACTTGTTGAGCCCTTATTCTTTGAGAAGACAGGAGTCTTCATTAAAGGTAGAAATTCCATGTATCTTAGAGATAGCATAATTCTACATTGAGGGGAGGTTTGTAGGATGAGATAACTTGGAGATGCATTTATGGTTTGTGGGAGAAATAGTGAGTTCTCAAGGTCACAGAGTATTGTTTCCTCCATAAGAAGGGTTGAGCAGAATATGCCAAACTCTCTTTAGACAACATGGGTTCATTTGTTTAAGTTACCAGTGGGGTGAACAGAATTTAATAATATCAACTCTTTGTACTGTACTGAAGCTTGTAAACTCATTGTTCTCTTGATAACAAGGCTAGAGCATTAGATTTTATTCTCTTTATTTCTTGGGAAGGAGAAATGAAAAATTCAAGATGCCAAAGAGAGACATTTCCATTTGGTATAGCGCTATAATGGAGGCAGAAATTGTTTACAAAAGTGAGGGGGTAGAGAACTAAACATGAAGCCTTTCTGGTTCTATGTTGTACCTGAAATCATGCTTAATTAAATTTGAGTGAAGCTCTCCATCCAAGTACTCCATCTGATATTTCCGAATTGCCTTTGTGAAAGAATATTTATGAGGAAAAACATTGCCAGACATTTCCCCTCAATATCTCTCTCAACTGTAAAAAGCATCAATAGTAATTTCTTTAAATAAATATCATACACCTTCTTTCCCTCATGTCCTTCCAAGTGGTAGCCATCTCTATCTCTGCCTTACTCTTACAGTAAATGGATTATTAGTATTCAAGTTTATCTAAATGGATGATGCATCTAAATAAACTATTTTCTCTTTCCTGCTCCAGATGTCAAAGACCCTTCAACTTCTCCAGCTGTTGCAGTTAGCGAACAATGGCTTAATGTGTTATTTTAACTCTGTTTATTGGATGATGACAATATTTTCCTCATCGTCTCATTCTCAAGGTCAACTTGATTCTCTATTGATCCTTTCACAGTGTTTACGTTAAAATTCTATTCTTCCTTATGTCACAACTCATAAACTCTACTGAGATGCCTTTAGATTAATTTCCCAAGACAAAATATTACTATTATTATTTTGCTTCTTTTTCCCATCTGATTTCATCAAAATGTGTTGATCCCTGGACACACCCACTTATATTTTATTTCACTGCTGATCACAAAATACTTTCTTCTGGACATTCTGTTCATAGCTGTTAAACGGCCACTCAATCTAGCTTTGTGATACTTGTATTCATTTTTGACCTTTGCTACTTTCAAGCAAAAAGGTATAAAAGCTCAAAACTTAATTTCCTCCTAAATGTAGTATTTAGGTGATCTATATAAGAAACGTATTAGATCACTTACCCACCCCTTCTGAAAATCTTTCCATCTCATGCAGATAAAAATGTCAAATTCTTACAATGACCTACAAGGACCTATACAATTTGGCCTCATTATTCCACTGATCTCACTCTCCCTTGATTCACTCTGTTCTGACCACAATGGTTTCCTTACTTTTAGAATGTTCCAGACAAGCTCTCACCTTAGAGCCTTTGAGAGACAGAATAGTGTAGAGGTTAAAAAACATGGATCTGGAGTCAAACAGCCAGATTTGAATCCATCCCCATTCCATATCTAAACTGGTTGTGGCATCTTAATGGGTTGAGTTACTAAGTCTTTCCAGTTCAGCTTTTCCATTTAAAAAAGTGGTGATAACCATAAAAAAGAAATGGACCGACTTATTTCACTTAGCATTATGCTCTCTAGCTCCATCCATGTTGTTGCAAATGGCAAGATTTCATTTTTAAAAAATATTTTATTTATTTATTTGCCAGAGAGAGAGAAAGAGAGAGAGAGTGTGAGAGATACAAGCAGGGGGAGAGCAGCAGGCAGAGGGAGAAGCAGGCCTCCTGCTGAGCAGGGAGCCCAATGTGGGACTCGATCCCAGGACCCTGGGATCATGATCTGAGCAGAAGGCAGATGCTTAACCAACTGAGCCACCCAGGCATCCCAAGATTTCATTTTTTTAAATGGATGAATAATATTCCAAGGCAGTCAGAGAAAGACAAATACCATATGATTTCACTCATATGTGGAATTTAAGAAACAAAACAAACAAGCAAAGGGAAAAAAAAAAGAGAGAGAGACAGACAAACCAAGAAACAGACTCTTAACTATAGAGAACAAACTGATGGTTACCAGAGGGGAGGTGGTTGGGGAGAGGGTTGAAATAAGTGATGGGGAGTAAGGAAGGCACTTGTTATGATGAGAACCAGATGATGTATGGGAGTAAGGAAATCACTAAATTCTACACCTGAAACTAATATAACACTGTATGTTAACTAACGAATTAAAACAAAAATTTCAAAGAAAGAAATGGAAATTATGAGGTCATGGAAATTTTAGTTAATGCTGTGGTGATAATCATTTTGCAATATATAAAAGTGCATCAAGGGGTGCCTAGGTGGCTCAGTGGTTAAGTGTCTGACTCTTGGTTTTGGCTCAGGCCATGATCTCAGGGTCATGAGACAGCCCTGTGTGGGCCTCAGCGCTCAGCAGGGAGTCTGCGTGAGATTCTCTCTCTCCCTCTCCCTCTGCCCCACCCCTCTAAAAAATAAGAGCATCAGATAAGCACACTGTACACCTTAAGCTTATATATGATATTATATGTCAGTTACATCTCAATAAAGCCATGTATATTCTATCTCCCTCTCACGGTCTTCTAAAACAGAGTAAGCACTCTACAGGTATTTTCTATTATTGGTGTTGCTTTCTATGACTGAAATACTCTTCTTCCAGATAGTCTCTTATTTTGTTCTCTTCCTTCAAGTCTTTGCTCAAATTTCACTCTCTTGGTAGGATATTCATTGAACACCTTATTGAAACTTGCAACTCCCTTAGTCTCGATATTCCATTCTCTCTTTTAATTTTTCCCATAGCTTTTGTCATCTTTTAATAGACTATTTAATATACTTGCTTATTTTGTTTACATTCTTTCTGTGTCCATTAGGACATAAACCTAAGGTGAAGATTTTTGTTCTCAGTATTTGTTAGGTCCAGAAAATAGGTCAGTAAGTGTTCAGTGAATATTCATGGAACACATGCATGAATAATAACTCCAATTTTTATGACTTCTTGATTTTTACAGTTTCAGGCCCTAATCATTTCTATCATTGTCTAACATGATTTTAATCCCTTTTTTAGATGAACCATTCTCTCTTTCTCTCTCTCTTTCTCGTGCTAGGGACATTATTAAAGTTTTATTCTCCATGTATATTGTTCTATGTCATCAAACCCTTTGAGGTTGTATGATGGCTTACCAAACAGACATGGGAATGGGTTTTATGTTACTTAAATTACTTTCAAGAACTTTCACAAAATATTCTAGTTTTTGTAGCTCTCCCATTGTATCATATACTTGATTCAGTTATATCTACCCATTTATTATTCATTATATCTATCTATTTCAATTTTCAGCTATTTATATCTATACATTTTATAAGCTTTTTTAGTTATATCATATGCCTTATTAAATTCCAGAAAATTTCCTTCTCCTCCTTCAAATTTTCATAGTTTAAACTTGACCTTCTTCCTTTGTAACTTAAAGTATCCGACTCAACTTTAAAACACTCTGGTCACTTCTGGCTATGCCGTTTACCAGCTAAATGATCTCAGCAAGAAACATCTTATCTGAATCTTGGTTTCTCTATGTATAAAATGGTTACACTGTCTATCTCATTTTACCATTTTTTTTTTTTTGCAAAGTGATATTGTTGGATGTAATACAAAATTGAAAGTAATTTGTTATTTTACCTGCCATCAGTGGTTGCCCTTCTCTTCCTACAGGTGGGTGGATCATTGAACATGACTGTGGTTTTCGGATTTTAGAGTTGGTGAACACCTTTAATCCCATACCCTGTAAAAATGGTGACTTAATAGGTTTGTAAACTTGATTAGACTATATGAAATATATTTTCCTTAATAATGTCCCTAAGTAATCCCAATAGCCTTAATGTTGTATTAGTTTCATGGAGATACCCAAACTCAATAAATATAAATAAAGTGGTAAAATTACAAACTTTGTGGCTTATTAAGATTTTATTACTTATGGCCTTTTGCAAATAAACTAAATATAACAAAATTATTTCAACGAAATGTCAGAGGTTAGGTCTAGCCCTGGCCCTGACTTATCAACTGTCAGGCTACACAATTCTAAACTATATATATGTATATATATAAAACTATATACAGTTTTACTAACATTAAAACATTCATAAGCTGGTACATTAATAAGTAATAAGGACTTTACCTTTAAGAAGTCCAAGCCCAGGCCATAAAATGTATTGCAGCTTTAGCTTCTCTCTCAGATCACTTGCTCTGGAGGAAATTGTGGGGACACCCAGGCAGCCCTGTGGAAGGGTTGGTGGTGAGGAATTAAGGCCTCCTGACAATAACTATATGAGTAACACATCTCAGAAGTAGACTTCCAACCTCAGTCAAGTCTTCAGATGACTGAAGCCCTAGCTAACATGTTGACATGTGGACTGACATGAGAGATCACAAGCCAGTACCACCCAGATAAGTCACTTCGGAATTCCTAATCCACAGAAAGTGCATATGATAATAATTGTTTATTGTTTTAAACCACTAAGTTTGGGGAAGATTGTTATACAGCAGTAGATAACTAACCACAAAAACCCTTCAAACTTTATCTATTTACTTTGTTCTTGAGTAGGAGAACCAAATGGTCACATAAATTGAGCATGCATCCTCTATATTGGGTGAATGACTATTTTCCAGGTTATTGTCAAAGCAAGTGACTTAAAGATTTTTAAAATTTTAAGAACCCAAATCTCTAGTTACGTTCATAATCCTTTCTTACCTCTATAATATTCAAAGCTGTGTAGTGCAACTGAAGCAACTATTAAATTTATATAATGACACAAAATAGGACAGACATAAAAATATTGAAAAGTAGACTGAATTCCTTCAACACAAGCTGAAAAACAGCTTAGAACAGGCTACCATAAATACAGAGTATAAGAAAAAAATAAGCCATTCCTCTGGGTGCCTGGGTGGCTCAGTCGATAAAGCGTCCGACTCTTGATTTCATCTCAGGTCATGATCTCAGGGTCCTGAGATCAAGCCCTCTGTGGGGTTCTGTGCTCAGTGCTAAGTCTACTTGAAATTCTCTCCCTCTGCTCCTCCCCCTACTCCCTCTCTCAAATAAATAATCCAAAGAAAGCACCCAGGAGAAAATTCCCTACTTTTCAGGTTAACTTCCTCATGCCATCTTCTAATTCAAATAGAGAACTCTAGTCAGAGAAATATGTCTTTTATGTAATAATTATTATGCTATGAGGAGATATTTTGACCTGTCATAAAAGACAAGTTTGAGAAAAATTTTGATTATACCCTCCATTCTGAAGAATGTTAATTTTGATGACTGGAAACAGGATAGTGATTCTTGATATATTTATCTTACAGTTTTAAAATTTAATACATATTGGGCTCCTGGGTGGTGCGGTTGGTTAAACATCCTTCTCTTGGTTTTGGCTCAGGTCATGATCTCAGGATTGTGAGACAGAGGCCCGTGCCGGGCTCAATGCTCAGCAGGGAGTCTGCCTGAGATTCTCTCTCTCTCTCCTTCTCCCTCTGCCCCTCCCAGTTGTGTGTGAGCATGCTCTCCCTCTCTCTTTCTCTCAAGATGAATAAACAAATCTTTAAAAAATATATAATACATATAAATGAATTTTGATAAGTAGATACTAGAACAAAACCAGAAGGAACTTCAATATTACTGATTTATCCTCCAATATTGATAAGTAATAATAACTCCCAAATAGGCAAGTTAATTAGTTGACCTGCTTGAACATTGATGCATAAGGCAATGAAAGCTATAAAATTTGCCAGTGATAACTTTTTGACAATGATCAAATTCTAATTTTTTTCTTGCATCATACTGAACATTTTCAAAATATTAGTAATCTAGCTTTAAATGGGTTGGAAAAGTTGTTTCTTGAAGTTTCCCTTCCTTCCGATAGTTTTCTCTTCAGAAACCCCATGTTTGAAAGTTCTTTCTCCTAATTCTAATTGTTAACCAAGTTTTCACCTTTTATTTTTCTGAGCCACATGTAATCTCTTATTATAGTTCCTTTAAAATGACAGCTCTCTGGGGCGCCTGGGTGGCTCAGTCGTTAAGTGTCTGCCTTTGGCTCGGGTCATGATCCCAGGGTCCTGGGATTGAGCCCCGCGCCAGGCTCCCTGCTCCTCGGGAGGCCTGCTTCTCCCTCTCCCACTCCCCCTGCTTGTGTTCCCTCTCTCACTGTGTCTCTCTCTGTCAAATAAATAAATAAATATTAAAAAAAATTAAAATGACAGCTCTCTAAGGACAAGGACTATGATTGTTTACCACTATTTCCCCAGCTCCTAAAACAGACCCAGCACGTGGTGTGCCTGCAAGATGATGATGATGATGATGATGAAGAAAATAAAGATCAGCATGATACACCAAATATTACCACTATGAATTAATACAATTCTAGAAAAAAAAAAAGAAGAGACTTAAAATTTTAGTCTGTGACTCATCATTGCTGACAAAGATGTAGTAGGTCATTTTTTTTTAAGTTGAAAATAATTTGTGAATCACTTTCAATTTCATAGACCACAAGAACTCTAGAAATAAAAATAGATCTACTGGGAGGTACATGACTTATGCTTGTAAATATCAATTTTATAAAAAGCTAACTTATTCAATTGACCAAAAATGATTTTTTTAGGTATGATCCATATTATCTAATACTTTGGGAACTTAGTAATTCTTTTTTCTTTTTTCTTTATTTTTAAAAGATTTTCTTTATCTGTTTGAGAGAGAGAGAGCAAAAGAGAGCCCAAACAGGGGGTAGGCCAAAGGGAAAGGGAGAAGCAGGCTCCCTGCTGAGCAAGGAGCCGGATTCCAGGCTCAATCCCAGGACCCTGGGATCATGATCTGAGCCGAAGGCAGACACTTAACTGACTGAGCCACCCAGGTGCCCCATTTTTAATTCTTTTTTAAATAAGACCATCACATAAGTGGTGAATCTTAAAACACGTAGCTTTCATTAATATCATTGTAAAGCATGAGTGACAGATTTAGATTTGATTCTCTAGAGAAAAAGAAGTTATGTCAGGGAAGAGATCAAAGCTTGTGGGCAGTTTCAGAAGCTCAGCCTATGTCATTTACTTCTGGTAATCTTGCACAAATCTCTCAAACAAATTCTTAGTTTCCACATCTTAAAATGTGTCTGTTACTCCCTGGGATCTGGGGAGGATCACATGAGAAAATGTATATGAGAAAACTCGAGAAATTATAAAAAATTAGACAATGGTGACTATATTTTACTCCCAAGAGGGGCTTCTCCTGCCTCCTGTCGCCTCCCGCCCCTCCAGTGGCCCCTCCTGACCCTGAGGCTGCCGGGAACTCACCGAATCCAATGGACAACTCAGCCTCGGGCCTCGCAAGCAGCACACTTTGGTCCACCGCAGGGAGGGCTCACAGGAGAAGCTGAAACTCTCAGGTGGGCGTGTGAGGCCGGGAGACTTCGTGCTGGGCGGAAGCTCAAGTCCACCTGCGAGAATAGAAGGAAAAGTCAGCCAGCATGTCCTCTATCTTTGCGATCCTGCAGTCACCCACATGTCCTGAATCATCTTTACCTTAGCCTTATAGGACTGCCGGGGTGTCAAGTCAGGAACGTCTTTTCCCATCTTGCCTTTACTGTTGAAAAGGTTTATTCAATAGCTCAGTCTTATCCTCCAGGAACAACTGATACCTCATAAAGGATAAATAGCTTGTTTGATTTTTAGAAGCCAGTCTTTACCTCTGATCCATTATAAGGTGATTCTAGGTATTTGCATTTGTCCTTAAGGTTTTTGGAACTTCTGAGTCCTAGCATCGTACGTACCTCATGCAATTGAATCAGTGGAGTTGGGCATCATGGACACAAGATTGAATTATGTTTTATGTGGTAGCAATTTGACATAGTTGAAAAAGTACTCTGCTAGGTGCCTGGAGATTTGGCTCTGCCATTAACAGGCTGGGAACCCTTGGACAACTCATTTAATTTTCTGGACCCGTTTTCTCTGAGGTAAATGGGTGATACTTATAGTACTATTTATTTGTGCTTTTGTGATTTTATGCTGAAGACCCTCACCTTGTTGGCTAGGCACTTTTCAATCTCAAAGCTCTCTGAATCTCCAATAACTTCTCCATCTGGTAAAACAGTAAAGACGAACAATCGAGCAATGGGAGCAATGTCCGACTCCACAGGGAAGGATAAGGAAAAACTGCCTTTTACGGGGACATGGAGAAAATGAGACAAGACGGTCATGGGTCAGAACACTGTTGTTAGATCTTAACCCAGTTTAGAACTGTGCCTACTCATTCAATGGCATAGGCTCTTTAATGTCATTCTAATTATTTGGTGAAATTAATTGGCTAATGTGTCCCTTTACAACTTCAATTCCAGAATAAGTAAAAATTCCTTACACTCAAGTCTGTGTCTGATTTCCACTTAACTAAGGTGGTAAACAACTTATGTCAGAATAGCTCAAAATTATTCTACATATGTATGTATACACAAAATATTTTATAAAGTCTGCTGGACTCAGTTAAAAATTATAGAATAAGGAAGTTCTTATATATGTCATATATACAATGAGTATATATCTCATATATCTATATGATGAATGAAAACCATTTCACTTAGACTGCAGGCCAGAGGTGATTCTCAATTTAAATTCAGAGCTATAATTTATAAGATATAATCATAGGGTTCACTTTTTTTTCCCAAATATGTCTTTTCTTATCGTGGTGAAAAAACACATAAAATTCACCATCTTAACCATTTTAAAGTGTATAGTTCAGTAGTGTTAAGTATATTCACGTTGTTGTGAAGCAGATCTCCAGAACTTTCTCATGTTGCAAATCTGAAACTATGCTCATTTAAAAACAACTCTTCTGTCTCCCCCCGCTGCCACACCCCGCCCTTGGGAATGACTAAAGCAGTGTCAGGGCATTCATATTTTTGTCCTATTGGAGGGATCAAGTTCAACTTAGGGCGCCTGGGTGGCTCAGTTGGTTAAGCGACTGCCTTCAGCTCAGGTCATGATCCTGGAGTCCTGGGATCGAGTCCCGCATCAGGCTCCCTGCTCAGCAGGGAGTCTGCTTCTCCCTCGGACCCTCCCCCCTCTCACGTGCTCTCTCTCTCTCTCTCTCATTCTCTCTCTCAAATAAATAAAATCTTTAGAAAAAAAAAATTCAACTTAGACCCCTAAAAGGAAATAAGTTTCTCTCTAATAGGAGGGTAGTTTAAATCCTTGTATTGCCATGTCTGGGAGTGAGCAATAGTAGTTCAGAATAGATTGAAGCATCATAAAAATAGAAAGAGAAGTCATGGCAGATTTTTTTTTCCCCAGAGAATATTGGAAGGAAAGTAACCTTTTAGTGATGAAATTTGTGAAGGTTTTGTCATTTAAAATCTGAATTCTGAATTTAAAACAGACTCAGAAATAGTTCTGAAATTAGTAATCTGCACCATGAGGTTAAAACTGCAGAATAGTATAAGAAAAGAACAAGATGAGCAAGCTATGAAAAGTTGAATTTAGACAAATTGTGAACAGAGTTGGTTCTTTTAACTAATAGAGTCGATTTTCCATACATCTTTATGAAGAACAAACTGGTAATTAATAACATAACTACAATGTGTGGTTAAAAGAGTTTTATTATAAATACTTGTAAATTCACTGAGTATATAAAGAAATTCTTTTCAATTATTGGCTGAGTTACTTGCATTACTTTTTTTTGTGATGTCTACATGAAGTAAATAATGAATAAACTCTTCCTTATATTATTATGTAGAGATCCTTTTCCGAATGATGCACAAATTAAAATATCAGGAAAGAAAAATCAGATAAAGATATAATGTTTTAAGACATTCATCTATTTCTATAAAGGTGTTATATGTTCCATTATTGTAAGAAAATAGAAAAATAGGCTATATGATGCATTGAAGAGAAATAATGCACATGTGGGTCCATTCTCTATATCAAACTATCCCTATATAAATATTGGGATAAGTGATATTCAAAGTTGGCAGCACTCTTTAACATTTAATTCAAACAACTGTTAATTTTTTTAAAGATTTTATTTATTTATTTGAGAGAGCGAGAATGAGAGAGAGAGAGAGAGAGCACATGAGAGAGGGGAGGGTCAGAGGGAGAAGCAGACTCCCCGCTGAGCAGGGAGCCCAATGCGGGACTCGATCCCGGGACTGCAGGATCATGACCTGAGCCAAAGGCAGTTGCTCAACCAACTGAGCCACCCAGGCGCCCCAGCAATTGTTAATTTTTTATAAAAATTCTATGTATTCATTAGAGGGAGAGAGAGAGAGCCAAGCAGGAGGGAGAGGCAGAGGGAGGAGCAGACTCCCTGTTGAACTGGAAGCCAGAAGTGGGGCTTGATCCCAGGACCTGGAGATCATGACCTGAGCTGAAGGCAGACACTTAACCAAATGAGCCACCCAGGTGCCCCCACAACAGTTAATTGTTGAGAGTACTAATTAGTACTTTCTTTCAAATTAAACCTCCTCCAGAAAGGGGAACCCTCCTACACTGTTGGTGGGAATGAAAGCTGGTACAGGCAGGTAAGTGTCTGCCTTCGGCTCAGGTCATGATCTCCAGGTCCTGGGATCAAGCCCCATTTCTGGCTTCCAGCTCAGTGGGGAGTCTGCTTCTCCCTCTGCCTCTCCCCTCTGCTCGTGCTCTCTCTCTCTCTCAAATGAATAAATCAGTATGGAGTTTCCTCAAAAAGTTGAAAATAGAGCTACCCTATGACCCAGCAATTGCACTACTGGGTATTTACCCCAAAGACACAAATGTAGTGATCTGAAGATGCACATGTACCCCAATGTTTATAGCAGCAATGTCCACAATAGCCAAACTATGGAAAGAGCCCAGATGTCCATCAACAGATGAATGGATAAAGAAGATGTGGTATATATACACAATGGAATATTATGCATCCATCAAAAATTGAAATCTTGCCATTTGCAACGATGTGGATGGAACTAGGGGGTATTATGCTAAGTGAAATAAGTCAATCAGAGAAAGACAAGTATCATATGATCTCACTGATATGAGGAATTTGAGAAACAAGACAGAGGATTATAGGGGAAGGGAGGGAAAAATGAAACAAGACAAAGCCAGAGAGGGAGACAAACTATGAGAGACTCTTAATCTCAGGAAACAAACTGAGGGTTGCTGGAGTGGAGGGGGGTGGGAGGGATGGGGTGGCTGGGTGATGGACACTGGGGAGGGTATGTGCTATGGTGAGCGCTGTGATTTGTGTAAGACTGATGAATTACAGACCTGTATCCCTGAAACAAATAATACATTATATGTTAATAAAAATAAATTAATTAAACCTCCTCCAGTATAGTTTCAATATGGAAAAACAAAAATATAATTGATGTTTTACTTTTCCAGCCTGAGAGAGAAAGGAACTATTAAAAAAAATCATGGGGTGCCTGGGTGGCTCAGTTAAGCGTCTGCCTTTGGCTCAGGTCATGATCCCAGAGTCCTGGGATCAAGTTCTGCTTAGGGCTCCTTGCTCTGCAGGGAGTCTGCTTCTCCCTCTGCCCCTCCTCCAACTCATTCTGTCAATTTCTCTCTCTCTCAAATAAATATATAAAATCTTTTTTAAAAAATCACAGCTATGGAACAAATCCCAACCGTTGTTAAGTTTAGCTCTGGGTCGAGGTGGAGTTTGGTGAAATATTTGCCTTAATTTCAGTTAATTACAAGAATGCTCATGGGTTCTTTTTCCAGGGATTTAAATCCTGACATGATTTAATTAAGATAGAAAATAATCCTCTTTCCTTTCCCCCAACTTATTCATGAAGTGCACTCAAAATCACGTGTGAGTTCACAGTTTCATGCCTGCAGCGCACACAGTAAGCATCCTCATTAATTGTTGAAGGAAGAGAGCATTTCCTGAGGGAAGAAAGCCTAGCCCAGAGCCCGGCATAGGAAAAAAAAAAACAGTCCATCATCTTTTTCCTCGCTGTTCTCCATGATACTTAACTCTCTTCTCTGCAATACTAAAATTAAAGATGACCACTTCACATTTATTGTTAGGGTTAAAAAACAGAAGGAAGCTTAGATTTTCAGAAGTTTCTAATTTAAATGTCAGATAGAAGAAACACACTGAAGTGAAAAAAGTGTGCCTTAGGAGGCAATCCAATTTATCTGTTGACTGTGTTGAATAAAAAAAAGTTAGAGTTCATAAGGAGAGCATCTTTTGTGTCCTTATTATAAAGGGATAATGGGAATAATATCCCATTTGTAAGCTGTCACTGACGTGTGAAGCTCGATGTGTTGGGAAGGATATGGGGGAGCAAATTTAAGGAAACTCACAGTCTCTTAGCTGTAATAGGCACAACATGTGTCCCTGATCTGACGATGTTCCCCTTAGCCATGATCTGAAATGAAAAATCAACAAAAAAGCAACCTTTTTGAGCCTAACACACTTCTCAACATTTACTCCCCACATGACCTGCCTTGGATTCTTGAATCTCTGCTAGAGAGAATGAACTGCATAAAAATGAAAGAATCAAGGGGAACATGGATGAGAAAGGAAGTTGGTGGGGCACCGGTGAACCACTTTTCCTGGCCCGTTAACCACTTTTGTCTACTGATAAACTCCAAATATATTTTGTGTCCTTATTCTTACCAGGTAATAAAAAATGAGCTCCTTAGGCTCCCCAATGGCCTTCCCGTTGAGTATATAGTATGCCTTGATAATCTGAGTTTGGCCACAGGGCAGGGTACCAGCCATAGGTTCCAGGTGAACATAATTCCCATGTAAGGAGAAGGCATGCTTTGCAATGTGCTGAGCTGCCTGGTGTTCCTCTTGTAGCCATACAGAGTTAAAACACAAGTCAGGTTGCGTGTGATAGGCCTGGTAAAACAGAAAAACAAAGAATCAATAACGTCTTGAAATTCTTCACTTTAGCTTCCCATCAAAATGGAGAGTTAAAATTTTGTGTCTTCCTTTCTAACATACTAAGCATCGCCCTCATCCCTGTTGACCACCAAAGAAACAAATGATCACCTTCCCAAATTACAGTGATTAAAAGGAAATAATCTACCCATTAATCTCCTTTGCCCTGATTCTGCTAAATCATCACTGATTTATCTTTTCTTCTGTGGCTCAAGGCCAGAGGAACAATGATGTCCCAGTGAGAGTGGTAAATAATCATAGTAAGCAGAAAAGGAAGTCTTTAGATAATAGAAGTCCCATGTAAGTTGGTTGAATTAAAATTATGTTATATATATTAATGTAATATTTTATAACTATAAGGACTTCAAAATTGTTTATAAATAATCCCAGCAAATTGTCATCTATGCTTCTTATTATTATGACTTGATTTTCAAGGCCTTGTAGTTTCTGGACCTTTAAGCCTTACCAATGGTGTTTAGCAGATAATGCCATTTATTTCCCCTGCAGTGGTTGCTCTTTAGCTATTTTATGGATACACTTGTTTTCTTTTTCTGGATTTACTAGGTTTATTTTGGGGACCTTTCTATTTGCTCTCATGATAAAGTTCCTGCTGTTTTTTTTATTACTGTTTTTAAGTATATCATACTAATAATTTACAGCTCTGTTTATCATTATAGAGTTTCAAATATAGGGACACTCCACTTATCTTTTCAATCTTAAGGAAGAACAGGTATCTATTACTTAGAAAACATTAAGCATCATTCCATATTTTAAATTGAATTAACATGTGAACTTTGGGAAATGGAAAAAATTTAAATGCTGTTTATCTAAGTTGGAATCAATAAATCATTGTCTTTCACCAATTCTTTGTTTGAAACTACAAGCATAAAATCTTTTTGGTTGTAGAAATCTTTTGATCATCATCATTAGGCAAATATATTAAGTGTGTGTGGGGTTCTGATCACTCTTCAAATTATCTGAGTGGACATAGAAAAACAACATAAAACAAATTACATGAATTACTTACCCATTGAAGAATTGATATGGTGCAGAACCAAATCCTATAAGATTTTTTTTGCATAATACATAACATTTTAAAGATAATGCTAATGAATTGATCAGACACTTTGACAGTATCTCTTCTACCATTTTTTGTTGTTTTTTTTTAAATTTTTTTATTGTTATCTTAATCACCATATATTACATTATTCCTTTTTGGTGCAGTGTTCCATGATTCATTGTTTGTTCATAACACCCAGTGCCCCATGCAGAACGTGCCCTCCTCAATACCCATCACCAGGCTAACCCATCCCCCACCCCCCTTTTTGTTGTTTTTAATTAAATTTTTAATTCCTAAGTTTATCCTTAAGTTGGACAGCTTCTTATTTCTCTCTCTCAAATAAAATATGTGTGCTTCTTCACTTCTGAATAAATGATTGTTATACTAAAGTTTCTCTTTGTCCTCAGGTTTTTTTTTTCTTTCATACTTACCATGACAGAAATTTTGTTAGCCAAAACATTAGTAGTATTGATTGAAAACTGAACAAGACCCTGGTCATTGGTAGTTGCACTGTAAAGATAATTTGCTTCATTTGCAGAGATAAAGACAAGTTTATTGGGGATGGGCACATCTTTCCCATCCACCAGAAGCACCTAAAGAAGAAAAGAATTTGATAAGTTATGTGGATAATATTCAGAGAAGACAGAACTCATGGAAACAAATTCTTTTGCTACCATAACTGAAAGAAAAGCAAAAGCAAATCCAGAAAACAACCCTTCTATATTGACTACAAAATTTTTTTTTTTTCCTATTTGTATCCTCATGTCTTTCACCTTTTCTTTTTTTTTTTTTTGGCTCCTCAGGTATTTTGCATCTCCTGAAACAAACCACATAAGCTGTCCCACAAAAAGTGTTTCTTTTTGAGAAAAATTATAAGTAATTTTAAAGAAATAATTATGGAATGGATAAATAATTACAAATACTTATAAAAGGGGTAAAATTATTAGTTAAAAATAATATGTATACCTTTTTAAAAAATTTTATTATGTTATGTTAGTTACCATACAGTACATCATTAGTTTTTGATGTAGTGTTCCATGATTCATTGTTTGCGTATAACATCCAGTGCTCCATGCAATACGTGCCCAAGTATGAAAATAATTTAATAATAGTGGCCATAAAATGTACACAATTATAGTTCCTATGTCAGAAATAAAACTACACATATCCAGTCTAGACATGTGGGAAGGAAAAGAAAAAAGAGAGAGAGGGAAACAAACCATAAGACAAGTCTTAACGATAGAGAACAAACTGAGGGTTGATGGAGGGTAGAGGGTGGGGGATGGGCTAGATGGGTGATGGGTTTAAGGAGGGCACTCGTGATGAGCACTGAGAGTTATATGAACAAAATTCTACTCCTGAAACCAATATTACACTATATGTTAATTAACTAAAATTTAAATAAAAAATTGAAAAAGAAAAAAATAAAAAAACCACTTATTTATTTCTAAATAGAACAGCAGGTATAAAGGCGGATACTGGTAGCCATAAATTGAGAATCATTTGTGAGAAATTCCCTTAAAATTCTGAAGCTGGCTGGATATCGGTGGAAATATATTTATTGTCAAATGGATGGTAGAAAGGTTTGACATAATAATTAACTCATATCACGTTAAGCATCTTCATTAGCTATATGTTCTAAAAAAATAATACCTCTGGTTCTCAAAATACTGTAGTATGTGATTGCACATTTTATCAGTGATACTTACAAAGGAAAGTAGTTTTGCTTGGCTTCATGGTTTGGGTCATATTAATTAACTGATATCATTAACTAGTTGTAGGCTACATCACTGTGCCCTGAAGATAGGTACAACTGGGTACTTCATTACTTGTGAATTGCAGTATACTCTACCTGTCCAAAGAAGGGGATTCCTCGTCTAAAGTGTGAATCCACTCTCACAAACTTGAGTCTGGTTACAATGTTTGTGATTTCACTGGTCCCATTTCCAGTAAATACTGTCTAAAAATATGTAGAGAAGAGTAAGTACTCTTGGAAGTTACTAGTACCAAAATTCATTTCCTTCCACTTTCCTATGACCCTTATTTTGTTATGGAAAACAAAGGATTTTTATTGTTTCACCCCCTATATTAATTTAGAGTTCAAACCTGTTCCCTCTTCTCTGATCTTGGCTTCCACTTTAAGTTGGTTTTCATAACCCATATTTTTAATCTGGAGTACATTTGATTTTACTTCTTGGGTGATGCAGCCATTGCTGTTGAGCTGAGAGAAATAAAAAAAATTGATAAATGCCATACTGATTAAGACCAATAGTCACCAAATCTATTATTTTCCTTCCGATGCCAACACAACTTCTTTGGGTTAAACATGTTAACTGACCTTCAGGAATTTAATATTCATGTGTTTAAATTCTCTAAGGGTTAGACATCAAAATGAGAATTTTATTGACCAGGAATAGAAATTATTTTTCCTTTTTGGTGGTAAATATTTTGGGATAAGCTTACTCCAATGTCCTCTTTCCATTGAGTAAAATGGGGTAGCTCAATGGTTGACAACAATGATAGCCTCTAGAGAGAAAACTGTAAACTAACCTGTTGACTGAATTTTTCACAGAACTCTGGCTTCTCACAATAAGTGGGATGAAATAATTTTCTGCACATGCTTACAGTTGCAAGTCTTGGGACAGGTTTCCCGTAGGTGTATCTGTCACATAAGAAATACATCAGGAATTGAAGAAAGGTTTCTACATTTTCCACCACCAACCCACCACAGGTCAAACAATTACTCTCTGTAGTTCCTTGCACTTCTTTATCATTTTGGGCTCATAGCAATTGAAATATGCCTGGAAAACATCTTTATCAAGAGGTACTACTCATTAAAACATTTGAAATTTTGCTGCAATGTACAATCAAGTTTCCTTCAGGATTTAAAAAATTTCTTCCTTTTAGCCTATTTATTTTTTTATCATTCTTTTTATTCTGTCATTGTAAAATCAAAACTTGTTGCTTATACCAAATGAGAAAACTTAGGTAATTAATAGAACACAAATAAATAAATAATAGAAATAACAAACCCAACATAACATGCATACACACACACACACACACACACACACACAGAAGGAGAAAGAGCCCTGATAAAACCTAACAAACATGAGGCCTATAAAAAAAAAATTGTGTGTGTGTGAACTCTATATTTCTATTAGTTTTCCCTTAATAAAAATGGAATAATTAGTAATCGGTTTGCTTTGGGCATTAGTTTTCTTTCCTATTTGTAAATGTCTCAAATATCACTTCAAATAAAAAATGTAATCAAGAGCAACTTATTCTGAAACCCCTTTTCAAGATACAGATATCAATCCAGGATGCTGTTAAATTAAACAAATAATTCCTTGGTCATGACTCCAAGACAGAATTGAGGCAGAGGTCCAGATGCTTTGATGCTTCCAGTGTATAATGTTCAGATGGGCATATGTTTGTTTGTTTTTTTCTTTTACCATGCATGCTCCCTCTGTTACTGATGATTTGTAGGAAATGAGTTTTAATTCTCAAGGTTGAAATGAACTGTAAGAATTGTTTGTAATTGCAAAAGATTAAAGAAGAAAGGAACACTACAAGACAGAAAAAATTTCAAAAATAACATTAGTAAGTCCTTCACTATTAATTACTTTAAATGTAAACAGATTAAATTATCCAATAAAAACAAAGGGGACAAATGGATAAAAATACAAGATCCAACTATATGCTATATACAAGAGACACACTTATATTTAAAGGCACATATAGCTTTTTATCTTGATGAAGTCCCAAAAGTTCATTTTTGCTTTTGTTTCACTAGCTTTTGGAGATGAATCTTGAAAGAAGTTGCTGTGGCTGATGTCAAAGAGGTTATTGCCTATGGTCTCCTCTAGGATTTTGATGGATTCCTGTCTCACACTGAGGTCTTTCATCCATTTTGAGTTTATCTTTGTGTATGGTGTTAGAGAATGGTCGAGTTTCATTCTTCTGCATGTGGCTGTCCAATTTTCCCAGCACCATTTATTGAAGACACTGTCTTTTTTCCATTGGCTATTCTTTCCTGCTTTGTTGAAGATTATTTGACCATAGAGGGGAGGGTCCATATCTGGGCTCTCTATTCTGTTCCATTGGTCTATATGTCTCTTTTTGTGCCAGTACCATGCTGTTTTGGTGATCACTGCTTTGTAATATAGCTTGAAATCGGGCAACGTAATGCCCCCAGCTTTGTTTTTCTTTTTCAACACTTCCTTGGTGATTTAGGATCTTTTCTGATTCCATACAAATTTTGGGATTGTTTGTTCCAGCACTTTGAAAAATGTCATTGGAATTTTGATTGGGATGGCATTGAAGGTATAGATTGCTCTGGATAGCATAGACATTTTAACAATGTTTATTCTTCTGATCCATTAGTATGGAATATTTTTCCATCTTTTTGTGTCTTCTTCAATTTCTTTCATGAGTGTTCTGTAGTTCCTAGAGTATAGAACCTTTACTTCTTCGGTTAGGTTTATTCCAAGGTATTTTATGGTTTTTGGTGCTATTGCAAATGGAATCATTTCTCTAATTTCTCTTTCTACAGTTGCATTGTTAGTGTATAAGAAAGCAACTGATTTGGGTACAGCATAAGGAATATAGTCAAAGACACTGTAATTGTGTTATATGGTGACAGATGGTAGCTACACTTGGACTGAGCACAGCATAACATATAAACTTGTTGAATCCCTATGTTGTACACCTGAAACTAATGTCACATTATGTGTCACCTATACTTAAATAAAAAGGAACGTATACCAAAAAATAAGTCACCCAAGTCAGAAAAGAAGTAAAACTATCACTATTTGCATAGGACATAATATTATATATAATATTATATATAGAAACCCCTCTAGTGACTTCGCACACACACACAAAACTGTTAGAACTAATAAACCAATTCCATAAAGTTGCAGGATAAAAAATCAACATACAAACCCAGCTGTGTTTCTGTACACTAACAATGAACTATATGAAAAAGAAATGAAGAAAACAATCCTATGTACAATAACAAAAAAAGGAATAAAAGACTTAGTAATACACTTAGCCAAGGAGGTGTACGCTGAAAACTACAAAACATCAATGAAAGAAAGTAGTCACAAATAAATGGAAAGACACCCTATGTTCGTGAGTTGGAAGACAATATTAAGATATCCATACTATCCAAAGCAATCTCCAGATTCAGTGCAATCCCTATCAAAATCCTAATGGCATTCTTTACAGGAATAGAAAAAATAATCTTAAAATTCATATGGAACAACAAAGGACACTAAATACTCCAAACAATCTTGAGAAAAAAGGAAAAGCTGGAGGCATCACACTTCCTGGTTTATACAATATGGCCCTGGCATGAAGATGGATATGTAGATCTATGGAACAAAGCCCAGAAAGAAATTCATTTATATATATTGTCTTTGACAAGGGTGCCAAGAATACACTGTGAGGAAAGGATAGTATCTTCAACAAAAGTGTTGGGAAAACTGGGTATCTATACGCAAAAGAATGAAATTAAACCTTTATATTACACCATACACAAAAATTGACTCAAAATAGATTAAAGACTTAAATGTAAGACATGAAATTATAAAATTTCTATCAAAAATATAGGGGGAAAGCTTTATGATCCTGGTCATTATGCATTTTGTTGATGGAAATGTAAAATGGTGCAGACGCTATGAAAAACAGCATGGAGGTTTCTCAAAAAATTAAAAATAGAGATTATTTCGGGTTTTAAAAATCTGTTCTTACACTGCACCAAGAGGATCTATGATCTATCTATGCACAATACTCCAGGTATCCTCGTAAAATTGGCCAGAGGAGAAATTAAAATCAATCAATTCAATGTACCATTAGGAAGTAGTCAGGCAAATCCAGCAAGTGGGACATTTGCAGGCCAGCTGACCTATGCTCTTTAATAAGTTAACATCACGGGGAGAAAAGGAGGCTAAAGACTTTTAAAACTTTAACATATTTATGGATTCCCATGGCTTGTTAAAAAATACTGGAGAAAAAAATTGGAAGGGGGGAGAATAAATGGAACAAAATTGGCAAAATTTCAAAATTTTTGTCATGGTTGATGGGTACATGGATTTTCATTTTACTATTTTGTTAACTTTTGCATTCAATTGAAAATTTCCATTGTAGAGAGTTGGAAAAAAAGGGTACATGTGAGTCATGATAATCAAAAGCAATGAGTAAACAGCATTTTTAGAAAAATTGAGGGAACTTGAGTCTAAAATAAGAATTAGTATTGGAAAATTACTTTTAATTTTGTAAAGTGTCATAATGGCATCATGACTATGTAGGAAAATGTCAGTAATTTTTAGAGGTACATAGTACTGCATCGAGGGTAAAATGTCATGGTCTTTGTAATTTATCCTGAAATGTTAAAGCAAAAAAAAAAATATGTAGCAAATATAGAAAGATGTCAATTGTTAAAATCACAATTATGGGTGTCCTCTATTCCTTTGTATATTTGAAAATTTTAACAATAAGCAATTGAAATAGGTCATTGAAATAATATTTTTAATTCTGTGGAAAATTAATTTATGATTATGTACCTAGCCAAATAATGACTCAAAATTGAGGCAAAATATGAAATTTCAGACAAAAGTAAATTAACTCACATCCCACATACTGATACGTTCACTTTTTCATCCAGGATACTGATTATCTTTGGCACCTGAACTTTGACCTCAAACTTGGGAAGCACTGTTGATAGAGAAAATGGAAACAGGGAGGCTGGTGAACATTTAATGGAAATACAAATATTTCATGTTTATAACTTTTCCCAAAATAATACCTTGAAAAGCTAGATCCATTTTTCAAGTGCCAGCTTTAAGATGATAAGTTTTAACAATTCACACAAAATTTAATTGCCTTTGTGATCACAGCAGATCTCAATGACACTAACAAAGGATGATGGCTCCACTGAAATAAGAATTCTAATACTCAGCAAAGTGTAACTTGCTACTGAAAATCAAGCTCTTGTGAGCTTCTGGAGCACAGAATTGTGATGACTTTACAAACAGCTCAAACTGATTCTAATCCAAGTTCAACATACCAATGGGAGATTCAGAAAGTCTAAGTGAGTGCACGGTGTGAAACAAAAAGTTATGTCCTTTTCATGTCTCAGAAGCCATACCAAATTCTTCTACAGTGAAGGGGTGCTCTATCCTTTCGCCCAATTCCTTCTGTACCACCACCTTGTAAGAACCCTGAATGGGCTCAGACGAGTGGGGAAAGGCCAGCTGTTGGAGGCCACTCTCCAACCTGGGACTCTGCCATTGTGCAACTCGATTTCTTTTTGGGTCCTAGAGGTAAACAAGGAACATGGGGAATAATTATGTAGCCATGATAGTCCTTGAACCAAACAAATGATTTTGGGGTTGGTAACTGGTTCTTGCTTTCAGAAGAGATAAACACAGAAGAAAGATAAAACAGAATAAACCTGATATCTGGGAGTAGGAAATTTTAGATCTGAAAGGTTTTTTTTTTTTAATAGTAATTCATCTGTAAGGACTATCAGAACTTCTAACCTTAAATGTGCTGATTTCCCTATGTAAGGCTCTTTCTGTTGCTTACCTCAAGGTATACCAGTGGAATCTATATGAAAAAAGGAAAGAAGAGATGTGATTAGAATTTCCCCAAAGGCTGTGATTTCAGACTTATGATCCAATAGTTTACTCAGGAAAAGTAGAATCTGTAGTAAGACATAACAAAATTTAACCTGAAACGTTAAAGAACTAGAATTACTTAGGGAAACCGGTAAATAGTTCTAAGAAAAGCATAAATATTTCCACAATAATCATTGTGTTGCCATTTCTCTGAAAAATATTATTGGTGAATAAGTTTTATTAACATTTACTAATTTATTAATATTATTTACCACTAATATGTAGGTACTGAAGTCTTCTTAATAAAGAATATGACTATACTCTTTACTTGCATATATTAGGAAGTGGATATTTTTTTAAAAGATTTATTTATTTATTTATTTGACAGAGAGAGAGAGAGACAGCGAGAGAGGGAACACCAGCAGGGGGAGTGGGAGAAGGAGAAGCAGGCTTCCCGCGGAGCAGGGAGCCCGATGTGGGGCTGGATCCCAGGACCCTGGGACCATGACCCCAGCCGAAGGCAGACGCTTAACTGACTGAGCTACCCAGGCACCCCAGAAAATGGATATTAATAGAGTGATATGTTATTATAATTTAGACCAAATAGGAATAGAGTTGTCAGAATGATTTGGTTAATAATTAACCAAGAATATTTTTTCTAATTTAAAAATTACATTTTTAAAGTAGCTTTATTTCTTTGCCTTGTTAAATGCCAGTTAGAGGAAGGGACACTCAATCAGCAAAAACAAAATCTTTGTATATAATATATATTTTATATTATATCTATGTTATATTATATATTAACATATATCATAGAATATATATAAAAATACATATATGTATTTACTACCATATTACAATTTTTCTACCATATAGATAGATGGATAGATATATTCAGAATCAACGGAACTCTTCGTGGTTTAATTAATCATAAACTCCTCGGAAGTATGGGTATGGATAGCTCCTAACTTTTTTATTGTGTCTCTTCATGTTTAATGTATTGTGCTCACAGCAATAAATCTAGCTATTGTCGAATGATTGATTACTGTTATAAGAGAAATAGCTTCCCCATCTCTCACCCTGCAATTATGCCTTACATAAGACTCTAGATCTGTGGTGCTGCTGGAGCCCAGGTTCCAAAAGGAATGTTTTCCATCTTCTTGCTTTTCCGGGACCTTCCTGCTCCCACTAGGGTGAGTCCTCCCACCCCGCCACCAAAATCAAAACTCTTGAGATACCTACCAGTTCATTCAGGGGGTGAAAATTCTCATCCACAGAGACAATACGGAATTTTACTGAAAAAGAGATTCCTTGGTAAGACTCAGACATGATAAAGCAGGGAATGTGTGTGCTAAGTCAGGAAGCTAAGCGTTGGGGATTTTGCAAGTTTACTCTGCAAAACCTGCTGAAGGGTGCCCTCTCCTTCTCAGTGCTGCCCCCACTGAGGGAAATAGAGGAATTTCCCGACATACCTGTCTGTCCTGGTTTATAGATGGGTTTGTCTGTCTGGACAAAGACCAGACTTTTGAGTATTCTTTACCAGCACCGTGTTCTTCTTCCTAAAGTCTTGTGTTGGTCCCTTTATCTGGACAGTACGGAATGCCACCTCTGGAGAGGACGAAATCCTTGGGAGCTAAGGAACAAAGAACACTGCTGAGGAGCGACACAATCTTCTCCCCCCCCCCCAGTCTTCCATCCATTACTGTTTTCTATCTCTCTCTCAGCTTCACAAAGGGCTAGGTAAGTATAAATATTTCTCCAGATATGAGCGAAGATAATAATGTTAGACATAGGAGAAATATATCAGTGAGAGCAACCATCAGTGGGACCCAAATCTCCATATAGCTTACCTGGAACTCTAGTTCTTAAATCATTCTCCTTTTAACAGAGTGTGTGTATATATATATATATATATATATATATATATATATATATATATAGTGAAGGAATGGAAAGAAGTCTCTCTGTAAAAACGTGGGAGAATATGATAGCTGAGTATCCCAAGCTGGGCAACCTCAAAGAAGTGCTGGATGTTTGCTTTGAGTATCTTGCACCATTTACACATTCAGAGCACAAAGACACCTAACATCTCACCACAGGAGAAAAATTCTGCTACATGCTGTCCTACCATGAGATTTTTGTATAATCTCTTTCTAGGCACTGTCCTACTGTGGCCTGAAAGAGATGGTTACATATCAAAGATAGAAAATCTCTAGCTCCTGTGTTTTCTATGGCTCATAGGATTTTTTTTTAAAGAACTTAAATTGGATTTTAGCACATAGTAAAATATTTCTCTCCTATGTTGGTGGAAAATCCATGCTTTGTTCCTTCATAGCTGAAAACCCACTCTCTTTAGTACTTTATGAAGTCCTCACTAACACTAAAGTCGTTCTTTGGGATTCAACACCAGTTCCCCATCACCATGACTCAATATAATGTATCAAACAAGGACGGGCAGATAGTACTCACAGTGAAGGAGATGCAGTGGACTAAGTCCTTCTCCACCACCAGGTCAGTGAAGAGGCTCTGGTTTCTCCCGAGGGACTCCAAGGAAGCGCTTACAGTCACTGTCTCATTCAGGTAGCTCAGAAGGAGGCAGCCCTTCTCAGGGATCCCAGTGTACAACAGGGAGGGGACAAGCACCACATATTGCCTGGGAAGAGAAGAAGGCTAAATCAGAGAAAAATGGAGGATAGCAAGTATTTTCAACCATAAATGTGCTTTTCATAACAATATGTATTTCTTGCTACATTTGGTTCTACAGCAAATGTCAATGGACTAAGAACATTAAGATGGAAGTTCTATCACTGCCCGGCCTAAGAATTATATTTTTTACTCTTGAGTAGTGCCTCACCCACACAGTCAGTCTGCTGGAAGTTGGCTTCGAGGCTGTTAACAATTTTATAGGCTTTCTTTGTGTTACAGAGCATTAATATCTGACTTCCTGAATATATATCCATAAATGTGCACATATATAATAAATTGCTGGTGATTATTCACTTTATAAAAAGATTTACATTAAAATCTGTCTAAATAAACATCACTGGTACATGGACACCACAATTGACTTTATATAAATTCAACTGAAAAAACTTCAGTGAACATATATCCATTACATAAAATAACTCATATCTATATTGTAAAATAATTTTCTTTATAACAGCAACACTGAAAACAATATATTTGCTGTTTCTCTAAGTTTCTCAGATATGCCTTGGCCAAAATCAATGATTTTTTTTTTAACAACAAGTTTTTATTTCTGTCAATAATTTGCAAGCACACACAAGTACACAGTGCATTTGATTAACATTCTCCTTCATTCTTACCCTCTTGAGGTAAGCAATATTAATATTTACTTCTATGTTCAAAAATATATGCTTGTGTCTATACGGGTGGATAAATTATCTTCACTTACTAAAAAAACAAGTTCACATAAAATATGTTATTTTGCAGAGTCATTTTTATTCTAATTATTGAATATATTTAATTATTCAGAGTACGGACAATCTTTTGTGTGAGTTCACTTTCTTTCTTCCTTTCTTCCTTTCTTTCTTTTCTTTTTTTTAAAAGATTTTAGCTTTAAGTAATCTCTGCACCCAATGTGGGACTTGAACTTACAACCCCAAGATCAAAAGTTGCATGCTCTAACCAACTGAGCCAGCCAGGTGCCCCTGTGAGTTTACCTTCTTGAGTTGGTTGATAAGTTTCCGTTATCTATTATGTTCTCACATATCCAACTCCCCAACCCCCACATATTTCCAGACAGAATTCTACCCATTCTTTGGGAACCGTCCCCAGTGACACCTTTGACGCAAAAACTTTCCTGAAGCAGTCAACTCATAATCTCTCCATACTCTGAATCCCTGTGGGCTTAAAGAGAATGAATGTTTCCTACATATTTACTACTTGCAAGGAATTGTGTTAAGCAGTCTCTGTATTAATCCTCCTAGCAATCCGGTACGATACATACATCATATTCTTCACGTTCATGACAGCTAAAAAAAGAGGTCCTCGCCTGTCCCCAAATTCGAATATACAACAGTAAGATGAAATCCCTGCCTACTCACTAAATCAGTAGATGATACATAAAATGTGACTCCTCAAAACTTTAACGATTCAATAGCTGCAGGTTTGTCATTTGTTTATAGAGTTAATTTACAATTAAGAAAAAGAGAGCTATTATTATCTTATATTGTTTTACTATCCCTTCCCTTCTACTTCCAACATGGGCTCTTACACTTAAAAAAAAGCAGGCAATTTGACCCATGAAAAACTATTTTATTACTTTTCAAATTTAATAGGTATGAGACTAGGAGAAGAGAGTAACAGAGACAGTTTAGTTGTGGAAACTGGAAGTCAAGTTTGGTTCTCTCATTCTCCAAGTGGTCTGCTCCAGCCCATTCATCATGTTGTATGTGTTTTAAGTTGTTCCTTAGCAAAACTATATGCCATGAATCTTTAGATCTACCCTTCAGAAATTAAAATCTCAGGTTTTTAAATTGCATAAATGCTAAGGTTTTGTTCTAAAGCAGAGAAGCTCAGAGCCGTTAAGTAATCTACCCATAATCATTCAGATAGTACCTCTCATTTAATCCCTTTCTGGCATCTGGATATTTTTTATCTGAATCATCTACTCTTTCAAAAATATGGTAAGTGATAAAAATTATCATTTTTTACCTCCCCATCCATACTTTTTTCCCTCTAGTTCTTTGATCTTCATCAGTGTCTTATAATTTTATTCAATATACTATTTTTATTCTTATTAGTTATAAGCATAATTGACATCATAATTTAAAAATTAATTCCATATATGTTAGATATTTCAAACAGTTATTTCATAAAGGTTTGGTTAGTATCATTTAATAGATATTGAAATTGGAACCCATCAAGGTTGAGTAATTTGCTCAAGATTTCGTCTGTAAGTGAGCAACTAAACTATTAAAATATTACTTAACCATGGATGTTTGCGTTTTATTTTTTTATTTTTTATTTTTTTTAAAGATTTTATTTATTTATTCGACAGAGAGAGACACAGCGAGAGAGGGAACACAAGCAGGGGGAGTGGGAGAGGGAGAAGCAGGCTTCCCGCCGAGCAGGGAGCCGGATGCCGGGCTCGATCCCAGGACCCTGGGACCATGACCTGAGCCGGAGGCAGACGCTTAACGACTGAGCCACCCAGGTGCCCCGGATGTTTGCATTTTAAATATTTGCTTTTGTAGGAGTGACTAAATTTTGCAAATATTAAACAAATGACTCTTAATTTTCTCTTTTTCATGTTCCCCTCCCACCTCCATCTCTCTGAAGGCAAAGGAGGACAGTTACTGGGTCTTTTGGGCAATATATCTCATTTATCACATCAAGGGCTAATAATGCTGGAGGGATAGGGGATGTTTTCTGCATAGTGAGAAGATACCTCTTCTGTTCATGACAGCTAGGCTATGAAGTTTATTGTTCTTTATCAAATGTTGGATGCGATGTAAAGTAATAAGTTTTCAGTGGACAGAATGATCGAATGTTGTGTTGAACTGAAAACACAGACTGCTTAACATTTCCAACCCCAGTGAATGCCACTTGCTTCATCCATTCAGCCTTTACTCAGAAATCTGAACAGCCCCTACATATTTCCAGATGCTGTCTGGGTGGAATGCAGTGGGAGTTGCTACCATTCACAGTTGTACATGAGATAGAGGAATGATGGCAGAAAAATGTACCCCTACTGATTACTGGGAAATTGTGCATTGAAGAAATTTGAAGAAGAAAGGAAAGCGAGTTGGTCATTCTGATTTCTGCTTCTTGCACTCTGTCCTGGAGAGGGCCAATTGTATTAAGTGGATTAAGCTAACACAAAGAGAAAAGGATCCTTCGATCCCTCTGCACATTTAGGACTCTGGAGGCTGCGCGTATCAATCTGCAATGTAGCTACATTCAAGGCGGGAGTGCACAGTGGGTAGGGGTCTGAACTACAAAGGGGAAAGGTGACTCTGCAATACAGTTGGTATTGGAATAGTTGCAGGATTGGAGGCAGGATGCCATAGCATGTTGGGGGCTCTATAGGATAAAAAAGAGCTGAGGTGAATTGGAGTCAGCCAGAGAGGGCTTCTGGGACTGTTGGTCAAGGGACCCAGCTGAGACAAAGCAGATGGCTGAAGATTCAAATGATGAAGGCTGGCAGGTAAGAAGAAGCCAGATTAACAATGGCCACGGAAGACGACCAGTCTCAGACCAAAGACTCTGAGCCTTCTTCTCCACCAGGAAGGAATGGAGATCACAACCTTCTAGATCCTCTCTTGGGGAGGAACTGGGGAGAGGTGGAAGAGAAATCTTACGATTATTGGATTTCACCAACTTTACAACTGAATAGTTTTCAATTACTCCCTGCCCCCCCTGCCCAACTGGCCCGTTACTGGGGTCTCTTGCTGAAGACTCAGCCAGTTATCGAAAAACAAAGGAGCTATATTTCTATACATGTGATCTACAGTATGAATTAAACTGCACCCCACTATGCACTCTAACTATTTTTATAGTCAATGCTTTCCATCCTAAAGAAAGATTCCGTGAAGGTGGGATTGAGGTTTCAGTGTCTAATCAAATCACGGCTTCTAGTGACTACTTATTCTTTTATGATTATGATGATGCAATGAAAAAAAAGTGAAAAGTGTAGAAGAAAGTGAAAGAAAAAACTTATGATTCATCTCTTAAGATTGGAAGGTACCTTAAGAAATGCGAAGGGTAGCATTTAATGGGAAAGTCAAAGCAAAGATATAAAGAAGAGACGGAGATGAGCACAGACTCTTGAGGAGGGGACTTTAAGAGAGACTTACGGTTCTGCAGGGGCTGAAGCATCGGTAGAAAGCAGGACAAGAAGTAGCATGAAACATGAATGAGGAAGTCTGCCTTTCTCCATAGTGAGGGACAGATCTCAGCCACTGTATTGTGCCCAACTCCCTGCCTTCAGCCTGGTCCCTGAGACGTCTTAAATTTACCAGGTTTTATGTGGCTGCTATTTGCAAACAAGCTCCACCCCAAGACCTCCAAATGGAGCTCAGAGTTGGGCAGAGCTTCCCTGAAAGGTTCATTGCTCTCAGTGATTGCCTCATTACCCTCAGGGCTAACCTCTGAGAGGCTCTGAGGCATTTCCAGAGGATAAAATTCACATTTTAATTAGAATGAACTTTCTTTTACTTTGATAGCAAAGCTCCTGGTGAATGGCTCGGTATAAGAGATTCATCCATGTTATTATGTATAGATTAAATCAGTTGTATTTTGTTACAGTATCACACTTCTTGGTCATCATCAACCAAATTTTGTATGTCCACTCTCCCAGTGATAGAATCAAGATTGCCTCCGCCTCCCTGATACTACAAACAATGCTTTGATAAATATTTTTTAACATGTTTCCTTAGACACATACACAGAGTTGGGATTCTGGATCTGAGGCATGTACTTAACTGACTAAATACTGCCAGATTACTCTCCCAGAATGGTTGTAACACACTATGATTCCACCAGTTAGTGCATGTCCTCAAATTTCTGCCGGCAGCTGGTCTTTACATTTTGCCAAACAAATGGGTATGAAGTGATATTATATCATTGTTTCAACTTGTATCTATCTCACTATCAATGACTTCAAGGCTTTTTTTTAATATGCCTTTAGTTTGTAAATTGCTTGTTCATTTCCTTTTCTCATTTTTTAAAAAAGATTTTATTTATTTATCTGACAGAGAGAGAGACAGCGAGAGAGGGAACACAAGCAGGGGGAGTGGGAGAGGGAGAAGCAGGCTTCCCGCGGAGCAGGGAGCCCGATGCGGGGCTCGATCCCAGGATCCTGGGATCGAGACCGGAGCCAAAGGCAGATGCTTCACGACTGAGCCACCCAGGCGCCCCCCCTTTTCTCATTTTTTAAAATTGTAGTTGCTATCCTAGTCTTGTTGATTTTCTGGAACTTTTTTGTATAAACCTAGATACAGTTCCTCATCAGTTTTAGACATTATAAATATTTTCTTTCATTATCTCATCTATAACTCTGTCCATAGTATCCTTTATTTCTTAATGTCGCACTGATAAACTTCAACTTCTTTTCCTTGTCATTTATGCTTTTGCAGTTTGCTTTAAGATATTTCTTCCCAGCCCAAATTTGATTCTTCTGTTAATTTTATAGTTTGGCCTTTTATAAGTGTATCAGCAAACTATCTGTATTCTAACTTTGCATGTAGTTTTCTTTACAGATCCAAGTTTTGTGTTTTTTTTTTTTTAACTTTATTTTTCTTAGCCCCTTCCACTAACAATCTTTTTAAACGCCCTTGATATGTGGTGCCACTTCTATGGTCTGTTAAAGTCTCATATATACATCGATCCATCTCTGAACTCTTTATTTCCTGGCAGTGGTCTTTTGTACATTCTTGCACCGGTATCTTTCCCGGCCCCTCCTTCCCTCCTGCATACATGTAATTTGAGCTTATTCATTTCATTGTACAGGTGTTTGATATCCTTGTGTTTTCCTCTGCAACATCTGTCATTTGCTGAGAGGGATAGTTAATATTTATTTTGCATTGTAATTTATTTCCACTTTTGTTTGTATAATTTTAATGACTATATATTGACAGTGGGCATATCTTCCTGCTTCATATTTCTTTTAAAATATATAATGTCCCTCACAGTACCTTCTGATTTTATTTTTCCTTAAATTTAATTTTGATAGATATAAAATTGCCACTGGGGGGGGAGTTTTTCTTTGGTTCATATTTATTGCTTTATCTCATCCCAAGCTATATCTCATTGCAAATTTTCTTTTTTCAAACTTTTTCTTTAAGTGTAGAGAACACATCGCTAGATTTTTTCCTTTTTTATCAGCAGGTTTAACAGTTCCTCTCATTTGTTAAGTTTAATGCATTTGCAATTATTGCAATTTCTGAAAGTTTTATTCATCTGATTTAAAATATATGCATTCTGTTTTGTCTTATGATTGTTGCTTTAACCTAAGACATACTCATGTTTATTTATTCCTGTGATAGCTTAGGCTTTCCACATCTTCCATCTAATAAGGCAGGTACTTCAGAAATTTCTTATATACGTTTAGTCTCTCCTACATCTATGCCCCTTCCCATATACTTTTTTTTTTTTTTAAGTAATGAGTTATTGAGGTTTGTGCCGGTTACCAATTCAATACCTTCCAAATCTATCCTTCATTGGCTATTTTACCTTGTGGAGCTGGTGTCTATGAATTTTTATCCTTTGCCAGGATGTTAAGCTTTTCTAATAAAGAGTTCTAGAGGAACACTGGAGAAGGAACAAATTTCTCTTCTTGGTTCTAATGTGCTCCTCTGGGTAGTCTCTTTCAGCAGATATGGATTCCACAGTCCTGGGCTCCTCTGGTGCCTGATTCCTGCAGTTTGCATGATCTGTTCAGCACCTGTCTTCAGCAGTGCGTGTGCTTCTGCACTGCTAGGCTTCTGTGGTGCCGAAGAGCTAGCAGCACTTGGCAACTTCTTGGGGATGATTTTCCCCAACACCTTCTGAGGTGCTTCCCAGCAAGAGTGCCACCAGCCCAGCACCTTCCTTTGTCACCTGATTTCAAAGCCTGAGTGAACTTCTTTATCATCCAGTGAGCCAGGGCTGCTCCCTCTCCAACAAAGTTCAGTACTCAGCATTGAGGAGTTCTTTCTTTGCATGTACTTCAGATCTGTCTTTTCCTTGGTGCACTATTTCAGCTGGTGGATAGTGCCTGCTCCATAGTCCTGCTATTCTTATATTTTTTAGAGTTCTTTTTATTCTGTATTAAATAATCTCTCATGGGAGACGCTAACCTCAGTCGGTTAAGCGTCTGCCTTAGGCTCAGGTTGTGATTTATTTTTTAATAAATAAATAAATAAATAAATAGTCTCTCATTATTCCAGTCTCCTGTTTTTGTTTATAATACTTTATATTAAACTTCCCTCTTCAAATTACAATGTGGTTTTGATGCCCTGACTGTACCTTGCCTGATACAAAGTTATACTTTCGCAAATTTCTTTGATTTTAGACATTTTATTTAAAGAAATCCATAAATAGCACTAATACTTTAAATCATCCTTGCTTTCATATATTTTATAGCATACCCTGGATTATTTCTCTTTTTTGTTTGCAAAGTTTCTCTTGAATGGTTTTCAGCATAGGGCTCTTGTCTAGCAAAACTTCTGAGGCTTGTATACATGCAAATATTTTTTATGCTCTCACATTTGAGTCATGATTTCCTTGGACATAAAATTCTCTATTATTTATTTTATTTATTTATTTTTTGGATATAAAATTCCTGATGTGAAGTGTTTCCTTAGTTCCTTAAACTATTTTTCCATTGTATTCTTGTATCCAGTCTTTGTCTCTGGAATCATTTAGAATTTTTCCTTATCTTATAAATTTTAAAAGTTTAGTATATGTTCAGGTTTGTGGTGTTTTTTTTCATCTCTTTTATGTAGTTAGTTATATTTTTTTGATTCTGGGAAATTTATTTCCATTATTTCTTCATATTTTTCCCCTTTTCACTTTTACTTTCATCTCACCTGGGAAGTCTAAGATGTAGATGTTCACATTTTTACTTCAATCTTTCATATTACTTAGTTTTCCATTTGCATTTTCTATGTATTTGTTTCAACTGTTCTGCTGCTTTTTTGCAAAATTCCTCAACATCATCTTTAAGCTCATATTTTGTTCAATTATATACATCAGAATATTAATCTCATAAATATCAAATATTATGTATTCATATCTAATATTCCCACTTTTTTGTGTTATGATTTCTAGTTTTTAATTTATATTTTGTATACCTTTTATTATCTATTTTAAAATATTAGGATTATTTTATATTATGTTTATTCTGATAATTCTTCTTCAGGTAATACATGTTGATCAGTTTGCTGTGTTTCTTTTATAGGACTTGAGCAGCCAACATTTGTTTTGTTATTTTGGTCTGTGAGCCCATTATTAATGGGATACTTTGTCCTATTATAATATATGTGGGGGAAGAGCCAAAGATCAGATCCTTGTCTGTGATCCTGCTAGTGACTTTGAAGTGTGGAGAGAGAAAGAGTCCAGGGAGGAAATCCCCAGTCACCAAAGACCACTGGTGACCACATTTACTTGCTACATTTTTATATCTTTAGGAGACAGTTGTGAAAAGAGATCGTCTCCAGAGCTTGGAGGGTTGGAAGAGGGACAGAATGGAAAAACGAAAGTCTGAGGCAGCTGATTATTCCACATCAGGTTTCATCTACTCTTCATATTTGCAGAGGTTTTCGGTTAATAAGATTTTACTCTAGGCTTTTGCTGCTGATTTCTGTGAAGGGATAATAATTGTCCCAAACCAGCTTGAAGCAAAACCAACTGCAGAACTTAAATAACTTTCTTTCAATTTACCAAGTCAGCCATTTCCCAAATTCCTTTCTCTTTGACTACCAACTCCCCTGACACTTCTTCATTAGCTCCAGATTGCCTTCATTTCCTCCAGTTTTTTTTTCTAATATTTTGTTGGTTCCTAAAACTTCTGTTTCTTTCTTGCTTATGTTATTTCTCCAGGGTTATCTGGAAGAAGGAAGAAACAGTCTGCTAATTTTCCATTTTTTCGGAAATAAGTGTTGACTCTATTCTGTGCTTTTTGTTTTTTTTTTTAACTTGTTTTTGATATTTTGCATAACTTTTTAATTCGCTTGCATTATGAGTAATTTCCTCAGATCTTAATACAAATTTGTTAATTCTCATTTTATCTCTGTCGGATCTACTACTTAAAGCATTAGATTTCTATTTTATTTGTTTCTTTTGTCACCTGGTTTTTTTTTTTTTTTTTTTTTTTTTTTTTTTGTTACCTGGTTTCAAAGCCTTAGTGAACTTCTCTATAATCCAGTGAGCCAGGGTTGCTCTCTCACCAACAAAATTCAGTACTCAGCATTGATTTCTTTCTTTCTTTTTTAAGTAGGCTCCATGCTCAGCCCAAAACTCAACGTGGGGCCTGAACTTACAACCCTGAGATTAAGACCTGAGCTGAAATCAAGAGTCAGACACTTAACCAGCTGAGCCACCCAGGTGCCCCTGATTTCTTTTTTTATTTCAATGAATCAATTTTTTATTTCTTGAATTATTTGTAGTTGGTCTTTTTTCAAATTAACCACATTTTCCTTGCTTTATGCTTTCTGTTCCTTGTTTTTACAACTCCAGACTTTGAAAAGTTGTAAAAGGGATATGGGTGGCTGCAGAAAATTGTCTTTATATGTGTTCTTGAGAACTTTATTAGCCTGCTAAGATGCTAGATACAAGGAGACACTTCTCAATGATCTCTCTTCCAGTTGTTTTTCTGGATATAAGGTTAAAAGTTATAATTATGAATAAGGTGAGACTATAGTGGGAACAGAAAAACATAATTGTGCAGAATAATGGGATGAGTGTCTGTTTTTCCAAGGGAAAAAAGAAAATATTTTTGTTTTAAAATGACTGGTTCTTTCATAATGTGAAATAGAACAGTGAAAGAGAAAACCTGAATGAATGTAGAACAAGGTCTGCAGGAAAGGATTTTTTTCCCCTCTTCATTTGTAACACTGAATCTAGAAAGAAGCATTACAACTTTTCCCATAGCTGGGGTAACATTTTTGGGAGTAATTTTTTTATTTAGATGTAACTCACATAACGCAAAAGTCCATTTTCAAGCGTACAATTAAGTGACTTTAGTATATATCATGGTGTTATGCAATCATTACCATTGTCTAATTGTTAAATATTCCGTTATTCCCAAAAGAAATGTACCGGCTCCCAATTTTTTCCTCCTCAATTTCCGACAAACTTTAATCTATTTTCTGTCTCTATGGATTTGTCTGGTTGGACATTTCATATAAATAAATGGAATAATACCTTATGTGGTCGTTTGTGTCTGGCTTCTTTCACTTAGCACAGTATTTTCAAGACTCATCCCAGCTGCTGCCTGTATCAGTACTTTACTTTTTTTTTTTAAGATTTTATTTATTTATTTGAGAGAGAGAGACAGAGAGCATGAGAGAGTGAGCACTAGTGGGGTGGGGGAGGGCAGGCATAAGGAGAAGGAGAAGCAGACTCCTGAGAAGCAGGGAGCCTGATGTGGGGCTCATTCCCAGGACTCCGTGACTTGAGCCAAAGGCAGACACTTAACCGACAGAGCCACCTGGGCACCCCAGTACTTTACTTTTTTATATGGATGAAGGATATTCCATTGCATGGATGTACCATATTTTATTTATTATTCAGTTGATAAGACATTTGGGTTGTTTCCACTGTTTGGCTATTATGAATAATGCTGCCATGAATAGTTGTGTAAAAGTTTTTGTGTGAACATATGTTTTCAATTCTCTTTGGTGTGTAAGTTGGAGTAGAATTGTTGGATCACATTGGAACTCTATGTTTAACATTTTGGAGAACTGCCAAACTGTTTTCCAAACAGCTGCAGCTTTTCACATTGCTGCATTCCATAAACGAGTGTTCTCTTTTCTCCACATCCTTGCCAACACCTGTCATCCTCTGTTTTGTTGTTGTTGTTTGTTTTATTATCCCCATCCTACTGGGTGTGAAGAGGTGTCTCATTGTGGTTTTGATTTACATTTCCTTAATAACTAACGATGTTGAGCATATTTTCATGGGTTTATTGACTTTGCATATCTTCTTTAGAGACGTTTCTATTCAATTCCTTTACCATATTTTAATTTGCTTTTCTTATGGTTGAGTTGTAAGAGGTTTTTATGTGTTGTGGATCCTAGATCAAATTCTGAAAATAGTTTTAAAATAGGGAAATGTGAGTCTTTCTTCTTTGTTCTTCTTTTTCAATACGGTTTTGGCTAATTTGGGTTCCTTGCATCTCCAAATGAATTTCAGGATCAACTTGTCCATTTTTGAAAGAAAAGTACTGGTAATTTTGGTTGAGATTGTACTGAATCTATTGCACTGATCACTTTGGGGGATATTGCCATCTTAATAATATCAATAATATTAGTACACTAAAATTTATATATTTCATTACTGTAATGTAATATATTTTATATTAATATATGTCTTTCAATCCATGAATATTTGATATTTTGGAGTTCCTTACTCTACCATTTTTGCTGATGTTACTCTTGGCTCAATTTTGATGGGTTTATTAATTTTAAAAAACTTATAAAACTTTTACACAAGATGTTATATTAATGCAAAATTAAAAATTAGGCTTTCTCTGTTAATGATATGTTGGTCTTAGAAATTAAATTGTGGTTATTTACTTGGAATATAGTAGATATGATTATAAATATTGTGTTTTTAAAGAATGTAAGAGAAGTTCTTTTTTCTTTTTATCCTATATCTAACCCTCAATTTAGTAGGTTTTGCTCTCAACAGTGGCTGAGATTTTTACTTAAAATCTGTTGTCATGTGTCCAGATAGCAACTATTCAGTGTTGCACTAGAATATTTTTCTCTGCTTTGTGTTGACTTTAAAATCATGTTATCTTCATTATGTTAACTTTAAAATATTTTCACTTTAAGTAATAGGTAACAAAGTATTGTTTTCCCTTTTAACCTAGTTACCAGGTATAATTGGGCTACTTTCTTTTGCTTTCCTTGGTGGAATCCTGAATTTAAAAGTAATGATAAAGTCAGGATATTTTTCATTATATTTATTAATTAGCTCATCAGTGTTGTAAGACCTAGTTGGGACGAATGACTAAATTGGAAGATATAGTCAGCCTTCCCTAGGTTAAATTTGCACAGGCAAAATGTCAATATAAATATTTCAGAAATTGTACCCTTTATGTGAAGACACTGGAGATTTGTCAATGTCTTCACTGTTCATAGCATATTCTCACTTTTTTTTTAATTTATTTATTTGAGAGAGAGAAAGAGAGAGAGCACAAGTGGAAGGGGCAGAAGGGAAAGAGAATCTCAAGTGGACTCTGAGTGCAGAGCCTGATGCAGGGCTCAATCTCATGACTCTGAGATCACAACCTGAGCCGAAACCAAGAGTTGGATGCTTAACTGACTGGGCCACCCAGGCACTCCTATTGTCACTTCTATGAAAACATTGATCAAACCCTTGTGAAATTGCTATGTGCAGTATGCCTATAGAGTAATTTGTCCTCCTTCACTGTGATGTTATTGGTTATTGTTATAAATTAACTAATTTCACTATCACGCAGGTGTCTACATTTTTTCTTTTCTTTTTTTTTTTTTAGATTTGGGGGGTGCAGAGGGAAAGGGAGAGAGAATCTCAAGCAGGCTCCATGCCCAGCGTGAGCACCATACAGGGCTGGATCTCACAAACCTGAGATCATGACCTGAGCTGAAATCAAGAGTTGGACGCTTCGCTTAACCAACTGAGCCACCAAGATGACCCAGGTGTTTACTTCTTGATTCTTGCTGAACACTTCTGGGAAGTCCTGTATTAGATGCTATGAACATCGATACCTCAAAGAACAGACTCTTGGATTCAGGTTTCTGAGCTGTTTTCCCTTAGACAACTTTTAGGCTGGGCTAATGGATCAGTCAAGATATCCAGGACTGTTTTTAGTTTAGAAGCAAATAGAGCAAGAATGCTTGACCTAAGATAAAGCAGAATAAGAATTACTAGGATTGAATAAACCAAGGAGGGAAATTAAAATGTGGTTATCTATTTGAAATATGGTTAAGTATTATTTTAAATAATGTGTTTTTAACAAATATAGGAAAAGTTTTTTCTTTCTTTTTACATTATATCTAACCCCTAATTTAGTAGATTTTGTTTCTGTGGATGAAAACAAAACACTTAAAAATGATATCTGATTCCCACTGATTTCAAACACATACTTTCACTGAATTTTTACACTGCATGGCAAATATTGCATGGTTTAATAAGAATCTGTTTTCTTTTAACATGGATATAATTGGACAGGTTGATTGTGTAATCAAGGCTTACTCGGAACAATAATATTTGAAGATAATTCTCATTTATCATCGAGCATATTAAGGTCACTATTGAGAAATATCAGTGGAGTCAATGTCTATAAAGTTTCCTCATGAAATTGACCTGGTACCTGACTTATAGGGCCTCAGTCTCACAAGTATAAATAAGATCGTTTCTGTGCAAGCTAAGGACCCTGGATTTTGGGGAACTTTTAGAAGAGAAACATTCATCTAACTTTGTGGGTACTATAGGTGAAATGGTAAGTCATAGAGGGTCTGAAAAGTCTGAACCAAGATTCCTTACGAAAGCTGCTGGACAGAAGTTAATTATGTGGCCTTGTTAGTTGCTTAATACTGAAGGCTCAAGATTTACAGACAAAATCAAAGGGGCCTACCTAGCTAATTAACCCTCCTAGCACTTATGAAAACAATTCGTACAGACCTAATGAGACTGCCCCTTCTCTTTTTTAAAATCAAGAATAATCTTTGGAGAGGGGAGACCATCAGAAAAATGACCAGAAACTCAGCAATAAGGCAAAAATGAGGAGTAGCACATTCTTGCAATACAACTTGGGGTCAAGGGCCACTTAAAGATTTTCAAGGGGAACACACTTCGTTCATTACATTGTTTACTACAAATGAAAAGTTCCAGACCCAGTGAGGTTACTTGTGGATTTTTGTCAGATAAACATGCAAATAATTTCTGTCCAGTGGAACAGATAACCCCAAGGATGTTATGGCATATTTTACATTATTTAGTTTTATACACAATCCACCCTTCTTATCTTAACAGTTTTTGTTAAATTGTCTCTAAATATCCTAGCCTTTTGGATGTTCTTTGAAGTGGTTATAACATCTTACTGGTTGCTTAATTAACAGGCTAAATAAAATCTTTCACATGTGTTTATTTTATGTTTTCTTGATAATATAATTTATATATATGAATATATATTTTCTTTTTGAAAATTATACTTTGATGAGTAATTAGTTAAAATAAGAGATACCATGTTAATAATATTCATTTATGAGTCCTAGTATAAATTATAAAACCTTTTATAGAAAAGGTGCTGTTTTATTTTACACAAATTGGCAAAGGCATTCTCTTTTATTTTCAATCTTTTCTTTTTTTACGCCTGGTATCAAGAAGCAACTTAATTTTATATTCAGCTGCTTGGTGTCTTTGGGAGAGAAATTTTGGGACGAGTGATATCCAAGTGTACTGAGGATGAAAGTCTTTGTGTGGCTTATATATTAACACAGTTTGGGTAATCAAAGATCATTTACTGAACATGACAAGTTTCATTTTGTCAGATTAAGTACACATTAGATCTTGGCACAGATTTTCTTAGGCCAAACTTTGTTCGACAATAACTTGAATCCTTGCACACCTTTTGCACTTAGTGGCTTGAGTATTCTTTATTTTAATATTATCTCATTAATTCTGGTTCCTAAATTTTATAAGACAAATGCCTGAGAATATTAAGTGAAAAGCATAAAGATATTTTGTGCACTATTTCTATTTAAATAACAGTGACTCCTTTATATTTTCAAAATCTCTAAGAAGAAAGGTCTGCAACAATACTTCTACTTTGTATTAAGCACTGATCAAATATTCCTTGAGGGAGCATACCAGCACAGATTAAAATATACAAATCAGCATTTTCACCCAAATGTGCCTTGAAGTTCAGCAATCTTAATGGCTCATGGATTTATTTATTTTTATTATGAATCATTTTATTTTCCTTACGGCCACAGGAGAAATATACAAGAAAATTCTCCTGGAGAACTTTAATAGCAAGAAGAGATTCATCTGTTTTGAGATAAGCTATAAACGTGGTAGAAGGCTAGATGTGAAAAACTAGACCCCATATCTCCTTTTATTTTTTGTTTGTTTTAAGTTACGGAACAAGATATTTTATTTTTGAACTGTGTGGGAATATAAAACAAAAAGAAAATTTCTTGGTTTCTCTTTCCACCACTCAATCATTTGGAACATGCTCATTTATTTGTTCTGATTTATTTTATTTTTTAAAGATTTTTATTATTCATTTATTCGAGAGAGAGAGAGAGAGAGCGCGCGAGCATGAGTGGGGGGATGGGCAGAGGGAGAGAGAGACTCAAGGAGAACCCACCCTGATGGTGGAGCCTGATATATGACTCGATCCCGGGACCCTGAGATCATGACCTGAACCAAAGTCAGACGCTTAAATGACTGAGCCACCCAGGTGCCCGTCTTTCTTCTGATTTAAAAGACAGATAAGAATGAACGAAGTAAACTGGGCCAGTAATGAAAATATATTATTTTGATTGGATATTACAGTAGTTTCCTATGACTGGCTGGCTTAAAACAATGGAAATTTAGTCTCTCCTAGTTTTGAAGGCTGGAAGTCACAAATCAAGGTGTGGACAGGGCCACGCACCCTCCAAGTGTCTGCCTTTCTCTTTGCTTGGTGTTCCTGTCTCTGCTTCCATCATCACATGACCTTTTCTCTGTGTTTTCTCTGATATTGTCTTCCCGGTGTGCATGCTTGTCTCTGTATATCTTCACCTTTTCTTATGGAACAACAGAAATACTGGATCAAGGGTCCATCCTACTCCAGGATGATCTCATCTTAACTTACATCTCAAGTACATCTGCAATGACCCTATTTCCACGTAAGGTCACATTCACAGGTGCCAGGGATTGGGACTTCAACATATCTTTTCGGGGGGCACAATTCAACCCACAACAGAGATAATGTGTGTTTACCCTTTTGATGATTGCTGACAGCCAATTTTGCAAGACAGAGGCAATAATCTTCCTCTTAGAGCTCAGTGAACGTATAAAAGGTTAAACGAGTTTTGCTTGAAGTGTTAATAAATAACCAAAATTCCTTTTCCTCCTCATTTATTTGACTTTGGAAAAGTATGAAATTCTTTTCCATAAAATATTTGTGAAGTATTAAGCAATTCAACTCAGGTTTGAGTAAAATGGCCTTTCTAGCTAATTTTCTTTTTTTTCTATATTCTTCTTTTTTTTTTTTTAGTTTTTAGAGGTAGAATTTACTGATTCATCAGTTGCATAAAACACCCAGTGCTCATTACTTCAAGTGTCCTCCTTAATGCCAATTACTCCATCCCCCCACCCACCTCTCCTCCAACAACGCTTCTAGCTCATTTTCGTTACAGGTGTTCTCCTGGAGAACTTTAACAGCAAGAAGAGATTCATCTGTTTTGAGATAAGCTATAAACATGGTTTATAGTGGTCCTCCTTTGTGTTCCTCCATTTCTCCTCTACCTATCTACCTTTGGGAATATGTTCATCTGGGCAGTGACCCATTCAGTCACTCTTTTGTTTCACTGAAGGCCTGCAATAGTCACGGCTCTGTGTTGAGAGAACAGGCTGCAGACAAGATACAGGTTTGGTTTTCAAAGAGGGTCTGAGTCATAGATAAAAGGAAAATAATTTTTTAAAGTGTAGAATTGTATAAGTGTGGAAGAGGGACAAGTGTGCTCAACCATTTGATGAAGCATGATGGAGAGAGCTGAGCTTTGCACAAAGGGCCTGTGTATTTGGAGATCAGCAAAAACTTCCTCTTCCCTTTGCCTAGAAGGCGTCCTCTTATAATGCAAATCTGAAATATTCTCTTGCTTCAAATCTTGCAATGGTTTCTATCAACAAATGAAAAATATTGTTGTAGTCTTTCATTATCTTGTAATCTGATCCTTGCACATATCGTTTGTTTCTAGATGCACATTGTTTTATGCTTTCGACTCATCATGCTATATATATTCATGAAGTTAATCTTCAATTTTAACTTTGTAGTTCAGTCCAAATTCAGAAAGTAAATCAAATTTAGAATTCACTTCTTGTGACTTGAATAAATGAAGATAAACTGTGTCTGAATAGGGAAGGCTTAATATTGTAAAAATGTTGGCATTCATAATCATTATAAATTGATAAATAGTCAATGCAGCACGACATAGTACCCAGTGTGATTATGGGGATAATTAACTTGACAAAGGATTTCGAAGTTTTACCTGGAGAAAATAATAAACAGTATTGCAAAAAAAAAAAAGATGAAAACAGAAAAATGAGAGAAACCAGCCATAGTAGTTATTTATTTATTTTTTTAAAGATTTTATTTATTTATTTGGGAGGGAGAAAGAGAGAGCAAGCATGAGTGGGGGTGGGGGAGGGGCAGAGGGAGAGGGAGAAGCAGGCTCCCCACTGAGCAGGGTGCCCAGTGCTGGGCTCTATCCCAGGACCCCGTGATCATGACCTGAGCAGAAGGCAGCTGCTTGACCGACTGAGTTGCCCAGATGCCCCACCATAGTCATTATTAAAACATTTTATTAAGCCACAGAAATGCAAAAATTTTACTTGTAATGAAACACATACAGGATTTTATCACCCCAAATATCTCTCTAAACCAACCCCTTATAGTCATTCCAATCCCCCCTTGCCCTACCATCTCTAATCCCTGGAAACCACTAATTTTTCCCCATTTCTATAATTCTCTCATTTCATGACTGTTAGATAAAAGGAATCATATAGTATGATCTCTTGAAATTGGCTTTATTTTCACCAAGCATAATGTTCTTGAGATCCATTCAAATTTTTGTGTAGATCAATAGTTTGCTCCTTTTTATTGCTGAGTAGTATTCCATGGCATGAATGTACCACAGTTAGTATAACCATTCGCCTATTAATGGACATTTTGGTTGTTTCCAATACTTGGAAACATTGTTTTCTTTTGTCTACCTTCCTGTGGGTTACTTGAACACTTTTTGGAATTCCATTTTGATTTATCTGTAGTGTTTTTAGCTCAGGTTTTCATACAGCTTTTATAGTGTTTGTAAAAATACTGCAGGGAATAGACATATACTTCAGAAGGGAAATATAATACTGATACAGAACAAAAGAAACGGTAGAAGTGTATGTGTCATAAATTTATTCAACATCAAATTTTATATATTTCCAATTCCTGTCCCCTCTTTCTCCCACTATCTTCCTCTCCTGATAAGTCTTTGTCCTTCGTTCCTAGAGAAGATCATCTGATGAGGTCCACAAGTTTCCATTTTCAAGCAGTTCTGTGTTCAGATTCTAAACAGTAGAATAAAAGATAGGAAAATTAAGGAAATTCTGTCATCGACTAAAGGAATAATGTTTTGTATTTCAATCATAAATATTTGAACTTAATAAATTTTAATTTTTTTAATGATAGGGCTGTTCTTTTTTGTTTCCTATTTTAGAATGGAGAATAGAATGAAGGTCTCACAAGTGTTATATTGTCAAAAATGAACATTGTCGACTGGTATAAAGGAAAATCTTGTAGATCACATCTCTCATGCTGTGCTGTATGGAAAACTACAGGGAAAAGTTTCCTGACCTTAACTAGTATAAGTTTAGAAATATCCTAAAAAGGTCACAGGTGATAAATATCACCACTGGGTATAGAATATAAACTAAATATTAGATGATTTAGTTTTTATATGTGGTAAATTCTTGGATTTGTCTGCAAACAAGTCACCCCAGACCCAGTACTTATACTTTACTTGCATTTTTTTTCTACCGAGAAATTCTATAATACATTTGAAATAGTTTAAGTTCCTAAATGATACACCATGGTCTTTATAATATGATAAGGATGTACTCAAGAAGCAACCATATATGGACAACTGATGTTTATTTATTTTCTTTATGTTGGCATTAGACTTCGCTGTTTATACCTTACCAGCACTGCAGGGATCCCTGTATTCTTCAATAGTGAATTCCTCTGAAACCAAAATGATAAAACAGAAAGAGTGAAGACATTCAGTAATAAGCATATGGGCAGTTAATTGTAAATAAACTGTGTAAGCTAGGAAAAAAAGTATAAAGACAGTTATGGAGCCAATGGAAATGAATGACTTCTGTACTAAACCATGCAGGACTAGTGGAGGGGGCAGTAAGAGAAAACTGGGCTTGGATACAGAAGTCAGGGGCAGGTTTCACAGATGGAAGGTTGTCTATGGGATACTGTATGGCCCTCTTCACAGCTGTGTTCTCTTTATTGGAGTTTAACTTCCTCTCTGAACCGTTGCTCATTCCAAGAAAGAGTAGTTTTAACACTACCAGCATGTTATGATGCCGGTAAATTTCTAGTTCCAAGTCATGAGCAAATGGAAGAATTTCCTGATATATTACAGAGTTTCCCAAATTTTGTGAGACTACTCAAGGCACGAGTCAACAATGGATCAAATTTGGGGCACCTGGGGAGCTCAGTCAGTTAAGCATCTGTCTTCCACTCAGGTCCCCCCAGCCGGCTCCCTGCTCAGCGGGGAGTCTGCTTCTCCCTTTCCCTCTGCCCCTCCTCCCAGATCATGCTCTCTCTCATGCATGCTCTGTCTCTCTCAAATAAATAAAATATTTTTAAAAATGGATCAAATTTTAGGTGTCATATCACAAGTCAGTACTGAGGTGTTTTTTAGTTATTGCTATTCTACTTATATTTCTGGAATATTTCACTCCAGAACAAACAACTTTATAGGAGAATTTAGAAAGAACTGATCCCTTTATTGCTTAATAAGAATGGTTCAAGACTAGTTTAGGGGGCACATGATTATCCAATGACCGTAAACTCACTTTTTCTTCTGGTGAAAGACTGTGGGATTTTGTTTGAGTTAAGGTGACCCTTTACCAGGTTAGCCAGGTTTTTCCTTTCAAAACTCAGCATGTCTGAATCCCACTCACCTGTTTCGTAATAATCATAGGCTTTTACAGTAGCTGGTTTTAAATTGTCAACTTGGATGTCTTGTTCCACTGAGAAGGAGAAACTCAGAGTTTGATTGGTTAGCTGGAGAGACAGGAAAACTGAATTGGAATCAAAGATTAACTTAGTTTCTAGTTACCATCCTCTCTTCCTATGAGATTATCAAACCTTATGGTTATGCTATCCATCTGTATCAAAACCTATGGAAAGAATGGGACATTTTGAGAATTGCATAATACACTCAATGGCAGATACAAGAAGGACAAAAGAGATGATTCTATGAACAAATGTAATAAATCGAGCCTTGTTGACCAATCCAGGCTTCATTTCCCTCTACGGCTGTTTTCTTCTCCTCCACTTGTGTGTGCAAAACATTATCCAGAATCTGGATTGGTGTGTCCACTACTCCAGTAGTTTCCAACAGAGTCACAGAATCTTACCTCTTCAAAGTAAATCAGGACATGGTTGGTGCTCACTTCAGTCCTTTGAATCTGAGGCTTTTCTTGGAGCTGTTGACCAAGAGTATAAGCCAGACATATGGGATGAGGAAATTCCAGGCTAAGAGCACTTTTCAGGTACTTATGATCTAACTGGCTCTTCAGAAACACCCAAACTGCTAATTGTGATTTCTTTGAGAAAAATAGTAATATTTATTAAACCCTTTCTCTATTATCTGTCATCTCTATCATCTATTTATACCTATGTATCTCTGTATCTCTCATCTATCTACTCTATCTCTAACATACACGTTTTTATGATATATGAGAGAGAATTACCCTTTCCATATAAAAAGAAAAAAGGAAGAATATCACATTTATCATATGTATGTGCATATATGAATTATATATTTTAATATTATACATATGTATATATATATTTCCCTTTTAAAAATATATGATAATTCAATACCTCTCCACATACCTAATGTCTCAAGGGCCGCTGGAGCATTATTTTTTTTTAAATTTTTTTATTGTTATGTTAATCACCATATATTACATTATTAGTTTTTGATGTAGTGTTCCATGATTCATTGTTTGTTCATAACACCCAGTGCTCCATGCAGAATGTGCCCCCCTTAATACCCATCACCAGGCCAACCCATCCCCCTACCCTCCTCCCCTCTAGAACCCTCAGTTTGTTTTTCAGAGTCCATCATCTCTCATGGTTGCTGGAGCATTATTAACCATGTCTATGACTTACGTCTTACACTGGAGACCACATAATGGTGACACCCACTATTAAAATGATGGAAATACTCTAGAGAAGTAAGTGTGAGGGAGTAAACCTTTTGAAAACCCAATAAAATTGACAAGCATAAATGTCAGGATTTATCACGACTTTGCTATCTGTAAAGGATTTAGGCTTTACCTTTCTCACGGATGATTTCGTAGGTATGAAGCCTGATACCATCTTCACGTCAACAATGACCATGTTGGAGCTTGGTCGTTCCCCGGTGTAACTATGAAGGCAAAGCACATGGACAAGGCATTCAAACAAAATTCTTTGGAGTTCATTCAAGACAGAAATTCCCCCTTCTCTATTATTTCTGGTGTTCCCTATCCTTAACTACCACTCAGCTTCCCTATCTATTCTATTTGTTTCTGCTATGCTTATTTGGAAAACCCATCATTATGAACTCACACTCTGCAGGTATGGCAACATCATATGCTCAACGTTAAGGCTTTTCGGTACGAGTGAAGAAAATTTTCTCGTTAGTAAATATTGCAAGAATTCCATATTCATATTGTGTGACTTGAGACAATGGAATTCCCCCGCAAAAGAAAATCAATTTTCTATAAAAGGTCTTACCAACAAAAGGATTTACCTAATGTTGATGTGAATCTGGAATTTCCTGTGAGCATGTACTCCATCACAATTCTTGGGGAGAGTATCAACCTTCAGAGTGAAGGGGACTTTCCCTTCTTTCTTGGGCAGGATGTTATATCTCAAGGATGTCTGAAACAAATGGGAAAAAAAATCCTTTATCATTGCACTCAAATAGTCTGTCTCTCTTTAGTGCACATTTCCTTTTCCATTTGGAGATTCATATCCAATTCTTGAGGCTTTTTCTCCTCATTTGTAGCATCCCCTAAACCCTGGAAGTCTCACCTGGAGATACACACATCCTGACCCTGACACGGTCGTGCTGTACTCCCCTGGAATCTCTGGCAACCCGACCTCCTGCAGCAACAGGCGATTGGCATCGTGGACTTGGAATTCTTCAAAGAACTTCTCTGAAGACTTGACAGTGACTACAGTTGCTTTCTCCCTTTTACTGAAAGTTGCTGCTCCATATTTGGACAGGGCTTGGAGAGCTACCACAGTATCCTGAAAAAAGATGGGGCAGAAATCACAGGAGTGCAGGTAACAAAATCATACTGGATGTAAATCATATCAATACTACTCTCTCTCAGAGTTATTTCATGACAAACACTAGACCCGTTATTAACATAAGCTATTCTATGGACTTTAGGGGGACATAAAAAAATTTCCCCATTCAAGTAGTTTACACTATACCTATGGAAATTAGACCCACACATTGACATAGAGCAAAGGCTATTTCAATAATTTAGAAATTTGTATAATAATTTTTGTTGTAAACATTCAGAGAAAGGAGAAGAAGGCAAAGCTAGATTAGTAAGAGAAGACTTCCTCATGAGAAGGTGAGTAAGAAGACTTACTTGAAGAAGGTACCATGAAGAAGAAATAAAATTATGTATGAATCACGAGAAAGGTTTATATAGACAGAAAGAGAGGCATCAGGGACTACCAGGGTGGGAAATATTATGTGGAGACATAGAAAAAGGAGAGAGCCAATTCCAGAAAAAGTGAAGGGATTAGCTTAATTAGATGGCAATATTTGTGTTTACTGGGAGAGAGTAAATATTTTGAATAACATTATTAGATAATTTTAGTCTTTGGATAAAAAAAGATTTACTTTATCAGGGAAGTAATTTTATGAAATATTGCTTTAGGAAGACTGATTTATTTTCCATTTGGGGGTTGACTAAGGAAAGAAGATATGAGAGACTGTACAGAGGATTTTATTCAATAATGAATATATAAAATAATGAGGCTGGAACCTTTCTGGTGATGGAGGAATGGAGAAAGTATGAATTAGAAATATTGTCCGATTATTCAACTCCTAGAATATGGTTGTGTCTATACATGTATTAACATATTTATTTTTCTTCCTAGAGGCTCTCTCCACAGACCTGAGTGGAGGAGAAGCCCCCATTGGGGTTTTGTTGCTTGATGATCCATTTCACAATACGTGAGGCCACAGACAGGTCTTCTGAAGATGGGGCTGGCCAAGCAGTAAGATAGGCAAGGAGCAAGTACGAAGTCATCTCCACTTCAACAGAAGGAGCCCGGGGTTGATAACAGAATGTCGTAACGTCTTCAACTTTCCCAGGACGCTGCCAGTGGATTGAGTCCTCTTTGAAATAGAACAGAATGTGATCTTAAACTTAAAGAATGATCTTAATTAATTAATTAATTAATTTTTAAAGATTTTATTTATTTAATTGCGAGAGAGAGAGAGAGAGACCATGAGCAGGGGGGAACGGGTAGAGGGAGAAGCAGACTCCCCGTTGAGCAGGGAGCCCGATGGGGGCTTGACCCCAGGACCTTGAGATCATAATCCAAGCGAAGGCAGACGCTTAACCAACCGAACCCCCCAGGCGCCTGTCAATCACTGGTGATTTGGGGGGTAAATTGTGCAGTAAGCAGCCCTTACCTTCTTTCACAGCGTCTTTGTCCAACGATTCAAGAAGCTCACTTCGCTTGGCCTGCTTTCCTGCTAGGGCAAAGGCATAGGCCAATAATGCCTTGGAATAGACAAGACTTCCTTGGGCCTCTGAGATGGATCCCCAGGCATTTTCCAGGCAGAACAGAGCATTGCGGACAACAGGGTGCTATAAGGCAGATGAAAAGAGACCTTTAGATAGCAGAAGCAGGCTAATGAATTGTCCATAGGCTAACACCAGATTAAAGGGCACAGTGTGTCATGTAACATCATGGGTTCTGACCGGAGAATAATTTCCTCTGCAGCTTCCAAAGGGATCTGGTCTTTTATGGTCTAGTGAAATATACCAAAACTAAATAACATGAAAACCACAACCCATTTTCCTCAGAGAGTCATAGTTTCATGATTTGTATTCCTTATATTTGTGAGGGAGATACAGGGACTGTGCTGGTACGTACAGTGACAGGTAGTGGCATCTCCAGCAGAGAAATGGTGATGTAGGCAGAGAGTGTCAGTTCATCATCTACCCCACCCTGTAAAGATCAGAGGCAGAGATGCTCAAACACTCCAATATTCATTAGCAAGAGCTGGCTCATTCTACTTATCCCCCTGCACACTCTTCACTAGAAAGCATCTTTTCTCGTGCAATATTACTGATTTTTCCCCCTTTCCCCTCCACCCTCAAATTCTCGAATCTGTCCCAAGTCATTTCCCCTCACTTTTAGTAATATATTGGGGGGTTTTTTTTGCACAGTATTTTATAATTCACTAAAAAACTGCTAATTTATTGTCAGATTTCAGAAGTTCTAGAGAGTACCATCCTTCCTCAAAGCTATGTTACCAAGATGTGAGGAATCAGCAGGAGGGTCTTTGCTCCTACATGTCACTATTTTCAGGGACCAGAACAAAATGAATGGCACTACCCTAATAGCATTGTTTAGCAGTGATCCGGAGCGCTGGAAACAACCATTTTCCTTCTGTCTCTGTGCGAGCCAGGTGAGGGCACTGGTGATGTGTGACATCTCCACAAAAATGTGCGACCGGGCTTGAGCAAAGGACTTGAGCACAAATGCAGTGAGCCTGCCCAGCAAAGGAGAGACAGACATGAGGACCATCTCACACTGAAAGCTCACTTTGGGCAACTGCACTCAGACATTGGTCTTTGCCACCTGGGGGAGGAAACCGTTGGGGAGAATTGGTGGGGAGATGACACTTGCACGCTAAATATTCTTGTTTGTTCCTCAAATATCTGAATTCCTTTTTTAAATCTCAACTTTATTGGTTTCTCCCGAGTTGATGCTTTTCACTTTTTTTTTTTCTCACGAAATGTTTGCTGGAGGCTCTGAACCTTTCCATCACCCACACTGCCATTTCCTGAATGATTTTAATAACATCACAGTCTCTTTCTGTCTTTTCCCTCTTCCTTTCCCTTAATGCACAGTATAGAAGCTTCTCCTACTACCATCTCACATGAAAACACTTTCTGCCTTATATTTCCATTGGGGGGCTCTTTATTTTACTGCTATTTACTGTGCTATCACAGATGGCCTGTGTTCATACACGAAATGGTGAGATCACACGGTAGTGATGACAGACATATGGATTTTTAGAGGATAACACATTTCCATGAAAGAACTCCAGGTATCAGAGAATAATTATTTCCAGAATTGCAGAATAGAATGGATCTATAGCAAGCATGCGGAAATAATGATCTTACCAAGTGTTTCCCTGACTTCTGCCATTATGATCCCCAAAGGTGCTGTATGAACCATCACTGTGCTTATAATTCAACTGCCTTTGGTACCCTGAAGAAGAAATATTCATAGATTTATGAAATAGCAGAGACGTTGGAGAATAAATCAGTTTTTTCCTCAAAACTTGGATAGGAATCATAGGAAAACTACTGTTTTATTAAGATGTCTCCAAGGCTTGATAATGCCATTGAATTTTCTGGTAGTAGAGGGGGACATTTCATTGGTTGTCACAGCAACAGTGATTATTAAATCTTAACCAAAAGGATGCTGATTTGAGTTCACTGAGAGAGATATTCAGGAAATCAATTAAGATTTCTCCTTTTGGGATTATTGCTCACCACTGATGAGGTAGCTGATGGCTTTGGACTTGATAGTCTCTGTCAGCTGTCGTGTCTCATTCAGATAGTTCAGAACATAGATGTTAGGGACAAAAAGGACCATATTTTGCTCTCCACAACCATACGGCATCTGGAGAAGATTATGAAGATTTTGCACTGCAGAGCCTAATATGTCACCTGGGGAATGAAAGACATTAAAAAAATCAGAGGAAGGGTGCCTGGGTGGCTCAGTCATTCAAGCGTCTAACTCTTGGTTTCTGCTTAGGTCATGATCTATCTCATGGGTCATGGGATCGAGCCCCGTGTTGGGCTCTGTGCTCAGCAGGGAGTCTGCTTAAGGATTCTCTCCCTCTGCCTCTGCTCCTCCCTCTACTCGCTAGCGCGGGGCGCTTTCTTTCTCTCTCTCTCCCCCTCTTTCTCTCTCTCTCTCAAATAAATAAACAAATCCTTAAAAAAAAAAAAAAAACCGGGGGAACTCAGAGCTGGTTTCTGTTGAGATAGGAAGATAGATTACTAGCTAAACGAGAGATCAAATCATGTACGGAGGGAAGGACAAGAAAGCATAAGAGCTGAAGAAAAACAAGAAATAGAAAGGATAGAGAAAAGCGGGACAAAGAAAGTCGATGATTCCAGGATGGGAAAAACAATGGCTGGGCACATCTTTTCTGATGAACCGCTTGTCTGGTAAAAACCGTTTTCAAACCTATTAAGAAGCACCACCACCTAGTCAATCTCTGAAGATGAGGGCACAGAGAAGTGACCCTTCTTACTCTTTCGAGTATGTCCAGGTATAATAAGTGGCACAACATCTATTCAACCCCCTTTCTGACCAATATACAATGCGATTCTTAGCTTAGCACTCTTTCTCTCAATCCAATGCCTACAGCCAAAGTCTTCATTAACCGTGGGTGGTGAGGCTGCGTGCACTAGAGTAATGAGATGGACAGCTGCTTGCCTTGGGCTGGCCGACTCACCCAAAACCGAATATGTCGCCCTGGCAGATCCTTCAACCACATCTGAAGGAACTTTTAGTGACAACTTTTCAGATACACCAGTTTCTAATGAAAGAACACAAATATATATAAGGGAAGGGAAAAAATGAGAGAAATATTCTATTTTTTTGAAATTTTTCCTTTTGATCAAATTCTAACCTGTCATGTCTCTTGATCATTCTATAATTTTTTCAGTGCAATCTGCGTTTCTCCTAAAGTCATGATTCATCTCACAGTGAAGTTCATATTAATATGTTTGTGCTTAATTTTTACAGATTTCCTTATAAGCATATACCTTATGTTATGCTTATTTCTTTCCCTTCCTTGTTTATGTTAATACTTATTATTAGTGTTTTTTGAAAATAACATTCATGTCATAAATATGTGTTAAGTGTGTGCTATATGCCAAGTTCTGTTTTAAGTGCAATGATAAAACAATTTTCAAAAAAATTTCCTGACTTCCCAGAGTTTTCACTTTAATGGGAGTAAAAAGATAACAAATAAATATTTAGTATGATAGATACTAATAAGTTCTATAGAGAAAATTAAAGCAGAGTGTTTATATGGGTGAGCTAGTAAGACAAAGCAAATCAGAAAGTGTAGGGTGTGGGAAGCAGTTTCCCCTCTTTGATAAAACAAAATCATAGGTGACTAGAGACTTTACGTATGTCAAGGAGTAAGATTTATAGATATCTGGGGGAAGAGACTTCCAGGAAGAAGGAACAAAAAGTGAAGAGATTTCAGAGATTAGAGCATGGCGGCGGTGTTGCAAGACCAATCTAGGAGTCCAGTGTGGGCAGAGGAGGGTGAGTAAGGGAGAGAGTAACAGGATATGAAGTCATGGCGGTAGCGAGGGTTTGGAGGGGACATTGGAGACATAGGCTTTAACTTTCAGGGATATGGGAAACTCTAGGAAGATCTGAACAGAAGAGGCACATGATCTGAAATGTGCTTTACATGATTCCTCTTGCTGTAGGGGATCAAGGAAAGATGACCAGGAGACCCGTTAGGAGGTTATTGAGAAGATCCAAGAAAGAAAAGACTAGAGTAGAAGTGGACATGGTGAGAAGTGGGAAGATTCTGGATATAATGTGAAGGTGGCACCGACTAGATTTGAAAGTAGATTGGGTGTGGGGTATAAGAGAAAGAACATAGTAAAGGATGACTCCAAAGTTTTTATTTCAAGCAAGTAAAAAAACAGAATTTCCATCATCTGAGATGGAGAAAATTGTAGGAGGAGTGGGTTTGTGGGGACCAGCAGAAGAGCAGTTTTGAACATGCTAGTTTGAGATGCCTATTAGCCTACAGGCCTGTAAGTGGAGATGATTATGTGCAACTGAATACACGAGTTTGAGTTAAGAAAGCAGTGTGGACCCAAGTTGTATATTTTGTGGTCTCCAGTACAAAGTTGTTATTCGAGTTCTGTGACTAAATGAGATTATCAAGGGATGCTTCTAGAGAGGAGAGATCTGCACACTGAGCATTGTCCTCAAGATGATTCTAGATGGTGCAGAGTTGAGTATTTTAATGGTAATTTTTATATGATTATATTAATGGTATTAGTAAAATATTGGTTTCCTATACATGTTAGTGAACCTGAAGTTCTTCTTCAGTAACTTATACAAGTAAATTAAACTTGAGTACCTTTAAACTATTAATTGAATAATAAATAGTACTATTGCCACATAAATATTTTAATACTTCAAAAATTGTTTCGGAAGAAGTTTGAAAAACACAGGGGTATTGGAAAGAATCCTATTCTATGGTCATCAGTTTTAGTTCTCATTATTAGCCAGGAGCTTTTAGGTAGGTCTTTTAACTTCTATAAGCCTTCATCAGGAAAAGACTGTTCTGAATCAAATATCGTTAGATTTGCACATGGGAGAGTACACTCTTTTTTTTTCCAAGAGGAAAACATACCACGAAGAGCATTCTAAAACTATATACTTTGGCAAGTGGCTTAACATGCGAATTTTGTCTATTTTTGACACTTACCTGATGCACAGAGGAGTGTGTTGAAAGTTTCTTCCTTTTCTATTCCTTCAGGCTTTATATCGAAAAAAAGTGAAAAAGGAAGGTCATACTGAGTGTATAGGAAAAAAAATCTATCACTTTAAAGCAGAGCGAAAACGTTAGTAAGAAGCTGAGTTGTAGATGCATCTGTATTTTGTGGCGTGAAATGTCACTGTCACAGACATATTATATAATGCTATATAGTATAATAAGGGCTCTGAGACTCAGAGAAAGTTTATCGGCATACCTCAACTAATAAGGGCTTGATTACGGTATCCTTCTGTCCAAGTGCTGGGACTCTTGGCACCTTGTTGCCACACAATTCCTGAGACTGCAGGGCTTCCACAGTAGCTGTGAAATTCACCTTTCCTGGGGAATAAGATTCTTAATGAGTTGAACAGTGATTCTATATTGCATGGTTTGTCTTTTCAAGTATCTCCTATATTGCATATAATTTTCTGTCAATGCATCATTGTTGAAGGAGGAGGAAAAAAACATGTATCTGGATCAGAGCGGAAAGCACATCATTACAACATAGGAAGCAGGATTTGTCAACAACTTTACCACTTACCCAGTGACTTTGGGGTCACAGCCCAGGACATAGTTTTCTGCCTATTTGCACAGACACAGGGAGTTTCTTCATTCTTTTTCACTAGGTCCGCTGACTTGTCAGGAAAGGCTTCCAGCTGCCAGCTGACCTGTCCCCCATACCCACGCACAAGTTTGAGAAAGAACACAGGTAGAGGGACAATGACGGGGCAAGGAGCTTCATGGGACAATGGGAACTAATTGAGAGGCTTTGAGAAATTGTTCAAACAAGGTAAATCCTGTCGAACACTTTGTAGTTTAACGTTGCCAATAGGGAACTGAAAAACCGACAAGAATTGAGATATTCCCAGGGTTTAGACTTGTGCCAACACAAGAAAGAGATGTTTCCTTTAGTCAGAGTGAAAAAATAATCAGGTGGAAATGATGTCTGAATTTAGGAATACGCAGAAAAAATAAAGCCCCAAATGAATATAACCTTACCACCTTGGACCAGTCAGGGAGCTTTTGCTCTTAGCAACTATTCCATCCCCAAATTAGGCTACATCATTCTTCAGCTATGATTTGCTGGGAGATTACCTAGGAGACCTGGATATTAAATGGCAACTGTGTGTCTCCCTTCCACTTTTGCTCACTCCCAGAGAAGTGCCCTTACCCGAATGCAATGGGATAAATAGTTGAACACGGTGGCTTTGAGCGTAAAGGCTTCTCCTCGCACCACAGAGTAGGGGAGAGTGAGTTCCAGGAAGAAGGGCTGGAACACTTGAAGAGAGATGACGGGAGAGAGACCCAGCCCTGTCGACCCGGACAAGCAGAGTGCGCTGGCCTTCCACTCCGTGATGGTGTCAGGGACATTCACTGCCAACTCATTTCTACCTGATGAACTAGAGAAAGGAATAAGAGGAAGCCTTTGTGAGTCAATCTTTTTTTTAGCACGGACCCAAGTTGATTGTGGAGCATGCTAACCTAGTAACCCAGTAGAGTCAATACTAAACCTGATCCTAGATTCGGCACTCCTGGCAAAGTCTCCGAAAGGTTTTCCTTTCCTTTTAGGGGCAAGGGTAGTTTCCCACTTGGCATGATTTTAGATATCTCAGGACCAAATTAGAAAAAAAAATTGCATTGTTGAGCTATGAGATCAATGAACTATGAACCTAAATGTTTACCAGAAAGAAGTTGAGCAGAACCCCAAGGCTCAGGAACGCCAGAATCATGGAGGATGAGTCACATCTTTTCCTAAATGAAATCCTGGGCAACACACAACTTACTCGAGTGGCACCAAGTCCCAGATCCAGGTCTCAGGGAAGTACTTCCGGACTGTCTCTTTCACTTCCACGGCTGGAAGATTCTCTCTGGGGAACATTGGATAAACTGGTCCTGCAATACCACGTGCTAGAGGAAAGACTGTGGCAGAACCATATGAAGGGCCCAATGTAAACCTCATTTTTATCATGAATTTCTAGTTGCCTAGTTCTCAAGTAGAATAAGGTCGTTTGCTCAGGGAATGTTTATTATTGGAACAGCTCAATCTACCAGCTTGTGACCTAGTTCATTTATCTATTTGTCCTCTAGGAAAGCTAATCCTATTGGTTCTTCAAAGAGTCTGGAGGTAAATGTACTTTCCTCTGGACATGAAAGCAAATATAGCTCTCTAGAAGCTGATTATTCAGGGGGTAACAGGAAGAATAAAGAGTAACTTAATATACCAAATACTCCTTTTATGTTGGAAGGATGATCACATGTTCTCCATTTGCAGTGAGAATCAAACAAGAAGAATGAATAGGAGCTACAGCAAGAGGGTTTCAGAAATGCTTTTTTATTTTACAGTGACTGAGATACAGACAGAAACTCTAGGATACAGTAAAGTATGTGTTACAGACAGCAGAGACTCAGTAAAGGCCAGAAAATGAACTTCAGATTGAAGTTCAAAGAAGAAGAAATGAACTTCAGAAAGAAGTCCAAAGAAGACTTCACCAAAGTAGACTTTTAGATGATCATTGAAGGATGAGAAACAGAGGAGAATGGAAGAGGCGTTTGATGGAAATGGCTCTATTAATACACACTCAGAGGTCAGAAGGGATGCTCCACAGGGAAAATGGAGCAGGATGTCTATTTTAGGGCTCTGTTGAGTAAATCATAGATGTAATTATATAATAAAACTCCATGAAGATTAGGACAAATAAATTAGATCTGTTAAGGTAGGAGTTAGACTGATTTTAAAAAAAAGTGATACTCTAGAGATCAGAAGATAGGGAGCACAGGTATAAATACATAAGTAGAAATGTGACATATATATATTTTACATATATATAAAATAATATCATAGGACATGCTTTTTTTAAAACCTTAAGGACGGTAATTCTATGAATTCTGGAAATAGTGACCATCTATGAGAAATAAGTGACATGATAAAAGCCATGTTCAAGCATGATAATGCCTTTCACAGTATCCAGGACAGATTGAAGTGGAGAAAGACTGGAGGCAAGAAAGGTAAATTAGGGTGGTTTTTAAGTCATTTCCTTATGAAATAATGAGGCACAAGACTAAGGTGGAAATGAAAAGGAAAGGATGGATAGGTGACAAATACAAATGCAAAATTTGCAGAGAGCCTTACAGAATATGTGGGATAAGAATGCAATGATGGGGGTCCCTGGGTGGCACAATCGGTTAAGCATCCAACTCTTGGTTATCATTCTGCTCAGGATGTGATCTCAGGGTCGCGAGATGGAGCTGTGTTGGGCTCCATGCTCAGTGGGGAGTCTGCTTCTCCCTCTCCCGCTGCCCCTCCCCCTGCTTGCGCGGGACACCTCTCTCTCTCTTGCAAATAAATAAATCTTTTTTTAAAAAAGGAATGTAATGATGGTACTCTGTTTTCAGGTTTTCTGGGTCATTCTATGAACATGTTTTCTCTTAGAATTGGAAAGAAAATACACCCTTGGTATTAAGAGGGATATGAAAATAATGCAATAGTGCTTTCCAAGTATTTTTTTGAAAAACATACTCTTCATGGAATCATAATTCTGTTTTCTTCTTTTATAGTCACACATATGCTCAGTAACTTTGATGTTGTCACTTTGATTTTAGATCGGAAGAAATTGAACCTTTGAAAGTTTGAGTGAGTCTGTGAATTTTCAAAGTTCCATATGTCCTACCATGCAGGAATGTGATGAGAACAGGTCCCTTTGCTCTTAGCACAGTACTCTTTTTTCTGTACACAGAGTTTTGTTTTTCTTTCTTTTTTTTTTTTTTTGTACACAGAGTTTTCTTTCTGTTGAGGGAATATTCTCAGTTACTCCTCTGTTGCCAACTAGAACTTTATTCTTTGTCTTCTTAGGTAAATAATTTCTACTGTATTAAAGTATTTCTACTGTATTAAAGTATGTGTTTATTTTTAAGAAACACTTTATATTAACACATTTCTTTTTAGGAAGTAGGATTAGTAGCTATTCAGACATGCAGTGAGAAATTTCTCTAGGCCTGACAGCAATCGTAAAAAATACTCAGAATCTTTTCAACTTTCCCTCCTTTCCAGGTATACTTGAAACACAGTAGTATATCTGCTAAAAGTTGGATTATTCTATCAAATATAGAAAATCACTTTGATTTTTATAAAAGAATATGACACAGATAATAAATGTCCGTATGATTCTTCGTATTTCTCAGCCTCCCTTGCAGTAAGGGCAGATGTGATATATGCCTTCTCCACAGCTGACCAAAAAAGGTCATGTGCGAACCAACTCCTTTCCCATGGTAATGACCTTCAGTGCCACACTGGAGATGGAGTCACAAGGTGGAAGCAGAATGGGTATCCCCGACTCACTGGTAACGAGCTGCTCCGGACAGCTACTGGACTCAAAAGCAGTTTTGTGTGAGCAAAAATAAAACTGTCATACGCTTAGTCACTGAGATGTGGGGGTTTGTTACTGCGGTATAGTCTGTCTTATCCTGACCAATGTAGCTGTCGAAACCACCCTGGATAAGGAGGATTTGAAATAGCAAGATCATTGAAGGCTAGGACAAAATGACAGTCAATTTTGATTTCAGAGAGAGAGAGAGAGAGAGAGAAAAGAAAGAAACAATGATTGCTTTAAAAATCCCATTTTTGGGGGGAGGGGGAGATGTTGTTTGGAGAAAACTTACCAAGAAGTTGCTCCACAGTCACAACATTTATATGCAGAAAAACATCATTTTTTTTCCTATTATACTAGCAGGCAAATAAATCTCACCGTTACTTCCCGAATAGGCCATAGGCATTCCTGGACGTGGCAGAAGCAGCTGACAATGCTTGTGGACTTTTGAGTTGGTAAAAATATTTAATCCTGCAGACTGGACGAAAAAGAACTATGAAAGCGTACTGGCAATCCAATCTTGAGAGTGGAATATTGCCTTACATTTGGACTATAGGGGCCAAGGGCAGGCTGCCCCCAAATGTCCCACATGGCATATTGATTATTTTGAGTTGAAGTTATTCGGGAGACAGCTGGTGCAAGGACACTCAGTGCCTCCTCTGCCCCCCCTCACAGCAGGAAACATATCTCCCACATGAGAGGTACCCTCCCGGTACTAAGAACGGAAAAAAAAATCCTTATCACCAGAGATGGAAACTTTAAAGCCAAGAAAGCTGTAGATAAGAAAGCTTAAATAAATAAAATCTTAAAAAAAAAAGAAAGCTGTAGAAACAAGCCCTGTTATTTTTGTTTTCTAATCTATGACCTCAACCCAAATTCCACTTAGAATCCTAAAGCTCCCAAACATCTGTTTTCCTTATCCTGTCAATTTCTCCTAAATTCATTGTGTCATTGTTTAAAATGTATAAGAACCAGGAGCTTGTTCATTTCTTTAGGTCTCGGTTTCATTATTGGGCCTTCGTGCACACATAATGAAACTACTTTTTTCTCCAGTTAGTCTGTCTCATGTAAATTAATTCTTGGTTCAGCCGGAAGACCCTGAAGGAGGGTAGAGGAAAAATTTTTCCTCCCCTACATTATCACACTTTCATTATTATTATGGACAGAGCTCATAGGACCCTTGTGAAAATTCCACACAATAGGGAACAGAGCTATTTTATAAATAGGAAAACAGATTCACAGAAAGTCCAGTTCATCCAGTTAGTGAAGAGAAGTTAGGATCAGAACTCATGTCTTCTGATTCCTATTTCTGAATTTTGTGTGCTATAAGCTGATGCCCCTTTATATTTTGCATCCAAGAAACTAAATATTTTACACTAGGATGTTTATCTTCCCTTTTTTTCTCCCCCCAAACAAATATAACGCATGCGTGTGTGTGCGTGTGCGTGTGTGTGGTGCGCGCGTGTGTGTGTGTGTGTGTATCTCATGGCTTCACTGTACAGAGTAATTTGTTTCTTTTCATTTGAAATTCTAGGGTTGCATATTGGAGATTTTTCTTCACGGTCTTAGTAAAATTGGCTTTGTTCATGTTTTATTGGAAAATATGCCTTTCTCTGAATCTCTATACTCAGCTCAGCTCTTTCATAATTTATTCTTACCTCCTCTCTTCCTTGTTTTACGTATCTTGAATCTCTGCATCCAAAACAGACATGCAGATGCCTACACTATAGCCTGATTCCTACAGCCCACCTGGTTCCAACTGTTTTTTTCTTCAATACTAGTCACAGGTAAATACTACTTGCTGTCTTATCTCAGAGTACTGGGAAATTGTGGGATACTTGGGCACCGTCCTGAGTGGCATGATATGGAATAAAGACATCAGAAATACATGTTTAAAGATTAAACAATTAGCCAGTAAACCTAAAAAGTCCTCTACCTATCCCTACCACCAACTGATCGATGATTCTGGAGGCTCCAGAAGAGGGAGATTTCAATTGCTGTCTGCCACGCCGCTACAGAATGACATGTTTTCCTCAAAGTATAAAGAGAGTGGTTAGTCCTTCCGGTGGTGATAAGATTTAATCTCACAAACCAGATAAACTCTCCTTGCATAACACTGCCTCATTACAGTTAATCTCAAAGATAAACATTTTATCTAATATACCCGTAATGCTAGCGTGACTACCCAAGTTTTGTAAATCTTTTCTTCCTGAAAGGCTACTTCCAAGTTTTCCAGAAATTTTGCTGTACTGAAGATGATGAAAGTATTATACTTTTGTATTCAGTCATTTATTCATTCAATACATATTTATTGTGCAGAAGGCTGCTTGCTATAAGGCTGCTGATAAGGTATTCACTTTCCAAGGATAGCAGAGGTACTATGGAAAATGTTTGGTTATTCTCACATACTAGAATCTCTGACAGAGGCTGAGAGGAGGATATGACAGTAGTAAACGGGCTTTGGGATCAACTTAGTTAAGGTTGTGGGCTCTAGGGGCGCCTGGGTGGCTCAGTCGTTAAGCGTCTGCCTTCGGCTCGGGTCATGATCCCAGGGTCCTGGGATCGAGCCCCGCATCGGGCTCCCTGCTCTGAGGGAAGCCTGCTTCTCCCTCTCCCACTCCCCCTGCTTGTGTTCCTGCTCTCACTGTCTCTCTCTGTCAAATAAATAAATAAAATCTTAAAAAAAAAAAAGGTTGTGGGCTCTAAAAGTACACCCTTTGTTCTTTAAAGAGCCAGATAAATTGGTGATTGAATATCTGTATGTATACAAAGTTCTCCATTCCTCTGAGGGTTCAGTATTTCTCTGTTAATCTTAGCTTTGTTTTAGGGGGCACAAGATCAGATTCTAGAGCTTAGAAATCCACTTGTTCTCCATTTTAATAAAGACTTAAAACTCGGTTTTGGTTATATTTTCAGGACGCTGAATTACCTCAAAAATACTGTAAACATCTTCATCATCCAGGATCTGTTTTGGTGTGTAAACGATTCCATTGTGAATTATGTCTTCTGCAATGATACATTGCTCATCATCTTTGGTCAGGGGACCTCCATATCCAACGCTAGGGACACTCTTTACTGGTAGCAAGTCATAGACCTACAAAATTGAGAGAACAAAGGGAAAACTCTTGTTTTGTTTTTTAGTTTTATTTTAAGTGTGATAATGTTCAATTGGAGATTTAAAAGATCGTGGGGCTTATTGAATACTCCCATGCCAACACTATAAAAAGGAACACAGACAATCATGGGGAGATAATGAAAGTCATGGATCCTAATCCTCTTGTTGTACAAGAGAAATGAATACATAGAGAAATCTAATTAATTGACCAAAGTCTCAGAGCCCATTTTGGTTGAGTAAGAATTAAACTGAAGTCTCCCGTGTCCTAGCCCAAATGCATTTTTTTAAAAGGAAGCCGAGGGGCTTCTGGGTGGCTCAGGTCATGATCATCTCAGGGTCGTGAGATCAAGCCCCACATCGGGCTCCATGTTCGGGGAGTCTGCTTGAGTTTCTCCCTCTCCCTCTGTTCCCCTCCCCTACTTGCATGTGCACTCTCTCTCAAATAAGTCAATAAGACTGTAAAAAGAAAGGAAGCAGGGCGCCTGGGTGGCTCAGTCGTTAGGCGTCTGCCTTCGGCTCGGGTCATGGTCCCAGGGTCCTGGGATCGAGCCCCGCATCGGGCTCCCTGCTCAGCGGGAAGTCGGCTTCTCCCTCTCCCACTCCCCCTGCTTGTGTTCCTGCTCTCACTGTCTCTCTCTGTCAAATAAATAAATAAAACCTTTAAAAAAACAGTTAAAAAAAAAAGGAAGCAGAAAATGTGAACAGTAGAGAAGTGTGATGAGAGAACAAAGCCATTCATAATCCCATCACTCAGAAATAATCACTGTAAATTCTTGATTCATTTCTTTTCCCACTTTATAAAATGATTAAGTTGTTTTTAACTCTTACTAAGTGCTTGGTTTGTTTGTTTTAGTCTACTATTTCAGGACCAACTTTAGCTTGAGAAAAAACTAGGTGCACAGGCAACCGAGAAATAAACCAACTGCAGTTCACTTTTTGCCCAGAGCCTAGTGTCGGGCCACCTGCTCAGTCACATAGTACCCAGGCCATTAGGCAAACACTGGCCTCCGTGCGGACCTTCTAATCTGGCTGCGTTCAGCTCTTATCTATGCTACTCCAATAACCTACTAACCGTTTCTGTTCTTTATCCTTGCTCTCATCCTCTCAGCAGCAAACAACATCTTCTTAACAGAGAAATCTGAATTGTCACTCTGCTGTTTAAAACTCTTCAGGTCTGGGATGCCTGCTTGGCTCGGTGGTTAAGTGTCTGCCCTGTGATCAGGTCATGATCTCAGGGGCCTGGGATGGAGCTGTGACCTGGGCTCCCTTCTCAGCGGGGAGTCTGCTTCTCCCTTTCCCTGCCCTGCCCCCACTCGTGCTCTCTCTCTCTCTCTCTTTCTCTCAAATAAATAAATAAAATCTTAAAAAAAAAAAAAAAATTCTTGAGATTTACCACAGCATTTACCGTCAACTCCAAATTCCGCTCCAGGCTAACAAAGCTCGTCACAATCTTCCTTACTTTGCATTTTACTTATAGCCTCTACTATCCTTCGCTCCCCACCCCCCACTACATATTAGGCCATTACCTTTTCCCTTTAGAGCACTCCAGTCTTAGTCTGACCTCAAGACTTACAGGCACGCTGCTCTCATTCTTTTTCATGCCTCCCCCTAGCCCTTTGTTTCCTGACCCTCTAAGAGGACACTCCTAATCACTATTTCAAAAAATGTCCAACTCGTTTTTTCTTTATGTCAACATTTTTTTTGTTCCTTTCATTATACTTAGCAAAATTTGGAACTATTACATGTTTATTTGTTTCTGTTGCTTGTTTGTTTATTTTAATACCAAATAAGACTGTAAGTCTAAGATGGTCAAAAAACCACATCTGATTGTTCACCAATAGAACTCCTGTTCCCAGAGCAGGCTCCAGCCTCTAGTCAAGATGCAGTGAACATTTGTTAGATAAATAAAGGGACGATGAAAGTAAACTACAGGGCTTTTTGGAACGTGCTTCGTTACAAGGGGCATCTCTAAAAGACAAGTTTGAATGGAAACTCTCTTTTGTCCATACTTCAAACCAGTGAGTAAGTGCCTAGATTTTAGGGAAAGCTTAAAAATCAGGCATTTCACAAACTATCTTGAAACGTGGTGCATTAAAGGTGACATCAAATGAGAAATTTGATTCCAATTCCACCCTTAAGATATATTTTTGGCCTGTTCTTTTTGTAGTGGCTTGAACTATCCAACTATGTTTTCTTCATTCTTAAAATTAAGGTAATAATACCCACCTTAAAGAATTATTCCTCATGTATTCAATGTGTTGAACATCTTTTATGCAGGAGGTACCGTGCTAGGCAGGGAATGTGGCGGGGCAGCCATGTTGCTCCCTCACTGAGAATGTATTATAACAGAGAATGAAGCGAGGTGAGACCTGTGAAGCCCTTTGTGCCAGGTCTTTTGTGGAACTGAACCTAATTCCATCTCATACATAACTTACTACGCTATGCCTGACACTCGGAAGAACGTGTCCTCAGTTGCAACCTCCAGTTTCTCAAGCTGGTCTTCCCATTTGTGCATTTTCTGATATGCAAGGCTGAAAGGGGACTCACCGACTGAGGGGAGAGCTCAGCTTCAGGCTTCATCAGCAGAACGCTCTGGTCTACGGCACGAAGGGCACAGAGGGAGTGAGGAGTGGCCGTGACCTCCAGGTTGTTGTGTGAGGCTGGCAGGCTCTGGGCTTCGGAGAAACTCAAATTTACCTGTAAAGAAGATATGATTATGGCATTCAATTTACTAAGTATTACTACCTCAACACTCTCTTCTACCCCAGGTTAGGACTAATTCTTTCTACACTTGGCTTCTCTTCATCCGTTTTAGACCAGGCTTAAGAGGTGCATACACCTCGGCACTACTGGTTAACTATCTCTGGAATAACTTAGACATGTGTTCCCAGTTAACTCAGGTTTCCTGCTCCTTCTATAACTGGTGAAATGTAAATTGGTGTTGGTCACATTGAAACAGAATCCTGAATGGGAATAAGAACACACATGCTAACAAAGACACATACCTTGTTGTGGTTGACCTATCTTTGTGCAGTGGTTTTGCGGTGAATGTGTAGTTTGCATGGTGCTATGAAAAATCATGCGCTACCTCTGAGACCAGCCACCTGAAGTCTCCTCCAGGTGGCAGTCTTAGTCATCTGACATTCTAAAGGGGTGTGGTACTGTTGATCGCGATCGGGGATTTATTGGATCATTAAAAAAATTGAACATCTAATATACATCCTGAGAGTTAAATGGTTGAGAAAATTCAAAGAACTGTGAATAAAGCATAAGAACTACAAAATAATGGAAAATTGTGCCTAATTTTTTCAGAGATTTGATTCTGCTTTGGCCAGAAGAAACTCACTGATAAGTGAAACTATCAGTTCCCTATGTTTATGTAAACATTTCCTGAGTAGAATCTGAGTTTTATTTTATATTCAAAATATAAAATAAAATAAAATCATTTAAAATCTAGATACTGTAGTAGCATCAGGTAACTTTCTAGGTTCTTGAACTGCAAGTTGATTTGGATTGGAATGAAATGTCAGTAGGTTTAGTGAAATAATATTTGGCTTGGATTGCTGAAATTAACTATGATAACCCTGCTATGTGATCTGTGAATTAATGTAACAGTTGGATTCATGTATCATGAAACCTATATGAAAAATATTAATTGATTTATCCTTAAATGAAATAATATTCATCTCTAGGTACACCTGGGTGGCTCAGTCGGTTATGCATCTGATTCTTGGTTTCAGCTCAGGTCATGATCTCATGGGTCATGAGATTGAGCCCTGCACTCAGCAGGGAGACTGCTTGAAGATTCTCTCCCTCTGCCCCTCCCTTCACTCGTGCTCCCTCCCTCTCTCTCTCAAAATACATAAATAAATCTTTAAAAAAATGAAGTAATATTCATCTCCAGAGTTCAATATATTATGAAAACACTGCTTATGGAGAATTCTGTTTTAAGCATGTTTGTTTTTATTTTTAGAAAATTTAAGTTTATTAAAATATGTTTGTGACTGCCTATTTCAAATGAACACATGAAATATTTGGGATATAATCAACTGAAAATACTATTAATCAAGAAGTGGCTATGTTGGAAAATGTAAAATGTTTTATTGATAAGAAAACAAAAGAGAATTTTAAGACATACTTTGAGAGTCTTCACTTAACCATATTAATCAATGTTATCCTTAATATATAATCATATCCAGTCAAGAATGACAGGCAATTTAAACTCTTACATTATATTTAACATGTATCCTAAATCTGCTATTTTTAAGGTAAGAAAGAGGGATATGAATTTTGAATAGAAAATGGTTTTTCTCTATCCCTATGAAAATTGAAGAAAATAAAGTATATTATTGATTTGAGGGAACACACATCTCCAACTGACCTGGATCTTCCCCTCACATTCTCAGTCTGTTCTTCACTCTGTTCATCAACCTGTCAGGTTGTCTACCTTCTAGGGTCCTCAATTTGTAACTTTAATAACTCTCTTTTCTAACTTTTAGTGGTAAATAAAAATAGTCAACTTTCTTCTAAATACTTTTATTTTTTCATAGCTTATCTCTACTTTTTTTTTTTTTTTTGAGAGAGACAGAGAGAGGAGAACGCACCCACGACCCTGAGATCATGACCCAAGTTGAAACCAAGAGTCAGACGATTAACAGACTGAGCCACCCAGGCGCCCCAGCTTATCTCTACTTCTTCTTTTTTTTTTTTAATATTTTATTTATATATTTGACAGAGAGAGACACAGTGAGAGAGGGAACACAAGCAGGGGGGAGTGGGAGAGGGAGAAGCAGGCTTCCCGCCAAGCAGGGATGTGGGGCTTGATCCCAGGACCCTGGGATCATGACCTGAGCCAAAGGCTCAGATTAACGACTGAGCCACCCGGGCGCCCCTTATCTCTACTTCTGATGAGTAAGTTACAAGATATTTAACATGAAGAGGTTGAGAATAATGTCCAGGGGCTTTTGATTCTATGTGAAGTTTTCTGGTGTTACTCAGGAGTTGTCACATGCTTTGTACCAGAGAGAAACCACGGCTCGAATGAGCAAACTGTGCCGAAAGCGATTAGCATAACATGGCCATTCCAAGGTTTAACAAACAACTAGCTACCATGATTAACAGGAAGGGCATGGAAGTTGGAGACAGGAATTTCTCCAAGATTCACAAGTAATACACAGAACATTCAAACCGAACAGAAACTACGCTCTTGGACACCTTCTTAGCATTCTTTAGGAAGATGAAATTAAAAATTAAATCAGCATCCATTGTGAATTTTTCTCGGATCATTACTTATGTGGATCATTATATATTTAAAAAAGGATAATCTAATATAGTTTTCATTGCAGAAATGTTCACTTGCTATAAATGCAGTTTTAATCTCCCCAAAACTCATGTTAAAGAGTCTTTCTAGGTATATTTTTAAAAAGATATGTGAAGTTGGTGAATGTCATCTGATTGTTAATGTTGAAATTACAGCACAAAATTCTCTTGGGATAAAGCTTATTTATATTTCAGTAGGCTTCTTATTACAAGTATGTATTCTTTGGAAATTTTAAGTATGTTAGATTTTTCCGCTATGGTCATTATCAGGGGGCCCAGGCTATGTTTCTCAACATGGGGCACATACATATACCTCTGTTCTGTATTATCAGAATTTAACTCACAGTGAGTTACTGGCTTCTGCAACAGTACATGGACATGTGTCAAGGGGGTACGATCGGGTAAAACTGATCCTTGTGAAGCATCATTTTTAATTGAAAACTTAGGGAACAAAACACTGCAGAATTAGAACAATTTAAGCTTTCTAATAGAGCAGATTTTGGATTCCACATGAATTTTAAGATAAGACAAGAAATTTTTAAAACATTGTGTTTATGGCCACCTGCTTTGGACTTCTTCACTAGCCCTCTCAGGCAGGGTATGGCATCTCTGTCAGCCTTTGGAGGATGTTTTAGGAGCCCTATGCAGCAGTTTTTAAAATGGACATAATATCCTTCTTTTTCATACCTCCAAAGCGGAGATGAATAAAAGAACTGCTTACACAAAAGACCCACCTTATTGGCAAAACAGTTTTCAATCTCGAGTTTCTTAGTATCGGCGACAATTTCTCCACTGGGTAAAATAGCATAAACCAGCAACCGGGCAACAGGAACGATGTCTGAGTCCACTCGAAAGGAGAAGGAAAATACCCCTTTCGCTGGAGAATAAAGAAAGTCCAAGATAATTGGTTAGGAAGAGGGAAGAGTTCTCAACTTTAGAAAGAAGAGGCTCTCCAATTATTTAACTTACTCACATTTGGAGCACACTAAAGTAAGAGAAGACTTGCGTTTGTACCATTGTGCACGTACACCTACATGCTGAACCAATGACAGTTTTTCCTAAAGATGTAGGATTAATTGTTCATTTCCTTTGCTTAAGTAGAGAAAGACATTTAATGCACATTTTGGTTTTAAAATTAAAAAAAAGATTTCTTAAGAAAAAAAGAGACAGCACCTGGGTGGCTCAGTTGGTTAAGCGACTGCCTTCGGCTCAGGTCATGATCCTGGAGTCCCAGGATCGAGTCCCACATCAGGCTCCCTGCTCAGTAGGGAGTCTGCTTCTTCCTCTGGCCCTCCCCCTTTCATGTGCTCTCTCTCTCTCTCATTCTCTCTCCCTCAAATAAATAAATAAAATCTTAAAAAAAAAGAAAGAAAAAAGTCAAGAGAGAAGAACTTCTAGACATCTTTAGTTATCTCTATTTATGATCCAAAACAACATGAGGATAATTCAAAGAATGCAACACAGTCTTTACTTCAGGCCATTTTCAATACCGCAGAGATACAAGTACAAATAATCACATACAAAACAGGGTGTGTCTCTGATTTTTATCAGACAATTCCTTGTACTTATCTTAGTGGTTTCTTTCCGTGTGCATACATAGTGCTTATAGGATAAGACCCACTTAATTTTCTCATAAATGTTCTAAGTTCCTTATAGCATAAAATGCTTTAAAAATTGTAGCCGTCCTGTATCTATAGAAAATTTGAGGACAGCTTGTGGTGAAAACACACAGAAACCGCAGGGTCAAAATAAATTTGACACTTCTGACTTATGTCATTCAGCATAATACCCTCTAAATCCATCTGCATTGTCGCAAATAGCAAGATTCCATTCTTTTCTTTATGGCTGAGTAGTACAACATAGAGAATACAGTCAATATATTGTAATAAATGTTGTATGGTGATAGATGGTGACTAAACTTATCATGGTGAGCACTGAGTAATGTACAGAATTGTCGAATCAATATATTGTACACCTGAAACTAATATAACATTGTGTTAATTATACTTCCATAAAAAACTTGAAATGATAATACTAAAACCATATAAAAATCACATAAAAAGCATAACACCTTGAGGGCATCTTGAGGGCATGGACCATATTTTATTAATGTTTTTATCCAAAAGACTTATTATAGAGATACATGAAAACAGGAAGATATATTATCTTCAAATTTAGTTCTCTTCAAGATAGTTCAAATATATAAACCTCAAATAAAGTTTAGCTATCACAATTGTAAACAAAAAGATATCCTATCCATTTATAGATCAGTTTAAAAATATTTATTGTGTACCCACTGTGTGCCAAGGACTAATGGAAAAAAATGAGGTTTCAAAGATAAAAGACAAACACATTTTAATCTTTGTAACATGTTATTCTTCATTTTTTTCCTGGATATTCTGAACTGTTTTGGGTAAATGAGCTTTTTGATCTCTCTAAATATGCTCTGTCAAAAAAAATTTTTATTTTATTTTTATTTTGTCTTAGTAAAATGTTAGCCTGTAGTTATTCAAGTGAATAGAAAAAAGGGAAGCTACTTAGGAGATTTAGACTGGGGACATGTAACAAATAAATAGACCAAATGTATTCATCTTTTTGTAACAGACCCTTTTATTGAAAAGCCAATTATTCTTTCATCAAGAGATGTTGATGATTCAAGAAAATCCAGAAGGAAAGTATGATCTAAGATACAGAAATGCTGTGAACCAACTTGACTTAAGTTGGTTCACAGTATTTGAGAGAAAAAAACCCAGGAACTTGTGGAAGTACTTACTGTCTCCTTGTTCAGTGGACACTCCACTTAAGAGCAAAAGAATAGAAATGCTAACATTTACCAAGGTAAATCATATTTCAGGCCATAAAATTGTGTCTCAATAAATTTATTTTTTTAATTTTTAAAAGATTTTGTTTATTTATTTATTTATTTATTTAGACCATGCATGAGCAGGGGAATTGTGGGGGAGAGAATCTCAAGCCGACTTTGCACTGAGTGTGGAGCTGACTTGGACCTTGATCTCATGACCCTGAGATTATGACCTGAGCTGAAATCAGGAGTCAGGCACTTAACTGACTGGGCCACCCAGGTACCCCATGTCTCAGTAAATTTAAAAGATATGATCGCAAGGGCATTAAATTAGAAATCAGTAAGAAAAATTTCTGAAAAATATCTCAATATTTAGAAACTAAATAACATTTATTTTATGAACCCCTATAGTCCAAAGTAGACACTCAAAGGGAAATTTAAAAATGTTCTGAACTGAACATAAATGAAAATGTCACTTGCAAATACTTGTAAGATGCAGAGAAAGTAGTTATCTTGAGACCTAATGTTGTTTGTCTAGCCGCTTTCAAGATTTCTTGGAACTAATCACTCTTTGTCATCCTAGAAAGGATTACACCCAAGGCCCCACCAGTATCTAATTTAGATAATTGAGATGATGATATTTGGGCCTTTTGAGCTGATGAAACTTAACATGAGATTTTGGACTTGATTTAATGCTATAAAGGACTGAGGCTCTTAGGGTTGTTGAACGGGGTGAATGCATTTTGCATGTGGGATGGATGTGAATCTCGGGCCAGACGGCAGTTTGTGATATGTAGACGAATATCCCCTCAAGGGAGATAGCATAATCTCAAAAACTTATATATGTGATATGTTATATAGCAAAAGGGACTTTGCAAATGTGAATAAGTCAAGGACCTTGAGATGGGAAGATTATTCTGGGTTATCCAAGTGAGCCCAATATAATCACAGTGATCTTTAAAGTGGGGGCAGAAATGCAAGAGAGAGGTTTGAAGATGATGTACTTCTGGAGTTGAAGACAGAAACTGAGGAATGCAGGAGGTCCCGTAAGCAAGGAAACAGATAATTAATTCCCTAGAGCTCCAGAAGGCATGCAGTCCTGCTGACACCCTGATATTAGCCCAGGGAGAGCCTGACCTACAGAACTAAGCTGATAAGTTTGCATGGTTTTAAGCCAGAAAGTGGGTGGCAATCTATTATAGTGGCAATAGGAAACGAATTCAAAGACCTACATGGTCAGATTTCTCTTTGGTGATTTTCTGCGCTTTCAAATTATTTTATGCGTTTTAAAACATTTAATTATAAAATGAGTATATTTTACCTTAGGAATAAAATTTAAAATATAGAAATGCTATAAAATGAAGAAAAAATACTAAGTGGGCTAAAATGAACCTACTATGCCATCTTTTATATTAGCTTCCTTATCTTCAGTTGATGGAAGGTTTGTGATCATCATCTCTATAAAAAGTACATGTAAAATGTAAGATGTGAAATTGGGACGCCTGGGTGGCTCAGTCGGTTAAGTGTCTGCCTTTGGCTCAGGTCATGATCCTGGGGTCCTGGGATCGAGTCCCGCATCGGGCTCCTTGCTCAGCAGGGAGCCTGCTTCTCCCTCTGCTTGTGCTCTCTCTCTCTCTCTTTCTCTGACAAATGAATAAATAAAAATCTTTTAAAAAAAATGTAAGATGTGAAAATAACTCCATCTTGCTACAATGTTCAGGATTTGAGTATTTGAGAGAAAAAACCCAGGAACTCCTGGAAGTACTTACTGTCTCCTTGTTCAATGGACAAAACATGGCTTCCCGATTGGGAGATGCTTCCTCTTGCTTTGATCTGAAGAGGGAAATATATCCGTTATCATTTTAAAGGGCACCTCCTAAAATACATAACATATTATGTAAAATACTTATGTAAACATATTTAAAATATATAAATAAATTATCTCACTACTCCAATCCAAAAGTTTCGAATACTCAAGTTCTCTTTCAGTGTTTTCCTACATGTATAGTGACATACCTTAAATAACAGATATAGAAGTTTTGCAGTGTTTTAATATTTTACTTAATGTTTGCTATTTATCTTGACTATTAACTTCAAGCTTATATGTTCTTTCAATAAATATTTTAAACATACACAAAGCAATATACAGTAAAGGCAGATATAAAATATATGTTGGTATTCTCTATTGTTAAAAAACTAAATGTATTGATATTCTCTATGTACCAGGCATTGAACTAAATAATTTGGTTTTCAGATTTGATTTAATATGCACAATATTCCCATGAAATAGGTGTAAATACCATCCCTAGTATTCAGGGAAGATGATTGATATTTGTCTTTACAAATGAAATTATATTAATAGTCCAGGGTCACATAATTAGGAAGCAATAAAACTAAGATTCTAACTTATTGTCAATTTTTTTACTTTTTCAAAGAATTTTAAAAAATATTATTTATAGTTAATGTTCCTATATAGAATTTCCTACACATAAATTTTTCTTCTTAAAATGACTTACTTGAGTAACTACCAATTTTGGATCATATTTTTAGTCTTGGGACACAAATAGGTTTATTGGTCTCAAAAGTATCATACCAATTTATAATATGCCTGTCAGTGTCCTTTTCTCCTGCAATTGTTCTAGTCATGAACTTTGTAAACTATTTAGAAGCTTTATAGGTGTAAAATGCTACTGCTTTATTGTTTTTTTTTTCACGTCTCCAATTAAAATCAAAATTGAATATTTTCCAGAAGATTGTTTATACTTTTTTTTTTAAAGTAGGCACCATGTGCAAAATGATCCCAACACGGGGCTTGAACTCACAACCCTGAAATCAAGACATGATCTGAGATCAATCAAGATTCGGATGCTTAATCACCAACTGAGCCACCCAGGTGCCCCAGTGTTTATAATTTTTATTTCCTGTTGATTAAGTTCTTGATTTCTTATACTTTGCTTATTTTTCTATTGAGTTCTAAGGAAAACATTCTTTTTGACTAGCAAGGCATTTTTCTTAGGTTTTTTTTCTCTCATTCAATAATTTTCCATTGGAAATCATTAACACTAAACGTTTCAGTAGAGAGCAGAGCATACATAAGAAAATAAAGCATTAATAACTTTATTAGGAAACAACCTTTCTTTTCTTTTTTTTAAAGATTTTATTTATTTATTTGACAGAGAGAGACACAGCTAGAGACGGAACACAAGCAGGGGAAGTGGAGAAGAAGAAGCAACCTTCCGGCAGAGCAGGGAGCCTGATGCGGGGCTCCATCCCAGGACCCTGGGATCATGACCTGAGCCGAAGGCAGACGCCTTAACGACTGAGGCACCCAGGCGCCCAGGAAACAACTTCTCTTCAAGAAAAAAGGGTTTTCACTGATATCTTACGAAGAGCATTACTTAGGAACTCAATCTTTTGGGGGTCTACACAGTTAGGAAGAGCTACAGTGGTTTCCATTCTTACCAAATAATAGAAAGTTAATTCTTTTTCGTCCTTCAGAATCTGTCCATTCAGGATGTAATGCGCCCGGATATCCTGGATTTGTCCACAGGTCATGGTACCACCAACAAGTTCAAGGTAAACATAACTCTTGCTCGGGGAGAAAATATGCTTTACAGTGTGCTGTGCTTGTGCATGAAATTCTTCAAGCCACCAGTTATCAAAACAGAGGTTATTCTCTTTGTAAGTGACCTAGTGGAAAGAGTAAAAGACTAAAAAATGCTATTTGTTAATGTACGTTATGTATATATTTGTCACTCTAAGAGTCGTTTACTGAAGATTTTACGTGAACCATGCTTATTTGGTTCCATCAGTCTGCTTTCCCAAGTAAAGCATAATCTGTGAGTGACTTTTCCTTAAGCTTAGGGTTGTCCTATTCTGATTTAGTAGATAATATTCACTCACAGTCAGGATCAATTACTTTTTCTTAATACCCTTATGCCTATAAACTGCATAAAGATATTTAAATTTTTTATGGAAAACAATAGCAGTATGCCAAAGAAACCAAACAAAATCTAATCTGTAATGAAATTGTAAAAATATTGAATTTTACAAGGGAATTTCAAGATGATCTAATAAGTGTCTCCTGAAACTAGACCATGCTGTAAATGGAGTCTATCTAAAGTAAAAGTTTTCTGGCAAATAATATTTTCTTATAATTTAGGTCTCCGAATGGCTTAATTTCTATTTTACTCTTAATTGTAATTTCTTTTCTCCCTAGAATTTACATGCTTCCTGTATATCCTCAAATTATGTGGCCTCAGCAATCTCTTTGTAGTCCCAGATGCCCCTTCCCACTTACCGTAACTGTAAAGAGAGAAGATGTGAAGTTGGTGGTATCAATGGAAATGTTCACCAGACCGTGCTCATTTGTGGTAAGGCTGGAACGGTATGCAGTTACATCTACCCTGATGACTACAGTTTTATTGGGGATTGGTTGATCCTTCTCATCAACTAGAATAACCTAGAAGTGTGGAAGTGATAGCTGGTGTTACATAGCAATGACATCTTCCACCCTCTGTTGTGTTCACCTCTTGACCTTGGGGCCCGCTGTCATTTACTGAAGATCTTAGAATCAATCTGAAAATAAGATTTGTTTTCTGGGCTCTAAACTATTTTTCTTTTTGACATTTCTATTTAGATATTCTGTGAGCACAAAACAATTGAGAATATCCGAAAAATGGACTCATAATATCACCCTTTCCAACTCTTCATCCCCAGTGTTCTCTATCTCAGTATATGGTGCTTTTATCCATCCCATAGGTTATGCAACAATATCAAGGGCCTTTTAAAAAATCATCTTCTCTTTTGCTGACTAATGCTAACCCATGGCCAAGTGCTATCTCTTACTCTGTTAAACACATTTTATTTATTTCTCCTATTCCAGGTAAACCTGTTTAAGGTGAAATAATTATCAAGAGGTTTACAATGGAGCTGGGAGGCCCTTAAGGAGATGGGTCTTATGACCTCCTCACCGGAGGACCCATGAAATTTTGAACTGGGCCAAACTCAGCCCAAACCTCTGCAACCTGCTACAGAAGGTTTTGCTCAGGGATAGCCTTAGCAACCAATTATATTCAGCCAAGATTAGTTTTCTGCCACCAACACCAATCAAAATTCCTTATGAATAGCACATACAAAAATTCTCCTTTGTCTTTAAAAACCTTTGATATTTGTGTTCAGGGACAGGGGGCACTATTTGAACTGCTGCCCAAATCCATGTTTCCCAAATTGTAATTCTGAGGCCCCAAATAAATGCTTTGTTTTTATATTAGCTCCTCTTTTCTCAGCTGACAAAAACACATTATTTTTTTCCCCATCTGGTTTCCAATAGTTTTTTATTTAATCTTACACAGTTCACCCTCTTGCTACTTCATGCTTACTTCAAACCACTCTCTCTACAGCCTGAGCTCAACTGATCATGTTATTCTCCTTAAAACCTTCAGTAACTTCTCAGTCCAAAATTTTGAACATAACCTAAAAGGCCCTCAAGATCTGTTCTGGCTTACCTATAACTATCCAGCCAACCCAGTTCGTTATATCTTCTACCTCAGTCAGTCATACTCTTAGTTCTCTGCTCTTTAAAAGCTCTTTCACATTTAGGGCCTTGGCCATTCTCCCCTCTTCCTTAAATTTCTGACTAAGTCATATTCATCTTTAAGTCCTTAGTTTTCAGGGTGCCTGGGTGGCTCAGTCGTTAAGTGTCTGCCTTCAGCTCAGGTCATGGTCCCAGGGTCCTAGGATCGAGCCCCACATTGGGCTCCCTGCTCGGCGGGAAGCCTGCTTCTCCCTCTCCCACTCCCCCCTGCTTGTGTTCCCTCTCTCGCTGTGTCTCTCTCTGTCAAGTAAATAAATAAAATCTTAAAAAAAAAAGTCCTTAGTTTTCTCACATTCTTCTCTTGGTCCGAAATGGCCCTGCCCAATCATATCTATACATTTATTAATTTCTTGCCAATTTGATACAAAATGTGGCAATAAATGAAGAAAATATAAATTCATAATGTCATCAACTGTGAAATACTTAGGAATTTCACAGCTAATAAAGAAATTGACTATCATCTGCCAATTGCCTATCAACTGTCAATCGCTTAACAACTGTCAACTCAAAGATTAGTTACTAAAAAAGAAAACTTAAAATGCCTAGAAACCTTATATCTCTTATATGACAGAAAATTGATAGTTAACTAAATTGGATATCAGTCTAAAAACTTACCAATATTATTACCAATATTCAGCTTTGAAGCCGAAAAAAACCTTTTATTTATTTTTATTTATTTATTTATTTATTTTTAAAATTTTTATTTATTTATTTGACAGAGAGAGAACACAAGCAGGGGGAGTGGGAGAGGGAGAAGCAGGCTTCCCGCAGAGCAGGGAGCCCGATGCGGGACTCGATCCCAGGACCTTGGGATCATGACCTGAGCCAAAGACAGACGCTTAACAAGTGAGCCACCCAGGCACCCCTGAAAAAAACACCTTTTAAAAACAAGGAAATAAAAGAGTATGCAGCCAAACTACACAGGAAAAATGTATTATAGAGGTATGTTAGGAAGTTAGCTAATAAAAGTGTGCTTTATTTTTCTGAATGTGATGGTATTTGCCTTTTTAAGTTTGTCACTTGCTGTAAATTTCCTCATTCTAAATAAATATTTATTTTTGTAATCAAGTGTACTTTTGTGGTACAAAAATTCATTTTCTTAAAGTCCACATCCCCCAAATTATGATTCTATTGAGAAGATATTTTACCTGCCCCAAAAAAGGGAGACCATGCCTATAATGTGTATCCGCTTTTGTAAATTTCAGTTTGCTTAAGGTATTTGTGATTTCACATGATCCATGCCCAGTTAATTCCAACTCTGAAAAAGAAATAAGTGAAGTTGAATTGTTCTTTAGATTCAACTCACCTCCCGCCTCCAACCCAGTTTCACTCCATCATGACAAAGTACTATCCCTATTCTATTTTTTATCCTTTCCAGAATTTTTCACACTTAGAAAATACAAGCAACTTGACATTAGTTTCACCTTCATACAAAAATTATTGTACCTAATTCCCCAATTCCTCTGGTTTCACAAGTATCTTACCGGTTCCATCTATGTTCTTAAGTTCTTCCCATCTCCTCTGTGATCTTGCTCCATTTTTGTTTGTCTCTCTCAGATCCATCCCCTCTCCCCATGACTTTTTGCATACACCATGATTCTTCACATTGGCCTCAAAATATGCTTAAATGTCTTTCACAAACTACTTCCGCAGCAAGACCCTTCTTTTGACTGTATGGCCCTTCCAGTATAGCCAAAGCCTGGTGCCTTTCCATTCAGTGAAGTGTAATATGTGTTGTGGCTTCATCATCTAAAGCTTTATTGTTTTCCCTTATCCCTATGACTTCTAATTTTATTATGCTGGTTTATTTGACACTATGTCCTAAATGTAGTTGTTTCTGTGCTTGGGACTTTCCTTGTCTGTCTCTAGCCCCTATTTAGCAATGCTGAGTTTGCTTTCAGAATAATGGCACTTATAGATACAATTGGAATCATTCCAGATTTACATTTCTGGTCTTGATTTTGCTCTGGTTTTCTTTTAAAATTATTTTTAAAGCAGAATGAGTCAACTTCTATCTTGAAATTCCAGATTACAATTAATTGTCTTTGACACATTCTCATCACCATAGTTCTTTCTCATCTACTCCTTATCTTTGTTAATGGCATTTCCATTTCCTAGGTCCCAGATCTGATATCTTTGGAGCAATTTTGAATAGTAATCTGTTGTATCACATGTAACAAATTGTTTCATCTAGCCTGTCCTCTTTATGTCTGCTAGAATTATATTTTCAAAATATCAATTTATTTAGAACATTCTCCTTAAATCTATCTGCCGTATTCCAAGGTTTTTAATAATAAAGTCTAATCTTTTTAGCATACAATTTACTTTTTTACGCACCTTAGCCCCAATTTACATTTTCAGATTATTTTGAGACCAAACACATTTGTTTTATGCCAATCATGCATTCCCAGTCCATCATGAGCTTTCAAAATATTAGTCATTCTATATAAATCAGCTCACATGCTACTTTATAAACTTTCTTTGTCTCTATACAAGAATTAATTCTCTCTCTTCATACTCATTTGGACTTTAGTTTTTACATTTCTGGTGGAAATTTTGTTATGGTTATAAATATATACGTACGACCATATATACATATACACATATACATACATGTATGCAATTTCTCTTTAGATTTCTAGATCCTTGACACTAGGGACCATGTTATTTTCATAGTCCCCTGAAACTACAAAGCGTTTCACATGGAATGGACGTTTGATAAATGCTTAACATATTGTTGACTTAATGAATTAATAAATATTTGAAAATAACATGAACCTGTTCCATCCTCTTTGACTTTGGCTTCCACTTGTATGCTCATGTCATATCCCTTCTGTCTCAGTTGGAATACCTTAGTCTTCACGAGTTGTGTGAAACAGCCTTCACTGTCTGCCTGAAGAGAAAGAAGGAGAGTTCCTGGGTCCTCTGGTTTGCTATCAAAAAAGTCAGTTATCAATCTGTGAAAGTTTTTCGGTGGCCAAAGGAAAGTTTACAAATGTTCTGACCATCTTTTAGTGGTTGATCCTTTCCCAAGCCAAAAATGACATCAAATTTCTTCCCAAGCCAAAAATGATATCAAATGTCATCATTAATCGTTGAGTTACTCATTGCCAACCTCTGCCTTCCTCCTTCTCTTCTGAAAGCCTAGCCTGTTTCTGCCAAATTAAAGGTCCTAGTTTCAAAATGTGCCGTCATACTCTCTGCGTACATTGTTTGTTCCTCAAGTGATAACATTCTTTTTCTCCCATTCTTACCTTGGCCAACAGTTACTGCTCTTCTAAACGCAACTCAGATACAACATCTCCTCTGTGACCACCTTCATCTACACATCGACTAAGAATTATATTTTCTAACTGTATTTCCCCATGCCTAGGACATTAATAAAAACATATATATTTATTGAATAGATGAATCATTATAGTAATTACATTTCCAAACTAAACATTGGGACCCACATCTTAAGAAAGATTTGTTTTCATTTTTTTACTTATTTACATGAAAATATGTATTGCATAATAAAATTTAATCATATTTAATTTACTTATATTTACTTATAATTTACATAATCATTTTTTAATTTACTCACTGGAAAATAAAAATTAATTCCTGTGTCCCTGATATATTAAAGTTTTGGCAACCTAATTTCTCTCATGTTTATCTTTCTTATTGATGTTTATTTTGACATTCATCATCATATTCATCACCCTTGCTTTCCATTCATTTGCTCTCTGCAACTTTTTTTTTTTTCTTTGAGAGAAAGAGTGCATGCATGCATGCATGTATGGGGGAGGAGGGTAGCGAGAGAGGCAGAGGGAGAGGGAGAGAGAGAGAATCTTATGCAGGCTCCACACCCAGCACAGTGCCCAAAGTGGGGCTCGATTCCACCACCCCAAGATCATGACCGGACCTGAAACCAAGAGTCGGATGCTTAACTGAACCACGCAGGCGCCCCTCTCTAAGGCTTTGAGAACTTTCTTTTCCGTAACTTTACAGTGCCCACTCGCTGCCACTGGGCTTTTATGTTACCTTTTTATGCTGGTTTCAGATTCTTCCATATGAGGTTTAGATTCCCTAACAAGTCATTTGATTCTTCCACTAACCAAATTCTTTTTTTTTTTTTTTTAAGTAACCTCTTCACCCAACGTGGGGCTGGAACTCATGACCCTGAATTCAAGAGTCGCAGGCTCTACCAGCTGAGCCAGCCAAGTGCCCCCTCCCACTAACCAAATTCTTAACATCTGCCACATTCTTTTTCTATTATCTGTTTGATAAAGGCCAACTTTGGATACTTCCACATTATTTTATGCCTTTATACCTGGCATGCTGATTGCTCTCAGAAGGAAATTACAAAACTGGCCAAATAAATACCACTATAAATTCATGAACCCAACTCTCAAGTGGGCTCCTAACATTGCCAGGCAATCTTAACAATGTTTCCCTTATTCCACACGACTCTCTGTTGAACTATTTTTACCATACAGTATTGTATTCTTTTGTATTATATTCTTTCTTGCATTAAAATCCATGAGAAAACAAGATCTGGTGTTAGTGTCCTGGGGAGAATGGTTTCCATATACCTGTTGACTGAATTCTTCACAGGTATTTTGTGAATGTCTTCCATGGCAGGCATAACGCTGTTGTGAGTATTTTCTGCATACATTAATTGTCACCAGACCAGAGACAGGCTTTCCATATGTGTATCTATAACGATAAAGCAGTTATACAAAAGGATATTTGAGATAAACAACTCAGATATTTTTCACATGATTTGATCCATTCATATATCCATCTTGTTCATATAGCAGATATACTTCCTTCCATACCATTTGTACTTTAGAAACACTTATTCTGAAACTATGTCTTAATTATCTAAGTGGACCTACGTCTACAACTCTAAGAGAAAATACTTACTGAATCATTTTGAAACACCTCTAAATGAAAAATTAACAACGTAGTTTTTCTCAGATCTTTCCTCACTTTCAGTTGAGGTTTTACTATAAGACTGTCTTATTTCCTTCTTTCCCTGCCGTCAGGTTATCTAGGTTATAATTCCAGCTTTGACAATACCTAAGTTGTTTTAGGGAAAAATTTAAGGATATGTAGACAGGGTATTTCTAGGTCTTCCCTAATTCATATGTATTTTAAGAGGATAAATGAGAACTTAAATGGGAATTTAAATACACTAGCTACATATCATATAACATATCTGTTATATATGAACAGTATCATAATGACTTAGTCTGATTCTGCCAAATCTGATGGAAGGATATGCTATGGTATGGTCTGAATATTTGCATCCCCCCAAATTTTTATGTGGAAATCCTAAACCCCAAGGATGGTAGTATTAGGGGATGAAGTCTTTGGGAGGTGCTTAGATAATGCAGGTGGAGCCCCCATGAATGTGATTGGTGCCTTTATAAAAGAGGCTCCAGAGAGATCCTTTGCCCCTTCCACCATATGAGGGCATGGCAAGAAGGCACCAGCTACGAACCAGAGAGAACCTTCACCAGAACATGACCATGCTGGCACCTTGATCTTGGATTTCTCAGCCTCTCGAACTATGAGCAATAAACTACCCACTCCGTGGTATTTTGTCATAGCAGACTGAGTGAAGTAAGACAAGATGTGAAGCCAAACTTAGTCTGTTGTTTCTCAGAGTATGCTTAATGGACCACCTACATTGAAATTACCTGAGATATGTATTGAGATTCAGAGTCCTGAATCTTTCCTTAGATTTATGATTGGAATCTTTAGACGTGGGGACCAAGGAATGTACATTTTAATTAATCACTTCCATAGATTCTGATGTTCACCTAAGTTTGAGACCTATTGCTTTGGTCCAAATTGTGAGGTAGATGAGGTTTGACTTCGATGACCCTGATCCTTTTTAAAGTTTTTTGTTTCCTCCTAATTTCTAGAAGTGCTGATAAAGCTATAAATTATTTACTAAATCTCACTTTGTTGAATGTTATCTTTAAATGTCACTCAAAGGGCTCTTCCTTCTGAAGGAAAAATCTAAACATCAAACTGGTGAGAAAGATGAAAATATGATCCTCATACTATTTTCAAAAGCAAGAGGTAAAGTGTCTCTCCTCAGTGTATGTGGAGAATGTTCTACTGAACTAAAAGGCAATCAGGGAAGAAATAACTATGACACATCTTTTAAATTCTACATTATATAGCTATATATCTATTTAAGAAGGTCTGTTTTCCCCCCCCTAATTTTCCATAGTTTAAGAAATTGAGAGCAATAAAAAAATGGGGATCATAGGATACAAAATAACACAGAGGTTATGAACATGAGCATGAACTTGAGCTGGATGTCCTGTGTTCAGTTTGGCACAGTCTCTGCCATGTACAATGTTTCATGAAGCTAGTTTTTTTTTTTAATTGCAGAAGCAATATAGGATAGTGGCAAAGAGTTCAGGGTCTGGAGCCAGACTGTTAGACTTAAATTCTAGTCTCCCATTTGCTATATGTAGAAACTTGAACAAGTTTTCTATCCCCCACGTGTTATAGTCTCCTCATTTGCAAACTAAGGATAACTATTCCCATCTCACAAGGCACTTAAAACGTTATCTGGCACATTTTAAGTGTTCAGTAAATGCTTTTATTGGTAGAAGTAAAAGTGTCTTATGCTGCCACCCCTGTTCACTAGGTGGAGCTCAGGCATGTTGGAGAGAAAGTCATTCTCTAATTAAAATACTTTGAAGTCTGATAACGATTACTTGCAATGCACATAGAGTAGGGAGATAGAAATGGGATGAAAAAATGTAACTCACAGGGCACAGACGGATACCGTAAATTCTTCCTCTAGAAATCCAATAGTCTTGGGCATTTTCACTTGGACCTCAAATTTGGGCAAGACTGTTGTTAACAGAAGGAAGAAAGAGGTGAAGGTGGGCGGGCAGGATATCTTGCCAGTATTAGTAATGACTATTACAGAACCTTATAACATAGGATCACATGAAATGATTTCAATTACATTAAGATGCAGCAGGGCCTCTACTGACTACAGAGATGTGTTTATGACTATGGGTATTTGTACCAGGTAAACTTGGTTACGCTGGCCCTACATTTCCTAGAATCTTCTTTGAATTTGGTCAAGACTTAAAGATGGGAGGAAAGCAGCATCAGTAGTCTCTGAAGATCATCATGGTTAGATGTGGTGACAGGTACAGAGAGGCGAGGAAATTCCAATTTGTCCTTATTCTTCCCATGTCCAGTTCTTCCCAACTTCTTGTCCTGCTGACTAATAGAGGCCCGAGACCCACCACCAGACGCTTGGTTACAGAAATACTGAAGTGGTAGAAAAGAAGACGTACAGATACATACAGTCTTCCATAAATTCTTCTAGGAAGTTTCCCTGTGCGTCCACTTTGGCATCTGAAGTTACCCCTTGAAGGTGCTAAGTTATTCATCCCCACCAATGCTTCAGAACTGCTTAGTAATTTCCTCTGATCCACCAGCTGCCCCCTGCTGAACCCTTACCTTCCCATCCTCTCTCACAGTTGTGTAAGGCTAGCTGTTCCTGTAATATATCCCTGTTCTATAATCTTCATGGTAGTCCAGGTGAATTTGGGGAATGATATTTTTGTGATAAGTCTCTTCATCCATGGCATGATATACTTAATTTACATGAGAAAATCCACATGATTGATAACTAGTAAGATGGCTTCAATGTCTCACCACTTTGATTAGAGTAGTCTAGGTGTAGGTCATAGACAGCCAGGAGGTATCTTCAGTTATAAGATACAGATCAACAGATGCATGCAGATATTTGTTGTATTGGTTAACAATTTCTGTTTGAATAGGGTAATGGACCTATTAAAATCTCTCTTACCTCTTACTGGCTCTGTGATTTTTGGTAAATTACTAACTGTTCTAGTATTGATGTACTCATTTATAAAATGGAGACAATATAGTATCTGCCTCAGATGGTTGATAAGAGGATTAAATGAGATAGTGCATGAAAAATGCTTAGTGAATATTTGGGTAAATAAAAAAAAAAACTTTCTAATTTCCAGCTACCATATACTAGATTTTTGCTCGTACCTATGTGTAAAAACTCTTAAACTCTTAAATACTCTAATGTCATAAATGTCTTGGACACAGGCAGAATTCTTACCATATTCATTCACTTCAAAGGGGTGCTCTATTTTTTCCCCTGACTCCTTCTGCAGATTGACCTTATAAGTACCCAGAGTGGGCTCCACTGAGAGTGGGAAGGAGAGCTGGCTGAGTCCTCCTTGCAATCTGAGACTTTGCCATTGGAAAATTCGGTTCCTCTTGGGATTCTATAGGTAAAAACATTATGGGTTCACAGAAACAACTGAAATATATAATTTGAGTAGAGGGACAGCTTTTAGGGAGGGCACTCTGGGAGTTGGGTAAGAGATGGTTGGTAAATTGACACAGAAGGCACTGAGCAAAGTCTTCTAGGAATTCTACACTGAGGAAAGGGCAGCAAGGTTACCAGCTATGAGATATTACAGCTCACGATACTTCTCTTTGAAATTATGCATATCTATTTTGGTCAGAAATACTGGAAGAGTCATGAAGTTGTATCATCTCAGGGGATTTTATTCCTTCATTTACGTCTTATCCACTCTCCAAAGGATTGAAGATAGACAGGGAAAACTGTTTAGTTTTGGTGAAGTGCTAGTGGGGAGGGGGGAGGTGGCGAGGGGCAATGGCACATAACTTGTAGTAAGTCCTCATCTCGACTGAGATGCATGAGATATTACCTACCTCAATATAAACCACTGGGAACTGGAAGGAAAAAAAAATAGTATGAGTATGGGATAGAGGTTAGAAAAAGAAAGCCATGACATCAGCACTGATAAACTATCTGGTTCAGAGGAAGTGAGTCTGTATATTTCTTGTCCAAACAAGGAAATGTGCCCCAGTTTGGTTCACGGCACTGTACATGTTTAGTTTGGGACATATATCTCTTGAGAAGTCATGACTTTACTTTTATGAAATACTGTACAATTGAGGAAATTTATGCTAAGGTAAAAAGGGCCAAATAAGAAGTGTATTTTGCAGATGGAATTTGTCTCTGAGAAAGTCTCCATTTCTCTAAGGGAGAAATCAAGTGCACTTATTTTCTTTTGTTCAATAAAAATTACTGGATCTTTAAAAGGATAATTTCAACTGAAATTTTATTTTAATAATGCAGTTGGTGAACTGATTTCCCTGTTCTCCAGCTGTGGTACTCTTATGAGATCATATTGGTCTCAGGTTCTCCAAAAGAATGGGCTTGACATTTTTGCCTGTTTCCCCCAAACTCATCCACTGTAGTGAGACTTACCGTTTCATTCAAAGGGTGAAAATTGACATCCACAGAGACAACGCGGAATCTCACTGAAACAGAGATTTTTCCCTTGAAACCGTCCAGTGGGAATCGGGGGGTAAATAACACAGATAATGACATGCCTGGATTTTCATGACTGCAGAATAAAGTAATAGAGAACCACACACCCACCCCCTCAAGTTGCTCTTGCTGATTTGGTTCCTGATACCTGTTTGTCCTGGTTTGTAGATGGGTTTGTCTGTTTGGACAAAGATGAGGCTGTCTACTTTTGTGATGTGCACTCTTTTCCTCTTTATGAACTGCTGGGTTGGCCCCTTCACCTCCACAGTAATCAACCCTGAGGAAGATGGTAACTCCGGAAGCTGTAAAACAGAAAAGAGCTGAAAAATCTGCGCAGACCCACTTCTGAATGTCTCAGCCTTTATGACTTTCTTATTTCTCTGGTTAGTCCTGGTGAATGAGTAAGGACTAAGTCGAGAATTATGTCCCTGGATTTATAGATTCTTATGCTTAATGTAACATGACAGTAATGCTTTGTTGATTTAAAGGGAAAATGTCACTGCAATAGAAGGAACTAGTTCTTCAAACTGTCATGAGGGTGAAGGAAATAACATGCTTTCATTTCCACAGCAATATGATGGTATTAAAATAATTATCAAATGTTATTTTCCGATGGTCAACATCAACATTCTGCGTTATCATTGGTAGTAAGCCCTGTGATTAACTATTTAATTCCTTATGTAATAAAAAGTTACAAGGACAAGACATTAACCGACGACCACTTGTGAGATCTTAAATAAGTCACTTAAATTTATGAGATTCAGTGTTTTTATGGGTAATGGCATGAACTTTATTTCCCTCACAAGTTTAAGAGCAAGCAAAATCTTTCCCATAACTACTATTACGTTTTGCATATTGCACTGGAATTGTTTGTAAATATTATGAAAGCATAGTCAGTAGAACTTCACTTTTAGAATCTAATTTGAAAGTCACTTTGTGCCTCTCAGTTTTTTCACTATGCTTTTTTATTGTCGTGTGTCCAGACACAGGCATCAGCTAATATGCTCTTCCTCTAACGAGCTTCCATATCCCGAGGAGCCATACTGACAGTGAACGGGCTGCAGTAGAAGGAGTTCTTCTCTGTCACCAGGTCTGTGAGGAGGGTTCTGATCTGCATTCCATAATGCAGAATTATGTTCAGTGTCACCGTCTCATTCAGGTGATTAAGCATGACACAAGCCTTCTCAGGGACCCCAGTGTACAGCTCTGATGGGACCAGCACCAGATACTGCCTGTGGAGAAGAAGCTTCTGGATTAATCATGGAGAAGTTAAAAAGACATCATTATTGTGGCTGTTTTCTAGATCATCTTTTCTGTAATCACCAATCATAGAACAGAGCCAGATTTCAGCAAGAGGGTAGAGGAATGTATTCTTCAAAGCCTAATCCAAAAGATTTTACAAACTCAGAAACCTCCAACAAGTTAAACATTAATATGCTTCTCTTGTGTTGTGGGGATATTCACTCTCACAATATTTGTAAAACTATTCATAAGCTATGGATAAGTAATCCATGAGTCATTAGGTATTTTGGATAGAAATTATTTTCAGGGGCGCCTGGGTGGCTCAGTCAGTTAAGCATCTGCCTTTGGCTCAGGTCTGATCTTGGAGTCCTGGGATCAAACCCCACATCAGGCTCCCTGCTCAGCTCGGAGTCTGCTTCTCCCTCTCCCTCTCCCCCTCCCCATCTCTTTCGTGCTCTCTCTCTCTCCCTCTTCCTCAAATAAATAAAGTCTTTTTTAAAAAAGGAAATTACTTTCAAAATTAGAAATGGATCAACATGGGATATTGTTCAGCCTTAACAAAAGGAAATCTTATCATTTGCAACAACATGGATGGGCTTTGAGGTCATTATAAGAGAAATACGTTAGAGAAAGATAATATTGCATGCTGTCACTTATATGTAGAATCTTTAAAAAAAAATCAAATTCATAGAAACAGAGAACAGAATAGTGGCTGCCAGGGGCTGGGGTGGAGGGGTGTTGAAGGAAATAGGGAGAGGTTGGTAAAAGTGTACAAACTTTCATTTATAATAAGATGAAGTCTGGGGATATAATGTATGACATGGTGACTATAGTTGATAGCTCTGCACTGTAAAAATGAAATTTGCTGGAAGTAGAATTTAAATGTTTTCACAAAAAAAAAAGAAGAAGAAGAAGAGTAAATACGCATGAGATGGATGTGTTAATTCACCTAATGGGAGGAATCCTTCCATTATATATGTATGTGAAACCATCACGTGGTACACTTGAAATATTTTGTAATTTTATTTGTCAATTTAAAGCTGAAAAAACTTTTTTTTTTAAGCAACAACACAATGTGATTAACCAATTGATTATCACGGAAAGTGTTAAGAACCTATCTACAGGTGGTCTTGGGTTTCATGTGGATGACATGAATTTCCTTATTCCAGGACACTAAAGTGATAGCAATTAATAGAAAAGGAGGAGTTGAATTGTTTTGCAGTATTATTTCAGAAGCAATTTTAGCTCTTTTCTCTCTTTCATTCTGTTGGAAACCAAGCCAAACCACGCAACGCTAATCACCAAATATATTACCATGTCCACCCAGAAGAAAACATCCCTTTCTTGTTGTTCTTTACCCATCATTTACAGCCACTCAAACGTGCTATACTATGCAATGCTCTGGTTGCCCAGGACTCTCTCTCTTTCTGGAGTGTCCTTGTCTATCTGGATACATTCTATTTACTTCAATAAGACTGGTCTCAAAAAAAAAAAAAACAACTTTCTCTCTGCAGACTTAGATCATGTCCCTTCTCTTATCTCCCTTAAAGGTTCCAGGAGGAGGGAGGTTTTCTATGTGGGCATTCTCACAGAATCCTGCAATGCTTACAGGTTTTGCACTGTATTCCTTTCTCTGTGCACTATCTCCTCCTATTTTCCATACTGTGAGGTATTGAGGGCAGGGTCCACATTTTGTTAATCTGTATATTCCCAAGATCTAATGCCAGCCTCTACAGGTTTGTTGAAGAATTGAGTGATCTGACACACAAATCCTGGCTTGTCTGAAAGTCATGCATCCATCCTGGAGATCCCTGACTGAGGGAAAATACAGCCACTGAGTCATTTCACAGTGGACAAGACACTGCAGCCCTTTTCATGAGACAATAAGAAATGTATCCTTTTTTTTCCTTTTTGGCAGGAATTCTATATTATTATTTAATGAATGTTGTATAATTCTGTATTCTTATTTGGTGAAATTTTCATAAATGTTACCACCCTATGTCTCTGTGTTTTCTAGACCTGTTTCCTTTCCTCATGAGCCATAACAATTTACTGACCTTTCCAAACCCCTTGAACAGCAGATAATTTCATAGGAAATCAGAAAATAAATAAGAGAGACATATCAAGAAGCAGATAACACAATGGAAAAGAGAAGGACAATAGAATTTTCTGAAGATGTTGCTTACGGTTTTGAAGCAGTGGAAGCATCTCTGGGAAGAAGCAGGAAAAATAGAATCAAGACTGGATTGGGCAGTTGATTTCCCCTCATGGTGTGGAGAGAAAGAGGAAATAATAGGAATCTGAGTCCTTGATTCCTTGAACTCTGTTCTTGTTCCAGAACCACTGGTTTTTATTTTATCTGATGGGCAGTGAAAGTAAACTGCTAACCATTTATTTTTGTAACATATTAACTACTTCCAGTTTAAAAAAATCAATTCCAGATTATTTCTACGACCATCAGTATTCTTTGATCCACTTGCTCAAATTTTCTAAGTCTTTGAAAAATAGGACTTTTAGGCTACACTGGCTCTGATCATTAATCAGTACCTTAAATATTTTTAAGAAGAAACAAAATAAATTATATGACTTGATGAAATCAGTTAATATTCTTGACTTTCATTTTCTTTTTTTAAAAGAGCTATTAATGTAAATACATATCCCAAATCGGTTCTTAGTAGTCTGGGGAGCATCACATATTCCCCTCAGCTTCATCCTATATGGTTCTTTAATGAAACAAAGAAGTGGAATTTATCACAGGATTTTAAACAAAATGTATCTGAAGACAATCTCTCCCTTGTTTAGTGGCTTAACATTTGCATTTTATAGCTCTCTTTATGTTTGTTTGTTTATAAAGAAAATGATAGTTCATTTGGATACAACCCACGTAATATATATTATTTCTTAGTTCATTGAACATCTAGAATAAAAGCCAATTAATCCATTTTAGTCCCTAAAGAAATGACCTTTATTTGATGAACATTCTTATTTAATTCTACTTTGAGCAATATAAAAATATTTTATCAGGGCTCCTAGGTGGCTCAGTCGGTTAATTGTCTGCCTTCGGCACCTGCCTTTGACTCAGGTCATGATCTTGGGGTCCTGGAATCAAGTCCCATGTTGGGCTCCTTGCTCAGTGGGGAGTCTGCTTCTCCCTCTCCCTCTGCTGCTCCCCCCACTTGTGCTCTCTCTCTCTCTGTCAAATAAATAAATAAAATCTTAAAAAAAAATGTTATCAATAGTGATTCACCATCTTATTTGCTTTCCAAGGGAGACTGGGGTGTTAGAATCTATTTTCATGGAATCCTGAAAATAAGAAAGATCTACACTGTTACATTAATTTAGCTAGGACCCCACAAATAAAGTGTGCATATTTTGAATAGAGAATCTGTTTAAACTCTAAAATAGGATGTGATGAGAAACAGACATTTCTATAGATGAAGTATATTTTGTTTTTGACATACTTTTATTTTTTTTTAAAGATCTATTTATTTGAGAGTGAGAGAGCACGAGTGAGGGGAGGGGCAGAGGGAGAGAGAGAATTTTAAGCAGGCTCCAGCTCGGAGCTGGAGGCGGGGCTCAATCTCACGACCTTAAGATCATGATCTTAAGGATCATGATCTTAAATGATCAAGATCATTTCACCTGAGTGAAATGAAGAGTCCCATGCCTAACTGACGGAGCCATCCAGGTGCCCTTTTGACTACATTTTTGTAAATGACCTGAGAGAGTGAGAAGTGATGATAATGTACGTGGCCACCTTTTGGAACTGTATGTAAAACTATAGGTATGTAAAATATTTAAATTCTAAGAAAGATAATAAACTGGGTGACATAAAGCCAAGTCAAATAGAGTAAGTTATAATAAAGCATTGTCCTGGCCCTTAGTAGTTGGCAAATGTTTGCTGAGTGAATATAACTCTTCTGTTTGATTTTGGGTCCTTCCCTCACTAGAATCTTTATGTTCTTTTCTCTCCTGCTGAAGTCCCCAGTGCTCTCCCTCTCCACTCCTGCACTGCCATAAATCATACTTACTCTCCACCCACTTAATGTGGGATTAATTTGCTTATAACAAGTAATAAATGACTTATAAGAGGTCCTAGGCATAATTAAACTTAGATGTGCAACAAACCTATATTTTGGCTAAATGACTAATAACTAAAAATAAAAATCCATCTTTGGATGAAGCAAAAATCATCATTGTAACTTGAACTCCGGGAATGGAAGAATAAATTGGGTGTCATCAACTTTATCGTTTTGATTTTTCATTGCAAATTTTATTAGGTACATTTAAAATATATATTATGTGGCATCAATAATACTTTTCTTAGCATTCTCAACTAAGACTTTTATACTCTTTGGTCTTTGATCTTTTTTCTTATATTCCCTAAAAGAATTTTATTAAATATGTAACTCCTCACACTTCCTTAACTTAAATTTTTCATCATGTGCAAGATGATAAAAAAATGTATTATAAATACTGCTATTTTAAAAATAAAACTGTAATATCACTTTTTAAACATATGCAATGAAATGTACATACCGTTAGTCATTTACTGCCTACCATCATCCATTTGTTGGATCTTTTTGTTGCTAGTTGGAAATTTTACATCATTCTTGTTTCTTCTTGATCTTGTTATTTCCATTCTAATTTCCCACATAATTTTATCCTGGTGTTTTATTCTTCAATATATTTTAATGAACACCTTATCAATCATTTCTGTAACTAAAGATAATCAAAATCATTAAAAAAAGTTTTTGTACCTATAGGTCCTGAGTAGTAATGTAATTTTTCTGGATTGAATTATCATTACAAGTGTTGTCAGTATATTACTTATCAAGACCATACATATCTACTACAGTCTTAATAAATAGGAAACACAAGAGATAAAATTTTGTTTGAAAATGATTTCTTAATGAAATAAATTGTACATTTCATCCGTCTGGTTTCCGCAGTCAGATTTTGTATCCTTGAATGAATATTACTTATCGCTCTATTAGGGCAAGTTTCCACCATCAATTTACTTTCTATTTTTCCTATTCTATTTGTATTCTAGAATATTCTTGTTCTGTTTCCTATAAGTGTAAGCACCAAGAAATCCTGTTCACATAAAGAGAGTGAAATGAGAGAGGTTCTGTTAGAACAATAACATTTAAGGATTTAGGCCTCTCAGTTATAAGCCAAAGGTCACATTATTATCATCATTAAATATAATTGTAGTTATATAATTATAATTATCAGCTAAAAAAAATGGCCTCCTTAATTTTGTTGAAAGCAAAGCACTGGAAACTAGGTCAATTGCAGAAGAGTTTGGAACTCAGTCATTAGAATCAATCTCATTCTCAGTTTCTAGGAAGTACACAAAAAAAACTTACCAGCACTTATAAATGGGTACTGATTGTTACTTTCTTACTTAAAGACACCTAATATACTTAAGAAATTTTGGAAAATTAAAATATTATTAACTCAATTACAGTTTTGTAAATAAAAAACCTCATAAAATTCTTTAACTTATTTTCTAAACCATGACTTATACATTTAGCTGATTAAATTTCCAGTTCTCATTGTCAAAATAATTAATTTCTGATAGGACAAGTAAGGCTTCATTTTTTATTTGAATAAATCCATAAATACACATCCTTATGATAATTGTTTGACTTCTAAATTCTAAGGTAAGGTAGAGTCTTGCTCAGTATTTGTTACTTAGAGGCAGGAGGACATTTCTGCTTCAAGATTTCTTCCCACGCTCTCTGCTTTATTCTTATGGAACTCTCAGGGGCAATAGATATTGACAAGGGCTGGGGAAAAGAGGTGGGGCTTTAAATGAAAATTGTCATTATTTCTGCCACCCACCCTTACCATATGTATGAGTACAGAAAATTAAAAAATTAGCCCAAATTACCCATTTATAATGTCATATATTTTTAATTCCAGGAATGTGTTTAGGACAGATGGATGAATTAGGCCAATAATGGGCTTTGATGTCTTAAGGAAGTTTTTACAAATAGCAATTTTTTTTAAAAGATTTTATATATTTATTTGAGAGAGAGTGAGAGAGAGACAGAGCACAAGCAGAGGGAGCTGCAGGCAGAAGGAGAAACAGGCTCCTTGCTGAGCAAGAAGCCCAATGCGGGACTTGATCCCAGGCTCCTGGGGTCATGACCTGACTGGAAGGCAGATGCTTAACTGAGTGAGCCACCCAGGTGTCCCGAAAATATCAATTTTTTGAATTGTCTTTTTGGAAGAGACTGGCAAGAAGTTTTCCACTCCAAGATAGGTCCAAAATACATATAACTGTAAGTGAATATTCATCTATTAAAATAGATCCACAAATTACGCCTTGATTATATTAGCAACATTATGATAGTGATTTTATGTAATTATTACCTACAGAGATCATAGGATTATTGATTATACAAAATTTCAGGGGTCCTCAGAAATGATGTTGAAATAGGTTGAGGCCAAAGCTGAACCTGAATGGCAGATTTTAGCCAAATGTCAAAGTCAGAGATCAATGTCACAGCATTCCAATTTTTAATAGTAGGTAGCCACTAAACTCACACGAGTGAATAGTAATGAAATTCCAGTCATCAGTTTAATAGACACTCAATAAATATTTGTGGAATGAAGTAATAAATAAAATAATTTGATATCATTTCCTGGCTAAAATAATGTTCACATAAGCCAGAAAAGTATCTGGAAAAGAAGAAATCTGAAATCCAGTGTGGGCATATTTTTTTTTAAAGATTTTATTTGGGGCACCTGGGGCTCAGTCAGTTAAGCATCTGCCTTTGGCTCAGGTCCTGATCCTGGGGTCCTGGGATGGAGCCCTGCAGCGGCCTCCCTGCTCAGCGGGGAGCTCATGTTCTCTCTCTCTCACACTGTCTCTTTCAAATAAAATCTTTTTTAAAAAAGATCTGAGAGAGAGAGGAAGCAGGGGGAGGAGCAGAGGAAGAGGAACAAACAGACTTCATGCTGAGCGCAGAGCCCGATGCAGGGCTCAATCTCATGACCCCGAGATCATGACCTGAGTGGAAATCAAGAGTCGGACACTTAACCAACTGAGCCACTCAGGTGCCCCTGGGAATATTTTACCTGGACTTAAGTTTGGACAACACAGGGGTTAACAGAATGGACTCACTTGTCAAACTGCCTGGAATGAAATCCCAGGCTCCTTACTTATTGTGTCAACTTGGGCAAATTACACAACCTCTCGGTGCTTCTGCTTCTCCATCTGTAAAATTGGCTTAATAATAATAACTCCTGAATGATCGGATTACATTAATTAACATATGTAAATTATTGCTGTTATTTACTGCTACAAGAAAAAGAGAACAAAAACTAAGTTATGGCTCTAATAATAGCATTAAATATTTACATAAAGAAGGACTAGAGTAAGTAAACATGAAAAGAATTGACTTTGTATCATTGATAATGCTGATGTGTTAATTATATAACAAATTATTTTTTCAAAATTCTTAAGATAAATCTATTAAAAAAAGCTCTATGAAAGACATCATTACCTTTGGACATATTTCTAAACCAATGTTATTTCCAAAGAAAGATGTGTTTACAGAGCATTGAGCAACTGTGAGTGGGTGAGAATGAGTGTCCTTGCCACCCTAGTGTATGTGGAATGGGGGGTAGAGTTAGAAGTATTGCCAAGTGTAGAATAAAATTGAAACTCATATTAACACACATGGGCCATTCATAGCAATGTTTTTAATGAATAAAGAAGCAGGAATCCTGGCAGTGATAATTTATCCTCTATAATAACTTGCTGATTTTCAGTATATATTTTTTCTTCCTGTGAATACTTGGCCTGATAGAGAGCAGGCTGGAAAATTTGGAGCTTAAAGGACACATTTTCATACATCAAGGATTTCCAGGCACAGTTTTTTTTTTTTTTTTTTAATTCAAGTTAGTTAACATATCTAGTAATATTGGTTTCAGGAGTAGAATTTAGTGATTCATCACTCACAATAACACCCAGTCCAGGCACAGATTTTGAGAAGTAAGACAAATGATAAAAAGAATACAAGGAATGTGTTTTTTTTGGGGGGGGGGATCTTATTAGAAAGACTTATGTTTAATATCACCATGCTGATTCAGAGATCAGGCCCGTGGGTTTGTCAACTGAGTTGTGATTCCTTATTTAGACTGCAGTCATATTTTCCTCATGGACATCATTAAACATTGCCCTGATAGCAAAATAATGTTCTATGCAGCTTGATTTTCTTCCTCTGAGTCTTCATTGGAAATTTTGTTCAGGAGAATGACATTTTCCATGCCTGCACAACCCTCCCCCACATTCCTGTGATCCCCAGTCTTCACACCCCCAACCTGCTGCTCCTACCTTGTCTGCTTTAGCCATACTGAACTTGCTTTCCTCCAGGATCTAGGAACCTTCCTATCTTAAAGACTTTGTGCTTTTTGTTCCCTTTTCTGTATTTCTCTTCTCTCAGATGTTGACATAGCTCACTTCCTCACCTTATACCTTTGCTCATCTGTCAACTTCTCAATGAGAAGCAAATGTCATGTCTCAGGGACACATTATTCTTCATTTATTTATTCAACAGATAATTATTTATTGCTTGCAGTTACTAACAGAGCAGGGGAGATCGGTAGTGGCGCAAGATAGGGAGGTAGACTACAATTTTAAATGCTGTGGTCAGCATGATGTTGACCATTTTCTGCCATATTATATAATGCCTTACTTATTATATTTATTGTTTATTGCCTGGCACCTCTCACTGGAATATAAATTGATTTTGTTTTGTTGGTCACTATTCCTTGTGAATGAGAACTTACATCCAGTAAGCATTCAATCATTGTTTGTTGAGTTAATGAATGAAGAATCATGTGCCCATGAGAGATGACACTTGTTTTTTCTCACTTATAAAATATATAAACATTATAAAGGAATAAATTGGATTTAAACGTATAAATAAATAAATGAATATATTTAGCATAGAACAATAACATTTCAGGAGAATGGGTTAAGATTTACCTAATGTATTGTCGAGTTAGCCTTTTTGCAAGAAGTTATATACAAGATTCAGTTACATAACTTTTATCAGCAGAACACAAGACTTTCTTTCCTTTTTGTTAATGACATGGGTAAAAATACATAGCTAGTATATGGAAACATGTTTTTAAATGGCTAAGATATTAGCTAAATGTGAGAAAGATAGAAATGCAGTTCTGTTTCACAACCTTCTAGTTTATTATTGTTTCTGATGGTAGAATATTTCTACATAATTATATTTTTGAGGTGGTATTAAAATAAGCATAGAGCTCCATTTTGAGTCCAGGTAGCTTATTCCATAGCCAGTGAATGACCAGAGAGTCAAAAGTCAGAGGTCAGTTTCAGTGGTAAACAGGTGTATATTTTCATGATTGATTTTGTGATAAAATGATAGTGTATAGCAATAATTAAGAGTAACATAACAATCTCTGAGGCCTGATTTTTGTCAAGTGAAAATGTGAGTCTGAGAGATGCTATTCTGCAATTTTCTGAGAAGACAAGAAACCTACATTTTTAAGGAACTACTCAGAAAAAAATGTTTATTGTTTTGAGGGAATGATGCTCTGTGTTGAAAATCTAAGAGGGGGCCTTTACTTCCCCAGATCTCATAAGAAAGCTCCAAGCTAGAGGAGAGAGGGAGAGATGTTGGGAGAAAAAGGAGTTAGGGCATGGCCCTAGGTGCCTCCTCCAACGACTGGGCTGGACTCAAGAGTGGGGCAACTACGTCAGCAAGTGCCCCTCCTTCAGGCAAGGAAAATCCAGGGATGGAGTAATTGTTCCTTAAGTTTTGATGTAAGACTTTTGAGAACAGCAAGGCTGCTGAAGCTCTTCATGCCAGGAGGCAGGGCAGGGACCACTGGATGGAAGATCGTCCCCTCTCCACCCTCCATTTTCTATACACACCACGTGTCCTTGGGGGCTCCCAAGTAGTGTACGGGATTTCCAGATTTTTCACAGATTCTTTTTATTTTAGAGACAGAGAAAGAGAGAGAGGTTGGGGAGGGATAGAAAGAGAAAGAATCTTAGGCAGGCTCCACAGCTAGCACACAGCTCCACATGGGGCTCAATCTCATGACCCTGAGATCATGACTGAACCGAAATCAAGAGTCAGATGCTTAAACTAGTGAACCACCCAGGCGCCCTGATTTTTCAGATTCTTGTGGGGATTTACTGGACTCAAGATTTTTTTTTTTAAGATTTTATTTATTTATTTGAGAGAGAGAGAAAGAGCAAGTGAGAGAGAAAGAAAGGGCGAGAGAGAGGGAACATGAGCAGCAGGAAGGGGCAGAAGAAGAGGGAGAAGCAGCCTCCCTGCTGAGCAGGGAGTCCGATGTGGGGCTCAGTCCCAGGACCCTGGATCATGATCTGAGCTGAAGGCAGATGCTTAACCTACCGAGCCACCCAGGCGCCCCTGGACTCAAGATTTTGAGGCAATACAATGTTGCAAAGTTTTAGGTTTAAAATAAATTCCAGAAGAGTTTTTTATGCATTTCATTTCACATCTTGCCCAAGTAATCAGTCCAACATTATCATTATTGTTATTATTATTTCTCATCAAATCAGAAGCAGAAAGAAGGAATTCTATTTGCCAAAAATGTGGAGTAGCAGACTTCTGAAATTTCTCTTAATTATCTGTTGGCAAATCAATTGACAAATTTATTATAAGAATTGGGGAGAACAGTCCCCCAGAGGCCATTGGAAGCAAGCTGATTACTATTAATGATTAGATCTGGAGTTTATATTTAGGATTTCTCTGTAATTGGTAATTACAGAGAATTACAGGTAATTGTATATTTAAGATTTCTCTGTAAATTGCAAGCTCTCTTTCCTATTATGCAGTAATACCTCTTCAGGATTTAATCATCACTGAGTGATTGTATGTTAGATATTATGTTTTTTATATTTCATTTGTTCTCTTGGAAGAATTGGATTGTCTATGGAGTGGCCACTGCTGTGCGAGTATTGTGGGATGGTGGTGGAGATTTTGGGTTATAAATCGTTTGAATTACTCATTTCAAATTTTTAGCATTGGGATTGAGAAAGGGGAAGCTACAAGTCAGATAACAGAGTGGCTATTAAAGAAATTGGAACTTCATCAAGGCTGTGAGAAAAGTCCAGAAACGGAAACAGTTGTACCTTTAGAATAATGCTTTCTAATGCAAAACATAGATAATTCCATGAAAAGATAAAGTACATAAAAGACATGGTTAAAACAGTGTAATAAACTATTAAAATAGTGAACAAGTTGGGGCACTTGGGTGGCACAGTTGGTTGAACATCTGACTCTTGGTTTAGGCTCAGGTTGTGATCTTGGGGGGCCTGAGATCGAGCCCAGCAGGGAGTCTGCTTGGGATTTTCTCTCTCTCTTTCTCTCAAAACAGTCAATCAATCTTGAAAAAAAATAAGTTAAAAATGAAAACTGAAAAAGATAAAAATAAATGTATGCTAAAGAAAAAAGTGAAATATGAAAAATAAGATAAAGTAGTAAAAAGGAGAAAGAAGTTGTCAACTGGATAAAGAGTTAAACTGGGGCAAGCTCTAAATTGTGCAAAAAAGGTGAATTTATTTGGGAATAGCAAAGGAATTGCAATTAGGGGCATAACTGTAACAATCTCCAGGCGGATATGTTGAGGGTTTGGGGTAGGCTGTATTTATGGGCAGGGAATGTGAAGAGGGAAGTGTTCACTTAGAGGCTGTTAAAATCAAACACAGAGAACAGCTTTGAAAATTCCCCAAGCAGACAAAACCAGTCCAATTATACTTATAAACCTCAAATCAGCTTTTTGTGAGGTCAAACTGACTTGGTCATTGTTCATGTCTCTGGAAGCCATAGGCAAAAATTTCCCCAAGATTCATGTGAGGGAACCCCTGACCAATTTCCTATCATTTAAGAAAACTCCAACATTGGGGCACCTGGGTGGCTCAGTTGGTTAAGCATCTGCCTTCAGCTCAGGTCATGATCTCAGGGTCCTGGGATCGACCCCCACATCGGCCTCCTTGCTCAGCGTGGAGCCTGCTTCTCCATCTGCCTGCTGCTCTTCCTGCTTCTGCTCTCTCTCTCTCTCAAATAAATAAATAAAATCTTCAAAAAAAAAAAAAGAAAATTCCAATATTATCAGTTTTCTGTAAATCGGGCATTTATGGGAAATCAGTCTCTTTTTCAGTCCTTACATTTTTCCTCGCTTTTTCCTTGTTGACTTTTGCCTGAGATTTTCCATTTTAAATTGAAATTCTTTCACATGCCCCCCCTTTTTCCCCACATTTTTCACATTTCTCCCTTTGATCAAGATCTTTCAAAGAAAACAATGCTGTCATTCAGGGGTTGTTAATTTTTGTCAAAGGCATAGTTCTTTATAGATTGTATTGTATGTTCCATGGAGCTGAGAAGAGTTGTCCTCAGGTGTCTTTTTCCACAAAGTTGGAAGCCCATCCTCATGTATCTTGTCCTACAGAGGAGGGACATGGTATGGAATTCACTGGCCTTATTTGAACAAAATGGTTGAAAATGAAGAATCTCAGTTATATCCCTCTAAGAGGGATGGTTTAGTCTCCATGGTCAGTTGAGTTTCAGGAAAAGCCTTTGAAAGGAAAAGAATTTTATTTTGTACCTACATTTGGGAAGAAGACATTTGCTTACTAACACAGAACAATAGAAATTTAATAAAACAATTAATCTGATGACCAAAAGCCCAATGATCACTATTGATTAAAACATACTTCTCAGCCAATTTCCCCAATTGCTTATGTCTAATAGGTCAAAACTATCCCAAGTTCCAGGAGTTTGGCCAACTTTTGCTAGCAGCTTGATATTGTCTTCTATTACTTTTAGTTCTTGTGTTATTTTTCCTCAAATTGCTGACATAAAAACAATATTCTTTTCCAAGTAGGGCACAGGTGCCCCCCTGCTAAGCAGTAAGCAGATTTAGGGCTCTGCAGTTTTGTAGCACTATTTCTGTAAGGCTATCTATTTGGGCTTGTGGATATTCAAAAGCTCAAATAGAAGCATTGACAGTGGTAGACATGACTACAGAAAGATTGCAGATTGCTTTTTCAAGGTCTGCTACTGCAATCCAAGCTAAAAAGTCTCTGGAGAAAATATGTTCCAAACCCTTTCTATAGGGTTATTTGTAGACAGCCACTCAAAATTATTTTATTTATATCATATTATATTATATTATATTATATTATATTATATTATATTATATTATATTAATTATTCCCAGTTCTGATGTGTCCTTTTAAGTTGATAGAAGAAAGACCCTAGATTATGTATATAAGCAGTAGAGGAGAGAGTGTTTCTAATTTTGGCATCAGGGGTGAGGGCAATGATCCCACAATGTCCCTTCCAATAAAGGGAAAGCATAAAATATACACTTTTTTTTTCACATAAAAAGAAATACCCGGGGCACCTGGGTGGCTCAGTTGGTTAAGCGTCTGCCTTCAGCTCAGGTCATGATCTCAGGGTCCTGGGATCCAGCCCCAAGTTGGGCTCCCTGCTTGGCGGGGAGTCTGCTTCTCCCTCTCCCTCTGCCCCTTCCCCTGCTTCTGCTCTCTCTCTCTTGCTTGCTCATTCTCTTTCTCTCTCGACAAATCTCTATCAAATAAATAATAAATAAAATCTTTAAAAAAAAGAAATACCCAATGTATTCTAAAGATAAAGTATAGTTGGTTCTTTGCCCAGAATCTTTTTCCTGAAATGAAAGAGGGGATATCATAATCAGAAATATAATCATTTATATTGAACACATGAAATCTGGTTTACTAGCATTATGTGAATGATTATGTGAACATCTTAAATTTTCTATAGACCTGAAGAAACAAATGAATTGATTTGGTATAGTAAGATTTTGGTGGAGGTCTGGATATCTAGGGAAAAAGCAAGTTGAATTAAGTTTCCCTCATGTTCATCTAGGTCATATAAAATAATATAGTTACAGATATTTAGTGGGACAAATCCTAGAGTTTTTCCATTTTCATCATAGTTTTCAAAACAAAGATTTTGAATACAAGTCCAGACCTGAGAGATCCTTTATGAGTAAAGGATACCCAATGGAAACCATAATATTTGGCACCAGTCTTCTATAAAGAGGACATGTATGGTTTCAAAGGTACCACAGGAAAATCCTTTATCTTTATTAGATAGGTTTCACCATCCTTCTAAAAACAGTAGCCAGGCCACAATTCAGGTTCATCACGAGCATTATTTGCTCTGGCACAAAGCCAATAAGCAATAAGGTGGCAGAATCAGAGTTTCTATAAGGTGGGGATAAAATGATGTGTTAAAGCTAAAGTAAAGAATGGTAGAAAAACTAGAGAAAGATCAGTTGAAGGCCTGAATGACATGATTTAAGTAAACATAGAGTAATTTATTTATTTTTATTTTTTTATTTTTAATTTGTTTATGTTATGTTAATCACCATACATTACATCATTAGGTTTCGATGTAGTGTTCCATGATTCATTGTTTGTGCAAAACACCCAGTGCTCCATACAATACGTGCCCTCTTTAATACCCATCACCAGGCTAATCCATCTCCCCTCCTCTCTAGAACCCTCAGTTTGTTTCTCAGAGTCCATAGTCTCAAATGGTTCGTTTCCACCACCAATTCCCCCCCATTCATTTTTCCCTTCCTACTATCTTCTTTGTTTTAAAAATTTTTATTGTTAGGTTAATCACCATACATTACATCATTAGTTTTTGATGTAGTGTTCCATAATTCATTGTTTGTGCATAACACCCAGTGCTCTGTGCAGAGCATACTCTCTTTAATACCCATCACCAGGCTAACCCATCCTCCCACCCCCTCCCCTCTAGAACCCTCGGTTTGCTTTTCAGAGTCCGTCGTCCCTCATGGTTCATCTCCCCCTCCGATTTCCCCCCCTTCATTCTTCCCCTTCTGCTACCTTCTTTTTTTAAAAATTTTTTCTTAACATATGTTGCATTATTTGTTTCAGAGGTACAGATCTGTGATTCAACAGTTTTGCACAATTCACAGCACTCGCCATAGCACATACCCTCCCAATGTCTATCACCCAGCCACCCCATCCCTCCCACACCCCCCACCACTCCAGCAACCCTCAGTTCGTTTCCTGAGATTAAGAATTCCTCATATCAGTGAGGTCATATGATACATGCCTTTCTCTGATTGACTTATTTCACTCAGAATAACACCCTCTAGTTCCATCCATGTGGTTGCAAATGGCAAGATCTCATTCCTTTTGATGGCTGCATAATATTCCATTGTGTATATATATATATATATATATATATATATATATATATATATATATATACCACCTCTTCTTTATCCATTCATCTGTCGATGGACATCTTGGCTCTTTCCACAGTATGGCTATTGTGGACATTGCTGCTATACACATCGGGGTACACATACCCCTTCGGATCCCTACATTTGTATCTTGGGATAAATACCCAGTAGTGCAATTGTTGGATCATATGGTAGCTCTATTTTCAACTTTTTGAGGAACCTCCATACTGTTTTCCAGAGTGGTTGCACCAGCTTCCATTCCCACCAACAGTGTAGGAGGGTTCCCCTTTCTCCGCATCCCCGCCAACATCTGTCATTTCCTGACTTGTTAATTTTAGCCATTCTGACTGATGTGAAAGTGGTATCTCATTGAGGTTTTGATTTGGATTTCCCTGATGCTGAGCGATGTTGAGCACTTTTTCATGTGTCTGTTGGCCATTTGGATGTCTTCTTTGGAAAAATGTCTGTTCATGTCGTCTGCCCATTTCTTGATTGGATTATTTGTTCTTTGGGTATTGAGTTTGATAAATTCTTTATAGATTTTGGATACTAGCCCTTTATCTGATATGTCATTTGCAAATATTTTCTCCCATTCTGTCAGTTGTCTTTTGGTTTTGTGGACTGTTTCTTTTGCTGTGCAAAGCTTTTTATCTTGATGAAATCTCAATAGTTCATTTTTGCCCTTGCTTCCCTTGCCTTTGGTGATGTTTCTAGGAAGAAGTTGCTGCGGCTATCTTCACAATGTTTGTTCTTCCAATCCATGAGCATGGAACGTTTTTCCATTTCTTTGTGTCTTCTTCAATTTCTTTCATGAGTATTTTATAGTTTTCTGAGTACAGATCCTTTGCCTCTTTGGTTAAATTTATTCCTAGGTATCTTATGGTTTTGGGTGCAATTGTAAATGGGATCGACTCCTTGATTTATCTCTCTTCTGTCTTGTTGTTGGTGTATAGGAATGCCACTGATTTCTGTGCATTGATTTTATATCCTGCCACTTTACTGAATTCCTCTATGAGTTCTAGCAGTTTTGGGGTGGAGTCTTTTGGGTTTTCCACATACAGTATCATATCATCTGCAAAGAGTGAGAGTTTGACTTCCTCTTTGCCGATTTGGATGCCTTTGATTTCTTTTTGTTGTCTGATTGCTGTGGCTAGGACTTCTAATACTATGTTGAATAGCAGTGGTGATAGTGGACAGCCCTGCCGCATTCCCGACCTTAGGGGAAAAGCTCTCAGCTTTTCCCCATTGAGAATGATATTCGCTGTAGGTTTTTCATAGATGGCTTTTATGATATTGAGGTATGTACCCTCTATCCCTATACTGTGAAGAGTTTTGATCAAGAAAGGATGCTGTACTTTGTCAAATGCTTTTTCTGCATCTATTGGAGGATCATATGATTCTTGTTCTTTCTTTTGTTAATGTATTGTATCACGTTGATTGATTTGCAGATGTTGAACCAACCTTGCAGCCCAGGGATAAATCCCACCTGGTCATGGTGAATAATCCTTTTAATGTACTGTTGGATCCTATTGGCTAGTATTGTGGTGAGAATTTTTGTATCCATGTTCATCAAGGATATTGGTCTGTAATTCTCCTTTTTGATGGGGTCTTTGTCTGGTTTGGGGAGCAAGGTAATGGTGGCCTCATAAAATGAGTTTGGAAGTTTTCTTTCCATTTCTATTTTTTGGAACAGTTTCAGGAGAATAGGTATTATTTCTTCTTTAAATGTCTGATAGAATTCCCCTGGGAAGCCATCTGGCCCTGGGCTTTTGTTTGTTGGGAGATTTTTGATGACTGCTTCAATTTCCTTAGTGGTTATAGGTCTGTTCAGGTGTTCTATTTCTTCCTGGTTCAATTTTGGTAGTTGATACATCTCTAGGAATGCACCCATTTCTTCCAGGTTATCTAATTTGCTGGCATAGAGTTGCTCATAATATGTTCTTATAATTGTTTGTATTTCTTTGGTGTTGGTTGTGATCTCTCCTCTTTCATTCAGGATTTTGTTGATTTGGGTCTTTTCTCTTTTCTTTTTGATAAGTCTGGCCAGGGGTTTATCAATCTTGTTAATTCTTTCAAAGAACCAGCTCCTAGTTTCATGGATCTGTTCTACTGTTCTTTTGATTTCTAGTTCATTGATTTCTGCTCTGATCTTTATTATTTCTCTTCTCCTGCTGGGTTTAGGCTTTATTTGCTGTTCTTTCTCCAGCTTCTTTAGGTGTAGGGTTAGGTTGTGTATTTGAGACCTTTCTTGTTTCTTGAGAAAGGCTTGTATTGCTATATACTTTCCTCTCAGGACTGCCTTTGCTGTATCCCAAAGACTTTGAACAGTTGTGTTTTCATTTTCATTGGTTTCCATGAATTTTTTAAATTCTTCTTTAATTTCCTGGTTGACCCATTCATTCTTTAGTAGGATGCTCTTTAGCCTCCATGTATTTCAGTTCTTTCCAACTTTCCTCTTGTGATTGAATTCTAGTTTCAAAGCATTGTGGTCTGAAAATATGCGGGGAATGATCCCAGTCTTTTGGTACCAGTTGAGACCTGATTTGTGACCTAGGATGTGATCATTTCTGGAGAATGTTCCATGGGCACTAGAGAAGAATGTGTATTCCGTTGCTTTGGGATGGAATGTTCTGAATATGTTTGTGAAGTCCATTTGGTCCAGTGTGTCATTTAAAGTCTTTATTTCCTTGTTGATCTTTTGCTTAGATGATCTGTCCATTTCAGTCAGGGGGGTGTTAAAGTCCCCCACTATTATTGTATTGTTGTCAATGTGTTTTTTTGCTTTTGTTATTAATTGGCTTATATAATTGGCTGCTCCCATGTTAGGGGCATAGATATTTACAATTGTTAGATCTTCTTGTTGGATAGACCCTTCAAGTAGGATATAGTGTCCTTCCTCATCTCTTATTACAATCTTTGGTTTAAAATCTAATTTGTCTGATATAAGGATTGCCACCCCAGCTTTCTTTTGGTGTCCATTAGCATGGTAAATGGTTTTCCACCCCCTCACTTTCAATCTGGGGGTGGCTTTGGGTCTAAAATGAGTCTCTTGCAGACAGCATATCGATGGGTCTTGTTTTTTAATCCAATCTGATAGCCTGTGTCTTTTGATTGGGGCATTTGGCCCATTTACATTCAGGGTAACTATTGAAAGGTATGAATTCAGTGCCATTGTATTGCCTGTAAGGTGACTGTTACTGTATATTGTATGTGTTCCTTTCTGGTCTATGCTGCTTTTAGGCTCTCTCTTTGCTTAGAGGACCCCTTTCAATATTTCTTGGAGGGCTGGTTTCGTGTTTGCAAATTCCTTTAGTTTTTGTTTGTCCTGGAAGCTTTTTATCTCTCCTTCCATTTTCAATGACAGCCTAGCTGGATATGGTATTCTTGGCTGCATATTTTTCTCGTTTAGTGCTCTGAAGATCTCATGCCAGTCCTTTCTGGCCTGCCAGGTCTCTGTGGATAGGTCTGTTGCCAATCTAATATTTCTGCCATTGTAGGTTACATATCTCTTCTCCCGAGCTGCTTTCAGGATTTTCTCTTTGTCTTTGAGACTCGTAAATTTTACTATTAGATGTCGGGGTGTTGACCTATTTTTATTGATTTTGAGAGGGGTTCTCTGTGCCTCCTGGATTTTGATACCTGTTTCCTTCCTCACATTAGGGAAATTCTCTGCTATTATTTGCTCCAATATACCTTCTGCCCCTCTCTCTCTTTCTTCTTCTTCTGGATTCCCAACTATTCTAATGTTGTTTCGTCTTATCATATTGCTTATCTCTCGAATTCTGCCCTCGTGATCCTGTAGTTGTTTATCTCTCTTTTTCTCAGCCTCTTTATTTTCCATCATTTGGTCTTCTATATCACTGATTCTCTCTTCTGCCTCATTTATCCTAGCAGTTAGTGCCCCCATTTTTGATTGCACCTCATTAATAGCCTTTTTGATTTCGACTTGGTTAGATTTTAGTTCTTTTCTTTCTCCAGAAAGGGTTTCTCTAATAACTTCCATCCTTTTTTCAAGCCCAGCTAGTATCTTTAAAGTCATGATTCTGAACTCTAAGTCCGACATCGTACTAATGTCCGTATTGAGTAGGTCCCTGGCTGACGGTACTACCTCTTGTTCTTTTTGCTGAGGTGATTTCTTTCGTCTTGTCATTTTGTCCAGAGGAGAATAGATGAATGAGAGAACAAAATGCTAACAGGTTAACAATGTCCCCAGCAAATATACTCTATACAAATCAGAAAAGACCTGAAACCAGGGGAAAAGAAAGGGAAAGAAAGAAAAAAGAAAAACAAAAAGAAAAAGATAAAAACAAAAACAGAACAATACAAAAAAAAACAGAATATGATCAAATATGATCAGGCTAGTGCATAGATCAGTGCCACACACTAGATTTTGGGTGTATTTTGGTCTGTTAGAAAAAAGTGCCTCCTAAAATTTTAAAGGAAGAAAGACTTATATATGTACAAAATAAGGGTTGATGAAGAGATTGAAGATGACTGTAAAGATGAAAATTAGAAAAGATTTTATAAAAGGAACGATAAGAAGTTGTTTGAAAAAAGAAAGAAGATTTAAAAAAAAGAAAAGAAAAAAAAAGGGAGAGAATGTGATCAGGCAGGAGACCAAAACAAAACCATACACTAGTGATTTAGGGCATATTTTATCTGTTAGAAGAAACTGTTTCTCAAAATTTTAAAGAGAGAACAACTTATATATATATACATATGCCAAAAATAAGGGTAACTACTGTGAAGGGATAAAATATGACTCTAAAAATGAAAAATAAAAAATGTTTTTTTAAAAAAGGGATTGATAAGATGTTGGTTGAAAAAGGGAAAAAGAAAAATTAAAAAAAAAACAGTTAAAAAATTAACTTTGAAAAACTAATGAACCATGGTAAAAAAAACCCATGAATTCTATGTGCAGTATTCCCCTAGCGCTGGAGTTCTCCCATTCTCCTTGATCAGTAAACTTGGTCTTGGCTTGCTGGCTGTTCGTGCTGATCTTCTGGGGGAGGGTCCTGTTGCCGTGGTTCCCAAATGTCTTTGCCTGAGGCGGAATTGCCCGACCCTTGTCGGTCCGGGCTAAGCAAGCTGCTTGGGTTTGCTCTCAGGAGCTTTTGTTCCCTGCAAGCTCTTGGTACAGCTTTGGAGGACCAGGGTGACAATGGTGGCCTCCCAATCTCCACCCAGAGGAGCCGAGAACTCGGGGCCCCGCTCCTCAGTGCGCCCCCAGAGAAAAGCAGTCACTCCCATCTCCCCGGTCTCCGGCTGCTGCTCTCCGTGCTCACCCGGCCTGTGACCGAGCGTTTCTATCTCTGGCACCCGACCCCGTGTGGAGTCTCCAAACTCAGCACATTCCTGCAGTGTGCTCCCACGCTGCTCCTCCCGGGGGAGGAAGGGGAGTCTCCCCGGATCTGCTACTTGTTGGGTCCCTGCTGGGGGAGCCGTGCCCCGACTGGGCCGCAGATCACAGTTTATGGCAACCCTGAGCTGAGAGCCCGCGCCTCGGCTCAGTCTCTGCAGCCGGCTTCCCCGCTCTGATACCTGGGAGCTCTGCCGCACTCAGGCACCCCCGGTTTTTCTGTGACCCCGAGGGTCCTGAGACCATACTGTCCCGTGAGGGTTCCATCCCCCGCTTAGCCACTGGAGTGATGGCCCGCCACGGAGCCGACTTCTAAAAGGTCCGATTTTGTGCTCCGCGGCTCTATCACTTGCCAGAAGCGGCCCCCTCCCCCGCCGTCTATCCTCCCGAATATCGCCTCGGATTCACTTCTCCGCACGTCCTACCTTCCAGTAAGTGGTCACTTCTCTGTTCAGAGAGTTGTTGCTACTCTCTTCTTCAATCTCCTGTTGAGTTCGTAGGTGTTCAGACTGGTTTGATCCCTAGTCAGCTGAATTCCTGAGACCAGACGAAATCCAGGTCTCCTACTCCTCCGCCCTCTTGCTCCGCTCCTCAGAGGCCTCATTTTAAAAGGGCTCAGTCGGTAAGGTTTCAGCTTTAGAGAAGAAGGGGAGATCAGATAAAGGAAGGCGTTAGGCAAAGGTGGATCTAGAGGAGGTGGAGCAATGGGGCTGGGGGAAACTTTGCTGGTATTGTTAAAGAAGAGGCTTCAATTTTTTTTTTAAATCACCTTTTGGTTGTTTATTTACTTCAGTTAACTTAGAAATAGTATTTTGTAAAGAGGTCAATTTAGAATCTTGAGTACATTTGAATCCTCTAGGTATTGATTAAAATAGCTATCCCATTCAGTTTGTTTGTTCTATTATTGTAGTCTTCTAATATAGTCTAAAGAAAATCAGGTCTGGGGAGATGGCAAGTTCCCCATAGTGGCCATTGAATTTCTAAATTACCTTTAGTAAGGTGGGGTCATTTAGGGACCACTGGACCCCCTAAATGCACCACTGTTAGAGCATTTAAGTGGTTGGGATCCCTTATCTCAGAGGGTTTCTTGAAGGCAAAGAGAAAAGCAATTCCTGAATAGCCTGATGGGTGTGCTTTTAAGGTTGGGAGCTGTGTTTTGTTTTACAGTGTTCCTTTCATGGGATACTTCTTTTTTCCTGGCAGATGGCCATTGCCCTAGTTGTCCGACTAATAAGGAAAATCTGTGTCCTAAGATGGCTGAGCCAGCGAGAGAGCCCCAGTCTTGGCCCCGGGGCTCTTCTGGGTTCTTCTCCCTGCCCTGCTTCGTGCACGCCCCAAAAATACCAAGTATGCAGAAGTAGAAGTATATAAATTGCACCTTTTGCTTGTGCTTGGGCCAATTTGGAGATCTTTGGCGATCACTCTCCTCTGAGCCTGTTAACATTAAATAAACCTCCTATCCTCCAAGATCTCCAGGTGCCGCTTGGTTCTTCCATAGGGCAATCCAGTCCATGTTCCGTAACACAACAATGACCAGATGTCCCCTATTGCACAGAAGTTGTCTTGTAGTTGGCAGGCAACTAAATGCCAATTTGGCCTGTGTGTGACCAACTTATCCTCTTACAAGAATCTTTTACTTCAGACGCCAAAATCTTTCATAAGGAGGAGGTGGGCCCTCTAGTAGCATTTATTTGTTCAACCTGTGCTGACCACATATATTTTTTTGTTTTGCTCTTAAGAATTCCAAAGAATTATACCAAAATTCTAGCATGCTTCTGGAAACCAAGAAAACAAATGAGTATTCACCAAAAAGGACAAAGCCCTTAAACAGATCTCACATAAAATTAGAAAACTTAACTAAAAGGAGGGAGCTAAGAACGTGAGCTCAGAACGTGAGAGACACATGAACCTGTCATAAGCAGCAATTTCTGGAAGCAAGGAACTCAAGGGGCTTGGAGAAGAGAGGGCATCTTGCTCCATTTGGAGGATTGTCATCCTTCATGGTCATCTCCTTTGGATCCTTCCTCCTCTTATTCTTCTTCCTCTTCTTCTTCTTCTTCTTCTTGAGAGAGAAGGAAAGGGAGTGTGTTTGTGTGGGGTGGGGGGAGACAATATTAAGCAGCCTCCACACCCAGCATGGAGCCCCTTGCAGGGCTCCATCTCACAACCGTGAAATCATGACCTGAGCCGAAATCAAGAGTGGGATGCTTAACCGACTGAGCCACCTAGGCATCCCTGGATGCTACTTCTGATACCAAGGAAAACTGACCTAAAAAATAAGTAAACTGAAGAAGCTCAAAATTGTCAAAAAAAAAAAAAAAGAGTTTATTTGGCGATAGCAGAGGCATTGCAAATTGGGATGCACAAACTGTAGCAAGAGCAATGTGATGAGGGTTTGGGGTAGGTTGTATTTATGGGCAGGGAATGCGAAGAGGGGAGAGTTCACTTTAGAGACTTAAAATCAAAAGCAGAGACCAGCTTTGAAAATTCCCTGAGGAGACAAACTAGTCCAATCATACAAATAAACTTCGCTTCCGCTTATTTTGTGAGATCGACTTGATCTGGGGCATTTCTTGTTCATGTCTCTAGAAACTATAAACAAAAATATCCCAAGGTTCATATAAAGTAACCCTTGACTAATTCCCTATCATTTAAGAAAATTTCAACATTATCAGTTTTCTGTAAATCAGGCATTTATGGAAAATCAGTTTCTTACATTTTGTTTTCCTAAGTGCAGAGTGCATATGCATGAGATTTTTCGTTTTATATCCTCCGGTTCCGTTTTAGACTGAAATTCCTTCACAAAGTAAAATAAACCAAAAGGGAAAAGGAGATAAGAGAAAAAATGGGTATGATACCAGAAAACAGGCAAATGACAATTTTAAATAAAATAAGTGCTCTCAAATATCATCAGACTAGAAATGTTACAGTAGTTTCTCCATAAAATATCTAGAATGAAACAGACAAGTTTGAAAAATAAGACAGTTAAGTAAAAGACTAGTAGCAAATCAATTATTTCCTTCTACTGAATACACAGCTGGTGGTGATAGGTTCCAAACAGATACAGCCAGTTCCATCTACATGAAAGAAGGCTGAAAGACACTTCATTCTTACCTCCTTTGTTTGGAAACGTAGGTTCGTGTTAAACCATAAAATTGAACAGTTATCCCTGAACTATGTATGCCGTCCATTGGAGAAAGAGAGCAACTCTTCCAACCGTCTTTCTGCTTTATCATTGCATTTAAGAGCAGTGTTTGTCAAGACCAGGGCCAGAAGGGGTTGGGGAGAGAGGTAGGGAGAAATGGTGTGTCAGAGTATCAAAGGAAGTTTTATTGTATCCTGATGTGTAACAAATACGACCGTCTGAAGGTGGGTTTGAATTTTGTTATGTTCTAGTATTTCAAAAGATTAGAGAAACAGGTAGTGGGACTGGGATATAAACCAAGAGATCCAGCCAAGAGCAGTGCTCTTCAAACAGTTCTGACTATGACAGCAGTAAGAAATGCATTTTACATACAGATGTATGTATATGTACATACCACTGAAAAAAAGCCATCACCAGGCAATACTTAAACAGTTAAGTGCAATGCACACTGACATTGCTAGCTGTGATTATCTAAAATGATTTCAGGATCTGTTAACACATAGTAATCTTCAGTTTGAAAAACACTGCCTTAGAGGAAAGAGTTTAGATAGAGTACTGGGACTTGAGAAAAGTGCTAATGACAACAAATTGACCTGTTAAGTATAGGTCTTAGAAGGTCATTCAGGCCACATATATGTATATCAAATGAATGGAACCAAAGGAAATCTACATGCCTCTTAGCATGGGAGTTTGGCAAGATTCTTACTCATTTGAGGATAAATAAAAATATTTTTAAAAATAGGAGTATAAGAAGAAAAAAATCTTAAATATTGAGAAAAATGATCATTAACTTTAAGAAGACACAGGAAAAGCTCAGTTTTTTATTTTTTAAATGATTTACTAGGGGCGCCTGGGTGGCTCAGATGGTCAAGCGTCTGCCTTCGGCTCAGGCCATGATCCCAGGGTCCTGGGATCGAGTCCCGCATTGGGCTCCCTGCTCCTTGGGAGCCTGCTTCTCCCTCTGCCTCTCTCTCTCTCTCTCTCTCTCTCTCTCTGGCTCTCATGAATAAATAAATAAAATCTTTAAAAAAAATAAATGATTTACTAAATAAATTAGATAGAAATTTAAAATTAAAACTGCTCATCATCATCAACAGTATATGAAAGATATGACCTCCATGGAACAGGGACAAAAAGCTTGGGAAAGAACAGATTGAGGTTCTTGGAAAACTAGATAAAAGGAAAATAAAGAAATTAAAAGCCATAATATAAGTACAAATTATAATAACACAATTAAAAAGGGCACTAAAGTTAAAAAAATGAATTGGTATTAGAGAATAAGGGATTGTTTTAGGCTAAAATTTGAGCAGTTTCCGAGATGATGCTGAAGACAAAGATGTAGGGATGAAAATTTTGGGAAGAAAATATAGAAAGCAAAATAGAAAAGAAGCATGAAGTGTATGTTTATAAAAAAAGTTATAACAATTGAGATAGAAGCAACACTTAAAAATATGAGAACAAAAAATTTTGGCATTAACATCTGTATTATGTAAATTGATTTTTTTGTAAAAAGTACTTTACTGTGTCTAATAAGAATTTTTTTTAAATCAGAAGTTTATTGTAGAGCGTCACATTCTTTCCTTTGACATCTATCAAAATTGTCACCTGATATTTTTCTTCTCAGTTTACATTGTATTTACAACATAAACAGATAATTTTAATTCTTTAATTCCTGCAATAAAACACACTTCTTCCTAATATATTACTTTTATAAGAAGCTTTTAAGATATTAACAAATCTGTGTTAATCAATATGATTTGTCCATAGTTTTATTTTATGGTTTTAAGTCAGTATTATATAGAAGAAAAGGGTCACGGTATTGAAGAGATAAAAGAAAACTTAGAATGAAAAAAAAAAGAAAGCTTATTTAGTGCATAACATTTGATAAGGAGAGAAACTAAGTTCAATAATTACTCAAGTACATGTTTATTTCAAAAAAGAAATACAGTGGAAAGTACGATGACAGTAAATATATTGAAATATATTAAGTAAAGATATATCATCATGAAACATCATTAAAATACTCAAACATTAATTCAAAAGAGAATTACTGACATAGATCATAAGAATGAACTGAGAACGTAGGTTGAAGAAATTTGAAAAGAAAATTATTTTGGTGTTCAGAGAAAGGTAATCCAAAATAAATATAAGCTGTACCTCTCAAAGCATCCTAATAAATGGAAAAGGTATTATAGGAAAAAAGATGTCACACTTTGCTTTCAAACTGAAAGTTCATCTTTTGGACATAAAATGGGAGAGACTTAGAGGAACAAAGTAGGGAGAAGTGATGTGTCCAGGTCCCCGAACGGGCAGAGGGATTTACCTCAGATGAAAATGAAATAGAACAAATATAAAGAAGAAAGTCCAAAAATAAAGAGATACACATTTCAACTTGCTAGTTTTTGAGCATTGAAAGTCATTATAGGGCACAATTAGGGTACAGGCAATTTAAGTAAGACCTCCTGAAATAAAATTGTATTAGGGACTATGGTTACCAGGCTTTCTCTAGAGTCTACCACTGATTTTTATAAAAACTGTGCTGATTGGTTTAACCCTATCCTTTAGGCTGCTCCCTGCCCTAACCATCAACGGAGAAGAGGGGCTTGATGAAGTTAGCTGTTCTCAGTGCTGTGGACCTGTCCCCGGGCTGGATCCCTTTCTCCTGCCAGCCTCCCGCTCCTCTCTCCAGTAAAAAACCCAGCGTGAGTCGATGCTGGGGAGACATCCAGGATATGCATATTAGAAAAAAAAAAATCTGGTTAGGGAAAAGAGATTGATTAAATGTTTTGTGAGCTTTTATTCCTTGCCAAAAGTTATCTAGGCATCTTTTGATCTTGGTTTGGAAGCTGCAAGTCAAGTAAAGAAGACTTTTAGTTCCTCTACTCTAAGACGACTGAGTACCATGGGGAGAAAAGCCCAGGCAAAACTGATTTCACCTCTCAGTAATGCTGCAGCAGTGGAGATATGATTTGCTTAAAAAAGTAACTGCTTTAGTCACTGAAAACACATTGATTGTAAAAGAAAATCAGTCTCTGAAGTTTTGTTTGATAATCTTCTAAAAGGAATCCTATTTTTGATAACAAAGAATTGAATCGTTTAGTTCCCAAGTAAATGAATAAGAAATTAATACATAAGTGGTGTTTTCAATGGCTTTTTCAAATGAAACTTGTTCACATTATAGTTTACTTCCTGCTGTAAATTCTTTAGGAAAAAGTTAATGAACTTCACAAGCTTCTAAAAGATCAGATTTATTAAGAATTGAGAGATTTAGGATGTATTTTTTTCCTAATTAGGAGTGACTTCCTTCTCAGGGAAAAATTGAAGTTTCTTTCTTTTCTTTTTCCATTTTAACAGGGCAAATATTTAATGGTCATAAGAGACAAAAATCAGTCAAAGAAATTCACAGATCATTAGTTTGCTTTGTAAATACAACACCAAAATAATTTTTAGTATTACTGAAATTGGAGTGTCTTTCAATTCTGCCTAAAGATGGAAAACTTCATTTTCAAGCAGCCCTTAGGCACAAAGTAGAATATTGGTCTCTCATGACAGCAGTTTTTGGAGCAGCATGGGAGGGGAACACTACCTTTACTTGCTTTCTTTGTAAGATCCTTGTTGGCTGATCTTGTTCAAGATAAACAAACAAAAAACTTCTATTGAGCTGAGAAAAAAAAACACTGTCACTCTGTCACTTGACAGAGTAAAAATAAATTTTTAGAAATTTATCAAATATTTTAAAGCCATCACTACAATGGCAAATTTGTATTTTCTTTCTGAACTTGAAATTCTACAAGTGAAAAACAGAGTTTGAACAGAAGAGTTCTTTTTTGGTTAGCCTCTCGATATAGTTATACTCACTCTTCCTTGGCACTACTACTAATCTTCCTAATTTTTAAGATGCAGGATAAATAGTGTTTAGACACTAGACTCTTCTGGGAAAATTTGCTTATCCAGGGATTAAACATGACTTCCATAAATGGGCTTCAGGGCTTAAATATACCTCTAGAAGATTTATGCACTCAAAAGAAATTGGGAGTATAATCTTCATGGTTAAAGAGTCTGAAGCTTCATCAGATTATCAGGGGTATTTGAGATCCAAACTTGATCTAATCACTTGAGTCGCATTGGCAGGATTTGCACTGATTAGATTTACTTTCCTTTAAAAAGCGAACTCTCGGGCGCCTGGGTGGCTCAGATGGTTAAGCGTCTGCCTTCAGCTCAGGTCATGATCCCAGGGTCCTGGGATCGAGTCCCACATCAGGCTCCCTGCTCCTTGGGAGCCTGCTTCTCTCTCTCTCTCTCTCTCTCTCTGTCTCTCATGAATAAATAAATAAAATCTTTAAAAAAAAAAAGCGAACTCTCCTAGTGGAAATCTGTCTTCAGTGATTTCAGAAATGGAATGCTGGCCATCCAAGGTTAGTTATCATTTACCCCCAGGAGTTAGAGGAAAATTGGAATAGTAGAAAACTATTATTAAGGTTGTATAATTCTTTTAGGGCAAGTAAGCATCTTGGGGATGCTAAGGGAATATTGACATTGGACACATGAATTTAAATACTAGTGACTCCATGTCCAGGGCATGCTTTAGATGAGGGAATGTTGCATAAAGGAAATATTAGTATTGAACTACTTCACCACGCAACAGCTGTGAGCTCTAGAAAATTATATATAATTGTAAATGTCCTTGTGAGGGTTATGCTAGTATAAAAATGGAGCATGAATTCACTGCAGCTATTTTGGATTTTTCATGAGCCCAGTGTTGGGCACAGAATCACAGTGGCATTGGGGCAAAGCCAAAGACTGGAACCCTCTCCAACTTGACTTCAGTGACCTAATTGTCTGTGAATGTTCTGACTAAAATCTGTAAGATAAAATTTAAGTCTGTGGAGATAACTACAGCCTTAGTTTCACTTTATCTTCTGGGTGACAATATTCAGCAAAAAGACACCCGCAAATGTCAAATTTGGTTATCCATCCTGTCCAAGAAATCTAATTGCTCCAGTGTGCTCAGATATCTCACCAAAATGAAAATCTTCTAAATTTTATTTTCCACAATCATGCATTGGAAATTCCTTTGAACATACTCCAAAAAGAGGGTATCTCCCATACAGGTATCCTTTTCACAATGTTGTTCCTTTCATCAGAATTTGTGTGTATTATTCCTTTAGCTGTTGCCTCTAGGATCCTTAATATTTATCTCTTGACTTTTCAACACTTTTCTATCCTGGTTAAGGAAAGGAAAAAATCAAGGCCAAAGAGAAGACTATATCTTTAAATTGTTGGAGCTTTTAGTCCTGTATGAATTGAAATCTTCATTTCACTCTAAACCTAAATGAGACAGTAGGCCACTCTCATCTCTCTCAGACGTGCCTCTCTCTTTGGTATCTAACTGTTGTTTGTTTGTTTGCTTTTACTCTTTTGCTCTCCATTGTGCCCACTGGTGCCATAACTCTAATTCATGAAGCGGGGGTGTTACTGCATGTTGAACAAGAGGAATATTTTTTGTGAAATATAATTTCCTTAGGAGACTCCGGTTTTCAGCAGTTCCCCCCCCTCCCATATTATCAGGTAAACCCATCGTTGGCAACGAATTTCTAGTAAAGATTTTACAAAACTATGAAATGGAAGAAGATGTTCAAATGCCATTGGAGATGTCAGCAAATGGAGAAAAAGAGCTGGCAGGAAGGAGTGATGTGTCTCAAGCTACTTCATCAGGTTTGTCTGTCTCTATGAGAGGTTTCGAAGATAACTGGGGTGGGATACAAGCGTAGAGATGAGATATAAGAGACAAGATATTTTATTACTGTTTTCTTGTATTTGCTTAGGACTCACTTCAGGCTTTTAGCCTTTCTCAATTGAATTGCTCATACCTATAGTCCTCTTTCATGTATATATTTCTACATGCACGGATCTTAACCTCAGACATCCCCAAGTCAGGAGGAACTGACATTTGTCATTTCCCCTTCAGGGCTAGTTTTCTTTGAAGTGTCAGATTTGAAGCTGGGTGATCAGGAGGGAGAAAAGACATCCTTGGTTTCTGAGAGGGACCAAGGTTGAGTGTGTGAATCAAGAACAGAGAAGATACTAAGGAAAACTTGCCACCACACCAGAAAAGAGGTAAGGCCAATGGCAATTTGTGAGTAAAATTCATCTCTCAAGATGGACATTTATCTTTATGTCAGAGGCCTCCTTAAAAGGAGAATTGCCTTACACTTGGTAACATTCGGAAATAAAAGATGGTGGTTTCAAATACTTGAAGTTTCCCAAAGTTCTACTCATCTGGAGAGTATACGAACATGAAAATTTTACTGTGATTAAAAAACGGACAATGAAATAAATACAGTTTTCTTATTTTTAAATTAAATAAGATCACATAATAAATAAAATTTATTTCTATTTTAATGAAGGTATACCTGCCCCATAAAAAGGAAAGAACGTTTCTCAAAATGTTGTATGAAACAATGGAAGAAGTGGAGAGATGTGTGAGTACTTTTTCTCAGTCTGCCCCTAGTCACTGAATACTCTCTTCCCAATACCTTTATTCATTTCTTTGCAAACCTTATTTGGCTTGACCAGCAGCTGTGGTCTTAGGTTCACATTAACAATGAAACCCATGAGACACAACAGGCTTCCTCCTGCCCAATTTACTTTCTTATGTAAATATGCAGGACAGAGGTGCCTGGGTGGCTCAGTCCGTTAAGTGTCTGACTCTTGGTCTTGGCTCACGTCATGATCTCAGGATTGTGAGGTCGAGCCCCACGTCGGGGCTCAGTGTGGAGTCTGCTTGAGATTCTCTCCCTCTCTCTCTGACCCTCCCCCCATGAGTTCTCTCCCTCTCTCTCTAAAATAAATAAATAAATCTTAAAAAAATATACAGGCCCAGGAAAATTCACAGCATTTTCAGGAATAGCATAACAGAGGTCTCCCAGAATGACATTCTGAAACCCCTGTGGTCATAAGGTCATGACAGATGAGGTGGGATTCGGTCAGACCAGCTCAGGGCGACCATCAGACATCAGCACTTTCAGTTTTTATGCTGTTAGTCCCATAATCTCTTCCAGCGCTCATCCCGGGCATATGGGACCAGCCCTCTGCTCTGGTTACAGAGTTCTTGTTTCAAGGATTCAAAGAATGGATCTCAGGGACACAAAAGGGTGAAGTGAAGTGAAAGTTTATTAAGTGAAGGTGAGAGCAGAAAGGAAAGTGAAAAGCTCTCTAGAGGGAGAGGGGTCCTGAGTGGGTTGCCACTGTGGGCTGTCACTGGCAGTCTCTTATTGAGAACTGACAGGAAACTTTGTCATGGCCTTGAGATTCTTGTGCCATCTTCATTTGAGCAAGGACTATTAATAACATCCTTAATGTTCATTTCTGCTTTGAGGTCTTGTCATTTTCTGTGGTTCCCGGTAGCTACCATAAAAAATACCCCCTAACATCCAGGGTGGGGTGGTCTGGTTTGTTCCCTTATCTCGTTTGCCCTGTCTCAACGTCTCTGCCTGCCAGGAATAGTTCTGGAGCCCAGTCAGGCCCCTCCTCAATTTCCCTGCTTACGCTGCCCCTTAACTTTTTCCCTACTCAGTGTCTGCGCCTTATTATTCAGGTTACCCTTGACAGTGAGGACAGGGTGACCTCATCCAGAGTCTCACTTTTCTTACATCTGAGGTACTGTTATAAATTATTTGAATTAGTATTTCAAGGAGGATTTGACCAAAGATAAAATCCTTGGGCTTCCCTGAGGCTGGAGGAAAGGTCATAAACCAGCTGTTCACCTTCCCCCTACCTTTTATTTTTACTTCTGTTCCTCTTGCTTTGCTTGCTCCTTCTCCTCATGGTGCTCTCTCTCTGTGTGTATCTGAGCGTCTCCCTTCTTTACAACTGCTGTCTCTCTTAGTGTTGTGATGGAAAATCTTACAAATTTAGTCTATTGTGTTCTTCTTTGGAATACCATGAGAGTATATGGAACATGCTTTTCAGACCAACTATGAGAATATTTCTTTTCACACTTTGTTTCTGAATTATGTATTTTATCCAAGTCTCTAGCTACTCACAAATACATGGAAGCTGTACAATTAATTTGAACATCTTTTAAAAAATTTCTTCCAGGAAGAACTTCTTTCAAGTATGCTACATCTTCTGAAGTGACCACTGCTTTTAGAAGATCAGCCAACTGGAAATATTTGTGGACTTTTTTCAGTGACTCAAGATTTCAAATAGTGAAACATTGTGACTATCTGGTAATGCTTTCTACATCAGCCCAGGCTGACTTGTCCCCAGTACAATTACAGATCAACATCTTAACTTGAGAAATGACTTTTTAAAGGAAACTGTAATTCTAATAAATGGAGACTCCAATGACTATATATTGTTGATATAAGAAATTATATCAAAAGATGTCTAGATATTGAATTCGTCTTGTATATTCTGTGAATAAAATCTGTTTTTTGATATATTACTGGATTGTATTTGATAGCATTTCACTTAGAATTATTTATACTCCTAATTGACATTGATTAGTTTTCATTTTTGGAGCCATATCTGTGGGTTTTGGCATTGAGCTGACTTCATTAAATGAAGTGGAAGTCCTAGTTGGGGGAATAGTTGAAATATTATTGGAAGTCCCCAGCTCACTAAAGGTTAACTATAACTCAGTTAGGAAACCATATCTAGGTGCCTTTATTAGTAAAATAAACTTGCTAAACTTTTCTATGGTATTTATTTTGTTCTAGCTTTTGATTACTTTTGTGTCAATTTTAGTCATTTACTTTATACTAGGAAAAGTCTACTTTCTCTTTATTTTTAAATTATTGTACTGATACTATAATAACCTCTTGTAATTAGTGAAACTATATATATAGTTTATATATATATATAATATATCACCCAATTTAGGACTTTTGAGTTAAAATGGCCACTAGTAGTAATTATTTGAGAACAACAGGCACAAGTCAGTTGGTCTCAGGCCAACTAGTACATAAGTTTAGTACATAAATTCTTCACTCATAAATTATTCATTGCTCATTTAGGCAGAACTTATGTGTCCTTTCTCATTCCAACGCTTGTTTTATGGCTCTCTATTCTTACAGTTTTGAAAGAACGTTAGTTCTTACATTTATTTTCAAAGAATTTGCTTTTAGCGTTCACTGCTCTTTTAAGTGAAATTTTCTATTTTATTTTTCACTTTGATCATTATTAATTCCCTCAAGTTCCTGAAAATTAGCTTTTTGTAATACTTTTAATTTCATAAAGTGAGTCATTAAGATCATTATTTATAGTCTTTCTTTGATTAGCATATTTCAAATCAAACATTTCCCTCAGAGAACTACTTTTCTTCTGCTCTGGTGGTTGTGGTATGAAGAGTCTTTGATTTTCATTTCTTTTTAAATAGTTTGTAATCTCAGTTCTGTCAACCCTATAGTTTATTTGCATAACAGGTTTTAGATTTTTATTTCTTTCTTGCTATTTTTGAGAAGGAAGTCAGGTTTTTTGTTCGTTTTTTTTTTTTAGTTTTTCTCCCTCTACTCATGTGGGAAGATGTCTTTCTCATGCAGTTCCAAGGATCTCTGGGGCAAAAGAACTTTTCTAGAATCCATATTTCAGAAGTTTCGAATACCCTCCTTTTAAAGCTCTTTTATCTTTTCAAATCACACATCAGCTTCCCTATAATTTATTTTCCTTGATCATTTCCTGAAGCCCGATTGGCTGACAACCAGTTTCGTTGCATGTATAAATTTTTCATATAGGCTATTCATGTCTAAATAGCCATTATTTTAAAACACTCCCAAGCACCCTGGATGTCATCAAACTTAAACCTCTCTTTCTCAGGGAAATGGTTTTAAAGCAGAGAGGTAATTTGAACTTGTAAAACCGATGTTGGATTCCAAATAAGTTACAGTTTTAGTAAAGAAATTAAGACCTCTTTTACTTGGTTGCTCTTTTCTGGTGACTTTTTATGTTTGTTCTGAAATAGTCTTATTTCCAAAATGAAGTAATTTTTCTGCTGTGTGAGTGTTTGTTGCAATGTAACTATAACACTGAATAACTCGGGTTTAGGCAGTTTATCCTTTTGGGGGCTCTGTGTGGTTTATTCAAAGATTATCAAGGTTTTGGAGAAATCACATATACATTTCTGTCTTACTGTTATCCCTTTCTCCATTCTCATCTTCAATGCATTTTCAAACCAGAGAAGGACATTCTTTTTGTCCTGTGATTTGAAAATAAGATTTCATGACAGGCCAACATTTCCACATCTTTGACTTAGCCACAGCAATGACAATCATCTTGTGGGCACATGTCTAATGAGGCTATCTCCTTCCATTTCTGTAAAGTCAGAAATCTTAGGGGCACCTGGGAGGCTCAGTCATTAAGCGTCTGCCTTTGGCTTGAGTCATGATCTCAGGGTCCTGGGATCGAGCCATGCATTGGGGTCCCTGCTCCGCGGGAAGCCTGCTTCTCCCTCTCCTACTCCCCCTGCTTGTGTTCCCTCTCTCCCTGTGTCTCTGTCAAGTAAATAAATAAAATCTTAAAAAAAAAAAAAAAGAAATCTTATTGAAGTGCTTCTGCACATCTTGAGAAAGCTGAAAAATGAGAAATATTTCATTATGAAAGCCTCAATACTACAGGTAAGGAATTATATCCTTTTCCTCCAAAAGTTTCCTCCCACCCTCTTTATTATTATTTTTTGAGAGATTCAGCCTTCATGGGCCTTTATATCCTTTTCTCCACCAGGCTTAATCCCAAATTCTTTTCAGCGTATTGTGCTGGATGCTCTTTTGGTTAATTCCCTGATCCAGTTTCATGTATCCTTTCACCTATCATTAAAATAACACATTTAGGGGCACCTGGGTGGCTCAGTCGGTTAAGCATCTGCCTTAAGCTCAGGTCATGATCCGGGAATCCTGGGATTGAGCTCATGATGGGCTTCTGCTCAGGGGGAGTCTGCTTCTCCTTCCCCTTCCCACTGCCCCTTCTTTCTCTCTCTCAAATAAATAAAAAATTTAAAAATAAAATAACACATTTAGCTTTATTTATTTATTTATTTTTGTAATGGTTGGGTGATGCTGTCCTTGGTATATGCCCTGCACTGAATGTATCTCCCCTGCACTGAATGTATCTCCCCAAAGTTCACATGTTGAGGCCCTAATCTCCGGTGAGATGGTTTTTAGAGGCTGGGCCTTTGGAAGATATTTAGCATTATATTAATTCATGAGGCTGGGGCTGTCATGATGGGATTACTGCCCTGATGAAGAGAGGAGGAGACACAAAATCTCTCTCTACACCATGTGAAGATACAGCAAGAAGATAATCATCTGTACACTAGGAAAGGGGGTCTCACCAGATCTGGACCATGCTAGCACTCTGATTGCAGACTTCCAGCCTCCAGAACTATGAAAAATAAATGTTTGTTGTCTAAGCTACCTGGTCTATGATGTCTTGTTATAGCAGCCCAAACTGACTAAGACTAAAATGCAACCATTTTGTTTTTTTTAAAGATTTATTTATTTATTTATTTGACAGAGAGAGACACAGCAAGAGAGGGAACACAAGCAGGGGGAAAGGGAGATGGAGAAGCAGGCTTCCCGCCGAGCAGGGAGCCCGATGCGGGGCTCGATCCCAGGACCCTGGGATCATGACCTGAGCCCGACGGCAGACACTTAACAACTAAGCCACCAGGTGCCCCATAATGCAACCATTTTCATTTTCATTATCCGAACTCTTATATTACATAATCAAAATAGTCACGATGTCAAAAATTAAAGTAGCACTATCTTAATACAGAGCGTAACTAGTTCACAAAGTTAAGGATGGATTGTTAATGTTTATGACCACGACACACTTAAGTTGCATGTTTAAGTAGCATCAGTTTGAGTGATGAAATAATGGATGGTCCATTTTTGTGATCCACAGATCATGGTTGTCTGTATCAGTGGTTGGAAAAGAAACAATAACTACAAGAGGCTGATAATGCCATATACATTTGACATTCAACAGTGTTGTTTCCAGCTCCTATATTTTGTATCATCATATGTGTTTTGTGCTTTTTCTCCAACTTCTCATTTCTAAAAATCTGGATTTTTTTTGCATCCTGGAGAGTGACTTACTGGGAAATGGATTTTCATTGCCGTTAGTGGGACAGACTTTGGTAAATCAAGATGGTTGGTCATCATAGGGTATCCATTCTTATTGAGACATTGGGAAAGAAAAATCCGGCTCTGATTGAGGATCTTATTGCCCTGCTTTTATGCCAACAGTTTCTTTTTTTTTTTTTTTTTGAGTCTGTTTTCTTTTTCGCTGTGGGCTTGGAATGATCTGAGGTACCAGGGAGAAAGCACAGGGAAATACTCTAAAAATAAATAGTTTAAATTTTGAGATCTAACCCTACTATACTTAAAAACATCTGCTGAACACATTAGACTCAGTTTGAAAATGAAAAGCAAACACTCAAGCAAAAAAACCAGACTCTTACAGAGCTTGTTTGATTTGCAGAGCAGAGGGTCACAGGATAAACAAGTAGCTTCTGCTACAAATGCCCTTTCATCCACTTATATATTCAGAGCTGTAGGAAAGATAATTAGTTGAAAAGCCATTTTTCTTCAAACAATGTATCTGATTTTCACCGAGAAAAATAATAGGAAAGCGATTAACTTGTCATTATTTTGCTATAGCACCACAAAAGGATAATTTCCTAACTGCTTCCCATAGAACAGGTGTTATCCTAAGAATGTGATGCTTATTAACGCATTTAATCCTTAGAGTAATCCAATGAGGGAGTTGATACTATTATCTCAGTTTTATAGACAGGAAACTCATGCACAGATAGATTGGCAAATTGCTCAAACTGGGACTTGAACCTAGTCGATGCATTTCAGAGATCATGTTTTTAACTTACGTTTTAAAAGATAAAGCTGAAGTCATCATTGGGAAAAGAAATATTAGAGCTAATAAAATGATTCAATAAAATTGTCTGGTAAAAACTAAAAATACCTAAACCAAGAGTTTTAATATGCCAAAAACACAGATACAAGCAAAAGTAAAGACAAGAGCAGTTTACAAAAACATTTTTTTAAAAATTAAGAATATTATTGAGAATAACACACTTTTCTGATTACTAAAATTTTATGGTGAAATATACATAGTTGAAGTCACAGACACAAAATTCTTTATTAAGGAAACTAAGTCTTCACAAAATTGTTCAGTTATTTTCAAACAAATCTAAATCTGTGGAAATGACTGCCAAGCTTTCTGAGGATTCTACTGTCTGGTCATTTTGGGAGAGAATTCCTCTCTGGTAGTGCCTAACAAAATAAAAGTTAGGCTTCTAAACAAAGGGGTGGGGGCTGTGGAGAGCCCTACCTTAATGATTTTATGGAATATTAAAGAAAAGTACTAGCATCATCTTCTCTGGCCCCCCTTTTAAATTTTTTTTAAATCTTGTTTTTATTATTTTTTATTTTTTTAAAGATTTTATTTATTTATTTGAGAGAAAGAGAGAGCCTGAGTGTGGGGAGGGGTAGCGGATGGACAAGCAGACTCCCCACTGAGCCGGGAGGCCAAAGCTTCATCCTGAAGAGGAAAAATCTGTGTCCTAAGATGTCTGACCAAGCCAGCAAGGGAGTCCCAGTCCCTGCCTCGGGGATCTTCCGGGTTCTTCTCCCTGCCCCGCTTCCTGCGCGTGCCAAAAGTGCCAAGTATGTGGAAGTAGAAGTGTATAAATTACCCCTTTGTTTGTGCTCTGGGCTCAGACCTTTGGAGATCATTCTCCTCTGAGCCTGCCGGCATTAAATAAACTTCCTATCCTCCAAGATCTCTGAGTGCTGCTTGGTTCTTCTTAATCCAGGTGGTTCTTCTTAATCCAGGTTCCGTAACAATCCCAGGACCCTGAGATCATGACCTGAGCTAAACTCAGATGCTTAACTGACTGAGCCACCCAGGTACCCCCCTCCTTTTTTTAAGAAATTAATAATTAGAAGGAGAATGGAGAAGATATTTTATTACTGTATAGAAGCTTATATATAGGGTTGTTGTTATAGGCTAAACTGTGCCCCCCATTCCCAAATCCATATGCTAAAGCTCTAGCCCCCAGTACCTCAGACTGTGACTGTATTTAGAGATGGGGCCATTGAAGAGGAGATTAAGTTAAAATGAGGCCGTTAGGGTGGGCTTAATTTAATCTGACTACTGTCTTTATAAGAGGAAATTTGGACACACAGACACAACAGCAATTTAGTACCCAGAGGAAAGACCATGAGGACATAGTAAGGATGATGGCCACATGCAAACCAAGGAAAAAGGACTCAGGAGAAACCAAACCTGCTGACACCTTGATCTTGGAATTCTAGCTCCCAGACTGCGAGAAAATAAATTTCAGTTGTTTAAGCCCCTTAGTGTGTTGTATTTGTTACAGCATTTCTAGCAAACGAATGCAGACAACAGTAGGACCATTTCCCCCACGCCGGCTAAAAAGCCCAAGATGCCAGTGGAGGGTATCTCAGATTGTTATGGAACCTGGACTGGATCGCCCGACGGAAGAACCAAGTGGCACTCGAGATCTTGGAGGATAGGAGGTTTGTTTAATGCCGCAGGCTCAGAGGAGAATGATCTCCAAAGGTCTGAGCCTGGAGCACAAAGGGGGTAATTTATACACTTCTGCTTCCGCATGCTTGGTACTTTTGGTGCGTGGGAAGCAGGGCAGGGAGAGGAACCCAGAAGAGCCCCGGGGCAGGGGCTGGGACTCCTTTGCCGGCTCAGTCGGCCATCTTAAGACACAGATATCCCTTATCAAGATTACACCTCCAGACTGCTGTTTGCATTTTTTAGTTATGCTGGGGCTGTGAACAGCCAAGACTACTCACCAGAAGGAAAGGTTATTAGATAAGCAATTAACTCAAAACTATAAAAACTATCAAAGAGGTGTGTTAGTCCCATATTATTCTTGGATAGATTATTTTTTTGTTAAAAAGTCACACTTGCTTGTTTAAATAGCAAATTGCCCACTCTTAGACAAATGAGAAGGGTATAGATAATGGCAAAATGAGAGAAGTTCCATAGGGAATATTATAGGATGGGGAGAGGCCTCTGCAGAGGATGCAGAAATTTTCTTTGAGCAGCCATCAGGGCACCGGGGACAACCAGAAGACCGAAACAGCTGACACCTTCCCCTTCCAGGTAGCCCAGAGGCCAAACATTGTTCCAGGAGCAATCCAACTAGGGCTCTCTGTTATAGGATGTTGGAGATAGAGGTACAGAATGTTATAGAAAGTCAAAAGTAAAGAAATGGGAAAATGGAAAATGTACCCAAATTAGGAGTTGTGATATCATCAGCATACAAGTTGTTATTTAATATTGAAAACAGTAAATTGGTTAATGATCAGCATTACATAATATAGAGCAGTAAAAGGTAATTTATCAAGAAGATACTAAATCAGAGAACAGAAATGTATAAACATTAGATGAGCATTAGAAACACAAGAAGTTACTAAAAATAGCAGCATTGAGTAAACACAGAGAAAACGTCAATAATATGCGGGACATACTTCATTTTTTTTTAAAGATTTTATTTATTTGACAGAGAGAGACACAGCAAGAGAAGGAACACAAGCAGGGGGAGTGGGAGAGGGAGAAGCAGGCTTCCCGCTGAGCGGGGAGCCCGATGCAGGGCTCGATCCCAGGACCGTGGGATCATGACCTGAGCCGAAGGCAGAAGCTTAATGACTGAGCCACCCAGGCACCCCAACAACACACTTTATTTAAAACAAGTTTGAAGACTCTCATATGCCTTAAAGAGTCTATATTTGTAAAAAATGATCATTTATGTCGTCACAAATAAAATTTTAACAGATTTTATTAAGTATTGATTTTACTGTCCACAGTCTCTAATCATAATATAATAGAAAAAATGATCAAAATGTTGCAGGGTTGTAGGGTTTTTGTCTTACGGAGTTGAAGAATGAATCTTGTGAAAGGGGTGAAGTGAAGTGAAAGTTTATTAAATGAAGGTGAGAATAAAAAGAAGAAGAAAGCAGGAGGGGAAGAATGAAGGGGAGTAAGTCAGAGGGGGAGACGAACCACGAGAGACGATGGACTCTGAAAAACAAACTGAGGGTTCTAGAGGGGAGGGGGTGGGGTATGGGTTAGCCTGGTGATGGGTATTAAAGAGGGCACGTTCTGCATGGAGCACTGGGTGTTATGCATGAACAATGAATCATGGAACACTACACCAAAAACTAGTGATGTATGGTGATTAACATAACAATAAAAAATTAAAAAGAAATGAAGGTGAGAATAGAAAGGGGGAAAAAAAAGCTCCCTAGAGTGAGGGGGTCCCTGAATGGGTTGCCACTGAGGGCTTTTTTGGTTGGTCTTTTATAGGGAACTTGATAAATATCTCATCTATAACATTTAAGACAAGCAAGGCGATTTGTAACTTTCATAAAAATATCTCCTCTATATTTAGAATAAACAAGGTGGATTTGTAATATTCCTTTCTCTCTGGTAAATAGCTTATCTATAACATTTCTCCACATCTGGGATTTCTGTGAGCCTGGTCACCTAGCCCCCTGAGTGAGCCTAGTCCCTTAGCCCTCTACCTATCTCTTCCAACCTAACCTTACCTGTTCCTTACTCAAAAGGATTTTGTTCCCTCATCGAAAACCAAACAAATAAGCCAACAAGAAACAGACAAACAAGCAGTCATTTGCTATAGAAATTAAGAAATGCATTCACGGATAATCCTTGGAAAAGTAATTAGAGTTAAAAATATTTAAAATACAATAAAAATGACTAACATTTCATATCAAAATATACAGGGAAGAACACCAAAAGCAATACTCTAAGGAATGCTCATAATTTTAAATGTGTTCATCAGGAAAAACTACTAATAAAAGTATTCACTGCCCATTTTAAGAAATTAAAAATATTAAATATGAAATTTGAGATTTAACATACACGTATATATTTTTTTATCTAAGGAAAGCAAGGTGTTGTAGTACAGAGAAGTTTCAATTTCAAGTCAAAATACCCAATCTGGAGGCCTTGCTCTGTCATTTACTTGTTTTGTGATGTAAGTAAGAAATCATCTTTGTTGAGTTTTGGTTAAAACAAACAACATGATAAAAATTTGGTTAAAAAGAAAACGGAAACCCCAAATTACTTGGCAAAGTAGCTCTGATTATAGAAATATTTATTTTAATTGAAAAATCTCACTGTACTGGGAAATGTTTGGATAGGTGGATAATAGCCCCCTATACAGATAACCAGACTAATTTGTTGAAGGATCAGAGGCCAGAGTAAGTTACCTCAGCCAACAGTCAGCTATTCCCCAGCCAAGAGCCTGCAACCAGCTGGACATTTGAATGGGGCCACCCTAGATCGGTTAGCCAGATTGACCTCAGATACAAGAGAAATTTAAGCAGCACAGTTGAGCCAGCCCAGCCCAGTTAGCCTGGCTGATCCATAGAATTACAAAGAATAATTAATGGTTGTGAGTTTAAAAAATATGATTTGTCAAAATAGTTTTTACTAAGATATCTTATCATGTCTAATAGTGTATGTGTCTTTCTTTATTCAAATAAACATAGGATGTTTATATATATAAATATCTGTGTCCTCTAATTGGCACCAATTCATAAAAAAGCTGTAAGTCAACCTTCAGAGCCATTAAGTTAGTTTTGCCTGAATCTACAATTTACTCGGACAGATAACCTACTTCACATTTGTTCTCCTTTAATTTATTCTTATTTTTTTTAAAGATTATATTTATTCATTTGACAGAGAGAGACACAGCAAGAGAGGGAACACAAGCAGGGGGAGTGGGAGAGGGAGAAGCAGGCTTCCCGCTGAGCAGGGAGCCCGACGCAGGGACTCGATCCCAGGACCCCGGGATCATGACCTGAGCTGAAGGCAGATGCTTAATGACTGAGGGACCCAGGGACCCCCTCCTTTAATTTAAATAAATATTTTAGTGAAAAACCTGTTAAGAAAAATCTTGTCAGGGGCGCCTGGGTGGCTCAGTCATTAAGCGTCTGCCTTCAGCTCAGGTCATGATCCCGGGGTCCTGGGATAGAGCCCCACATCCGGCTCCCTGCTCAGTGGGAAGCCTGCTTCTCCCTTTCCCACTCCTACTGCTTGTGTTCCCTCTCTCGCTGTGTGTCTCTCTGTCAAATAAATAAATAAAATCTAAAAAAAAAAAAAATCATGTCAGTTGTGTCCAGATAGACAAATCTAAAACTTATTTGCTATTTAAACTCTGAAATATCTTGCATTAAGTGGCACGAAGAGTTACAAAGTAACAAGGGAAGGTGATTTCAAATAGGAACTATAACACCAGTAGAGAAAATGAAAACTGGTTTATATTTAATGTAACCTGGAGTATAAATGGCACTGAAACTAAGTAAAAGCCTTACAGTTGCAAAGTAATCATAGGACTGAATGGATGTGGGCTGAACATGGGCTCTATGTGCATCTTGTTCAATGAATGAGAATTGAATTTCCTTTTGAGTAATCTGGGAATAAATCAATACTCTTTTGCATATTGGCATCTATTTCTTCAATTTCTCTTCATTTCGAATATTCAAAATTATTTTAACAATGTTATTTTGAGGGGCGCCTGGGTGGCTCAGTCCTTAAGCGTCTGCCTTTGGCTTGGGTCATGATCCTGGGGTCCTGTGATGGAGCCCCGCATCGGGCTCCCTGCTCAGCAGGAAGCCTGCTTCTCCCTCTCCCACTCCCCCTGCTTGGGTTCCCTCTCTTGCTGTGTCTCTCTCTGTCAAATGAATAAATAAAATCTTAAAACAAAACAAAACAAAACAACGACACTTACATACTTAGGAAAATTTTTTAAAAAATTTATTAACTGCCAAAATATGCCTCAGATATATACACCAACACACAAACCAAATTATGACAGTAAACTTACATTTTCTAGGTTGAAAAAGACATGGCTGGTTTTGATTTCTACTTTGTCATCTTCCTGAAGCTAAAACGAGGAGGGAAAATGTGCTGAAAATTCAGGGAACTAGTAATAGAAACATCTGGTTATTACAAAAGATAAAAATATTCAATTTCAAGTTGGTGGTTTTTCTGCATCACTGTAAATACTTGCAGTGTTTCCATATAGCCTCAATAACAAATATTAATCTTTGAGACTCACTCATTCAATATTTTTGAGAGATAGCATTTTGAGAGATGGGAAAATATTAGTTTCTAATTTTTAGTAGATAGAATAATAAAAAAGGATAGAATAATACTAAACACCAACTCATGTACCTGTTTTATTTTTTCATGATTATCATCTCAACAATATAAGAATATAAATTTGAGAAGTTCAATGTTGTACTATTAGATACATATGAGACTCAAATTTTATTCCTTAATAGAAAATGTGTCCTTTTAAAAATCAGCTTGGGGCCAATGTACAGCACAGGACCTAACACATTATAACTATCTTTGAAGTTATTTTAACTTAAAAAGCTTTAATTCTTTCCCTTCTTAACAGATGATTTATTAGGTACAACGACTGAAGCATCAATGACTGTCATGTTGGAAGTGCTGCACCTTTCATAACTTTTTTTTAAGAGTACAAAATTTAACATTGAAATAAATTTGCTCATTATTTAGGAAAACAAATTACCAATAAAATATATTTTTATATAAAAAATTTATCATAACCTTTATAGCTTTCACTGTTCTGATATTGGAATAATTTCATAATAAACTGAAATTAGTTGTGATGCAGTGCCCACACAATCCAAGACATTTAGAACCCTCACTTGGAAGGTGGAAACCAATATAATCATTTTGCCAATCTCTTACTGGTTGAGAACTCCACGGAACGGCCCTGACTCCTTTGGCAGTAGCCTTGGGCATTGTTTAGAACACACAGGACATGTTATTTTATGAACCAAGTTACTGTACTTCAAGGACAACTTGCCATCCTTGGCAATATGCCATCCCACCTGGGCAGCACTGCAGTGGTTACTTTTTCTATGACCTACTGAAGGGTCAGTTGCTAAGGCTCATACCTGAGCGAGGGCGTCAGCTTCCTGAATGCCACAGGGTGTCAGTGCCTTAACGAGCCAGGATGTGGAAGACAATGAGGACTGTTCAGGCTCTTGCAGGTGAATCCAAAGGTCTCCACACACATCCTGACCCCATTAGGGCCCACTCGTGATCATCTACTCCTTGGCTTCCCATTGTCCAAGACATTGGGTTAATCTCTTTAGAACCACCCAGTTGTCAGTCCAAAGGGCTAATGGCCAGGGTTTATGAGTGATCACCAGCCAGATCACTCCGAGCTCAGCCTGCTGGCTGCTACGGTTTGTTCCTGTTTCCAACCAGATGGTGTCAGTGTTGGGCTGAACAGCATCCACAGTCCATGTGGACAGATCCCTTGACTAGATCCCACTGTAGACCAGGCATCAGAGGAAATTTATCCTGCTCCCTCTTTATAGGAATAGGGGTGGGGGAATCTCTAAGACCTACATATTAGTAGCACCCACCTTTCTAGAGACAGTGCTCCTCTGCTGCAAAAAGACATGTCACTTAGTCAAAGTGGGATTTTGAGCCATGACAGAGGTGAATCGATGGAACATATTGTCAACCCATTCCTTGCTAGGCAGGAAAGTTACCATAATTTGCTGTCCTTTAGCGAGCAGCTCTCCTTGAGGAGGGAGTACTGTATACACTGCTAGGAATGATTACTTTATGGGGGGTATATCAGGTTTCTGGCCCCTTCTAGAGCTGAGATCAAAACCTAGGAATAGTCATTCCTGTTGTTTCTGACACAGTGTCCAACCCATACTTTGTGGAGTCATGGAAACATCTAACTCAAACGGAAGCCCTACTTGGGAGATGCCCAAAGTTTTAATCTGTTTTACGAGTACTTCTGCCTTTCCAAAGGCAGCTTGTTGTTCTGATCCTCGGTCCCACAGATGCCCTTTCTTTACCAGGCAATATAAGGGATGGGTGCCAGGTAGGGAATAAAAGTCCTCCAAAGCCCCCAAATCCCTATAAAGACTTATATCTTGTTCACATTCTTAGGGGTCGGATAGGCTTGCACCTTATCAATCACAGCTTCTGGGACAACACAGTTCTCACTCAACTAAAAAATTCCCCAAAGCTTTACAGTGGTGCCTGGCCCTGGAATTTTCTGTGGGTTCATTGTCCATCTTCTCCTTCATAGATGTTCCAAAAATTCCCCAAAGCTTTACAGTGGTGCCTGGCCCTGGAATTTTCTGTGGGTTCATTGTCCATCTTCTCCTTCATAGATGTTCCAGCAAAACCTGCAGAGCGTCCTGCAGCAGAAGCAAGTCTTCCCATGTTAACATTTTAACATCAATGTAATGGGCCCATTTTACTGATGTGGGGAAGGACAACAGGGACATATCTTGGGGTTCCACCCTATGACACACGGTGGGGTTGTGCAGGTAACCTTGGGGAAACACAGGGAAGGACCATCCTTGCCCCTCCTACATGAAGGCAAATTAATCTTGCGACTCAGTGGTCAGGGCTATCCTGAAATAGACATTTGTTAAGTTCAGCAGAGTGTGATATACTCCTAGGACCCTGGCCAAGGTATCTAAGATGGCGGCAATGTTGAGCACAGCTGCCTGGATGGGGGCGCTATCTTGTTCAGTCCTCAGCAGTTCATTGTCATTATGCCACGAGGCTTATTTATCATTGAAAACACTCTAGGCAGGACACACAATGCCCACTGAGGGCAGTTCTTGCATAGTTTCTCTTATCTCCTTATGCGCCCAGGACATTTATATTGTTTGATAGTTACCACCCCACATATGTGGGTGGCAGGGAGAGACCAAGGAAAGAGGCAAGCCACTCATGGGGGCAGCAGGCTTACCAGTTCCCAACTGGCATTTCCTCTCAGCACTGGTTTGATTACCCTAACCTAGAGGTGGAATTCACTGATAAAGTTTTGCAGAGTTTGACTTTGGAGGATATCAATGCCCAGTATGTTCTCTGCTTTGGAGAGATAAAAGTCTCAAATTCTTGGCAGGGGTGGGGAATACCCAATTTTCAGGGTCCACAGGCCCTTCCTGACTATAACTGTGTGCCCTTCATATCTGTCAAGGGCATCAAGGGAGCTAGAAACCTGAGGGTTGCCATGCATTAGAGGATCAGCTCCACTGTCAGAGCTGTCACCCTTTTTTTATTTCTGGAGGACGAGTGAATAGTGAACTCAACATGAGGCCTTAGGTCACCCTCAACGGCCCTCAGCTGGAGGCAGTCTTGGCTTGCAATTTATACCCACGACTTAGGAGGCACCCACCCTGAATAGCACTGTGTCCCTGAGACCCCTGCTGGGACAGATGGTGCATCAGGGATGACAGGGCCAGGAGTGGCAGATCTGAACTGTTGTTTAAGCTTTAGGGTTTTCCACAGGACAATCAGCACAGTGTTCGGTTGTCTATGTGTTCAGATGGGGTCCCCACAGCAATGAGGTCAGGCCAATTTTGCTTCTGGGTTATGTTTACCCCACCCTTTCTAGCTAATTAGGATAGCCTCTTGGCTTTCCAAGCTCCTTCTCTGTCTTGGGTCTTTCCCACAGTTTGTATCTGTTCCCAGGATTTGTCAATCTCCCCCAAATCAGCAATGGATTGCCCATCATCGTAAGGTCTTGTCCTACAACTGGACCCAGCATGGATATCAGGGTACCATACCAGCAAATGGTATTTTCAGGGGTCCCTGTACTCACACTGCAGTCCACAAGCATCTAACATACAGGCTACCCCTTCTCACACAGAAGTCGATGGCCAATATGGGATTTCCCCCACAGATGTCTCTTTCCCAAGGCCCTTTCTTTAGTCTTCTGGCTCGTTCACCAGGTAAAATCAGAAACCAGCCCCACATATGCGGATGGCAGGGAGAGACCAAGGAAAGAGGCAATCCACACCAGGTGGTAGGTGGTAGGTTTAGTAAACAAGGGAACCCACACAAGAGGCTTGTCTTGGACAGCTGCAGGACGAGTGAATCCCCGCACCTACCTGCCATATCTTAAAAGTTTATGTGGAGGTCTTACCTGGGTTCAGTCATTTATACCAGCCAGAAGCACTCAACACCACATGACCATCTCAAGGCTGTGGCCTATGTGTATTCCAAGGGCAGAGGAAGAGATGAGGAGCCTCCAATTGAGGAAGTTGAGCCTAGAGGTCAACCAGTGGTCACGTCCTCTTGGACGTCTCCTCCACCATGTCCATAAACACAAACGTGCAAACACATACGAAGATAGAGAAAAATCAGCAATGAGTCTTGTTTGTGCTGAAATGGTCAAAGGGCAAATACAATGTGTACATTTTAATTTCTGTGAAGTTGCAGCTACAAGATGTGATTTGACTATTAAGAAGGATATTGATCCAGCATTATTTTGTGGTAGCCACAAACATGTAATTCTAGTTCCTGTTGCTGTTTGTTGGTGTAAAATGTTTTAGTTCATAAGAAGCAAATTTTGGGTATCGTCAGTGGGCTATGTACAGAGACTGGGTCACCAGTTTCTAGCAGTGTATTAATAACATGTGCAGTGAGGAAGATTTCATTATCCTCTTCCCGTTGAATAAAACATAGGAGTGACATGTCAGGCCCATGGAATTCAGAGGAAGGAATACATTTCTTTTTAATAAAAAAAAATAGCGAAAACTCAGACTGGTTGCTTTCTTCTCACATTTTTTTTGGGTGGGGTTTTTCATATCTTCCAAAGGTACTGCTTATAAAATCAGGAAATATAACTTATTTATTAAAATATTTTAAAATTTATTTTTATTTTTTATTTATTAAAAAGAGAAAAGTCCATATCCTATAGGGATAGGGACACAATTTACAAAATAACTATGTGACTGAGGAGGTATTTAGAATCAAAGGAAGCACAGAATGCTCTGCAAAGCTCTCATTAAACCTCATCCTCAGCCTAGAAATAACATAGAAAGTAGGATGGAAAATGCATGCTATATTATTACAGTAATTAGTAGAGTATAGTATAAAATAGAAAGGCAGGTCAATCAACAGAATAAGTAAAGAAGACAGCAAGCAATATAATAAAGTTGGTCTCAAAACTCAGTCGGGACAGACAACATTAACTAACAAGAGGTTTCTGGTAAGTGGTGACTTATTTAGAAATAAATCATATATGGATCATACAGTACACTGAAATAAATTCTAGGTCCATAACATTTGTTATAAATAAAATCAAAGTGGACCAAAAATTTTCAAGGGCAATTACAAGGGAGAGAATAAACACTGAAAATAATCATATACAAAATATTTGTCTTCTGGACTCATTGTACTGGGAATGAAAAGGGACATGAAGCATCACCCTTTTGCTCTTCTATTTGTGAAGATTTTTGTTTTAATACATATATTACTCAATGCTAGTGATCGTGCTCTACGTCATACAGATACTGTATATGTAATAGGAGTATACTTGTGTGTTAGTAACTCTACTAAACATCAATCTGGTGACATTATACCAGAACTTTAAAAATTTCACCTACAAATATCTATCCTAAGTCAGCAATGACCTAGGGGCACATATTTATGTGTGAGAATGTTTATACAACATTACTTTGAGTTCATTTAACATTACTGAAAGTTCAGCAAGAGTACTAAGTTATGGTTTATCTGTATGATGGTCTATCATGAAGCTATTAATTTCACATTTTTAATTATTCTAATGATATGACAAAGTCATTATAGGTAATGTTAGGTTTCAAAAACTCAGTAGAGGATAATCTCAATTATGTTCATATATCAAAGAAGAAAAGACCCAAGGAAAATATGCCAAAATTTAATCATGGTTATCTCTGAGATGTTGACATATGCTATTTTGGTTAATTCTTTATTTTAAATTCTCTGAGCTACTTTCAATAAGAAGTAGATTCCTTGCACACGCCAATCTGAATGTTTCCTTCTATAGGTTTGCCATATGCATACCTAATAAAATAAAAGCAATAAAATTACAGAGATTAATGCCATGATTAGTCTGTGCAACCTCTTTTAAAACCTTTCTTTAGTGGCTAAAACCATTTAGTGCACCTACATTTAAATAGCCAATTACTTTAAATTTTAGTTTCTGGAGGAAATCTAAAAGAATGTGATTTTAATTGAGCTAAGTGCTTTAGGCAAAGATAGATTTTAATTAAAAAGTTAGAAATAAACAACATGTAGAAGTCATATATCTAAATCAATAAGACACAATATAAACAAAGAAAGACATTAATAAAAAAGAAAGAATGATTATTGGCTTTAATTTCTTAGGATAATGTTTTGCATCTTTTAGCTTTTCTGCATTTCCCCAATATGCTATAATGAGCATACATAATTTTTTACTTTTAAAATGTAAATTATGTTTATTTTTACTTACACAGAGTATATATATGGTTTCATTGTTAAAAAGAATCAATAGGTAGAAAAGGCAAAGAACAAAATTGTAAGGAATATTAATAGATTCCTCTGGGCTACGTTCTGTGAAAATTCATCAATATCATCTTTCATTTAGTGATTCTCTCTTTAGGGCTCTCCATTCTCCTAATCAGTCCATCTACACATTTTTACTTTAAAATCAATATGCTGAATTCCAAGACTTTTCATTGATTATATAAAAAGAGATATGGTATGCACTCTTTTCTGCGTATATAAATTTTACTTATTAATAAATTCTTGTTCTGGTTGATCTTCAACTCTTTTCTCAGTAATAAGCCACTAATTTTTCAGTTGAATATCTTGATTTCAAGTTGTTAGTCTTTAACGATTTGGTTATTCACGTTTATGTTTGGGGATTCCCAGCTGGCCTGTCTCAGAGTACTGGTCTGTTAATTGCCATATCTCTCAAAAAAAAACAACACAGATGTTAACACACAGCCAAGCATGACTGATGGTACTTGGTCATCTGAGCTTTGGGGATTTCCTTTGCCCAGGAGTTTTTCTAGCTAAGCTGGTGATTTCCTGCCTCCTCACCCCAAGTATATTGGGACTTTCTTGTCCTCTACTCCTTTTGCTTCCTCTTGTTCAACACTGAAAGTGAAGCCCAAGATAGGGGTAGTAAAAAGTCAGCCATGCCCCTTCTTTACCATTACAGACTTCCAGCCTAAAGCAGAGAAGCTGGAGAATAAGCAAAGCTTTAACCCTGAAGTTTAGCATTCAATTTTAGATGACTAGAATGAGACTCTCCTTATAACTAGAAATCTCCAGGGTACTTTTTATTTCTAATTATCCAAAAGCAAAAGTAATGTAATATGCATGAGATTTGATTCATAGAGAAAAAAAATTAATCCTCACATCAGGTCTGAGGAGACAATGCTTTATGTTTGCACACTAGCTGTCCTTGCTGGTTACACAAGCTTGGCTAATGCTTCTGCACTTAGTTAGGAGGTGGAAAGAAATTAGTTTGAACTACCTGGCTAGGACTCCACCATACACCAATTAAGTGCCTTGTTATTTGCCCAAAATCCCTCTCTGCCTTTGATACCCTCCCCACAGTGCAGCAGAATTACCCAGGAATCACCTCAGCTCTCATAGTGGTTTTCTCTGGGAATTTTGAGCTACAAAGTTTTTCTTTAATCATATAATATATAAAGATTAAATCAAGAAGTCAGAGTAATCACATGATACTGTCCAATAGAACTTTCTGGAATGATGAGAATGTTCTATATTCTATGTTTGTGCTTCTCAATTCAGTAGCTACATGTGGCTGGTGAGCACTTGAAGTGTGTCTGGTATAACTGAGAGACTGAATTTTAAATTATATTTAATTTTAATTAATTGAAATTTCAATGGCCACATGTATGCCAGTGCAAAACACTGTATTATCTTGAGATGTAAATAGTCAAAAACAAACCATAAGAGACTTTTTTTAAAAGACTTTTTATTTATTTATTTGACACAGAGAGAGAGAGAGAGAGTGAGAGAGAGCACAAGCAGGGGGAGCGGCAGGCAGAGGGAGAGGGAGAAGCAGGCTCCCCGCTGAGCAGGGAGCCCAATGTGGGGCTCGATGCCAGGACGCTGGGATCATGACCTGAGCCGAAGGCAGTCGCTTAACTGACTGAGCCACCCCAGTGCCCCGAGAGACTCTTAACAATAGAGAACAAACTGAGAGTTGATAGATGGAGGTGGGTGGGGAATGGGCTAGATGGGGGTGGGTGGGCTCTTGTTATCGTGAGCACTGGGTGTTGTATGTAAGTGATGAACCACTGAATTCTATTCCAGAAACCAATATCGCATTGTATGTAACTAAAATTTAAATTAAAAAACCTAGTAGTCTTCAATTATTAACTAAAACCATGTGCCATAACACATACTCAAATAATTAGACATATAGTACAAATTCATAAAATCAGCAATATGATTCCATGCTTTTTTCTCCTTGCCTTCTATATATTTATATATTACTTCTTTTTGGTTGTATTCATCTTATTCTCATATCTTTCTGTAAATACATCATTTTAAAAGTGCACAATTTAAACTGACAAGATGCAGACATTAACTTTGAATTCAAGGTCCACAACTAAGACATTTTCTGTGCATCTATAGTCATTTGGGTGACACTGTCAGTAAAAAGAAAAAAAATAACTAATTGCATTCATAAAAAGCAGTTGTTTCCCCTTAACAAATCATGGACTTTTGTTATATTTGCTGTTAATAAATAGTGTTAGGAGGGCACTGCAGGACATAAGAGCTGGATTTTGGAATTGGGTAGAAAAATGAACATTTGAATTCCAAATCCATAACTTCTGATGTATTGATCTCGGGAAAGTGTGTCTCAATATTTTCCCCTGTAGAATGGGAATAATGATACCAAAATAGAATTTTTCTGAGGATTTTATAAGATAACAAAAAGGGAGTATATTCTTATCAACTAATGTTAATTCCATTCTTTTTATACAGAGTGCTTTGAGGCATAAATGTGTCTTAAAAAGAGACTTGGGGTGCCTGGGTGGCTCAGTCGGTTGAGGGCCCCAACTCTTGATTTCAGCTCAGGTCATGATCTCAGGGTTGTGAGATTGAGTCCGGAGTTGGGCTCCGCGCTGAGCTCAAAGTCGGCTTGAGATGGTCTCTCTCCCTCTGCCCCTCCCTCCCTCTCGTGCTCTCTCTAATATAAATAAATAAAATCTTTTTTTTTTTTTAAAAGAGAGAATACTTCAGAAACCATCATATAAACTGGATTACAAATACCACAAAAAGAAGTTATGATAAGGATCCTAGGTTAGCAGAAAATTACATGAAGATTATAGGCTGAACTAGGGGGTAAGGACTGAGTAGGTGGATAGGTGGAGGATCCTGAAACAGTAACAAGAGTATAAGGAAGGAGGTAAGGAAGAGACACACATATAAAAATGCTATTGCAGGGGCACCTGGGTGGCTCAGTCGGTTGAGCGACTGAATCTTGATCTCAGCCCAGGTCTTGATCTCAGGGTCCTCAGTTCAGGCCCTTCACTGGGCTCCACGCTGGGCATGGATCCTACTTTAAAAAAAAAAAAAAAAGAGTGTTATTTAATAATCATGCCCTTCCAAAACTGGGCAGACTTTTATTATTTTTCTTATCATTAGCAGATAATATCTTCATAGTTATTATGTATTATGTCTTCCCCCCACCTGCCTCCCAAAAGCAATAATGTGGTTTCTTTTCAGAGAGCATCTCCATGGTGATTTTATAACAGCCAAGGATGGGCTGCGAGGTAAACTGGAAGGAGAGCTGTGCCACACCTCTCAGAGACTCCACATTCACCCACTGAATCTGATTAGCATGTGGATCCTGAGAAAAAAGAAAGTGTATTTTGTCGCATGCTGGATTTTTTTTTTTTTTTTTTTTACTTCTCAGAAAATGTCAACAAGGAGCTTCCCAATTATTAACATTCTAACCTAGTGATTCAAAACATGAGGATGCCCTCTGATTCCCCAGAGAGAATTGATTACTTATTCTCTGGGTTCACGTGGCTACATACTGTAGCTCTTAGTAGATTTTAAAGTTGCCAGTTTTTACAAGTCTATTTTCTGTGTAGCCTCTGTGAGTTTAGCCAGCTTCTGTGTAACTGAGCTTAGCAGACAGATTGATGTGGGAGCCCAAGTACAATCCTTAGCTCTAACACGTTGGATTCTAAAACACAGGAAATGAAATAATGGCAGGTATCCTGACAGCAGCTTAATTCTCTTGGAAGTCATGATTCATTTCCTTTTGATCATTTTCATTGATCTTTCATTGATCATTTCATCTCCCATTGATTCTCAATGGGAGAATACTATCCACAAGAGGATAGTATTGTGGATAGTATTCTCTTGTGGATAGTATTGTCCCATTGATAAAACATTGTTTTAGACTACCCTTGCCATATTCTTGCTATTTAATCCCTTAACTGCGGATCTGTTTCTCTAAAATAATTCCTCTGGATTTCTGGGAGGTGGGGGTCACTTTCCTGAATAGGTAAAACACTTCTCACTTTTCCTACCCTGACATAAGTAATGAGTAATTTCTGAAGAGGCCCTGGAACCCTTCCCCAATTCTTTTATCCCTCTACTCTAAACACAAAGGGCGACTTTATGACTAACTGTAACCCAAATGTCTTTACTTAATTTTTTTTAAGAAGTACATGGAGAAGAACATAAATAGCCAAAATCAAAGTGACATTAAAAAAGTATAAATAAAATACATTCCTGTATCCTTGATATCTGGAAGAAGATATCTTGGCGTACAGTAGGCTCTTAATATTAAATAATGAATAAATTATGTAATGAGTAAATATTGTATGATGAGTGAATTAAATGATAAGTAAATGAAAACATTATGGATGCTTCCTATTTTCGTTATCAAGAGAGGTATTATCTTAGGTCAACTTCCCCAGAATCAGATTCTGAGACACAAAGAAATGAACCAGGGAGTTATTAAGAAAGTGGCCCCAAGAGAAACCAAAAAGAGAATGGGGGAAAGCAAGACAGGGAAGGAAAGAAGCCAGTCAAGGGGGGAAATTGATTTGGGGCAATGACTTAACCTCAGCCTGGGCTGGCAGGAAGCTGCAGAGCTAAGTTACACTTCAGTTCCTCCAACGTTTAAGAAAGGAAGCTAAGTTTCGATACTCTAACACCAGGCAGTGGCTAGTGATGGGCAATCCCCAAAGTAGTAGTAAACCCCCAGGACTTGCCAAGAAGCCCAAGGACAGGCTTCTTAAATAAAAGTTCATAGGTGCAAGCCGTTAGAAGCAAAGCACAATGAAACTGGGAGTGGGACTAGTAAAAGGGATCCAGGACATGTGGGTAGGGAACTGGCCGTGCGCGCCACAGGTGGGTCTCACGGGACAGGTGAACCTGAAGAGACTTCTTAGAGAATAGAGATGATAGGAGGATATTGCAAACAAAGGAACAATGTTAGTGAAGGCCTGGGGGTGGAGAATCAAGAGAACTTTGGGAACAGTAATAACCCAGCGCTGCTGAAACATACAACAAACAGGAAGTCACGGTGGACACAGTTTGGAAAGGAGGCTTTGTGCATCCTTACCTGTACTTCTTTCAATGCTATTAGTAGGATGCATTTTGCCCTTTCCCGTCCGTACAGGGGGCCACTTTCTCTTTTACCTTGCCGTTGGAAGTGTGGGACAGCCCCTTCTTTAATTCTCCCAAACACAACTGGAATCTTAGTTGTTTGAAGACTTTGTGTATTAGTTAACTACTTCCTCCTTCATCTCTCCGAATTCACTCCTGTATATTCCCATTGACATATTTCTTTATTACCTGAAAATTTCATCATGTTATTGTCTTTCAGTTGTACTTTTTCCATTAGACTTTGTCCATGCCACTGTAGAGCAGTTACTATGGTGCATTATACATATTTTCCTTTGGGGTCCCTGATCAGTTTCCTGCTTATGAATTTTGCATTGCTTATTCACCTTTGTATTGCTACCCTATATCAGTTTACCCAGCATATAATAAGAGTTCAGTACATTTGTTGATTACATTGATTTTTTTCCAGCCATATTAAAATATGAAGACTCTACCAGATATTTACTATGACATTATTCACTGTGGATTTGAAGGACAGATTTCTGTGGAATTATGAATCAATGTTTCTTATAATGTCAAATAGTTTAGGTGATATTGAAATTTTATTACAAAAGTTTAATGTTACACAACATGTATTCACTAAAGAAAATTAAGACAAAACTCCTAAGACAAAAACAAATTCCTTATAAGTCAATTACAGAAACAATATCCAAATGTGGTTCGTGGTTTGGGTGCTTACATCTGTGTGTATATTTTCCCTGTAGACTCACCTTAATAATACTGCATTTTTCCCTTCTTTTAACACATTTCACCTCTTTTAACACAGAGTAAACTAGGTGTTTTTGAATTGTGTCAACACCCTGTGAAATATTTGAGACAGCTATGTAATATTAGATCACAACAGGTTAATTTTATTACCTTTTTTTTTTTAATAAGGGGGCACCCTTCTTGTAAGAGATACGTTCTTAAAAATCTCAGTGTAAAACTTATTCAATTCAGGACTTATCTTGTTAAAAGATGACATGTGTTTTTTTCAATAGCCAAACTGTGGAAAGAGCCAAGATGTTCGACAGATGAATGGATAAAGAAGATGTGGTACATACAATGGAATATTATGCAGCCATCAAAAGGAATGAAATCTTGCCATTTGCAATGACATGGATAGAACTGGAGAGTGTTATGCTGAGCGAAATAAGTCAATCAGAGAAAGACATGTATCATATGACCTCACTGATCTGAGGAACTCTTAATCTCAGGAAACAAACTGAAGGTTGCTAGAGTGGTGGGGGGTGGGAGGGATGGGGTGGCTGGGTGATAGACATTGGGGAGGGTATGTGCTATGGTGAGCACTGTGAATTGTGTAAGACTGTTGAATCACAGATCTGTATCTCTGAAACAAATAATACATTATATGTTTAAAAAAAAAAAGAAGAAGAAGAAGAAAATAGCAGGAGGGAAAGAATGAAGGGGGCGGAAATCGGAGGGGGAGATGAACCATGAGAGACGATGGACTCTGAAAAACAAACTGAGGGTTCTAGACGGGAGGGCGGTGGGAGGATGGGTTCGCCTGGTGATGGGTATTAAAGAGGGCACGTTCTGCGTGGAGCACTGGGTGTTATACACAAACAATGAATCATGGAAAACTACATCAAAAACTAATGATGTAATATATGGTGATTAACATAACATAATAAAAAAACTAGAAAAAATAAAAATAAAAAGTTAAAGTAAATTAAAATAAAAGAATCTTTAAAAAAAATGACATGTGTTTTTTGTGGACTACTTAAAGTCTAGTCCCCATGAGGCCATAGCAAAAATAACTTATAGTACACTCAGTTTCCTGGATTTTTTATTTTATTTTATTTTATTATTTTATTTGTTTTATTTTATTTATTTTAATTTTATTATTTTTGCCAGCTTTAAAACTATGAAAACTGAAAAAAACCCCACATTTTTTTCAGTTAAAAAATATGAGGTGGTTTACACCTGGGTGGCTCAGTTGGTTAAGCATCGGATTCTTGATTTTTTTGGTTAGGTCATGATCTCAGGGTTGTGAGATTGAGCCCCGCATTGGGCTCTGCACTGAGTGTGGAGCCTGCTTGGGATTCTCTCCCAAAAGGAAACCTCTGGCCCTCCCCACTGTGCTCTCTCTCTGTCTCTCTCTCTTGAAAATAAATAAATAAATCTTAAAAAAAATATGAGGAGTTATTTTCATTTACTAAAATTATGAACATAGAGTGAGATTTAAATACATATATATTCATCTCAACACTTCCAAAGCATATAGTTTAAATTCATATGCTTCACAGAAATTTCTAGTGAAATAACAATTAGATAACACAAAATCGCCAAAATAAGACAAAACTTTCGCATAGAATGACAATAATTATCAGTATAAACATAATACTCTTTTCTAGGCAGTGGAGGTACTATCATTTACTCTGGGTTTGGTGGGGTAGGGGCAAATAACCCCCCCTTCCTAATTTTATGACATTTAGAGGTTTGTTTTTGGAGCTAAAACATCTTTCAAATTTTTGATGGCATTTTTTTTTCTCCACTTAGGTGCCCAGTGTCTTTATAGATTTACCTGTATGTATTTTCAAGAAAAAAGGAGAACTTATTGAGTTTAAATAAAGAAAATGGCTTGTTGTCTTAATTGTGTGTTCTAGGAGGGATAAACACTTGAAACAAATGCAGCGAAACTCCTGAAATAGAATTGTGGGACTCCAGGGCTAGTAGTGGGTGGTGATCGCTTTAGGGGAGGGACTTGCAACCTGATATTATACAAGGTAAAATAGACTTTAAATTTCTTTATTTTTTAAAATTTAGTGTTTATTATTTTTGAAAAATCTTATTTATTTGAGAGAGAAAGAGAGCATGAAAGAGACAGAGAGCATGAGCACCACTGGGGGGAAGGGGGAAAGTAAGGAGGGAATGTGGGGGAGGAAGGGGGAAGGGCAGAGGGAGAGGGAGAAGCAGGCTTCCCGCGGAGCAGGGAGCCCAATGTGGGACTCAATCCCAGGACCCTGGGATCATGACCTGAGCTGAAGGCAGACACTTAACCAACTGAACCACCCAGGCGTCCCATAGACCCTAAATTTCTTAAGGTCTGCCCTATTGTCACTGCCCTGTAAAAAGAGCAGGCAAATAAATCGGCTAACGTGTCCTTATTTCTGATCTCTGAGTTACATTTCATCGTTTGCTTTTTCTTTGCTCTTGGCAAATTTGGGCAGAAGTGATGACAACACTCTAGAAGGGCCAAACAAGTATCCAGCTTTTCATCAAGGCAGATACTTCTGGTTAAACCCTCAAATAATTCATTAATGACAAGTGTAGAGTATTTCTATGAATGATAAATGCCAAATGTGAAACTGGAAAACATAAAGTTAAAAAATGTATCTGGATAATGTATGGGTCTTCTCTTAAGAATTTTAATGGCTAGGGACACCTGGATGGCCCAGTCGGTTAAGCGTCTGCCTTCAGCTCAGGTCATGATCTCAGGGTCCTGGGATCGAGTCCCCAGTTTGGCTCCTTGCTCAGAAGGGAGTCTGCTTCTCCCTCTGCCTGCCGCTCCGCCTGCTTCTGCATGCGCGCTCTCTCTCTCTGACAAATAAATAAATAAAATCTTAAAAAAAAAAAAGAATTTTAAATGGCTAAATTTGCGACAACTTTGCCATCAATAACTGCCTGTAAAATTTTCAGGGTGGACTGATGTTATGTCTTCAGGAATTTCGCAGAAGAAAAGGGAAAGATCAATGTATAAATATCAAAAGGCAGATAGGTGGTGGTCACATATGAAGTGAGGCCACCCTAGATGTGCTTCCTGTCCCCCACCCCATTACTTTCCAAGGTACATCTCTTTATATTCTTTGATAGGCTGGGTTCAGGTATGTAGTGGGACAATTTGCCTTAAAAACTTAAGAGGACTTCCAGGAGATAATGAGATCACTGTAGCATTCCGTTAGGGAACCTTATAAAGATGTGTCTGAGTGGACTAGGTAAGCCTTATCAAGGCCCAGATCTGTGAAATAAAGGTATCCTGGCAGGACACTGAAGCATTAACCACTTTTTTGCATTGTCTTTGCTTATTTCCCTTTCCAAGACTATGGCCAATTATTTTGTGTTACTTTATCTCTGGGGTTTTCACTAAATAAGAAACTCTTAGAAGATAATCTCATGATTGCTGTGATCTCATCATGCATCACAAAGGATTTCTTCTGCTGGGCTTTGCCTCTAATATTGCCCTTTTATTGGAAACACTGGGAAATCATTTTACACTGCCAACAGAACAACTTTTTCCCCCTAAAATGCAAATTAGTAATATTATGCCCTCTTTAAAAACTCTTTAATGGTCCATAATTACATACAGGATAAACCCCAAACTCTAGCAAGTTTCTTCTTAAGAAGGTTCTTCACTACCTTGTGCACTTTCCTATGGACACACTTTGCTAGTTTCCATGAAAACACGAGCAATTTCTCACATGAGCCACACACTCTGTCTCTCCGTGTATGTGTGTATGTGCTAAATCCTCTGTCTAGAATGTCTCTCCATGGCTTGCTTTCTGTCAGCTCTGTATCTCCTTCTTCGTGGTGCACTTCAAACTTTCATGAATCCCCAGATGAAATTAGTTGGCACTGCTTTAAATTCCCATAACTCAGGTACATATCTCTATTACAGAATATCATGTTCCCGCATAAATGTTTGCTTTTATGTCACACCACATGTGGCTGTCAGAATCTCAAAGGCACTACTGGTATGTTTTATTCTATGGTTAACTTTCTAATAGTGAGACTGTTACAAGCCCTTAGTAGATGCCAATGCTATTTTAAATATTTAAAAAATGCAAGCACCTTTTGAGTTACTTAATGCTTATAGTCGGTTTCAGATTTTGCATAGAATTTTGCCTCTGCTTGCAACTAAACATATTCTTAGGGAGTAAATTAGGAGAGTTTAATGCTAGCAAGAAAGAGAACTATTCACTGAATCTACCTTGTGATGTTTCTGAAGTAAGCACTCTTTTTTTTTTTTTAAGATTTTATTTATTTATTTGACAGAGAGAGAGACACAGCGAGAGAGGGAACACAAGCAGGGGAGTGGGAGAGGAAGAACCAGGCTTCCTGCTGAGCAGGGAGCCTGATGTGGGACTCGATCCCAGGACCCTGGGATCATGACCTGAGCTGAAGGCAGACGCTTAACGACTGAGCCACCCAGGGGCCCTTTTTTTTTTTTAAGTTTTTTAAGGATATAATTGACATACAGCACTGTATAAGTTTAAGGTATACAGTATCATGATTTGACTTACATATATTATGAAATGTAAGTTCATATTAAGTTTTCTTAACATCATCTCATATAAATACAAAAAAAAAGGAGAAAAATGTTTTTTTCTCATGATGAAAGCTTTTAGGATTTACTTTCTTAACAACTTTCAAATGCACTATGCAGCAGTGTTAATTATTGTCATCATGGTGTACATTACAGTCCTAGTACTCATTTGTCTTCTAACTGGAAGTTTGTACCTTTTGACTGTCTTCCTCCAATTCCCCTCCCCCATCCCTCAGCTCTGGTACCCACAAATCTAATCTCTTTTTCTATGCTTTTTTTCTTTTCTTTTTTTTTTAGATTCGGCATGTAGGTGAGATTATACACTATTTGTCTTTCTCTAACTTATTTCATTTAGCATGATGCGATGCCCTCAGGGTCATCATTAGACACTGTTCCTTAAATGGAGAAAGATGCACCTTTCCAACCAATAGTGTCTGTTGCTGGGTTCCCACTATTGCACATTCCAGATAATAAAAAGGACCAAAATCAGTCATCATCTAGTGTTCAGATGTGAAAATATGTTAAGGAAACCTAACTCAAAATTGCAGTTAGCAGGGGCACCTGGGTGGCTCAGTGGGTTGGGCGTCGGACTATTGATTTCAAGCCAGGGCATGATCTCAGGATTGTGAGATGGAGCCTTGTGTCAGGCTCTATGCTGGGTGTGGAGCCTGCTTAAGATTCTGTCTCTCCCTCTGTTCCCCCTCCCCTTAAATAAATAAATAAATCTTTTTAAAAAATTGTAGTGGTGGGACACCCAAGTGGTTCAGTCGGTTAAGCGTCTGCCTCCAGCTCAGGTCATGATCCCAGGGTCCAGGGAACCTGTTTCTCCCTCTCCCTCTGCTGCTCCCCTTGCTTGTACTCTCTCTCTGTCAAATAAATTAATAAATAAAATCTTTAAAAAATAAAAATAAATAAATTAATTAATTAAATTAAAAAGGCCCAACTTCCCCCTTTCCTCTAGAAAATGAGGCTGTTCTCCTTTGTTCTCTGGACTTGCCTATGGTTCACCATATTTTGCTTGTGTCGAATTGTATGTAACTCCTCTGCTATTCTTGAATAAACTCAATTTTGCTGGCTGAATTGCTTACCTTTTTCTTTTACAAGGTTGGCAGAGGGTATGGCCAACTTAAGGAGGCACTGACTTGTGTTTTCTTCTTGTTATATTTTCACTCACCTCTTTCTAAAAAGACAGCCTTGTATTGTGTATTTCTTTACTTTGAAGATTTTGGCCAAACCTAAAGAAAATTGATCCCACTTAGTTGACCAAGACTATGCCTTTATGCCTTTAACGTAAGACTTCTCTACATCACAGATAAGAAGCAGTTTCAGATTGGTGATCATGTATGTTAATCCTTATGAAAAGCAACAACAAAAATCTACTTCTCTTTATGCTTTCCCATTACTGATCCTTTGGCTTTTCTTTGCCCCTTGTCATAACACTCCCTCCAAGATGTGACTCTGAAATGGAGCTTACATTTAGAACATCTTTATTAATTAAAACACAGAATATAAATCATACCAGCAGTGGGGCATATCTGGAAGTCAAATGTTTTCTAAGACCTTATTAACACATTGTCATTTGGATGCCTTAAATCTAACATCAATTAGAGGAAATCCAGCATGAGGAGTTTCGAAAACACAAGGTAATTACTATAAATGTTTAAGTTTGTTGAATGAGGAAAAATTTGCATAACACTTCCTTTGAATAAGATGAATTAAGTTTATATTTACACATATACATGTAATCTGACCTGATTTGGTAGAGACAATCATAATCGTTAAATATTTGAATAGCTACTCCTCTGACAAATAAATATATATCTACCTTGAAGCTCACTAAATTGACTTCCCTATGTGAGAATTCTCTAGATTGCCAATTAGCAACTAAAATTTGTAGTATCTACCCTTAGAATTTTCTGTCTGGGGCTCATGTTTGAAATTATGGTTTATTTTCTTTTTCCATGGAATTATAATACTCTGAGAATGATTGTTTTAATCTTATTTATACTTGCCTCTGATTGTAATTCAGTTGCATCTGACTGAGACTATGATTGCTTATTGCTTTGAGATGTCCCCCCAGAACGTCCAAAGTGAAATTTCTGGAGTAACCATTGTGTGTGTATGTGTGCGTGTGCACACGTGCATGTGTGTATCTCTCAAACACACTCTCTAAATTTGGTAAGTTATCTAGATGTCTGAATGTGAAATTTAAATGTGAAATAGTAACAATAACAGAAATATGTATGTACCCCAAAACACAGATACACACAAGGTTTTTAGGATAAATTCAATGAATAAGAATGTTATGTCTATAAGGAATGACAAACAGTTGCTTCGGATTCTCAGGTTGGGTTTTTCCTCAGGCAAAATTGGTGTCACACTTCCAACATATGGTAAATCCCCCTTTTTCTATTCACATACATTCCAGCATACACTTTTTTAAAAGATTTTATTTATTTCAGAGAGAAAGAGAAAGCGGGGCACGCACATGCAAGCATGAGTGGGGGGAGGGGTAGAGGGAGAAGCAGACTCCCCGCTGAGCAGAGAGCCAGAGGCTGGGCTCCATCCTAGGACCCTGGGATCATGACCTGAGCTGAAGGTAGACGCTTAACTGACTGAGCCACCCAGGCACCCCTCCATTGTACATTTTTTTCATCCCGTAAGACAGAGATATATTTCATTATGAAGTATGAAAGTATAATGTTGGGATAAGGCCTCCTCATAGTTACTAATAAAGAGGTCCAAACAAACACTCTTAATTTCAAGATCATTGCTCTAGTCTAAAATGCATCTTGGAGTTCACTTTATGGTAAATATTTTCAAAAGAGCAGTGACTTCCTTTATGAAATCAAGAGAATGAGTCTGGTAATTATCAAAATGAAATATAAAGAAGACATAAGTCCAAGTCTGTGTATTTGTGAATATATTGCAATAATGTTATTAATAGATACTGTGTGCTTTTATTTCAATATATTCATGTATTTAATATACAAAGACATTTTATATACAGTTACTCTTGTCTACATTGAAAAATGATTGAAAAGTACATAGGCAATATATACTATTAAAAAGTAATAGGTAATGGGCGCCTGGGTGGCTCGGTTGGTTAAGCGACTGCCTTCGGCTCGGGTCATGGTCCTGGAGTCCCGGGATCGAGTCCCACATCGGGCTCCCTGCTCAGCGGGGAGTCTCCTTCTCCCTCTGACCCCCTTCCCTCTCGTGCTCTCTCTCTCTCATTCTCTCCCTCTCAAATAAACAAATAAAATCTTAAAAAAAAAAAGTAATAGGTAATAAATGCTCATGAAGGGTCAAAATAAGAAAGAAAAAGATGAAATAAGGTTTCCCATCTTAGTGAAAACATATTCTCAGTTCCAAAGTTAATTTTGAAGTGTAACTTCTGTTTTGTCCTCCCCACCTTTCTTGCTTCACTTTCTTTAAAGTGCAGGTGGTATTTGTAATTTTTAATATTAAAATGTGAAACTTCTGGGAAAAACCTTAACCATTTTGCAAATTTTGACTATCATTTCTTTGCATAACATTCAGTGTTAGGGTAGAGGCTAAAGGGCTTAGAGAAATCTGCCAGGAACTTACTACGAGTCACATAACAAATGAGAACTTGTCCTTCCCTCTGTGGAACCTGCTCTTGATGAGAATTCTACCCATAACCTCAGCAGGCAGATATTTCATGCAGTAGATGGTAAGCAATGGTCATCTGTTTTCTCCCCTCAGACCTCTCTTTGTGTGAAGACCCACAGAGTATGTACCTGCGGTGGGGCTCTGTCAGGGCTAGCAGGCTCACAGTGTTCTCTTCGGAGTTACTGTTACTGAAAATAAGAAGGTGTCTGTAAACTTGTTTTGATTTTGGCATCAAAGTTTTTCTAGCAAGTTATAAAAATTTCCAGAATCTTTTTGCCGGCAGAGGCAGACTTAGTCTTTCAGGCAGAGCGTGACTGGGAATGAATGCACGGTGCTGGGCAAAGTTTGCAGTAAATGCAATCCGTTTGCATAAATAAAGTCCTCCTTTTGTTGTAGCCCTAAGGAAACCACATTTACTCACCTCATCTTTTCAATATTAGTATGTTAAGGTTGTGATTTGTGTGTAGAATTTTCCTTCCTTTCTTTGTAAAGCAGTTACAGTGCAAAGGCTCTAGAGCCTCAAAGCTGGTGTTTGGATCCTAGTTCTTACCAGAAGGATGACCTTGACTAGGTTACTTAAATTCCCTGTGTTTCTCTTTCTTTGTCCATAAATGAGAATGATAATAACAATACTTTGTAAGCTTGTTGTGGGGATTAAATAAATTAATATATTTAAAGTGATTAGTACACAGAAATCCCCAAAATGTGGAGGTGTGAGGAAACCAGAGATAAGGCGTGTGGGGTGGAGGACCACCCTGTCCTAGGCGTGTGGGGTGGGTGTCTCTATGATTATCACCCGTGACCAACAAAGAATAACCAGACCCTAAAAAGGAAGTAAGCCATTGACGGGTTATCAGTAGAGATGTTAAAAGGAATTAAGTTCCCTGGTTAGCTTTCTATAAAAGACCAGCCCTAAAGGCCCTCGTGGGCATCCCTGTCAGAGGGGTTTTTCTGTATCTTCACTTAATAAACTTCTATCACTTAAAAAAAAAAGTGATTGGTACAGCACCTGACACATAGAAAACCTTGGATAAGTCCCTATTGAGACGTAGTATCACGCACACACGCACACACACCCAAAGTTCGAGTTGTGAAGAACATTACTGTGAACAACGAGTGATTCGTGTCAGTCAATTAGCACCTGTACTGGCCCCTCTCCAAAATGATTTCCCTGGGATTAGTAATCTAGAAAGAACTTAAAAAAGGAGATATCACAAGTTCCATATAAAGATACAATAGGGAAAAAAAAGGCAAAGAATTGGGGAAAAATGATGTGCAAATCTTTATCAGCTGCAAGTAACAGAATGCCTAACTAACAGAGACTTAGAAATATCAAACATTTCTCTCTTCTGTCACAAATTCTGAGGAAGGTGGTACTGGCGCGGGTTCAGCAGCTTATCAATGCCATCAAGGGTTTCTTTCATTCTTTCTGCTCTGCCACTCGGTGGGTCAGTATTGTTTGCCTTTTTAGTGACAACTTGCCTTCTGCAGTACCAAATGTTATTTATTCCCAATCATATCTCAATCTTAAACAAAGGAGTCAGCAGAAAAAGAGTTCTTCTCCTGAATCTCCTGAATCTCTCTCTCTCTCTCTCTCTTTTTTTCTACCAAGGAGCAAAATCATTCCAGATGCTGTGCCAGGAGGCATCCCTGTATAGGTCCTTAGTCAGATTTGGTTCTTGTATCTCATTGCTAGATCAAAGTAGTGATCTGTGGTGTGTCCTTCATATATTCTCCTCTATGGCAGAAATATTCATAATTCCAGTGAGTAAGGAAAGGGTGAAGGTATAGGCAGGGAGAGATAGGGGGCCCTTAGCTGGGCTTTGAAACTATTCCTGGAAGGCAGAAGGGGTAAGCCAGAGTGAATAAGAATAGACCAGACCACCCGGCCCTGGATGTTAGAGAGTGTTTTTCTTTGGTGGCTACATTGTAATCACAGAAAATGACCAGACCTCAAAGAAGTAAGTCATTAAGGATGCTATCAATAGTCCTTGCTCGAAGTGGCATAAGAATCTCAAGGCCACAAGTTTCCTGGTCAAGTTCTCGATAGAAGGCTGCCACTAAAATCCCATACTGCCAACCCATTCGGGACCCCTCTAATTCTAGAAAGCTTTATCTTTCCTGCTCTCACCTTCACTTAATAAACTTTAACTTCACTTCACCCTCTTATGTCCCTGAGATTCATTCGTTGACTCTGTGAGTCAACCTTCAATCCTCCCGACCCAGCAATCCTTCAATACCACTTCTAGAAGTGTTGGTGTCTATTGGCTCTCAGATGAATTCAGCTCTAAAAATTTCCCTCAGTATCAGAGAAACTTTTCATCCAAGTTCCCCCTTCTCTGTAAGGGCAGCTTGGTTTCCCATAATGGGTGCTGTGGTGGTATAAAGACCTGGATCCCTAGCCTTAAGATGGGAGAATTCTAAAAGCCCATCGCAGCACCAAAGCTCTCTATGGGCTGAAATTTTTATTGGGATCCGTTGCAGCTCAACTCCTTCCCTGTACAATCCAGATTCTTTTATCCTCCACTGGTGTTTTTCTTTAAAGCTCTCCTTAGTCAAACCCCCTACACACAGATCTCCATCTCAGAGTCTATGTTCTGGGGAACCTGACCCCATGGACACCACCCACTGTCAGAGGGAACTGAGATAATGTGATTGGCTTAACAAGTATGATTCATCCAAAAGCACCCCGAGGCCAGAGCAAAACACAAGTTCCTGTTTTCCTAGTTGCTCTCACTGCCAGGAGTATTCTTCCCTCAGAAAGCTGTGTAGCTAACTCCCTTGCCTCCTTCAAACCTTTGCTCCAATGTCATTGCCTCAATAAGGTTGAACCTAAATCTACCTACTATTCCAGTCCTTCTCTTGCCATCTCCTTGATGTTCTGGATCCTCTCATCCATCTCTACAGTTTTTATTTTCCATAACACTTATCACCTTCCAATTTCTTACATTTTGCTTATCTATGCTGCTGATTTTATGCCTGTACATATGTTGTTTGATTCTATTACATGTATTGTATCTCTCTCCCGTTAAAATGTAAGCTCCACAAGGGTAGCTGTTTCTTACTATTTTCATTCACTGATATAGCCTGACCATCTAGAAGAGGTTTTTGGCACATACAGGCACTCAGGACTGGTGGTCTGAACTAAGGCAGCATGGCAGTGTGGATAAAAGTGGATCAATGAGTCATTCACGTGGTAGGTCAACACAGGTCTGATATCAACAGTAACGAGTAGAATGTGGGAGATGGGACAGGGGAGGTGTTAAAGTTGATACTTAGGTAACTTTTTAGTGATGATATTGTCACACACTGAGATGGGGATCTCAGTAAAAGAACCTGGTTTGGAGGTAAATGTTGGAGATTATTGAGGTACCTGTGGGACATTTAGCTAAAGTATGGTAGACAGTGGGATTCACGGGTTAAGGTGTAGATAGGAAGGCATATATTTGGGAATCATAAAAATATGGACGTAAAATTTTAATTTCACAGGATTTTTAATGTGTATAGTGAGAAGAGAAAAGGACTTGCTAGAATCATGATGAAAAACATGATTTAATGTTTGGGAAAAGAAAGTGGAGCTAAGAAAAGATCAACAATTATCTGACAGTGAGAAGGAAATGTGTACATTATGGGGAGGGAGGAATCAAAACTTTAAGTGATGATGGAAGAAAAATGAAACAATAAAAGGAAAGAGGCTGACACCTAAGAAAAGAGAAATAAGAAAAAAGTTGATAGAATGAGGAGGAGGCCAAAGAGGATGAGAATTCTTTTTTATTTATTTGTTTATTTCAAGATTTTATTTATTTGTTTGACAGAGAGAAAGAGAACACAAGTAGGGAGAACAGCAGAGGGAGAAGCAGATTCCCTGCTGAGCAGGGAGCCTGATGCGGGACTCGATCCCAGGACCCTGAGATCATGACCTGAGCCAAAGGCAGATGCTTAACCAACTGAGCCACCCAGGTGCCTGATGAGATTTCTAGAAGACAGTAAAGGGGATGTTATGGTTAAGTATTTCATGTACTTGTTAAATGTATACATAACTTATTTCAAAAGGCAAAAAAGTGTGATTACTACATAAAAACATGGTAGAGGGAATGGATTATTCCCATTGTCCAAGTACTGTTGTGTAGAGGGCCAAGTGTCATGAGATGCTTTGATAACATGAGCCTCATCTAGATCAGAGCTATACATCCTCCATGAAATAGTCCATGGTGGTCTAGTTTACTAAAGATCCCTTCTTAAATACACACACATACACACAAACCCACACAATCACATCAAAAGTTGGCATTTCCCATTGAGCACTGGAATGGCATTTCCCATTCCTAAACTGGAATGTCCAATATGCTCTATTTTATATTAAAATATGGACCAGGGAAATGATTTTGGTTTTCTGTCCAACATAAACTGGAAAGGGGTTTCAATGCAAAGGGCAAGCAACAGACCTATATTGGTCATCAATAGTCTTTTATTCTTCAGAAGATATTTAGATCTCAGTTCCCCATCACCTCCCATACTCACCAAGAAATTTTACAAATGTAAACATTAAATTCTAGACTTTCTCTGTGCCTTGAAGCATAGCCAGTGGCAGATCTTCCCATCCTGTCCTTGCCTGCTTAGAATTTGAGAAATAATTTTATTATGTCAGCAGACTATTTAATACATGCCAATTAAAATGAGGATTGAGGGGCGCCTGGGTGGCTCAGTCGGTTAGGCGTCTGCTTTTGGCTCAGGTCATGGACCCGGAGTCCCAGGATCAAGCCCCAGGATTGGGCCCCGTGTCAGGCTCCCTGCTCAACAGGGAGTCTGCTTTTCCCTCTGCCCCTCACTGCGCTCGTGCTCTCTCTCTCAAATAAACAAATCAAATCTTTAAATAAATAAATAAAATGAGGATCGAGAATTATTTAGGCAGAAAAAAAGTTTCCCACAAAAAGACACTATTTACCACAAAGCAAAATTCCCTTTATTTGACTTGAAACTTTAGCACAAAATGTACTAGAAGAGTTTTATTTTTCCATCAGTGAAATCCCCAAGTATGTATAGAGCCTAAGGTGTTTTTAAAAAACCACGAGTACTGAAATCATAGCTACACCTCTGATGTGCCTGCCATGTTTTGGTAAAATAAGAGAACTGAGAAGGTATAAAGAAATTCTTAACACAGTGAAATAAACTTTTGGAGCACCAGATGTGGACTGACACCAGCAGTTTATCTATGATGAATCAGTTAATAGACATTTATTAAGAGCCCAGTTGTAATTTAGGCACTATTAACAGTATACACTAGGCAGGGAGACTACAAAAATAAGTAAGTTTAACCATCGTCTATTAAAACACTGTATTTTTAATTTGTTGGGTACTGATGATGGATTCTAGGACACTCTGTTTCCGTTTTTTTTTTTTTTTAACCCCACAACTGGAGAATTTATCTGTGTCTGCTTCTTGCCTGTAGCAGTATCGCAGCAGGGTTAGAAGACTGTATGAAAGTCAGTAGAGAAATTGTTTTCATTTCTATCCTTATTTTCTCCAGTTTCTTCCTGCCTCGGTTTTCTCAATATTATCAGTAGTGTTAAGTTGAGCAAAGGATAGACATTAAATATTGCTTTTCAGGAATAAGTGACAAGATCAGTATAATAAAGTACTTTTTAAAAAGATAAAATACCCTTGGATTACCCTCTCAATCAAGTATGGGAACTCAAAGAATCCACCAATTAATTTTTGACTTTCTAAGTTCTTCTCCCCCATTCTTTGATGATATTTCATGGAGAAGAGTCTGTGTGTTTTGTGTTGTGTGTGTTTCTTTTATTTCCTTGAGCTCATATGAAGTCCTCTCCAACTTAGTCTCTTTCCCTCACGTTCACTGACCCTGGTTTTCTTGTTCTTTCTCTGGATATTGTAGGATTCCTTATTATGTACACCATAATTCTAAAAGCTTAAATTCCGAATTGATGACAATAAATAGCAAATTGCCATCAAAGAAAGTCCTGAGTTTTCTAGGATGAAAATTATGTATAATATACTGAAAGAAAAGAAAACCACAGACTCAGATGAGAAATGAGAGCACTTTATGGGATAATAAAGAAATAAAATCTGATAAGAAGTCATGGCAGATTACAGTATATTCAGTACAGGAGGTGGTTCACAGTTTTCTTCCAGGTTTGATACCGAAGAATGAGTTTGTTCAAAGTAAATAGTTTTCCACCTGGATTTAAAAACATAGTTTAAACAATAAATAACTGTGGGTGTGTATATATAAATAAATATGTAGATATACCTAAGCAAACATACAAATATGCAAACATACACAAACACACGCATACATATATGATATATATGTGGATATTATACATATAGGTACATATGTAGTTAATGACCTATCAAGTTATAAAACAAAGATGAGTGATTTTTAAAAATGAGACATGGATAAAAACCACCTATATAGTTGTAAATTCTTTAGAGTTATTTTAAAGAAATAAAATCTTAATGACTATCAGAATACTCATCTGGTGCACATAGCCATTCAAACCCTGTGACTTAACCACAGACTTCTCTTTGCTTCATCCATTGTATCTTTTTTAGGTTTTCACTTTAGCACCAGATGTGTTTTCAACGGTTTCAATGTTCTCGATATTTGTAATTTTCTTACCTTTTCCTAGATTTATTTGTCTCACTGGGAAACTGAAACACTGTGGATGTTGTAAGAAGCAAGGGCATATTCATCTGGAAAATAAAGGGAAAGTTCACCCTTCTTAAATCTCGAACTTTCTATAGCCAGATTAAGACATAATCTTTCCAATAATGTTACAAGACAGTCAATCACTCACTTCTTGACAGACTTTGACGTTCAACGAGTTAACTAACAGCATTGACCTTCCAGGGAAAATTTTTATGGTCTTTACAACATCTTAGTAATTGTTTTGGAAAACCTAATCTATCATGACTTTCCTATAACATTTCAGAATATTGCCTGCTCCCCTTCTCAAATCAAAGTCCATCAAGGTTGCATGAAATGGTTAAGTCTTGGCATTAACACAACAAAAGTAACAACGGAGAGAGCTTGAGGCATTAACACAACAAAAGTAACAACAGAGAGAGCTTGAGGCTCAGCATGGTTTGTATTTCAAGTTAAAGGGGAGATCTCTCACACTGTAGCAAGAGGATTCCAGGAGTTGAAAAACTCTGGTAAGTGGAAAATGACCCAGTCAGAAGATATATCAGGGAGGAAAAAATATCAGTATATAAAGTAAAACCAGCCATCATTTAGTCTTTGATGATGGAGGATGATTTTGGAAAATTTAGTGGCTCAGGGAGTCTTAGATATAGACATAATGTTCCATAGCTTTAGGGCATGGGCTTTGCTTGCCTACCTTTTTCATAATAATCATAGATCATAACTGGGGCTGGCTGAATGTTGGATACAAAGTTGGTTTGCTCAACAGAGAAAGTAAAATGGCTTGCTGTACCAAAAACCTGGTAAAGATAGAAAGTATAAATATATCAGGTCTGCATCACACAAAGACACAGATTATAAATACATTAGGTATAAATACAAATATAAATTTGCAGGTCTGCAAAAAGAAAACCACAGAGCAAATTATCTCCAGAAGTTCATGATTTACCCAATTAAAGAGATCTAGGGTATCAGGATCTTGTATAATGGCAAGTAATGACAAAATAATGAGTTTGGTGACGTTAAATTATATGAAATTTTAAGTTCCATTGCTTATACTGAGGTGCAAGAAATCTAGTCGAGCATTAGGGTAACGTAGGCATTTATGTGAATGGTAATGATGTACATATAGAAGGGATGACTCTAAAACTCATAGCAGCCTTTGTTGGAGTTCAGGTCAAACTATAAAAGGATTATATGTCTGCTCTGTGGCCATACTATGTTAGATGCTGTGAGGAATGAAAAACAGGGAAATGCTATTTCTGACTTGAGAGTCACCTAGTAAAGTAGCCAAGGCATATATGAGATAAAGTTAGAGTCAACAGGGAGAAGATAGATTGTCAGTGGGACTGAAGAACACTGATCATCTTTAGTGTCCTGTATTTTTTGACAAATCTTCTCATATATACAGTTGACGTTCAAACAATGCAGGGGTTTAGGGCACCAACCCCTGTGCAGTTGAAATCTGCATATAAATTTTGACTTCCCCAAAAGTTAGCTACTAACAGCTTACTGTTGACCAGAAGCCTTACCGATAACATAAACAACACATATTTTGTAGGGTATATGTATTATATCCTGCATTCTTACAATAAAGCAAGCTAAAGAAAATGTTATTAAGAAAAATCATAAGGAAGAGAGAATATATGTCAATCCAGTATTGTACTGCGTTCATTAAAAAAAATCCTGTGTGAGTGGACCCATACAGTTCAAACCTGTGTCGTTCAAGGGTCAACTGGATATATATTCATTTACATGTGAATAAGATACAAGCATCCAATTACCTTCAGAAAAGAAGAGAAAGCCATGGAAGAAAAAACAGTTATTGCTCAACTTACAGTTTCCAAGTAGAAAAGAACGTGGTCATTCTTGACTTCAGTCTTCATCACTTGGCCATTGTTTTCAAGCTTTATAGAAATTGGCAGGGAGGGATGGAGAATAAATATTAAAGAATACCTTCCAGTATTGAATGTTTCATGCTTTTTACTTAACCGATTGCCATGAATCTATAGTATGGATGTTCCCTGTGCCATGGTATTTTTATAAACACAAGTAGGGACTAAATAAAGAAATAAATTATGGACTGTGGGAAAAATGACTGCCAATTGCTACAAATTAAGAACACTGTCTCTCCAGCATTATGGCAAAAATAAACATGAACTCTGAATACATTTGTTTAAAGGAAGAACTGCATGACTTTATTTGGCTAACGAATTATTTTTATCTACACACTATTGCTTTTTCTGTGCTGAAAGTGTAGACCTCTATTATTTACCTCCTCAATGGATGCCATGACTGGAGTAAATCCTGACAGCATTTTTACATCAACGAGGACCATATTGGAGTTATTGCGAATTCCAGTATACCTGAAATTTAAAAACAAACACAAGTTTAGACAACAGTCTAGAAAAGTGACCTATCTTATGGCAAGGATGGTGGATACATAGATACCAACTGGCTATATGTCTGGAGCAAAAGCAAAAAGCTCTTGAAGAGGGAACACTTGAAGAAAGTCACGCTTAAACATCTGAGAATGGGCACAACTAGAGTGTGACAATAGACACATAAGTTGGAATAAAGAGTGAATTATCCGGACCTGGAATCTCCCCAATCTCTTTCAAGCTTGCCTGAGGCCTCAAAGTCCTAGCTTATAAACAAAGCTGATAAATTTATATCACATATACCTATGTTAGCCTTAGATTTGCAAAATACTTAAAGGATATCTTTGTTTAGAAAGCAAGATGTTGGCAGAATCTTAGTGTAGGCATGTCCCCAAGCCATGTAGATTACGTCCCTAACTCTGCACAGCATTGTTGGGACTCAAAGTTGAGAGTTCCATGGTGTATGTAGTTCTTATCTTAGCTCTGATGTTTAAGAGATTTTCATTTGGAAATCCTAAGACAAATCCCCCAAATGAGTTTTATTCAGTGTTTCCCCACATATTAACGAGGGCTAAAACTCTCTGGCACCTATAACTTATATTTTAATTCAAGAGAATTATTTTGTCTACTCCAAAAAATAAAAATCTAAAATTTTACTCTACACAGTTGTAGAATAAGCATCCCTAGTTTTCTGATGCTGGCCCACCTGTGCCTGTCTTTAAGAGGAAAAATAGTATCTCCGTCGTCCAAATCTGACAGTACTTTCATACACACAAAACAATGGAGGTATTGCTGGACGGTGAGGCAGAAGCTTTCAAATTTGTACTTGCCTACAGTATAAATCTTAATTTTGTAAGAACTAAACTGTGACATATACCCAGAGAGCTAGAAAGAGACTATGTTATAGAAATATCATCACCAACATATGAACTCATCGGGGTTACCATCATAATATTGATTTTGCTACTGTTTAAAACAATTATTTTTTTCATCTATTACCCTCTTTCTAACTCAGGAGTTGATATCAAAATGGGACACTTACTTGAGGGCTACCGTCAGATCAAATTTACTCTGGAATGTATCTGAAGAGTTTTTCTTGATTATTTCTAAGGAAAGGGAAAATCCAGATGCTTTTTCAGATAGTAGTATATTATACCTCAGGGTACCCTAGAAAGAATAGCATATCAGAAGACAACCCATTCATTTATCCTGTAGTAAGAACTGAAGGACTTATTTTTTCTTTATTTTCATTATTATTGCACTTTATTTTACATCTTTACCATCAGGGATGAGGTAAAATGTAATTGTTCGGTTTTCAGAAGATGCAAGAATCTTTACATAAACAAATAATCTTGACATGATGGAGATATCAGAATGCTTTCTAACTGTGACATTCTTCAAGAAACTCCTCAGTTATCCAGCTATGCTTAAGAGTAAGTATCTCTTCGTAAAATAACTTGCATTTTCAGCTATTGATTAGAAAATATCAATGAGACAAAGAACAGAGATAATAATGGAAATACACAATGGTAAAATAACACTCCATCTATAACTGAAAGGATAGCCTACCTCTTTAACTGGCAAATACTTGTCTCTGTTTCAGGTAGATTTCTATTACCTGGATAAATGCACAACCTTGTCCTTCCACATCTACTGTGTATTGTCCACGTGCTTTTGTTAGTTCGGACCGCTGGACCAGTAAGCGATTGTCATTGTTAACCTGGAAAATCTCATTGGATTCTTCACTGCTAAAGGTGACAGTGTTTTGATCATCCGAGAAGGTGAACTTCATGTAGTGGGTTATGGCAAGAAGACAGACGGCAGTATCCTGCAAAGAACAGTAGAAGCAAAGATCTAAGCTTGTTACGATGAAATATAAGTCATCATTTGACCATGAACTTTAAGTCAGTCCATAAAAATATTTCTAAGTCAACAGAACACCAAGAAGCAAATCCTAAACAATAGGAAAATACATTTGCTTCTGCAATTGTTGTCATTTAGTCTCCCTCAACAAATCTTAGATTTCAGTAGTCTAAAGGATTTTACAAAGTGTAATCTCTGATGTTGAAAATAGTGCCCAATCTTTCCTAAAAATAGACCTAATGTAATATTGTTTATATAACATTATTATCATATAATAATATTTCCATTATGTCAATTTGCTAAGTATTTTGGCTGCCTTGGATAATGCTTATGCCCATCGATCTTTGAGGAAAGGAGTCAGAATCAGAAAAGGATGTTGGCAGATTCACTAACATATGGTTTTATTCAGAAACTAAGGCTACAGCAAAGAAAGTAAGGAGGGAAGTAAAGATTTCCTTTGTGGGAATGAAACTGCATTTCTTTGAATTTTAATTTTTTTCCTGTTAAGACATAAACCACTATTCTTTTTATACCCATTTCTTCTGTTACTCATTCCTTTCATTTGTGTTTCCCAAAGTACACACCAGAGAAATACAGAGAAATCTTTTTTCTTGGTTGGTTGATACATAGTATCATAGTATCATTGGATATTGGACTTATCATCAAGACTCTATGACAACAGTCTCTTCTAGACCTATATGCTACTTCTGTGTAAGTGGAGGTATAAATAAGTCATAAATTCCTTGAAAAGAGGCTTAGTGTATTCAATTGTGTATAGAGAATTCTTACTACTGTCTGTTACACAAGAATGGCCCAACAAATAGCTGTTGACTAAACAATAGGACACATAATATCAAATATTCTTCATCTCAGGAGGCATTTTCTATGATTACCTTTGCTATCTAGATTATTGAAGAGTAGCATTACACATATTGTTATTAATATCGGGACCACATCAATTACCTGAGTGGAAGAGAAGCCCCCGTGGGAGTTCATCTGTTGGGCAAGCCACTGCACAATCTTAGTCGCATAGGTGAGGTCAGGAGTTTTCTTGGAAAGCACAGCCAACAGCACGTAACAAGTCTTCTCGGTCTCAGCAGAAGGTGCGTGAGGAATAAAGGATGGAGATGCTTCTGTCTTGGGTTTCTTTGCTCTTTCCCAATGTATTACATTATCTGAGGAAAAGGAAGAACTTTCACACAGTCCCTATAAACACCAGGAATTACACATAAGAACAGTGCAAATTCCATTCCTGGCCTATGCTGTGGGCTGGGTGTGTCTCCTCAAATTCACAGATTCAAGTCCTAATCTCCATCCAGTACCTCAGAATGTGAGCTACTATATTTGGAGGTAGGGCCTTTAAAGGGGTGATTCCATTAAAATGAAGCTGTTAGGCTGGGTCTATGACTGTTGTTCCAATAAGAAAAGGAAATTTGGATACACAGAAGGGACACCAGATAGGCAGGCACACAGAGGAAAGCCCATATGAAGACAGAGGGAGAAGACACCCAACTTTAAGCCAAGAAGAAAGACTTTAGAAGAAACCACACTGGTTGACACCTCAATCTTGGACTTCTAGCCTCTGGAACCATGAGAAAATAAATTTCTGTTGTTTAAGCCACCTAGTCGGTGGTATTTAGCTATGGTGGCCCTAGCACACTAATATGGCCTCCCATAGCAACCTCCTAACGTTAAAAATGGTACGTGGTCTATGGCATGGTCATCATGCTTGATTTCCTTTACTTCACTCATTTGGAAGGGAACTAGCAGAAAGGAGAAAGAGGGAAGTAGAAAATATATAATGTTCTTTAAAGATAAAGGGGCCACTGAGAAATTCCTTAAGAGAAATAGAAGCATACTAGTGAAGACAGGGTTCCCATATGATTGCGAAGTAAGTTTCATTGCTTTATTCTCAAGGTCATCCCCATTAGTAAAAGTGAATAATACTTGTTTTGGTAGCAGACTGATCCAGGATCTGGAGTAAGGATTCCACTTGCTTCTCTCTTTCAGCTAATGCAAAAGCATAAGCTAGAATTGCATGGATGTAGCCATTAGTGACACCATCTTCCAGTGCCTCCTCTAGGCAAAAGAGCCCATTTCGTAGAGCAGGAAACTAGTCAAGAGAAGGATAATATATTTTAAAATAATACCTGAGTACTTTATAAGCTTGCTGAATATTTAAACTAATCATTCTTTAAAATGTATATATCCTTGAGTTATATTTTACATACAAACCTATTCATATACACACATGCACTATACTTTATAAATATTGTTGGAATTTATTTTTAATGGTGATATTAGGATTTGGGAAATAAAATGTAAGTAATATGAAAATAGTAGTTTTATATCTCATCAGTTATATTTTAATTAATAATACATATTTCTTCTATGCAGCAAAGCATATGAATGAATTTATTTTTAGAACCAAGGTATTTTACTCTAATGCCTAAAATAGAGGCTTATATTTCTAAGGATGATTTTTGAGATATACTAATGACAGTGAAAATTCCTGCTATCTTAGTTCAGGAATAGATTTTTGAGTCAGATAATCTGAATTTGAGATTGGGGGTAGCCAACGTGAATCATGCTTAAGTTGAAAATGTTTACACACTGAATCGGTTAGACAAACAGAATATTGGGTTATTTATATACATAGAATAGGGGTTCTTAACCTGAAATTCATGGCTGAACTTCAGGAGACATTTCAATACCCGAAATGGTATGAAAAGCTTGTGTATGTGTGCACTTGTGTATTCTCCCTAGAGAAAAACTCAAAAGAGTGCTCATCACCAGTTTCTACAAATCAAAAAAAACTGTGAGCAGCATTCTCTTAAGGGGTGGTAATGAACTAAACGCTCTCTTGATGTTTCATTCAGTCTGAGAATTTCAGATCACTCTGAATCCATAATTGATTTAATGTGCATTTAAGTAACTGGGACTCAAGGACGATGGGAAGCCATACAGTGAAATTGAGTCCAGCTTCAAGGAAGGCTCCAACAACATATGCAGTGAGTAAAATGTCCTCTTCTTCTCCACCCTAAACAGAAAGGGACAATTAATTGGACAGGACAGTAGACCACAAAAAAAAGAGCTATTCTTCTGGGTGCCTAGGTGGCTCAGTCGTTAGGCATCTGCCTTCGGCTCAGGCCATGATCGCAGGCTCCTGGAATTGAGCCCCACATCGGGCTCCCTGCTCCGCGGGAAGCCTGCTTCTCCCTCTCCCACTCCCCCTGCTTGTGTTCCTGCTCTCACTGTCTCTCTCTGTCAAATAAATGAATAAAATCTTAAAAAAAAAAATTAAAAAAAAAGAGCTATTCTTCTGAAATGAAATGAAGTATGAAAGAAACACTAGAACAAATACACTTATTAAAAAAAAAACCTTAAATGTAATTTTAAAATTAAATGGTTAATAACTTTGCTATTTAAGAATCCATCAAGATTCATTATAGTATTGAAATTAAAAAATACCATTAATCTCAAGTATACTAATGACGTATATAATCTATTGATGTGACCTAGTCTTGGGCATGAATTCCAAGCAATTCATATGATTTTATTTTACTCTATTTGTTGTTACTTTGGAAAAGCAAACAAAGAATTTCTATTGCGGTGGGGCAGAAAGCTTCTGTGCAGCTGCCTGAACCTTCCTGGAAAAGTATCCTAATAGCTAACAATAGTCAGGTTTCATAGATTCTTACGGTGTAAAATCAGAAAAGCATTTTTAAGTTACGCAATTGTAAACTGACAGTGCACAAAAATGCCACGGGGAACTTAAGCCTTAAGTAAACCAGCATCCGCACAAGAGATTCTGATTCAGGCAGGAACAAGATACAGGGAAATGAATGAGTACTCTAATGATACTAATGCAAACAGCATTCAGATGGCATTGGAGATCCACTGATCCGGTAAAAACCTCTCATTTTCTCTATTCAAGCAAAAGGTGACCTCTTTCTTCTTTAGAAAATGAAAATCCAAGGAGCTCAGTTTTCAAGGTGCAAATAACTGTAGAAGGAAACCCTAAAGTAAGATGTGGGGATCCATTTAAATTATACCAAGTTCTATCACCATTCCACTGCAGTATAGGTTTTTATTTTTCCTTTGTTTCTTACTCCTTCCCAACTCAACACACACACACACACACACACACACACAGTGTAACAATTTGAAAACAATTTGCATTAAATTGAATTCCACACAGAGTGGTCATTTGTCCAGATTTTGAAGTGGACTAGCTTTACATTCCAAAATCCAAGAATAGGGGTGGTGATTAAGAAGGATGTAGAGGGAGCGCTGAGACTATTTCAGATGATATTAGGGGATGCTAATGCTAAAGTATCAGAGGGATTGTTTTCAAAGGGAAATACAAAAATTAGGAGAATAAAGGACACAGAGGATGGAATGGAGGTGGAGAGCTATATGCAAAGACAGGAAATCAGAAGGGAAAATGCCTAGTGATTTATCTAAATACGGAAAGGGAAAGGGAAGGCGTGGGTACCATCAAGGACATGGTTCATCTCAGTTGCATTCTGACCTACAGCAAACGAGGCCTTTATGATTTGACTTGAGAAGGTATCGGAAGAGTGTTTCACTGAAATGCTGTAAATTATTAGATATTCTTCCTGAACATCCATAAATAGGAATGAATTCCCTAATCAGGGCCCCAACCCTTGACATATTGTCTGGCTCCAAACATTTATGAATGTTTCCTTTCTAGGTTTCTCTTCTCTTCCTTCTCTCCTGTTTTCAGTTTATCCACTGAAGGAGACTAGTTGTATGGAAGAACTAAAGACAGCAAAGCAACCCACAGATTCATGAGGAGTTAAGTCTAGCTAGGGTTAGCATGCATGCAGTGGAATGATGCTGTTGACCAATACACCATGAGCCTATGACTTCAGCAGACTCAGAAAGGGTAATATTCACAGGAAAAATATTCCTGTTCCAGGTTAGTTAGATCAGAGATAGGAAAGGTAAGGCAATGCAAAGGGGCAAGGAAAGCCTCGTTCTGTTCGTCTCTCACCTCCCAGGCATTGTTGAAAAGCTTGCCATCACTTTTAAAGCAGCCATTTATTTTCTGTTTGCTTGAAAGCCAGATTAAGGTCTCTTTTTGAACTTGTTCGTCAATGTAAACATATTCCTTCATTCTCTCTAGTGTCTTAAAAGTAAGAGCACTGAGCCTGTAATGCAAATCACTAGTTAGGCAAAAGTTAGATAAGAAAGAAATGTCATCTACTCCACGGGTTCATCACCATTGTTCCCTTCGGATAATGGATGCATCTAATTTGGCTAATGCTGACCGTACAGAATCTTTATTGATAGTGCATTTTTCCTTTGGGTCAGTAAAATGTTCCGAATATCAGTATGTAAAAAGAAGAGTGGGTCATTTCAGCATGTTTACAAACAAGATTCTTGTTTTATGGTTCACTGGATTATCTATACATGGAGATGGAATGGGTATAATTTGGTGGGGCCTTCTAGGTTTTTTGTTTCTTGTTTTGTTTGTTTGTTTGTTTTTTAGAGAGGGATGGAGAGAGAGAGAGAGAAGGGTGGGGAGGGGCAGAGGGAGAGGGAGAGCCCAGTGCAGGGCTTGATTTCAAGACCCTGAGATCATGACCTGAGCCAAAATCTAGAGTTAGAGGTTTAACCGACTGAGCCACCCAGGCACCCTTCGGGGCTTCTAGTTTTACTTTCCTCTCCCCTGACTATCCACATGGGTCTCTGAGAAGTGTGGACTAGCCTGTGCCATTTTCAGGGGACTATCAGTAAATGATGAGACTTCTAGGCAAATTGACATGGCACTCCAGGTATATGGTCGCATTAGAATTAGAAGAATCAAACACTTTAGCTTCTCTGATTCATCTCTGTAAATTCACTTTGAAACCCATTTTACTTCCAAATCCCACCATACTCAACTCCCTCAGACCGTCCCAAGCCCTCCTCAGATGACTCCTATACTATTTAAAATAAAATTTTCATCTCTTACCACATGCTTCCTTTCTGATTCCTCTGCCGAAACACACTATATGAACCATCATGGTTTTTGAAAGACAACTGCTTTTGATAACCTAAAGTAAAAAATCATAGGAAATTATCTTTTTAATCTAAGAAAATGAGAAGAAAAAGAATGGCATAGTACAAGCCTCGTGTTTGGGTTTTAGACAGACATAAATTACTAGATTGATCATTTCAATTTTAATTTCTGAAACTCAGGGTCTCTATTCATAGTGAGAAAAACTAAGTCCTACTTTATAGGGTTTTAATGACAAGATATTACATGTGATTATGCCCAGCTCAGTAATAGGTACTTAACCAATCGTTTAATACCGTTTCGTTAAGGTTAATTGACTTCTGTGTTATCTTTCTGAAAAGAAAACCTGAAGAAATTGTACCCTTGGGCCTCTCCTTGAGAACATATTTTACAAGATTTATATACCCTTTTTCTACATACAAATCCAATCACTTCATTGCAATGGAACACCATTGAGCAAACAAATATAGAAGTTAATAAGTGAACTACTTATAGCTACTATTAGAGTAGCAACAAATGAAGTAGCTTGGCAAAATATTCAGATTAAAAAAAACCGGGCTCAGAATTTGAAATGTTATTGTTCTAAGTTATGAAGCTAAATGACTACAAAGATACTGAAGTAAAAAATAAAAAAAGAACAGTGAGGACTCAGAGCACCCCAGTTCAGAGTTCAGATCCACTTTCTCTCCACGAGAATACCTCATAATAATAGCTTTATGACATCGTAGTATTAGTAACAATTGATTTTATTTTCTTTGGGCAGAAATTACTTAAGTGGTCTCACCGTTAGACAAGAAAAAGAAAGCCTTAGATTTAACTTCCTCTGTCAACTGTTTAGTAGATTTCAGATAGTCAAGGACATAGGTGTCAGATGCTAGTAGGGCAATAGTCTGCTCTCCACATCCATAGGGCATTTGGAGAAGATTCTCCAGATTTTGCATTGCAAGTCCTAAAATATCCCCTAAAAATCAGAAAAGCAGAAGGTTACTATTGCTGCTAGTTGGCATCTCAGCATTACTAACTGTGGATAAAAGAGGCATGGTGGAAGCAGGAAATATTTAAAATTGCATTTAAAAGGTGGAGACAAGGAAAGTTCTCATGAGGTAATTCTAAAGAGGAGATAGGCATGAAGGATGAAGTTAAAGGAGTTTCTGGTATGAAAAATATTTCTGACAATCTCATTACCAGAGAGAGGGGGAAGTTAGAAAAGTGTGTGTGTGTTTGCTTGTTATTATTATTGTGCATGAGTTTTCCTGTTACTGAGGAAATTCCCACCATCTTTAACAAGCAGAGTTTATTCTCATTCTTCAAAAGGGAATTTAAGGGGTGCCTAGGTGGCTCAGTCAGTTAAGGGTCTGCCTTCGGCTCAGGTCATGATCCCAGGGTCCTAGGATCGAACCCTGCATCGGGCTCCCTGCTCAGCCGGGAGCCTGCTCCTTCCTCCACCTGCTGCTCCCCCTGCTTGTGCTCTCTGTCAAATGAATAAATACAGTCTTTTTTTAAAAAAAGGGAATTTAATATTTCTGATGAACGAACTATATAATAGAAGCCTTTGCTTTCTAAATGCCATTTATCATCCAGCAAAACAAGTGTTTCCTAGGGACATAGATTTGAAAATGGTACTACTGTAAGCCCTTCAGATCCCACGTGGAAACAAGCATACAGGATGACCTTCAACAGCACTTCCCTCCAACTAATACTTTAGAAAAGTCTCTCCATCCTGTTATTTTAAGGATTATTATTTTTTTAAGATAACCTCAATCAAAATTTTCAAAACATCGTGAAAGACAAAATTTAACCAACTTACCCACGACAGTGAAAAAGGCCCTGGCAGATCCTTCTACTACACTGTTTGGCAGGTCCAAAACTACCTGCTTGGAGGCTTTGGTCCCTAGAAAGAAAATATTGATAAAAAAGATAATGTGATAACTTTCTTTTATAAACAATAACAGCAGATGTGTGGGACAAACGTATTAGGAAATAGGTTCCGTTATTTACTTTTATTTTGCAAGTTGCTTGTTAGAAAAGATGAAACTGACATTTCCGATCTAGTTTAGAATAACAGTACTTTCAGAAAATGATATGTATATGTTTGTATTGGATAATGGCCCTTATTTTCCCCTAGTTTAGTGCCTCAACTACTTATGTATGAAAAAAGTGTAAAAAACTACTGACTATGGCATATAAAACAGCACACACAAAAGGAAAAGCTTGGAGACTCCCACTAAAATCAGATCAGCATCACCAAATGGCCACAAAGCAGGTGATTGAGGGGCAGCGATGTAGCTCTCAGATGCTTTATCCCAAGAGTACAAAGGGCATAATCCTGATCTTCCTCCGTCCAATACTGTGCTGCAATCATGACAAGAAGAGCCAAAAATATATAAGATGGGAAAAATGGGGTGAGGCAGACCAATGTCATAGGTAAACTAAAAAAAAAAAATCTCATAAATAAATATACTTTTTATTAGTCAAAATTATACAATGAAGATAAGACATGAAATGAAGTAATCCTCCACTAGGTACTTAAAAGGGAATCACTGAGATGACTCAGTGGCAAAGAAGCCAATGTAGAAGGAGAGGAAATCAACTGATCCTATTGATAATTTTTCTTTGGGACTAATTTGACCACCTAAAAGGTCTTCTTACCTTTTGTACAGATAAAGAAACTTTGAGTCATTTCTTTTTCAATACCTTCAGGCTGTCAAAGAGTAAACAAAAACAAGCACAAAATAATGAGTCTGGGTCACCTTCCACGTAGGAAACATAATCAAGCATTAGCTCATATAGACATGGCTGGCACACGTTTGTCCCTGTGAGATGATCCATTCATCGCCCCCTTCTGTTTAAGTTTGAAAGTCACTGTACATTATTACCAAGACCCACTTTAGAACCTGTGTTCCCATAGTTCAGACAGAGATAACTTTGATGTCATTGTGGGACACTCTCAACTCCTCTGATCCTGTCTAGCATCTCCAAAGGATAAATGAAAGTGTTTTGCTGAGTATGGACAGGCCAAGAGGCAACGTGAGAAATATGCACTGACGAGTGTTAATTCTTTTTGAGGATGATGAGAACGACATGGCAGTGTGGGACAAGAAGTTTTGTCTCGGATTTGAGAGTCAGTTAGGAAGGGAAGAGCAACAGGCCTACAGGAAACGTGAGCAGGAGTTAGCAAGATATCATCAAGCCTGTTTCAAGTGTTAAGTTTTACTATCCTGGGGTCAGGTATTAAAGAAAGGATGAATTTTTTTTCCTCTAAATTTTTATTTACTTATTTATTTTTTTTATTATGTTATGTTAGCCACCATACATTACATCATTAGTTTTTGATGTAGTGTTCCAGGATTCATTTTTATTGCTGTTTTAATTCATATAAAATGATATATCTTGTGTAAAAGTAACTATAGTCAATTAACTAAGACTGTTCAAAAAGAATGTCTTTTCATATTTAACTTATTTCTTATCTGGAAGAGCTTGACAGTTTTGCATGTACATACCTCTACCAACAGACTTTTGACCACAGTATCTTTCCAGTTTAGATTCTGCTGCTCAGGTCCTTCTTTTGGGCAGGCACTACTTTGTCTGGACTCAGCAACTACAGTGATATTCACTTTACCTGGAAAACATTCCCGAATATAAGTTAAATGATGATTGGCCCCTCCTTTAATGGGAAATGATTAGAGTCTGATGAACCACATCTTGAATTGAATGAACTGAATACTATTATAATATTTATGCTTAGACCAAAATAACGTGCTCTTTCTCTTGCCTGAAGATAATTTGGTACGTTCTGTTTTACCTGCACCTGTTTCAAGATTCCTTATATTAAATAAATATTCGTTATCTAAAAAACAAAACAAACAAACAAAAAGCAGAATCATACCTATAAATACAGGGAACAAACTGATGGTTGCCAGAGGGAAGGGGTTGGGGGGGATGGGCAAAATGGGTAAAGGGGAGAGGGAGATACAGGCCCCCAGTTATGGAATAAATGTCCTGGGAATAAAAGGCACAGCATGGGGAATAGAGTCAGTATATTGTAAGAGCCTTGTGTGGTGACAGATGGCAGCTATACTTGCGGGTAGCACAGCATAACCTACAGAGATATTGAATCACTATTTGTACACCTGAAACTAACGTCACATTGTGAGCCAGCTATACTCAGATAAAGTTTTTAAAAATCAACCAAACAAAAAATAAGTGACTCATTTACTTAATTAAAAAGTAAGAAATTTTAAGGAAAAATAATTTGCAAAGCCAACAGAGCCAGTTCCTTGATAACTGCTTATAAAGGTTACATATGCCAATATGGGCACATAACATCAAATAGCCAGGACCCCTAACTTCTCCCAAGTTTGAACGAACAAAAATAGTAAAATATGACATAGTGGAAAGGGCATTGGATTTAAATTAATGCTAGCAAGGAATCCATTTTTTTTTAACTTCTTGTAAATCATAGGTCATGCAATTAAAACTGATCTTCAGTTTCCTTACTTGTAAAAATTAGAAGACTGAAAACTCCCTGTGAATCATAGGTCATGCAATTAAAACTGATCTTCAGTTTCCTTACTTGTAAAAACTAGATGATTGAAAAAGAGATTTCTTGGGGCGCCTGGGTGGCTCAGTTGTTAAGCGTCTGCCTTCAGCTCAGGTCACGATCCCAGGACGCTGGGATCGAGCCCCACATCGGGCTCCCTGATCAGCAGGAAGCCTGCTTCTCCCTCTCCCACTCCCCCTGCGTGTGTTCCCTCTCTCGCTGTCTCTCTCTCTGTCAAATAAATAAATAAAATCTTAAAAAAAAAGATTTCTTTTGTTTAGTATTACTGTATGTCTATATATATATATATAACCAATTTACTATTCTTGTTTTTGCTTGTCACTGTGTTTTGTCTCATTTGTTTCTTTTTAAGAAAGGCTTTGATTTTCGATTCTTAAAACTATGTCCCCCACTTAAGGCCATAAAACTTGCCACAAAAAATGCCATGCAGTGTTCTATCTTAATTGCCAAGGTAAGATTTTTGAAAACATAGTGTAGTCAGAACAATTGAGAAACAAAATCTATCAGGAAAACTAGTTTTAGTCAGACCAACCTCACAGGTGAACTAAAACAATCTCATAAATAAACTCTTTGCTGCCGCAAATAATACAATGAATAGGGGACATGAAATAAAGGAAATTTTAATGACAATTTTTTACATGAGTGATAATGAGTATCATGCATCTACCACACCTAGCTTTTTCTGTGTACTAGACTCTTTTAAACCTTTCCCTTGTATTTTCAACAGGATACTTTCAAATCTATTTTTTTTATATTACAGATAATATATGCATGAAGACAATACTCTACTCAGTGTTTGATCTCCATCCAAGTGTTCAGTATTTTTGGTATCTCATGATATATTTAGTAAATTCGCAAATCCTGGCAATTTGTGATTGAGGAATAATTTTGGGATGGGTGACACCTGTTCATGATGGTAGGTGAAGGAGCAAATTAGAAGTGAAGGAATTGGGCAACATTAATGAAAATATAACTTTCTCTTAGGATATGATATGTGGATTTGATAGATCATGAAAATTGGCATTTATATCGTATTTCAATCACGTTATGCTTTGATACAAATGAATGGTGGTTTTGCTCTACATAAGCATGAGCTACTGGAAATTAGAATATAAAAATAGGATTTTTAACTGAGAATTTTAAAAAAGGAGAGGGAAAAAATTATGTTTGTATAGAAGATGTAAGGAAAATAAATGAAGGCATTAAAAATAGGCTGGTTTTCCCCTTCACCTACTTCACCCATCCCGAGGATTAAAAGTGTACTTACCATGACGAGGCCTGAATAATATATAGAATTGTTGAATCACTATATTGTGCACCTGAAACTAATATAACACTATATGTTAACTGCACTGGAATTAAAAGTAAAAAAAAAAAAGTCAGAACAAAAAAAAAAAACAAAAAAAAAAAGCCTGGCTTTCCATGAGAGATTGGCATACACGTAGCTGCTTACCCAACATCTTAGGTAATAGAGTCCAGACATAAGTTTTCTTTTCTCCAGCTTGGATAACCTCACTGCCATTGTTTTTAGGGGTGCTGATATTTGCCTCAAAATCCTGAGATGCTTCTAGCTGAACAGAAATCTAAAAAAAAAACCCAAAAAACAGTCATGTAATGAGGGTGGCACTCTAAATTATTTGCTGTTACTACTCCTCTTCCCATCTTGAGAAAATGAACTATTTTAAGTTAGCAAAAATTAAAGATACCAAATGACTTTTCACAAGAAGAAAAATAGACTAGAACACACATCATTATGAAATGACATTGTCAAGGCAGTATTTAAATCTTTGCTGTGCATTAAAGCAACTGTCTTTGTCTAAGGAATATGGAAACAGGTCTTAACACTTTATAGTACCATTTGCCCTTGAGAATAAGAAGAATATGGCAATATTCAAGGAAAATATTGAGAGCTCTTTTGGCTTTGTTAGATTTTGTCTCCAGGTCAAAGGGAACAGCTTACCTCTACACATGTGTTCAGGTAGCTGAAGACATTGACAATCAAATCAGATTGTTCATTTCGAACAACTGAAAAGGGCAAGGTCATTTCAACAAAGAAAGGTTGGGAGATTTCCAGAGTAGCTGTTGATGAAATGCCAAATCCAGCATGACCATTCACACAGAAGCCATCTGCCTGCCACTGGGTTATAGTATCAGGGATGCGGAAGGACAGGTTTGCTGAGCCTGAGGAACTAAGGAGAGATCACTGATGAAATGCATTCTTTGTCTAAACAAGGAAATTTAGTCCAGAGCAAGCAAAAAGGTATTAACTGAAGGTTAAAAGTAAGTTAAAAGGTTTAGACAGAGCATTAGATAACAATCTTGAGAGCTAGATTTCTACGAAATTTATCCTTAAAAATCTCACATTTCTTTAAACACTGCATTATTTTTTAAAAATTGAGGCAGCTTACTTCTGTCTGCATGAGATTAATAAATGAGAAACAATGCTATAGAAAAAAAATAAAATAAACTACGTGGTCAGTACATACAAATGAATAGTATAATGTATTTTACAAATATGGCACTGCTTTATATATCCAGGAGTAAAATTTAAGAGATCACAACAAAAAGAAAATAGAAATAAAGACATGTAGGAGAGAAAACTCAAAAACTCACTTGACACTGACGAGGTCCCATATCCACGTCTCTGGAAAGTTTGTTCTTACCGTTTCTCTTATAGCCTGTTCTACATAGTCAAAATTCTCCTTCATGCCTTCACGAGCTAAAAGAAAAGAGAAATGCTTTCTTTGGAGAGAATAAAGGTATGGGCTTCAATGACACACACTTTTAGCCATTTCTTTAACCACACATGCTTTGCTCCCAGGGCTCATTGCCAATAAATGTACATCTCAACCAAGGCATCAGCATTTTGCTGTTCAAATCTCTGCCATTACAAAAAACAACGACAAACAGACAAAAACAATAATCAGGCTACATTGTTCCTCTACAACCAAATTTAGAGAAAGTGATTTTTATTCACTGAATGGAGTTTCTCATTGGACATCCTGGTGTCTGCCATTTCCACTATGCTAATATTACCTTTCCTGATGTTTCTAGTGTCATTAGTATTACTAATCCTAAAGAACACTTTCTTTCACTTGCTTGGCCTCTAGGCTGTATTTGGCATTCTTAATCACGGTGTTCTTAAAACAGTCACTGTTGTTAACCTCTGTGGCACCATATCCTTCTTGTTCTCTTCTCTTTTGCCATTCTCATTTGAGGATGCAATCTCTCCCTCTTTGACTTGTTCCTAAGAGCTCTGTTTTATTCACTTCTTTATTCACTGTCTCCCCATTGACAGCCTCACACATGGCGCCATTACAATATCTGAGCTGATGTCTGCCCCTTTCCTTCCACCTCTGCGTCTTTTGCCTGGACCTCTCTTCTGAACTCCAGACTTATGCATGTCACACCCTTATGCACATATTTCTTTTCAGATGATTTTTAGGCATCTCAAGTGCAACTCTTCCAAAAGTAGACACATTATATCTTCCCCCTGCTTCTCGTCAGTATTTCCTGTCTCCATGAAAGGTACCAAAATCCACTCACACAAATCAGAAACTTGAGTTGTCCTTGATCCCACACTTTCAACCTGCATTTCCTATCCTAACCAACCTGATGAAAACTGCTGGAAAACAGCTCTCAAATCTATCCATGATTCTCTATTTCCACTGCCTTTTTATGGTAGTCCAAGCACCACTGTCTCTCAACTTAATTACTAGCATTTAGAACATTTCATACAAACAGCCCAAATCCCAACCCCCTTTTCCACAGAGCAGGGTTCTCTTTTAAAACACATATTAGATTGTTGGCTGAAAACTTGTCAATAGTGCATTATTCATGAAAATGAATTCCAAACTCTCTAAGTCTTCATGAACTGTCTTCATGAGCTGTCTATCCCTCTTGCTTCGGCTGCCTTTACCTTGGCTCTGGAGCCACGCTTCTGACATTCTGAACTGCTTTTCTTTTCTTAGCTAGTCTTTCAGAGTACTTCCCTCTCTGCTTGGAATGCCCTCTGTCTCTTTTTGTGGTGCATTATTATTCATCTTTCAGGTCTTGGTATAAATGCTCTTTCCTTTAGGGGGATATAGTAGGCCCTTGAGGAATTTATATCTTCTATTCACATTCTTTCCATGTAATGCACTCTCCCAAGGCTTTTGGAATTACCTGTTTCACTGTAATGCTTCCCTGTTAGACTAAAAGTTCTAGGACAGTAGAGATTAGGCCACTGCATTTACAATGTGTGACCAGTGCCTGGCCTCAATAAATGTTTGTTGAGTGAATTAACAAATGCATAACTGAAGAAAGAAGAGATGAAAATGAATGACTTTGGGTTTCAGTATATTCTATTTAAAGATACTAAAAAGTTGAAATGTTTCTGATAAAGCTTACTGAATATGGTGTCATCGAATAGCAGAAAAGTGGGGAGCTTCAACCTCTTGACTAGGACTCCAAAGTGGTTTCAAACTCGACTTTATAGGGCCTCTTGACTACTCACCAAGTCCACCCCTGTATAAAGTTGTCAGGCCTTTCATTTTTCTCGAGTAGTTTCTGGTGCTCATCTTCAGGATCAGACCCACTTCTATTGATGGACTAATTCAACGTTATGTAGAAGGATTTAAGAGTGCTATTCAAGTATTTTCAGACCTGGAATTCAGCTTTGATTTTAGTTCTGTTTTGCTGATCTTGTTTCATTTTGCTTCTCTGACTAAATTTCTGTTTTGAAAATCTGCCTAGTTACCCCATTCATCTAAGACTGTGGCTGATTTTTGTGCTTATAGCCTTTCCAATAGAAAATGGACTAATATTGGAACATGCTTCTCTGATACCAGCTTTTTGGCTATCTTGGAGTTAAAATACCCTTTGCCTTGAACTGTATATATTATGGTTTATACATAATAAAGGTATAAGGGCCCCATCAGGACACCTCATTCTCCTGTATCACACTCACTTATAACGACTGTCCTCCCACATCCTTCATCGCTACACCTTGCCTGCTTCCTATGCTCTTCTGATATTGTGGTCTACCCAGTAAAAATAAATTTCCTTTCATAGCTGAAGCTAAATCTTTCCTTTAACAAAAACCAAACCAAAACAAAAACCATTTCTGGTCTGACTTATCCTGCTTTATTCACTTGCAAGATTTCTAGATGTAGCCAAAAACATGCTACAATTCACACCTAAATCCCAATTTTTATAGTTTTATCCCAAATACACCCAATTCCATGAATTCTTTTCGCCATCTCTTGGACACAAAATTCTAGGTTACCCACGTGCAGTTCCAGATGGGGCATAACTGTATGCCAGTGCATATTCTTCTGAGGCTGGATACAATGGCCTAGGGACTGGCAGCCTTAGCTCCATTGAACATACTTCTGGTTTCCGGTAATGAAGATTGGTAAAGACTTTCAGACCCATAGCCTTCAAAGAAACAAACAGCAAAAGAAAGTTGCGCATTTCATTCATGCAAGAGCCAAAAAGGCCTATCAACTATATTATAATCATAAGTAGATGATATATACAGGTTTCCTCTGCTAGCAAGGGTCTGGGATTTTAGAAGTCAAGTCACCTCTATTTGATGTATGGAAAGTCTTTAATCTGGAACAAAAATAATAAGCAGTATGATTTATCTAGCATTTATTTGCTAGGATTTGGCTAAGTATTTTAAATCATTCCTCATTTAATTCAAAGGGAAAAATACTTACGAGATAAGCACTATCATCACCTTAATTAACACCAAACACACACACACACACACACACACACACACACACACAATGCAGTCAGTCTTTTGGAGAGTTGGGACTGAAGCTAAAGTCTGTCTAATTATATGCCTCTTTTCTTCTATACGTCTGACCTCAATTATAAAGATCCTTTTGTGGAGGCCTCGGCATATCTAATTGATAGCCTCGGTATAGATGGAGGCTGGACTATATTTTAGCCTCTTGATTTGATGATTTCTGCATAACATTTATTGCAGTAAATTGAAAACTGTCTCATTACTTCAAACGTGAGATTTTTATAACTTCACTGCCACTTGTTTATTTTTTAAAAAAGAGAGAAAAATCAACAAAATTAATATCTCCTTTTTATAAGACAATTTCTGAGTGATCTTTAAACAAATTACGGACACCAATCTCCAAGAATAGGAAGAAAAGTACACAGTTAATAAAACACAGATATGCATTATGAATACTAAAGTTAAAATTGAGATGAAATAATTTTTAAAATCTTAAGTGATCTTACCCTGAGAATATCATAGATGTCTCCATCCCCATAGGGGCTTACAGGTATGTAAAATAAACCATTGTAAAACATATCCCTTTGAGGAATGCAAGGGTCAAGCTTGCCATCATCAAGGTTGAGCCCATGATGGAAATAACCATAGAGTTCTATATTTGGAAGCAGGTTGTACACCTATGAGAAAAATCACATGGTTCCCAATGATAAGCATTCCTTTTATTTTTACAAAATTGGCAAGTTTTGTGCCATTATATATATATATTTTCTTTCTTTCTCTTTTTTTTTTTTTTTACAAACCATTGTGTCGAGGGCTGACTTTCAATAGATCGCAGCGAGGGAGCTGCTCTGCTACCTACGAAACCCCCATCCAGAAGCAGGTGTCTACAATGGTTTAGCAGCAGGTTCCCCACGAACGTGCGTTGCATGACGGGCAAGGGGGCGGCCCCCTTTCCAGCCATGCCCGTTTCCTGGGAGGAGGGGCTCTCCGCACTGGACCCCAGTCCTGTCGCGGGACACGTCACGCCAGGCGGGGCACGCCCGGTGGCCCGCTGGTGGGGATGGCGAGAGACCGGCTATCCGAGGCCAACCGAGGCTTCGTGGCGCTGCCATATCGTTCCGCCTGGGTGGGATTCTGACTTAGAGGCGGTCAGTCATAATCCCACAGATGGAGTTTTGTGCCATTATAATTTGTTCTTTTCTTTAAGAGCATTGCCCTCACATAGGAGACCTGAATAGCCATTTTCCCAAAGACATCCAGAAGGCTAACACACATGAAAAGATGCTCAACAGTACTCATCATCAGGGAAACACTAACCAGACCATGATGAGATACCACCTCACACCTGTCAGAATGGCTAAAATTAACAACACAGGACACAATAGATATTGGTGAGGATGCGGAAAAAGGGGAACCTTCTTGCACTGTTGGTGGGAATGCAAACCGGTTTAGCCACTCTGAAAAACAATATGGAGTTTCCTTGAAAAGTTGAAAATAGAACTACCTTATGATCCAGCAATTGCACTACTATAGGTATTTACCCAAAGGATACAAAAATACAGATTCAAAGGGGTACATGCACCCGGATGTTTATAGCAGCATTATCAACAATAGCCAAACTATGGAAAGAGCCCAGATGCCCACTAACTGATGAATGGATAAAGAAATGTGGTGTATATATATATATACACAATGGAATATTACTCAACCATCACAAAGAATGAAATCTTGCCATTCACAAAGGTGTGGATGGATCTAGAGGGTATTATGCTAAGCGAAACAAGTCAGAGAAAGACAAATACCATATGATTTCACTCATATGTGGAATTTAAGAAATGAAACAGATGAACATATGGGGGGAAGAGAGAGAGGGAGGCAAATCATAAGAGACTCTTAAAGATAGAGAACAAACAGAGTTGATGGAGGGAGGTGGGTGGGTGATGGGCTAGATGGGTAATGGGTATTAAGGAGGGCACTTGTCCTGTTGAGCACTGGGTGTTGTATGTAAATGATGAATCACTGAATTCTACTCCTGAAACAAACATTGCACTCTATGTTAACTAACTAGAATTTAAATAAAAATTTGAAGGAAAAAAAAAAGAGCCATGATATTTAATCTAACACCTTTGAGTCAATTCATCCTTTCCCAGAAGAGGGAAACTTCAATTTTGTTTGAGATGGTCAATGTCATGTTCATAAAATTTTTCAGGTTTGGTTCAGGACTTAGGATAGCATGTGCGCAAGAGACGCCTGAAGATCTATGGATTATTCCGAGGCCTAATTTACACAAGATCCATTGCAATTATAATGCTAGAACCCCCAACTGACTGGTAGCTGTCTGATTTTAATCTTCTTACATATCTTCCCAAAGCAAATATAAAATCAAAGAGAAATAATAATATGCATGATTGTGTCTTTAACATTACTGGGATATAGATAATACCATACCTTCAAATTACTGGTTAGTAAAGAAATAAACACCATATTCCAACACAGCTCTGTACTGCTGCTGAAAATCTGAGGGTATGCAAAGTTGGAGAGGAAAGGTTTAAGGGAGTAGGACAAAAAAGAGACTGGATGGAGAAATGAGAGGAGATACACACCAAATCAACTCCAGATAAAGAAAGTACTACATTCAGTGTCAAAATATGAGTCATAGCTCTTAGATGCAATATATGATACAAGGAAGGGGATTGAAATGAATGGGCCTGGAAGTGGCAGCTCCCAAAAGCATGTTTGATGGGTAATAGTCAGATTATTAGAGCAGGTGTGATGCTCCTTGGAAAGGGAAATAAAAATATGCCCATCTCCACTCCTATTTCCATCATTAACAACTTTTTTTTTTTAAAGAAATTGCATTTCATTAAAATAACAGTAAAAGGCGCTCTACCCAGGAACACTGTCCACAAAAATATTAAGAACTGGAGATAATTAATTCCATACAAAACCAGTATAAGATAAAATAGAAAATACAAATCAGAACATTTTAGCTAATGCAACTTAACTGCTAAAGTAACTAACTAACTGAATATATAAATAAATAAACAGAAAAGCCATCCCAAAACACTTCATATAAATCAAATAATCTTAAACATTCATTTGGGGTATTAAAATAGCACCATGAATTAGAAATTCAATAAAGAAAGGATGGAAGAATGGAAATGAACAAAACCTAGGAAGAAATAAAATGATAATTTATTAAAGTCAGAAAAAGTCAAAATAATATCAGAAATAAACTCCATAAGGAGCTCAAGAAAAAACAAACTGAAAGAAAACTTTAAAAAGCAGCATAAAAATAAAGAAAAAATGACTAAAAATGAGAGAAAAATAAATTAGAATGAGTCATAGGCAAAACAGTTGAACTGGAAAGCCAGCAAAGAAGATCCAGTATATTTATAGAGTTTTTCTAGAAGGAGGAAAATGGAAAAACTAATATTTAAATTTATAATCCAAGACAAATTTTAGAAATAAAAGATGAATTTACACAATGCATGGGTCTACTGAATACCTGGTGAAACTTCTCCCAAACAATAGATTCTGAGAGATTTTACTAGAATAGTTTTACTAAAGCTGTTAGACTTCAAGTATTAAAAAAAAAAAAAAGAAAGAAAGAAAAGCCCTCAAGGCCTTCAGGCCAAAAAAAAAAAAAAAAATTCAAATACTTTTTAAGGGCAAATGAATTAGACATGTCAGAATTCTTGAAAGCAATATTCAAAGTAAGGTAATAGCGGAACATCATTGTCACGAAACTTAAAGAAAGGGGAAACAAGGATTTAAGATATAGATAACTTGTCCTTCCCACAAAAAAGCTTTAGTGAAACAATTGTGAATATGCGAAAATCAGGGAATTCTATACCCATATGACTTTCTGAGGAGTCTAGTATAAAAAAGCTTTCTACAACCAAAAGGTGACTGAGGAAGTGGGCAGAACTTTGTGGATATGAAGAGAAAAGTAGAATGTAAATGTAGTACGTTTTGACAAAGAAGTAAAGATTCAAATTTAAAATGAGAGAAAAGGGAAAAATACAATAAAATTATGGACTGTGGTGTAGGTAACAGGAAGGAGTCAAAGGATACTACTTAAATATGGCTAGATTTAATTATGAGGCAAGAAAAAAGTGAGATTAGAGTATTATGAAAGATATAAATACAATCACTAAAATAAAAATTAAGCCTCAGCTCAATACAAGAAGAAATTTGAAAACGTAGCAAAGAAAAACTCAAAAAGCTAAAGAAATAAAGTAAATTTAAATAATGCACAGTAATGATAACAAAAACATTATGATAGAGTTGATATCTAACATATCACTCATATCAATACAAGTGAATGGACTTAATTCTCCTTAAAAATGGCTTTTTAAAAAAAGCAAAATCCAGCACTATATAGAAAAAACCCCATAAGATACAATATTTCAGAATATTAAAACTAAAGGCCAGGTAAGTGAAATTAATAAGAAAGCAGAGGTTATAATTATCTTGATATCAGAAAAAGTAGAATTAGGGCCAAAAGGCATCAAATAAGATAGAGAAGAGCACTTTCCAAGGCAACCCTTCCATTGTGTAATAAAGGTATAAGAGTTATGAATATCTGTGCCCCAGATAATAGAGCAGCCACTTACACAAAGCAGAAACAACAAAAGATGCAAGGAGAAGCAGACAGAAACACTCTTAATAGGGTAGTTTAACACACTACTCTCAGTACGAGACAGGTCAAGTGTATACAAAAATAAAAACGGAATCTTGCCATTTGCAATGATGTGGATGGAGCGAGAGAGTATTATACTAAGTCAGAGAAAGACATACCATATGATTTCACTCATATGTGGAATTTAAGAAGGGAAAAAGAGAGTGAGAGACAAACCAAGAAACAAACTCTTAACTATAGAGAACAAACTGATGGTTACCAGGGGGAGGTGGGGGATGGGTTAAATAATGATGGGGATTAAGGAGTGCACTTGTGATTAAGCACTGGGTGTTGTATGGAAGTGTTGAATCACTATATCGTATACTTGAAACTAATATTGCACTATATGTTAACTAGCTGGAATTTAAATAAAAACTTGGAAAAAAGTCAGATCTTATGGATATAAAACAAACTGATAAAAGAGACTACATCTTCTGAACTCAAGTGAAGCATTCTCAAAATCTGTTCATATATTTGGGCACACAAAAAAATATCAGTAGTCTCCATAAAATAGAAAGATTACTGATCATGAGGCAATATAACTTGAAATTTAAAAAAATCCCCAAATAGGGAGGCCTGTCTACATATAAATTCTAGAATGTTCCACTAAGTCAAGTTTTCAGTGAAAGGCTAAGTACAAATATTATAGAGTTTCTGAAAAATGAAGAAGTTAACTGCTACAGATCAGAATCTAAGGGATACTTTAAAAATAGAGACCAAAGAAAAATTCATAGGCCTTAACACTTAAACCAATAAAAATAAATAAATGAAAATTACATAAACTACTAAATAAAAAAGCTAAAAATAGCACCAACAAAAAGAGCAATAGTAAAGAAGTAATAAAAAGTAATAAAAGCAAAAATTAATGTAGTACAATACTCCAAAAAACCCCATTACATCAAATTAATCAACCAAAATCTGAGTTTGAAAAAATCAACAAAATAGATAAACCACTCACTAGCAAATTAATAAGGAGAAAAAAAGGAAGAAAGTAAAAATATACAAAATAAAAGTTACACATAAGGAGGAAAAAATTAAGGAAAAGAGGACATTGGATGAAACCTGAACATAGCTGGCAGATTAGATCCAAAGTATTGAATCAATGTTTAATATCCTAAATTTGATAACTGTATTATAATTATGCAGGAGAATATCCTTGCTCTTTGGAAATGAACACTGATATATTAAGGAATAGTACAGCATGAAGTATTCAACCCACTCTCAAATGGTTTAGGAAAAAAATGGGAATGCTATGTACATATATGTGAGGCATATGTGTTTGTGGTGGGGGGGAGACAGAATGAGAAAGAGAAAATAAATGTGGCAAAATGCTAAAAACTGGTGAATGTGGGTAAAGAGTATGTGAGAGTTCTCTGTATAATTCTTACATTTTAAAAAATTATTTAGGGCTCCATGGTCAGCAAGGAGTCTGCCTGAGATTCTGTCCTCTCCCTCTGCCCCCCCTCAAAATAAAATCAATAAATAAAATCTTTTTTAAAAAAGGGGGACAATTGCATGGTTCATTTGGTTAAGTTTCTGGCTCTAAGTTTCCGCTCAGGTTATGATCTCAGGGTTGGGAGATTGAGCCCTGTGTCGGGTTCCGCTCAGTGCAGTCTCTTTGAGATTCTCTCTCCCTCTCCCTCTGCCCCTTCTCCCCCCGCAGCTCTCTCTCTCTTTCTCTCTAAAATAAAATAAATAAAATCTTTAAAATTATTTAAAACTAAAAATTAAACTAACATAATATTAAAAGTACTACAATGAATAATATGAATTGGAATACACTCATTTATATAACATTGCTTGATTTACACTATTAATATGGCTATAGATAATAAACAAGGGCAACCTCTTTTGGCTTTGATATCATATTCAGATTCACTTGAATCTTCTGGTCTGGTGAAGCGCTTCTGAAATTTTCTACTGGAGGACCCTTAATGGTTTTTCTAAGACCTTGCTACCTCCAGTTGTAGGAAGAATGAGCAGAAACTATTTACTCTGATTCCGTGAAACTCTTAGAAAAAAAGTGCATATATATTTTCCACATTTATAGATAAGTTTCTCCTTTATTTGTTGATACTTTTCTAACTGCCTCTGAAATCAGTTAGAAGCTTCTTAGCACCAATAAGAAATTTATATGTATTTAACTTTTACACCGGGAAAAAATATACAGTTTTATGTCATGGTTAATCATTATTAGCATATTGTTATTAATTAATTTTTATAGTTTATATTTAAAACTAGCTGTACTATAGAATGTTAAAAGCAGAAAACAAAATTGCATTTTTCAGGGAGATCTCATTTATAACATATATATGCCTTCAGAAAAGAGATTTAAAAATTGCATCACAAATGTTCATTTCTGCACAATAAGAGTCCATTTTGTGAAATAAAAAAATATGTCTAAGTGTCAAGATAATGAATGATTTTGAGGATTTCCTTCTTTATGTCTTTGTGTATTTTGCACATTTTCTACACTACACAGGTGCTGTGGTCTGAATGTGTCTTACCAAAATATACGTGCTGAAATCCTAATGCCCAGTGATGGAATTAGGGAGGTGGAGCCTTTGGGAGGTGATTGGGTCATGAGGGTGGAGAAAGTAGAGAATGAGATTCATGCCCTTATAAAAGATGTCCCTTCCACCAGGTGAGAATACAAGAAGTCCGCAAACCAGAAGAAGGACCTCACCCTACCATGCTGGCTCCCTGAGCTCAGAATTTCAACCTCCAGAACTGTGAGAAATATTTTTGTTGTTTATAAGCTGCCTAATTTGGGGTGTTTTGTTGTAGCAGCTCAAATAGATTAAAGCAATTGGTATAATTTTAATAAGAAAAATTTTAAATTATTAAATTTGTTGTGAATAGGATCATACCTCTCAATATTTATATGTTCTTATGCTAAAAAATAAAGGGAAAATATCCAACAGTTATTAATGAAAACAATTTTGCTGTCAAACTCGAGACTTGCTGGTCTGGAAATGCTTATGAAAATATAAGCTCTGTTAATAGATAACAACTTTAGATACTGTATCCAAACATATCCTTCAACCAGAGATTTAACTTTAGGTTTCAAGAAAAATGAAGTATGTAACCCATGAAGGAACAAAGGAAGAAAATATTTGATATTCTCAGCATGTTTCATCTCAAATAAAAATATCAGCTGAGGGCGCCTGGGTGGCTCAGTCGTTAAGCGTCTGCCTTCAGCTCAGGTCATGATCCCAGGGTCCCGGGATGGAGTCCCATATGGGGCTCCTTGCTCAGCAGGGAGCCTGCTTCTCCCTCTGTCCCTCACCCTGCTCTCGTGTTCTCTCTCACTCTCAAATAAATTTAAAAAAATCTTTAAAAAAACAAAACAAACAAACAAACAAAACATAAGCTGAAGGGAAGGAATCCGGATGAAAATGAAAAAATCAGAGAGCTTACACTTTCAGCTGACAGCTTGTGTTCTGATTTCAGCAGAAGAACACTTTTATCCACAGCCCGGAGTGCACAGAATGAGTCAGGGGCTGCTTGCAGGTAGAGACTGGTGCTGGAGCCGGGTAACCCCCGCTCCTTAGAGAACTTTATGCTAACCTAAAGTGGAAGAAGAAAAGGAGAGTAAGATAATTTTAAAAATAAGTTGAATAAATACATTTGAATACATTCAAAATAATTTGAATGAACACCATCTTTTCCAAATAAATGTTTATGGATTTCTTTTTTTTAATTTAAAAGATCTTATTTATTTATTCATGAGAGACAGAGAGAGAGAGAGAGAGAGAGAGAGAGAGAGAGAGAGAGAGAGGCAGAGGGAGAAACAGGGTCCCTGAGGAGCAGGGAGCCCAATGCGGGACTCGATCCCAGGACCCCAGGATCATGACCTGAGCCAAAGGCAGATGCTTAACCATCTGAGCCACCCAGGCGCCCTGTTTATAAATTTCTGTACCTGTGTTTCTCCTGCCTGTTCTCACCCTTAACTCTCCCTACAAGGACATCTTCACCATCCTTCTATCATATCAGGATTGGCACTGCTACCAAAAGTTACGCATTCTGCTTGGCGATTCCCCCATCCCTAATAATTTAGTTATACCAACATTTACTCTGAGATCACCATGTAAAGGTGATAGTAATTACATTAGAAGACAACAGGGAGAAAACTGCTCACTGCTCTCTCGCAAAGCAGGCAAGAAACAGAAGCATCACCTTGTTTTTAAAGCACTTGTCAACCTGGAATCTGGCACTGTCAGCCACAATTTCCCCGCTGGGGTGAAGGGTGTAGACCAGCATGACAGCCACGGGAGCCAGATCAGCACTGACGTTCATCGGAAATGAGAAACTGCCATTCCAGGCTGTGTAAATAGGAGATGGCATTAACTGATACAGTGCCCGAAGTTTCCTGGCTCACTGGCTACACTTAGCTAAAAGAGAATGGTTTATGGAAAGGAAGAGCAAATTGGGCTTTATTTTAAAGGCAAATCAATTAAATAATGGGAACTATGTACACAAATAAAAAAGACTGCATCATTTAGGCACTGACAATATTTGGGTTTTGGACATCACTTTTCTATAACGCGCTTGATAACCTGGCGATAATAGAAATAAGGAGAAATCTTTCTTTGAAATAGTTGGAAGGATATCCTGAGCCATACTACTGCTTTGCAGCCACTGGCCATTAACATTAAGTGCTCTTCCTAACCTCCTGACTCTATCCCTATAACATTTCCTTAAAAGGAAAGAAAAATGAAGGCAGAGTCCATAGTAAAAAATGAATGCATTGTGTATGCCTTTGTTTCTGATTTCCTTCTGCCCACTGAGGAAGATAGCTGCTTTCACCATCACCTGTGCAGAACAAAGAAAACAAAATGTGTAACATCATACTATTTCACAGATATTAAAAATGGATAATGAATGGTCTAATGAGAATTCTATTCCAAAGAGACGGTAGCTTCTAAGAACAAGTATAAAAAGTAGACTCTACACAATTTGGAAAAGAACACAGAAACTATGATTAATTGAAAGCCTACTATGTGCTAGAAACTGGGTGAATAATATGCAGTGTACTGTGCAAGGGGGTATACAAAGCTCTGAATTACTTAGATGGTCCGGCTTCGAATAAGCCAAGTCATTTCACTTCTTCACCACTGTTTCCTTATTTATGAGATGGAGATATCAGTTGGGCAGAAAAGTCTAGCTTTTCACTTGCCTTATAAGGACAGAATGGATAAATACGGGGACAGAACCAAAAGAGTGAATTCCTTTTACCGCTTATCAAAATGAGCTTTGCACCTTACTCTCTGGTATCTGCTTAATGTACTCTCCCGAAGGGTCATGAATCCTTGATATGAGTTATAATAGAGTGCTTAAAATAGTAGACTCTGAATAGTAAGTTTTTCAACCTTAGGGAAATTGAAATTGCCTTGGATCTTTTTTATGTGTCTATTTGCCTATGTTTATGTGTTCATTTACTAGTTTCTGTTTGTTCTTAATAGATCCAATAGTATTCCCAACAAAGTGAGAAGGTTGGCTCACTCAGATACCGTGGCATGATTGACATACCCCTTCCAAGCTGCACTGTGCTAAGCAGACAATTAGACAAGACCCAAGGATCCATCAACTGAGGCTTACCAAATAAAAGAAGTTGATATTTGAATCATCCCTATATGCTTCCCCATTTAGGGAGTAATGCACGGTAACAGTCTTCTGTTGATTGCATCTAAGCTGCTTTGGCTCAGGAACAATCTTCAGGAAGCTATTGGTTCGGGAGTAAAAGCGCGAAACTGAGAAATAAGCATCCACATACTCAGGTGTTAGCCAGCTGGAAGGATAGCAGTTCAAAGGTCGAATATATGTGGCCTGATAAGAAAAGGAAAACTTGATAAGTTTTCCTGATAAGATAAATTTTCCTGATAAGAAAACCTGATAAGAAAAGAAAAATTCAAAGGATCTTAGAGCTATAAAGACCCTTAAAGACAGGGATTATTCCAGAATGGAAGGCTTCTTATCACTTCAAAGTAGAGAGGAATCTTAGCTTGTGGCTGATGTTTCAAATACCAAGTTATTGGAAGTAAAATAGTAACACTTCCCTCTCTTTTGTATACAAAACATGACCATAATTGTATGTATATTTTGTTAGGCCTATGCTAATTTATTTTTACTTTGTAATTGAAGTCAGAGAATAGCCTTAACCCTGTGTCTTTCAGCTATATTTGTACACGGACAAAGTGTTTAACTCCAAAACTCTATTTAAGAAGCAGAAAAATAGACATCATAGTATCTCCCCTATCTATGCATCAAATGATCAAAGGGGAAAAAAAAGGCCAAATTATCTTCATGAACTATCTCTAGTTTCTCAGAGGAAAATATTGGTTGGTAGAGACTTTATAACAATTGTACCAGGCTATTATCTCATCCTCTTGAATAAGTATTCTCATGTATTATTTAATGAACAAACAAACATATAAAATACTCTAAATTTTAAAACCTTGTTAAGATATATTCTTTTTTTCTTTTTAAGATTTATTTATTTATTTTTAGAGAGTGGGGAGATGCAGAGGTACAGGGACAGAGTGTCTAGCAGACTTCACACTGAGCGTGGAGCCCAAAGGGGGCTCCATCTCACGACCCTGAGATCATGACCTCAGCCAAAATCAAGAGACGGATGCTTAACTGACTGGGCCACCCAGGTGCCCCTAAAATATATTCTTAATACAAATGATCTTTTAAGAGATTCCTTATGTTCAAAACCCTAACACTCAAATACTTTGTGGGGATCTCGTCTACTCTTTGATGTCTTACTTTCAGGTTGAACTCTTGATCGAATATATCTGAAGTGTCAATAGAGAACGGAGCTTCCCCATTCTCATCTGTGGTGTAGTTTCCTATAATTCTGTTATTGAGCTCCAATTGCAATAACTTGTTCACCATCGGCACATTATCAGGACCGGAAAATTTAAGCTGTGCACAGAAGAAAAAAAATAGCATTAAGTTTTAAAACCCAAAACGTCACATTTCTACAGAGAAAGATTTTTTCGATTCCTAAGTGTGATTATTTATTTGTAATTTTATGAAATTCCTATAGACAGAAAAATGTTCTATTAAATAGATACATAAAATGGAAACAGCTATAATTTTATCTATTGCTTTTCCCCTGGGAATTTTTCTCATCTATCAGATGCAGTAAGGCTACAAATGTGTTATGAAAGTAGGAAAAACGTGTCCAGAAATTTTCAAAGAGCAATCCATGATCCCAGAAAATGAAATGAGAACATGTATTTTTAAGTCAGACCTACAGTTCCAAAATAAGAAATTCCTCTTCTATAGAAAGGATCCACGTTCTCAAAGCTCACACTCCCAAGCAATTGAGTGATAAAAGTAGAAGCTCTTTCACTGATCTGCACACCTGAAAGAAATGAAAAATAGTATAAGGGAGGATGCATTGTTTGATCAAGACCCTCGAAAGAAAAAAGAGCTTAGAGGACATGCGCAAACTTCTGGTTCACAGAATTACATTCTTGTTCTACATTCAAAGGGAGGTGTGGATGCTTTGGAGCATGCTCCAGAAGACTCCATATCTATGTGGTTATAATATACATCAAACTGAACAATGTAATTAATATGAAAGTATTTGAATCAGAGGCAGGAGAAAATGCTTTTAATTTCCTTCCTCTGACCATTCTACTCAGTTCTGGCTTGTAACTCCTTTTTTGACACAGAATTTCATAGCCATCTCTAGAATAAGGCTTTCACTTCTTTTATACCTTTCCTTAGCCTACCAGATAACTATGCTTTTAGACTTTTGCCAGATAAAAAAAAATCTGAAAGCAAAGTAAATGGAAATGCACTGTGGTATCAGCAAAGCATGTGATAAGCAGAGGTAAATGCATCGAGCTAAGTTACAATATGAATGTGACAAACATCCATAATGAATGCCATGACACAATTGATCAAGTACATTTATATAAAGCACTTTAATATAATATTATCCCAATCATTTTGAGGTAACAAGAAATAATTAGTAATTGAATCTGGTTTTCTCCACCCAAAATTAAATTTCACTTACTTTTTTTTCTTTTCCATTCTTGTAACAGTTATTTATTGAGCACTTACTATGTGCATCTTGTAAATGTCTCATCAATGTTTTACACTTGCAAATGTCTCCATTTGTATCAAATTAGAGGTTGACAAACTTCCTCTGTGAAGAGGATCTCACAGTTACTATTCTAAGCCTGTGCACCACAAGGTGCACAGCTATTCAAACTTATAATTGTAGCTCTTGAGCAAAGTAAACAAATGTGGCCCTGTTCCAATAAACTTCACATCAGTAAGCATGGAGCTGGATGTGACATTCTAGATATTGTGATCTGTTGTATTAAATCAGAGATTAAACCCTGCCAATTGGTTATCGACTGATTTACACAAAGTTAAAGAGAGATCCATAATTTATTAGCTTAGCTCTACTACTTCAGAAGAAGGATCCTTGTTCTGATTGATGCAGGCACAGAAGCAGATATAAACACTTGGTATTTACATAATTAGTTTATTTTACATATTATGAGGAAAATCTTTTTCAAAAGCAACCTTCAAATTGACCTATTGACAACCGTACTCCGCTTGACTATGTTTAACAACGAATGATCTCTATTTGGTGAATATTGATAACTCGATAAACTTCTCCCCAGTAAGCTGTGTATATCCCCAGGTTGCCCATAAAGTGCGATCATTACCTGTCCCAAATTCTGTAACTGTTACAGTGGTATGAAAGGACATGAAAAATTCCGAACGGTAGAGTTGGAAGACTTTTGTATTTACAATTTGAGTGATACAACCGTTTCTCAACTGAAAAATGAAAAGAAGGCATAATGAAAAGATTAGGAATTCAAAAGTCTTAAAAGGATGTAGAGTTTTAGCACAGATTTCTAACTGCCCCCCACCACCCCATGGCTTCATCCCACAAACTTGTTGAAATGGCCAAGAATTGCAAAAGAAGGGGTGGGAGTTCATTAGCAATTAAAGCAAGTTAAGGAGGTAATGTATTTTTTTACAGATTTCAGGGATACTCTACTGAAAACAACATAGATACAAATAGATATTTGTATTTGGATACAACATAGATACAACATAGAACAAAATAAAGGATGAGTCTGGAACTGAATGAAATTTTAAGAATTAGAGATTAAAATCATCTTGAGTCTTCAAGTGCATAACACCAAAACACATTTTAAGATAAACTGTTTATTTAAAATAAGGAAAAATCTATAGATAATCTTTCATGAATGACACCAAGAATCAGAGAAATACAGATTTAATTATATTTTAAAATAAACAGTGTCTATTAATTCTAAATTTAAAATGTTAGAGGGATAGATCAATTCATTTGATTCTCAAAACTACCATATGAGCTAGACCTCCATTATATGGATGAATAAACTGAAATACAGGTAGGTTATATAATCTGCCCAAGGTCACACAGAAAGTGGTAGCTAGGCATTCTGATCCCAGAATATGCCCTCCTCTGAACTCTCAGCTATAATATTAACAACAACAAAAACAGATAATTTTACTTCATCTATTTATAATACGGATGAAAAAGAAATATAAAATGTAATCAGAAGATTCTTAAGTGCCTTGAAACTAAGAGAAAAACATTTTTCAGTAATCCCTGAGTCAAAGAGATAAGAATCTTAACATTAATACCAAGGGAAAAAGTGCTTTGCATGAAAATCTATGGTATTAAGCTACTGTTAAAGGAAAAAGTAAAACACAGTGCGTGTGTGTGTGTGTGTGTGTGTGTGTGTTTTCCGAAGGTTTTTACATTTATTTGAGAGAGAGAGAGAAGGAGAGAGTGCGAGAGAGCACGAGCAGAGGGGAGGGGCAGAGGGAGAGGGAGACGCACACTCCCCACTGAGGAGGGAGCCATCCCAGGACCCTGGGATCACGACCCTGAGCCGAAATCAAGAGTCGAGGCTTAACCACCTGAGCCACCCAGGAGCCCCACAGAGTGTGTTTTTAACAAAAAGAAACAACTAACTTCTTTTAAACCCAACTAAATAAAATTTTAGGGTAAAGAATGAATATGTTGAAAATAAAAATAAATGATTTAAGAACACAAAAGTAATATCAGAAAGAAAATAATAAAACAAAATCAGAGAAAGTCAGAGAAAGGCCAATAAAATAGATGAAACTTTTATGAGCATGATTTAGAATAAAGAAGGAGAGCAAACTTGTAAAAGATTAGGTGCTAACACAACTGAATATCCATTTGGAAGAAAACAAAATGTCTTATTTTAGAATATAATAAAAAACTATTTTATGTTGATTAGAAAAATGTTTAAAATCTTAAAATGCTTAAATAGCTGTCTGTTCAACACAGTGGTAGGTGAGACCTTTTTCTGAGGCTGAGAACTTATAAACTTTAGGAACTTTGATATCTCAAAAATAACACAATCAAAGTCAGTATTTAAATAACAGACTTGAAAAAATTTGCTTAGAGGATGGAGGGTAATATTCATAATAAAAGAAAATTTCAATTTCACATGAACAGGAAAAACAGATAATTAAAAGTTCTTAAAAGAACAAATGCAAACTGATAACAAAAATATGAAAATATGCTCAAACTCATGAGTAATGCAAATTAAAACAATGAATTTCTATCAAAATGGCAACATTTTAAAAACTGCTATATGTATATTACTGACAGTAATTTGGGAAAAATAGTGTTCTCACATGTTGCTGACAGGAATCTGAATGCTTAAAACATTTTGGACAATAATATGCTAAAATTTTTAAAAAATTAAAATTGGATGTATATAAAATTCTATCATCTATCTATCTATCTATCTATCTATCTATCATCTATCTACTTTGACTCATGGAACCCACTCCAAGGAATCTATATCAAATAAGTAAAACTACTCATATATAAGGATAGTTTTAGCAGATTATTTATTGCTCTATTTTCACAATGGGGGAAAAAGGCATTAGCTAAGAGAACGTCTATCACTTGGTAAAACAGTTAACTAAATGTATGTTATAATCATACCATGGAAAAATGCACTGCTGATGTGGAAAAATTCCACCCTGCCTTTCCTCACCTGCAATTCCTATCTAAAAGATTTCTGCTTGTCTTGATCAAATAGTGATATTTACCTAAAGAATGTTCATCAATTTGGTGAGTAACTTCAGGACAATGAGACTTAAATTATAAACTGAAGTGTATACAAATTTCATGTTCAAAGTCCAAAGTTGCTCCTCAAAGAAATGGGCAGAATTGTTTACTTAGGTGAAGATGCTGCAGATGGGGAAAGGAAATGGTGGCTTCAAAAATAACCTCAAATCTAAAGTAATACAAGTAGATACTCTGAATTGCAGGTGTTTACAAGTGAACTTTTTTCAAAAGGACAATTCTAGGTTGCATGGTGTGTACAATCAGGGATTCATTTATTTAACAGATGACTAATGATTTCACACAGAAAGATTAGAGAGGTCAGTAGACAGTATATAAAACAAGAAAACCAATAAGATTTTTCAAATTTAACAAATCTATGAATCCATAGGTGGGTGACAATTTACATGGCCTGGAGAATAAGAGACTATTGGTAGATGTATTTGCTCTTCCTTCTTTTTTTTTTTTTTTACAAAGAAGGAATTTTTTTCTTTTTTTTTTTTTTTAGATTTTATTTATTTATTTGACACACAGAGAGAGAGAGAGAGAGAGAGAGAGCACGAGCAGGGGGAGCGGCAGGCAGAGGGAGAAGCAGGCTTCCTGCATGAGGAGGGAGCCCGACGTGGGGCTCGATTCCAGGACCCTGGGACCATGGCCTGAGCTGAAGGCAGCGGTTTAACCAACTGAGCCACCCAGGCGCCCCTTGCTCTTCCTTCTTCACCTCATCTAGCTGAAACCTCCATTATCCACAAACAGTGTTGCTAAGTCCCTTTTATAAATGGAATTGTAGAGGTTGAGCACAGTCCTCCCCAAACGTGCCACTTTGGCATATTGATTATGTTATATAAAAGTTACTTAAGAAACAACCAGTGCGAGGACACTCAGACCCTCCTTGGTCCCCATGAAAGCAGGAAACAAATCTCCCATATGAAAGGCACTCTCGCTGCACTAAAAAGTAAATAGACATCCTTACCACTAGAGGGAGGGATTTCAAAGCTGAGAAGGCTGTGGAAATAAACCTTGTTACTTTTTTCCTATCTACTTACTACCTCAGCCCAAATTCCGATTAGAATTCCCTACTAATTAAAGCTCCTAAACATCTGTTTTCTTTATCCTGTCAATTCCTCACAAATTTATTGTCTCTTTGTTTAAAAAGTATAAAAACTACCTGCCTTGGTCATTTTGTTAGCTCTGTTTCAATATGGGGCCTCCATGTGCCCCTAATAAAACTCTCTTTTTTTTCTCCTGTCAACCTCCTTCATGTAAATTTAATTCTTAGTCCAGTGGAAGACCATGAAGGGTAGAGGGAGAATTTTTCCTTCTCTACAGAATGAAATGAACAAGAACTTTTTTTTTTGAGTAAAGATGATGATCCTTACCTGTGCAATAAATTGTTCACATATTTCATGGTTGTTGTTCTCACAATTCCCAGAGGAAAGAAATTCTCTACACACCCGGATTTGGGCTTTCCCTTGCACAGGCTGGCCATACGTGTACCTGGTAGGAGAAAGTGTACATAATTATAGATGAAAAATATCATGGGAATATTCTATGGGCTTCTTCAGAAATTATATATGAAATCTGTAATCTATGACTACTCCAATGACCAAATTCAATTGGGAATCCTCATCTACTGGTTCTATCTTCCCCACAGAATTTGGGTTAAGTTAGGCACATGATCTGTTTGAGGATTCAACTGCTTTTCAAAAAATCAAACTCAGGGGGCACCTGCCTGGCTCAGTTGGTAGAGCATGTGACTCCTGTTCTCAGGGTCCTGAGTTTAAACCCCATGTTGGGCCCAGAGCTCACTTTAAAAAAGAGAAAGAAAGAACGGAAAAAAAAAAAAATTCAAGCTAATGTAGAATCTAAAATCTCAGTAAATAGAATTTAATGATTAAATTGAGTTTTTACAATTATATTTTAGTCTGATAGAAAAATTATAAAAATTGCACTTTTTTTCTTTAGCAGAAAACATATAGGCATATAAGTAACACATGGATTATTCAGGATCTTAGAAAACTTCTAGATCGATACTTTAAACAATTCTCATTGTGCATCCAATAAATGTAGAAGTTATGGAGATTGGCATAAACTAGATAAACTTTGATGAAAGGTATAATGTCTTAGGGGTGGGGTTAAATAAATATCTCATTTTCTCCTAAAACACACAAAAAAACTACAACACAAATTTTTTTAAAGTTTCAGAAAGGCAAATATGAATATAATGACATTTATCAATTATAACATTTTTTTCCTAATTGTTGGACACTAGTATATACCCGATGTTTATGTAGATTACCTCATTTATTTTTTTAAGTGATTCTGAGATGTAGGTGTATTATCTCATTGTACAGATTAATATAATTGAGATGAAGCAACTCACTTCTCCACATTGTAAGATATGGAATTAAAATTCAAACTTAGATCTTCCTCACTTCCCATAGTCCATGCTCTTCACATTCCACTAATTGGTTTTTCTCTATTTAAAAATTCTCAATGCTTCTGAGACTCAACCCAAATCACTACAATCATCTGTGATCTCTAAATATCAATCACATGCAAAATAGAGGCAAGACTAAGATCAGGTCACAAATGTTATACTTGCACATATCTTGTTAGTTCTTACTGTCTTTTGCTTACAAAATAAAACTCTTATGGTAGTATTATCTATGTAGTATTAACATGCCCATGAAATACGTAGCTCAAATTTTCATACAGATCAGAAAGAATAAAAAATTCTGAATAGATTTGTGATTTGAAAAGCTTTTGGTGGATACCAATGCAGTTTATTTTAAAATGCCTTTGCCTGTAGGTAAGTTTTCTTCCCTTCTAAAAGCTTAATTCATCTTGGAGGTTGTTGGCTAAAATAATCTGATTTGCTGTTACTTTCTCTAGTTGTCCCAAGTTAAGTCTGGGGAATACTAAAGAAACAATGCACAGAGGGACGCCTGGGTTGCTTAGTCGGTGAAACGTCAGCCTTCGGCTGGGGTCATGATCCCAGGATCCTGGGATCAAGTCCCACATCCGGCTCCTTGCTCGGCGGGGAGCCTGCTTCTCCCTCTGCCTGCCACTCCCCCTGCTTGTACTGTCACTCTCTCTCTCTCTCTCTCTAGCAAATAAACAAAATCTTAAAAAAAAAAAAGACTTAAAAAAAAAAAAGAAACAATGCACAGACACAGCACATACAGCCTGAAGTAGGCAACTCATTCACTCCTGTTCACTCCTGGACATACTGATTTCATTTCTTCTGTTCCTGCAGCCGGCCCAGAAATAACCTTGTAGCCAGCAGAGCTTCTGTCTCAACCACCTGGTCCTGTTGCAGGATATCATTATTGCTGATACTGACATACTACTTAATGTCAAATCTAAGTGGAATGTAATATTAAAGACGTGTCAAGAAATCCCAATTCTGTATCAATATTTAGCTTAGCACGTCTCTTACAAAGGCGATACTTGATAAATATTTTGGCTCTCCTGATATGTGTGTTGTACTCTTTTAGCATAACACTGGGCAGATGAATTATAGGTGTTAATCCCATTGACAATTCTGGCTCCGGGTAGGGTTTTACCAGTAAAACTAGTTTAGGATCCTGGAGTTTTTGAAGCTTATATTGATTATGCCCTTATTTTTAACACACATAATCTCCATCTCTCATATATTACATTCATAAAATTCTGGCATATGTCAGCTACTCTTCCCTGAAACAAAAAAATATTGTTATGATTTCCCTAGAGTCCAAAGGACATTGTAAAAAGTGTCAGCCTTTTACCCAATATGTCTTTAAAATACTTTGAATATTCTCAAAAATACTTTGAAATACTAAAAAAAAAATTTAAATACTTTGAAAATGCTCAAAAGGAAGTAATTTCATGTCATCAATTAAATAAACAGTTTAAACAAATATGTTAAGTATTAAATTTTTAATTGTTTATATAAATTATAACAGAGGTCTTGGTTAGGAGAGTACCTCTGAAGCCAAATAACATTGGTCTAAATCCAATGCTACGTCTGCCATCCAAAAGCTCCATTAATGTTGATAAATTATTTCAATTCTCTGTGTCTTGTTATCCTTCTTTCTAAAATAGAGATGATAGTAGCTCTTATCTCATACCATTGTGGTAAGAATATAATGAATGCAATGCTCAATGCAGTAACTGGCATTCAGTAAATATTAACTATATTAATTATTATTAGAAATTTGAGAAAAGGCGTCACACTTTTAAAAATATAAAAGACAGGGGCGCCTGGGTGGCTCAGTTGGTTAAACCGCTGCCTTCAGCTCAGGTCATGATCTCAGGATCCGGGGATCAAGCCCCACATCAGGCTCCCTGCTCATGCAGGAAGCCTGCTTCTCCCTCTGCCTGCCGCTCCCCCTGCTTGTGCTCTTTCTCTCTCTCTCTCTGTGTCAAATAAATAAATAAAATCTTTAAAAAATATATTTAAAAAAGAAAAATAAATAAAAATAAAAACATAAAAGACATTAGAGGGGCGCCTGGGTGGCTCAGTTGGTTAAGCGGCTGCCTTCAGCTCAGGTCATGATCCCAGAGTTCTGGGATGGAGCCCCACGTCGGGCTCCCTGCTCAGTGGAGAGCCTGCTTCTCCCTCTCCCTCTGCCTGTCTCTCTGCTTACTTGTGCTCTCTCTCTCTCTCTCTCTGTCAAATAAATAAATAGAATCTTAAAAGAAAGATATTAGAAATAATTTCTCAAAAAGAAAATGAAAATTTCTCAAATCATATGAATTTTTTTCACATTAAGAGGATTCAAATTAATCCTAATTAAGTTGATAAAATGTCTTTTTCCCCACTATGACACATTCAAGAGTTTCTTTTCTTTCTTTTTTTTTTTTTTAAATGAAAACACCGATGATGGTACTGATTCAATGAGGCAGGCACTTCTGTATCAGCTGTTGGAATTTATGCTGACACAATGTATTTAATGAGTAATAAGGCAATCAAAACCTGAAAGAGCGGTCGCCTGGGTGGCTCAGTCCTTGTGTCTGCCTTTGGCTCAGGTCGTGATCCCAGGGTCTTGGGATCTAGCCCCACATGGGGCTCCCTGCTCGGTGGGAAGCCTGTTTCTCCCCCTCCCACTCCCCCTGCTTGTGTTCCCTCTCTCACTCTGTCTCTCTCTGTCAGATAAATGAATAAAATCTTTAAAAAAACAAAACAAAACCTGAAAGAGCATTATACATTTTGTCTTAATAATTCCAATACTGGACATCTTTCTTAAGTAATTAATTTTTAATTCAGAAGCTACTTCTTATACACTTATACACAAAGGCATATACTATAATAGTATTTCTTACTAGGAAAACAAAATCAAATAACCTATATGTTATATAATAAAAGAAAAGTTAATTTGGTATGGCCATATAGAGATATACTCACGTAGCAAGCAGTTGGAATTCATGAAAGAGTGGTTGAATATGAAGACATGTTTTCTTAATTACGGTGGGTAAAAAAGTATGATTGCAGTTGTGCAAAATATTCACAAAAGATTAGAAGGAAATAAATCACAACGTAAATGGCAATTGTTAGAATTAATTACATGTAATTTCTTATATTTTTCTTTATCTTTTCCAAATATTTTACAATGAGAATTCATTACTCCTCTAATAATCTTAACGTAAGCATATAGGTAATTGAAGTTACATGGCTAATTTTATTTCTTATTCTTTCCGAGCTTTGTAATTGACCTGTGAAGTCATATCTCCTGAATACTTACTTAGCACATACATTCACTTGGAATTCATCATCCGAAATAGTTACTGTTTGTGGTGCACTGACCTTAACTTCAAACCTGGGCAACACTGGAAATACAAAGAAATAGACTTCAGTCCCTATAATCACTGGTGAGAAAAACTTATCGCAATCACGTAACTAAGTATGCCTCTGTGCACAACGTTGTCCTGTGTATGCATCTATATACACCACGTTTCAATTGCCCCAAATTCTGTGTAAGTGATAGTGTCTTTCTCTTTTCTACTCTCAGAACTTCACATTTTATTTATTATAGTTTTACATCACGTAGAAGATTGTCTGGATCTAGAAGATGAGATATTTTGCAGGTAGAAGAGTCAGGGGTTAGAATTAGGCTATGGGACAAGGAGTGAAGAACAAAAAAAGAGAGATGATAAAGCAGAAAACCCCAAGAAAGGAAAATGGCAGAAAACTAAATCAAGCCTCATCGACTTTTGCCTAAATCTAACATAAAAAAAAATTTTTTTGAGTCCTTTGAGGCCTACATTTATACAGAACAACCATAAGTAGTATTTAGTTACCGTATCTATCAACAGTAAATTGGTGTGTCAATGTCTTTCCTGATTTTATTCTCACAAAAATAGAGTAAATTCCAAACATTGGTTCTGAAATCAGCTGGAATGAGAGTTGGGTTATATTTTGAAAAGAGGTCACATTTTGCCATTGAAAAATTCCATTGTTTTGAGGATCCTAGAAATAAAGAAGAAGTAAAATCAGAGGTCACAAAGAGTGTTAGTCTTTCCTTCTTTATTTTGGGTATTTTCTGTACTTACTGTAAGTAAAGAAAATTACTGTTTTATTGAACTAATACCTCACACTGTAAAAATAACATGACTTTCTCAGGTACTCAAATTCAATTAATATTAATATTCAATGAATATAGTACATTTCTGGGAAACACCCCCTAAAATAAGAACAATAACCTGTAATGAATGCTTTGGATTTTTGTCTTTCTGAACCAGAGCTGCATAGTTTAAAAAATGTAAAACTCAGTGTGTCTGCTCCACAAAGTAGTGCTTTCCAAAGTTGAGTGGACCCACACCAATAGAAGCATAAGGAGGTATTTATCCTAACAGATACTTATACAGATTGTCCCTGGTGTTTTATTTGGTAAGCAAATTGGTCATGAATTTTCACACTGCATGCAAGAGCTGTTCAGTGGAAGTTCTATAATAAGAATGGACTGATAATGCCACCCTTTCAACTTTACTTGCTTTTAGTATATTGCAGCTTATGTGAGCCTGGTTCCGTAAGTTTATTGATATCATCCAGTTCTGATTAAAGAACTCCTGATAAAAAGATTTCTACAAAGAAACAAAAATATTATTTACTACTCACTTAATTTTAATTTTTTTCCCTTTCTTCTATGATAAAGTCTAGAAAACTAAATTAATTTTCCAGGCTTCCTTTCAGTAAGGACTGCCCATGTGACTAAGTGTTGGCCAACTGCATTGGGAAATTATTTCTAAAAGAATCAGATGTAGCTGGCATTGAGAATAAAACAATGCACAGAGGATGGCAGGGAGGTTAAGTAGAAGCCTGGATCCTTGGTAATACTATGCTGTTACCGCCCCCATCCCTGAGCACCTACACTTAAGCGTAGCAGTTTGTGAAAACAATAAACCTTTTACTCATTGAAGCCAATGTTAGTTAAGCTCTCTGTTGCTCTCAATGAAACACGACACTAGCTGAATTAGGATGTGAAGATAATACTATTTATGGATTACTAATGACGTAGAAAACATGAAAATGGCCAACTTGATATTTATCCTACTAGAAGGTTGAGCTATTTGCCATCCATATAACAAAGTAAAAAAAAATTCAAATTATAAAGAAGGCTATCTGAACTAGGCATATACATACACGTTCATTAATGAAGATCTCAGTGTATTAACATTTAGACTGACCTAATAATAATGGCACATATTGCATGTAGAAATTAAAATGCATATGTTGGAGTTGATCGATACAAACGATTTACTGACAGACATAACATTTGAAATGAGTTTGAAAGCCACACTACTGCAATAGAGATTTAAAAGCAAAGTGTCCATTTTGTAATGATATCACCTAATTTATTTCAAATCTTTAGATGTTTATGTTTTCTATTTCCTTAAAACAAGATGTGGTTAAATTAAGATTGAGAAGGGCCAGTAGCCCAAACTAAGCAATTTTAAATATAAAGCTCCCTTAGAAGGAGCCCAATCTTTTATTTTCCACGAAAACTCATTATTGCACTTGCCACACAGGACCTACACTAAACGTGGCAGCCCTTTATTTACATCTTCATCCGATGCCTTACATTGTGTATGGCGATAAAGGTTTTTCTTCCACTTATTTCAGTTATCTTAATTTCTAACACATGTAATGAAAACTAGACACATATCATTATTTATCTGAATATTTAAAAAATGAGTGCTTTCAGAAAATAGTTAATCTTGAGAAATTGTGATAAAGTGATCGCTTACCTGAAGTGTGATCAATGGATACTGAAAAGAAAAAAAGAACCTGCAGGTTAATATTGTAATAGTGCCTTTTTTTGGTCAGATATTGCATTATTAAGATTATCTGACTTAGTGTTGAAACAGTCTTAACTCTCCCAGAAGACGAAATTTTTATAGCTAAGCATGCCAAGAAAACCTCAAACACGAAGGAGATCCTGAACCTCATCAGGGAAGTCAAAAGCAGGTTCCATGCAACCCATTATTCCCCCTTATATGATGAGAAGACCTAAAGAAGTATAATTAACTCACTCTAAAGGGAAGTTTTCAATTTGGGGGTCAGCTTTGAAACTATGCCTGTATAGTACTCCATGTCAGAACTGATTTCCGTACTTATAGAAAGCTTCCTTGATGACACTTTATACAGCAATGGATTTGTTTAATTTGCTTTGATTTAATTGTACCATTAGAAATTACTGAACTCACCAAATCCTCAACAGGTCTGAACTTGGTATCCAGTGTCACAATGCGAATTTGAACTACAAGAGAAGAGGAAGAGGGGACAATATTTTTTTCTTGTTATTCCTCTCCCAGGTATGATTGCTTGTAAATAGATATAGAAATTAACTGTCTTGCTATTACAGAATGCTGTACTCCCTTCTCCCCTAGCTCTCACTTGACCCTTTGAAATTTGGGTTCTATTTGGAAAGATCTCTTATTACACATTTATAATTCCTCTGTTGCCCATTGCTCTGTTATTACCAAAGCTGACAGTAGCGGCTGCCACCACCAGAAACTTCTACACTAAAGACCCACAGGGGTATCTTAAAAATTGGTGCCGGAATTAATCATAGAAAGACAAGTGTGAAATATGTATAGTAGGAGTTACACTTCTCCTACAATTGCCCTGGAAAAATATATTAATGTTAGCAAACATTAAATTAATTTTAGTAGAATTCCAGAAAGACCATTTTAACTACCTTTGTATACATAGCTGTCATCATAGCTTTTAACAAGTTGAGAGAACGCAGCAAAACATCTCACTATATGAATTGTTTTAATTATTTTAAATAAATCATACAAATATATAATATTAGAAGAAAATATATAGATGCTGTCATCCAATCCCCTAAATTTATAAATGAGAAAACTGAAAATCTCAAAGAGTTAAATTTACTTGGCAAAACCCAATAATTTATCAACAGAGCCAAAACAACGACCACATCCTTCAGAATCCTAGTTTGGTGTTCTTTCTGCTACCTTTTACTTAACACAATAATAAAGAAAATTAGAAGGACTCTGCTCTGCTTAGGTTATCAGATTTGTGATTATTTCTACTGGTATGAATAATAATAATAATAATAATAATATCATTTGCAGAGTCTTTCCTGGGTGCTAGGTACTATTTTACATTGACTATCTTATTTTATTCTTATAGTATTTCTGCAAGTGAGTCATTTTTAGTATCTCTATTCTACAGAAGAAAAAAAAATGAGTCTAAACAGAGGTTTAATTAGCTTGCCCATTTGGTAAATTATGGGGCAACAAGTGAAACCAAATAATGGTTTGCTCGTAGTCATTGTATTGTGGATGTCTGTCACTAGAATTTTTAAACCGTGAAAGTGGCATGCACGAGTTTAAGAAGCCAAGCATTCAATTTTTTTTATTATGTTATGTTAATCACCATACATTACATCATTAGTTTTTGATATAGTGTTCCATGATTCATTGTTTGCATATAACACCCAGTGCTCCACACAGAACGTGCCCTCCCTAATACCCATCACCAGGCTAACCCATCCCCCCACCCCCTCCCCTCTAGAACCCTCAGTCCGTTTCTTGGAGTCCATAGTCTCTCATGGTTTGTCTCTCTCTCCGATTTCACCCCCTTCATTTCTCCCTTCCTACTATCTTCTTCTTCTTTTTTTTTTTTTTAACATATAATGTATTATTTGTTTCAGAGGTACAGGCCTGAGATTCAACAGTCTTACACAATTGTGTAAGAAGCCAAGCATTCAATTAATGGAGTTGGAGGGCACTATTTCCTAACTGATCTGGACAACCAGTAGAAATTCTAGAAATCCACGATCCTGTAACATTTTATTTTATTTTATTTTTATTTTTAAAGATTTTTATTTATTTATTTGACAGAGAGATAGCACAAGTAGGCAGAGCGACAGGCAGAGGGAGAGGGAGAAACAGACTCCCTGTGGAGCAGGGAGCCCGATGCGGGGCTCAATCCCAGGACCCTGAGATCATGACCTGAGCCGAAGGCAGATGCTTAACCAACTGAGCCTCCCAGGATCCCGTAACATTTTTAAACTTAAGACTGACATTCACGTGTTTGGATTGCTTTAAATTTGAAGACTGTGTTCCTGAGGCCAGTGATACAAAGGAAACATGCACATTGACTTACTATTCTCTCCAGGTTTGTAGATGGGTTTATCTGTCTGCATAAAAGTTACCGTCTCCTCCGAAGTGAGTGCTACAGATCTCCTCTCGAAGATTCTAAGTGTCTCTCCCTTAGCCAACAATGTGACAAAAGCCAACTGCTCAGAGGACTTCTGAGAAACCTGTTTATGTTAAAGAGCAGAGAATGGGAAAACAGTTTTTAGACACTAAGCTGGTAAACAATGTCTTGATTTGGTTTCTTAAGCTGAGAACCTCCAGAGAGCACATTGTTTCTTAACAGGAGGTGTGGAGACCACTTTTTACAATTCCTTTATTGAGCATGAGGACAGTTTCTAATAAACTTATTTTTCTGTCTTCTAGCCTTCTATTTTCTTTCTTCCTCGCCCTGAGTCCCAGTCTTGCTTCTCTTTACCTGGATTCTCTTTCCTCATATTGTTAAATGGTTCTATTTAAGAAGCAGTGATTGCATTTTAGTATAACTCCCTGTGAAAGAAAAATGGCAATATTTCACAAGTTTTGTGTCATGGGTTCCTCTCAGGAATTCTTTAGTTCTACTCCCTAGCTTCCACAACTCATCCCAAATCAAGATTTGTTATCTTTCTTAAAATGATTTTTATGCAATAATTCCTTCCCCCCAACAGAAGCTCTGAAAGGGCAAATCCAGTGCCTCACCTGGAAATCTGCACAAGCATAGAAGTTATCTTCTTCCACAGACTGGTCAAAAATTGTGGTATTGTACCCATCATATTCTAAGACGACACTCAAGGATATGGATTCATTAAGGTTTGAAAGGTGGAGACAAGCCTTTTCTGCAGAATGACTCTGCATCACGGAGGAGACCCATAGGATGTACTTTCTATGCAAAGAAAGTGATCAACACTTTAAACAAGTGTAGCAGAAATGCAGCACATGCATAAGAAAAATTTTAGCTTACTGAAATATTTCTAAAACATTTTTCATTGCATTACAATAATCTTGAGTATGCAGAGAGTTATCTTAAGAAAAATATGTCCATTCCCTTCATACCCTTGTTTAAAATTCATAAGGCAAACCAGCACTCAGTCTCAGAAGTTGAAATGGTGAAATACAATCAAATTTTAACACAGAATGCATTTAATAAGGTCACTTTGCTAGTACTATAGTAAGAATAAAGGGTATAACATTTCCTTACGGTTCTGAGGCCGCAGAAACAACAAAATGAAGCCAAAAGGTGCTCAGAAAAATGATGGGCACCATTTTATCCCAGTGTCTGAACAATAAAGACTTAAAGGTAAATACTCAATCTCCCTCTTTCTTAGTATATGTTAGCTGCCCCAACTAGCCACTTTCTTTTCTTCCTTCTACTCTGCCTCGCTCTGTACCTCTTTGCTTTTATAGTAACCCACAATGCAGGATCAGCTACTTTTTGGAACAAGTCACAGAGGACCCACCAATCACATTTAGATGACGTCTCCCATTACTTGGAGGGGTGGGGTGCAGGGGAGGGGTGGTCGTGGTGGTGCTTGTCATTTTGCATACAACTTCCTTCTCAAGTTCACTGAATGCTGCTCTCTGTTTTTGGAATCAGCAGCACAGGTTGGGCAGGAAGAAAGAGAAAACAAAGAAAGCAGTTGTGTGACACGTGGGAGTTCATTAGTTTAATTTAGCATTTCCCTCCCAGGGCTGATCCCAGTATCAAAAGCAGTAATAGACAGGAATTTGCACTTGGAAGAAAAATACCTCTCCGAAGAGCTGTTATCATCCCAACTGCCAAAAGGTAAATTTTTCAAGCTGCTGAGAAAAGTAGTATATCTGATGTTGTCAAAACACAGATGCAAATAGATATCTCAATATAGGCTCATCTTACAGGTAATTGAGACTGTGGTTATTTTTTTATAAATTCCTAATACAGAATACAACATTTAAAATGTTGATATGTGGTCAACATTTACTATGGTTTTCTTAGTAAGATTTTCTTTACAATGTTCAATATCCTTTTCTACCCTAAATGTAATAAGAAAAAAAATTAAAGAAAAGGTAATAAATATATGTGTGTGTACACACCTACTGATCACTTCTAGGCTCCCGCCCCCCCAAAAAAGGCTTTATCATAATTTTGATTCCAAAACATTTCTAAAAGGAAAACGAGCCATGCCAAAGAAACTCATGATCTCGACTGTGTCTCTAGTGTGTTAATTTTCCCACGTGTCTTCTGTTCTTTCTTTTATTTTAATTTTTTTAAGATTTTATTTGACAGAGAGAGCACAAGCAGGGCGAAGGGGAGGGGTAGAGGCAGAGGGAGAAGCAGGCTCCCCACTGAGCAGGGAGCCCAGTGCAGGACTCGATCCCTGGACCCTGGGATCATAATCTGAGCTGAAAGCAGATGCTTAACCGACTGAGCCACCCAGGTGCCCTTTTCTTTCTTTCTTTTTTATAACATATTTTCTATTTCAAGTATTGATGGAGTTAGAACATGTGGTTTGAAGAATGTTACATTGTGTCAAGAAGAGAGAACTGGTTTCAGTCTTTATTTCTGAAAGAAATAGGCTGGCAGGCAACAGGGCAAAGGCAAATACAAAGTGAAAAACCATAGCAATTATACAGATGAGGAGCTGTGATGAGGTAGTAAGAGGCCTCAGGAATGTGAGAGCAAGGGTTCCTTGGAGACCACACTTCATATTCCACTGCCGAAGTGTGTTCACGAAGTCTCTGACCATGTTGCTCTCTCAGTGCAATTCCTCATTTCTATGTAGGACTTTTGTTTTTGTCTGCCTTTTCTCTATTCCTGCATAAGAAGCCAAATCTCTTGAATTCTCTGCTTCAGCGTTAATCCTCAATTGTCCACCTGTCCTGCCAGTTTTATGATTTAATTTCTTTTTCCCTGGAAACTCAAACTGTTCATCTCTGTTTTTGACCAACATCCTAACCTCTGATAGCCCCTCAAGCTTATTATTAGAGCAATCTCTCCACTCCACTCCCCAGACTCATAAGATAAATCACTAGCTTCCTGAACAATTGAAGCTCACCAGCTTTCACTCACCAGTTCAAGGCAGACAGCGCCACAAGGCAGATTGTTTATAGATCAAAGCAACTAATTCTTTATTCCCAAGGCTGATAAATCCAAAGGATTGAAACTTCTCTAAAATATTTGCATTTTTCCAAGTGTAGAACTTTCATGCTGATTAAAGACTCTGTTTATCTTAACTTTAATCAAGGCAATTTACTGCTAACAAAAATGTGTGTACCCAATTGTCTTAATTCATCTTCGGGACTAACATGTTTTTATGATATCGCTTTCCCCAAATATAATTTTATCTGATTAGCGTGGTCTTCAGGTTAATGGGCTCTTGTCCCAGAGACTTCAGGTATTAATCCAAACTTACCTATTGAGTACTTGCGATGTATAGGCAATAGTTCTAGGTTCTAGAGATCAAAAGATGGGTAAGACTCAATTCTCTAAAGCAGTTTACCTTCTAGTAGAGAAGGGAATGAAGGGAGGAAGGGAAGATAGAAGAAGAGAAGGAAGAAAGAAAAGACAGGAAAGGAAGAGAGGGAAAGGGGGAAGGACATAGGAGAAGGGAGGAGGGAGAGAGCATGAAGGAAGGGAGGAACTACAGACGAGAGAGGATTATTTCCTGAGTACTCTACATGTAGCAGGCAGTATACTAGCGGCTGATAGTGGCAGTAGCTCATTGAATCCTCAGAAAATACAATTTTAAATGTATTACTTACTCTCCTTTTACGAGATAAGAAAATACAGTACCAGAAGAAGTCATTAATTTTCAGAGTCTCTCAGTAAGTCTGGGAAGAAGTTCTTTTAACAATCATACATTGAATGAGATCAAAGGGTTATGTTCATATGTAAGAATATGAAAGGACATGGATTAATATATTATGTTCTAAATTCTCAGGTTTCTGCTGAGCAAAGGCATATGCAATGGAAAATAGATATTACATCATCATTTGACAGATTCAATACTGTTTAAGTTATTGGTATTTACTGCTAAGGGAATAGCTCTATTCACTTCATTCAGTATGTATTTATTAAGTACCTTCTACACTGTTTAACTTATTGGTATTTACTGCTAAGGGAATAGCTCTATTCACTTCACTCAGTACGTATTTATTAAGTACCTACTATCTGCCAGAATTGTGGTAGATGGTAGGAATGAAGAGGCGAATGTAAGTTTTGGAGTTATCATTCCATTAGGAAGGGCAGAGGCTCAATAACTAATAATTCATTACAATCATGGTAAGTATCACAGAAGAGAACAATAGGGCACCATGGGAATGTATGTTGGGGAGTACTTAGTATTAAACCAGATCCTGGTGATAAACAGATGAGTGAGCCCACTTCTTTTCCTAGACTAGTTCACTGTCCACTCTGCAGGATATGTAAGCACAAAATGCAGTGCCATGTGATAGAAAGACTACTGTATATTGAAACCATGAACAATGCTCAATGGAATCACATTAAAACAATAAATTGGAAAGTTGGAAAATAATTTAATAAGAAGGATTTGAGTTGGAAATATTACGATTATGAATTTTCCAGGTATAGTAGAAATTAAAGAAACTATTACTGATGTAACAAATTTAAAAAAGTTTTTTTTTAATTCAAGTATAATTACTATACAGTGTTTTATTAGTTTCGGGTGTATAATATAATGATTCAACAATTCTATCCATTACTCAGTACTCATCATGATAAGTGTACTTTTAATCCTTCACCTATTTCACCCATCCCTTCACCCACCTCCTCTCTGGCAAGCACGTTTGTTCTCTATACTTAAGATTCTGGTTTTTTGTTTGTGTCTTTTTTTTTTCTTTGTTCATTTGTTTTGTTTCTTAAATTCCACATATGAGTGAAATCATATGGTATTTGTCTTTCTCTGACTGACTTATTGCACTTAGCATTATACCCTCTAGATCCATTCATGTTGTTGCAAATGGCAAGATCTCATTCTCCTTTATGGCTGAGTAATATTCCATTGTATATATGTATACCACAGCTTCTGTTTCCATTCATTTATGGTTGGACACTTGGGTTGCTTTCCAAATCTTGGCTATTATAAATAATGCTGCAAAAATCATAGGGTACATATATCTTTTTGAGTTAGTTTTTTGTTTTCTTTGGGTAAATACCCAATAGTGGAATTACTGGATCATATGGTAATTGTATTTTAAATTTTTTGAGGAGCCTCCATACTATTTTCCACAGTGGCTGCTCCAGCTTGTATTCCCACCAACAGTGAATGAGAGTCCCTTTTTCTTCACAACTTCATCAATATTTGTTGTTTCTGAAATAAAAGCTTTTTGAAGAAAATTATAAAACTCTAATTAAATATTATGCATATTTAAAAATAATTGGTTCAGTATTGGTAGAGAAAACAATGTGGTATGGAATGACATTCAATAAGGAGATTGAAAAAGGTTGCGGTTGGCTTATGAGGAGTCTGTTCTTGTGCTAAGGAGACTGAATGTTATTTTGAAGGGTAATGGATATAATGACTCTGTACTCCATGGAAAACAGAGAGTAATAAAATGGTGTCAAGAGAGCCATATATAAGTCTGCTCAAAGACTATTCTAAGTTACAAAGGTAAGGGACTGAACAATGGCAGTATCTCCTCAAGAAATATTTTTTACACTCCAGTTGAGCGCCATTGCAATTAGACAAGATAGGAAAGACAAATTGAATATATAGATGAAGTGATGATTTAAGTTTGGTATATACTAAATATGAGGGAACTACAGTGCAAAAAAGATGGGATCCCCAGTAGACAGTTTAAATAATAAATCTGGTGCTCTGGAAAAAGTTGGAGATGCGAGTATAGATTTGGAAATCATTACATCATATATATGATGTTAAATATCACGGATTGCTAAAATTATGGAGGAAAATCATTAACAAAGGGAAGGAAGGTAGCCAATGGTACCAGAAACCCTGGTGAAGATCTAGCTTCTCTGCTACTTAAGCTGGATGATATTTATCAGGCATGGGGCAATACTGGTTTATTTCCCTAGCACCACTGAGGTGAATCTGAGGCAATGCCTTAAAATGTTTTGACATTATGTGTTTACAAATTCTTTAAACAACGAGAAAAATTTTCTTGATTTTCTTAGCTACATAATTAATAATAGTCCATTTTAAGTGACAGAAATTTAAAATCTATTTCAGAGTTCCTGATAAAATCCCGAACTTCTAGCTCACCTTTATGAAATGTTTAAGTCAACATTACAAATAAGAGTGTTTCTCAAGACCAGTAATATATAAGCACTTAGTTATGTTTTAGAAAATAAAACTATTCAATTCCTGATGTTGCAATCCATTGAAAAGGAAATCACCTTTTCCTCCTAAAACAACCTGCTTGACAAGTGAAATCGCCCTTCTCATTCTCAGATGCTTATCTTCTGCATCACTGATTGGTTGTTAAGGTTGCCAAGAAATTTCTTTCTTTTTTTTTTCTCATTAAACTTTTGTTTTAATGGGTCTCAAAATTCTGTGACAGATTTTTGGTCAAGTTGTTTCCATTAAAAAGTACTGATTTTAAAAACTAATAACTAAAAACTGCCACACACACACACACAAAACATGGTCCACAAAACATTCTCCTTTCCTTCTGAAGGTTTTACGATGCATTGTTATCATTTACCAGTCTTTTACTATTAAACTTAAATGACCAATTGACACAAACAGTTCTGAGACCGTTCTTCCACCACTGATTAAGACTGGGGTGGCAGGTATTGGGGATAATATTCATTTAGCCTTCCGAGCTTTCGGGGCAGACTTGGTGACCTTGCCAGCTCCAGCTGCCTTCTTGTCCACTGCTTTGATGACACCCACAGCAACCGTCTGTCTCATGTCACGAACAGCAAAACGGCCCAGAGGAGGATAGTCAGAGAAGCTCTCAACACACATAGGTTTGCCAGGAACCATATCAACAATGGCAGCATCACCAGATTTCAAGAACTTGGGACCATCTTCCAGCTTTTTTCTAGATCGACGATCTATTTTCTCCTTCTGCTCAGCAAACTTGCAAGCAAGGTGAGCCGTGTGACAATCCAGCACAGGTGCATATCCAGCGCTGATTTGGCCTGGATGGTTCAGGATAATCACCTGAGCGGTGAAGCCAGCTGCTTCCATTGGTGGGTCATTTTTGCTGTCACCAGCCACATTTCCATGACGAACATCTTTGACAGATACGTTCTTGACATTGAAGCCCACATTGTCCCCAGGAAGAGTCTCACTCAAAGCTTCATGGTGCATTTCAACAGACTTTACTTCAGTTGTAACATTGACTGGAGCAAAGGTGACCACCATCCCAGGTTTAAGAACACCAGTCTCGACTCGGCCCACAGGGACAGTACCAAATACCACCAATTTTGTAGACGTCCTGGAGAGGCAGACGCAAGGGCTTGTCAGTTGGACGAGTTGGTGGCAGGATGCAATCCAGAGCTTCAAGCAGTGTGGTTCCACTGCCATTCCCATCTTTACGGGTGACTTTCCATCCCTTGAACCAAGGCATGTTAGCACTTGGCTCCAGCATGTTGTCACTGTTCCAACCAGAAATTGGCACAAATGCTACTGTGTCAGGGTTGTAGCCAATTTTCTTAATGTAGGTGCTGACTTCCTTAACGATTTCCTCGTATCTCTTCTGGCTCTAGGGTGGCTCAGTGGAATCCATCTTGTTAACACCAACAATTAGTTGTTTTACACCCAGTGTGTAAGCCAGAAGGGCATGCTCACGGGTCTGCCCATTCTTGGAGATACCGGCTTCAAATTCACCAACACCAGCAGCAACAATCAGGACAGCACAGTCAGCCTGAGATGTGCCTGTAATCATGTTTTTGATAAAGTCTCTGTGTCCTGGGGCATCAATGATGGTCACGTAATACTTGCTGGTCTCGAATTTCCACACGGAGATATCAATGGTGAGACCACGTTCACGTTCAGCTTTCAGTTTATCCAAGACCCAGGCATACTTGAAGGAGCCCTTTCCCATCTCAGCAGCCTCCTTCTCAAATTTTTTGATAGTTCTTTTGTCGATCCCACCACATTTGTAGATCAGATGACCAGTAGTGGTAGACTTGCCCGAATCTACATGTCCAGTGACGACGATGTTGATGTGAGTCTTTTCCTTTCCCATTTTGGTTTAGGTTGAGCGGTGGTTTTCACGACACCTGTGTTCTGGCGGCAAACCCGTTGTGAAAAAAGCGGTTGCCAAGAAATTTCTAATCACACAATACCCACCTGTGGATGAGTGATTAAAATAAAAGTAAGGGGAAAAAGCAGATGGATGATGAATGGCCATGTGAATATTTATGATGTGACTAGGTTTACAAAGACATATTTTTCAACTCTGCAAACAAAATTCAATAGGGTCAAAGATAAGATTATCCAAGATCATTTAGGGCAGTTTTATCCTTCCATTTGCCTAAGCATCCCCTACCAATCCTCCCATCCAAGTACTAACCAGGCCTGACCCTGCTTAGCTTCCTAGGTCAGACAAGATCAGGCGTGTTCAGGGTGGTATGGCCATAGACTCCACTACCAATCCTAAATATCAATCCACCTAAACAGACAAATTAACAGACAAATGTCAAATGGAGTCTTTAACAAATGCTACCACCCATATGGTGGTTCAGATACTTTCAGTTCTACAACCCTTTTCTTTACTAGAGAAAAAGGCTGAGGTGAGGGGTGGATGAGATGGAGGAAGAACGTATAAGAATGTAGTATTTATAGTTATGTGATTCTTCACTGGAACCACCATCCTCCTGGAAATTTCTGTGACCATCCTTGTAGAAACGTGGCCTTAGCAAAACATTGACTCCAACTAAACTTATCTGACACAGAGATTTTAGTCATTGCTTCATAAAATATTCATAGTATGTTTGATATGACCACATATCAATAATAGGTCTGTGATTGGATAGAAACGAAAAAAGTAATAATACATGGTTTATTTTCTTCAAGAACATGGTGATATAATTGGTAAGAGAAGTTCAAGATCAACTCCAGACCATGCAAATGTAATAATAAAGAAACATGGGTTTTAGGAAGTTTTCCGCCTAGAGGAAAGCAGGATCAAAGAGGATCCCGACAAAGAGTCTTCAGGTTTTTAATTTTATTATTATCTAAAAAAAATAAAATAAAAATCAGAAGCCTCAATTAGATGTACTCCTTACCCAGAACTGCTGAGACACTTTAACTCGAGTAGGCTGAATGGTACATCAATAAATGGAACTTGGAAGAAGATAGGGTATGAAACTCTAGGGCCAAAAAAAGTTTTGAATTTGGAACCTGGATGTTAGGCATGAGAGATAAGGTATGATTTTCTCTTTCTTCCCCAGAATAAAAGGGGATAAAAGTTAGCTAACGTGGGTCTCTGAATTCCTCTGAATTGGTGGTGTTCTTTCTCCTTCTATCATCGATTAGATTAATAAAACCATTTAAGATGGCGCTTTTTCAAAGAACAAGGGAGGCACTGGGACACTGTGTCTTTATTTTCTTGTGTCTGTTTTCCTCATCTTCCTAAATGAAGAGATAGTATCATAAAATGAAATAACCTTAGCTGAGTGGATCTGACCTACTTCATTGTGACTATCTGAGCAATCAAACTACCTTGAGTAACCCTTCTGGTCTGGACACCGAGCTCATTGTGATGATTATGGTGAGATTTAAAAGAATATGTTTATATATGACTCTGGCCACATTATTTCAGAAAATTTTATGCATCAGCATTTGAATCAGTAGACTGAGTAAAGAAAATCTGCCTTGACCAATGTGGACAGGCATCATCCAATCCATGGAAGTCGAGAACAGAACAAAAAGGCAGAATAAGGGCAAATTCTCTGTTTTCTTGAGCTGGAGCATCCATATTCTGTTCTCAGACATCAGAGCTCTGGGTTCTTAGGCTTTTGGAATCAGAGTGATTTATATCACTGGCTTTCCTGGTCCGCCAGTTGGAGACAACATATTGTGACATATCTTAGCCTCCATAATCAAATGAATCAATTCCCATAATAAATCTCTATTTTATGTATCTATCTATCTATCTATCTATCTATCTATCTATCTATCTATCTATCCTCTAACTGTCAGTCATCTGTCATCATTATATACACTATTGTTTCTGTTTCTTTGGAGAACTCTGGCTAATACACATCCCTTACTTCTGCTGCATGTAGGAGAGTAAGCAATTAAGGTACCATTCAGGCAACTTGTTGCAATTCTACCTCTTAACCACTCAGCCTTTAAGCATTCATTAACAGGTAGGACAGTAGAGTACCCTTGCTTGTCTCTACTCACCTACCACTTGAGGAAGAGCATTCACCAGCGGATCCTATGACGTTCTCTCATATTCCCTAGCTTGACCCACGGAACTCTTGTTCTTTCTCTTCTAGAAGGGCATGTTTTGTCAGTATCACACTTTCATCCTCTAAAAGTGTCAAAAAACTGTGAAGAATCTGAGATTTTATCCTATTTTCAAGCTAACAAGTTAGCCATCTATTTCATGAGTGCCAGCAGAAGACACTAGACTCCTGGAGTAGAAACAAAGCAACTTTATTATTCATGGTAAGCAGTTTAAATCACATGTTCACTTTGGTTTCCATGGTCCCTCCCAATTCCACTGGGACAACATGGAGTGACCCAGAGAGATGCTACGTAAGTAGTGAGGGTGAATCACAGCTCAACAGCCCCAACCTTAAGAAACCTTGATCTTGGGGCGTCTGGGTGGCTCAGCCAGTTAAGTGTCTGGCTTTGGCTCAGATCATGATCCTGGGGTCCTGGGACTGAGCTCTGCGTCGGGCTCCCGGCTCAGTGGGAATCCTGTTTCTCCCTCTCCCTCTGCCTGCCACTCAGCCTGCTTGTGCTCTCTCTCTGTCAAATAAATAAATAAAATCTCTAAAAGAAAAAAACCACAAAAAACCTTGATCTTTTACAGTAGGCTGCAAACAAACCTACCTGATCTTTGCTTCAGACAAAGGTCATTCTTTTTAAATACTAAAAATAGATTAAATAAATTATTTTAAAAATAAAAGAGACCTTACTTTTATTATATTGGATAGCAGATGAATCTGCCTTCTGCTCTGGAGGGAGACATGGTCTGTATTATCCAAGGCTGTTCACTGTATACGTATCCTTGAAAAGATAGTCTGGAAGAAAAAAATATTAGTCTCTATTCCCAAAATGTGCACAGAGACCTGTGGAGAATGGTCTACCAATAATATTTGCATATTATATGCACTGTTTGCCTCTTTCTTTTTTCACTTACTAATCTGTTTTAGAAATCTTACATAGAGTGCACCATCATTGACTTTTGCAAGAACGGAGATAGAATTATCTGGGCCCTTAGATTAATCTTTTGCTCCTAGAAACAGTGCACGATAACTTCTAATATATATTTTTTTATACATGGACAAGTGTTATCTGTTGGAAAACTTTGCCAGAAGTGGAATTGCTAGGTCAAAGTTAATGTAATTTCGACTGGAATAAAGACTGGTAAATTGTCTTCCATATGCGCTGTACCACTTTGTACTACCACTAGAGAGCGAGGCCTGTTTGATAACTGCCTTGTCAACAGAATGTGTAGCCCAACTTTGAGACCTGTGCCAATACAATAGGTGAAAATAGTAGTTTTGGCTTGTATTTGTTTTATGATGAGTGAAATTGAGCATCTTTTCATATGCTTAAATGCCATGTATATTTATTTACTTGCTAAGTTTTGGTTAAAACCTTTTGTTTATTTTTCCACTGGGTTGCTGTTCTGATTTGTTTCCATTTCTGGTAGCTCTCTATGCCCAAAGAAAAATAGCTCTTTGTGTTGTGATGTTTTCATTTGTCATTGACATTGCTTATGACTTTTTTTCTTTAAATGATGCAGGCACCTTTATTTTTATATAGATGAATTTTAAAATCTTTTCTCTTTTGGCTTCTGGATGTTATCTTTTTCTTAATTTTTCTTTTATATTTTCTATTATTATGTTCAATTAGCCACCATACAGTGCATCATGTTTTTGATGTAGTGTTCAGTGATTCATTAGTTGCATATAACACCCAGTGCTCATCACCACACGTGCCCTCCATAATACCCATCACCCAGTTACCCCATCTCTCTACTCCCCTCCCTTCTGTAACCCTCAGATTGTTTCCCGGAGTCCAGAGTCTCTCATGGTTTGTCTCCCTCTCTGATTTCTTCCCATTCAGTTTTTCCTCCTTTCCCCTATGGTCCTCTGCACCATTCCCTATGAGTTATCTTTAAAAAGGTCGCTAACCCAAAGTAAGGAAGAAATTACCCTCTATTGTTTTTTAGACTTTTTATGGTTTTCCTTTACATCTCCATTTTGATCAATTTGGTAATTATTTTGATGTACAGTGTGAAGTTCAGTTCCAATTTTTTCCACTTCCAGATGACAATCTAGCTGTTTAAATATTATTTATTACCTCGCTGCTTTTTTGGATGTTGTTTATATCAAGTACTAAATTTCCATGCATACATTGGTTTACTTTTTGCTTTTCTCTTCCATTCCTTCAGTCTAACTATCCACTTGTGCAACATAAACAAGCACCCATTTACATGATCAAAAATTAAATCTATTCTAATATCTGGTCATGCTTGCCTTCTCTCTAATTCCCATGCCTACTTTGGTGCTTTTGCTTTTTAGAGTTTTCTTGACTTATCTTGACTCTTTCTTTTACCATAATCTTTTTAGAGTCAGCTTATTCCCAGGATAAAAGAAAATCTGTTGTTGGTTTTATTGGAGTTGCATTAAATTAGGGAGAATTGATGCTTTTATAGAATGTTGAATTTTCCCATTTAATACATTGCATGTCTATTCTGTCAAGTCTCCTTTGTTTCCTTCAGGGATATTTTAACAAGTTATTCTGTTTATTCTATTAAATTTATTCTGGGTTATTTTATTTTATTCTTTGTTACTACTAAAATGGTATCTTTTATTATGTATCATAAGAGGTCTTTTATGTTTCACATGAAGACCATTGATTTCTGATTATTCATTTTACATTTTGCTGACTTGTTTTATAGGAATATTTTAAATGATTCCTTTGAGTTTTCCAAGTATACGGTAATATTGTCTGCAAATAATGACAGTTTTAGATGTATATTTTTCACTACCATTTAGGTAGAAAATTCCACAGATTGTAATTGCAGAGGAAAAAGTTCAGATTTCTGTGATGTGCATGAATTTGTTCTTTTCTCTATACTCATTAATTCATCATATTTATTGAGTACCTGCTATATGCCTGGCAATGGAAATCATCCTTTTAAAAAGCAAAGGAAAGAAAGAAGCTGGGCTTTGTTTATTCATTGTAATTAAGATTTGTTGGTATTATCTGACTAGAAAAGGGAGAAAATGCTGTAGTATAAAATTTCTAAAGAAACATTGCTGCATCTTTGGGGTTAAATACCCAGGAGTGCAATTGCTGGGTCGTAGGGTAGCTTTATATTTAATTTTTTGAGGCACCTCCACACTGTTTTCCAAAGTGGCTGAAAAGACACAGATGTAGTGAAAAGAAGGGCCATATGCACCCCAATATTCATAGCAGCAACATCTGCAATAGCCAAACTGGAAAGAGCCAAGATGTCCATCGACAGATGAATGGATAAAGAAGATGTGGTCCATATATACAATGGAATATTCCTGAGCCATCAGAAGGGATGAATACCCAACTGTTACATCAACATGGATGGGACTGGAGGAGATGATGCTAAGTGAAGTAAGTCAAGCAGAGAAAGTCAATTATCATATGGTTTCACTTATTTGTGGAACGTAAGGAATAGCGTGGAGGACATTAGGGGAAGGAAGGGAAAAATGAAGAGGGGGGATTCGGAGGGAGAGATGAACCATGAGAGACTATAGACTCTGAGAAACAAACTGAGGGTTTTAGAGGGGAGGGGGGTGGGGGGAAGGTTAGCCCGCTGATGGGTATTAAAGAGGGCACGTACTGCATGGAGCACTGGGTGTTAGACAAAAACAATGAATGGTGGATCAGTACATCAAAGACTAATGATGTATTATTGTATGGTGACTAACATAACATAATAAAATAAAATTAAAAAAAATAAAATTCATTCCTAAAAAAAAAGAAAGAGGGCACCTGGGTGGCTCAGTTGGTTAAGCGACTGCCTTCCGCTCGGGTCATGATCCTGGAGTCCTGGGATTGAGTCCTGCATCGGGCTCCCTGCTCAGCGGGGAGTCTGCTTCTCCCTCTGCCCCTCCCCCCTCTCATGCTCTCTATCTCTCATTCTCTCTCTCTCAAATAATAAATAAAATCTTTAAAAATAAAAGAAAGAAACATTGCTGCTTACTTTTGTGGTATAATATTTGTAGTGGATTCAGTGTTAACAGCTTTTGCTACATTTCATAAAAGCATCAGTGGGATGAGTAGACATGGGGTAGGGATTCACGATTGTCTAAACCTATAAATACAATATTTGTTAAAGTTAAGTAAGTATAGTTTAAATTATGTTCTTAATACTGAAAAATAAAATGTAAAATGTGACTAAGGCATACTATAAAGTAGTGAAAATATTTGTGTATAATCTTACACATGTGAGTAATCATTAGGCAATATTGTTAGTATTGAGAGAGGTAGAATATATTGTGTTTAAAGTGTGGGCTGTGGAGCCTGACAGGGTTCAAATCCAGGCTCTTTCACTTACAAAAAGATTGATATTGGGCAGGTTGAAACCTCTTGCAAACTGATCATCTTCATTTGCAAAATAAGGAAAATAACAGTACCAATCTTACAGAGTTCTTCTGAGGATTAAATGTGTTATTAAAGATAAAGTGAACAACCTTTGTTACATAGTAAAAACTCAGTAAATGTTAGGACATGTAAGGGGAAGTAAGATATAGGGTATAAGCAAAGTAAAAAAAACTCTTTGACCTGGCCTCAAGTCTGCTTTTGCCGAAGGTGGTGATTGAGCAATCTCTCTGGTTCCTTCTATGCTTATACATCCTATCTCTGAAGTTAGACTAATTGATATTTCAAGAAATAAATAGAATCGATTGTTTAGGAGAGCAAGTGGTCATTTGCTTGGTGCCAGGGCAGTGATTTGCATCGTTCCTAGAAGAAAGAGAATCAGTTGCTTGCTGTGACTTGGACTCTGCCTAATTGGTCTGGAATTGTGCAAATTAGTACAACAATATTTGATTAATCTAGTCCAATGCAAACATGGCCAGATTTCTTCCTTACCAAACCCATTCACTGGGACAAAAAAAAAAAAAAAAAAAAGAAAAATCCACGGGTAACTGAGCTTTTAGAAAGCCAGGCACTTTCCTTTGTAAACTAAAGATTGTATAAATAAGAAAGCACTTATTTGGGATTAGAAAATATTCTAGAATTACGAATGACTCTTTGTTGAAAGCCTCTTAAAGATATGAATGGTATATTTTTTTTTTGTCTATTGATCTGTGATATCTTTAAAGTATTACAAAGAAGTAAAGAGAGAAGCTACCAATCTATTATCCTGCACTCAACAAAAGAAATGGAGTATTTTTTAAATTGTAAAATTCTTATTTTTCTAGATAGCACTGACCAAGAATAAATGTGCTTTCCTTTTTAATCACGGTCTCGTTTTGAAGAAATAACACAACTACACGAGTTAATCCTTTGTAGAGCAAAACTGGTCCAGCCAAGCCAGTCACTCAGTATCACCTGTGAATTCTTCTAATTTTTCAAAGTTCTATCTTATTGCATCAATAAAATTGAGAACATCACATATGATTTCATTCCACATCTCTCACAAACTTTCAAATACATTTGAATCCATTTTTCCTCAACTCCTTTTTTTTTTTTTATGTCAGAAGATTAAACGTCCCTTCTTCATTTAAGGTAAATTCTTCTTCCATCTATATTTTAGATCCCATACTATCCATGTCTTTGAAATCTTACTTCTTAGACAATTGGTCCATGGCTAAAACAAGCTAATATTTTGAACCAACTAGTTTTTGCCTCATTGTATCTGTAAGAATACAGTCTTGATAATGCCTTTGCAATAAACAATTGAACAAAAAATGTTACCAAAAGTAGACAAAAATAGTTCCTCCTTTAATATTTAAGTCAAATCACATTCACTTTCCTCTGTATTACAATATCTAGGACTACGGACTTTAGTCTACTTATGAATATTATCAAGAATAACCCTGAGGCTTGAGGTGCCTGGCAAGAGGAGCTGACCTTGCATGGAGCCAGTGTAACTGATGGAGGTCAAGACTCTAAACAAAGGTCGTCTGTTTCTTTGAAGATGTGGAGAACTGGCACTCTTTGCTTTATATGGATTTCATTTACATAACTTTAGAATAATGCAAATTTTCTAGTTAGAACGTGCTTTTATTTTTCAAGCCCTAATTTACAAAGTCTGAGCTCAACAAAAGTCTGCAAAAAAAGCAAATGTATTTTCAAAAAATGTTTGCTCCACTTAAGATCTGGTGGACTTCTTTCAGTTCCTCAAATAGAAAGGTCTTTTCCCCATGCTATGCTCTATAATGAGGATGCTTTTATTTTTCATTTCTTGGAAAACCTCTATACTAGACCACAGGTATAAGATAATATATTAGGAAACAATATCTTCAAACTATCATAATTCACCATCGCTTTTTTTTTTTTTTACCCATGGCACCACTTACGATTTCTCCTTCGTATTGTATTGCATTTGAAATTGATGATTCAGTATTTGTTGTCTCCTACTTAAATACAACCTTAATGAGGGCAGAGACTTAGAAACTATGTCTTCTTTTGTACTGTATTTTCAGTGCCTTGAACTGAAACTTGTAACATATGGTAATTGTTCAATAAATATTTTTTAATGTATATAATTATAGTATAGTATATAAATATATTATGGTAGAACATCATTCATTCAAGTAATGATTGTGAGTCTGATTTTTTAAAAGTAATTACTTCAGCTTCTTTGATGAGAATAGGTTTTAGGGAACCAAAAATGGAAGGAGGTCGACCACTAAGGATGTTACTGGAGAGATGCGAAGAGAGGTAATGTAGCTTTGTGCTGGCATGGTAGTTGGGAAGATGGAGAAGAGAGAAGATATTTGGAATATGTTATGAGAGGGAAGGAACCTTAACTTACTATGAAGAATAAAAGAACATGAGGAGTAAAGAATGAATCCTTTATTTTAGCTAGTGCTACTGAATAACTACTTAAAACCAATTTCTGAAGTGGAATATGAATGAATAGAGAATTAAGAGTTCTATTTTACATGTGTTGTGTATAAAATATGAACACTTTTTTTTCCCCCTCAGACATCATGTGGGAACGTCAAGTAGACGAATGGATAAATTGGTCTGGAGTGCAGGGGAGGGATGGGAGCTAAAGATATAAATTTGTGAAGTTTGTGCCTGGTTGGTATATAGTTAATATTCATATCAAATATTGGTCAAGCTTAGCCAGTCAGATTTTTTTAGGTTATTAAACCAATAGTAACAGTTATATTTATCTGCTATAAAAATTAGTTTTTATATACTTCTATAGTAAGCAGATTCCCTGGAAGTTTCTCTTAAAAGATTTTTGATATGTCATCAAGTGGGACTTATAAAAGGTCCAAACTCATAATTTTTCTTTTGAGTTTTAATATATTTTCATAATGTATCTGGATTTAAAATATAAATCCATTACTTTAGGTCAAAATTTTTCTGAAAAAAATACTTTTTGGCAGGGTTTATTAGGGTTTAAGAACACTAATATCTATAAATCTCAGGGGACTATATATATATAATGCTTTGACCATAAGAATTTGTACCTCCCTTATTCTTGTCAGATTATTCTAAATGAAAAAGTACTGTAGAGTATCAGATATGTTCCATGGACTTACCAAAAGACTTGAAGAACAAAATGAATGCATGACCCCAGCTCATGTTGGCTTAAAAATATGAGCCATTGAGTTCTTTATTATTGCAGTTATAGAATTTTCTTGTTACTGTTGCAATTCCCATTATATAACTGAAGTACAGACCTCTAAACACAGTATTGGCTTAATAAATGTTCTAATCAATTTGAATGAAAATTTTCCCATATATTCAATTCTATGTGTTCTCCAGCCCAAGTCAACAAGATGAATTACATTTAGGATTGACCAATCCTAAGTATCTAAATGAAGAATGTGAAGCATTTAGGCTAAAATTCATTCTGTTGGGTTTATTTTTTGATGCACCTATAAGACTGTCAGTCTACACCATAGTTTTACGAGCATGTTCCAGAAGTAACCCCAAGAAGAAAATAATCCTGTGAGATTATGTTTAGGATGAATAATTCAATATAAAATTTGCCAAAATAATATATTAAGTTTAGGCAAATAAATATATTCAAGTTATGAAAATTAGTTCACTTAACTATTTTAAGATTAATTTATCCTGGAAGATCCATAATGAGTTATTTTATTATTTTTTTAAGAGATTTTATTTATTTATTTGATAGAGACACAGCGAGAGAGAGAACACAAGTAGGGGGAGTGGGAGAGGCAGGCTCCTCACTGAGCAGGGAGCCCGATGTGGGGCTCGATTCCAGTACCCTGGGATCATGACCTGAGCCGAAGGCAGACGCTTAACAACTGAGCGACCCAGGCGCCCCCATAATGAGTTATTTTTATATGGAGATGAAGAAGTGAACTATTTTTAGCTTCAATATTTTGATAGTGAAGAATGCTGGTGCATCAGTGAAGTAAAAAAAACAAAAGTGTATAAGTGAACAAATTAAAGATATTTTGTGAACCAGATGTGCCACAAAGACTCAACTGGTATTGAATACTGTCATTCTTAGAGATAACTCTAGGTAGTACTTTCTGCATAAAGTTGTGAATTGCAAAGCCATCATTATCAGAGTGAAACCAGGACTTCTAACCTAGTCACAACTGATGGCAGTAGTCCACAATAAAGATTTTGGGGTTCCTGGGTGGCACAGTCGGTTAAGTGTCAGACTCTTGGTTTCGGCTCAGATCGTGATCTCAGGGTCTTAAGATCAAGCTCTGAGTCCGGCTCTGCACTCAGCATGGGGTCAGCTTGAGACTCTCTCTTTCTTTCCCTCTCTCTAATGCTCTCTCTTTCTAAAATAAATAAATGAATCTTTTAAAAAAGTCACACAATACAGATTTTCCATATTTTTTAGATCTAGTTTTATTAGCTCATTATGTGGAGAGTAAAAACTTGAGAAGCTCAGAAAAATGATCCCAGAAGAGCCAAGCAAAATCTCTATATCTAGTACACTACATTATAATAAATTCTTTTTACTTACATAAAATATCTTTTTCTTTAAATATGAAAATCTATAAGTCTGTATGAGTCAAACCAATGCAAGCTGAGAAAATTACTGGTTCTGCATGCACTAAATTATAGAGGATACCTGTATATAGAGAATTATCAATGTGGTTGAATATGGTAATTAATCTAAGCGATTAAACATTTTTGGTTCAATGCTTACAGAGAAACATGATTTTGTATACAAGATAATATGATTTATCTGCTCATTAAGGACATTTTTACACTTTATTAAGATGGCAATTTCAATATAACATGAATATTGTCCTGTATTATCAATGTAACATTTTTTTAAAGATTTTATTTATTTATTTGACAGAGAGAGAGAGAGAGACCATAAGCAGGGGGAGGGGCAGAGGCAGAGGGAGAAGCAGGCTCCCTACTGAGCAGGGAGCCCAATGTGGGGCTCAATCCCAGGACCCCAGGATCATGACCTGAGCCAAAGGCAGACTTAACTGACTGAGCCACTCAGGTGCCCCAATGTAACATTGTTATATGGTAATATAATACAGAGAGTCTCCTATTTAATGTACCATGTTAATTATATTTTAAGTTAAATTTACTTTAATTTTTAGTTAAGTATATCTTCCATTTGTATATCTACACATACATATATATATTTATATGTGTAAATGCATACATAGAAATTTATTCATAAATCCTTTACTGCAAATTTTTGCATAAATGGTACACATGAGCAAAATTAGAATTTTTTTCTTTTTCTGTAAAATGACTATTTTTCTGTGTCCAGAGAACAAATGCTCTTTTTGTTTACCAATCTATTCTGTTAAACTTGATCTTGATATATTTTAACAAAATTCCTTTTTTAAATATTAATGTTCCTATTCATCTTTGCTTCTTGTTGAAATGTGTCTTTAAAACATAGCATTCTATTTATTTCTTGTTTCCTTTGGCAATAGTCAATTTTGCCTTTCTCAAATTTAGGTCCCCAAATAGGAATAATAGAACTGTTGAGATATCTTTTTATGTATAATCAATTTTGGGGTCCTGGAAAGGCCCCCAGGTATCACATTTATTCCTTTATTTTACTCAAAGAAGTAGGGAATAATAATATTATAATAATAAATAAAATAATAATAATAAAAATAATCAAGTTTGTTTGTCAGCCTCAAAATTTGATTATTTCACACTACTGTGAGAATACTTTTTTTACCAAACTTAAAAGAACTGAGAAATCTAGAAGAAAGTACATCCTCCTAGATTTACTACATATAAGCTAAGTAATATATTGTGAATATGTTACAATGATTGTAAATAAGGATTACAAAAAAAAAAGCTTAAAAAAAAAGAACACTCATGTTGAAGCACAAAGACTGGTATTATAATTATTTATAAAAAGCTATTGTTTCTAGGATCCTAGTTTAAAGTACTCTTGTTAATTGAAGGCACTTAGAGTTATATTAAAGTCCTCCTATTTGGCTCTTGTTAACATAGCGATCCACCATTGTAACATGCTGAACCCAGGAGTGCTCCTTCCTCTACTTAACAAAACTCCTCAGTGGTTTAATCTCTGCTAGAAAATATTCTATGCTTTACACAGGCCTTTTGTAATTTCCTTGGATAATCCTGATTTAATTTTATTTTAGAGTTGTTTACACTTAAAAATAAAAACTTGAAATTACCAAGCAGGCTATCCAATTACAGATTTAAATTCAATCTTAGAACATGAACCACTTCCTGAATTTAAATTAATCCACATGACTGAGTTAATTATCCTTATCTGTGCCTTCCAGCTTAAAAAAAAAAATAAAGATCAACATTTAAACAAATAATGATCATGTTCTAGTATGCCTGGTCATTATTTGCTTATTTTAAGAACTACCTTTCACTGAGAATGTTATTAAATACCTTTGTAAGGCTTTACTTTTTACTTAAAAATTATTGTTCTTATCCTCCATCTTCAGTGAAAATTAGGAGAACAAATGGAATTAAAAAACTGAAAAGTGGCAAAGCTCTCAGAGACTCTAGAACTTCCATGGCTGAAGGAATTGCCATAAGCCTTGATGATACACAGGATGCTGTCAAGCATCCAATAGCTGTTTCTTTAAAATACGCATTCTCAACAGGGGTCACACCTCTAAGAGAGCAAAAATAAGTTCTTATGGGTTGAAAATGTCTTACCTTTTTATGTATAAGCATGGTTATTCATACAGTACATAAACAGGTATACAGCATATCTAAATCTATGGTATTAAAATTTCTTGGGTATGACAATTAGAAACAAAATGCCCAAAAGAGCTCCTTAGGGGAACAAAATTGAAGAAAGATTGAGAAACATTGTGAAAATATTTCAAAAGGTAGATTTTCTTTTGCAGGTCTTGTCTGGTACTTAAACTACCCTTACATTATTAATTGTAACCTTTAATCTTGTAAAAATTGGGCCTTGAATCCCCTACCCGGTCCCCAACAGAATGCTTCTATTGAGGTCATTGTATTCTTAGCAGCTAAATCCAGCCCATTAGAAGTATACTAAGTTCAGAACTATCATTAGTAAAATAGTGTCTCTTCTGTTTTCTCGGAGACACTACAGGAATGATTTGACTCTACTCAGAAAATGTGACTGCCTTAGGGGATCAATGATTGAGTCACTCCTGTTAGAATGAACGATACTTATATTACCAATGGGGACTGTGCCCATCTAGGGGCTACCACTGTTCACATGGACATCACTTCTGCTCTTAAAACTCAACAAGGGGCTCCTGGGTGGCTCAGTCGGTTGGTCATCTACCTTCGGCTCAGGTCATGATCCCAGGGTTCTGGGATGGAGTCCCACATCGGGCTCCTTGCTCAGCGGGGAGCCTGTTTCGCCCTCTGCCTGCCACTCCCCCTGCTTGTGCTCTCTCTCTGCCAAATAAATAAATAAAATCTATTAAAAAAAAAACACCTCAACAAACCATTTTAAATTCACAATCAAATTTAACATGGCCTATCATTTCCTCTTAAGGAACTCCCAACAGAGGGCTGTTGTACCATAGCAAATCTTCCTTCTGTACCTCATAAATACAGTCAAGTAAACAGCCCATGACTAAGCTAACAGAAAAAGCCACCTGGCTCTCTGAAACTGACCTAGAAGGATATTGAGACACGTTTTAATGGTCTGGGTTTAGTTATCTAGGTTCCTGCTTTGTTATCTATTTCAACAACTAATACAGTTTTGCTGTTGGCAGATGCCTGTGTTGGCAGTTGACTGCATTTTATCCAGCGTCATAGATTCCACCGCACATCCATTATTACATCACACGATTCCACAACTTACAAAAACGACATGAAGGAGTAACTCTCATTTGATGGTAAACAACATTCTCTAGAAAATCTCCTGATTCACAGAATTTCAGCAATTGTGAAGACCCGAGTATCACAGATTCATGTCCTACGGCTTGAATTCACCGGCCTTTAACCAAAAGCAGGGGATTAAGATAGAATAAAGCATCCCTGATGGCTCTTAGCTGGTGTTCCTGCTGAACATAATAATTTTAGAGAATACAAACATTACCCAAGATCGCTCCGGGATCATGTCGAAGTGAGACCAAAGCAAGGCCACTCCTACTCACAGTACAGACACAAATCAGAACCTTGCGCAAACTACAAAAATAATCAAGTCTCTCCCTTTTTCAGAGACATATGTGACTCCAGCTTCTTTCTCAATACAGCTCAGGTCTTGCTACGTTCTTCCTGCCTTCTACATTACAACTACTGAAAAACCTTCAGCAGTTACACAGGGTTATACAAGGAAAGGAATCTCCAAAGAGCATACCTAAATAGAGTTTTTGATAAAGACCATCGGAGAAAGAAAACACAGGCAAACATCACCAAGGTCCTAGATACCCCTGGACACTATCCAGGGTCCTCTTTCTTTCACACAGACGTGCTTTGTCTCTGGAACATGAACTCGTATGATGTGCGTATGACATCTTGGTCTCAGGGAAACCAAGGGACAAGTCTATTGAGAGGTCTTTTATCGCCCACTGGTTGCAGAGCAAAACCTGCCTCTGAAACCGGGTTAACCCAATACAGAACGTCAATCTGTACGTTATCAGTGAAAAATGGAGTCGAGCTGATGGAGGGCACATGCACATGCTTTTTGGCATGTTAAGCCTCGCATAATAAATTATTAACTAGCGCATTTATTCAGGCACCCCTGGAGACAATCATAGAGCTACCACAAAACAGCTGCAAGTTAGCCCTATCCCTCTACAATACTCAGTAATCAAATTGCTCTGTGGACCAAAATGCTAGTTTCCGAAAGCATTCAATCCAGAGGAAGACCATGCTTGGACCCTCCCCCAAATCACCTAGTGCGAGGCCAAATCCTGTAACAAGCTCTTCCTAGTACTCTCCTACTAAAACATTCCACTGTGAAAGATAAAGTTGACTCACCGTTGAACTGGACAAGAAAAGCTATAGCCTATCTCTGAGGACTGTTGGTTGTCTGTCTTTGTCTCTTGGCAAAGACAAGCACAGTGGGATTTATGATGAGCTGTTTAAACTTCAAAACTCCCATGATGACCCCTAGGGCTAAGCTTGTTGATGGTTTCCAACTGGCCACAACCAATTAGGCAGCCTGACTATAATGTGGCCATTGGGGAATAAAAAACCAGATGAGAACTTCTGTCCTGAGCTTTCCCAGGACTACAGTTCTTTGCATAGATATTGATAGTTCAGTTTAGAAACAGAATGCAAACTATGTGTGAATAAGAACTCTGGGGTGACTGCGCTCGGAAGTCTCCAGGATCCCAAATGTTTGCTTACATACTCTTTCTCTGGCTGCCCTGCATCTCTGCCTTTTAGGTAAAGGGTTTATGTAAGTATGCTTTGTGGAGTCTTGCAATTGCTCAAATATCCAAACTGTCAAAAACCTTGCACCCGTGGATTCCTATGGTATGGGTATCCCTTGCTATAGCACACCATCAACCCAGCTCTAACTCTGATTTGTTCTTGTCTTAAGCGGGCAGACATCGATTCGGGAAATCAAGGTAGAAGTCTCACCACTAAGGTAGACAGACATAGTTTGTATCAGTGGAAAACGAAGATCTATACTACATTTTACTTTTTTTTTTAAAGATTTGTTTATTTATTTTAGAGAGAGCGAGAGAGCGAGCAAACAGACAAGCGCAGGGCAGAAGGGCAGAGGGAAAGGGACAGCAAGTCTCAAGCATGGAGTGTGGAGCCCTCTGTGGGGCTCCATCTCATGACCCTAGGATCCCAACCTAAGACCAAACCAAGAATCAGAGCTTAACCTACTGCACCACCCAGGCACCCCTACGTTTTACTTTTTGAACAAAAAGTTTGGAGAGAAAACAGATGGAACCATAGTATATGGCTACGTTTAGAAGAGTACTGTATCATCATATGTATAAAAGAAGGCCTAGAAAAATGTTTGGGGTTAGGGCTAAGGAGAATTGAATTGCTCTGCATTAAAAAAAAAAAAAGTATTAAATGTTTTTCTTCTTTCTTGTTCCCGAAAGACAGTAAATTGGACAGTTGGAAATGTTGCAGCAATCTAGCTAGCTAGTGGCTAGAGATGAAGCATAAATGTAGCCAAAAAACTATTCTCTTTCAGAACCCTCAAAATGTGAAGAAGAATAAAAAACAAAAACAGAAAACTTGCATGAATATGGAAACTACAGACAGTGTCTTCTATGTATAAATGAGATATAGTGCAGGAAGGTAAAAAATAAATAAATTGATGCAAAAGGGAAGATCTTGATCTGATGGTCTCTATTTAGAAGAGCAGTAAGCCCAGGGGAAATGTTTACAAGACTCTTCCATAAAATTCCACTAATACTCCTTTATTTTAGGATAAAGAGCAATTAGGTCTGTCTTTGGATTTAGCTGACACAAACTGAAAATCAGCATATAATTAAAGCTCTCTCTTAAGAGAGACCGATGCCTAGTAATAGCCTAGTTTCTTTTGGAAACTCCTCCCACAGGTTGTCATGGGGAGTTTTGACCCTATGAGGTGTGTACGGAACAGCTCGGGCAGCCTTTCTCCATCAGGCGGGGGCGGTACCTGATATGCAAATGTATTATAATGAGTCTAGGGGTTACCCTAGGAGAGAGGTGGAAAAGGAGAGCGCAGGTTCTGCACCTGTGGTTTTTGATCTGTCAGGCCAAGGTCTTGGAAGGCACAAGGTCAAGATGTTGAGCTCCCGGGCTTATAAGGTGTAGTTTATTTATTACCCTCGTCCTTGCCTCCGCTTGGTTCTCTATCATTCCAACTTCAGGGACTTGGGACTCTGCCTCGGGGCCTTCCTTCCACTGCTCCTGACTAGCATCTATCTAACCGATTCAAGAAAGTATAGCAGATAATATCTTAACTGCAAAAGAAAAATCACCATTTGATACGCTTCCTCTTTCCTGATACCTTTGGTTCTCTTGCCTCGCAGAGCAGCGCCCTTTGGGGTTTTCCTTCTTCTCATTAGTGTCTTATCCACAGTCTTTGTTGATTCTTCTACTTCCATTGTTCAGGACCAGAGGGGGTCCTGGCCTCTTCTCTGTAAACATTCCCTTTCTCAGTGGTTTCATTTAGTTCCTTAGCTTTATATGCTAATAACCCCCGTATTTCCGGTTGCAGCCCAGAGCCCTCTCCCTAACGCAAAACGTGTGTATTGAGTTACATAGTAGGACTCTTCAGTTGTATGTCTAATGAACATCTGGGTCCCACCTGTCCCAAAACGGAACTCTTATTAATCTACCCCAAATCTGCTTCTGCTCAAAGCTTTTCCCCATCTCACTTGGTATCAAATCTCCTTTCTATGCTCTGGCCATAAAATCTGGAGTCATTCCCAACTGTCCTCTATCTCTCACATTCCGTACCAATCTTTCAGAAACGTTATTAATTTCACCTTTTAAAACATATCCAGAGTCTAAGCCATTCTCACCACCCTCACTGCTGTCACCCTGCTCTGAGCCACCATGTTTACCTTCGTAGTTATCACAGCTGCTGCAGTACCTGTCCCCTTGCTTCTGTCTTTGCCCTCCACAGTCTTTTGTCAATACAGAAATCACACTGAACACTTAAAACTAAAAATGTAAACCTGATCAAGCCCTTACTGTGCTCTAAACCCCACAGTGGCTGTCCATTCCCCACAGAGGAAAAGCCAAACTCCTTACAATGACCTACAGGTTTTATGTGATCTTACCTTTTGCCTTAGCTCTAGGCTTCTTGCTGTTCCTGGAACATGAAATTTGTTTTTCACTGGCTCTTCCTTTGACCTGGATTTTACCCAGGTCTGCTTTCACTGTGATAGTCTCTTGCCTAAATGTCTTATCTCCTATTCTCTTCAAGGTTATGCTCAATGTATCTGACCTTGACCATCTTATTTAGTAGAGCAGTCTACAACACCACCATCCCTCAAATCCATCACCCTTTGTTTCCTTTTTTCCTTCTTTATTATTTATTGCCTTTTACACGTTTACTTATTTTTTTTGTTGTTGTTGTTATTCTGAACATAATGGAATGGAAACTTAATGAGGTCTGGGATCTTTCTTTTAGTGTGTTCACTGACATAACCCACGGGACAAAAATTGGCAGGCTTGTAGGTCAGCCACTATTTCTTCAATGAATAATTGATTCTGAACTTTAATGTACCACAGTGTAAAGAATATCTACAGAAATGTTTTAAAATATATGTGGAATGTGTAGAATCAAAATTACAGTGGGAAGCTTTGTCATACCAGACTCCTTATGCCATAGATTCACTTGACTAAAGACTCATTAGGACATAACAGACTATAGTACAAAAAATAAGGCAGATTCATGAGCTTTTTAAAATTATGCACCTCAGAGAATACACCATTTCTTTTCCAAAAAATACAAAGCATAAAGTTAAATATATTGTCATCATTTTAGAAACCACTAAAACATTTTAAACAAAAAACTAAATGCCTGGAAAAAAGGAGATCACTCTTCTAAATAATTCTTGAACTGAAGAGAATTTCAAACAATAACTACAGAGTATTTATAATAAACGATATTGACAGCATTACGTTACCCTAAGTGTAAGATTGGGGCCACCTTCCTATCCAGAAAGAATATCATTGTCTTGAGTGCTCTTATTATTGGTAGATAAATTAAGTATCCAAGAGTTTTACTCACTTATTCAAGATTATACGATTCCTGTGACTTGATTAGGACTTGAACCCATTTATTTTCTCATTGCATAATCTATATGACATTTCTGTTTAGAAAAGACTTTTAGAAAAAAAATAATAGCTCACTAACAGTCTCTCAGAGCTTCTATCTCATCTCTGAAGCAAACAAAACATAAAAAGTAAGACATGACTTGGGACTGATATTAAAAAATCATATAGTGTCCACATGTAATACTGAGAGACAATATTTTACAGATTGAAACATTTTGTTGAAAATGTATATACGGTAAGAGCATAAACAATTAGGATAGGAACTCCTTTAGACCAGGAATTTTTTTTTTTTTAATTGAGGAAGGAAGGGGTTCTAAAGACATTTTGGGAAAATTTGGATGCAAAATATATCTTAGAATATACATTGAATAATTTTTAATTTGTATAGATCAATTTCTGTGTGCAACTTACTTTCAAATCATTTAGAAAAGAGGGTAATAAAAAGCAAAAGAGAGGTAAAGTTCATATGGAAAAGTTGTAATAAGTATTAGATCTAGGTAAGGAAAACTACTGGTGTTTACTGAACTTTTTTTTTTAAATGTGACACTTTCCCTCTATAAACTGCACTTTATTTTTTAAAGATTTTATTTATTTAGAGAGCAAGAGAGACAGCGCATGAGCAGAGGGAGGAGTGAGGGAGAGGGACAAACAAACTCTGTGCTCAGCCCAGAGCCCAACCAGATTCCAGGACCCTGAGGTCAGGCCCTGAGCGGAAATCAAAAGTCAGAGGCTTAAGCTACTGAGTTACCCAGGCGCCCCCAAAACTGCACTTTTAAAGTTGCAGTTGCACATGATGGTCACAAGGTGGCGATAGACTCACTTTTGAATTTATTTAGGGACGCTCCTCCGGTGAAAGGAGCGTCCAGAAAAGAATACTTCTTAAGCACAACATCTTCAGCTGGAGAAATGTGTAAAAATCTCGGGAGGTAAGAATCACTGAGAAAATTCACACTTAAAATTGAGTAGTTAACATTCACACGGGCATGCTGGAAAGTGGAAGAAACACAGAAAAAGGAAGAAGCAAGGACTGATTGGGAGAAATATAGTATTTAGTCCTGGCTCAATTAATGCTTAATTTGTGACCTTACCCAAGTCAACTATAAGTAGCTTTCACATGTAAAATGGAAAAAAAAAATTAGACTCTGGGATCTTTCACTTTCTTTCCAGCTGTAAAAAACAATCTTTTCCCTTTTTGGTTCAACTTGAATATGGTAAGTCTCTAATAATGAATTTTTGCTTCTTAGTCCTCAGAGACATTGACCCTGGAAGCAAATGCCTGATAAACTCAACTGACATTCTGTTGCTGTGACAAGTTTCCTATGGAGAAAGAAACATAGTTCCTCTTAAGATATATACAAATACGATTGGAGATGCCATAAAATATTCCTGTGCACCATATCCGTTTGCAGCACATGGATAGGCGTTTCTGAAAACATATATACAATTACTCCTCTTCTGCTCCTATGCATTGCCATCCCATATGTAAGCAAGGTGGAGAGAATAAAGCAACAAGGCTATGAGGGATGAAGAGGCAGTGGGCAATAGGACATATGCTAAAGATCTGGAAAGATTTAAATGATAAATTCTTCGATGGGAAAAGGAGATAGAGCTGGTTCTGAATAAATTATCCTGTGAATTTCATCTTTCCCATACTGCACCAATTCATCTTGTTCATGATCCTTGCTAACTTTCTGACATGCCGTACCCAGGAGGCTGGTGTCTTTTTACTGTCTTCTGGTAGCTTCCAAAGCAACCAGAGCTTCCCTCTTTTGCCATATCCACTGTTATCAAAGTATTTGCAACTCTTTTCCACCTCAAAACCAAAGTCCATTCCATAGGAAAAACAAATTTTCAAACTGATTGACAAATTTTATTGATTAACAGTTCCCTTTATCTACCCCCCCCTTCTAATTTTGGGGGATAAAGTCATAGAATTGTTGAATCCTTCCATTGGAAAATGTCTTTGTGGACATTTAGTACCAATATCCCAATTAATAGAAGAAATTCCTGCACATACTGTGTGAAGTATGGTACAACCAGAAATCATTTTAAAGGGTTATATGTAAATTGAGCAAAAAGAAATAGCACCAGTTCTGGTTCTCTGTCCCTCCATTGTACCCATGCCCTTTGTAATGGAACCTGGCACCTCTTCCAATTAAGATCAGAAGTCTACTACCCCCACTCCTTGAATCTGGGCTAGTTTTTTTACTTGATTGATTGGTCCTACAGATGTGGGGAGAGTGACAGAGTCCACTTGGAAACCTAGGCCCCTCTACCTCTTGGAACTCTCCCAGCCACCATCTGAATAACTTGAGATAACCTGATGGAGAATAAGAAATGCCTGGACCTGCTAGCCATGTGGACATGAGCCAACTGCCCCACAGGTGACTAAGGTCCCCCTAGCCCAGTCAGCCTTCAGCTGGTCGGTCAGCAGCCCACAGATGCATGAGTGAGCCCAGACAACATCAGCTGAACTAGTTTCAGTAGAAAGTTCCAGCTAACCCATGGTCTCATAAGCAAAACTAAATCATTGTGTTTTAATCCACTGAGTTTTGAGGTGATCTGTCACGTTGGAAAACTTAACTGACTCAGGTAGCAAGTACAATTGTACTTGTACTTATTGTTTCTATTATAAATCAGTTTTAGCATTATATAATTCCATTAATTAAGTCTGAAAAATTTAATAATAATTTGCTGCCGACTTGTTTGCTCTGATTTGATTGGTTAGAAATTTTGGATATTATTTTGGTTTGTTTTAGCAATTCTTCCTTTGGGTTGCTTTTGTCTGTCTCTGTCTGATAACTGCAATGGATGTTAATTCAGGAAAGAATACTGATAAGCCAGAAGCAGCTCAATTATACGTCCAGTAGTGTGAAAATTTTAAAATACATACAATGAAAGACTCTAAAGACCGCATTTGTCTTAGCATAATAACAAAATTGAGAGAGAGAGGAATTGATAATATATTTAACACAAAGTATATGACCAAGACTGAAAATGCAATAAAATTTCACACAAAACCGCATCTCCTGCAGCTGAAACAATCACAAGTCGCTTTATAGAAGGTAGTCTTAATTTGCATCTTAAAAATATTCAAAGTTCCCAACAGGTACAGAGGAAAGGGCATTCACTCAGAAAAACAGCACAAACAAAGGCATCTCATCCCATATAGCAGCTCCTGGAACCATTTTTTTTAAAGATTTTATTTATTTATTTGAGAGAGAGAGAGAATGCATGCCCGCATACACACACAGTGGGGGAGGGGCAGAGGGAGATGGAGAAGCAGGCTCCCAGCTGAGCAAGGACCACCCCCCCCCACCCCCCCCCCCGCCCAAAGCAGGACTCCATTCCAGGACCCTGGGATCATGACCTGAGCGTAGGGCAGATGTTTAACCAACTGAGCCACCCAGGTGCCCCTGAAACATCGTTTTATTAACTACTTACAATTTCCTACAAAATAAACTCTGACAGAGAATACTTATTCTTCTTTTTAAATTATCGTTCATTCAGTACTCACTGAGTACCTGCCATGTGCCTGACATCTTTCTAGGTTCTTGGGACACATCAGTGAAGAAACAGAGATCATTGTGATTGAGGAGCTTGCATTCTGGATCCACCCCTCCATTGCTGGTTGGGCAAAATCACTCAGGTACAAATGAATCATTAATTTAAGTCACCCTATATTTGCATTAGCACCAAACAAGAAGTTGAAATAATATAGTAATAATTGGATACTGCCTTTCGTGCTTTCAGCCTGAAAATCATTACTAATGAATAAAAATATTTGAATAAAAACTTGGAGAAGAACACAAGCTCTCTGGAAAGCAATTTAAGTCAGAATTGGATTACATTTAGAGATTATGCTTACTGAATGTCTTTGCTTGGGAATTAGTAGCCATGTAGCGCTTACCTATTTCCTAAAGTTATTGAATATTGAAAATTTCCCATGAATCACAAATGATAAATCCAAAGCACACTCTAAGTATGCAGCGTTCAAATGTTTGTTTTGAAAGGGCCCCATTAGATTGTGTTGGGATAGATGGAGAGGTAGGTGTGCAAATGACTTCATATACCTGGGAGATCAGATTTGGGTTCTAGCTCTATCAGTGGGTCACTTCCTAAATGTTGACAAGTCATTCTCTGCTGCTTGTATTTTTTTAAAAAGATTTCATTTATTTGACAGAGAAAGACACAACGAGAGAGGGAACACAAGCAGGGGGAGTGGGAGAGGGAGAAGCAGGCTTCCCACGGAGCAGGGAGCCTGATGGGGGGGCTCGATCCCAGGACCCTGGGACCATGACCTGAGCCGAAGGCAGATGCCTAACCAACTGAAGATTTTATTTATTTATTTGAGAGAGAGAGAATGAGAGCCAGAGAGCACGAGAGGGAAGAGGGTCAGAGGGAGAAGCAGACTCCCCGCCGAGCAGGTAGCCCGATGTGGGACTCGATCCCAGGACTCCAGGATCATGACCCGAGCCGAAGGCAGTTGCTTAACCAACTGAGAGCCCCCCAGGTGCCCCATGTGCTGCTTGTATTATTATTTGAAAAATGGTCTTTTTAGAAAAACTATTCTTGTACCTCAGCCACCCTGCTGAGGTTCAGGGCAACAGTCATAATCAATAGCTATGAATGTTGGTGAGGAGTGCTTTGCTTGGAGATAACACTAGTCCCAAGCACCATCTCACTCCAACTGCATTAGAGACCCTGAGCAAGAACCATCTCGGCAAGCCTCAACAAATTTTTTTTTTGAAGATTTTATTTATTCATTTGCGAGAGAGACAGAGAGAGAACAAGCAGGGGGAGAGGCAGAGGGAGAGGGAGAAGCAGACTCCCTGCTGAGCAAGGAGCCTGATGCGGGACTCAATCCCAGGACCCTGGGATTATGACCTGAGCCGAAGGCAGACGCTTAACCATCTGAGTCACCCAGGCGCCCTCAGTCAACAAATTTGTACAATAATTTTTTGTGCAGGAAATACTCATGGAGAACCTACTATGTGTCAGAACAATGCATTGGTTAATAATAATACATAGGTCCTTCCTTTCGTGGCGCTCATAATTTTTTTAAAAAAGATTTTGAGAGAGAGTTATTTATTTTGAGAGAGAGAGTTAGAGCATGCAAGAGTGGGGACAGAGGGAGAGGAGAGAGAATCCTCAAGCGGACTCCCTGCTGAGCACAGAACCCCATGCCGGGCTCGATCCCAGAACCCTGGAAATTATGACCTGAGCCGAGATCAAAAGCTGGCCTAACAAAATAAGAACAATAACAAAACAATAAACAGATAAACAAAATAATTACCCCATTTCCTATGTTATGAAAGAAATAAGGTTTTGCAGTGGGACAAAATGGATAAACCTCTTCTGATATTTCTTGTTTGTGTCATTTCTCTGTGACAAAATTCTCTTTTTAAAAATTTTTTAAATTTGAGTATAGTTGACACACAACATTAGTTTCAGGTGTTTTTCCCTTTGTTCTATTTTGCTTGCTTGGAACAGAACAAGCATAGCCAGGAAACCACAACCCAAACCAAGGATGTCCACAAGGTGGCAGAACGGAGTCCACAGCAAACAACGGAAGTACAAGGGCAGGTTACTTGCAAAGGAAAAGAATCTCCTGACTGGCTGCCTACACATCTGGGCATTGGAAACAATGACTTCTTAAAAAGCTAGGCTAATGCATCAAGAATATCTTATATTTAATTCTTTTCCACCGTAAGGGTTTTTCCATGAGAACTGCTTTTTTAAAAAACATTTTTATTTATTTTTTAACATACTTATTACATGTACATGTACATTTGTCACCAATGCATCACAATGAAGTCACAAAAAAGTAGGCTTAGTTTAATTCACAAGATAGATCCTGTGAAAACACATTTTTCACCTCCTTTGTGATTTTCAGTACTCTGCTTATTTTAATTTAAAGCAGTTAAACAACATTTGAGAGTATATGTATAAAACTGTGATTTAATTCAGACTTCAGAAACTTGGGAAATAAAAGGTCATGATGGAGAAACATTAAGAAATTTGTAGAATTACCAAATTCTCACAGTACCATATTCCTTTATAAAAGCATCTCAGTAAAACAAAATAAAAACAATGGGAGGGGCACCTGGGTGGCTCCGTCGTTAAGCATCTGCCTTTGGCTCAGGTCATGATCCCAGGTCCTGGGATCGAGCCCCGCATCGGGTTCCCTGCTGGGCGGGAAGCCGGCTTCTCCCTCTCCCACTCCCCCTGCTTGTGTTCCCTCTCTCGCTGTGTCTCTCTCTGTCAAATAAATAAATTTAAAAAAAAAATCTAAAAATAAAATAAAATAAAATAAAAACAATGGGAGACAAAAACTATGGAAAACACAAAAGTCAAATCAGAGATTTTGGTTTAGTACTTTCCCCAAGTCTCTTGTTTTTAAAAACCCAACGTAACTGAGGCCAATTCAAAATTGACCCACAGGTCTTGCCTCCTCCATGCTGACATGAGGAATACATTTAAGACAAGAGGCTATATACTCAAATGGTCCCAGGGCTTTTTTCAAATGCCAGTTTGCTTATGTCACTGCCACAGGGTTATGTGGACTGCTGCTGCCTGCTGCGCATGGGCTTAAAGAGCTGTCAAGATTTTATCTTGGCCTGCTATAATATAACATATGAGACTATATACCAAATGAAGACAGAAGATTTCAGTTATTAATAAATATTAAAGTTCTAGATGATTTGGACACTATATACATCAAATTAAGGTAACTTAATAACACAGAAACAAACACTTTTATGTTTTAAAAAATCTTACATAAACAGGGGTTGGGGCAGGTCAACTTAATATTTTAAATCTCAGAGGTTACAAGAAAACACTTTTAAAAAATTGTTAAATCCCAATAAAATAAAGTAGAAAAAAGTGATAAGGTGATGCTTAGAATTAGAAGGGCATGCTAATTCCGAAATAGTTGTCACCTTGATTCTTAAGCAAAACTGGCCCCTACAATGTTTCTACTTGGTCACTTAATTGCAACTATGTATATATATTTATACATATATATGTGTATATGTTTGCAAATGATCAAGCAGTTCATTAAAAGAAAATATAATTAATAAGGATAAAAAGGTTGTTAGAATTTAAAAATTTTTTACTTCAAATGTACTAGGTTACTTGCTGGGTTTATACTATAAGGGCATTAAGTAGTATGAATCAAATGTACTTTATAATCAAATGTAGGAAAGCACCTTCCACAGACATGTTTTTATTAGAATCATTTTCAAGACATCTCAAAGACAGGTGGCAAAGCACTGCTAAACTGTCTCCCTTCAACATAATGAAATCTCTGTTTCAGAATAACAGCCAACATTTCAAAAACTAATAATCATGCACTATCTAAAACTGAGGGGTGAAATGATGGCTCTAACCACCAAAAGTATGACACTTTTTCACATTCCTATTAATTATTTAATTTTGTAATATAAGTGTCCCGTTGCACAGGCAGGAAAAGTGAGGCACAAAAAGGTATGTATCTGTTGTTCTTGTTTTAAGTTTTTTAGACAGGGAAGCCAAGGTCAAAACCACAGTGAGAACTCCACGAGCCTGACACTTTTGGGATATAATGGATTCAAGGTTTGCATGAAATGTTATATTTAACTCATGTCCTGTTTACATCACACCACCTTAGTCTAACCTCTTGCAAACTCTTTAAAGCATGGACCTGGCAAATGCCACTTACCCCACCTTCTCTGACCAGGTAAAAAAAGGCTAGCTGATGCTTGTGCATTAAAAAAAAAAGAACAAAAAACAAAAGAAACACCAATGTTGTAGCATTATTTACGATTAGCAAGGTTTCAATTATGAAAATATTCCACAACTGAATTTCAATAACTTTCAAGAAACATTCCACAAAATTCTCTAAGAATCTGTGGGAAGGTATTGTGCCTGACAATCCTCACTAAAACAGAAATTTACCTATTCTTTGCATTATTGTTGCTGATGTGAAATTAAATGTATATGATCTCAGAAGTGGTAGCCTCAAAGTACTAAACTACTAAATAAAACTGAAAGGATCATCCAAATTCCTAGATAACACCAAAATATTTATCTAGGATTGTTAAGGAAAGCATAGCACTTTGGTACTCTTTTCAGAACTCTCAAAACTTATAAAGGTAAACATAAGCATGTGGCATTTTACATCGTTTCAAGGGAGTAACAGTAAATGGATAGGATGTTTTTTTTGTGTTTTTTTTTATTTAAAAATATTTTAATGTTTTTATTTATTTATTTGTTATGTTAATCATCATACCTTACATCATTAGTTTTTGATGTACTGTTCCATGACTCATTGTTTGTGCATAACACCCAGTGCTCCACGCAGAATGTGCCCTCTTTAATACCCATCACCAGGCTAACCCATCCCCCCACCCTCCTCCCCTCTAGAACCCTCAGTTTGTTTATCAGAGTCCATTGTCTCTCATGATTTGTCTCCCCCTCCCTCCGATTTACTCCCCTTCATTCTTCCCCTCCTGCTATCTTCTTCTTTTTTTTTTTTAACATATATTGCATTATTTGTTTCAGAAGTACAGATTGTGATTCAATAGTCTTGCACAATTCACAGCGCTCACCATGGCACATACCCTCCCCAATGTCTATCACCCAGCCACCCCATCCCTCCCACCCCACCCCCACTCCAGCAACTCTCAGTTTGTTTCCTGAGATTAAGAATTCCTCATATCAGTGAGGTCATATGATACATGTCTTTCTCTGATTGACTTACTTCACTCAGCATAACACCCTCCAGTTCCATCCACGTCGGTGCAAATGGCAAGATCTCATTCCTTTTGATGGCTGCATAATATTCCATTGTATATATATACCACCTCTTCTTTATCCATTCATCTGTTGATGGACATCTTGGCTCTTTCCACAGTTTGGCTATTGTGGATATTGTTGCTATAAACATTGGGGTGCACATACCCCTTCGGATCCCTACATTTGTATCTTTGTGGTAAATACCCCATAGTGCAATTGCTGGATCGTATGGTAGCTCTATTTTCAACTTTTTGAGTAACCTCCATACTGTTTTCCAGAGTGGTTGCACCAGCTTCCATTTCCACCAACAGTGTAGGAGGGTTCCCCTTTCTCCGCATCCCTGCCAAAATCTGTCATTTCCTGACTTGTATTGTAGCTATTCTGACTGGTGTGAGGTGGTATCTCATTGAGGTTTTGATTTGGATTTCCCTGATGCCGAATGATGTTGAGAACTTTTTCATGTGTCTATTGGCCATTTGGATGTCTTCTTTGGAAAAATGTCTGTTCATGTCTTCTGCCCATTTCTTGATTGGATTATTTGTTCTTTGGGTGTTGAGTTTGATAAGTTCTTTATAGATTTTGGATACTAGCCCTTTATCTGATAAGTCATTTGCAAATATTTTCTCCCATTCTGTCAGTTGTCTTTTGGTTTTGTGGACTGTTTCTTTTGCTGTGCAAAAGCTTTTTATCTTGATGAAATCCCAATAGCTCATTTTTGCCCTGGCTTCCCTCGCCTTTGGCGATGTTTCTAGGAAGAGGTTCCTGCGGCTGAGGTCGAAGAGGTTGCTGCCTGTGTTCTCCTTTAGGATTTTGATGGACTCCTGTCTCACGTTTAGGTCTTTCAACCATTTGGAGTCTATTTTTGTGTGTGGTGTAAGGAAATGGTCCAGTTTCATTCTTCTGCATGTGACTGTCCAATTTTCCCAACACCATTTGAAGAGACTGTCTTTTTTCAATGGACATTCTTTCCTGCTTTGTCGAAGATTAGTTGACCACAGAGTTGAGGGTCCATTTTTGGGCTCTCAATTCTGTTCCTTTGATCTATGTGTCTGTTTTTGTGCCAGTCCCATACTGTCTTGATGATGACAGCTTTATAATAGAGCTGGAAGTCCGGAATTGAGATGCCGCCAGCTTTGCTTTTCTTTTTCAACATTCCTCTGGCTATTCGGGGTCTCTTCTGGTTCCATACAAATTTTAGGATTATTTGTTCCATTTCTTTGAAAAAAGTGGATGGTATTTTGATGGGGATTGCATTGAATGTGTAGATTGCTCTAGGCAGCATTGACATCTTCACAATGTTTGTTCTTCCAATCCATGAGCATGGAACGTTTTTCCATTTCTTTGTGTCTTCCTCAATTTCTTTCATGAGTATTTTATAGTTTTCTGAGTACGATCCTTTGCCTCTTTGGTTAGATTTATTCCTAGGTATCTTATGTTTTTGGGTGCAATTGTAAATGGGATCAACTCCTTAATTTGTCTCTCTTCTGTCTTGTTGTTGGTGTATAGGAATGCCACTGATTTCTGTGCATTGATTTTATTGCCTGCCACTTGACTGAATTCCTGTATGAGTTCTAGCAGTTTTGGGGTGGAGTCTTTTGGGTTTTCCACATACAGTATCATATCATCTGCAAAGAGTGAGAGTTTGACTTCCTCTTTGCCGATTTGGATGCCTTTGATTTCTTCTTGTTGTCTGATTGCTGTGGCTAGGACTTCTAATATTATGTTGAATAGCAATGGTGATAGTGGACATCCCTGCCGCGTTCCTGACCTTAGGGGGAAAGCTCTCAGGTTTTCCCCATTCAGAATGATATTCGCTGTAGGTTTTTCATAAATGGCTTTTATGATATTGAGGTATGTACCCTCTATGCCTATACTCTGAAGAGTTTTGATCAAGAAAGGATGCTGTACTTTGTCAAATGCTTTTTCTGCATCTATCGAGAGGATCATATGATTCTTGTTCTTTCTTTTGTTAATGTATTGTATCACGTTGATTGATTTGCAGATGTTGAACCAACCTTGCAGCCCAGGGATAAATCCCACTTGGTTGTGGTGAATAATCCTTTTAATGTACTGTTGGATCCTATTGGCTAGTATTTTGGTGAGAATTTTTGCATCCATGTTCATCAAGGATATTGGTCTGTAATTCTCCTTTTTGATGGGGTCTTTGTCTGGTTTGGGGATCAAGTTAATGGTGGCCTCATAAAACGAGTTTGGAAGTTTTCCTTCCATTTCTATTTTTTGGAACAGTTTCAGGAGTATAGGTATTAATTCTTCTTTAAATGTTTGGTAGAATTCTCCTGGGAAGCCATCTGGTCCTGGGCTTTTGTTTGTTGGGAGATTTTTGATGACTGCTTCAATTTCCTTAGTGGTTATAGGTCTGTTTAGGTTTTCTATTTCTTCCTGGTTCAATTTTGGTAGCTGATACATCTCTAGGAATGCATCCATTTCTTCCAGGTTATCTAATTTGCTGGTATATAGTTGCTCATAATATGTTCTTATAATTGTTTGTATTTCTTTGGTGTTGGTTGTGATCTCTCCTCTTTCATTCATGATTTTGTTGATTTGGGTCATTTTTCTTTTTGATAAGTCTCGCCAGGGGTTTATCAGTCTTGTTAATTCTTTCAAAGATTCAGCTCCTAGTTTCGTTGATCTGTTCTACTGTTCTTTTGGTTTCTACTTCATTGATTTCTGCTCTGATCTTTATTATTTCTCTTCTCCTGCTGGGTTTAGGCTTTATTTGCTGTTTTTTCTCTAGCTCCTTTAGGTGTGGGGTTAGGTTGTGTATTTGAGACCTTTCTTGTTTCTTGAGAAAGGCTTGGTTTGCTATATACTTTCTTCTCAGGACTGCCTTTGCTGTATCCCAAAGATTTTGAACAGTTGTGTTTTCATTTTCATTGGTTTCCATGATTTCTTTTAATTCTTCTTTAATTTCCTGGTTGACCCATTCATTCTTTAGTAGGATGCACTTTAGCCTCCATATATTTGAGTTCTTTCCAACTTTCCTCTTGTGATTCAATTCTAGTTTCACAGCATTGTGGTCTGAAAATATGCAGGGAATAATCCCAATCTTTTGGTACTGATTGAGACCTGATTTGTGACCTAGGATGTGATCTATTCTGGAGAATGTTCCATGGGCACTAGAGAAGAATGTGTATTCCATTGCTTTGGGATGGAATGTTCTGAATATGTCTTTGAAGTTCATTTGGTCCAGTGTGTCATTTAAAGTCTTTATTTCCTTGTTGATCTTTTGCTTAGATGATCTGTTCATTTCAGTGAGGGGGGTGTTAAAGTCCCCCACTGTTATTGTATTGTTGTCAATGTGCTTCTTTGCTTTTGTTATTAATTGCCTTATATAATTGGCTACTCCCATGTTAGGGGCATAGATATTTACAATTTTTAGATCTTCTTGTTGGATAGACCCTTCAAGTAAGATATAGTGTCCTTCCTCATCTCTTATTACAGTCTTTGTTTTAAAATCTAGTTTGTCTGATATAAGGATTGCCACCCCAGCTTTCTTTTGGTGCCCATTAGCATGGTAAATGGTTTTCCAGCCCCTCACTTTCAATCTGGGGGTGTCTTTGGGTCTAAAATGAGTCTCTTGCAGACAGCATATCAATGGGTCTTTAATCCAATCTGATAGCCTGTGTCTTTTGGTTGGGGCATTTAGCCCATTTACGTTCAGGGTAACTATTGAAAGATATGAATTTAGCACCATTGTGTTGCCTAAGGTGACAGTTACTGTATATTGTCTGTGTTCCTTTCTGGTCTATGCTGCTTTTAGGCTCTCTCTTTGCTTAGAGGACCCCTTTCAATATTTCTTGGAGGGCTGGTTTCGTGTTTGCAAATTCCTTTAGTTTTTGTTTGTCCTGGAAGCCTTTTATCTCTCCTTCTATTTTCAATGACAGCCTAGCTGGATATAGTATTCTTGGCTGCATATTTTTTTCATTTAGTGCTCTGAATATGTCATGCCAGTCCTTTCTGGCCTGCCAGGTCTCTGTGGATAGGTCTGTTGCCAATCTAACGTTTCTACCATTATAGGTTACATATCTCTTCTCCCGGGCTTCTTTCAAGATTTTCTCTTTGTCTCTGAGACTCGTAAGTTTTACTATTAGATGTCGGGGTGTTGTCCTATTTTTATTGATTTTGAGAGGGGCTCTCTGTGCCTCCTGGATTTTGACACCTGTTTCCTTCCCCACATTAGGGAAGTTCTGTGTTATAATTTGCTCCAATATACCTTCTGCCCCTCTCTCTCTTCTTTTTATGGGATCCCAATTATTCTAATATTGTTTCATCTTATTGTACACTTATCTCTCGAATTCTGCCCTCGTGATTCAGTAGTTGTTTATCTCTTTTTCTCAGCTTCTTTATTTTCCATCATTTGGTCTTCTATATCACTAATTCTCTCTTCTGCCTCATTTATCCTTGCAGTTAGTGCCCCCATTTTTGATTGCACCTCATTAATAGCCTTTTTGATTTCAACTTGGTTAGATTTTAATTCTTTTATTTCTCCAGGAAGGGTTTCTCTAATAACTTCCACACTTTTTTCAAGCCCAGCTAGTATCTTTAAAATCATGATTCTGAACTCTAGCTCCGACATCGTACTAATGTCCATATTGAGTAGGTCCCTGGCAGACGGTACTACCTCTTGTTCTTTTTGTTGAGGTGATTTCTTTCGTCTTGTCATTTTGTCCAGAGGAGAATAGATGAATGAGAGAACAAAATGCTAACAGGGTAACAACGTCCCTAGAAAATATACTCTAAACAAATCAGAAAAGACCTGAAACCAGGGGAAGAGAAAGGGAAAGAAAGAAAAAAGAAAGAGGAAAAAAAAAAGAAAAAGAAAAAGTTAAAAACAAACAAAAATAGAACAAAATAAAACCAGAATATGATCAAATATGATAAGGCTAGTGCATCGATCAGTGCCATATACTAGATTTTGGGTGTATTTTGGTCTGTTAGAAGAAAGTGCCTCCTAAAATTGTAAAGAAAGAAAGACTTATATATGTACAAAATAAGGGTTGATACAATGAAAGGATGGAATATGACTGTAAAGATGAAAATTATAAAAAATTTTAAAAAAGGAATTATAAGGTGTTTGAAAAAAGAAAAAAGAGGATTAAAAAAAGAAAGAAAAAAAAGGGGAGAGAATGTGATCAGGCAGGAGACAAGAACAAAGCCATACACTAGAGATTTAGGGTATATTTTGATATGTTAGAAGAAACTGCATCTCAAAATTTTAAAGCGAGAACAACTTATATATATATGCCAAAAATAAGGGTAACTACCATGAAGGGATAGACTATGACTCTAAAAATGAAAAATAATAATGTTTTTTTAAAATGGGATTGATAAGATGTTGGTTGAAAAAGGGAAAAAGAAAAATTAAAAAAAAAACCAGTTAAAAAAAATTAACTTTGAAAAACTAATGCATCATGGTAAAAAAAGCCATGAATTCTATGTGCAGTATTCCCCTAGCACTGGATTTCTCCTGTTCTCCTTGATCGGTAAACTTGGTCTTGGCTGGCTGTTCCTGCTGATCTCCTGGGGGAGGGGCCTGGTGCCGTGGTTTCCAAATGTCTTTGCCAGAGGCAGAATTGCCCCATCCTTGCTGGTCTGGGCTAAGTAATCTGGAGCAGGGCTAAGCTCCTGCCCTCAGGAGCTTCTGTTCCCTGCAAGCTTTCCGTACAGCCTTGGAGGATGAGAGTGAAAATCGTGGCCTACCAATCTCCACCTGGAGGAGCTGAGAACTCGGGGCCCCCCTCCTCAGTGTGCCCCCACAGAAAAGCAGTCAGTCACTCCCATCTCCCCGGTCTCCAGCTGCACTCCGTGCTCACCTGGTCTGTGACCAAGCATTTCTATCTCTGGCACCTGACCCCATGTGGAGTCGCCAAACCCAGCAGATCCCTGCGGTGCCCTCCCCCACTACTCCCCCTGGGGGAGGAAGGTGCGTCTTCCCGGATCTGCCGCTTGTTGGGTCGCTGCTGGAGGAGCAGTGGCCCGACTGTGCCACGGATCATGGTTTATGGCAACCCCGAGCTGAGAGCCTGCGCCTTGGCTCCGTCTCTGCAGCAGGCTTCCCCGCTCCGATACCTGGGAGCTCTGCCACACTCAGTCACCCCCAGTCTTTCTGTGACCCCAAGGGTCCTGAGACCACACTGTCCTGCGAGGGTTCCACCCCCCGCTTAGCCACTGGAGTGACATCCCTCAGCGGAGCCGACTTCTAAAAGTTCCGATTTTGTGCACTGTGGCTCTATCACTTGCCAGAAGCGGCCGACGGAGGACCCCTCCCCCACCGTCTATCCCCCTGAATATCACCTCGGATTCACTTCTCCGCACGTCCTACCTTCCAGAAAGTGGTTGCTTTTCTGTTGAGAGAGTTGTTGCTATTCTTTTCTTTGATCTCCTGTTGAGTTCGTAGGTGTTCAGAATGGTTTGATCCCTATCCAGCTGAATTCCTGAGACCATACGAAATCCAGGTCTCCTACTCCTCCGCCATCTTGCTCCGCTTCTAAATGGATAGGATGTTAACCACCACTAAAACTTCTTGACCAACTTTATATCTTGAAAAATCTTATCTGTCCCTACCAGCTACCATTCCAATTCCACAGGGTATTTTCCAGTGAGACAAGCTGTACAATGACCATTCTCTTCAAAGCATTCCAGACCATTCCCATTCTCTTGAATCATAATATTCTGCTTTTCCACTTTCTGTTTTTTAAACTTTATCCCTTCTTGTACAGATGAAACCAGTCCTCCCACTGACAGATATACAACACTGTTTGCTCCCAGATATTTTGCAAGATGTTCAAATTCAGGTTTATTGGCAATAAGCTCTTCTTTTGTTGGTATGTTTATTCCCATAAAGCATGGATATCTAATTGGTGGTGAAGCCACTATAATGTGTACCTCTTTTGCACCAGATTCTTTGAGCAATTTGATTATGGGTGAAATGGTATTGCCTCTTACAAGTGAATCATCTACAAGAACAATTCTTTTGCCTTTAAAGTTGTCTGACAATGCTCCAAATTTTTTGCAACACCAAGTTGTCTTAACCTCATGTTTGGTTGAATGAAGGTTCTTCCTACATACCGGTTTTTACATAGCACTTCCACATATGGAAGCCCACACTTTCCTGCATAACGGAGAGCAGCAGGTGTAGCAGATTCTGGAACAGTGTTAACCAAATCTGCATCCACAGGGGCTTCAGTTGTGAGCTGCTGACCACAGCGATATCTGACTGTGTAAACCATTTGGTCTTCAAATATACTATCTGGTCTTGCAAAATAAACATATTCAAAGATACAAAAAGCCATCTGGTTTCCTTCAGACCTTGGTATAATGTCAAGAGTTTGGACACTATGTTTGGTTATTTCCGCAATTTCTCCAGGCAAGACTTCACGGTAATATCTTGCACCAATTGATAAAAAGCTACAAGATTCTGAAGATACCACCCATCCTTCTATTTCTGTAGATTTTTTCTCTTTATCATTTATATCAGATACAGACATAAGACGTCCAATGCATAAAGGACGATTTCCATAAGGACCTCATACTGCATAAATAACATCTCTGTGCATTATAAGCAGGGAGTATGCTGTGGGTGCTTCCTTCATTAAGTTTTTAATCTTTGCTACCCAATCTGGGGTGCCATCTTGTTCCTGAGGAGGGGTATATGCCAGTAACTGTGTAATCATTTTGCTCTCAGAACTTGTTGACAAACCAATACCCTGCCGCAGAAGCTTTTTCCTTAATTGAGCAGCATTTACCAATTCGCCATTATGTGCCACAGCTATTTTCCAATGAAGCGTTTCAACAACAAAGGGCTGACAATTTTCTAATTCAGCTTCCTGTAGTGGCATATCTTGTGTGTCCAATTCCAACGTTTGAAATATATAATTTTTTCAAATTGTCTTGAGGAAAGACATGATTTACAAGACCCATTCCCTTGTGTGTTTTGAATGTTGGTCCTGAATTCCCATCCCTGGTCACAATACCAGCACTCTTCTGACCCCAGTGCTGCAGCCCCACGAGTCCCAGAGTGATCACATGTGGCACAACTAGCTGCGTGGTCCACTCTCCTGAGGCGATGCACCCGAATACGCCACATTCCTCTCGGATTCCCAACTCCTCCAGCTCCATGTCGCTGCTGAAAACACGTGGAGGGACCTGCCGCTGCAGCAGGGGTCTGAGCACCAACCAGCTGCCTCCTCGGCTGCCACGCCTCAGAGGCTTACTTCCTTCCCCAGCACTGGACCCTCGCTACTCCAGTGGCACACGCTTTCCTTTAAAAACATTTTTTAAATTTAAATTCAGTGAATTAACATATAATGTATTATTGGTTTCAGAAGTACAAGCCTGTGATTCATCAGTCTTATATGATACCACGAGAACTACTTTTTACCGCGCACTGCACCTATCAAAGCCTGCTGTGGAATGAGATAACCGGCAGTAAAACAGAAGCAAATGGATTTCAAATCCAAGCACATGGCATGGAAGGAATCTACCTGGTCCAGCCTCAAGGTCAATTTACAGCAGCATGAATAGACTGTACTGTGCCATTACTCAGCTTAGCTCACTGTATTAAAATGAGTCAGGGACTTCCTTTTCTTCCTTTCATTGTTCTGTCTTGGTACTTGTGTAATGTCAGCCAGGAGAGCAGTGGAATCAGCCTCAGAAACATAAAAGCAACTTATTACAATATAGCAAAGAAGAATTGTGATTATATTTCAGAAAAGTAAAGAGAAATAAATTACAAATTGTGAGAGTCAGAAGCTTGAGGAAACATTCAGAAAGGAATTAACGTTTGCTTTAAACCGTCCACAACTTCTCCGGTTTTTCTAGTCAAAGCATAAAGATGTGTGAAAAGAGGACCTAACACTCATGGGACAACATGTATTAAACAATGAAATCATACAATGTCAGGAGGTGTTTGGAGATCGGTAAGGAGTCTGCACAAGGAGCATATGGGCCACTTAGAGGAAATGTAGATGGCAGATCTTGAATGACGTAGCAAGTATTTCTTTTGACATGTTTTCGAGTTGCAGTTAGTCAATAAACATTGACTGAAATACTGTAGATCTAATATTTTTTAATCCGCTTAGAATATGGTTAGACATTCTTTCCTCAGGGAGCTGCATCTTTATAGTTTGAGTCTCAGAGATGATCTCCACTGGTAAATTTAATTGATCATCTAATACTGCAATAGCAAATCTTTGTGACAGAACCTAACTTCTTGGAGTCAGTTTCACTGTAAAACATTCTTACAGATGTGTCCCTTAGGGGCACTTCATTTGGGATCTAACGAGTATAGGAGAAGAAACAGGTCCATGTTTGGAATGAATTCTGGATTAACTGGATGGATTTAGAAAACCATATCCTGATTCGCTTTAGAGGGTTGCATCGAACATTATTTCGAGGGGTGGACATGTACACTGTCAATTATGGAAACACTTTTTTTTCAGATTTCTGTTCTTTATAGGTCTCTTCCTCAAAAGTGCCAAACAGTTCAAAATCTCACTGTTATCATATACTGTTCATAATGATGTTCTTGTCTAGAATGTCTCCCTAAGTAATTTATTTCCTGACACAAATGAATTATACTTTGGGTTTTGACATAGTCAAAATTGTATATTAACAAGTATCATCATGGAAAACAGAAGTTGAAATGTTATTTTGGTCATTATAGTATGTACTCGAATTTATATAATTCAAATTGGCATTGAATGATCAGAGTAAGTAGATACCTATTTTTCAGAAATTTTATTATAAGCCTCCAGTATTATTATTTATTTGATCTCCATAGAAGATGTGGCATGTTTTAAAAAAAGTGAACACTCATGATATTTATCTGAATAAACATTTCTCTTTTGTTGAAAAAACACTTATTTTCCATTAAATAATGGAAAACTTAATTACATATTTCCTACAGCTTGTATGTGAGCCATAGAAAGGAGACATAGAAGGAAAATAGAGAAGTAATGAGAAAAAATGGGAAGAACACTGGAAAGGCGGGTTTAGATCCCTTCCCAAGATCCTTTGGTTATGAGATTCTGATATCAGAGTCAAGAGAATGGACTTAAGTCAATGTTCTGCCACAATCCAGTTGTGTAATAATATGAAAAATCATAGACTATGAAATATTCATAGGACTTTAGAGATCTTTTACTAAAACTTTTCTAGAAGTGAGCTAAGGCGTAGAGGGGATCAACGAAGGCCACACATATATGCCAGGACTGGAAACCATTCCTCTCAGCTGCTCTGGGCTTCTTTCCATAGAACACTGTATCTTAAAATGATACATATTTTCCCTATGTATTTGTTTCCTCATTCATTTAATGAGTAGATTAGACATGAACTTCTGTAAGATTCACAATAGTTTTAGAATTCTCAGTATTGGTTCACTTTGTGCTATTAAATATACATTAGACCAGTTTAACTGTATATATAGTTAAAATTGCAGAGACCTATAATGGAAAGTAAAGAAATTAAGAGGGGATGTATAGTTAAGAGTCAGAACATACTTTATTTCTGACAGGTTTTAATTGTTTTTGGCAGATCCATTGATTTTCTGTGTCACAGTCCTCAGAAATAATTCTTGTTGGTGAGATGGAAACACAGCTCTTTTCTTGAGTATAACCAGTAATTTGTAATCTGTGGAGCAAAAGAAAAACCTCCCTTAGTGTTTGTGATTTTCAAACATTAATTAATTCTCTTCATCTAGGCAATGTCTCCTACAACTTTCAGGAAACAATGGGATGCTACATTATTAAGTATAGCGTAAGTACACTGTCACATATGGGATGGTATAAACACTTAAAAAATATTTTACTTATTTATTTATTTTTTAAAAAGATTATTTATTTATTTATTTATTTATTTATTTATTTATTTGACAGAGAGAGAGACAGTGAGAGTAGGAACACAAGCAGGGGGAGTGGGAGAGGGAGAAGCAGGCTTCCCGCTGAGCAAGGAGCCCAATGTGGGACACGATCCCAGGACTCTGGGATCATCACCTGAGCCGAAGGCAGACACCAGGTGCCCTATTTATTTATTTATTTTTAAATTTTATTTTATTATGTTATGTTACTTAGTTTTATTTAGAGCACAACTGGGGGGAGGAGCAGAGGGAGAGGGAGAGTGAGACTCCCAAGTAAACTCCGTGCTGAGTGTGGAGCCAGACGTGGGACTCGACTCCGGGCTGGACACGGGGCTCGACCCCATGACCCTGAGATCTGAGCCACCTAGGCACCCTGGAATAAACTTTTAATTTAAAGCTATATAAATCTCGGGAACTTGCCAGTTCATCTTCACTGGAAAAGCATCCTCTAACAAGAAGCTTCATAATAACATATGCAAAGAACACAAGCTTTGGAAACTGGGATTCTCTTCTTATTCTTATTCTACCATTGACATATCATGTGAAAAGTTTCTTTACCAAACTTCAATTTTCTTAAATATACAGGACATAACCACTAATATTTGGGGGAGACATTGAGGTAGCACATGTGAAAGTATGACAATGCTTAAATGATATACGTGCTCAGTAAACATTAAGTACACAGTGAGTGATGGGCATACAGGGTCTACAGACTTTGGACGCAGCTAGGAGAGGTTTCGTTTGTGTGGTATGTGGTCAGGAGTTTCCTTTTTTTTCCATTCCAAACAGAGGTTGGCAGGTGTCTGCTTCAATATGCCATTAATTCCAACAAGTGTGAGGCTTGTGGCTCACTGTGGGTGAGGGTAGGAGTAGAATCAACAACGGAATAGGCAGCATTAGGGCCAGGTGCTGGGATGGGGTGAGTTCAAGACTCATGTGTTTCAAACCAAGTGGAGTGGTGGTGGTGGACAAGGTTCTGTCACAGCTTTTCTTTGTTACTTCCTTGCATTTCTTCATGCAGCCCCTTGGGCCTGAGCAACCAGTTTGATTCCTCCCCAGGGTCTGACACTCTTGTCAAATTTTGAACTTCTCTCAACTAGGCTATTGCCGAAGTCTGCCATGTTTTACTTCTTCTGTGCTTTTGATGCATTCTTCAGCTTTCAAGATAACTTTTTTAATGCTCAGATGGCCAGGTCAATGATTGTCTTTCCAAAAGGCCCTCAATCTCAGACTGGTTCTCTAAACTTACCTTATTTAATCCCTAAACAGTCCTGAGAGAAAAATTATTATCACCCTCTATTTTTCTCCTTACCAGGAAGCCAGGCTGACAGTTAAAATGAAAGCAGAATCTGATACCCTTTCTACTATAACCTGACACCTTCCAGGGTGATCTGATCACTGCCATCTTAATCAAAGCATCATTTTTATCCCAGAGTAAAATGGAATGTTCAGCTGAATTTAATCCATCCACTTTATCTATATTTCTGCTCACAGACACTTCAGTGTTTTCCAATTTTATTATGAACCTCAGTAAAATAAGTATACACACATACTAAATTGAATCAACCAAAATTAACTTTTACTATGCATGAAAAAATAAAAATAAGTCAATATCAAATTTTCATTTATATGTAAATAAAGTATAAAAATAATACCCAGAAAGCATATAAAAATGAGGATAGATTTATGTGTGGGTGTGACATATGTGTAGGGTATGTGTGGTGTACATGTGTGTTGTATATGTGTAGTGAGTATGTTTTGTGTGTGGTGTGTGTGGTGTATGTGGGATGTGTGTTTGGTGTATGTGGGTGTTGTTTTTGGTGTGTTTTGCTGTGTGTGTTTGTGGTGTGTTTGTTGTGTACATGTGGTGTGAGGATAGATTTTATTTAACAGAATGAGTATGCTTGCCTTTTCGTAAGTTTATTCTACTCCAGAACACTTATTTTATTTACTTACTCATTTATTTATTTTAGATTTATTTATTTCAGAGAGAGTGAGAGAGAGAGCACACGGAGAGAGGCAGAAGGAGAGAGAATCCCAAGCAGACTCCATGCTGAATGGGGAGCCCAACACGAGGCTCGATTCCCGGGACCCTGAGATCATGACCTGAGCTGAAACGAAGAGCCAGATGCTTAACCAACTGCGTTTCCTGGAACACTTATTTTAAAATAATCTTTTAAAGAATCACATTTTAAAAAATAGTTTAGAACATGGGTCAAACAATGTGAAAATTTACTAATTAAGCCAGCTTTAATACTTTTCCATAACAATTATCACTATAGCTTAGATAAACGTGAACAAGCTCCTGCGTCTTAAATTTCATGTTTTTTCCTCATGTTTTTTGAAGGATAAAAAAAATTTTAACTATAATTTATACAAATTTGATTGAATCATTCACAGACAAAAAAAACACAACATAATATCATCTCTTCTGAAAAATTTATCAAAAAGTTCTTTACAGAAACATTATTGAATTCCTACATACTTTTGCTTCTGAGGGAAAAAAACTCTTCCTTTGCTGTACAATTAACCATGAATTCTGTTAAAATATGTAATTTACCTGTGCAGCATCAACCCTCCTATTACACTGCTAGTTATCTTGACCATCTTACACAAGAAACTATAATGAGACACCCAAGAGAAAATAGCAATTAGATCCTTTGTGGCCTATGCCATATTAATCCCATTCCCTCAAATAACTGTCTCCTTTACACCACTGGTTAAAATATACAGCTAACCCTCAACTGACATTTGTTTGAACTACACAGGTTCACTTCTATGCATTTTTTTCTTTTTCGATAAGTACAGTAAAGTATTGTAAATGTATTTTCTGTTTTTATAATTTCTCAATAACATTTTCTTTTCTCTAGCTTATTGTAAGAATATGGTATAGAATACATATAACATATAAAATATATGTTAATCAATAAGGCTTTTCATGTGTCTGGGTTCTGCATGCTGATATTTACTTTTCTTTCCCTCTTATATTTACTGTTCCAGTGCTGATTATGACCTCCCAAGATATATTGTCCCACAATTTGAAAAACACTACTTAAAAATGTTTGCACGATAAAAACCTCCAGCTAGAGATTGCTTAGTTTTATATGCTCCTCCCCAAAAAAGTTAGTCTGTTCCCTTCTCCTCTAAAACACCCTTGCAGATAAAAATATATATTGCTATAATGGGCTGATGTCTTTTCACATATGGAACTTTTCAACCAACCAACTTCAACATCATTCATCTTAGTCTATTCTGAACCTTTTGAAAATTTCTAAACTAAATTAAAACCACAAACCTCAATCTTCCATAACAGTGTTACTATTCTGAAATATTAACCTGATTTGGGAGTGAATATTCAAATTAGCTGATCTAATACTCACACATTTGAATTTAAAAATGAACCATTTATCCACTTCCATTTCTTCTCCGATAATGTTAAATTTAGTCCAATCCAAAATAGCATTCCCTTTTCATTTATCCACATTCGTATGAGTTTCTATCAATAAAATGAAAAGAAATGACTGAATATTGAATCTGCATTATCTATTCATGGTTTGCATTTTTCTACTCATTCTCTAAAACAGAGTTCAAATCTCACCTAGTCTATGATGCCTTTCCTAACTCCCCATCAGAGTTAATTATTCCTTCTTTGTGATATTATTGTCTCTATATTTATATCCATATTGCTGCATGCATCAGATTATATTCAATTATTTGCCTACACCTGTGTGTAGTCTCTCACACTGTGAGCATCTTGAAGTGAAATTTGCTACTTCTATCTGCATAGAACCTTTGGGCTAAAGCCCAAAGATCTTGGAATGGTTAGAAAAAAGTGCTAAGCTTTATTAAGGTATCTTATTTAATTATTTACCAATTCTTCCTGATCTCGAATAAGCAGCAAACTGGATTCTTTTGTGGAACAGTCAGTCAGACTATCTTTCCAAGTGTTGGAAGCACGAGAAAGAAACAAGCATTTTTCTGTGAGTATATGCCAACCTTCTGGGCACTTTAACAGATCTGTTTTCTCTGAAGTAAACAGAAAGAAGAAATAAATAAGTGTTATATTTCTATCCTGTCTCCACTCACCACAACTAATCACACATGCACAGGTCATTATAGATGCACAGAAGTCTCTAATTATCACTGTGAGAACAACAAATGAATTTATTATAATTTTGAGGTTTTTGAGACTTACTGTTCATTCTGGTATCAAGAATTGGAAATTCATGACCAGTTATATCGAGCATAAATGGAGTCATAGAATATTAGAATAGGGAAAGACCATCAACATCATTTAAGCAGCCACATCCTACTTTTTAAGGCACTGACAGAATAATTTAAGTCCACACAATCAGATGGTGGTAGAGTCAAAACTATTCCTGAGTTTCCTTAAATCCATCACTAGTGCTGACTCCATTATATATCCAATATGTAGTTATCTAAAAAATGTTTACTTTAAACAACATGTAAACTGCAAGGCAGATAATAATTGATTTCACTAAATTAATGACAAATTCTATGGAAAATTTCTAATTGCCAAATTATCTATTTGCTAACTTAAGGCAATCTATTGGATAACATTTTCCAGAAGGATTTTCCAGGTTTCCTAAAATTTCTGTTCTGTAAGAATGTGCACAATCCATGATCACATTCTGCTACAGTCATTAAACAATAGTGTCTTTATTAACTCACACTACCTACTGGAGCAAGATTGATGTCTTAAGATTAATGGACAAAAGTTAACTCTTTGACATACTCATTAAGATCATCAAATATTTTTGTGTGAGTGCATAGTTAACTTTTTAACATGGTATTTGGCTATTAATTATTGAATATTCTAACAGCAACTTCCCATGAGGCAGCGTGAACTGGTGATTAAGATCATAGACTTAATCTATGATGTAATTTCTGGCCACAGGTGTAATTTCCATTGTCACCTCTTACTAGGTGTATGACCCTAAGTGAGTTGTTTTCCCTTTCCATTTCTTAGTTTTGTCAAACATAGGTGTAATTTCCGTTGTCACTTCTTACTAGGTGTATGACCCTAAGTGAGTTGCTTTCCCTTTCCATTCCTTAGTTTTGTCAAACATAAAATCAGAAAGATAATGCCATCTTAACTTATGGGTTGTTAGGAGCTTTTACTACTGTAACATATAGTATCTGTCAAATATGGGCTATTATTTTTAGGAAGTTCAAGCTACCAAATTACCTGTTGTTTCATTCCTGTTCTCTTGAGCATCCACTCGGCTTTCTTCTATGAATGAGTTTCGTCTTAAGAAAATCACTAGTAAGTAAGGAGAAACCATTAAGAAGATTAAATGCTGAATGTGGTGAAATGGATATGTTACATTGATCACTTCAGGAGACTATATTATCTCAACAAGGCTGAGTGTGGACAGAAGATAAAGCGATAGTAATGTAGCCAAGAGTCTAGTTAGAACCCAGAATACATACACAAGAAAACACATGGAATGGTGAACTCACACAGACACTGACTTACCTGCTGTCTACTCCTAAGTTGTTTATACTCCTGACCAAGCTTTGTCATCTTCAAAATAAATATAATTATGTCTACCCCATGGGAGAGGTTGCCTAGTGCAATGTGGAATTTAGTAGGCACTTAAAAAAACTGTAAATAAGGGAAAATTTTATTTTTCTTTGTCACTGTCATGTTTTTATTATAGCTGTGATCATTTTCAGGTTCTGGGAGCACATCTAAAATACCCCATGAAGACGATCAGAACAATTAGGAAGAGAAATGTGAAAGGCTGAAGTTTGCAGAGATTTGGGCTGAGCATTGTGAAAAGCTTTGTTTTGTAATTGTTTTTATTTTATTGGTCTTTCACTAAGTTTGGGGTGGCCAAATGATGTTGATACTCTAATATTTGTGATAGAAATAATATAAATATTCTGAAGCAAATGATCTTGAATTACTTACCTGAAACACTCAGTCCAATCACAGTCAAAGTAAGAAGAATAATCACAGTACAACCAAGTTTCAGAGCAAATTGATGCCAAGGTGAACCTTGACAGACATCTGAGAAGTTAAGAAAATACACTCAGTTAATCCAGTTGAGTTAATCTGGTACAAAAAGCAAGGGTGTTTTGGATCACGTATAGACAGATTCAGGATGGGAGCTGGGGGCAGGAAAGAACAATCAGCCATATTAGGGACCCACGAGGTGGATCCTCAGTCAGATCCAGCTGAGAGTTTGCTCACTGATAAAACAGATATATTTGTGCTTGTCTTATGTACAAATGATCGGTATAATAATCAAATGGGCTAGATATGAAAAGTTTTGAAAAATTCCAAGTGCTGTGTGAAAATGAAACAAATACCATATTATAGGGAGTAAGTCAAAGAATTTTGTCTAAAAAAAGATGGCCATTGTCCATTCAAGGTGTTTTAGAAAGAGCTCTATTGAGGCTCTATTTTGTGCTAAGCACCATTTTAGGTTTCGGTGATATACAACAATTCTATTCTTGGACATGGATTCCTCTACTTTATTGTCATCTAAAACAATTATCTCCAACTTGAGTCAGATGTATGGCATTCAAGGAAGAGTGTTTTGTGAAGCTGCATATTATTTTCAGTATTTCAACGAATGTAACATAGCACCAACTGATGTCTACAACATTGCATAGTCTAACAAAATATCAAATACATTTGTATTTCTCTGTAGTCATATCATTTACAATATATTGTATATCTCATATTCATCAGATTGTGATTGTATTAATTAATGAAATGGGAGGCTTAATTAATTAATTGATGAAATGTTTTTGGTTCTCGACATCTTGACATATTTGTTTTATTTTTTTAAAGATTTTATTTTTTTATTTGACAGAAAGAGAGAGAGCACAAGAAGGGGGGAGTGGCAGGCAGAGGGAGAAGCAGGCTCCCTGATGGGGGCTTGATCTCAGGATTCTGGGATCATGACCTGAGCCAAAGTCAGATGCTTTAGCTGACTGAGCCACCTAGGCATCCTGGTTCTAGACATCTTTAAAAATTTGGATTTCATAGGGAAAAATAATGAAAATAATTTTCTAATAAAAAAATTTGTCCCACAATTCTTTCAGGTCTTGACTCAAATGTCATCTTGCCATCAGGTTCTGTAGATATTCCATTTGATACTGTCCCTCCCCCAAAGCTAAATTCTACTTCTATTTTTTATTTTTATCAGTTGCACTTAATATCATGTGGTCTTTTTTACATATACTTAGTTCTTTGTCTATCTGTGTCTATGGTAGTATAATATAAACATAATAAAGGAAAAGATTTTTTTCTGTATTTTGTTGACTCCTGTCATCTCAGCACTGATGGCCTAGCACACAGAAGGTGCTTATTTTTGAATGAATGAATAACCTCTAGAGGCATTTTCCCAACACCTTACTTACTTTGCTAAGGGACCAAACCCCTCGGCTGGAACAAAATAGGTCAACGCTCACATCTCTGCCTGGCTTTACTGACTCCTTTGGTTTTCTCACTATTTTATGGTAACCACAGCCTGAAAAACAGCCAAAAGCTCAGGAGTGGTGTCACAGTAATTGTCATATCAGCTCAGTGTCTTTTAATGACACATTTTGTTGACTTTATTCTACTTTTTTTCAGGTTCGTTTTTAGGATGATATTTTGTAGGATGAAAATATAATCAGACCAGACAAATTTTCTGGACCCATTGATTTGGGGTCATAGAGAGTAGATTTTGAGGAAAATCTCCCTGCCTTTTTTTTTTCTTCCCTTCTTCTGACATCCCCTTTCAACACCATCTTCCTTTCTCTCCACTTTTGCTAGATCTGAATAGGGTCAGAGAAGTTTTACTCTTTCCCATAAAAAAATAACTGTGGCTAGACCAAACGCCAACCGTAAGTTACCAAAATCCTCCAATTCCCCTTAATCTCCATATGAAAAGTATAGTGAAACTTATTTGGTAACACCGAACCTTTTTTCCCAATTTGGAACATTGATAATTTAAGAGTTTCAAACCTACCTCAAGTCATCCTAAAAGAATAGAGTCCACATGCTTAGCCCAATATGAAACAAATACCAGGTTAGATAAAAATCCCAATATTACATTTGGTTAGATTTCAGAAAGTCATGATAATTTCATACGTATTTTCTGCCTAGTTCCAGGTCTTTTTTCACCCATGTCCAGGTCATGGCATCCCTCACCTATTACTTCATACTACACGTCCCCATTTTATTTATTTATTTATTTTGTTCACTGACACGGAAAAGTGCTGATTCCAACAAGTGTCAAATAGGTTCTTTCGTTAATGATATTCTCCAGTGTCTCAAGGCTTATCTCCTAAACTGTGATACTTTTCAAGTATCAAGTGTCAAAGCTATCAATGTCAAACCATCACATTGTAATTATACTGAAGTCTTCAATCTTGAATGTGATTTTTTCCAGAAATTCTTCCCCCCTTCTCTTTGGAGAGTGAAGGATGTTAATCATTAAGCTAATACTTTCCATTGTGAAAAAAATACTATGGAAGTGAATTCACTGGAACTTAATCTTAGTATTTTGTGAAGGGATTTGGAATAAGGTAGGTTACCATTGCAGGAAGGTAGCAATGTGTTTCTAAAAAATATTACTTTGTTCATATGTGTAAAATGTTTCTTCCTGGTTTTTAACCAAGGCTCAGTAATAGAAGTGATGTTGACTTTTCACACTAATATCTTTTTTTAAAAAAGATTTTATTTATTTATTTGACAGAGAGAGTAAGAGAGCGCAAGCAGGGGGAGTGGGAGAAGCAGGCTCCCCACTGAGCAGGGAGCCCGAGGAAGGGCTTGATCCCTAGGCCTAACTGAGTGAGCCACCCAGGTGCCCCAGTACATTTATAATCTGTGCATCCTTAAGCTGATGGTGGGAAAAACAGAAGGGGTTGCCGTTTTTAGAAACATATGAAAAATACATTGTTAAAATGTCTATGCTACCCAGAGCAATCTATACCTTCAACGCCAACCCAATCAAAATTCCAATGACATTTTTCAAAGTGCTGGAACAAACAATCCTAAAATTTGTATGGAATCAGAAAAGACCCTGAATCGCCAAGGAAATGCTGAAAAAGAAAAACAAAGCTGGGGACATCACGTTGCCCGATTTCAAGCTATATTACAAAGCAGTGATCACCAAGACAGCATGGTACTGGCACAAAAACAGGCATATAGACCAATGGAACAGAATAGAGACCCCAGATATGGACCTTCAACTCTATGGTCAAATAATCTTTGACAAAGCAGGAAAGAATAGCCAATGGAAAAAAGACAGTCTCTTCAATAAATGGTGCTGGGAAAATTGGACAGCTATATACAGAAGAATGAAACTCAACCATTCTCTAACATCATGCACAAAGATAAACTCAAAATGCATGAAAGACCTCAATGTGAGATGGGAATCCATCAAAATCCTAGAGGAGAACATAGGCGGTAACCTCTTTGACATCGGCCACAGCAACTTCTTTCAAGATACATCTCCAAAGGCAAGTGAAACAAAAGCAAAATGAACTTTTGGGACTTCGTCAAGATAAAAAGCTTCTGCACTGCAAAGGAAACAGTCAAAACAAAACAAAGAGGCAACCCACAGAATGGGAGAAGATATTTGCAAATGACACTACAGATGAGGGGCTGGTATCCAAGATCTATAAAGAACTTCTCAAACTCAACACCCAAAAAACAAATAATCAAGTCAAAAAATGGGCAGAAGACATGACATGAATAGACAGTTCTCCAAAGAAGACATACAAATGGCTAACAGACACATGAAAAAATGTTCATCATCATTAGCCATCAGGGAAATTCAAATCAATACCACACTGAGATACCACCTTACACCAGTTAGAATGGCAAAAATTGACAAGGAGGAAACAACAAGTGTTGGAGAGGTTGTGGAGAAAGGGGCACCCTCTTTACATTGTTGGTGGGAATGCAAGTTGGTACAGCCACTTTGGAAAACAGTGTGGAGGTGCCTCAGAAAATTAAAAATAGAGCTACCCTATGACCCAGCAATTGAACTACTAGGTATTTACCCCAAAGACACAGATGTAGTGTAAAGAAGAGCCATATGCACCCCAGTGTTCATTGCAGCAATGTCCGCCAATAGCCAAACTGTGCAAAGAGCCGAGATGCCCTTCAACAGATGAATGGATAAAGATGATGTGGTCCATATGTACAGTGGAATATTACTCAGCCATCAGAAAGGATGAATACCCAACTTTTACATCAAAGTGGATGGGACTGGAGGAGATTACGCTAAGTGAAATAAGTCAAGCAGAGAAAATCAATTATCATATGGTTTCACTTATTTGTGGGACGTAAGGAATAGCGTGGAGGTCACTAGGAGAAGGAAGGGGAAATGAAGGGGGGGACATTGGAGGGAAAGATGAACCATGAGAGATTATGGACTCTGAAAAACAAACAGGGTTTTAGAGGGGAGGGTGTGGGGGGTGGTGGGTTAGCCCGGTGATGGATATTAAGGAGGGCACGTACTGGATGGAGCACTGGGTGTTATATGAAAAGAATGAATGGTGGATCAGTACATCAAAAACTAATGATGTATTGTATGGTGATTAATATAACGTAATAAAATTGAATTAAAAAATTAAATAATAAAAATAAAAGGCAAAAAAAGAAACATATGAAAAACGTATGTTCATATATTATAAAAATATATCCAGCATTCTTGATGATAATATTCTGAATTTAAAAATTTCTAAGGTATTTCTTTTTATTTTCTTTTGTGATTGTATTAATGAAATGGGAGGCTTAAGTAATTAATTAATCAATGAAATGTATTTTGGTTCTCGACATCTTTGTTTTGTTTTTTTAAAGATTTTATTTATTTATTTGACAGAGAGGGAGCACGAGCAGGGGGAGCAGCAGGATCCCTGATGTGGGGCTTGATCCCAGGACCTTGGGATCATGACCTGAGCCGAAGGCAGACACTTAACTGAGCCACCCAGGCGCCCCCACACTAATATCTTGATAAAAAAAGAAATCTACAAGGTGCGTGCTTTTCTTTGCAGTTAGTGTTACCTACAGACAAACTCTGCTTCACCACTGCAACCATAATATAGAATTGCTGCTCATCCTCAGAGCAGTGATTTAAAACCATAAATATGAGAGGAAATTCTAACTCTGGAAGATAAACAAATGCCAAAAGGAAAATCAAAGGTACTTACCTTGAGGAAGTGATGGGGGTGATGAACTTGCAAAGCAAGAGCCCTTGGATAAGTTTAAGTCAGCATATACCACTTGTCTATCCATTGTAAGCAGGGGAATATGGCACTTAACGTATGTATAAGGACAGACTCCAAGTTCTGTGAGTCAAGATCAGCAAAAGGAAGTGCCCAGTCTGAAATGCTTTGTTGTTTCTCTTGTAACCCCTCCCACCCATATTTTTAGCTGTGGGTTTCCTCTGTAAATTAGGGAGACAATTCACTTATTGGGTGTCTGACATACTTGGGTATGTAATATCTACTTTTCTTAATTAACTGGTCTGTTGTTTGACAAAATTTTGGGAAGATTTTGTTGTTGTCCTTCTAACCATCCCTTTTGAGTATCTTTCTCAGGGTCAGGACCAGCATGAGGCAAATGAGACACTCATCTAGGGTGGATATTTAAGGAACTCTCCAAAAAGACTCAGTAATCAAGAGAAATAATAGTTAATGTAAAGTTACAAAAAATAAACATTTATGCAAAAACGGCAGGATGCCTTTTAAAAGCTCTAAATTCTCATCCTGAAATATTTGTGTTCCAAATAAAGCTGCAAAATGTGGAAAATAGCATTTAAATGTGGAAACGGCTCCTTAATAAGATAATTAAATAAAGCACCCATAAACCACTCTTAGCTTAGTTCTAAAGGCATTCGTGAGTATAACAAAGTTTGCACATAAGTAAAAAATTGAAATCCGCCAGAATTATAGAAGGTGGAGCACTTGAGTCTGTGGAACTTCCTCTTTCAAGGATTTTCAGGCATAAGACCTTGGATGCCATGAAGTCTGAACTCTGACATGCCCACATCACAAATGAGAAAAGAGAAAACCAGGGATTTCCTCAAAGTCACTTACTGTAATCAGGGCAGAATTGTACCAAATGCTGAAAATCACTGGACAGTGAAAACTGTCTCCTGGCTTTGATTCCCCAGAAGGCAGGAAGTGTCTATTCACAGCAGAAAGTTTTCATTCTGTGCCTGCTATAGAAGCACATGCTTACTCCTTAAAGATTACTGATAATTATGAAAAGTAAGCATGTGTGAGTTGAATGACCCACAAAGAAAAGTATGACATTTAAAAAAAATTTTTATTAGATTTTATTTATCCATTTGGCAGAGAGAGAGAGAGAGAGAGAGTGTGAGCACAAGCAGGGGGAGTGGCAGAGGGAGAGGGAAAAGCAGGCTCCCCTCTGAGCAGGGATCTTGAAGGGGGGCACTTAATCCCAGGACTCCAGGACCATGACCTGAGCTGAAGGCAGATGCCTAACCGAGTGAGTCACCCAGGCACCCCATTACATTTATAATCTATATATCCTTAAGCTGATGGTGGGAAAAACAGAAATTGCTGTTTTTAGAAACATATGAAAAATATATGTTATATATTTTATATATGTATTATAAAATATATCCAGCATTGTTGATAATAATATTCTGAATTTAAAAATTTCTAACACATTTCTTTTTATTTTCTTGTAAGAGTTTAATTTTTAGAGTGATGCACCAGTGTTTACCCACCATTATTTAGAAGGTGGATGTTTCACCCTCCCCCAAAATTCTGAGTCTTGACTATGACATATTGGCTCACTAAAACTAGCTTAGGTTGATAGTACCATTGTATGCACTCTCCGGTGACTCAGTGACAATGTTCTTTAACTATCCGACTATTTGGTAACTAAGAGTCACTTTATTTGTGCTATTTCATTTGGTTTTGTCACATACTTCACCTAAATTTTTATTTTATTTTATTTTATTTTATTTTTTAAAAAGATTTTATTTATTTATTTTGAGAAAGAGAGATAGAGAGAGCACACATGTACAAGCAGGGAGGAGGGCAGAGGCAGAAGAAAAGAGAATTTCAAGCAGACACCATGCTGAACATGGAGCCCAACACAGAGCTCGATCTCAAGACCTTGAGATCATGACCTGAGCTGAGACCAGGAGTCAAAGGCTTAACTGACTGAGCCACCCAAGCACCCCTAGAGGATTTTAATTAAATATCAAATATATATAGCATGTTTTACAGATAGAACAATAATTGAATGAAAAACTGAGTTAATATTTTGCAGTTTTAATAACATGTCTTTTTAGACAACCATATTTAAATCCATATGGCAACCTTGCCTTTCTTAAAATTTCCATTGATAAAAAATAGAGTTCATATTGATATGAAAATGTTTGTGTCAATGCCTGGGCCTTGCCAAAAGATTGAAAATAGAAATGACTGAAATATAATTAATTAGAATGAATTTCCAGTTTTCCCCAATCTTGACTCTAACAATGAATGAGAGAGAAACTGTACACTGGCAGGAAGGTGATAATGAGCTGATGGCTAATGGCAGAAGTGAATGTAAGTAAAAAACACTTTGGGAAAGTCTAGTAATTATAAGTAACATTTGTAAAGATCTTTATTTTTTTGGTATTTGTATAACTTCTTGACTTGAAATCACCTAAATTTTTAGAGTAAACATAATCTGCCAGGATTATGGAAGGGTATACTGGGTCACCTAGATAGAACAATTATTCTTGAATTTTAGTGTCTATACAAGGACCACCTGAAAACTTGTTAATAATGTAGAATCTTGTTACATATACTCTTCCCTTCCTAAGATACAGTTAGTCTGGGGTGGGGATGTGCTAAAAAATCATCCCAGGTAACTGAGGTGGTTCATGAGCCACAAATAAAAAAACACTCATGTAGCAAGTAAAAAATGTGAGGATATTTGAGAAAGATCAATAGAGTGAACAGAAGTCTGATAATCAGGGGATTTAAGTAATGTTTTTAGTGCACTAAAGTTTAATTTAAAGTTACGCAACACTGGGGTGCCTGAGTGCCTCAGTTCATTAAGCATCAGCCTTTGGCTCAGAGTCCTGGGATGGAGCCTAGTGTAGGGCTCCCGCTCAGTGGAGAATCTGCTTGTCCTCCCTTCCCCAAGCTCATGCTCTCCTTCTCTTTCAAATAAATAAATAAAATCTTAAAAAAAAGTAAAGTTATGCAGCATGATTTGATTATTAGGAATCCACAATGGCCATATGAAAAATAATTTATTTGAATGTTCCTTTCAGAGCATTTCCTTCAAACAGAAGCTTGTAAAAGTCTGAACTGCAAAAGCATAAACTGGCTCGAAGAGAAGTAGAAACAAAAGATGAGTCTTTACTTGTGCATATGTACTATACAACATATTGATGGTTCATTTTGTTTGTTACAGCCAACTGCACAATCATCTATCACAAAAGACACTTATTGTGTGATCGTGATTGTATACATAAACCCTTTATAAGAATTCACACCTGGAGAATTTTTCTAGTTATGTTCATCTAATCATCTAGATGGCACTTTTGCAAAAAGCATATCAGAATTTAGGAATATACTGTCACATATATATGCATATATCTTATATGCATATATATGTGACAGTACATTCCTGACTATATATACACATATACACATACATACAGAGATAGGCACACATAATATATATGATGTTAAAGCTAAATATTTCAGAGAATGAATGATTGCAAACTCTAAGATTTAGAATGTGTAATAGTAGCAATAATATTGAGTAGCTCAAAAAACAATAAAGATAGTTTTCTTTTTACTATATCACCTCTTTTGACATTGAGCTTTCCTAGGTTCATAGTGGGAGTTGGAGTGGAGAGGAAGAGAGAGTAAAATAAAAACATTACTTTTGAATGTGAAGAAATATAACAGAGGCCAGAAGATAGCTAGGAAATGGAGAAATGAGTGGTAAGAGAATAATTTGGTGCAAGAAGGTGAAAACACAGAGGCAGTATGTGGTAATCATGAGACAAGAAAATCCATTCCAGGCTTATAATATAAAAGAAAAGGCAGACTAGGAAGCTACAGGCTCACTTTCTTTCACTGAATTAACAACCATATATGGACCAGAACATCTCTGTAAGAACTCTAGAGACCAGTTGAGAAACTGCAGCACCCAGGCCACTGTAAAACCAAGAAAACGTTCCACCAAAAGGGGTAGGATAATTCCCAGCATTTGGTACACTCGTTAGTGCCCTTACCCCTACACAGCATATTGTGGAGCCATCAGGAGGAAACCCCATGTAACCTCCTTCAAGATGGAAAAAAAAAAAAAAGAGTGTACCATGCACCCAACATTCTGGATTGTCTGAGGGCTACTCAAGGAACTGGCTTCTGTCTTGCCTGACTCAGAGTGCACAGGGGACCAACTCAAGATAAACTACTGAAAACAGGTGAGCAGCAAGCAGAGCTACAGTATTGCAGGCAGACATGGGAGGAAGGAAATGAAGAAAATTATTCCATTCACAATAGCATCAAAAAGAATAAAATACTTAGAAATAAACCCAATTAAGGAAATGAAAGACTTGTATATTGAAATCTATAAAACATTACTGAAAGAAATGAGATAATACATAAATAAATGGAAACGTAGCCCATGTTCATGGATTGGAAGGCTTAATATTGTTAAAATGTGCATACTGCATAAAATAATCTTTAGATTAAATGCAATTCCTATCAAAATCCCAATGACAATTTTTTTTTCAGAAATAGAAAGAAAAATGAGGTGCTTGGGTGGCTCAGTCAGTTGTGTCCAATTCTTGATTTCAACTCAGATCATGATTTCAGGGTCATGGGACTGAGCCCCATGTTGGGCTCTATGCTGGACTTAGAGCCTGCTTGGGATTCTCTTTCTCTCCCTTGGCCCCTACTCACAAAAAAAAAAAAAAAGAAAAGAAAAGAAAAGAAAAAGAAAAAAAAAAGAAAGAAAGAAATCATCCCAAAATTCATATAGAATCTCTCGAACCTCAAATAGACAAAACAATTTTGAAAAAGAAGAACAAAGTTGGAGAACTCATACTTTCTGATTGTAAAACATATCACAAAGCTACAGTAATCAAAAGAGTGTGGTACTGGTGTGAAGACAGACAAATGAAACAATAAAATAGAGAAACTAGAAATAACTCCCATGTTTTTGGCTATATCATCTTCAACAAGTGTGCCAACACTACTCAAGAGGAAAAAAGAATCTCTCCAACAAACGATGTTGGGAAGTAGATGTCAAGAATAAAGTTGGAATCTTATCTTACATTACATATAAAAATTAACTCAAAATGCATTAGCAATGTAAATGTAAGACCTAAATTTGTAAAAGTTCTACAAGAAAACATATAGGAAAATCTTTATAACATTGAACTTGGCAATGATTTCTTTCTTTTTTTTTTAAGATTTTATTTAATTGACAGAGAGAGAGAGAGACAGTGAGAGAGGGAACACAAGCAGGGGGAGTGGGAGAGGGAGAAGCAAACTTTCCACCTGAGCAGGGAGCCCAATGTGGGACTCGATTCCAGGACTCTGGGATCATGACCTGAGCCGAAGGCAGTCGCTTAACCAACTGAGCCACCCAGGTGCCCCAGCAATGATTTCTTTTATATGATACCGCCCCCAAAGCTAACAAAAGCCCAGATAGACAAATGGGACTACATCAAACTTTAAATCTTTTGTGCATCAAAGGACACAACAAAGTAAAAAAATCAGCCTACAGAATAGGAGAAAATGTTTGCAAATCATATATCTGATAAGGGGTTAATATCCAGAATGTATAAAGAATTTCTATGACTCATCTATAGCAACAACAAAAAATCAAAGAGCCTGATTAAAAAATGATCAAAGGACTTGAATAGACATATCTCTAAGATGATATACAAATGGCCAATAAGCATATAAAAAGATGATCAACATCACTAATCATCTGAACAAATGAAAACCATACTAATTAGTGTGAAATATCACTTCACACAAGTTAGTATGGTTGTTACCCCTCCCCTGCAAAAATTACAAGTGTTGACAAGGATGTGGAGAAATTGGAACCCTTGTATATTGTTGGTGGGATTGTAAAATGGTGCAACTGCTATGGAAAATAATATAGAAGTTCCTTAAAATTTTTAAATAAAACTACCATATTATATATTATTCCCATTTCTGGGTATATATTCCAAAGAATTAAAAGCAGGGTCTTAGATATTTGCATAATCATGCTCATAACAACACTATTCACGATAGCCAAGAATTGGAAGCAGCCCATATAACCATTGACAGATGAATGGATAGAGCAGAAGTGGTACACTGATACCTGTCAGAATGGCTAGGATCCAAAAGATAAGAAATAATAAGTGTTGGTGAAGATGTGGAGGAAAAAACCCTCATGTGCTGTTGGTGGGAATGAAAATGGGTGCAGCCACTGTGGAAGAGTATGGAGGTTCCTCAAAAAATTAAAAATAGAAATACTCTTGGATTCAGTAATCCTACTACTAGGTATTTACCCAAGAAAACAAAAGCACTAATTCAAAAAGATATATGCATCCCTACACTTATAACAGCATTATTTACAATAGCCAAGATATGAAAGCAACCCAAGTAGCCATGGATAGATGAATGGATAAAGAAGATGTAAGATATATAAATATACATGTATATACATTAGCTATATATATATCCATACATATATATACATGTATGGATATATATATATATATGTATAGAGAGAGAGAGAGAGAGAGAGAGAGATGCAGTGGAATATTACTCAGCCATAAGAAAGAGTGAGATCTTGCCATTTTTGACAACATGGATGGACCAGAGGGTACTATGCTAAGTGAAATGTCAGACAGAGAAAGACCAATATCACATGATTCCACTCATATGTGGAATTTAAGAAACAAGACAAAGAAACAAAGAAATGAATAAATAAAAACACTCTTTTTTAAAAGATCTTATTTATTTATTTGAGAGATAGATTGAGTGAGAGAGCACACGAGCAGGGGCAGAGGGAGAGGGAGAAGCAGGCTCCCTGCTGAGCAAGGAGCCCAACGCAGGGCTCCATCCCAGGACCCTGGGACTATGACCTGAGCTGAAGGCAGATGCTTAACCTGAGCCACCCTGATGCCCCTAAATAAAAACACTCTTAAATACAGAGGACAAACTGGTGGTTGCCAGAGGGAAGGTGGGAAGGATGGGTAAAATAGATAAAAAGGGGATTAAGAGGTAAACTTCCAGTTATAAAAAGTCATGAAGATGAAGAGTATAGCATAGGGAATATAGTCAATAATATTGTAATAACATTATATGGTAACAGATGGTGACTACACTTACCGTGGTGAGCCCTAAGTGATGTATGGAGTTGCTGAATCAATGTGTTTTATAAATGAAACCAATATAATATTGTATGTTAATTATACTTCATTAAAAAAAAAGAAATGACCAAAACAATATGATATATATACATGATAGAATATCATTCAGCCTTCAAAAGGAAGGAAATCCTGTCACATATTACAACATGTATGAATCTTGAGGATGTTACGTTAAGTGAAATAAGCCAGTTACAAAAAGACAAATAGTGTATTATCTCACTTAGATGACATATCTAAAATAGTAAAGTTCACAGAAACAGCAAGTAGACTACTGGCAGTGGGGGAGGGCAATCATTTGTTTAATGCGTATAGAGTTTCAGATTTGCAATTCACAATGGGAATATAGTTAACGCCACTGAACTACACTTAGAAACTGTTAAGAAGGTAAATTTTACATGTTTATGTGTTTTTGCCACAATAGAAAAAAATACAAAAGTGTAACTGGGAAAAAACTAGCATTCAGAATGACAAATAAGGGAAAGGAGGTTATATTATCTGAAAATACTCAAGATGTAAGGACAGTATTTTCAATGGAATATCTTCCCACCCAGAGAATTGGAAACTGGTCAATTGCTGGAGGAACGCAAGGGGATGCTGGAAGATGGGAGTGGAGTAAATGTCTCTAAGAATTAAAGTGTGCAACAACATGGCCTCACTTAGTTTCTCCTTCCTTTAACATTGACTCGTGAACTTGTGTGCACCATTCACTAGCTTATTCAGATACAGAATTACAAACAAAATGATTCCTGCTGTATTTAAACAATTAAACTTATTGCCTTTTAAGAAAATTTTAAAATATTAAAGGGTAAGACGTGGTTTCAGAGAAGTAAGAGAAATAACAGCAAACCACGAAAGAACTCAGCATTTGGCTACTGGTTGTCATCTCTTCGCTTTGCTTTCTCACTCATTAGTGAGCTGCACTGCTTAAGTATCAGGTTTTTTGTTGTTGTTGTTGTTGTTGTTTAAGTCTGTACTTCAGTGTTCTGTAAAAACAGACATTTTATCCCTTCTTGCTCCGTGTTCCTGCAGACTTTGCATGCAAGGCATGTTTGTAATTTATTTGCAATGTGGTAATAGCTATGGTTTGGATATTAAATGGAAAATTTCCCTTGCAGCATGGCTGTTTTGTAATTCCAGCAAATAACTACATGGATATATGTTGAAGAGCTGCAGGAATGTGTGATGTACATGCTGTGATTGTCCTGTGCTTCATATTTGCACTGGGGAGGAGATGTAGAATCACTGTCTGCGCTGGTTTGCTAGGGCAGCCATAACAAGATTCCACAGACTGGGGGTGGAAACAACAGACACCATATTTTCTCATAGCTCTAAAAAAGTCCAGCTAAAAGTCCAAGCTCAAGATGTCAGCAGGGTTCATTTCTTCTAAGGCTAAGCTCTTTCCTTGGATTGTAAATGGCTGTCTTTTCTCTGTGTCTTCCCATGATCTCTTTGCATCTGTGTCCTAATCACTTCAAGTAGAAGAGATTATAAATCATAAGGACAGCATCATATTGGATAAGGGCTCACACCAACAACCTCATTTTAACTTAATTGCCTCTTCAGAAAACCTTTTTCCACAATACATTCACATACTGAGGTGCTAAGGCTAGGATTTGAGTATATGAATATTTTTTTGGAGGATTGGGGGAAGTACAATTCAATCCATAATACATCCTAATGAATTTCCCACTTTTAAACCAGTCTAATGGTTATATTTGGCTGCAAAAGATGGTTTGGAGTGTCTATAACTGAACTTGGAATTATTAATATAAGCTGATAATACTGCAAAAATTAAAAGCTATTTATGGGAATGCCTGGGTGGCTCAGTTGGTTAAGCGTCTGCTCAGGTCATGATCCCAGGGTTCTGGGATCGAGTCCTGAGTGGGGCTCCTTGCTCAGCGGGGAGCCTGTTTCTCCCCCTGCCTGCCACTCCCCCTGCTTGTGCTCACTCTCTCTCTCTCTCTGACAAATAAATAAAATCTTAAAAAAATTAAAGATATCTAAACACCAACTGAACCCACTGATTAAGCCAAGACAAAATACAAACTTTTTCAAATGGTCAATGCACTTTTTGTAGCTTGTTTCATAATGGGTTACGCCAATATTGAGAACATTTTCGAGGTTGTGATGAGAAAGATACTGCACAGAAATGTTTCGTGTTTAAGGTTCAGAAATTTCCGCTGCAGACAAAAGAGGTCAGTTGCCTTTATGCACAGGAAATACCACAAATATCTTCCTAGAAACATCTCCATTTTTACAGCTATGGTCAGGCAGCACTAGCCCTGTTAGCATCTGCCTGACGTCCAACCACTAAAATGAAGATCAATATTGTTAGAACCCATATTTATAGGGGCACCTGGGTGGCTCAGTTGGTTCAACATCCGACTTTTGAGCTCAGCTCAGGTCTTGATCTCATGGTCGTGAATTCAAGCCCTGCGCTGGTCTCTACCCCAGGTGTGGAGCCTACCTAAAGAAAAACAACAACAACAACAACAACAACAACAAAACAACACTTGCTTATATAACCTAAGAATTGTGCTTATTTTTAGAGTAGCACAGTTCTTTTATCATGTTTGTATTATCAAACATAGAGGAGGTACGTGTGATATAAGACAGCTGCTAAAAGTCAAATTCTCAGTCTTTATTTCATAAAGTAATTTGATCCCCTTGTCATGTGATTATTTCAACAGTCATTTGGTCCATATTTATGAAGCATCTACTATGTTATACTTCATGTTATTTGTTGGGAGGGTTATATAAGTAAAATTTAAATATAAAATACAAATACACAATACAAAGTTAGCAACAACCAATGTAAAGTACAATTTTGGTTTTCAGAAAAAAATAAAAGGGTTCGGTAAATTCCCAGCTGATGGGTGGGTGGTTGTGGTGTGGGAGATGGTGGCAAAGGTAAGAGAATTTATCTGAAGGGAAAAAAAAGCCTTAAAAAAAAAAACCTGCTTGGGTTTTGAACACCATGCAATGTAGAAAATTACATAAAACTATTGTTTATGTTATTTATCAATACATGCATTTATGGTAAATGCATAAAAGGCATGCATGCAAACTGTCTGCACCAATCTCAGATTAGATGTTAACTTTGGGAGAAAGGAAAGAAAAAAAAAAACAGCTTTAGTAGGATCTGTAAATTTTGTTCATTTTTTAACTTGATGCAAAGGAAGCCTGGGCATAAGTGTTAATACATGTTATGTATGTGAGGCATTATTTTATTGAATCACTTATTTAATTTTTTAACTGTAAGTCCCAAATATGTACTGGGTCATATTTTTATTTTCCATATCTTTTTTTTTTTTTAAATAAAATCTTGCAAAAGAATAATAAATGAACGAACGAAGAAACAAGACATGGCATCCAAAGTGAGTAAGCGCTTGCTTTGGGGGGGAAAAGGAATCAAACTGGAGTATCTCTAATCCGCAACATACTCTTTATCGATCCTGCTTTCACTACATTTTCCACAAGTGACGGTCCCACCCAGGTGGGCTTCTTTCATGGTGAGACCCGCGTTCTCCCCTGGTCCTTCGTTCTTCCGTTCGTTCGCTCGTTCGATCCATCGATCCATCGATGCATGCCATGCATGCCGTCTGTCGGTTCATGTAGACATCAAAAGGGGGGAGGGGTAGGGGGAGAGGAGGACGTGCATGATACTGGGCATGGTTTTTATTCAGAGTGCTTTTCTTTGTTCCCCAAACTAATCACCTCTGTGGAAATAAACAAAAGATCACCCACATGAGAACTGGCATCATTCTTGAAGGCAAGAGAGTCTGCCTTTCGGCCACCACCGCCTGCGTCTGGCAGAGAGGCCAAGCAAACGCAGGCCAGGCGGAGGAGTGGAAAATCTTTCTGGTGACAAAAGGGGAAGGTCCGATGAGAGGTTGTTGGGGGTAGGGGAGCAGGAGAGGAGCTGACTAGAAGAGGAGTGTCCTAGGTCGTTTCAGGGAAAGAGAAACTTGATTTCCGTCCGTGGCTCCATCGATCTCATTCTCTGGATCTAGCTCTATGGAGAATCTCAAGGTTTCGAGTTTGTTTTTGCTTACATGCATTTCATAATAAGCAATTTTTATTTCATACAAGTGGCAATGTATTTTTGTTGCTATAACAGATTGCCCAAAATTTTATCTCTTTATTTTGTGCATGTGTTTGTGCATATGTGTGTTATAATTATCTTTTGCTATATGATATACGTTTTCTTTGCATAGTACATAAGTGCACATCCTTCTTTTGGAAATTTGGAAGTTTTGTAACCTTATTAAGGTCTTTAGTGGTAACATTTTTATATCTATCTATCATCTATCTATCTATCTATCTATCTATCTATCTATCTATCTATCTATCTATCTATCATCTATCTATCATCTATCTATCATCTATCTATATCTGTCTATCATCTATCTATCATCTATCTATCTAACTTGGTTAAAAATTTATATTGCTTTTATTCTGAGTGAGTGGAGAATCTGCTCAGTGCTTTGGAGCCATTTTTAGATCCTTTTGGTAAATCTTCTGTTTTTGCCATTTGACTATTTTTATATTGAATCGTTAGAGGTTTTCTTAGTGAATATTTAAAACTCTTAATATATTAAAGAAGTGAACCCATTTAATCCAGATATATATGTAATAGTTATTTTGTTTGTACTCAAAGAGTTAAAGGATGTTATCACTTGACTCAAGCTCTTCCAATTTATAACCTTTATATCAGGGATCAATGAACGGGTCAAATCTTCCTGCCACCTTCTTTTTTATAGCCCGCAAACTAGAAACATTTTTTGTTTTTACATTTTTTCATTGTTGGAAAAAATTTTTAAAGAGCAGTTTATACTTAATTCAAATTTAAATATCCAGAAGTAAAGATTTTTTTAAAAAGATTTATTTATTTATTTATTTGAGAGAGAGAGAGAGAGAGAGAGAGAGAGCACATGAGCCCATGCCAGCGGGCAGGGGGTGGGTGCGGGAAGGGGAGAGAATCTCAAGTAGACTCCCCACTGAGCAAGAAGCCTGAGTGGGGCTCAGTCTCATGATCCTGAGATCATGACCTGAGTCAAAGTCAGAAGCCCAAAGCTTAACTGACTGAGTCACTCCCCGCTGAGCAGGAAGCCCGATGCAGGGCTCCATTCTGGGACTCCGGAATCATGACCTGAGCTGCAGACGGACACTTACCCAACTGAGCCACCTTGGTGCCCCTCAGTCTTTTTTTTTACTTGAGATAAGTTTAACATATAACATTGTTAACATTGTGTAAGTTTAAAGCATAAAACATATTGATTTGATACATTTATATATTGCAATATGATTACTCTCAGCATTAGTTAATATTTCCATCATATCATATGATTATCATTGCTTTTATGTGGTGAGAAATTTAAAGATCTAGTTTCTCAACAACTTTAAAATATATAAAACAGCATTGTTAACTATAATCACTCTGCTGTGTGTTAGATCTTCATAACTTACTCATTCTCTAACTGCAGACTTGTACTCTTTGGCCAACATCTCCTCAATTTCCTGAACCATAGCCCTTCTTAACCACTGTTCTATTCTCTGTTTCTACAAGTTTGACTCCTTTGGATTCCACACAGGGGTGCTATCATACAGTATTTGTCTTTCTGTCTGGTTTATCTTACCATCAAGTCCACCCATGTTGTTGCAAACGGCAGGATTTCCTTCTTTCTCACGGCTGACTAACAAATTCCATCCTAAATATTTACCACATCTTTTTTATCCATTCATCTGTTGATGGACACTTAGGTTATTTCCATATCTTGGCTATTGTGAATAATGCTGCAATAAACATGGGAGTGCAATATCTTGTCTTTTTCCCCCCAGATCTATTGAGGTATAATTGATATGTAACATTGTATTACTTTAAGGGGTACATATAATGATTACCTAAATGTATATATTTTGAAGTGACTGCAATGAATTTAGTTAATATGCATCACCTCACATAGTTATAATTTTTTTCCTGTGAGAAGATCTTTTAAGAGATCTTTTAAGTAGATCTTTTAAGATCTACTCACCTAGCAACTGTCAAATATACAATACAGTATTATTAACTATAGTCACCATGATGTACATTACTTTATAACTCTTCATTTGTACCTTTTGACCACCTTCACCCACTTCTGTCCCACAGCTCTTTCTCTGGCAACCACCAATCTATTATCTGTTTCTGCGAGTTCAGTTTTTGGATTCTGTGTATGAGTAAAATGATACAGTATTTGTCTTTCACTGTCTGACTTAATTCCTTTGCTTAATGCCCTTAAGTTTCATTCATGTCATTGCAAATGGCAGGATTTCCATCTTTTTTGATGGCTGAATAATATTCCATTATATATCTACCTGTCTATATCATATTTCTATCTCACATTTTTTTATCCATTCATCTGTTGATGGATAAGTAGTTTGTTTCTGTATTTTGGCTATTGTGAATAATGCTGCAATAAACAGGCGGGTGCAGACATCCCTTCAAGATAGTGATTTCTTTTCCTTGGATATATACCCAAAATGAGATTGCTGGATCATATGGTAGGTCTATATTTGATTTTTTGAGGAATCTCCATATTGTGTTCCACTGTGGCTGATCCACTAATTTACATTTCCACTGACAGGCACAAGTGTTCCCTTTTCTCTAAATCCTCACTAACACTTGTTATGTCTTGATTTTTTTTTTTTAAATTAAGCCCTTTTTTTTAAGCCCGAGTGCGGGACTTGAGCTCACAACCCTGAGATCAAGACCTGAGCTGAGATCAAGAGTCAGATGCTTAACCAACTGAGCCACCCAGGCTCTCCTGTTATGTCTTGACTTTTTGATGATAACCATTCTAACAGGCATAAGGTGATACCTTATTATGGAGTTCATTTGCATTACTCTGATGATTAGTGACACTGAACATCTTTTCACTTACTGTTGGCCAGCTGCATGTCTTCTTGGAAGAAATTTCTATTCAGATCCTCTGCCCATTTTCTTTGTTTTTGCTTGTGTATTGAGTTATATGAGTTTATATATATATATATATATATATATATATATAGTATTAACCCTTTATCAGATAGATGGCTTGCAAATATTTTCCTTGTTTCTGTAGGCTGCTTTTCATTTTGTTGATTATTTCTTTTGCTGTACAGGAACTTTTAATTTGATGTAGTCTTATTTGTGGACTTGTGCTTTTGGTGTTATATCCAAAATATTATTTTGTTGACTTGTGCTTTTGGTGTTATATCCAAAATATTATTTTGAAGACCAATGTCAAAGAGATTCTTTCCTATGTTTTCTTCTAGATGTTTTATGGTTTGGGGTCTTATGTTTAAGGGTTTTATCCATCTTTGGTTAATTTTTGAGTGGTATAAGGGTCTAATTTTATTTTCTGCATGTGGATATCCAATTTTCCCTATTACCATTTATTGAACAGACTATCCTTTCCCCATTGCATCTTCTTGGCTACTTTGTCAAATATTAGTAGACATTATTGGGGAGTTATTTCTGGGCTTTCAATTCTGTTTGATTGGTCTATGTATCCATTTTATGCTTATAACATATCATTTAAATTATTATCACTTTATAGTATACTTTGAAATAAGAAGGGTGATACCTCCAGTTTTGTTCTTTCTGAGGATTATTTTGACTATTTGGCTATGCATACAAATTCTAGGATTTTTTTTCTGTTTCTTTGAAAAATGCCCATTGGAATTTTAAGAGGGTTAGATTGGATCTATAGATGGCTTTGAGTAATATGGCCATTTTTACAATATTAATTCTTCCAATCTGTGAACACAGGATATCTTTCCATTTGTTTGTGTCTTCAATTTATTTCTTTAAATTTGTACAGGTTTTCTACTCTTTGGTTAAATTTATTCCTAAGTATTTTTAATGTTATTATGCATGGGATTGTATTCTTGATTTCTTTTTCAGATATTTCATTGTTGGTGTATAGAAATACAACTAATTTCTGTATGTTAATTTTATATCCTATGACTTTACTGAATTTGTTGATTAGTTCCAACAGTTTTTTGGTTGAGTCTTTAGGATTTTCTATATATAAGATCATATGATCTGCAAGTAAAGACAATTTTACTTTTTCCTTCCAGATGTGGATATACTTTCTATTTCTTTTTTTTTTTTAAGATTTTATTTACTTATTTAAGAGAGAGAGAGAACACGAGCAGGAGCCAGGGTAGGGAGGGGCAGAGAGAAAGGGAGAAGCGGACCCCTTGCTGAGCAGGGAGCCCAATTTGGGGCTCAATCCCAGGAACCCGAGATCATGACCTGAGCCGAAAGCAGATGCTTAACCAACAGCCACCCAGATGCCCCGTCTATTTCTTTAATTTTACCTGATTGCTCTAGCTAGTACTTCCAGTAGCTAGTACTTTCAATACTATGTTGAGTGAGAATGGTGAGAATGACAGCTTTGTATTGTTTCTGATCTTAGAGGAAAGCTTTCAACCTTTCACCATAGACTATGATGTTAGCTCTGGGCATGTTGTATATGGCCTTTATTATATTGAGATATCTTCTTTCCATACCCAAGTTTTGAGAGTTTTTATTATGGAAGAATGTCATAATTTGGCAAGTGCTTTTTCTGCATCTATTGAGATGATCATATAATTTTTTAATTTCATTCTATTAACGTAGTGTATCACATTTATTGATTTGCATATGTTAGACCATCCTTGCATCTCAGGAATAAATCCCACTTGATCTTGCTGTATGATCCTTTTCATGTGCTGTTGATCTTATTTTGCTAATTATTTGGTTGAGAATGTTTCTATCTATATTCATCAGAGTTATTGGCCAATTTCCATCAGGATAATGCTGGACTCCTAAAGTGACTTTGAAAGTGTCTCTCCTGCCCAGTTTTTTAAAAAAAGCTTAAGAAAGATTTGTATTAATTCTTCTTTAAAGTTTGGTAGAATTCACCAGTGAAATCATCTGGTCTTGGGCTTTCCTCTGTTGGGAGGCTTTTAATTACTGATATGATATCTTCACTTGCTATTGGTCTGCTCAGATATTCTAAGTTTTTTGTGATCCATTCCTAGTAGAATGAAATTTATCCATTGCTTCTAGGTTATTCAGTTTGCTAGCATATAATTGTTTATAGTAGTCTCTTATGATTCCTTTACTATTTCTGTGCTATCAAAAGCTCAAGTGAGTCTTTTATAGGGAGCATATAGTTGGATCTTCTTTTTTTCTCCCCCCATCTACCCACTCTGCATCTCTCCCTCCTCCCCCTCCTCCCCCTCCCTCTCCTCTTCTTTTTCCATCTGGCCACTCTGTGCCTTTTCATTTGCATAATTAAATCCATTTGCTTTTAGAGTAATTACTGATATGTAAGGACTTCATAATGCCATCTTATTAATGCTTTCTGACTATTTTGTAGTTCCATTGGGCATTAAAGGAAAAGAAATCCTACAACAGTAAAAACTAAGGCTAAACCACAATTGAAATTATCATTACCTAAAAAAATATGTAAATATAAGAAATGTAAATTAGCTTAATTATTCTTCTGGCAAAGGTAGAAATTCATTTAATACATTTTTGATCAGCCAATAAATATGAAATTAAGAAAATTAAATTGTAAAAGTTACAGAGTGACATGGGCATAAGAACTTGCCTCACTCAATGTTTTTCTCAGACAGTGTTGACATTATTCTTTTATTTACAGCCATTGATGTGGCTGTGGCAAAGTCTAAGGTGGGGTTGGCACTCCCCATTGTGAGCAACATACTTTACCTTTATATTGAAAAATAAGAAACTTTACCAAAATGTGCTTTATTTATTTATTCAATGCTCATATTTAGTTGTCTTCTTATTTCAGGAAAGTTTTCTTCTGTTAATGCTTAGCTACTTTCTACTGTGAGCTAGTCTTCAGGAATACTAATTTTATGCCCATCAGAACTTCTTTTCTTTCTTAAGAATCACTTTTTAATTACTTTGACTTGGTTCGCAGAGTCAATATTACATCATGATATCTCTAACATAGTTTTCCTTTATCAGGTATCAGTGGGCATTCTTATATTTCTGTTAAGAATACCAGAGGTATTTTTCACCTTCTTTTTCTGTGTTGAGTGCTGCTAGCTCATTTTTCATTTCTTTATTATGCCTTACCCTTTCAATTTTGTCTGTTATAGGAGTTCTTTTTTCAGTCTAAATTTGTTCCATACTGTGTTTATCCATCTATCTGTTGACAGGATGCTTCCAAACTTTGACACTTACAAATATAGCTGCTACAAATAGGCTTGAGCAGGTTTCTTGTGGACATCAGTTTTCAAATCAATTTTAACCTCATTTGTGTAAATGCCAAGGAGCAATATTGCTGGATCATAGGATAAGTGTATTTAGTTTCTTCTTTCTTCTTATTCTTTTTTAAATGGTTTTATCTATTTATTTGAGAGAGGGATCAAGCAAGCAAGAGAGATGAGCCAGGGGCTAGGGGAAGAGGGAGAAGGAGAAGCAGGCTCCCCACTGAGCAGGGAGCCGGATGCAGGGCTGGATCCCAGGACTCTGGGATCATGACCTGAGCCACCCAGACACCCCAATGGTATTCATTATCCTAAGAAACTGCCAACTGTCTTTCAAAGTCATGTGTTTTTTATTATTACCCCATGCTGAAACTTCTAAAAAACCTCAGAGATTAAAATAGCCCACCGGAAAAAAAACACCATTGACCGAAGACTGATTTCTGTCTTACTGTCTAGTTTTAACAATATGAACATATCTAAAGGCTGCTCCAACTGGACAGATACCACTGTGGGCAATCCTCAGCTTTGAAATCTAATCACCCCAAGGAAATCCAAGAGAAGGGGATGGAGACAAACTTAACCCAAGAGGCAGAGCCCTGCTCCCATCTTTGCTAGACCAGGCCATGCCCAGGATGTGGAGCCCTGAGCAGAGTTTTACCTACTGTCTCCAGCAGTGACTGGCAGGGACCCAGTTTGGTCCCCGGGGCCTAGGAAGAGGCTCTGCCCTGAATCAGGGCCATGGGATATGGACATCCCCTCTGGTCCAGAGCTGTCCACCAGAATGTCAAACAGGCGCCACAGGCAAGGGGGTTATTTGTTCCTGCTGGGTGTGGAAGGAAGCCAGTGACCTCCAGGTTTCCTGTTTATGAGGTTTTGGCTTCTTGTTCCTCTATTTCAAAAGCTGTGCAGAGAAATGAAAGCCACAGGAGACAAAACTGAAAGTAAGAATTTGGTTTGGTGGTGTTTAACACCTTAGGGGGGGCCTGGGAAGCTGCTGGTGCTGCTTCCCCTGGACTGGACAGGTGGTTGTGGCCTGGAAGCGGGGGCACTGGGCTAGGGGGTCTGCAGCTGCGGAGGGGTCCAGGGCACAGATGGGAGAAGGACAGACCATGTGCAGAGGTCGGCGGCGCTAAGACCACCCCCCAGCTGCATTTTTCCACTTTCTCCAGAGCTCCCCATTGGAGTGAAAGAGAAACTATCACTAGGAAAGGAAAAAAAGGGGGAAGAAGAAAATGCCTTCTGGCTTTGGCCTCCCAGGGCCTTCCTAGTCTGGTGAACTTCAGCCCTTGCCAGGCCATTTGAAAAATCTGACCTGATTCCCCCTCCCCAGATGTCCTGAGCCCCTGACCTGCTTGCTCTCTTCTTCAGAGTGTGCACACCTTGGTGGGCGGAGGGGGAAGTAGTGGAATCTCTGGGACAGATCCCACAGTTTGAGGCTTAAAGACTTTTGGAAAGGCTGCAAGAGAAAACCTGTTTAGTGTTCTGGTTCAGACGCCCTTCCCCTCTTATTTCTCAATCTCCTCTCTCCCTCCCCCAAATCCTTGGTCTTCTTGGGTTGAAAATTTGTGAAAGCTGTTCTCAAGAAGCATTGGTATTTTAACTGGAAGGTAAAGATCCCTTTGGAACTGGCCCAGGTCTCCTTTTTCAAGAACACAAATGCCTCAACTTTGGGACGGAGACTTGTCTTAAAACTGGGTCTGGGTTCCTGTCTCACATTGAGGTCTTTCATCCATTTTGACTGTCTTTGTGTGTGGTGTAAGATAATGCTCCAGTTTCATCCTTCTGCATGTGGCTGTCCAATTTTCCCAACACCATTTATTGAAGAGACTGTCTTTTTTCCACTGGACATTCTTTCCTACTTTGTCAAAGATGAGTTGACCATAGAGTTGAGGGTCCATTTCTGGGCTCTCAATTCTGTTCCATTGATCTTTGGGTCTGTTTTTGTGCCAGTACCATACTGTCTTGATGATGACAGCTTTGTGATAGAGCTGGAAGTCAGGCATTGGGATCCCCAGCTTTAGTTTTCTTTTTCAACATTACCCTGGCTATTCGGGGTCTGGTTGCAGAAAAGGCGGTGGGTGGGAGGATGGAGTAACTGGGTGATGGGCATTAAGGAGGGCATGTGGTGTGATGAGCGCTGGGTGTTACTCGCAAGTGATGAATCATTGAACACTACATCTGAAACTAATGAGGTACTGTATGTTGGCTAAATGAATTTAAATAAAAACAAACAAAAACTGGGTCTGGGGTTCCTCAAGCACTCTGGCAGAGTACGGGTGTGTTAAAAAATAATTGTTCCTTTCCAGGTGTCAGGCAGCCTACCTGTGCCACTATTTTCATAACATATTGCTCTTGGCTCTGTCAGTTTTCATGGTGCAGATGTCCCAGGTGCCCACCCCCCTGCCCTGGCTACTTCAGAGTATGCAAAATTTTGTTTCTCAGACCGGCCACAACAGTAAACATTCTGCAATTCTGCAAACATTTGGTGATTGGATAAGAAATGATTAGTTGCATCTTGTTTTTAAATCCTTTTAGCCACTCTGTGCCTTATGATTGGAGAATTAAAGTAATTACTGATAAGTAGGGGCTAGCTAACACCATCTTACTGGTTTCCAAATGTTTTGTGGTACTCTGTTCCTTTCTTTTCTTTTGCTATCTTTCCTTTTAGATGATTGATTTTCTGTAGTAGTATACTTTTTTTAATTTTTTAAAATTTTTTATTGTTATGTTAATCACCATACATTACATCATTAGTTTTGGATGTAGTGTTCCGTGATTCATTGTTTGCGCATAACCCAGTGCTCCACGCAGAACGTGCCCTCTTTAATACCCATCACCAGGCTAACCCATCCCCCCACCCCCCTCCCCTCTAGAACCCTCAGTTTGTTTTTCAGAGTCCATCATCTTTCATTGTTGGTCTCCCCCTCCGATTTCTCCCCCTTCATTCTTCCCCTCCTGCTATCGTCTTCTTCCTCTTTTTTTTTTTTCTTAACATATATTGCCTTATTTGTTTCAGAGGTACAGATCTGTGATTCAACAGTCTTGCACAATTTACAGCACTCGCCATAGCACATACCCTCCCCAATGTCTATCACCAGCAACCCCATCCCTCCCACCCCCCACCACTCCAGCAACCCTCAGTTTGTTTCCTGAGATTAAGAATTCCTCATATCAGTGAGGTCATATGATACATGTCTTTCTCTGATTGACTTATTTCACTCAGCATAACAGCCTCCAGTTCCATCCATGTCGTTGCAAATGGCAAGATTTCATTCCTTTTGATGGCTGCATAACATTCCATTGTGTGTGTGTGTGTATATATATATATATATATATATATATATATATATATATACCACATCTTCTTTATCTATTCATCTGTCAATGGACATCTTGGCTCTTTCCACAGTTTGGCTATTGTGGACATTGCTGCTATAAGGATTGGGATGCACATACCCCTTCAGATCCCTACATTTGTATCTTTGTGGTAAATACCCAGGAGTGCAATTGCTGGATCATATGGTAGCTCTATTTTCAACTGTTTGAGGAACCTCCATACTGTTTTCCAGAGTGGTTGCACCAGCTTCCATTCCCACCAACAGTGTAGGAGGGTTCCCTTTTCTCCGCATCCCTGCCAACATCTGTCGTTTCCTGACTTGTTAATTTTAGCCATTCTGACTGGTGTGAGGTGGTATCTCATTGAGGTTTTGATTTGGATTTCCCTGATGCCAAGCGATGCTGAGAACTTTTTCATGTGTCTGTTGGCCATTTGGATGTCTTCTTTGGAAAAATGTCTGTTCATGTCTTCTGCCCATTTCTTGATTGGATTATTTGTTCTTTGGGTGTTGAGTTTGATAAATTCTTTATAGATTTTGGATACTAGCCCTTTATCTGATATGTCATTTGCAAATATTTTCTCCCATTCTGTCAGTTGTCTTTTGGTTTTGTGGACTGTTTCTTTTGCTGTGCAAAAGTTTTTATCTTGATCAAATCCCAATAGTTCATTTTTGCCCTCGCTTCCCTTGCCTTTGGCGATGTTTCTAGGAAGAAGTTCCTGAGGCTGAGGTCGAAGAGGTTGCTACCTGTGTTCTCCTTAGGATTTTGATGGACTCTTGTCCCACATCGAGGTCTTTCAACCATTTGGAGTCTATTTTTGTGTGGTAATGGTCCAGTTTCATTCTTCTGCATGTGGCTGTCCAATTTTCCCAACACCATTTGTTGAAGAGACTGTCTTTTTTCCATTGGACATTCTTTCCTGCTTTGTCAAAGATGAGTTGACCATAGAGTTGAGGGTCCATTTCTGGGCTCTCTGTTCTGTCCCATTGATCTATGTGTCTGTTTTTGTGCCAGTACCGTACTGTCTTGATGATGACAGCTTTGTAATAGAGCTGGAAGTCTGGAATTGTGATGCCACCAACTTTGCTTTTCTTTTTCAAGATTCCTCTGGCTCTTCGGGGTCTCTTCTGGTTCCATACAAATTTTAGGATTATTTGTTCCATGTCTTTGAAAGAAGTGGATGGTATTTTGATGGGGATTGCATTGAATGTGTAGATAGCTCTAGGTAGCATTGACATCTTCACAATGTTTGTTCTTCCGATCCATGAGCATGGAACGTTTTTCCATTTCTTTGTGTCTTCCTCAATTTCTTTCATGAGTATTTTATACTTTTCTGAGTACAATCCTTAGCCTCTTTGGTTAGATTTATTCCTAGGTATCTTATGGTTTTGGGTGCAATTGTAAATGGGATCGACTCCTTGACTCGTCTCTCTTCTGTCTTGTTGTTGGTGTATAGGAATGCCACTGATTTCTGTGCATTGATTTTATTGCCTGCCACTTGACTGAATTCCTGTATGAGTTCTAGCAGTTTTGGGGTGGAGTCTTTTGGGTTTTCCACATACAGTATCATATCATCTGCAAAGAGTGAGAGTTTGACTTCCTCTTTGCCGATTTGGATGCCTTTGATTTCTTCTTCTTGTCTGATTGCTGTGGCTAGGACTTCTAATACTATGTTGAATAGCAGTGGTGATAGTGGACATCCCTGCCGCATTCCTGACCTTAGGGGGAAAGCTCTCAGGTTTTCCCCATTCAGAATGATATTCGCTGTAGGTTTTTCATAGCTGGCCTTTATGATATTGAGGTATGTACCCTCTATCCCTATACTCTGAAGAGTTTTGATCAAGAAAGGATGCTGTACTTTGTCAAATGCTTTTTCTGCATCTATCGAGAGGATCATATGATTCTTGTTCTTTCTTTTGTTAATGTATTGTATCACGTTGATTGATTTGCAGATGTTGAACCAACCTTGCAGCCCAGGGATAAATCCCACTTGGTTGTGGTGAATAATCCTTTTAATGTACTGTTGGATCCTATTGGCTAGTATTTTGGTGAGAATTTTTGCATCCATGTTCATCAAGGATATTGGTCTGTAATTCTCCTTTTTGATAGGGTCTTTGTCTGGTTTTGGGATCAAGGTAATGCTGGCCTCATAAAATGAGTTTGGAAGTTTTCCTGCCATTTCTATTTTTTGGAACAATTTCAGGAGAATAGGTATTAATTCTTCTTGAAATGTTTGGTAGAATTCCCCTGGGAAGCCATCTGGCCCTGGGCTTTTGTTTGTTGGGAGATTTTTGATGACTGCTTCAATTTCCTTAGTGGTTATAGATCTGTTTAGGTTTTCTATTTCTTCCTGGTTCAATTTTGGCAGTTGATACATCTTTAGGAATGCACCCATTTCTTCCAGGTTATCTAATTTCCTGGCATATAGTTGCTCATAATATGTTCTTATAACTGTTTGTATTTCTTTGGTGTTGGTTGTGATCTCTCCTCTTTCATTCATGATTTTGTTGATTTGGGTCCTTTCTCTTTTCTTTTTGATAAGTCTGGCCAGGGCTTTATCAATCTTGTTAATTCTTTCAAAGAACCAGCTCCTAGTTTTGTTGATCTGTTCTACTGTTCTTTTGGTTTCTATTTCATTGATTTCTGCTCTGATTTTTATTATTTCTCTTCTCCTGCTGGGTTTAGGCTTTATTTGCTGTTGTTTCTCTAGCTCCTTTAGGTGTAGGGTTAGGTTGTGTATTTGAGACCTTTCTTGTTTCTTGAGAAAGGCTTGGATTGCTATATACTTTCCTCTCAGGACTGCCTTTGCTGTATCCCAAAGATTTTGAACAGTTGTGTTTTCATTTTCATTGGTTTCCATGAATTCTTTTAATTCTTCTTTAATTTCCTGGTTGACCCATTCATTCTTTAGTAGGATGCTCTTTAGCCTCCATGTATTTGAGTTCTTTCCAACTTTCCTCTTGTGATTGAATTCTAGTTTCAAAGCACTGTGGTCTGAAAATATGCAGGGAATAATCCCAATCTTTTGGGATTGGGATTGAGACCTGATTTGTGACCTAGGATGTGATCTATTCTGGAGAATGTTCCATGGGCACTAGAGAAGAATGTGTATTCTTTGCTTTGGGATGGAATGTTCTGAATATGTCTTTGAAGTCCATTTGGCCCAGTGAGTCGTTTAAAGTCTTTATTTCCCTGTTGATCTTTTGCTTAGATGATCTGTTCATTTCCGTCAGGGGGCTGTTAAAGTCCCCCACTATTATTGTATTGTTGTCAATGTGTTTTTTTTGCTTTTGTTATTAATTGCCTTATATAATTGGCTGCTCCCATATTAGGGGCATAGGTATTTACAATTGTTAGATCTTCTTGTTGGATAGACCCTTTAAGTAGGAATTAGTGTCCTTCCTCATCTCTTATTACAGTCTTTGTTTTAATATCTAATTTGTCTGATATAAGGATTGCCACCCTAGCTTTCTTTTGGTGTCCATTAGCATGGTAAATGGTTTTCCACCCCCTCACTTTCAATCTGGGGGTGTCTTTGGGTCTAAAATGAGTCTCTTGCAGACAGCATATTGATGGATCTTGTTTTTTAATCCATTCTGATAGCCTGTGTCTTTTGATTGGGGCATTTAGCCCATTTACATTCAGGGTAACTATTGAAAGATTTGAATTTAGTGCCATTGTGTTGCCTAAGGTGACTTACTGTACATTGTCTGTGTTCCTTTCTGGTCTATGCTGCTTTTAGGCTCTCTCTTTGCTTAGAGGACCCCTTTCAATATTTCTTGGAGGGCTGGTTTTGTGTTTGCAAATTCCTTTAGTTTTTGTTTGTCCTGGAAGCTTTTTTTTTTTTTTTTTTACTGAATTACTGAATATTTATTGAGTACCTGCTGAAAAGTTTTCAATTAGCAATAATCGTGCCTCAGATAAACCTCACTGGCTACCATACTGCCACTGTGCAAAGCTATTGGTCTGTAATTCTCCTTTTTTTGATGGTTCTTTGGTTTGGGGGTCAAGGTAATGCTAGCCTCATAGAATGAGTTTGGAAGTTTTCCTTCTGTTTCTATTTTTTGAAACAGATTCAGTAGAATAGGTATTATTTCCTCTTTAAAATTTGGTAGAATACCCCTGGGAAGCCATTTGGCCCTGGACTCTTGTTTTTTGGGAGGTTTTTGATTACTGCTTGAATTTACTTGCTAGTTATGGGTCTGTTCAGGTTTGCTACTTCTTCTTGTTTCAGTCTTGGTAGTTTATAAGTTTCAAGGAATGCATCAATTTCTTCCAGATTGCCTAATTTGTTGGCAAATAGTTGCTCATAATATGTTCTTAAAAGTGTCTGTATTTCCTTGGTGTTGGTTGTGATCTCTCCCCTTTCATTCATGATTTTGTTAATTTGGGTTCTTTCTCTTTTCTTTTGGATAAGTCTGGCCAGAGGCTTATCAGTCTTATTAATTCTTTCAAAGAACCAGTTTCTAGTTTTGTTGATCTGTTTTAATGTTCTTCTGGTTTCTATTTCATTGTTTTCTGCTCTAATATTTATTATTTTTCTTCTCCTTCTTGGCTTAGGCTTTGTTTGCTGTTCTTTCTCCAGGTCCTTTAAGTGTAAGGTTAACTTGTATATTGGGGTTTTTCTAATTTTTTGAGAGAGGCTTGTATTGTTATGTACCTCCCTCTTAGCTTTAGCCTTTGCTGTATCCCAGAGGTTTTGAACCAATGTATTTTCATTCTCGTTTGTTTCAAAGAATTTTTTAAGTTCTTCTTTAATTTCCTTTTTGATCCATTCATTCTTTAGCAGGATGCTCTTTAACCTCCAAGTGTTTGGGTTTCTTCCAAATTTCCTATTGTGATTGAGTTCCAGTTTCAAAGCATGGTGGCCTGAAATTATGCAGGGAACAATCTCAATCTTTTGGTATTGGTTGAGACCTGATTTGTGACCCAGTATGTGATCTATTCTGGAGAAAGTTCCCTGTGCACTTGAGAAGAATGAGTATTCTGTTGTTTTAGGATGGAATGTTTGGTATATATCTATGAGGTCCATCTGGTCCAGTGTGTCATTCAAAGCCCTTGTTTCCTAGTTGATCTTCTGCTTAGATGATCTCTCCATTGCTGTGAGTGGGGTATTGAAGTCCCCTACTATTATTGTATTATTATCAATATGTTCCTTTATTTTGGTTATTAATTGGTTTATATAATTGGCTGCTCCCATGTTGGGGGCATAAATATTTATAATTGTTAGATCTTCTTGTTAGATAGACCCTTTAAGTATGATATAGTGTCCCTCTACATTTCTTACTACAGTCTTTGGTTTAAAATCTAATTTGTCTGATATGAGGATTCCTACCCCAGCTTTCTTTTGAGGTAGATTAGCATGGTAAATCGTTCTCCATCCCTTCACTTCCAGTCTGGAGATGTCTTTAGGCCGAAAATGAGTCTCTTGTGGACAGCATATGAATGGTTCTTGCTTTTTTATCCAATCTGACACCCTGTGTCTTTTGATTGGAGCATTTAGCCCATTTACATTCAGAGTAACTATTGAATGATATGAATTTAGTGCCATTGCATTGCCTGTAAAGTCCCTGTTTCTGTATATTGTCTCTGTTTCTTTCTAGTCTATGTTACTCTTGGGGTCTCTCTTCACTTACAGTATCCCCCTTAGTATTTCTTGCAGGGTTGGCTTGGTGGTCACATTCTTTCAGTTTCTGCCTGTCCTGGAAGCTCTTTATCTCTTCTTCCATTCTGAATGATAGCCTTGCTGGATAAAGTATTCTTGGCTGCATTTTCTTCTCATTTAATACCCTGAATATATCTTGCCAGCCCTCTCTGGCCTGTCAGGTTTCTGTGGATAGGTATGATGTAATTCTGATGTAGCCTTGCTGGATAAAGTATTCTTGGCTGCATTTTCTTCTCATTTAATACCCTGAATATATCTTGCCAGCCCTCTCTGGCCTGTCAGGGATAGGTATGATGTAATTCTGATGTTCTTCCCCCATATGTAAGAACCCTCTTCTCTCTAGCTGCTCTCAGGGTAGCTTCTTTTTCTCTAAGATTTTCAAGCTTCACTCTTATATGTTAGGGTGTTGATCTATTTTTGTTGATTTTGGGAGGGGTCCTCTTTGCCTCTTGGACATGAATGTTTGTTTCCTTCCCCAGATTGGGGAAGTTCATAGCTATGATTGCTCAAATATACCTTCTGGCCCTCTCTTTCCACCCCCTCAGGAGCCCCAGTAATTCTGACATTGGTTCATTTCAGGGCATCATTAATTTCTCAAAGCCTTTCTTCATGGGCTTAATTGTCTTTCTCTCTTTTCCTCAACTTCCTTCCTTTCCATCAGCCTGTCTCTAAATCACTATTCTCTCTTTTGCCTTATTAACCTTAGCTGTTAGAGCAGCCAATTTAGACTGCATCTCATTCATAGCATTTTTAATCAGCCTGATTAGGTCTCATTTCTGCCCTTAGAGATTCTGTATTGTCATTTATGCTTTTTGCAAGCTTAGTTGTTAACTTTATAATTGCTATCCTGAATTCCATCTCTGACATCTTACTTATATCCATATTGATTAGCCCTATGGTAGAGAACATTGCCTCTGGTTCTTTCCTTTGTTGTGAATTCCTTCTTCTAGTCATTTTACCCAGAGAAGGATGGGTGAGTGAGTGAGCAGAATCCAAAATATCAACCATGACCCAAGCAAAATACACCCTAGACAAATCCAAAGTAGATGGAAACCACGACAGAAAAGCAAACAAAACCAAAATGAAACAAACAAACAGAAAAAAGGCGGGGGGTGGGAAGAGAGACTATGATCTCACAGGGTGGACAGAGCAGGGTGATCCACTTGTTCCTGGGTGAATTTGGTCTGTATGTTAGAAGACACTACATCCCAAAATTGCTAAGAAAGCAAAATATATATATATATAATTGAATAGAGTGAAAAAAGGACTAAAATGAAGCATATATCTATAAAATTTAGATGTAAAAAGTAAAGTTAAAAAGCGACTTAAAAACATAAGTTGGTACAATAAGAATCTAGTTGAAATGGGAAAAAAGTAGGTAAAGAAATGGAAAATTTGAGTGAAAGATTAATGAATTGTGAGAAAACACCTGGAGCTCAATATACGATTTTCCCCTGGCACTGGAGTTTTACAGTCTTATGGAATCCATAAGCTTGTCATTCACCTGTTCTTCCAGTCTGTCTTCTGGGGGAGGGGCCTGCTGTACTGCTTCTCAGGTGTTTTTGCCTGGGCAGAGTTGCCCCATCCCTTGCCAGGGAGCTGGTCCTCTGTGTGGCTTTTGTTTCCTGGAGGCTTTCCAAACCTCTTTAGAGGATCAGAGTAAATAAGGCAATGCCCAATTCTCTGGCCAGAGCTGAAAGATCTTGGTCCCCCTCTTCAATAAGCCCTCTGGGACAAATGGTTTTCACTTTTGTGTGGGCCAAACTCTGCAGACTCTTGTGGTGCTTGTCCACCACAATCCTACCTGGGAGGGGGGGAGGTCTGAGGGACCCATGTCGCTGCTCTTTGATGCCCAAGAACTTAGAGTGGTTGTGGGATCCTGTCCATATCCATTGTGGTGCTCCAGGAGGAGTGCTGGATGTCACCTTACTGTCCTTTCTGGGGCCACCGGCGCCCTGAGAATTGTTGCCAGGTCGTGGGCACAGCTGTTTTGCCTTTCTTCACAGGAACAAGCTTGTAAAAGTACATGATTTATACAGAAAATGTCTACATAATTTAAAACTTGCCCATTCTTCCACTTTAAAACCATTCTGATTGGTTCATTGAAATGCCACCACAACCTGAGTGATCATTCTAATACAAATATGATCAGGTCACTGCCTTGCATAGAATCTTTCAATAATTCTTCCTCTGCTCTCAGTATACAACCCAAACTCCTAATGATAATTAAGGCCACATAATGTAATTATGTCACTGTTTCCTTTCCATCTTTAAAATGCCTATGCCCCCCAAACTTGCCAAAAAGTAAATAAGTAAGAGAAATTATATACTAAGTTTCCTAGTAGGGTATAGCACCAAGCTTGTGAAGGGTTCCAGAAGGTGCAATTGTGAAGCCAGAATTTGTACAGAAACTCCGTGGTGTTCATGTCCACTGGAAATAATACAGTAATCATCCCTTATCCATGGGTTTCACTTTCTGTGGTTTCAGGTACCCTTTTTTTTTTTTATTTCTTTATTTGAAAGAGAGAGAATGAGAGAGAGCACATGAGAGGGGGGGAGGGTCAGAGGGCGAAGCAGACTCCCTGCCAAGCAGGGAGCCCGATGCGGGACTCGATCCAGGGACTCCAGGATCATGACCTGAGCTGAAGGCAGTCGCTTAACCAACTGAGCCACCCAGGCGCCCTTCAGGTACCCTTCTAAACTGTGGTCCAGAAATAGACAATCCTCCTAACATCCGAAGGTCAGTAGTAGCCTAATGCTACATCTCATTGCCTACATCATTCACCTCACTTCGACTCATCACTTAGGCATTTTGACATCTCACATATTCACAAGAGGAAGGGTGAGTACAATATAATCAGATATTTTGAAAGAGAGTGAAAAGACATCTACATGACTTTTATTATAGTGTATTTTTATAATTGTTCTATTTTATTATTATTGTTAATCTCTTACTGTGCCTAATTTATAAATTAAATTCTATGATAGGTATGTATGTATAGGAAAAACAAAGTTTAGAGAGTGTTTGGGACTATCTGCACTTGCAGGCAACCCACTGGGGGACTTAGAACGTGTTCCCTGTGGATATGTAGTGACTGCTGCATTGCTGTGTTAGCAATTCGAGAAGCAATCAGGCCATCTATGAGTTATTGGGGTTATAGTCACATCAGCAGCTGCAGTTCCAAAGACCCTCCAAAGAATTCCAGTGTAGAGGATGAAGACTCTGAAAGAGTGGATCAACTTTGGGTGTGGTGAATAAATAGAGAACTGGAACCATAGAGGAGTTTGGCCAATTCATCCTTAGTCTTCATTCAGTCATCACATACCATGGATGTACTCTCTGAGCTTCCCCATGCTTGTGTTCTCATACTGTTATTTACCCAACTGAAATGACATTACATTGTGTTGCTATTACTTAACTAATTTTCTTATTTCCCTGTAAGAATGTGGCTACATGCAGGAAGAGGCCACATTGACTTCTTGATTATGTTCTCAGTGCTTTGTGTAGTTCCTGATTAATAGTAGGAATTTAGTTAATGTCTATTAAATTAATTAGTCTGGTTGAATGTATTTTTCTGTTGTGTATTTTTAAAAAATCATACTCTTAATAGTTTGTGGCCAGTTTGATTAAAAACATGTGTAGTCTTTCTGTATCATGGGATATACTTAATAGTCTTTTGACTTTGTTGGTTTTGAGTAAAGGAAAGTAGAACAATGATATAATCTCTCCTGCAAATAACCCAGAAACATTTGAGATAAAGTACATCGACTCTATAACACAGCAATGATGCAAGTTATATTTAAAGACATTCGAGATTATCATTCATTATGCTAATGTTCTTATTATGAAATAAATAAAATGAAAGTAGATTTTGATACTTGTTCAGTGGAAATTAAGGTACAGCATATGCACAACTATTATTTTTCAACATAGGAAATAGATTTAATGCTGGTATTTAAATATAGTTTTTTTGACTTTGGGGTTTTTAAATTTTATTTTTTAAGTTCTGTTTTATTGTGGTAGTAACACTTAACTGAGATCGACTCTCAACAAATTTTGAAGGGTTCAGTGCATTATTATTGACTAGGTACAGAGTCATACACATCTCTAGGGCTTATTTATCTTGCTTAACTGAAACTTTATGCCCTTTGTTTAGTAACTCCCCATTTCCTTCTCTCCCCTGCTCCTGGCAACCATTATTCTACTCTTTGGTTCTATGAATTTGACTGTTTTTAGATAACTAAAGGAACCATTTGGTCTTTGTGTTTCTGCAGGTGGCTTTTTTGACTTAATGTCCTCATGGTTCATCCATGTCATCACATATTGCAGAATGTCCTTGTTTTTAAAAAGCTGAATAGTATTCCATTCATGTTTTCATTATCAGTTCATCTGCTGATGGACATTTAGGTTGTTTCCATGTCAGCTATTGTGAATAGTGCTGCAGTGGACAAGGAGTGCTAATGTGGCCAAGATCCTCATTTCAGTTCTTTTGATAAATATTCAGGAGTGAGATTGTTGAATCTTATGGTACTTCTATTTTTAATTTTTTTAAAAGATTTTACTTATTTATTTGACAGAGAGAGACACAGCGAGAGAGGAAACACAAGCAGGGGGAGTGGGAGAGGAAGAAGCAGGCTTCCTGTGGAGCAGGGAGCCCAATGCCGGGCTCAATCCCAGGACCCTGGGATCATGACCTGAGCAGAAGGCAGACCCTTAATGACTGAGCCACCCAGGCGCCCCTATTTTTAATTTTTTGAGGAACCTTCATACTCTTTTGCATAGCAGCTGCACCATTTTGCATTACCACCAACAATGTGCAAGTGTTCCAATTTCTCCACATCTTCATCAAAACTTTGTAGTTTTTTTGTTTTGTTTGGGTTTGGGGGTAGGTTCTTTTTTGGTAATAGCCATTCTGAGAGGTGAAGTGATGTCTCATTGTGGTTTCAATTTGCATTTCCCTGATGGTTAGTGCTTTTTTTTTTTCATATATACTTGTTGGCTATTTGTATATCTTCTTTGAAGAAATGTCTATTCAAGTCTTTAGCCCCTTTTCTATTTTTTGATTTTTTTAATTTAAATTAAATTAATTAACATATAGTGTATTAATAGTTTCAGAGGTAGAGTTCAGTGATTTATCAGTCTTATATAGTACCCAGTGCTCATTACATCATGTGCTCTCCTTAATGTCCATCACCCAGTTATCCCATCCCCCACCTCCTTCCCCTCCAGGAACTCTCAGTTTGTTTCCTATGATTAAGGGTCTCTTATGGTTTGTCTCCTTATCTCATTTCATCTTGTTTTATTTTTCCCTCTGTTCCCATATGATCCACTGTTTTGTTTCTTAAATTCCACATATGAGTGAGATCATATGATAATTGTCTTCCTCTGATTGACTTATTTCACTTAGCATAATACCCTTTAGTACCATCCATGTCATTGCAAATGGCAAGATTTCATTTTTTTTGATAGCTGAGTAGTATTCATTCCATTGTGTGTGTGTGTGTGTGTGTGTGTGTGTGTGTGTGTGTGTGTGTGTACCACATTTTCTTTATCTGTTCAGCTGCTGATGGATATCTGGGCTCTTTCCATAGTTTGGCTATTGTGGACATTGCTGCTATAAACATTGGGGTACAGGGGTCCCTTTGGATCACTACATTTGTATCTTTGGGGTAAATACTTAGTAGTGCAAATGCTGGGTGGTAGGATAGCTCTATTTTCAACTTTTTGAGGAACTTCATATTGTTTTCCAGAGTGGCTGCACCAGCTTGCATTCCCACCAACAGTGGAGGAGGGTTCCCCTTTCTCCACATCCTACCAATATCTGTTGTTTCCTGACTTGTTAATTTTAGCCATTCTGACTGGTGTGAGGTGATATCTCATTGTGGTTTTGATTTGTATTTCCCTGATGCTGAGTGATGTTGAACATTTTTTCATGTGTCTGTTGGCCATTTGGATGTATTCTTTGGAGAAATGTCTGTTCATGTCTTCTGCCCACTTCTTGATTGGATTATTTGTTCTTTGGATGTTGAGTGTGATAAGTTCTTTATAGATTTTGGATACTAGTCCTTTATCTGAGAAGACATTTGCAAATATCTTCTCCCATTCTGTCAGTTGTCTTTTGGTTTTGTCGACTGTTTCCTTTGCTGTGCAAAAGATTTTTATCTTGATGAAGTTTAAATAGTTCATTTTTGCTTTTGTTTCCCTTGCCTTTGGAGATGCATCTTGCAGAACGTTGCTGCAGCTGAGGTCGAAGAGGTTACTGCCTGTGTTCTCCTCTAAGATTTTGATGGATTCCTGTCTCACATTTAGGTCTTTCATCCATTTTGAGTCTATTTTTGTCTGTGATGTAAGAAAATGGTCCAGTTTCATTCTTCTGCATGTGGCTGTCCAATTTTCCCAGGACCATTTATTGAAGAGACTGTCTTTTTTCCATTGGACATTCTTTCTTGCTTTGTTGAAGACTAGTTGACCATAGAATTGAGGGTCCATATCTGAGCTCTCTATTCTGTTCCATTGATCTATGTATCTGTTTTTGTGCCAGTACCATACTGTCTTGATAATTACAGCTTTGTAATAGAGCTTGAAGTCCTGGATTGTGATAACACAAGCTTTGTGTTTTCCCCCCCCCCAACATTTCTTTGGCTATTTGGGTTCTTTTCTGGTTCCATACAAATTTTAGGATTATTTGTTCCAGCTCTGTGAAAAAGTTGATGGTATTTGGATAGGGGTTGCCTTAAATGTGTAGATTGCTTTGGGTAGTATAGACATTTTAACAATATTTGTTCTTCCAATCCATGAGCATGGAACGTTTTTCTATTTCTTTTTTTCTTCCTCATTTTCTTTCATGAGTGTTCTATAGTTTTCTGAGAACAGATCCTTTGCCTCTTTGGTTAGGATTATTCCTAGTTATCTCATGGTTTTTGGTGTATTTGTAAATGGGATCAACTCCTTAATTTCCCTCTCTTCTGTCTCATTGTTAGTGTATAGAAATGGAACAGATTTTTGTGAATTAATTTTATATCCTGCCATTCTGTTGAATTCCTGTATGAGGTCTAGCAATTTTGGGGTGGAATCCTTGGGTTTTCTACATAGAGTATCATGTCATCTGTGAAGAGTGAGAGTTTGACTTCTTTTTTTTTTTTTTGCGATTCGGATGCCTTTTATTTCTTTTCATTGTCTGCTGAGGCTAGGACTTCTAATACTATGTTGAACAACAATAGTGATAGTAGACATCCCTGTCGTGTTCCTGACCTTAGTGGCAAAGCCCTCTGTTTTCCCCATTATGAATAATATTTGTTGTGGACTTTTCATAGATGGCTTTTATGATATTGAGGTATGTTCCTTCTATTCCTACACTGTACAGAGTTTTAATCAAGACAGGATGCTGTACTTTGTCAAATGCTTTTTCTGCATTTATTGAGGATCGTATGGTTCTTGTCCTTTCTTTTATTTATGTAGTGTATCACAGTGGTTGATTTATGGATGTTGAACTATCCTTGCATTGCAGGAATAAATCCACTTGGTCATGGGGAATAATACTTTTAGTGTACTGTTGGATCCTATTGACAAGTATTTTGGTGAGAATTTTTGCATCCATGGTCATCAGGGATATTGGTCTGTACTTCTCCTTTTTGGTGGGGCCTTTGTCTGGTTTTGGGATCCAGGTAATGTTGGCCTCATAGAATGAGTTTGGAAGTTTTCCTTCCATTTCTTTTTTTTTGAAACAATTTCAGAAGAATAGGTATTATTTACTCTTTAAAAGTTTGGTAGAATACCCCTGGGAAGCGGTCTGGCCCTGGACTCTTGTTTTTTTTTGGAGGTTTTTGATTACTGCTTCAATTTCCTTGCTGGTCATAGGTCTGTTCAGGTTTTCTATTTCTTTCTGTTTCACTTTTGGTAATTTATAAGTTCCCAGAAATACATCCATTTCTTCTACATTGCCTAATTTGTTGGCATATAGTTGCTCATAATATGTTCTTATAATTGTTTGTATTTCTTTGGTGTTGGTTATGATCTCTCCTCTTTCATTCATGATTTTATTAATTGGAGTCCTTTCTCTTTTCTTTTGGATAAGTCTGGCCAGGGGTTTATTGATCTTATTCATTCTTTCAAAGAACCAGCTCCTAGTTTCATTGCTCTGTTCTACTGTTCTTTTGGTTTCTATTTCACTGATTTCTGCTCTAATCTTTATTATTTCTCTTCTCCTGTTTGGTTTAGGCTTTATTTGCTGTTCTTTCTCCACCTCCTTTAAACCCACACAAATATGACCAATTCAATTTTCACTAAGGTATAAAAGCACTTAGTAAATGATGCTGGAGCTCTTGGATAACCACTGGCAAAAAAAAAAAAAAAAAAAAAAGGAAAGAAAAGAAAAGAAAAAAAAAACTGAACCTTAACCTAAACCTTACATCTTAAACTAACGTTAACATAAGAGGGACCATAAACTTAAGTCTATAACATAAAACTAGAAAACTTTTGGAAAAAAACATGGAATAGTTTTGGATATAAAGCTACACAGTGAATCTTAGATTTGACACCAAAAGCATGATTCATAAAAGGAAAAAAACTGGTAAACTGGACCTCATTGAAACTAAAAACCTTTATTCTGCATAATACCATTTTAAGAAAATGAAAAGACAAGATGGGCCTGGGAGAAAAATGTGCATACCAGACTAGTATCTAGAATATATAAAAGACTGCTAAAGCTCAACAATAAAACAAATCCAATTGGAAAACGGGTGCGATGCCTTTTTTAAAAAAAGGATTTTATTTTTTTGAGAAATTTTGGGAGGATGACACAGAGATGTTCCATATACCCCCAACCCCACACATGCATAGCCTCATTATCAACAGCACTCACCATAATGGAACAAAACACCAAGGATGAACCTACATCACCCAAGGTCCATAGTTCACATTAGGGTTCACTCTATGGATTTGGACAAAAGTATAGTGACATATATCCATGACTATAATATCAAACAGAGTATATTCACTGGCCTGAAAATCCTCTTTGCTATGCTAATTTATCTTCTTCTATCCCCTCACTGCTATAACCACTGATTTTTATTGTCTCCATAGTCTTGCCTTTTCCAGAAAGTCATCTAATTGGAATCATAAACTTTTTCAAAATGATTTCTTTAACTTAAAAATATACATTTAAATTTCCTTTGTGTATTTTCATAGATTGATAGCTTATTTCTTTTTAGCACTGAATAATATTGCATTGTCTGAATGCTCCAGCTTACCTACTCAGCCACTGAAAGACATCTTTTTTTAAAATTTTTTTCTTTTAAGATTTTTAAAATTTTTATTTATTTCACAGAGAGAGATAGCAAGAGAGAGAACACAAGCAGGGAGAGAGGGAGAGGGAGAAGCAGGCTTCCTGCAGAGCAGGGAGCCCGATGTGGTGCTCGATCCCAGAACCCTGGGATCATGACCTGAGAAGAAGGCAGACGCTTAATGACTGAGCCACCCAGGCGCCCCTGAAGGACATCTTGATTCTTCCAAATTTTAGCAATTTTGAATAAGGCCACTAAAAACATCCATGCGCAGGTTTTTATGTGGACATAAGATTCTAACTTCTTTGGGTTAATACCAAGGAGTGTGATTACTGAATCATATGGTCCAAATATATTTAGTTTTCTAAGAAACTACCAAACTGTTTCCAAAGAGACAGTATCATTTTGCATTCCCACCAGCAATGTACGAGAGTTCCTGTAGCTTCATATTTTTGCAAACATTTGGTGTTGTCAGGGTTCTAGATTCTGACTATTCTAATAGATGTGTAGTGATATTTCATTGGTATTCTAATTTGCATTTCTCTGATGATATATGATGTGCAGCATCTTTTCATATGCTTATTTTCCATCTGTATATCTTCTTTGGTGAGCTATTAGGGTCTTTGACCCATTTTTCATTGAGGTGTTTATTTATTTATTTTTTATTGTGTTTTAAGTGTTTTCTGTATATCTTGGATAACAGTCTTTCATTGGATATGTCTTTTGTAAATATTTTCTCCCAGTCTGTGGCTAATTCTAATTCTCTTGTTATTGCCTTTTGCAGAGAAAATGTTTTTAATTTTAATGAAGTCCAGCTTATCCATTATTTCTTTCATGGATTATGTCTTTGATGTTGTATCTAAAAAGACATCACTATATCTAAGATCATCTAGGTTTTCTCCTATGTTATCTTCTATGAGTTTTATGGTTTTCACTTTACTGTTAGGTCTATGATCCATTTTGAGTTAATTTTGGGGAGGGTGTTATGTATGTGTCTAGGTTATTTTTTCCAATCCCTTCTCTTTCAATCTGCATGTGTCTCTAGATCTGAAATGAGTCTCTTGTAGGCAGCTTATAGATGGTCTTTCTTTTGTATCTATTCAGTCACCTATGTCTTTTGATTGGAGTGTTTAATCCCTTCACGTGCAAAGTAATTATTAAGTCTGTATTTATTTCCATTATGTTACTTGTTTTATGGTTGTTTTTGTAGTTCTTCTCTGTTCCTTTCTTCTCTTGCTTTTCTTCCCTTGTGGTTTAATGGCCTTCTGTATTGATATGCTTGGATTCTTTTCTCTTATTTTTTGCTTATCTATTACAGGTTTTTGATTTGTGGTTACCATTAGGTTTATATGTAATATCCTATGCATATAGCAGTCTATATTAGTTTGAGTGTCACTTAAGTTTGAACTCATTTTAAAAGCACTAAATTCCCCACCCCCACATTTTATTTTGTCATACCTACATCTTTTTATTTTTTGAATCCTTTGACTTTTTTTTTAGATTTTTAGATTTTATATAAAATCAATATAATTGATTTTTTAGATTTTTTATTTGATTTTTGATTTGATTTTTTTAGATTTTATATAAAATCAATATAATTGATTTTACTGTTATTGTGCTTTACCTCTGTACTAGGTTTATAAGTGATTTATCTACTACTTTTATCATGTTTGTAATGTACCTGTGAAATTTTTTCCTTTTGAAATTTCTTTACTCTTGATTGGAGCCTTTCCTTTCCACCCAAAGAATCCCCTTTAATATTTCTTATAAATCTGAAGATGAATTACTTTAACTTTTGTTCATCTGGGAAACTCTTTATCTCTCTTTAAATTCTGAATGATATCCTTGCTGTAGCTAAGAATATTCTTAGCTACAGGTTTTTAACTTTGAGCACTTTGAATACAGCATGCCATTCCCTTCTGGCTTCATGAAAAGCTTCTGCTAAAAAATCAGCTATTAGGGAACCTGGAAAAGATGGCGGAGAAGTAGGGGACCCTATTCCAACCAGTCCCTGGAATTGACCAGGATATCTATCAGACCACTCTGAACACCCACGAAATTAGCCTGAGATTTAAGAAGATAGATATGGATCTCTACAAACAGAATATTGCAGGTGGTTGGTTTCAAGGTATGAAGTGGGGAGCCGTGATTCAGTGGGCAGATATCAGAGGATAAATGGAAGGGGGAGGGAGCTGAACCGTCGGGATCCTACATTGCAGGTGAGTGATAGCCTCCCACGCTGGGGACAAAGCACAGGTTTGCAGACCGGTAGCAGCGGGGAAAGGACTTTAGGGCAGCCCCCCGGATGGAAACCCAGAGCGGTGGGGCCACGCATGTGAAGTGGTGGCAGCTGGCAGTTTTAGAAACACAAAGAACAGAGATGTGCCCCAACCTGGAGGCCAGGACTGGGAGTGCTGCTGAGGGATGCACAACCCAAGATGCTGTAGTTTATAGCAGCACAGACAGAAACGGAGATAGTGTGACCTGAAGAGTGCACTGAAGAACAGACTGCGATCTCTCTGCTCTAAGGCAGAGGGTTGGAAACGATCTCTTCTGCTCTGACTCTTGGAAGAGATGCAGAAAACCACAAGGGAAAGCAACCAGAGAACAAAAGCCCCTCAAAACTGGTTTTCACTGAGCCCATCCCCTGCCACAGGGGGCAGGGCAACTCTGCTCAAACAGAGTTGCCTGAGTAGCAGCGTGGCAGGCCCCTCCCCCAGAAGACAGGCTGCAGAACAAGAGGTCAGCAACCCTAAGGTCCCTAGAAATCAGGTGCATCTTGCTTGGGTTGTGGTCAATAATTCAGACTCTATACATTCCCTCAACCACCCCTCAACAGAATGACTAGGAGGAGGAACCCCCAAAAGAGGAAAAACTCAGAGACTATGACTTATGCCACAGATTTACAAATGGATACAGATATAACCAAGGTGTCAGAGATGGAATTCAAGGTAGCAATTGTGAAGACAATAGCTGGAATGAAGAAATCGATTAATGGCAACATAGAGTCTCTAATGGGAGAAATGAAAGCTGAACTAGCAGAACTTAAAAATGCTATCAGTGAGATCCAATCTAATCTAAATAATCTAACAGCTAGGGTAGGTGAGGCAGAAAACAAATTAGTGATCTAGAAGACCAATTAATAGACAAGAAAGAAAAAGAGGAGGCCAGGGAAAAACAACTCAAAATCCATGAAAATAGAATCAGAGAAATAAGTGACATCATGAAATGTTCTAATGTCAGAATTATTGGGATCCCTGATGGGGTGGAGAGAGAGAGAGGACTAGAAGATATATTTGAGCAAATTATAGCTGAAAACTTCCTTAATCTGGGGAATGAAACAAACATTTGTGTCCTAGAGGCAGAAAGGACCCCTCCCAAGATCAATGAAAACATGCCAAAACCCCGGCATGTAATAGTAAAACTTGCAAATCTTAGAACCAAGAAAACCATCTTAAGGGCAGTTGGGGGAAGAGATTCCTTATGTACAGAGGGAGGAATATCAGAATAACGTCAGACCTATCTACAGAGACCTGGCAAGCCAGAAAGGGCTGGCAAGGCATATTAAGGGTACTAAACAAGAAGAACATGCAGCCAAGAATACTTTATCTGGCAAGGGTGTCATTTAGAATGGATGGAGAGATGCAGAGCTTCCAAGACTGGCAGAAACTGAAAGAATATGTGACCACTAAGCCGGCCCTACAATAAATATTAAGGGGGGTTCTATAAAAGGAGAAAAACCCCAAGAGTGATATAGAACAGAAATTTACAGGGACAATTTAGATCTTCACAGGCAACATGATGACAATAAATTCATATTTTTCAATAATCACTCGCAACGTGAAAGGCCTAAATGCTCCCATAAAATGGCACAGGCTTGCAGATTGGTTAAAAAGACAGGACCCATCCATATGCTATCTACAGGAGACTCATTCTGAACCTAAAGATATATCCATACTGAAAGAGAAGGGATGGAGATCCATCTTCCATGCCAATGGACCTCAAAAGAAAGCTGGAGTAGCAATTCTTATATCAGACAAATTAGATTTTAAACGAAAGTCTGTAGTTAGAGACACAGAGGACACTATATCATTCTTAAAGGGTTTATCCAACAAGAAGATCTAACAATTGTAAATATCTATGCCCCCAACATGGGAGCAGCCATCTACATAAGCCAACTGTTAACCAAAATAAAGAGTCATATTGATAACAATACATTAATTGTAGGGGACCTCAATACTCCACTCTCAGCAATAGACATATCATCTAAGCAAAAAATCAACAAAGAAACAAGAGTTTTGAATGACACACTGGACCAGATGGACCTCATAGATATATACAGAACATTCCACCCTAAAACAACAGAATACTCATTCTTCTCAAGTGCACATGGAAGTTTCTCCAGAATAGACAACATAGTGGGTCACAAATCAGGTCTCAACTGATACTAAAAGATTGAGATTATTCCCTGCATATTCTCAGACCACAATGCTTTAAAGCTGGAACTCAATCACAAGAAAAAATTTGGAACAAATTCAAACACTTGGAAGCTAAAGACCACTGTGCTCAAGAATGTTTGGGTCAACCAGGAAATCAAAGAAGAACTTAAACAATTCATGGAAACCACCGAGAATGAAAACACATTGGTCCAAAACCTATGGGATACTGCAAAGGCAGTCTTAAGGGGGAAATACATAGCCATCCAAGCCTCACTCAAAAAAATAGAAAAATCCCGAATACACCAACTAACTCTACACCTTAAAGAACTAGAGAAAAAGCAACAAACAATGCCTAAGCCATGCATTAGAAGAGAAATAATTAAGATTAGAGCAGAGATCAATGAATTAGAAACCAGAAACGCAGTAGATCAGATCAATGAAAATAGAAGCTGGTTCTTTGAAAGAATTAATAAGATTGATAAACCACTGGCCAGACTTATCCAAAAGAAAAGAGAAAGGACCCAAATTAATAAAATTATGAATGAAAGGGGAGCGATCATGACTAACACTAAGGAAATAGAAACAATTATTAGAAATTATTATCAACAACTATATGCCAATAAATTGAGCAACCTGGAAGAAATGGATGCTTTCCTGGACACCTCTAAACTGCCAAGACTGAAACAGGAAGAAACTGACAACCTGAATAAGCCAATAACCAGTAACGAGATTGAAGCAGTGATCAAAAACCTCCCAAAAAACAAGAGTCCAAGGCCTGATGGATTCCCTGGGGAATTCTACCGAACATTCAAAGAAGAAATAATACCTATTCTCCTGAAGCTGTTTCAAAAAATAGAAACAGAAGGAAAACTTCCAGACTCATTCTATGAGGCCAGCATTACTTTAATCCCCAAACAGGCAACGACCCCATCAAAAAGGAGAATTTCAGACCAATATCCCTGATGAATATGGATTCCAAAATTCTCAACAAAATCCTAGCTAATAAGATCCAACAATACATTAAAAGGATCATCCACCATGACCAAATGGGATTTATCCTCGGCATGCAAGGGTGGTTCAACATTTGCAAATCAATCAGTGTGATAGAACACATTAATAAGAGGAGAGAGAAGAACCATATGGTCCTCTCAATTGATGCAGAAAAAGCATTTGACAAAATATAGCATCCTTTCCTGATTAAAACTCTTTAGAGTATAGGGATAGAGGGAAAATTCCTCAAGTTCCTAAAATCCGTCTATGAAAAACCTACAGCGAGTATCATCCTCAATGGGGAAAAGCTGAGAGCCTTTCCCTTAAGATCAGGAAGATGACAAGGATGCCCACTCCTGCCACTATTGTTCAACATAGTACTAGAAGTGCTAGCAACAGCAATCAGACAACAACAAGAAAAAATAAAATGTATTCAAATTGGCAAAGAAGTCAAACTCTCTCTTTTTGCAGATGACATGATACTTTATGTGGAAAATCCAAAAGACTCCACCCCCAAATTACTAGACTCATACAGCAATTCAGTAATGTGGCAGGATACAAAATCAATGCACAGAAGTCAGTTGCCTTCTTATACACTAACAACGCAACCATAGAAAGAGAAATTAGAGAAAGGATTCCATTTACTATAGCACCAAAAACCGTAAGATACCTGGGAATAAACTTAACCAAAGAGGTAAAAAGGATCTATACTCTAGGAACTACAGAAAACTCATGAAAGAAATTGAAGAAGACACAAAAAGATGGAAAAACATTCCATGCTCATGGATCAAAAGAATAAACATTGTTAAAATGTCTATGCTACCCCCCCCCAAAAAGTCTATGCTACCCAGAGCAATTTATACCTTCAATGCCATCCCAACCAAAATTCCAATGACATTTTTCAAAGTGCTGGAACAAACAATCCTAAAATTTGTATGGAATCAGAAAAGACCCTGAATCGCCAAGGAAATGCTGAAAAAGAAAAACAAAGCTGGGGACATCACGTTGCCCGATTTCAAGCTATATTACAAAGCAGTGATCACCAAGACAGCATGGTACTGGCACAAAAACAGGCATATAGACCAATGGAACAGAATAGAGACCCCAGATATGGACCCTCAACTCTATGGTCAAATAATCTTCGACAAAGCAGGAAAGAATAGCCAATGGAAAAAAGACAGTCTCTTCAATAAACGGTGCTGGGAAAATTGGACAGCTATATACAGAAGAATGAAACTCGACCATTCTCTAACATCATGCACAAAGATAAACTCAAAATAGATGAAAGACCTCAATGTGAGACGTGAATCCATCAAAACCCTAGAAGAGAACATAGGCAGTAACCTCTTTGACATCGGCCACAGCAACTTCTTTCAAGATACATCTCCAAAGGCAAGCGAAACAAAAGCAAAATGAACTTTTGGGACTTTGTCAAGATAAAAAGCTTCTGCACTGCAAAGGAAACAGTCAAAACAAAACAAAGAGGCAACCCACAGAATGGGAGAAGATATTTGCAAATGACACTACAGATGAAGGGCTGGTATCCAAGGTCTATAAAGAACTTCTCAAACTCAACACCCAAAAAACAAATAATCAAGTCAAAAAATGGGCAGAAGACATGACATGAATAGACAGTTCTCCAAAGAAGACATACAAATGGCTAACAGACACATGAAAAAATGTTCATCATCATTAGGCATCAGGGAAATTCAAATCAAAACCACACTGAGATACCACCTTACACCAGTTAGAATGGCAAAAATTGACAAGGCAAGAAACAACAAATGTTGGAGAGGTTGTGGAGAAAGGGGCACCCTCTTAACACTGTTGGTGGGAATGCAAGTTGGTACAGCCACTTTGGAAAACAGTGTGGAGGTGCCTCAGAAAATTAAAAATAGAGCTACCCTATGACCCAGCAATTGAACTACTAGGTATTTACCCCAAAGACACAGATGTAGTGTAAAGGAGAGCCATATGCACCCCAGTGTTCATTGCAGCAATGTCCGCCAATAGCCAAACTGTGCAAAGAGCCGAGATGCCCTTCAACAGATGAATGGATAAAGACGATGTGGTCCATATGTACAGTGGAATATTACTCAGCCATCAGAAAGGATGAATACCCAACTTTTACATCAACGTGGATGGGACTGGAGGAGATTATGCTAAGTGAAATAAGTCAAGCAGAGAAAATCAATTATCATATGGTTTCACTTTTTGTGGGACGTAAGGAATAGCGTGGAGGACATTAGGAGAAGGAAGGGGAAATGAAGGGGAGGGACATCGGAGGGACAGATGAACCATGAGAGACTATGGACTCTGAGAAACAAACTGAGGGTTTTAGACGGGAGGGTGGTGGGAGTGGTGGGTCAGCCCGGTGGTGGGTGTTAAGGAGGGCACATACTGCATGGAGCACTGGGTGTTATATGAAAACAATGAATGGTGGATCAGTACATCAAAAACTAATGATGTATTGTATGGTTACATAATAAAATGAAATTTTAAAAAATCAGCTAATAGCTTCATGGGGTTGCCATTGTATGTAACTGTTCTCTTTTCTCTCACTGTTTTTAAAATTCTCTATCACTACTTTTTGCCATTTTAATTATTGTGTGTCTTGGTATGGGCTTCCTTTGATTGATTTTGCTGGGGTTCTCTGTGCTTCCTGGATCTGGATTTCTGTTTCTTTCCCCAGATTAGGGAAGTTTTCAGCTATTATTTCTTCAATTAATTTTTCTTTCTCTTTTCTCTCTCTTCTCCTTCTGGTATCTCTATAAGGCAAATGTTATGCTTGATGACATTGCTGAGTTCTCTTAACCTATTCATATTTTTTATTACTTTTTTCTTTTTCTTCTTCAGCTTGATAGTTTTTCATTACTTTATCTTCCAGCTCCTTGATTTATTCTTCTGCTCTCTCTAGTCTACTATTTTTTTCCTCTAGTGTATTTTTAATTTCAGTTATTGAGTTCTTTATCTCTGATTGGTTCTTTTTGACATTTTCTATCTCTTTGTTAAAGGTCTCATTGGCCCTTCCACTCTTTTCTCAAGTCTAGTGACTATTTTTATGACCAATCCTTTGAATTCTCTATCTGGCATATTGCTTATCTTTGTTTTTTTAAATTTTTATTTACTTATTTATTTATTTATTTGCTATGATTATGCCCTGTTCTTTCATTTGGGACACATTCCTCTGTGTCCTCATTTTGTCTAATTCTCTGTGTCTGTTTCTATGTGTTAGGAAAGTCAGCTACATCTCCTGCTCTTAAAAATAGTGGCCTTATGAAGAAGAGTTCTGGTAGTGTCCTGTAGTGCAATGTCCCCTGTGCATCAGAACTTGGTGCTTCAGGGATGTCTCCTAAATGTGTTGTATGTGCCCTACTGTTGTGATTGAGATGTTTTTGCTTTCAGTCCAGTTGTCTGCAATGCTTTCTTTGCCTGTTATGGGCAGAGTTTGGTCCCTGTGCTGTTAAGGGGCTAGTCTTAGACCACCTTGGGCTTGAGTTGGGTCAGACTAGATGCCTCCCCTCAGCCCACTGCTGGGGCTATAATCATACTGGTGTGTGTAGTTATCTTACCCTCGCCCCAGGGCAAGACTCTTTGGAGTGGTGCTGGCCATTTTGGGGGATGTTTGCAGGATGAGACCTGTAGCCACTTTAGAGGGACTCTGCTGAATGGGGATGGTTGGATGGTGCAGTCTGCAAGAGAATGCAGGGGCAGGGCGCAATCTCAGCAAAGCTAGATGGAGAGTGTTTGGTCTGATTCCCATAGGTATCTGTGTTTCTAGGCTGGTGGGCAGGGAGAGAAATGGCACCAGCCAACTCCTTTGTTCTTGGAGAAGTCTCCCAAAGGTATCTGCCCCTCCTGTATATGCTCTGAGACCAGGAAATAAATCTTTCTGCATACCCCATATGCTTTTCAAACTGCTGCTTTTATGCTATACCTAGGCGGGGTTGTTTGTTATACTGTTTCTTTAAAGGTTGGGACTCAGTTTCTCATCACCCTCAGGGTCTCTCAGAACCGAGCCTGCTGATTTTTTAAAGTTTTTGATGTTAAGCCCTGCTGATGGAACCATGTGGTATTGGAATAGTTCTGTGTCCTGACTGTGTGTCAATGTCATTATCTTTGCTGTGATATCATACTGTAGTTTTAATTAATAAATTGATTGATTTTAATGCATTCTTCTTTTTTTTCTAATTTTTTATTGTTATGTTAATCACCATATATTACATCATTAGTTTTTGATGTAGTGTTCCATGATTCATTGTTTGTGCATAACACCCATTGCTCCATTAATGCATTCTTCTTGATTCAATTTTATTTTAGGACGGGCACAGCATATTCTTTTTCTATATGTATGAATGTGTATATGTAAATACATGTACGATGTTGGTGAATTAATGTTTGTGATATTTTTACTAAGCAAAGATGTGGAAACCAAGCATACTGTAGTTTTTAAAATGTTACCCTGGGGGAAACTGACTAAAGGGAAAATGGGTTCTTTCTGTAATATTTCTCATACCTGCATATGACTCTATAATAATCTGAAAATTGAGAAAAAACATTTAGGTAAAAATGAAAGCTATGTTAGATGAGGTCAAAACTGATTCACCTCTTTCATGCACACAGAGTCAGGACATACTACATAATTTGCAGGGTCAAGTGCAAAATAAAAATGTGGAGTGTCTTGTTTAAATAGTAGTAATAATTTGAAGACATCAATGCTGGCATATTAAACCAAGTGGGAAGCCCTTTTGAGCATAGAGATCTGCTGCTGGACAGACAGTATGTCCATGTAGTTGGTCTTGCACACAGTCATTTTTTGGCCATCGCAATTCATCACAGACTGCTCATGCTCAGTATTTTTGCTTCCTGAAGAGGGTACTTTCTTTGCTGAGCTACTTAACAATAGTTGCTTTGCTTAGCAGGCTTCCCTCCCTTCTCTCAGATCCTTTGCATGATGCACTAGGGTGAAACATACCATTTCTCCTACCCTTAAGAATCACTGATATTCAGAATATTTAAACCCAGGCACTGGACTATCAGAACAAGCTCTGGCCAGTGTTCTGCACTTGGGGGAAATGGCTTTATCTGAAACTGGAAGAAAAAAGATTGTAGATATTCTTCAGAGCAAAGCTTCATCATGAACATTGTAGATACTAAAGCTTATAATGTTTCCTTAGGCAGGCATAAACTATTAGTACCTGAACACTAAGTATTTAACAGCTGAAGTTTATTGGATACCTTTACCTAAATCATAGATTTCATGTTTCAGAACAAGCCTGTTACCATATAGATCTTGAGAGTGAGAGAACTTAGTTAATATGCTGTAATAATAATTTGTGTAATAATACATTACCACAAATTATGGTTTTAATAATTAGAAATTATTATCTTATAGTTCTGGAGGTCAGAGATTCAAAACAGATCTTATAGAGCAAAATTCAAGTTGTTGATAGAGCTGTGTTCCTTTTGGAGCTCTAGGGGGGAATCTGTTTCCTTGCTTTTTATAGCTTCTAGACACCACCTGCATTCCTTGGGTTGCTTGATCTTCAAAGCCAGCAGCACAGCTCCTTCAAACCTTTCTCTAGGTAACATTGCTGCCTTCCTTGAAGAAAGACCCATGTGACTAAATTGAGTCCACTCAGATCCTCCAGAATAACCTCTTCATCTCAAGATTTTTGTTTTGTTTTGTTTTGTTTTAAGATTTAGGGCACAAGCAGGGAGGGGGCAGAGGGAGAAGCAGGCTCCCACTGAGCAGGAAGCCTGACGTGGGGCTTGATCACAGGACCCCAGAATCATGACCCAAGCTGAAGGTAGATGCTTAACCAACTGAGCCACCCAGGTGCCCCTCATCTCAAGATTTTTAACCACATCTTCAAAGACCTTATTTTTTTCTATTTTTATTTTTTAGAGAGAGAGAGTGAACTCACACAAGTTCAGGGGGAAGGGCAGAGGGGGAGGGAGAGAGACAATTATAAGCAGGCTCCATACTCAATGCAGAGCCCTGCATTGGGCTCATCTCATAACTCTGAGATCATGACCTGAGCTGAAATCAAGAGTTGGAGGCTTAACCTACTGAGCCATCCAGGCGCCTCATCTTCAAAGAGTTTTTAAAATTTTTTCCCATGTAAGGTAACATATCCACAGTCTTGGGGATTAGGACATGGAATCTTTGAGGGGCTAAAATTCTGCCTACCATATATATATGGAAAGTAAAAAAACTACTGCGTTTTAAGAGTTGTGTTTGGGCTGGGATTATTTTGCTCCAAAGGCGGTGTTCTTTCACATAATATACACAGGCTTTTATATTTCTCTCACACTGAATACACTTATCACCCATTCTGTTGTCAAAACCAGAAAGGCCAAGAAAAGTGGGGCAGAGGTCAAGTAAGACTGATTAATTTTCATGAGGTTTTGCTGTTTCCTGTAATTTTTTTTTATCAGTGATGTGTTCCAACAAAAAATCTGATAAAATTACTTTTACATTAGTCACTTGGAATAGTTCCTTCTATTGAATAGAAATGATCCTGAAGGGACTTTTTTCTTTTCACAGCCAGACTATTAGTCACTTATTTCTCTCTTAAGTATATACCTAATTAAAAAAAAAAAATTCTTGTTTCAGAAAAGAAAAAAAATCCTTTTCCTAAGTGAAATTAAAATAGCTCTCAGTGTCCCCTGTTTTTTCACCATGTAAAAACATGTCGGTGTATCTTAAATATGGTGTCAACACAGGGTTTCCTAAGAAAGTGAACATGATCTTAGGGCTTAGAGGTCATGAAATTCAGTTTAATATAGAGTCCTTGTGTTAATTAGAAAGTTATTTTCTCACATTTCACCTCACACAGTTTGTGTTCCAGCCATCTTAAGTATCAGGAGTTTTCCCAGCTATACTCCATGTTCTCTTCTCTTGAACTAGATGAACACAGTTCCCTTCAACTGGCCATTTCAGCCTTACTGTTTCATTCAGCTAACACATCATCATGACTGCAAGAACTAATTTTTCTGTTTCTTTTTCTTATAGTGAGGAGCTGTTTCAGGAATGGAAACAGAAATTTTATGAGTGTATGACTGACTCAGAAATGTCACAGGAGTCAACATTTGACCTTTACTGACTATGTAGGGTCTTAATTTCAAAGTAGTTCCTAAATCAGTCATTTAATCATGGAGTCTGTCAGTAACTGTGAACTTAGACAAATTACTCAGTCCTTACTCAAGGAGCTCATTTTAAAATAAAAGTAATAATAATATCAGCTTCATTATTTAGTTGTACCAATTAAATGAGAACACATATTTAAGTCTTTCGTCAGTACTTCTGGATCATGGTAAGTGACAATAAGCCATCGTTTTATGTTATCACACCATAAGAATAATAGTAAAAGTATTGTTATTAGTTCTGCCATCTGTGTAGGAATTCCAAGATAATGTGAAATTTATCAAGGTTTACTTTCTGTCCTCTTTGACAACAAAATACTGAAGAAATGTAAAAAGGATAAACTTGAAAATTTATATTTTGAGGCTTTTGCTGTAGCAAGCTCTTTCAGTGTCATTTGGTTCCTGTTTCCTTTTTACACATGTGTAACTGAAGCCAAAACTTCAGTTAGAGGAAGTTCTAACCAGAATGTGAGGTTTTTCTCGTTTTTGTCACATTCTGGAGCTGAAACTGCCAACTGAGTGAGCTGTCCTGTAAAAACTGGGCACAAAATGCATGATAGCAATCGACTGGAGAGAAATATTTTACCAGTTGCATGGCTGGGAACCTCAAGTAAGAAGCTGGGCTGTGTGACATGAATGTGGGAACTGAGGTGGTAAGATTATAGCAGTGATGGGATCTAGTTTCTGCAAAGGAAAAATGGTTGTCTTTTAAAGAGTTTTCAAGGATGAGCGATGGAGTTCTAGGGGTTATAAATTAGTTTATAATTTGTGTAAAAATATGCAGATACTTAAGTGCACTGTCCTAACAAATAAGGAGAGAGAACTCTTAGAGAAAGATGTAAGAGAATGGGGTCAGGTTAAATTTATGATTGAGAATAAATATTTAAAAGTTAATGTCATTGAAACATATACTAATATTTTATTCATATTATTAATAATTCATCAATCAGCTATTAAATATTAAAATTAAGAAATTAAACAAATGATGAAATTAAGAATTAAAAAACATGAATAAAAATTAATTTCACTGAGGGGTGCTTGGGTGGTGAAGTTGGTTAAGCACCCAACTCTTGATTTTGGCTCAGGTCATGATCTCAGGGTCATGAGATGGAGTCCCATATTGGGGCTCCATGTGGAGTCTGCTTAAGACTGTCTCTCTCTCGGGGTGCCTGCGTGGCTCAGTTGTTCACTGTCTGCCTTCAGCTCAGGTCATGGTCCCAGGGTCCTGGGATTGAGCCTCGCATCGGGCTCCCTGCTCGGCGGGAAGCCTGCTTCTCCCTCTCCCACTCCCCCTGCTGTGTTCCCTCTCTTGCTGTGTCTCTCTCTGTCAAATAAATAAATAAAATCTTAAAAAGAAAAACTGTCCCTCTCTCTCTTCCTCTGTCCTTTCCCCCCACTCTCTAAAAAAAATAAATCCTTATTTATTAGTGTTATTTTATTAGCAATATCGATATTAAATATTAATTTATTTAATATTAATGTTAAATCATTTATTGATATTAATTATTAATTGTTATACACTTATTATTTATTATTAAAAATTAATTTCACTGAAAAGAACAATACACAGTTGAAAGTGTTATATAGACACAGGGTATTATCATTATTAAATAAGGTAAAAAGGGGCACCTGGGTGGCTTAGTCAGTTTAGTGTCTGCCTTAGGCTCAGGTAATGATCTCAGGGTTCTGGGATCGAGCCACACATCCGGCTCCCTGCTCAATGAAGAGTCTGTTTCTCCCTGTCCCTCTGCCCCTTCCTCCAGCTTGTGGACTCTCTCTCTCTTTCCCCCAAATAAATAAATAACACCTTTAAAAATAAATAAATAAATAAATAAATAAGGTAAAAAAAATCTATCATGAAAGTTCATAGGAAAGAAAGAATTAAAAAGTAAAGAAAAGGTAAAATGAAGAGGTTTTTTTAACAAATAAAAAACAAACAGAAGTCAAAGAAAAAACAGTAGAGCTTTCAAATGGAATTATCTTACACTGGCTACACAATAAAAAAAATATCTAAATATACATATATAATCTCATATATATTGTGCATTTATATGAAGCTTGAAACTTTTAAAAAAACACTTGTATTTGAGGCTGTATATGATGATTTAATAAGTGAAAAAAGGTATTTTGTACCAGTTGGGGAAAACTGAAGTGTTGTAATTTATGACTGAAAAAAATATTTTTGTCTTTGGTAGAGGTAGTAATCAATTTAGAGAGAAGGCAGTTCAGATGAGGAAAAGATGATTTCTAATTATTGTTAAATGACTTCATTTATTTCTTTATTCATTTGGTATTTTGAGTATTTCTATAACAGCTGCTTTAAAGTATATGTCAGATAATTCCAACATCTGTCTCATTTTAGCCTTGGCTTTTCTTGCCTTTTCCCATGAAAGTTGAAATTTTCATGGTTATTCATATGCTGAGTAATTTTGGACTGTATTCTGGACATTTTGAAGGAATATTTTGTTGTGAGACTTTTGACTTTAAATTTTTGGAGTATATTAATGTTCTTGGTTTTAGCAGGCAATTACTCTGGCTAGGTTCAGGCATTCTCTGGGCTTTGATTCCAATGTCAGCTCACTTTTTGGATCCTTTGTAGTGTTATTCATATCTTTCCTGCATGTGCATCAACCCAGTGGTCAATCTGGTAAACATTAATGAAAAGCTTTCTAGTGTGGATAGAATGTTAGGGAGAAATATGCCTGTTTAGCCAAGAACATCTCTAGATGAAGTAGCTAAAAGTGTGTGCAGTAGCCAAAAGATGGAGTCAGAAGAGAGTTCCAGTGATAAAATTTACAAGAGGTTTTAGATAATGCAGGATGTTTTGAGATACAATGCAAATGTAGAAAAATGTACAAAACAAATATACAGCTTAATGGATTATTCTAAGTTGAGCATCCTTGTTAAATACTGTCTTTGTTAGAGAAAGAAGTTTGTTATCCAGCTCAGAAGCCCTCCAAGTATTCTCTCAAATCACATTAAATTGATTTTTATGAGAATCATTTTCTCACTTTAATTTTTTTAAGAGCTTTAATAATTTGTTATTGTTATGTTAATCACCATACATTACATCTTAGTTTTTGATGTACTGTTCCATGATTCATTGTTTGTGCATAACACCCAGTGCTCCACGCAGAATGTGCCCTCTTTAATACCCATCACCAGGCTAACCCATCCACCCACCCCCCTCCCCTCTAGAACCCTCAGTTTGTTTTTCAGCGTCCATCGTCTCTCATGGTTCGTCTCCCCTTCTGACTTACTCCCCTTCATTCTTCCCCTCCTGCTATCTTCTTCTTCTTCTTTTTTTTCTTAACATATATTGCATTATTTGTTTCAGAAGTACAGATCCGTGATTCATCAATCTTGTACAATTCACAGTGCTCACCATAGCACATACCCTCCCCAATGTCCATCACCCAGCCACCCAATCCCTCCCAGCCCCCACCACTCCAGCAACGCTCAGTTTGTTTCCTGAGATTAAGAATTCCTCATATCAGTGAGGTCATAGGATACATGTCTTTCTCTGATTGACTTATTTCACTCAGCATAACACCCTCCAGTTCCATCCACGTCGTTGCACAAGGCAAGATCTCATTCCTTTTGATGGCTGCATAATATTCCATTGTGTATATATACCACATCTTCTTTATCCATTCATCTTTTAATCAAAAGATTCCCTCATGGTTGCTTTTTAAAATTTGCCTGTCACTTTTTCTTTAAGATTCAAGATAATTTATTATGTAGAATTTCCAACAGTCTGGAGTTTGTTGATTTCATTCCTGTTGCTTAATTGACATGATTCTCTCTCCCTTGTATTTCTATTAAATTGGTAGCTGGATCTGGAAGTTTAATGAGATTATTTTTTGGGAGGGGTGCAAAGCTGTTCATGGGTTAGTTGTGTGTTAAGAGCAATTTTAACTTCTGTGAACAATTAAACTTGAGAGAGAAAATTGTAAATTCACAAAATGACAGGCCAATTGCCCCCTCTAGTGAAAAGGAAAGAAGTGGAAGTAACATTTTGATGGTTAATGCTCCTAGTAGTCTGATGTCTGTTCTGCATTTAATGGAAACATAAACAAAAACAAAAACATGTTTTCAATATTTTTTTTCCAGATTACCAGCATCCAAGAAAGCATTCTATTACCATTACCCTGAATCAAGTCTTGGTTTTATCCACAGTCATATGTCTGTTATTTATATTGCTTGGTATAATTATGAGTTTGTTAGGTAAGTGAATTGTAATCTTTGTTCATCTAAAGAAGTCCATTTTCCAAAAGAAGAAAGGACTTATTGATAATTTTCCTGTTCTTTACACTTCTTTACAGTTTAATTTCACTGAGTTAAATTCCAATTACCTTATAAGTGGGATCTTAGATCTTAATTGTGTAATAGAGAGGTCATATTATTGGAAGATTAATAGAAGGACCAGAGTCTGCATAAGGTAGGACCCAGTTGCCAATCATATTGTGTTTTAATTTATATTATTGCTAGGCCTTTAACCATGTAGTTTTACTCTATATGTATACATATATATTTATATACTCATATAATTTAATTGCAAACATATATTTATATACTTTATATATTTATATATATACAGTTTACTCTCAAATTACATTTTCTTTTTAAAAAAATTTTCTTTGGATTAAGGATATATAAAAATGAGCTATAATAGACATGTAACATTATATTACTTTCAGGTGTACAACATAATTGAAATTAAATTTTCAATTAAAATTGCTTCAAAGGTATTATGTGTAGATCCTAATGGAGGACACATCAAAATAGAGCTGTAGAAGCTGAATGTGTATGATTTATGAAATTGTGTTTATGTTTGAATATTGGCCAAGAATTCAGTAATTTTTAAACCATATATTAATGAGGCTATAGGCTGAGATATTAGAAAGAAGAGAGATCACAAAAAACATGGAGGCTTACAAAATATAGATGATCAGTTTTTTTGTTTTGTGTTTTAATCTTTTTCTATTATTATGGTATACGAGGTTAATTGACTTTTGTATATTGAACAATCCTTGCATTCTGGGATTAATTGCACTTAGTCATGGTGTTTAATCTCTGCACCCTTCCCCCAAGTCATTGAGGTATAATTGACAAAAATTATGTATATTTAAGGTGTATAACTTGATGTTTTGATATCTGTATATATGTGAAATAATCACTACAAACTAATCAACATATCCATCACTTCAGTTACCTTTCTGTTGTCAAGAACAGTTAAGATCTACCCTCTTAGCAAATTTTAGGTATACAATACAGTATTGTTAACTATAGTCACACTGTGTGTTATATCTCCAGAACTTATTCTTCTTGCATGACTGAAACTTGGTACCCCTTGCCCAACATCTCAGTATTTCCCCCACTTCCCCTTCCTTAGCAACGACCATTCTACTCTCTTCTTCTATGATTTTGACTATTTTATATTCCATATATTAAGTAAGATCATATAGTGCTTGTATTTCTGCATCTGATTTATTTGATTTAGCACAGTGTCATCCAGTCTTATCCAATTTGTCACAAATGGCAGGGTTGCTTCCACTCTAAAGGCTGGGTATTATTTATATATCTTGGGTATTTTGAATAATACTGCAATGAATAGGGGAATGCAGATATTTCTTTAAGATAATGATTTCATTTCTTTTGGATATATCCCCAGAAGCAGGGTTACTAGATTATAAGGTAGTTCTATTTTTAACTTTTTGAGAAACCTTCATACTGTTTTCCATAATGGCTATACCAATTTATATTCTCATGAACAGTGTACAACAGTTCCCTTTTCTCCATGTTCTTGCCAGCACTGGTTGTCTTTTGTCTTTTAAAAAATAGCCATTTTAACAAGTGTGAGGTGATAACTCATTGTGGTTTTCAGGGACAAAGATTTATTTTACTTCTATAACACACATGCTTGCATGAATACAAGCAAATCAGATGGAAAGAGAGAGATAGAGGTGAGAGAATATCAAAACTACTAACTGGCTGTATAACAGTGCAGGCATAGAGGTATTGTGGTCTTCTTGTCCAGATATTCTAGCATCTTCCAGCCCCCACTTTTTTGGACTATATAGCCAGTTTTCCCAGACAACACATTCTTTCTTGGATTGCATACCCTGGAAGCAATTTAGCTAATGAAGATGCCCTTATAGCTTAGAACACACTTGCACTGTAGCAAATGTAAGCCAAGCTTTGATGTAGAAAATTACAAGAATATTCCTCTACACCTCCACCCCAACCTGAGTAATAACCTAAAACCTACCCTGCTGTTATTAAATCCAGACGCAATATCCTAACATGCTTTTCAAGTGCTGCTTATAAATCCTAGAGTCAATAATGCTTGGAATATTCTATGTTCCAGGGGATCCTTATTTATTTTTTAATATTTTTATGATTCCATGGAGAATGATCTATTCTTGCCATTCTATAACCCAAAATAAAATACCTTATATATTGATGAAGCAAAAATAGAGATTTAAATTAACATTACTTAATAAAGAAGCTGTAAATAGGAGAAAATGGTCATAGAAGTGGAAGAGTCAGCTACTAATGGATCAATAAAGACCATCTGAAGAAACTTTCCATGCTCTGAATCCTACTTGAAGAGAGCATCTCTCCTGGTTATATGGGAAGTGTATCAGAAAAGCCTGTCCAATGGAGTATTGTCAGCTTCGAAATATAGAAAGCATCACAAAATTTCCTTAGTAGCCTTCTACTTAGTAGAAGAATGCTCAGGGTAAAACTACTTCTTTTACCCTCATGGGACTCTTTAGACATGTATCCGACCATTTCATCTCAATAAACTATTCACAAAAAGTATCTATACCCTGCACCTCATTTTATTTAGGAAAGCATCTAGAGCTCTTGAACTATCTGTTCTCTAAGGCTGATAAAATGTTGCTATTGATGTACCTAATATTTTAAGGAAAGGTAACATTGTTGAAATCCAAGTAGACAAGTATATAGTCCAGAGTTTAAGGCATTATTTATTCTTTTTTCAATTCATCCACTACCTAAGGCATTACTTGAATCTTAGCTTTGACCTTTGCTGTGTAATATATGCAATGACTTTCAAAATTCTATTCCTCATTTGAAAAATAAGGATAATACATTTAGTATTTCACATGACTATTGAAAAGTGTATTAGAAAGCACTTGGTAATATATATAGGAAAATATAAAAGCAAGTTGTTTTTATTTTTAGTAACTGGAAGAAAATTGCATCAGATATCATCAGAGTGTTTTGAAGCCGCATGCCCAGAAGCCTGGATTGGTTTCCAAAGAAAGTGTTTCTATTTTTCTGATGACATCAAGAATTGGACATTCAGCCAGAGGTTTTGTGACTCACATGGTGCTGATCTTGTTCAGGTTGAAACTATCCAGGAACTGGTAAGAAAATAGTTCTACCTAGAATAAAAAAAATTGGATCTTCCAATATGCTATGTAATTCTATGTGAGAATATCTAAAATACAGGTTTAGATACCTGCCTAGATTTTGATTTATAACATGAGAGAAAAGCCAGCAGATGCTACATTCTACAGTGGGCCATCTACAGTTACCTTAACATTCATAGCAGGAGGGTGGCCAGAGAGCAAGCCAGTGCTTTCTTTGACTTATGAGCAAGAAGTGTGCAAATAGAATTAGACAATTAGAGAGGGAAACATAATTTTAAGTTGTATTAAGTTAACATTGCTTCAAAATGAATCAGGCAGGAATGATATCAGAGAAGATGGCAGAGTAGAAAGCTCCTGGAGTCTGTACCTAAACAACTATTGAGCTGGCAGAAACTCTCTCAAGTAACTGAGTTGGAACTCTGGAGTCTTGCAGCATCCAAGGGATAACTTAATGAAGAGGTTAGTAAATTTCACTTAATCCCAGTGAATTTCAGCTTTCCCATGCAGTGGCTACAATTCCCCACACCTCATCGTGGCTGGGAGATATGGAGACTTCTGGCCATGTTCCTGGTAAAACTTGCTGGATCCAGGATGGCCAATAAGAACATTGTTCTTCAAATATTGTGGTTATGTGCTGTTATTTTTGAGTGCTGCTTTTCATTGCCGAGGGGCAGATACAGAGGTGGGCTGCCATTTTTTTCTTCAACTTCTACCAACTGAAGTGATTTCCAAGGAATTTAAAGAAACAGTACTTGTTTTTTTCCCCTTTTGGGAGCCAGGCATTTAAGAAAATTTTTGGCAGGGAACTGGCTGACCATAGAAACAACAGAATAAAAATTTCAGTGACCACACACAGTAAGGAATACACATTTTGCAAAAATTATTAGGAAAAGTCACAGACAGTGGCTCCAAATCTCAATAATCAAAATTCAACAATCTCTGAAGAAAAGAATTATATTCCCAGAGTTAACACCATAAAATATTCATAATATCTAGTTCTGAACAAAGAAATTACAAAACATACAGATGAATAGGAAGACATAACCCATTCACAGGGAGATATATCTGAAAGAAACCATCCCTGAGGGAGCCCAGACATTGGAAATATTAGTTAAAGATGTAAAATCTACTGTACTAAATATGGTCAATGAGCTAAAGAAAACCATAGACAGAAAAAGTAAAAGAAATCAGGAAAAGGATATATAACAAAAATGAGAATATCAATAAAGAAGTAGAAATTATTAAAAGGAACCAAATAGAAATTCTGGAGCTGAAAAGTACAATAATTGAAATGAAAAACTCACTAGAGGTGTCAAAAGCATATTTGAACAGGAAGAAGGAAGGGTCAGCAAACTTGAAGATAATTGAAAGTATCCCATTTGGGACTAGAAAGAAAAGAAAAAAAAAACCCAAAATAAATGAACAGATCCTGAAGGAACTGTAGTATCATCAAGCAATCCAATATATGCATTGTAGGGATCTCAGAGGGAAAAGAAAAAAAGTAGGAGAAATATGTAAAGAAATAATGGCCAAAGCTTCCCAAAGTTGAGGAAGGAGATGAATATACGTGTCCAAGAGCCTCAACAAACTCCGAAGCAAGATAAATTCAAAGAAATCCACACTAAGACAAATTAGAGTCAAGTTGTCAAAACCCAAAGAGAGAAATTTGAAAGCAGCAAGAGAAGGGACTAGTCAGGTGTTGGGATCCTGAGTAAGATTAACAGCTGATTTATCCTGAGATACTATGGAAGCCAGAAAGCAGTGGAATTACATATTTTAAATTCTGCAAAAAAACCTGCCTGTCAAGAATTCTGTATCTGTCGGGACATCTGGATGGTTCAGTTGGTTAGGAGTCTGCCTTAAGCTCAGGTCATGATCCCAGAGTCCTGGGATTGAGTCCTGCATTGGGCTCCTTGCTCAGCAGGGAGCCTGCTTCTCCCTCTGCCTGCTGCTCTCCCTGCTTGTGCTCTGTCTCTCTCTCTGAAAAAAAATAAAATAAATAAAATCTTAAAAAAAGAATTCTGTATCTGTCAAAACAATCTTTCAGAATAGGGGGAAAAAATAAGATATTTCTAGACAAATAGCAGCTAAGGGAGTTTCTTAGCAGTAGACCCATCCTTAAGCAACTATTAAGTCTGAAATTAAAGTACATTAGATAGTAACTCAGAGCCAAAATAATAAAGAACACTCATAAAGGTAACCACACAGATAAATATAAAAGCCAGTATTACTATACTCTTGGTTTAGTTTGTAACTTCTCTCTTTTCACATATGATTTAACAGGTGAATTCATAATACAATATTATAGATCTATGTTAATGGGCATACAATGTATACATTATAACCTATGACAATAATATAAAGACGGGGTTGGAGATGTATAGGGACAAAATGCTTATATACGACTGGCAGTTGGATAAAAACAAAACGAGATCCATCTATATGCTTTCTATCAGAGATTCACCATAGATATAAAGACACAATGGATCATGGATAACCACATCAAAAACTAATGATGTATTGTATGGTGACTAAAATAACATAATAAAATTAAAAAAAAGACACAAAGAAGTTTAAAGTGAAAGGATGGAAAAAGATACTAAATGCAAATACTAACCAAAATGAGCTGTGTGGCTATATTCTTGTTGGACAAAATAGACAAAAGCAAAAAAGTTTATGACACAAAGAAGGATATTATATCTTGATACAAATTTTGATACATCAAGATCTAACAATTTTAAACATATAGCACCCTAATAACACAGTCCCCAAATATATGAAGGAACAATTGACAGAACTGAAAGGAGAAATAGATAGTTCTATTATAATAGTTGAAGACTTCATGCTTCCACTTTCAATAATGGGTAGAACAATCAGAAGAACAGTGAGGAAATAGAAGTCTTGAACAGTTCTACAAACCAATTAGACCTAAAAGATATGTGGAACAATCCACCCAACAAGAATAGAGTACATATTTTTCTCAAATGCACATGGAACATTTTTTCAGGATAGATCATATGATAGGCCACGAAACAAGTTAGTAAATTTGAGAAGACTGAAATCATATAAAGTTATTTTTGCAGTCACAATGGAATGAAACTAGAAATCAACAACAGAAGGAAAACTGGAAAATTCACAAATATGTAGAAATTAAACTCATTGTTAAACATCCAGTGAACAAGAAAGAAATCACAAGGGAAATGAGAAAATACCTTGAGACAAATGAGATGAAAACACAACATACCAAAACTTAAGATATGTGGTAGAAGCAATACTAAGAGGGAAATTTAGAGCTGTAAATGCATATCTTAAAGAAAAAAAATATTTAAAATCAGTATCCCAACTGTATATCTCAAGGAAAAGCGAAAATAAATATCTTTATGACTTAAAAGTAAAAATTTCCCTAAGAAGTCATTAAATCCACTGATCATAAAGGAAAATCATACATTTAATTATATTGAAATTAATACTTGTAATCATAAAAAGATGCTCCAAGTGTTAACAAAGATGTGTAGCATGGAAAACTGGCCTAAAATGCTGGTGTGTATAATTTCTTACAATGACATCAGAGAAGAATTTGGTGTCATTTGGTGAAATTGACAATACGTATTCATTGTGACCTGATCATTCATTCCAGGACAGGTGCCAAGAATGTCATAACAGCATTCATAATAACTTCAAACTTGAAATAATGCTAGTGGAAACCAATAATAGAACAGATAAACAAATTGTGGAATATTAATACAAAGTGGCACTATGCTGAATTAAAAGCAAATTATCAGTAATTTCTCTCAGTTTTAATATTTATGTGTGTATGCTACTATGGCATATCTATTATCTCTGTATTATTAAACAATACAAAATTAAAAAGGAGAAAATTATAAGAGCAGTTAAGAATATAGCATAGAGGGGCACCTGGGTGGCTCAGTCCGTTAAGTGTCTACCTTTGACTCAGGTCATGGTCCTGGGGTCCTGGGATCGAGCCCCGCATGAGGCTCCCTGCTCAGCGGGGAGTCTGTTTCTCCCTCTGCCACTTCCTCCTGCTTGTGCTCTCTCTCTGTGTCAAATAAATAAAATATTAAAAAAAAAGAATATAGCATAGAAGCAACACTTCTTCTGGGAGAGGCCAGATAATGACAGGTTAACTCATGTCATCTTTGTTTTCTAAAAGAATTTCCTATTGAGGTATAAAGGCCCTTATGACCACTGGATTGGGCTCAGCAGAGAACAAGGCCAACCATGGAAATGGATAAATGGCACTGAATGGACCAGCTGGTAAGTTCTGAAAAATATGATAGCAATATTTGGATTTGGATTTACGTTGCATGAAACCAAACGTGTTCTCCAATTATATCCTCTAAAAAATTTTTATTTTAAGATTAGTTATAAAGAAAAAAAGTGAAAAATTGTAGGTGGCAGAGGTTTTGAAAGCCCCTCCAACCAATACAAAACTTATAATATGTGGCATGCTAGAACGGTGAACTTGACAACAACCTCCTCTATGTCATTGACCCAGTCTTTCATGTTGAGCAAACTACACACTATCTTTAAGTCTGTTGCTTACCTCTACAACAAAATTAATTGTACTTGCTCGATTGATCTCACAGGGTTGATGGAGAATCAGAGATTTTGATGTATATGGCTGCACTACTTAAACTTTAAAATCTTATATAAATGGAAGTTAAATTTTTACATTAAACTATCATTGCATCAATCTTCAACCATTTACATAAGGATGAATGATGGTAATGGCATCCATTATTTATAAGATCACAATTATAATGTTTAGCACAAGTACAGTTTGGCATTGTCAAACTTAATCTCAATCATATATCTATTGGATCTTTATATTACTGGAAAAGTTTTGGATGATGTTGGAAGACTTGGATTCAGACAATGTTGCTAAATGTTTTCTTGTCTGAGGACATGAGGAGGTTTTGAAAAGTTGCTTTATGAGGTTATCAAAAGTACTCAGCATTGGAAATATCACTTTATTTGGTGAAAAGGGCACTGGGTAGGACATCGATAGTTCTGAAAACTAGTTGTTACCTAGTAGCTTTTTGATCTTGGACAGATATTAAATTTTAGGAGTTAGAACTCATATTTACACACTGTTGTATGTGCAGTGCCTAGCACATTGTGGATGCTTGTTAAATATTTAATATTAACCTTTACCTCTTCCTCTATAATACTGAAATAGTAATGTTAACTTCATCTAATTCTGTAAGTGTTTAAAGGAGAAAAGATATTGTTAACTATTTACTTATTAGGGGCTAGCTTGTCTCAACAATAGGCAAATCATGTCACGCTATAGCAATTTCACACAATACAGAGGAAAAACTTATAGTCTAAATGCTGACCCAGATGTCTGTGTCAGGCCATTTAAATGCTGATGAATACCACAGGAGAAAATCAGGACCCAAGAACAACAACAACAAAATTACCTGTAATATAGCAGCATTTCTTCCCTCTTCTCTTTCCCAAACTGAAGAAGATGGGAATAGCATGGGCCCTGTATTTTCATCGATTTAGGCATGAATCATAGTTTTACTTGTTATAGAATCTTGGAAAATTCTGTTGTTTTGGTTTGTTTGTTTGTTGTTGTTGTTGTTTTTGTCCATAAAAAGAGATGATATATATCTCAGAGGGTAATTTTTAATATTAAAGAGATGATGTGTGTAATGCATCTTATATTTAGAGGCTGAATTAATGTTAGTTTCCTTATTTTCTCATCTTTATTCCCTTTGCTTTTGGAGAAATATCTGGTGGCCAACTGATTGATTCTGCTTCTCCCATTGCAGTTTTCCTATCAGAGGAGGAGGAGAATGTGCCTATTTGAATGACAAAGGTGCCAGTAGTGCTAGGCATTACACGGAGAGGAAGTGGATCTGTTCCAAACCATACGCATATGCCCAGACGCAGAGACAAAGCTCTATCTGATCTTCATATACTCATTGTAACACATCACTAAATTTTTATTTTTCATTTTGTTTATTAGAAATAGTATTTTTTGTTCTCTCTGAGTTTTTTTTTTTAAGATTTTATTTATTTCTTTTAGAGAGTGAATGAGATAGAGAGAGCATGAGAGGGGGGAGGGTCAGAGGGAGAAGCAGACTCCCTGCTGAGCAGGGAGCCCGATGCGGGACCCGATCCCAGGACTCCAGGATCATGACCTGAGCTGAAGGCAGTCGCTTAACCAACTGAGCCACCCAGGCGCCCCTCTCTGAGTTTTTTTATGTGGTGATCTGTGAGTTCAAGCCCCACTTTGGGTGCTTCTCCCTCTCCCACTCCCCCTGCTTGAGTTCCTGCTCTCTCTCTCTCTGTCAAATAAATAAATAAAATCCTTAAAAATAAAATAAAATAAAATAAAATAAAATAAGACATGAATATAACCTGACGCCCTTTGTATATAGTTGGCGTTTTGTTATAAATTTTCTCTCAAAACCCTGTGCAGGACAAAAAGCTTTCATTCTAGAATTATTTATTGAAAGAGTAGAAGCAGTTTTCTTTCTATTTAACTTCTTAGTCTTATTACACTCTCAGAACATTCTCTAATGTTACTAATATTATACTATGTGTTAACTAGCTAGAATTTAAATAAAAACTTGAAGCAAACAAACAAAAGAGGTAAAAAAAAAATGGTCAGTGGTCTCTTCACCTATTTCACCCATCCCCCCTACCCACCTCCTCTGTGGTAACCATCAGTTTGTTTTCTATAGTTAAGAGTCTATCTCTCTCTCTCTCTTTTTTTTCCTTTGCTCATTTGTTTTGTTTCTTAAATTCTACATATGCGTGAAATCCTATGGTATTTGTCTTTTTCTGACATATTTTGCTTACATTATACTCTGTAGCTTCATCCATGTTGTTGCAAATGGCAAGATTTCATTTTTTATGGCTGAATAATATTTCATTGTAGATACCACATCTTTGTTTGTTTCAAGTTTTTATTTAAATTCTAGTTAGCTAACATATAGTATAATATTGGTTTCAGGAGTAGAATTTAATGATTCATCATTGACATATAACACCCAGTCCTCATCACAACAAGTGCTCTCCTTAACACTCATCACCTGTTTACTCCATCCCCTGCCCACCTGCCCTCCAGCAACCTTCAGTTTGTTCTCCATAGTTAAGAGTCTCTTATGGTTTGCCTCCTTTTTTTTCTTTCTTCCCCTATATTCATCTGTTTTGTTTCTTAAATGCCACATATGAATAAAATCATATAGTATTTGTCTTTCTCTGGATGACTTTTTTCACTTAGCATAATACCTCTAGCTCCATCCATGTCATTGCAAATGGCAAGATATGCTTTTTGATGGCTGGAATAATACTCCATTATATATATATATATATATATCTCACATCTTCTTTATCCATTATACACACACACACACACACACACACACACACACACACCATATTTTCTTTATCCATTCATCAGTCAATGAACATTTGGGCTCTTTCCATAATTTGGCTATTGTTGATAATGCTGATATAAACATTGGAGTGCATGTACCCTTTTGAATCTGTATTTTATATCTTTTGGGTAAATACCTAGTAGTACAATTGCTGGATTGTAGGGTAGTTCTATTTTTAACTTTCTGAGGAACCTCCATAGTGTTTTCCAAAGTGGCTGCACCAGTTGGCATTCCCATCAACAGTGTGAGAGGGTTCCCCTTTTTACACATCCTCTCCAACATCTGTTGTTTCCTATGTTGTTAATTTTAGCCATGCCAACTGGTGTGAGGTGGTATCTCATTGTGGTTTTGATTTATATTTCCCTGATAATGAGTGATCTTGAGCATTTTTTCATGTGTCCATTAGCCATTTGTATGTCTTTTTTGGAGAAATGTTTGTCATGTTTTCTGCCCATTTCTTGACTGGACTTTTTGGGTTTTTTGGGTGTTGAGTTTGATAAGTTCTTTTTTTAAAAAAAAGATTTTATTTATTTGAGAGAGAGAGAGAGCAAGAGAGAGCATTAGTGGGGGGAGGAGTAGAGGAAGAGGGAGAAGCAGGCTCCTCGCTGAGCAGGGAGTACAACACAGGGCTCAATCCCAGAACCCTGGGATCATGACCTGAGCTGAAGGCAGATGTTTAACCAACTGAGCTACCCAGGCTCCATGAATTTGATAAGTTCTTGATAGATTTTGGTACTAGCCCTTTATCTGATATGTCATTTGTAAATATTTTCTCCCAGTCCCTCAGTTGCCTTTTAGTTTTGTTGACTGTTTCCTTTGCTGTGCAGAAGGCTTTTATCTTGATGAAGTCCCAATAGTTCATTTTTGCTTTTGTTTCCCTTGCCTTTGGAGATGTGTCCAGCAAGAAGTTGCTGCAGCCGAGGTCAAAGAAGTTGCTGCCTGTGTTCTCTAGGATTTTGATGGATTCCTGTCTCACATTTAGGTTTTTCACCCATTTTGAATTGATTTTTGTGTACGGCATTAGAAAGTAAGGTCCAGTTTAATTCTTCTGCATGTTGCCGTCCAGTTTTTCCAACACCATTTGTTGAAGAGACTGTCTTTTATCCATCGGATATTCTTTCCTGCTTTGTCGAAAATTAGTTGACCATATAGTTGGGGTTTCATTTCTGGGTTTTCTATTCCATTGATCTATGTGTCTGTTTTTGTGCCAGTACCATACTGTCTTGATAACTACAGCATTATAATATAGCTTCAAGTCCAGAATTGTGATGCCTACAGTTTTGCTTTTCTCTTTCAAGATTGCTTTGGCTATTTGGGGTCTTTTGTGGTTCCGTACAAGATTTAGGATTGTTTGTTCTAGCTCTGTGAAAAATGCTGGTGGTATTTTGATAAGGATTGCATTAAATGAATTGATTGCTTTGGGTAGAATAGACATTTTAACAATATTTGTTTTTCCAATCTATGAGCATGGAATGTTTTTCCATTTCTTTGTGTGCTCTTCAATTCCTTTCTTAAGTGTTCTATAGTTTTCAGAGTACAGATCTTTTACCTCTTTGGTTAGGCTTATTCCTAGGCTAGGCATCTTATTGTTTTTAGTGCAGTTGCAGATGGGGTTGATTCCTTGGGTCTTTCTCTGCTGCTTCATTATTGGTGTATAGAAATGCAACAGATTTCTATACATTGATTTTGAATCCTACAATTTTATTGAAAATTTTTTATCAGTTCTAGCAGTTTTTTGGAGAGATTTTTGGGTTTTCTACACAGAGTATCATGTTGTCTGTGAATAGTGAAAATTTGACTTCTTCCTTACTGATTTGGATGCCTTTTATTTCTTTTTGTTGTCTGATTATACCATGTCTTTTTTTATCCATTCATCTATCAATGGACACTTGAGCTGTTTCTATAGTTTTGCTTTTATAAATAATACTTTTCATTAAAGTTTAAGAAAAAAATTAGGGACACTTGGGTGGCTCAGTTGGTTAAGCATCTGCCTTTGACTCGGGTTGTGATCCCAGGGTCCTGGGATTTAGCCCTGCATCAGGCTCTCTGCTTAGTGGGGAGTCTGATTCTTCCTCTCAGTCTCCCTCTGTGTTCTCTCTCTCTATCTCAAATAAATAAATAAAATCTTAAAAAAAACTAGAAGGACTTAATTTTGTGAGTTTTTACAATCAGTGGAGCTTATCACTGGGAACCTTAATAGTCAGTAGGCTTGGCTCTGGGAAAGCCCAAGAGTAATAGGAAATTGAGTACATGCCCTTAAAGAGCCAGCATAACAAATAACCTCACCAAGATACAGCATAAAAGCAGTGGTTTGAGAGGTGTATTCAGGAGTATTCAGGAAGGAGATGTATTTACTGGTCTCAGAGCAAGCACAAGAAGGGCAAGGATCTTTGGAGACTTCTCTAAGTACAAAGAAGCTGACTGGCACTATTTCTGCCCACCCCCCCCTTCCAGCCTGAATATACCAACATGCAAGAACCAGCATGAACACTCCCTACCTAGCTTTGCTAACAACACACCCTGTCCCTTCATTCTCCTTGGACTGCCCAATCCAACCCATCCTTCTCTGTAGGAGTTCCTCCAAAGCACCTCCACATCTTTGCCCACAAGCAGACCGACAACATATCTTGCTAATGCTGTGAAGCCTACCTCTGTCTCTCCTGTGTATCCATCCTGTCCAATCAGCCCTACTTTGCAGGAGTCCATCCAAAACTGAACAACAAATGTGGTATTGTGTAAACAGCCCCAAGAGTGGCAAACACCACTTAAGAATGACTCTTGTCTTGGGTAGAGGGGAAGATAACCACATATATCAGGTCAACTGCAACCCCAGCAGTGGGCTGGGGGCAGACATCTGATTTGACTGCTGTTCCCATCAACCAACAAAAATCTTACAAGGGACAGTACAAAGAGAGACTCCAGCAGTTTGGGGTCACTGCAAACCTAACAGACATCTAGTCTGACTGCTTTACCCACCAATGAAAGCCTCTCAGGGGACAATGCAGAAAGAGCACCCTGTAGTTCAGTGTGACCACAGTTCTGGCAAGGGAGCTGAGAGTAGGCATCTGGCCTGACTCAATTCAAGCTCAAGGAAGACCCAGTCTGGTCCCTAACATCACAGAGACCAAACACTGTCCACAACAGGCAAAGAGAGCCATTGAAGACAACTGGCTTGAAGGCAAACATATCTCAATCACAACAGTAGGGCATGCACGACACACTTAGGAGACACTCCTAAAGCCCCAAGTTCTGATGCACAGGGAGCATTGCACTACAGGGCACTACTGGACTTCTTCTTCCTAAGGTCACTATTTTCAAGAGCAGGAAATGTAGCTGACTTTCTTAACACAAATAAACAGACACAGAGAGTTAGACAAAATGAGGAGACAGAGGAATATGTCCCAAATGAAAGAACAGGACAAAATTGCAGCCAAAGAACTAAACAAAATGGAGATAAGCAATACGCCAGATAGAGAATTCAAAGGAATGGTTATAAAGGTACTCACTAGCCCTCAGAAAAGGGTGGAAGTTCCAGTGAGACCCTCAACAAAGAGAAAATATAAAAATAACCAACTAGAGATAAAACAATAACAAATTAAAAATTCACTCAAGAGAATAAATATTAGACTAGATGAAGCAGAAGAATAGATCAGTGAGCTGGGAAACAGAGTAATGGAAAGAAGCCAAATGAAACAGAAAAAGAAAAAAGAATAATAAAAAATGAGGATAGGTTAAGGGCACTCAGTGACACCAAGCATAGTAACATTTGCATTATAGGGATCCCAGAAGGAGAAGAGAGAGAAAAAAAGGAGGCTGAAAATTTATTTTACGAAACAGTAGCTGAAAACTTCCCTAATCTGGGGAAGGCAACAAATATGCAGATCCAGGCGACACAGGGAACTTCCGACAAAATCAACCCAAGGAGGTCCACACTAAGACACATGATAATTAAAATGGCAAAAGGTAGTGATAAAGAGAGAATTTTAAAAGCAGCAAGAGAATGGGGTGCCTGGCTGGCTCGATCCATTAAGCATCCATCTCTTTATTTTGGCTCGGGTCATGATCTCAGGGTCATCAGATCAAAACCTGCATTGGTCTCTGTGTTGGGTGTGGAGCCTGCTTAAGATTCTCTCTCTCTCCCTCTCCCTCTGTCCCTCCGCCCCATCTCTCTTTCTCTATCTCTCTCTCCCTCTCTTAAAAAAAAAAAGCTGCAAGAGAAAAACAAACAAACAAAAAAACAAAGCAAAACAAAAACCCTAGTAACATACAATGGAAACCCCATGAGGCTATCAGCTGATTTTTCAGCAGAAACTTTGCAGGCCAGAAGGAGTGGCATGATGTATTCAAAGTGCTAAATGGAAAAGATCTATAACCAAAATTATCCTTTCCAGCAAGGCCATCATTCAGAAAGAAGCAGAGATCGAGAGTTTCTCAGACAAACAAAAGTTAGACGAATTCATCACCACTAAACCAGCCTTAAACTAAAGGGGATTCTTTGAGTGGAAAGGAAAGATCATAAGGGGAAATAAGAAAAGTAGTAAAGGAAAATATTTCACAGATACATACAAACATAATACAAGTAGTAGATTAATCACTTATAAAACCAGTATGGAAGTTAAAGCACAAAAGCAGTAAAATTAAATATATCTGTAATGATCAGCCAAGGGATTCACAAAATAAAAGGATGTAAATTATGACACCATGTATCTAAAATGTGGGGAGAACTGGAGTAAAAATTTAATGATTTTAGAATGGGTTCAAACAAGCGACCTCCAAATTAAAATAGACCAGTGTATGCAGAAGATGTTATATACAAACCTAATGGTAGCCACAAATAAAAAAGCCTGCATTAGATATGCAAAAATAAAGAGAAAGGAATCCAAGCATATCCCTAAAGAAGGCATCAAACCTCAAGAAAAGAGAGCAAAAGAAGAAAAGAACAGAGAACCGCAAAACAATCCTAAAACATATAACAAAATGGGAATAAGTACATACCCATCAAAAATTACTTTGAATGTAAGTGGACTAAACATTCCAATCAAAAGACATAGGGTGACAAAATGGATAAAAAAACAAGGGGCACCTGCGTGGCTCAGTTGTTAAGCGTCTGCCTTCAGTTCAGGTCATGATCTCAGGGTCCTGGGATCGAGCCCTGCATTGGGATCCCTGCTCAGTGGCAAGCCTGATTCTCCCTCTCCCACACCTTCTGCTTGTGTTTCTTCTCTCACTGTGTCTCTCTCTGTCAAATAAATAAATAAAATCTTAAAAAAAAAGCAAGATTCATCTACATGTTGCCTACAAGAGACTCACTTCAGACCTAAAGACACATGCAGATTGAAAGTGAAGGGATGGAAAAACATTTATCATGCAAATGAAAGCAAAAAGAAAGCTGGGGTAACAGTACTTATATTGGACAAAATAGACTTTAAAACAAAGACTTTACCAAGAGACAAAAATGGCAATATATAACCATAAAAAAGTACAATCCAACAAGAAAATATAATAACTGTAAATATTTATGCCCCTAACAGGGAAGCACTCAAATACATAAAGCACCTGTTAAGAAACATAAAAGAAGAAATCAATAGTGATATCATAATAACAGGGAACTTTAACATCCCACCTACATAAGTGGATAGATCATCCACACAGAAAATCACCCAGAGGGATGCCTGTGTAGCTCAGTCAGTTAAGCACCTGCCTTTGGCTCAGGTCATGATTCCAGGGTTCTGGGATTGAGTCCCACATTGGGCTCCTTGCTCAGTGGGAAGCCTGCTTCTCCCTCTGCCTGCTGCTCCCCCCGATTGTGCTTTCTCTCTCTTTCTCTGACAAATAAATAAATAAACAAACAAACAAAATCTTTAAAAAAAAAAGAAAGTCACCCAGAGAATACTGGCTTTGAATGACACATTGGACTAGATGGGTCTAACATATATATTAGTAACATTCCATCCCCAAACAGCAGAATACACATTCTTTTCAAGTACACATGGAACATTCTCCAGAATAGATCACATATTAGGTCACAGGACAAGTCTCAACAAATTAAAAAGGATTGAAATCATCATGCATTTTTTCTGACCATAAGGCTATGAAACAAGAAATCAACCATTAGAAAAAAGTCTGGAAAGAACACAAATACATGGAGGTTAAATAACATGATGATAATCAATGAATGGGTCAACCATGAAATTAAAGAGGAAAGGAGAAATTCTGTGGAGACAAATGAGAATGAAAGCAACAATCCAAAACTTTGTGATGCAGCAAAAGCTGTTCTAAGAGGGAAAATTATAGCAATTCAGGCCTACCTCAAGAAGCAAGAAGAATCTCAAACAACCTAACCTTGTACCTAAAGAAGGTAGAAAAAGAACTAACAAAGCCCAAATCTAGTAGAAGGAAGGAAATAATAAACAGAAATAAATGAAATAGAGACTAAAAAAACCAATAGGACAAATGAATGAAACCAGGAGCTTGTTCTTTGAGAAGATCAAAGAAATTCATAAACTTTTAATCAAACTAATCTGAAGGAGGAGGAGGAGGAGCAGGAGGAGCAGGAGGAGGAGGAGGAGAAGGAGAAGAAGAAGAAAAAGAAGAAGAAGAAGAAGAAGAAGAAGAAGAAGAAGAAGAAGAAGAAGAAGAAGAAGAAGAAAAAGAAGAAGGAGGTGGAGGAGGAAGGAGAGGAGAGGGAGGAAGGAGAGGAGGGGGAGGAGGAGGGGGAGGAGAAAAGAAAAAGAAAGAAAGAAAGAACTAAAACATATAAAATCATAAATGAAAGAGGAGAAATAACAACCAATGTCACAAAAATACAAAAAAATTATGAGAATATTATGAAAAGTTATTTGCCAACAAATTTGATAACCTAGAAGAAATGCATAAATTCCTAGACACATATAGCTTCCCAAAACTGAATCAAAAGAAACAGCAAATTTGAACAGATTACCTGCAAAGTAATTGAGTCAGCAATCTAAAAACTCTCAACAAAAGTCCAGGACCAGACAGCTTCTCAGGTGACTTCTATCAAACATTTAAAGGAAAGTTAATACCTATACTTCTCAAACCATTCCAAAAATAGAAGAGGACGGAAAGCTTCCAAGTTCATTCTGTGAGGCCAGCATTACCCTGATTACAGATTAAAATACTACAAAAGAAAGAAAACTACAGGCCAATATCTCTGATGAATATAGATGCAAAAATCCTTAACAAAATATCAGCAAACCAAATCAACAATACATTAAAAAAAATCATTCACCATGATCGAGTGGGATTTATTCCTGGGATCCAAGGATAGTTCAATATTCACAAATCAGTGAGTGTGATACATCACCTCAACAAGAGAAAGAATAAAAACCATGTGATCATTTCTAGATGCAGATAAATTACTTGACAAAGTACAACATCCATTCATGTTAAAAACTCTCAACAAACTAGATTTAGAGGGAATCTACCTCAACATAGTAAAGGTCATATATGAAAAACCATAACAAACATCATACTCAATGGTGAAAAATTTTTCCTCTAAGATCAGAACCAAGACAAGGATGTCCACTCTCACCATTTTTATTCAGTACAGTGCTGAAAGTCCCAGCAACAGCAATCAGGCAAGAAAAAGAAATAACAGGCATCCAAATTTATGGGGGAAAAAGTAAAACTTTTACTATTTGTAGGTGATATAACACTATATACAGAGAACCCTAAAGACTTTACCAAAAAACTACTAGAACCGGTAAATATTCAGTAAAGTCACAGGATACAAAATCAATAGAGAGAAATCTGTAGCATTTCTGTACACTAACAATGATGTATCAGAAAGAGAAATTAAGATAACAATCTCATTTACAATTACACCAAAAATAATAAAATACCTAGGAATAAACTTAACCAAAGAGGTGAAAGACCTATGCTCTGAAAATTACTAAACACTGATAAAAGAAATTGGAGATGACAAGCAAATGGAAAGATATTCCATGCTCATGGGTTGGGAGGACAAATACTGTTAAAAATATCCATATTATCCAGAGCGGTCTACAGATTAAATGCAATCCCTATCCAGATACCAATAACATTTTTTACAGAACTAGAACAAATACTCCTAAAATTTGTATGGAACCACAAAAGATCCCAAAAGGAAGAACAAACCTGGAGGTATCACAATCCCAGATTTCAAGATATAATACAAAGCTGTAGTAATCAAAACAGTATGGTGTTGGCACAAAAACAGACCAATAGAACAGATTAGAGAGCCAGAAATAAACCCACAATTACATGGTCAATTAATCTATGACAAAGAAGGCGAGTATATACAATGGGAAGAAGTCTTTTCAACAAATGATGTTGGTAAAACTGGACAGCTACATGCAAAAAAATGCAACTAGACCACTTTCTTACCCACTGCACAAAAAAAACTTAAGATGGATTAAGTACATAAATGTGAGATTTGAAACCATAAAATTCCTAGAAGAAAATACAGGCGCTAATCTTGACATCAGCTGTAGAAACGCTTTTCTAAATGTTTCTCCTTTGGCAAGGAAAACAAAAGGAAAATTGAATGGTTGACTCTGTACACCAAAATAAAAAGCTTTTGCACAGAGAATAAAACCATCAACAAAACAAAAAGACAACCCACTGAACGGGAGAAGATACTTGCAAATGATATAACCAATAAGGGGTTAATATCCAAAACATATAAAGAACTTATACAACTCAACACCAAAAAAAGAAATAATCCAATTAAAAATGGGCAGAAGACGTGAATAGGCATTTTTCCAAAGAAGACATACAGATGGTCAATAAACACATGAAAAGATGCTGAATATCACTCATACTCAGGGAAAAGCAAATCAAAACTACAATGAGGTATCACCTCACACCTGTCAGAACGGCTATAATAAAAAATACCAGAAGATGTGAGAAAAGGGATCCCCTGTGCACTGTTGGTGGGAATATGAACTGGTGCAGCTATGGCAGAAAACAGTATGGAGGTTCCTCAAATATTAAAAATAGCATTATCATATGGTCCAGTAATTCTACTACTGGGTATTTTACCCAAAGAAAACAAAAAACACTAATTAGAAAAGATACACACCCTGATGTTTATTGCACGTTATTTACAATAGCCAAGACATGGAAGCACCACAAGTGTCCATTGATAGATGAATGGATAAAGAAGATGTGCTATATATATACAGAGGAATATTACTTGGCTACAAAAAGAATGAAATCTTGGCATTTGCAACAACATGGTTGGATCTAGAGGATATGATAATAACCAAGTGAAATAAGACAGTCAGAGAAAGACAAATACCGTATGATCCACTCATGTGCGGAATTTAAGAAACAAAACAAGCAAAGACAAAAAAAGAGACAATTGAAAAAACAGAATCTTAACTCTAGAGAACAAACTGGTGGTTGCCAGAGGGGAGGTGGGTGGGAGGATGAGTGAAATAGATGATGGGGATTAAGAGCACACTTATGATGATGAGCACTGAGTAATGCATAGAATTGTTGAATCATTATATTGTACACCTGAAACCAATATAACACTGTATGTTAATTATATTGTAAAGTAAAATAAACAAACACAAATTTTTAAAAATTCAAAATCCATGGTGATCTGATTTCTTGGTTGTGGTAAAGGTAAAATTTGGTAGTACCAAAATAAACCTGTTTGGTGAGATTAAAATGTGTTTAATGAGTTAGCTCTTGTTAATAATCATATATTTTCTGTTAAAAAAATTCCACATTTTAGCAGATAGATGGGGCTTCTAATTCTGTGTTGAACATTAAAATACCAAAGTTATGGTTTAGAAATATCTACTCAGGCACTTGAATTTTCTCAGCGGTCTCTTTGTGTTGTTTTTTGTTTTTTTTTGCATCAACATCTATTCCCAGGTAAGGGTTTACTTAAAAAAGATTCAGGGGGCGCCTGGGTGGCTCAGTCGTTAAGCATCTGCCTTTGGCTCAGGTCATGATCCCAGGGTCCTGGGATCGAGCCCCACACCGGGCTCCCTGCTTGGTGAGCTTGTTACTCCTTCTCCCTCTGCCTGTTGCTCCCTCTGCTTGTGCTCTTTCTGTCAAATAAATAAACAAAATCTTAAAAAAAAGTTAACCTTAAAAAAAAATTCAGTAAGATCATCTTATATTGAACCTGGCCAAGGTGCTCTAATTTTCCCATATGCCCATTGTGATAGAATGCCTTCACACATTCACTTTATAAAAATATGATTTTTGTCCTAGGATCTGATATTTCTTACAAGTGAGTCAACATTATATTGTTTTAACAAAGCTCTATTTTAGCTCCATTCTACTTGTTTGTAGAAAACTAATGAAAGAAAAGAGAAGCACAATCATTTTGGGCTTTAGATCTTAGCCCCCTGCTGAAGAAATTATGGATTATTTGTGATACGGTGGTCAGCTATACAGTTTATGGACCAAAGATTTAGTTTCCATTTTCCCTTTTTGTGTATACTCTGTTCAACAGATGTGAATGGGGAATGCCTTCCTCCACTTCTCTCCAGTATCCCTCAGGTTACAGAAAACAACTATTTTCACCAATAACCTTAAGATGTGATGGTGGATTAGTATTTGAAGGAGTCAAATAAAGATTTACACTAGTCTACTTTTCACATTCTTAGTCAAATGGTAGAGACTTGCAAAGGAGCCATACTACACGGAAGGGGCCAGAAGCCTAAAGGAGGCATTAGCAAGAGTGCTGGCTTGTAGTTGAGCCTGCTGCAATGGAGAGGGGTCAGCCATCCTGAAATTGCTTCATCAGGAAGTCATCTCATCCCAAGAAAGGAGTTCATATGCGAAATTTACCAAATCTATGAGGAAGATGAACAAAATTATTTGTATCTTAGGAAATAGTGCAAATAGAAGAATTTGTAAAAACAAATGGAAAATAATCTCAACCTCCCCCCTTTTAAAATGATTATATTTTTATAATTGTTTAAAATGATTATATTTATTATTCCTGAGGAGATGAAGGAGTAGGGCATAAAATAAGCAAAAGAGTCTTAAGAAATCTGATCATAATCTTTTTTTTTTTTTGATAGAGACACAGCGAGAGAGGGAAGACAAGTAGGGGGAGTGGGAAAGGGAGAAGCAGGCCTCCCTAGGAGCAGGGAGCCCGATGCGGGGCTCGATCCCAGGACCCTGAGATCATGACCTGAGCCGAAGGCAGACGCTTAATGACTGAACTACCCAGGGGCCCCGAAATCTGATCATAATCTTGAAAACAAAATTTATTGTTGAAAATACTCAATAGAAAAGCTACATCTATGAAAGGACCCAGCTGACAAACAAAACAGTGAAGGAGCAGAGTGGGTTGAAGATATCACTGAAAAATCAGAATGAAGAGAGGAAGAGTTGATGAATATGAAAAAATTAACAGACAGAGATGATTCATGGAGAAACTCAAATATTGATCTACTAGGAATGCTAAAAGGGCAGAGCAGAGAAATGAGAATAGAACCATCTGAAGAGCTTACAAGATGCGTGTAATACCATCACTGGGCCTGAACCATGGGGTTTTTTGACCAGTGTCGAGGCTCCCATACGGCAAGCACAGCCAATATATTTGCCGTGATCCTCAGCAGCCTATTTGAGATAAAAGAAAAAAGGAAGAAGAAGAAGAAGAAGAAGAGGAAGAAGAAGAAGAGGAAGAAGAAGAAGAAGAAAAGAAGAAGAAGAAAAGAAGAAGAAGAAGAAGAAGAAGAAGAAGAAGAAGAAGAAGAAGAAGAAGAAGAAGAAGAAGAAGAAGAAGAAAAAGAAAAAGTACAAACAATGGTAGTTTTGTTTTCTGCTGTAAATACCTTTGTTAGGTACAAACTGAATCATGGTGAAATAGTAACTTCTGTTTACAGTAGGGGTTTACATGTAGAACTTGAATAGAATAGTACATAGCCTAAATTCAGAATCATCAGCTACATCCTCTGGAATATAAATGGCCAAGAAAAACTATGACTTCTATGGGTTTACCAGTTTCAAAACATGTACAGTTTTGTTTTTGTTTTTTTTTAATTTTTTTATTGTTATGTTAATCACCATATATTACATCATTAGTTTTTGGTGCAGTGTTCCATGATTCATTGTTTGTTTACAGTTTTGTATTTTATGGTTGACTCTAATGGTATAGAAAGGGAATGATAAACTAGCAAAAATCTTGATCAATCCCTGATGAACTTGAAATGCTGCATTATTAGATTTGTATACAGATTATAAAACAGCTAAAATCACATTCAAACTAATTCTGGATTTTCAATATTATATAAAGTGGCACATTGAGGCCATCTGTATGATCACTAAGTTCAGGCAGTATGGAAGACTAGATAACCCTGATGTTTTAGCTCATAATTAAAATATTTTCTCTTCATAGAAGTTTCTCCCTAACAGAAGGTAGTCACTCTCAGTCTGTGTCAGGTATCAGGTTAGTGTCCTATTTACCGTTCATGCTTTCATTACCTGCTCTGCTTTAATGAGCTAGACTCTAAGCTTTTTCCCTTTTGAAGGGGCATTGCAGCAGGACAGGGCTTCTTCTCTCTCTCTCTCTCTTTATTATTTATTTATTTATTTATTTATTTATTTATTTATTATTTATTTATTTTTAATGACTGAAACAAAATGGATCTAAAACTGCAGCTTCTGGAAAAACCATTTGTTCTTGCCAGTCTGGTATCTCTCCTTGAACCTCTTGTTGGTTCCTTGGCCTCTTGTTGGGCCTTGCATTTAAGAGCAGGGTCTCTGAAGATATCCTGTTGATGACAGTTTTGTCCAAGGGATATCCACAGAGTACCTTGTGGGCATGAGGTGACTGTAGTTATAAATTTTCACAAAAGACTCAGTCTTTGACCTCTTGGTGACTTTCTCCTTGCCCATGGCAGCTGTCACTTTGCAGGGATAGTGGCTAATTCCAGCCACCAGAGCATGGCTGGAGGAATGATCTGAGATGCCATCATCAACGATCTTCACAGTGACGACTTTGCATCCAGACTAGCATCCAGTCAGGACCAGCACCACCTTTCCAGGTTTCATGAACTTGCCCATCTTGACACCAGCCACTTGAGTCTACAGCAGAGAGGAAGAAATGGCCAGAGCTTCTCTTCTTGATTCTGATATTTCTATTTTGTTCTCTTTTTGCTCTTGCTACCCTGGGGCATGAAACTGACATGCACCAAAAATCATGCTAAACCATCAATAACCCTGTGGTAACAAGCAGAGACAAATGCAAAATTATTTCTGGAGTTGGAATATTATTTAGACATAAAAAAATGAAATACTGTGGCACCTGAGTGATTCAGTCGGTTAAGCATCTGACTCTTGGTTTCAACTTAGGTCATGATCTCAGGGTCTTGAGATCAAGCCTTGCGAGATCCAGCCTCACATTGGGTTCTATGCTCAGTGTGGAGTCTGCTTCAGATTCTTTCTCCGTCTGCCCCTCCCCCTGTTCATTCTCTCTCTCAAATAAATAAATAAGTAAATAAATAAAATCTTTTTTAAAAAAAATGAAGTATTGACACATGCTACAATGTGGATAATCTTTGAAAACATGATGCTAAGTAAAAGAAACCACACAAAAAAGATCACCCAGTGTGTGTGATTCTATGTATATGAAATATCCAGAATAGGTGACAATATATAAACAGATGCAGATTGGTTGTTGACAGGGGCTATGTGTAGTGATGAGGAATGGGGAACAACTGCTGAATGGGTATGGGGGTTTGTCTTGGATGATCAAAATGTCTTGAAACTAGATAGAAGTGGTGGTTGCACAATATTGTGAGTGTACTCAATGCCACTGAGTTATTCACTTTAAAAGAGTTAATTTTACATTACGTCAATTTTGCCTCAATTAAATAAAAAAAAACTATTTCGGCGTGACACTTCCACGATGTGGGAAAATCCACACCAAAGTTTAGTTCAGAGTAGAAAACCAAAAACACTACCTGGGAGAGTCAACAGAAGTAACAGACAGAAAGATTAGAAAGAGAAGAACACAAAACCATGTAAGTAATGACATGAAACAGTATAGTAGGAAGTGAAGGAAATTATAAGGAAAGAACAAGACTCAAGAATAAGAACAATTTTTTTACATAACTACATAGAACTTTTAGAAATGAAAAAAAAATTTTAATGAATTGGACGACTGATTAAGTTAAACTGAAGGGATAATGTAATGGAACTTGGAGCTGGGGATAATAAAAAGATTAACAATATGTAAAACATTTAAAAACTCGGAAGATAGAATAAGAATATCCAGAACATGTCTATTAAGAAGTCTAGGAGAAAACAAAATAAAAAAAAGAGAGGCAATATTTGAGAAATCAATGACCAATAATTTTCTATAATTCTCATTACCTAATAAAATATGTTATTACAATTACTTTTAAGAAAAATTTATCAATATGTAATAAAATTGAAGAATGTGTATATACTTGCATTCCTACTTGTACTTTTCTGTTGGGCAGAAGTTCTTAGATTAACCACCTGTGCAGTGATGTACCTTGCAGCCTTATTTGTAATAGGGAAAAGATAAAACCTTATTAACTGAATCATTCCCAGGACGTCTTTGACTCTGCTTTTATACATTAGGAAATCTGCATTTAGTCACTAGAGACTATATACTACTCAAGAATTAAAACATTTGGCTAATTAAATTTTATCTGAGGAAAAAGTCCCGTAACTGAGTTTAAAATAAAATACCTAAGGTAATAAATAGAGACATAGTTTATTAATTTATAAAGGTCTGCTGAAACAATGTGCTCAAAATAAGGCTAATATGTACTATTCAGAAGAGTGTCCCATTCAGATACTGATTCAAAATCAGTTATGTAGTTATATTATGCACAATTCTAATGGGTTTGATTTTCTGATCAGTTCACAAACTGTAAATAGTAGATGAGAAGCGAGGGATGAAAATATGCCTAGAGAGGAACATGAGACTGAGCAGCAAGGGATGACAACTGTAAGGAAAAAACAAGCAATAAAAAACATTTATTTAACACAAAAAGCTTGTCACTTTGAGTCCCTTTATTTGGAGGTGTACAGCCCCATGTATATATATTCTTCTTGAAGTCTTCATTATCATGGTATGGTTTTAAAACCCATGTTCAAAGTGGATCATTAGCACAACTTTCATTTTTTTCCATAGACCCTCTTTAAGACGTAGGTTGAGAAGAATGGGATTGAGTGGGCAGACAATAAACACATGACTGAAGAAAGATAAGGGGGGGAAGTTCTTAGTGGACGGAGAGTGTGACCTCAGAGCGTGCTGCTGGGTAGGATAACTTCAGGAGCCATATACCCTAAATGGGTTGTGATTCTCCCAGAGTAACAGGTACAGGGCAGGGGTGAGATAAAGGAAATTAGCTGTCTGTTCAGCTTTCAAGAAATAAGAAATGACACGGAGGGCAGTGGTGCTGGGAGCCTCGCGGGCGCGGCTTGGTTACTCGCAGTCGGGCGGCCGACGCTGCACAGCGCTGAGCACACATCGCGCCTTAGCAGCAGCAGCTGCAGCAGGAGCAGAGGCACCCCCGCCCTCACAGCCCCTGCGCTCGTGCCACCACCCTCGCTCCCTCTGCTCTTCTTCCCTTTGCTCGCACCAGGGCTGATCAGGGGACTGAAGAACAGATAGCTGAGTTCAAGGAAGCTTTCTCCCTATTTGATGGCGGTGGAACCATCACAACAAAGGAACTTGGAACTGTCATGAGGTCACTGGGTCAGAACCCAACAGAAGCCGAGTTGCAGGATATGATCAACGAAGTGGATGCTGATGGAAATGGCACCATTGACTTCCCAGAAGTTTTGACTATGATGTTAGAAAAATGAAAGATACAGACCGTGAAGAAGAAATTCGCGAGGCATTCCGAGTCTTTGACAAGGATGGCAACGGTTACATCAGCGCGGCGGAGCTACGTCATGTCATGACCAACTTAGGAGAAAAACTAACAGATGAAGAAATAGATGAAATGATCAGAGAAGCAGATATTGATGGAGATGGGCAAGTCACCTATGAAGAATTCGTACAGATGATGACTGCAAAACGGAGGCCTACTTTCAACTCCTTTTCCCCTTCTAGAAGAATCAAAATGAATCTTTTACTTACCTCTTGCAAAAAAAAAAAAAAAAAGTTCATTTACTCATTCTGTTTCTATATAGCAAAACTGAATGTCAAAAGTATCTTCTGTCCACACACACAAAATCTGCTTCTATTGGTTGGTGGTCCTGTCCCCTAAAGATCAAGCTACACATCAGTTTTATGATATAAATACTTGTACTATCTTAATGACAATGAAGCACCTAAAGGACTCCTTGCAGTTCCATTTGCTCATGATTAATACACTGTTTGGGTTGGTCAGTTTTTCATGCATGCAGCTTGACAATTGAGCACAGTCAGGCATTTGTATTAAAAACAAAAAATGGAAAAAACAAATTTAAAACTTCTTCAAATGGGTTCTAGTTCAATTTGTTAGTATAAATTGTCATAGCTGGTTTACTGAAAACAAAACATTTAAAATTGGTTTACCTCAGGGTGCTGTGCAGAGAAACGGGTGAAGGATAAACTGTCTAGACGTTGCCCCACTTAGCAGGACGGCCCTCTCGTACTTCCGGGCACCCCCACCCATGGTGACCATGACACTCATCCCGGTGGCATGCCGTGTGTGTTGGTTTACCGTAGTCCCATGTTGTCCTAGAGCGAAATGGGGGTCAGGCTGTCACCATTCACACAAATTTTTTTTTTTTAAAACAAGAAACCTTTACCAAGGGAGCATCTTTGGACTCCCTGTTTTTAAAACCTCCTGAACCATGACTTGGAGCCAGCAGAGTAGGTTGTGGCTGTGGACTTCAGCACAAGCATCAACATTGCCAATCAAGAAATTACAATTTACGTACATTCCCAGTTGTAAATGCTAGTCTTTTTTTTTAATTCCAATAAAAAAAGACCATTAACTTAAAAAAAAAGACATAAGAAATGACATGGAAATAAGAAATGATGTATTTTTTTAAATGGTGTATCCTATGCACTGTGAACCTCTCCTTTAATGAAGCTCCCTATAAATCTTCAGTAACACATGTGTTCTGCTAATGCTTTGGAATGAAGGATTTGTTAGGGTGACGAGCCCTGCCCAACATGTGGTGAAAGTAAAAATTGCCTGCAGGTACAGCTAAAAGCCAAGTTCTGATTAATGCTTTGTCATGGAATTGAGGACATACAGATAGAAGCCCCAGTGTGAAGAGCAGGTCATAGTTCATTTGGGAAACAACGAAAAATCTCCTAAACTTGAAAAAAAAAAAGAAAGCAAAATTAAATTATCAGCATTTCCGAAATATATTTGAGCAATTTTCTGACAGTTTCTGAAAGAGAAAATCCTTTACTATCTCTGCTAATTCACCCCATGATGCCTACGAGATAATATTTTATTACAACCCTATCTAATAGATCCATGGAGATACAAAGCCTTTGGCATATATTGGATTTTCTGGAAATGTAAAGGAACAAAGATAGTTCTATGGAAGGAGCTATGGGGCAGGAAGAGAGGAATACACGGGGTCAGGTTATTTGGAAAAGGAGATTATTTGGAAGCTACCTGACTTCTTTCTCCCTGAAAAACCACTTCTATACTCACTTTCTCAGATTTTCTTTCATTGTTATACAACAACAGCTACTTAAATCTGGCCTAGCAATGAGGGAGGTGACCCAAACATAGCTTCCACTACTCAGAAAACCCTCCTCCATTCCCTGCACACTTTCAACTCATCTCTAATTATGCTTTCTGGCTAATACTTAATTTCATCTCAGGCTTTACCTCCTCAAAGTGGACTCATACTTACCCTCCAGTGTAGGCGCTGTGCGTAGAGGGACCTGTCATGTTTCCCAGGAACAAAAGATGGAGCAACCAGTAGTTGCTCAATGAATGACTCAAAACACCCTTCTGACAATGGGTTATTACTTGTGTTTTGTTATGTCACACAAAGGAATAACATAAAAATATAATTGCAGAGAAAATTCCTTTTCTAGTTAGCTAACTAAAAACTATGGACACTCCCAGACATTATTCAAGTCCTCACCTATTTGTTTGGATCCTGGGTCATGACCACAGCAGTATATCTTTCTTTACAGATTATTCTGCTCTCCAGCCAGGAGTCATTTTTCTGTGAGAACCATTAGCATGTTTCTCAGTTAAGGTTTTCTCTCTGATGAACAGAGTAGAGATCTAGAGGCCTGCGGTGCAAAATGTAAATAAGATAATGAGAAGATTGTCAGCATGGTGTGCCTTGGGAAAGCTCGTGATGAAGAACATTCTGTGGTTTAATACTGCCGTTCAGCGCTATTCCTTCAGGGCTCTCCTTTCTGGATCCTAGAATCCACGTGGAAACCTCGATGCTCCAGTCCTGCCTCCGTCGTCTGCGACCAGGAATAAAACAATGGTTTTAAGCTAACTGATTTAACTCCTAAATAAGTTAACATAAACCAGGGTCTAGAAAAGCGAAGGATCCTTTGGGGTTAAACTGCTTTAATCACGATTGCATTGTACTGATTACAATTCCCAGCTGTGCTGGTGCATAGCTCTTCAAAAGAATGTCTACAGTCTCCTCTTCACTTCTCTTCTGTTCTCTCTTGAACCCATTCGGGAAGTCTGTTTGCTTTTTTCTTACCTCTTCACCCAAACTGGCCCTGTCCAGGTCACCGGTGGCTTCCAGAGCCGGCATCTCCCTCCCCGGCCTCTAGTCTTCTCGGTGGTCTCGCCAGGCCAGCCCCCTGCTACTTCTGGGGGGCGGTCGGGAGGGCGTGGCACCGGGGCCCCAGCTCCGGGCAGGGAAAATAGCTGAAGGAGAGCAGGGGCCTCGCAGCAACGCCCCCCGCCGCCCCCGCGCCGAGAGCTCCGGGGACCCGGCCGGGAGAGAGCTCGGAGCCGCTGTCACTTCCTCCCCTCCTCCAGGCCCGGCTGCAGAACGCCACCGCAAGCATGCGGGACGCGCGGGAGGACAGGCCAGCGTCGCGCGCCGCACTGCGGGGACACGCGAGCACAGAAAGTCCTCGCGCAGCCCGTCCGCCCCCACCCCCACCCCCGTCCCCTGCTCCCTGCCGCCGTTGCAGAGAGAAAAGTGACTAGAGCCGCTTCGCCACTTCCTCTCGCTGAGACCGAAGATGTTTCTTCCGCTGGTGCTGATGATTCTTCAGAACCGGCTAGTTTCATCATGGAACAGAACGAAAACACGATAGAACACTGATTTTTTTTTTCTCCTTCCTTCCTTCCTTCCTTCCTTCCTTCCTTCCTTCCTTCCTTCCTTCCTTCCTTCCTTCCTTCCTTCCTTCCTTCCTTCCTTCTTTCCTTCCTTCCTTCCTTCCTTCCTTCCTTCCTTCCTTCCTTCCTTCCTTCCTTCCTTCCTTTCTTCCTTCTTCCTTCTTCCTTCTTCCTTCTTCCTTCTTCCTTCTTCCTTCTTCCTTCTTCCTTCCTTCCTTCTTCTCTCTCTTTCTTTTTTTCTTTCTTCTTTCACCGGGAATGTTATCAAATCTCCCGCTAGTCCTGGTAGTAAGTATAGTGGACTTGTTGGTATTTCTGTATGCGCAATAACATTTAATTTTTCCAGTTACGCAGTCGACATGTTGTTGGCAGTTGTAAAGAATCTCATTATCTCTAAGGCAAAATACTCTAGCTAGAATGTTGTACGTGGCGAAGGTAATTTTAAAGCAAACAATTTTGGATTAAAAAATAAGCCTACATCTATAATAGGAGAAAACAGCCAGAGGAATGATAAATTATAAGAAAACCCAGAAGTCCTGCATCTGGGTGGGGGGTGGTGGTGGTGGTGGGGAGGTGCTACCTCAGGGCAGAAGGGAGCACCTTTTGTAATTCTTCAATTCAGAGGAGATACTTTCATGAAAAGTACCCCTACCCCCTCCATCCCTAACCCGGGGTGCTTTTTTCCTGTGTGTAAAGGATTCCACAAGGCTAGCAGTGGTTCTCTCAGCTCCTCAGAGTTCACAGAGATTAATCTTGCGGTTAAATTCTCTCCAGTCACATCTGACAAGACAGCTTCAAACCATGGGCTCCATGGGGCTTCCCTGAGGGAGGTGCATCAACAGCAGCACCTCAAAACCTACGGGGAGGTGAGGGACTGTGGAACCTCAACCTCTTTGGACTGGGAGGGTTCCTCTCACTTTGCGCAGAAGGTGAGTGGCTTTGCCAAGAGCTCCAGCATCTAGGCCCCAGATGGTAGTGGTTTGGGATTAGGTGAGCGTGGGAGCCAGGCTGCGTGTGGGAAGCTTTGACTTTCTGCTTATTTCCTCTGTGACTCTGGGCAAATTACTCAACTTCTTTGTAATTCAATTTTACTTTCTAGAGGCATCCTGGCTGAAGTCATAAACAATGCATATTTGTAAAAAAAGGTAAGAATCTCCCTGGAATCAGATTTGGCAAGGGGAACCTTGTAAATGCTGATTTTCTCTGTAAAAGAGATAGAGCTTGGAATAATTGTGATTTGAGCACTGAGGGAAAATATGACCTGGCATATGACCTAGCTAGTAAAGATTGAGATATTTGGGGTAATAAAAATAATAAGATGCTCAATTTTACTTTAAGTTATCAATTTCATTTTAGTCAAAGTACATTTATTGAAGTAAAAGGGTCACTTTTTAATAACATATGCAATAATTAATAGAGCAATATTGTATGATAAGAAGAATGCTGGAGGCAGACTCAGTTACACTGTGTACTAGCTTCTTTTTATCACAGTTATCTGGGTGACCAGTTCACACCTTCAGATTTTTTTTCTTTTCTTTTTCAAGAACGAACTATTAGTTTAGATCAATGGCTCCATATTATGTTGTGTGTCACAATAATCTGGAGAGTTTTTTGTTTGAAATATATATCCCAGGGGCGCCTGGGTGGCTCAGTTGGTTAAGTGTCAGGCTCTTGATTTTGGCTCAGGTCATGATCTCAGGGTGGTGAGATCGAGCCTGGAGCTGGGCTCCTCACTGAGTGTGGAGCCTGCTTGGGATTCTCTCACTCTCCCTCTCTTCTGACCACTCCACCCCCAACTCTCAAGTGCTCTCTGTCTCACTTTCTCTCAAAAAAAAAAAAAAATTATCTATCATCTATCTATCTATCTATCTATCATCTATCATCATCTATCTTCCCATGTACTGTCCCGAGTCTGTTGGATTAGAATCTTCTGGGTTGGGGACCAGTAATCTGCACTTTTTAAAAGCTACAATGACAAATTTGGAGCAATGCTTATATCTATGGTTGATTTCAGTTACAAAGTTACAAATGTAGTCCATTTCATTATCTCTTCCCCCACTCAAATTCTATGATTTCATTAGTTACAAAAATACTTTTTACAACACTGTAATTATTTCTACATTGTTTCAATCTATATTGCCATCTCAGGGTCAACAATTCAAATTTTTACATTAACAGATTATTACCAGAGGAGTTATGAGACACAAGCCTAAAAACATGTTTTAGTTCTATTAGTTTAGGATTTATTTTCAATTGTCTTAAGCTTTCACCAACACAAAAAGAACAAAGGAAATTTTTACAATATATGATGAGTTGCTGTGACTAAATCCTGTATAGCTTGTGACTAAGCTCTGCTTTTTCTGACGATCAGGTAGAAATAACAGGTTACGTGTGAACAGGAGATGTTATCTTTCCTTTTCACGGAAATTGTACTTGATTCTCTGACTAGTGTTTCCTTTCTCTAATACTCCGGAAATCAACTCTTTCATTCTGAATTCATATTATTTCAAAAATGACCATGTCGTTATTTTTCATAAGATTATTCAGAATATGTAGTAATGAATAGAGAAAACAACTGAGAATATTTGCCCTTGTTTGCTCAGAAAAAAACGTAAATTAATAGTTTAAGTGCTCATTTCTTACTTGAGACTTATAGACCTTTTTTTTTCTTCAAAGTATAAGACATTGATGAAATGTGTCAAAATGTATCAAGAATCTGAATGGACATTTTAAGTAAAAAAAAGTGCACATATTTCTGTCTCATCCTTTGTATTTCCTTAGTATAGACCGGTAATTAAAAGCTGTCATTCTTTCTATTTGTGTGATGTGAGTTAAGATTCATCATGGAAAATAGGTAGCAATATTTTTTAAAAGATTTTCTTTATTTGAGAGAGACAGACTGAGAGCATGAGCAGGGGGAGGGGCAGAAGGAGAAGAGAAGCAGACTCCCCACTGAGCAGGGAGCCCGATGCGGGGCTCGATCCCAGGACCCTGGGATCATGACCTGAGCCAGAGGCAGACACTTAACCGACTGAGCGACCCAGGTGCACTGCCCCCCACCCATAGCAAATATTTTTAATAATTTTATAAGACAAAAGGCATTTCACTATTTTAACTGCCTTATTTATAAGGAATAAAACAATTTTAAGACATAAACAGGTATCAAACACGCTCATATCTGATTAAAATTTTTAAAAATAAAATAAAATAAATGCATGGAACATAATCTCAATGTTGAAACCGTAGTATAATGAGTTTTTCAGGTCTCAAATTCTAGATAAACCATCATAGAGAGGAGCAATTGGGACTTCTGTGGGTATTCTGACATCTAATACAAATTCAGTGATCATCTCAGTAAATTTACGTTGGCTTACCACATCTTTAATTGATCTGGGCCCCTATCCTATTACTTCTACATAAGCCACCAGTAACAAATTTTGATTTTTGATTCAGAACTAAAACGGTTCTCTAAAGACTTAGGTCGTATATCCTTACATTCTGTAAGTTGTTTTTTTTTTAGTCTCAAGAGCAGCGGATTATTCCCTCCTACCTTTGTTTTTCCTCCTCTGTGCAGTTGATTTTCCTCCTCACAAATATAGATGTGTATCTTTCCCACACTTCTGTGACCTCAAAAAGCATTTATTAGGAGCTTTACTTTGATAGTTATTTCTTTTACGATCTTCTAGATTTGTTCACAATGCTGATGCTTTCTGATTTTTAAATTGTAATTCAGATCCCACTTCCACTTAAGTTGGAACAAGAGGAAACCCTCCGATCTAAAAAAAAAAGAAGAATTTATAACGCTATTTTTGATAGTAAGCATGGTTGACACACACTTGTTTCATATATTTAAGAGTTTTGAAATTTTTTTTGAACATCACAACTTGTTAATGGTGATGTTGTGTTTATAAGTTATTTCTTAAAATAGCTGTAAGATTTGGGAATATTTCAAGTGTTCTTATTCAAGGATGAATCTTAAAAACTCTTGGACCTCACGACCTTCATTTTCCAACATGTCACTGATGTCCTCATCACAGTGGTGTAGTATATTTTTATGTTATCCTACAGGAAGGAAATTCCCTTTTGTCTAAGCATGGATGAGAATCAGTCTTGCATTTACAGTTTTACTTGTGTGATACTTGGAAGAATTTTCCATAGACCAGACTATGTCTTTGTACATTTCAAATTTTTCCCCCTATCCCCCCTTTCCTACTTGCTTCTGGTTCTGGGTTCCATAGTATCCAGTCTTATCATGATATGACTTCTGGTCTTGCACCTTTATGTTATGATACAAGGTAAGTCTGTACCATGGCAGTTAAGAATATTCCTGGAAGCCATACTTATGCCCGGAAGGCTAGAAAGAATATTTTTATACCTAAACATATAAGAGAAAACTACATATATTCATGCCACTTAACTAAGTTGAAAATGCCACCTCAACTTTCCCTTCAGAAGATTAAAAAAAAAAATGTTGGCCACCCCTCCAATGACATCGACACACGTGGAAGGAAATGTGATGTGATGGAAAGCAGATCAGAACAGAAAGAGACAGCATTGATTAGTTATATCTTAGGTTTACAAATTTGCAAAAACATACAGCTATGAAGACACACTGCTTCGGTTCATCCAAAAATGCCTTAGAAGGGACCCAGGCCAGAAAGGAGTTTGAAGCTTCAGCTTCACCAGCTTCGAAGAAGATCCACCTCTGGACACATTCCTGTGCTTTTCAGAGAGTAAGTGCTGAATGAATGAATGACTTTTTCTCTTAATGTGGAAGCCTAAGATGGAAGCTGAGATGACAGATCACTCCAAGGAAGTGGAAGACCTACAGGGGCTCTCTCTTTCATTTGTGCCCCATGTTGCCAGGTCCAGTTCAGAGCAATGCCCAGACTTGAGTGCACTATTCCAGGAGTGATCTAATTCATGCAAGGCAGGCAGAGTAGAAACATGGCCTTTCTCATTCCAGACCATTTACCTCTGTTAAACCAAACTGAAGCTGCTTTGTTGTGTTTTTTCCTCTCCTCTTTGGCAACCTTGTTATGACATTGATGCATACTGAGTTTGTAGTGCATGAAAAGCTTTTAATTTTTCACACTTGCTAAACCAGTTCTCTCTCAGGCTGTAACCAGGCAATTTAAGGTGCATAGATACTTAATTTTGTATGTCAATTTGACTGGGCTAAGGGATGCCCCATAATTGTGTATTTCTGCGGGAGTCTGCAAAGATGTTTCTGGAAGAGGTTAACATTCATTCTTTTATTTATTTTTAAATTTTATTTATTTATTTGAGAGAGAGAGTGAGAGCAATCACAGAGGGAGAGGGAGAAGCAGACTACCTGCTGAGCAGGGAGCCTGATGCGGATCTCTATCCCAGGACCCTGAAATCATGACCTGAGCTGAAAGCAGATGCTCAACCAACTGAGCCACCCAGGCACACCAAGGTTAGCATTTGAATCAGTAGACTGAGTAAAGAAGATCACCCTCATCACTACAGGTGGACATCATTCAATCTGTTGAAGATCTGAATAGAGCAAAAGGCAGAGGAAGGGTGAATTTGCTCTTTGCTTGAGCTGGGGCATCCATCTTGTCCTGCCTTTAGACATCGGCATTCCTGTCTCTCAGGCCTTTGGACTCAGACTGAATTACACCACCAGCTTTCCTGGTTTTCCAGTTTGCAGACAGCAGATTGCAAGACTTCTCAGCCTCTGTAAATGAATGAGTCTTACTATAATAAACAAACAAGAAACAAACTTCTATTGGTTCTGTTTGTCTCATTTGAAACAACTAAAAAAACAAACAGTCTTTGTAAAAATGGCTTTTAGGAACACTGCACATCAGCAGAGGGTGATAGTCATCTCTGAGAAATGGGAAAACAAATGAAGTTTGCTCTGTGATTGCTCTAGCTTACTGACTTGAGGATGTTTCCAGACTGCAGGGCAGTGAGACTCCAGACAGAGCCCATCCTGGCAGCCTCCCTGAGTTGAAAAGGAGCCTAGGGACCAGAGAAACAAAGGCTGCTGGAATTTGCAGGAGAAGAAAGAAGAATGCTGCTATTAAGTTTTTAATATCCACATTCGTAAGTAGTATCCTAAGCACATCTTTTCGTGTGCTCATTAGCTACTGATATAACTTCTTAGATGAAATGTCTATTCCTGTATTTTGAGTATATTTAACTTAGGCTCTTTATTTTCTTATCATTGAACTGTAAGTATTCTTTATACATTCTGAATAAAAGTCCTTTATCAAATAGATAATTTACAAATATTTCCCCTAATCTATGATTTGCATTAACTGACATTTATGGAACATTCCACCTGCAGTATACATATGCTTTTCAAGTGCACACAGAATGCTTAACAGGATAGACTATATTCTGGACCATAAAACAGGACAAACCTTAATAGATGTAGAATTATTCAAGTTAAATAAAACTTGCTGTTAGACCAAAATGGAAATAAATTAGAAATCAACAATGGAAAGATATCTAGGAAATTCTCAAATATTTGTAAACTAAATAATGCATTTATAAATAATCTGTGGATCAAATAAGAAATTACAAAAAAACTATTTGTAAATGGACACAAACATAAAAATTTGTAAAATGCTAGTAAAGCAGTACTTATTCAAAAATTTACGACTATAAATAAAAAAGAAGAAAGATCTTAAATGAAGGATTATAGTTTTTATCTTACAAAATTGGAAAAAAAAAAGCAAGTGAAATCCAATGTAAGCAGAAGAAAGGAAACAGTTAAGATAAAATTGAAAAATCAATGAAATAGAACACAAAAAAACTACAGTAGGTGAAGAAAAAGGGATAAAAGTTACCCCAAATGGAAAGGCACAATTGTAGGCGATTTGTAGAGAATACTAGAGAAAATAGAAAAAGTTTGCTACAATCAACAAATGAGTTTACAAGGTGTAGGATATAAGATCAATATACAATAATAATGAACTTCAATCTATAATTCACATCATATACAAATATTAACCTGAGGATAAAGTTAATTATTTCTAAATTAATCTATAATGGGTCATAGATCTAATATAAAGCCTTAAACTATAATAGCTCTAGAAGAAAGCAGAGGAGAAATCTTTTGAGCTTGAGATAAGTAAAGATTTTTTTAAGATATACTCCAAATGCAGGATACATAAAAGAAAAAATATATATAAATTGCACTTCATCAAAATTAAGAACAGGTCTTTGAAAGATGCTCTTAAAGAAATGAAAAGACAGGCCACTGACTAGGAAAAACATTTTTGCAAATCACATGTCTCATAAAGGACTTGAAGAAAAAATATATTTTATATCTGTTATACATAAATATGTATTTATATTTATTATATATATATCATTCAAAACTCAGTGATAATAAAAGAAGCAATTAAAAAAAGATTTGAATGGACACTTCACAGAAAAAGATATATGGATGGTAAATAAGCACATGAAAAGATGCTTATCATCATTGGTCATTAAGAAAATGAAAATTAGAGACCAGACACCTGTGTTATAATGTATAAAATCAAAAAGTTTGATCACACTAAGTGCTGGCAAGTGATGCAGCTTTTGGAACTCATATGATGTTGGTGGGGGAACAGAAAATGGCACAACATCCTTGGAAAACAGTCTGGCTATTTCTTAAAAAGACAAACATTGTGTTAAGTGACAAAGGCTACATATTATATGACATTATGTAATAAATCAGAATAAACCAATCTGTAGAGATAGCAGATTAGTGGTTGACATTAGCGGTATGACATTATGTAATACATCTAGAATAAACCAATCTGTAGAGATAGCAGATTAGTGGTTTTCTGAGGTGGAGAGGGGTGTGAGTGACTGCTCATGGCAACAAGGTTTTATGTTTGGTTGCACAACCCTGTCGGTATGCTAGAAAACATTGAACCATACATTTTAAGCTGATGAACTTTATGGTATATGTAAATCTTATCTCAATAAAGTTATTTTTAAAAGGTAATATACACGTTTCATATGACTGAACCATTCCACTCTTAGGTTTTTATTCAGGAATAATGAAAGCATATGTTCATACAGAGACTTGTATACAAATGTTCATAGCAACTTTATTTCTAACAGCCAAAACTGGAAATAAGCCAAATGTCCAACAACCAGTGAATTGGTTCGAGAAATTGTGGTACATTTAGAAAAGAGAATACTATCCAGTGATAAAATAACAATGACATCTGACATATAAAATACAACCAATGCGTTTTAAAATAATTGTAGTGAATGAACCAAGTCTGTGAAAAAGAGTGCATATCTTATAATTCAATTTACATAAAATTCCAGAAAATTCAGACCTAACTACAGTGACAAAAGACATAGCCTAGTGACTGAGGTGGGGCAGAGAGATTTGGGATGATCACAAAGGAGCAGAAGTAAACTGAAGATAATGGATATGTTCATTATTTTAATTGTGGTCATGGTGTCAGGTGCATATGTATATCAAATTTATCAATCTGTATTCTTTAAACATGTGTATTTTATTTTATGTCAATTATACCTCAATAGATCTGGTAAAAAATTTTAAGCATAAGGGAAAATACAATTAATCAACTAACATAGAAAAAAGTTGTGTTTCTGTCACCAGATGAGCCCCAAAGAGCTCCACAGAGAACTTTTGTAAAAGCTGGGTGTTTTTCTAGTATCTCCCCTGTAGGTGTTCCCACCCAGATAAACCTGATGTCAGACCACAAGAAACTGGATTGAACCAGACAGACCCAAGATGACAAAGTGGGCCAAAGTTCATAATATTCCTTCATTGTATTACATTAACATACTAAAATCTCCTCCCCAAGGGTGTTGTGCCACGAAATAAGGAAGAAAAAGGAATGTGACCTACCTTCCTGGAAGTCATCTCCTCCTCCTGCAATCTGGCCGACATGAAGCACCGCTGGTTTGCCCCCCAGCCATATCATCTATGCCCCTCTACCTCTCAGGAGAAGGGGTCTTTAGAGCATAAGTTCCCCTTCTACATTCTCTGGCCATTGAATAAATTACCTTGTGCCATCAAATAATGTTTGTTATTTGACTATTTGGTGAATGGTATTGAGTAGGGAAGGAATCTACCAGTTCCATAACATTTCATGCAGTTTTGTGGCTATTTTTCTTTCATTTTTGCTATGATGTACACAAGTTTCACATTTGATTATCAATAAACCTATCCATTTCTTCTTTATGATTCCTGCCTTTTCTAGACAATTATAGAAAATCATTCTTTATATAACCTATTTCTCCCTCTTGAATCTTTTGGTCTGGCCTCCATATGATGAAATTTTTCTGTTGTCAAAAGACCACTTTGCTCTCTTTGTCTTGGAGACCCTGAAGTTCCTAATGCTCATTTTTATTATTTTACCTATCAAAATGTTTCCTTAATAATAAGTAATTAGGAGGCTATTGCTCTTGGTTGAATCAAATGCACAGTAAGTGATTGAAAAGATGATTATTCACACATTAGTAGTCACTGGTAAAATTTCTTATAGGATAAAGAGAAACGAAAGACTTTTAGGTGGTACAGAATAGATGTCTTTGGGAAAATGTGTGTGTGTTTGTCTGCTTGTTTTGAGAAATGATATAGTCATATGTTTTAAGAGTTGAGACTCTGCGCCAGACTGTAGAGATCCACATTCTAGTTCCAACCCCACATCAAGTAACTTGTTCTCGCTGCCACTTAGTTTCCTTATCAATAAACTGGAAAGAAGAGTCCTCATAGAGTGGTTTGAACGGTTAAATGAAATAATATGTGTCACTGAATGCCATAAATACTCAAAACAATTTAGAAATAACATCTACTATTTAAATAATCATAAAATATCTGTTTCTATTATTTCAAAATAAGTGAATACCTACCTCATTTTTTCATTTTCTGCCTCCAATCTTAAGTGTGTTCATGTAAATGAACTGCACTTTGCACCAACTGGGCTTCATCAACCCCATTCGTGTATTTGTTTATTTAACACAGACATATTTTTACAGCTACATGCCTCAAGCATTCTACTAGGTGATGTAAATCCAAAGATAGAAAAGCAATGATCTCTGCTACTTACACAGGTAACTCCAATATTCATATGGTAAGTACAAGAATACAAAAAATTCTTAGTCACTGAATAATCTTAAGGTCAATCTTAGCTTTTTACTTTGCTTTTTAAATTGCTCTAAGTTCTATTGCCATAATATTGTTATCATTTCCTTTCTTCTGTCATTATCATTTTCCTCCTCCCCCTCCTCCTCCTCCTCCTCCTCCTTCTTCTTCTTCTCCTTCTTCTTCTTTTCTTCTTTTCTTCACCATATTTGCCTTCTATATTCCCCCACTCTCCTCCAGCCTTTTGGAGAATGGTCTCTTCTAGTAAAGATACTGCTGAAAGAACTTCTCCTTTAGTTCCAAATCTTCTCCTTTTAATAGCAATTCTCCTGATAATATACCTGGCTCCCAATTAGTCAGTTTGCTGTTTCATATCCACTTAGATATATGCTGGTCTAATTTGTTATTTTTTTTCTGTGAAATTTCAAATAAATCACAAAAGCATAGAACATATATGATGAAGTTTTTGGTAAACCACAGTCTTCAAAATATGCCCAAGAAATGCCAGAACTACGGCAGAGAGGAAATAAGTGGCCAGCAAAGGAAGAGACTGTGGTTGTCCTTCCACAGATGCTTTTCTTTGATATAGAAAAACAATTTATAGGTCTGCACACAACTCTTGGCAGATTGAACCAAATGTGTCTAGAATTCAAACACAGGATCATCCTTGTTCTATTCACCAACAGTATAAATTTAAAATCTTTATCTCTACCTATTTTCTCCACTTGTTACAGTGGAAATAATATCTTTGCTCCCATAAAAAGCAAACCCAGCCACTTGTACTCTGGAACCCATTTGCTCTTGACTTCTCAAAACACTATTGAGTTATTCCTTTTCCACCCTTTCTGGCAATACCAATTTTTTCCTTTTCACTGATTCATTTCTATTACCAAAAAATGCTCTAGGACTCACTATATTTTTAAAACAACTCTCATGACCAGACATATTCCTCTAGCTACTATCCCATTATTCCTCTCAGAGTATACTTGTCAATAGATTTGGCTAAGTATACACTCTCAAATGCCTCACCTTCTGTTCTCTTTTCAATATATTCCATTCTCTTCTCTTCACAAAATAAGGTCTGATTAATGTCACTAAGGATTCCACATTGCCAAATTCAATGGCCATTTTGCTATCCTTGTGTTTCTTGAACTTTGAGCAGCATTTAACACAGTTGACTGACCCCCTCTGACTTAAAAAATTTCTTTTGTGGATTTCTGAACTTGTCTTTGTATTTCTTCTGCCATCTTTAGCTTCCCCTTCTCAGTCTTACCTACTGGCTTCCATCCTTCTGTTTTAGCTGCAACTGTCAAAGTTCTTCAAGGGACAGGACTCAGCCCCAGGCAAGCACTTTCTAGAGCTAATTCTGCTTCATGTACAGTTCTTTTTCCTGAGTTCCTGGTACAAATATCTGCCTGCCTATTTGACATTTCCCTTTGGATATCTAATAGGCATCTCAAACTTATGTCCAGAATCAGATCATTCTTTCTCCAATTATGTCTCAATCCTTTATTCCCAAGTCTTCTTTATTTCAGTGAAGTACAAGGGATTTAAATTTTAGGACAGTGAATTTATTCTGTATGCTATTATAATGGTGGATTCATGACATTATGTTTTAGTTAAAACCCACTGAACTTTATGGCAGAAAGAGTGAACCTTAATGTATGCAAATTAAAAAAATAATTTTGGAGGCTATGAACTCATGGAACCAACTGAAAGAGTTCCTGTGGCCAAAGCTGGAACAATGTGAGCAACAAAATAGATAAAGTAGTATTGGATTGTTATGGAAAATATCAAATAAATATGATTGAGTTTTATTGATATAAATGATTGATAAAGAAGTAAATGGGAGATTAGACAAAAATTACCTGCAGAAGATTTCTAAATAATTCATGTAGATACTCTGTTGTGAAAGAGAAGGGTTATAACTCTCCACTTCTTAAGTGTGGGCTGCACATATTAACTTCCTTTCAAAGGGTACAGTATGGAAATGGAGAAAAGAGAGTAACATTTATACTCTTTATAAGTTGTGATAAGAATGGCAATTCATCTCTGTGATCTTCCTCCAAAAACCTTTAACCCAAGGGTAATGATGAGCAAAACATCAGACTACCCCAATTTGAGAATATTCTACAAAATAGCTGACCCACTTTTCTCAAAACTGTAAAAAAACAAAAAACAAAACCAAACATCAAAAACAAGGAAAGAGTGAGAAACTGTCAGCCAAGATTATCCTAAGAAGATGTGAAGAATAAAGGAACTGTGGTATCCTGAATGTGGTCCTTGAATAGAAAAATGTATTAAGTAAAAACTAAGAAAAGGTTTTAGTTGAAAAATGAATTAAGTATAGAATTTAATTAATAATAATGCATGAATATTGATTCATTAATTTTGACTTACCATACTAGTGTAACATAGTAGTGATAGGGGAAATTGGGTATGATGTATATGGGAACTTTCTGTACTACTTTCACAATTTTTCTGCCAGTCTAAAACTATCCTAAAAGGAACAGTTTACTTAAAAAAAATGAAGTTCAACTCACTCTTAAATCACATCCTTTGTGGTTTTCAGCTATTGGGTTTATTTCAATGCCACAGTTTGTAGAGGCTGACTCTGCTTTTGATCAGGTAATGTCTCTCTTTCCATCTCATTCAAATATGGATTATTCTATTTACAGGATGTTTGGACAGAGGCAAAACACAGAGAGATCAATGATGCAGAAGCCAAAAAAGCATCCCTATCATTGCCAACACAAGTGGGCATGCAAAGGTAAGAACCTATAACCCTCCATTAGCCCACAGATTGTAATACAGTTAGAATTTTCTGTGTGTCTTTTAATCCTAATCTTTTAATGAGGACTTTTAAGAATTTGAACTAGAATCTGTTAATCAGAAAATGTTTTATCTTACTTTTAAATAATATGTTTATGTAGATCTTATTAATGGAATGTAATGGATCAGATTTTATTTGACCCGGGTTGAAGATTATGAGTGTTATAATGCTATTTTATTAAAGCAAGGTATGTAATTATAAAGGTTAGCATCTGAGATTTGTTTCATGAATTGATATAAATATAAAATTCTTATTTCAAACAACATTTGAGAAGATGGCTACAAAACTCAGTCTTGCTTATATTTCTCTTTTTGACATTCATTTTTATTATTGTTCAATTATTCTGGTATTAGTTATATTTTGCCTTCCCAGGCTTTAGTCCCACTGAATAATATCTGTGTGATTCAGAAAAGATGTAAATGAAGGTAGATGACAAATTTTAGTGGCAATGTTTTGACTAACCAGCTGATCAATTAATATCCACCAATTTGATTGTGAATTGTAGTTGTTGAATGGAAGTGTTACATAAGAAGGATATTTAATAAATAGTACATGAAACATATGGACCTCAAAATTTAGCATCAATAAACTCAATTCTTTAAAGATAATTAAGTATGTGTTCATATCAAGATAATTTAAACAGAGATTGAATATTACTTTCCCTCTCCTTAAGACAATGTGTACCCTTCAGAATTATACATTTCTATGATGTATTTTCAAATTTGTTTTAAATGACTAAATGTTTCAGAAAGAAAAATTATTTATTACAGATTACCCTAAATGTCCCAAGTGGCATCGCACTGTTCTGAGACTGAGCAGCATTGTGCTGGTTATACTCACTGCCACAGTGACTGGACTAACTATTTGGGGTGAGTAAACTGAAAGCTGTATGTTCAACTATAGAGATTAATGTATTTCCTTTGGAGTTTCCCTTTATTTCTCCAACTTTTCCAGAACCATTTTTCACATTTACCTAACATATTCTTCCACTATTACTTAAACTACATTGGTATTAAATGACACAGTTGATAATTTCGTTAATAATGAGTATTTTTGTCCCTATACAGAGGAGGCAACAAACTTGTAAATTTAGAAAGCCTATTCTGCTTATAATTTTAATTAATTGGTAAATTGTGTGGGTTTGGCAGTCACGATTCTATGAAGTGAAGTTTTATATTTTGGTAAAAGCACTTAGATTTTTGATCCTTTAAATAAAGCTTTTAGACTTTAGAAGTAGTTTGATATTTTGAAGTTTTGACAAAATTTATCGGCTGTTTGAAAATTTAAGACCAAGTTAAATTTAACCTGAATTATTCCTAAAATGAGCTCTATTTCAGGAAGAGCTATGGGTAATTATATCTGTTACTGTTTCTATTTGTTGTGACCTTCTTTTCTTCTTTTTTCTTTTTTCAAGGTGGGGGAGGTTGAGAGGGAGAGAGAGAGAGAGAGAATCTTAATCAGCTCCACACCCACCACAGGGCTCTCTATGGGGCTTGATCTCACAACCCTGAGATCGTGACCTGAGAGGAAATCAGGAGTCAGACACTTAACTGACTGAGCCACCCAGGTGTCCCTGTTGTGACCCTCTATGTGTTAGAAATTGTGATAAGCGTTTTACACACATCATTTTTTAGTCTCGAGACAACTGTTTGTTAAGCATTTTCCCCTTTTATATATGAGTAAACTGAGAAACAGAAAAGCTATGTAAAAGTTCAAGATCACACAGCATTCTAACCTATCATGCCAATCAGACACAAATTTCAATATATTTTTAATTTTACTTAGATAATTTTTATTGTTTGTTTCTACATACGTTTTCATAAGTGGAAATCTCCTGAGTCTCTAAGTTTGTTCATCCTTTGTCAAAATATAGGGTTGAAATGCTATAGACAGGTTTGTTAGCCACCAGTGTGCATTCATTTGTAGTTTTGTTTTAACGGATGATTAAAAGGCACAAGCTTATATTTGTAGAAATCTAGTTAGTGTTACTCCTTTCCTTCATTTGGCAGTAAGTCACCTAAGTAGCGAGCATGGAATCAAAGACTGTGATTGTATGAATATTTCTCCCAGGAAACAGCAGGACAATACAAACTTCACAAGTAAGTGGTTATATTTCATTGTATTGTAGAGGAAGAAAAACTTTTCCTCTACCCTCTTAAGTTTGGTACCAGGGGCCTGTGAATTAAACTGTCAAAAGACCAATTAACAGGAAGAAAAGGTTTATTTGCATTCATAGGAGAGGTAACAAAAGAAGTAGCTAGCTCTGCCCAGTTACAGTAAAAGGTTTCTATACCTAGCTTAGTAGGAGAAAGGTGGGGCAAGATGTGGCTTCTCAGGGAAAAACAAATACATTTCTTTAGGAAACACAAATGGCCTTTTCAGGAGAACAAACTGGAGATAATAAAGTAATAGTGTCTGTATACACAGGTATGTGTAGTCTTTCCCTCTTCATAGTCACAGAATTCCTCCAGAAAGGGTTTTTTTCTGGGAGTAAACCACTCCAAAGAGGAATTTATGACAACCTCCTATCTCAGAAGTTTCTATTTTTAGTCAGATAAGGGAAGCTCAGAGGAGGCTTCTTCCTGCATCTGTTGATTATATTAGGCATATACAAAAGATAGAAAGTCACTAACTCCTAATACCTTCACCAGTTATGGGAGGTTTTCAGGCAAAGTGCAGTAAACAAGGATATGGTTGCTGTGAAGATTTAAATCCATGCCTTCTCCTTTAATAAGTTTCTAGAGCTTTTGGTCATCTTCTTCTTCCTGATACAGAGTGGAAGGACACCCTTACAAATGGAGATTTCCCATGTAACTGTAAATGTCTCTTACAAGAGGATGATTTCTACTAGGTTTTCAGACCTTCTGTGTCTGCAGTTTCTTAAAAACAACCACCTCGGGATAAACCTTATGCCAAGGAGGCATGTTTCAGGGTGGTATATTTTGCTCTCCTTCCGCACTCTTGTGCTTCAGACTCTCTAGTGACTTTCTACAGTCTAAGGACTAAAATCTAAGGACTATAAGCCTAAGCACTTTAACATTGTTTCTTTCTGGGTCTTGATTTCCTACAATAGCAGTCTCATTTCTCATAATGCAACTTTCCTCTTTTCACTCTAGCCTCCAGCAAAATAAACCTCAGTATGGTAATAAAATGCAACATACTCTCTCAACCTCAAGTCTTTGTTCATTGATGATCCAATCCATTTCTTTTGGATATTTATCTCTCTGTTGCAACATCCTACCCTCTGAACCCTTCTAACACACACACACACACACACACACACACACACACACAGTTCAGACTGTAACACTGATATAATCTGATAAAAATACACATCGTTGGTTTTAGTTACATTTCTTACATAATAGGAAATTAAAAATCAAATCACATACATTGGATATTTATATGTTTTTACTCTGTAAACTGCCTGGTTTTCACTTTGTCTTTTTAAAAAAAAAATAATGTTTATTTTCTTCTTACTCATCAATGCTTGTTGTAGAATAAGGAAATTAACTTTTTCTCCCAAGTTACAACTATTTTCTAAGTAAAAAATCTACCCAAACTATAAACTTTGCATAGTTTAAATACCATGATTTATGCCAAAATATATGTCTAAACTGTACGTTAAGTTTAGATAATTAATAAATGCATTCTAATTAAATATTGATGGTCATAGAGAGTGATGGAAAATAGTATGAAAAATATAACTAATGTGCATGTTTATGTTGGCACTTTTCCCTTAAGACTTTAGTCTATATATCACATCTCTGTAATAGGTCAACTCAGTGCTTCTCCATTATGGACATTTCTATATTGCTCCCCATACATTACTCTTCTAGGCTTCTCTAGACCACTTGGAAGCCTTTCTACCATGGGGGTCCCAGCACTAAAGCACTCAAAAATTATTTGCTATTTTCATCACTTTGTCTTTGGCGTATCACTTGATCTTAAGCCAAAAGGCTGAGAAGAGATATCTTTGGTATATCAATAATAGTCTCTCACACTCTAAATAACTGTACTTTCCAATGGATGAATTTCTTTCCACTTTACCGCACTGACAAGAGCCTGGGCTTCTTTATTGTTGTAGTATGTGACTTTCAGGCAAACAAATAGAAGAGTGAAGTGAATAATTCGTGTTTTATTTTAGAGGCCATATGCTACCACAGCAAAGGTCATATCACAGTAAACCTCTAAATAAGCACAAGAGCTTAAGGTCATTTATTTCTGTCAATAATTTACGATATTAAATTTCAGCAAAACCAAAATTTGTCCCCAGCTTTGGTCTGAAGTGTGTTTTGAGGTATTTTTCCTGGCCAGTGCAGTTAAAACCTAGTTCATTAATAAACTATTTCAATGCCCATGTTGTTATGACTTATAAAATAAAATGTTCTGGGAAGAGTGTTGTGAAAATCAGGGTACTTTGCTGATTGAAAACAGAAACTTAGTATGTGATATTTTCTCCATATAATACAATTCCTCATACTCTCTCTCAAAGAGCTTCGCCAGTGATAACTAACTTTTGTACAGAGTATTTTATAGTTTACATTTTCATGTTCATCTCATTTAATATATCAGGCAAGTTTGTACACAAATTTGTGGATATTTAAAAAATATACAATACTTAAGATATACAACAGTTTAAATAGAATGCAATCAATACTTATGAACCTACCATGCGGCTTAAAATACAAGAAATTATTAGTTTACTTGAAACCTGTGTGTACCTATTTTTGAAGATAGGTTTATTTTAATACCTATTTCAAATTTTTCCTTTTCAGAGATACCTCTGGTGGTCATTAAGGTTATTGGGGTCATGGTGAAAAATTTGTTTTACAAAATTACTGATAAAATATATCATGAAATATATATTTTTTGTACCAGCAAGGGACTCTGAAAAGGATGTATATGTATTTTTTTTCCACAGCAGTTTTTGCCTTATACCTTTTAGACTCTGTTTTACTTTAAGTTTCCCTATGTCCTACCACTTATTATATTGGCTGTATTAGTTATAACCTTGAGTAAGTTCCTTAACATTTACATTCATCTCCCCACTTTATACTTGTTTACTTCTCCTTAACTGTACTATCTTTATTTACAAAATGAGGAATATGAAATTAATAATTTTATGTATCTTATACATTTCTTGTAAGGAAAAACATTTCATATATTTGTGTGCATAAAAAGATAGGAAACTATTTGACATGTGGTAATTACTCAATAATTATGAATATTTCTGGCATTTATCTCTTCTAAAGACTATTCATCAGTGGAAAGGGAGTTCTTTTCTTAAAAATGGGACAAAATCTTTACTTTTAAGGGAAAAGTTTACAAAATTAGTGAAAACATTTTTTTGATATTCAAAACTTGCTCTTCTCCTATCCTTCGTATTTTCCCATTTCAGCAAAACCGAGGCTAAACTTATGCCCTAATAACTGGCTGCAGAAAAAAGGGAAATGCTATAATTTTTTAAAAACCTTTAAATCATGGACCGATAGTCAAAAATCCTGTTTAATAATGAAATCGCATCTCTTGATGATCCAAGACAAGGCTGAACTGGTAAGAGCTAATTTGTCATGAAAATTAGCCCTCCTAAAGCTGAGAGAAATAAGTAGGTTTTTTTTTAAAGATTTATTTTTTATTTATTTGAGAGACAACTAGAGTGAGAGAGTAAGCAAGAGAGAGAGAGAGTGCATGAGCAGGGGGAAGGGCAGAAGGAGAGGGAGAAGCAGACTCCCCGCTGAGCGGGGAGCCCAACACAGGGCTCAGTCCCAGGACTCTGGGATCATGACCTGAGCTGAAGGCAGAAGCTTAAGCGACTGAGCCACCCGGGTGACCCAAAGTAGGTTTTATAATAGAATTATGGTGCTCATAATTATGGCCATTTATTGAATTCCTAGCAAATGCCAGGCACTGTGGTAGGCATGCTGCAAATGTTATCAAGCTTAGTGCTCACAGTGACTTTATGAGATAGGTAATATTTTCCCCACTTCCGGAAGAATCTGCAGAACTTGACAGGTTGTAAAACTTGCCTATTTCACTCAGCATGTGAGTGACAAAGCTGGGATATCAATGCGTCCTTCCACAAGACCTCTTGGAAAGAAAGATACGAGCTCTTTGAATATTATCAGTATCTGGCAATATCCCTAGTATCTTGGGTAGGGAAGATGGGCTCTTTAGTTTGCTCGTGGGTAGTTTTACCATAGGCACCAGTTTTCCCCAAGACTGCACATTAGCAACAGCACTCTGAGAATAGCTCTTGCTCCTTTAAGCAGACTTATTCATCCCTAGCTTTGTCTTCACATCCTCTTTGAGCCCCCTCAGCAGTCGCTGTTCACATCATCATCCCCATGAATCCCATTAAGCATCACATGCCTGCACATAATATATATGAGTCATGTGTTTTGAAAACCTTCCTACATCAGTTTCCTTCCCTAAATATATAGGAAACTTCTTCAGACTTCTTAAGATTTTCGTGAATAGGGAGATAAATACCAAGACTTTCTTAAGTCTGGACAAAAGCCAGAAAACCATATTTTAATAGGTTTAACTCTGTTTCCTCTGGATCCTTTTTCATAGGATTTCATACAGAGTAATATACAAGATGGAATTTACTTTTGGATTGGATTGAACATCACACACCCACAAAAGACATGGACCTGGCTGGATGGCACCCCTTTAAATCCACAGTTGTGAGTATTTAGCATTTGAGTCTCTCAACAACCAGTCCCAATGGGGGGTTGCCTGAAACTCCAGATAGCCAAATGGTTCCCTAGACTGAAGACTTTGATCTTTGTTAATAAGTGAATGATTAGGAAATTTGCCTTAAAGAAATGAAGTCTTCTAAGCTAATTTATTATCTTATTTGGGCTTTGAGTTTATCTATAATCCTAGAGGTAGAAATGGAAAACTGTAGTTTACATAAAATTCTCGAAATTTCATTTCTTTTGAAGTATTTCTTAAAAGTTAACCAAATAATCCTTATTTTGATTAGTAGGAAGACTTCAATTATTGGGAAATATTAAGGAATATGTTTTACATAATACAACAAATAGCATTTGACTTTTTTTAAATAGTGTCACCCCAATCAACAATATGTGTGTTTACTTTGATGCACCTCATTCATTTCTGCTTAAGTTCCATGGGTAGAGAGTGCTAAAATCTTTAGACGTTAGACACTAATCCCCAAAACACAGGCAGAAGCTCCTGGGAGTCCAGGGTTAAACTCTCTACTCTCAGCATCAAGGTTTCTGGTATCACCAAAGTTAATTACACTTCTTGAAAATGTGGAATTTTGTTGCGTCTCTTAAAGAGATGTGACGTTAAGGGGATTTAGGAAGACTATAGATGTTCTGGAGTGATAGAGCAGGCCCACCAGACTTGCTGAGAGTAGGGGGAAAAATGCTCTGAAACAGAGCAATTCACCCTACAAATGAATATTCTTATCCAGAGACTATTTACAATATTTCTTGTTAAAATTTACACTCCGTACCTACCCATGCCATCATATTCTCTGTACATCAAGCACTAAATTCATTTTAAAAACTTACCTTTGATTCTTTCTTTTTTTTTTTTAAGATTTTATTTATTTACTTGGCAGAGAGAGAGAGAGAGTGCACAAGGAGGGGGAGTGTCAGGCAGAGGGAGAGGGAGAAGCAGGTTCCCTGCTGAGCAGGACACCCAGTGGGGGGCTTGATCCCAGGACCTTGGGATCATGACCTAAGCTGAAGGCAGACCGTTAACGGACTGAGCCACCCAGGCACTCTTACCTTTGATTATTTCTAATAGAAATGTATCATCATCTTTTTAAAGTGATGCTCTATCAACCCACTTGCAAACTTGGTTAGAATTACTAATTTGCCAATCTTGTTTTTAAAATTGAGGGTTTTCTTTCAGAGTTTTTAGATGCCCTTTGGCTTATTTGTTCAAGACAAGAAAAGTTGGCTTAAAATATCATGGAAAAACAGAACTTAGGGGAATTTTCCTTCTTTCGTGTAAAGGGTAAAGGATTTGGGTACACCCATATATACACAAATGCACAGAAATTCCCTTGCTGAGGAGTCCATGTGAGTTTACAACATTTAAAAGTGGGAAGGTCTTCTTCTCGATTGCTCACTCTAACTTTCACTCCTTCTGCCATTCTGTCTGGGGTTACTGTTGCCACATTTAATATGTAAAGTCTAGATATACCATTCTTTCTTAGGATCTCTTGTAGAAGTTAGGAGGCTTATTATAGGCAAACAGTGAAGCAAGATTTTTGAAAGGTGTTACACTTGGGATTTAGGTCAGGAAAATGACAAGGGTAATAGTTTAATTTTCTACAGAAAATTGGTTTAATACTTTTTGAAAAACATGCATATTTTTAGATGTGTTGATATTTCTAAATTTTAGAATGATAAATATGATACTGTCTGTTATAAAGTTGGTATCATTCCATTGTTGCAGATACTTAAAAAGTTGAATCAGGAATCTTTGGAGTAATAAAAGGACTTTTTCTCCTAAAAGGGCAGGACTATCCTCTATCTTAGTCCTTTTGGGCTACTGTGACAAAATACCACAGCCTGGGTAGCTTACAAGCAACAGAAATTTATTTCTCACTGCTCTGGAAAATGGGACTCCAAGATCAAGATGTCAGCATGGTCATGTTTTGGTGAGGGCCCTCTTTCTGGTTTGTAGCCATGTGAGGACATGGTGGGAAGGGCTAGGGATCTCTCTGGAGTCTTTTTTATAAGGAATGAATGAGGATTCCACCTCATGAGTTAAGCACCTCCCAAAGGCCCCACTTCCTAATACATCACTTTTATGGGTTAAGATTTTAACATATGAATTTTGGGGGGAACACAGCATTCAGACCATAACAGATAACAGTCCTCTAAGATCTTTATTTTTAATTTTTTTGGTATGATCACATGGAATTGGGAAACCAGTGCTTCTTATTCACATATTTATTTAATTCCACATAGCCTTTCCATTTACAAATGACCATTTTTGGTAAGAAACTATTTGGAGCAACTACCTTCATTAATGAAGTCATTTTTTAACAGGCATTCCTTGTCTGAAAATTACAGTGTCTTAGATCTCCAGTTTGGAGAGTACATCCCTCCTAAGGAGGGAGAAAACATACAAAATATACACAGTTGTGTTTTTAGCCAAATGAGAACAGGATGTTGCTTTTTCCTCTACAGATTTCAAGTCCTGGGCCAGGTTGAAGATAATGCCTGTGCTGTGATAACAAAGAAGGGTGTGTTTTCTGAAAAGTGTTGCAATCAGAGTTACTGGATATGTCAACACGTGATTTCTGCAGACAGTGACCTCTAAACTTATCCCAGTTTATCCTTCCTATAAAAACCAGTCACAAGGACTTTTTAATTTATGTATTTTTGTCAAAACACATTATTTTTACAAGAAATATTATGGTGATAATGATGATAATGGTGTTGATTTGTGTCACTCTCAATCCGGGCAATTAACCTCAACTCATGCCCCTGGCTCTATCTGGTCATCGGTGCTGTATTTCTATAGTTATCTCCTATTCATTAGGGTGGCCATTTTAGACAGAAATTGTCCCTTTGCTCAATAATTCTCTCCCCAGGGCGCCTGGGTGGCTCAGCCATTTGTTTAAGCTCAGACTCCTGGTTTCAGCTCAGGTCATGGGATCGAGCCCCGTGCCAGGGGTAGTCTGCCTGGGATCCTTTTCTTTCTCCCTTCTCCCTCTGCCCCTCTTCCCACTATAAATAAATAAATGAATAAATAAATAAATAAAATGTTAAAATAAATTCCCTATACTTCTCATTCACCACTGGGAAAGAAACCTTTTCTTTTTTTTTTTAAGAGAAGCTATCAAATAATATATTCATGGACTTTCTACTACTGAGTCTACACAATTGTTTGCATCTTACTTATTTCTTTTTCCTCTCCTCCTATTTCCAAAAAAGGAGTATCCCTCCATCTGTCTAAATCAAATCTCTAATCTACAGTTGGGATTGCGTCTCTTTTCATTTTTTCAAGGAGCTTCCTTACTCCATCTCCACTCTAACCTCTCTCTTCTTCCACCGCCTTTTCTTTTAGCAATGAAACATGCAAGAGCACAAGAAAATTTTCCCTGAACCACATGTGGCTTCCAGTTTCAGCCCAGTTTCTTCCACCTCTTTTAAGTCAAACTTCCTAGAAATTGTTTCTACTTGCTTTTTCCTCTTTTCACCTCCCACTCCAGGTTCTTCTAAAATCTGGTTTCTGCTTTTCCTATTTCACTAAAGTGTTCTCACTACGTCACAAATGTCTTTCTTCTGGCAAAACACAATGAAGATGATGTAGCTTTCATTTTAACTCTCAGCAGTGTTGCTCCTTATTGACCTATCCTTTCTTCTAGAAATATTATCTAACCTCAGCATCTGTGTATGACCCAATGCCCTCTTGAACCTGTATCTATGTCTCCTGCCATTGCTACTCAGTTTTTTCTGAAGCATCTCTTCTCTCTTCTGATTTCTTCAATACTGACATTCTTCAGTGTTTCGGGTGAATTCTTTTTTTTTTACGTCTATACTTTAAATTTTTAATTGTTATGTTAATCACCATACATTACATCATTAGTTTTTGATGTAGTGTCCATGATTCATTGTTTGTGCATAACACCCAGTGCTCCATGCAGAACGTGCCCTCTTTAATACCCATCAACAGGCTAACCCTCCCCCCAACCCCCTCCCCTCTAGAACCCTTAGTTTGTTTTTCAGAGTCCATCGTCTCTCATGGTTCGTCTACCCATCCGATTTACTCCCCTTCATTCTTCCCCTCCTGCTCTCTTCTTCTTTTTTTCTTAACATATATTGCATTATTTGTTTCAGAGGTACAGATCTGTGATTCAACAGTCTTGCACAATTCACAGCGCTCACCATAGCACATACCCTCCCCAATGTCCATCACTCAGCTACCCCATCCCTCCCACCCCCCCACCACTCCAGCAACCCTCAGTTGGTTTCCTGAGATTAAGAATTCCTCATATCAGTGAGGTCATATGATACATGTCTTTCTCTGATTGACTTATTTCACTCAGCACAACAGCCTCCATTTCCATCCACATCATTGCAAATGGCAAGATCTCATTCCTTTTGATGGCTGCAAAATATTCCATTGTGTATATATACCACATCTTCTTTATCCATTCATCTGTCGATGGACATCTTGGCTCTTTCCACAGTTTGGCTATTGTGGACATTGTGCTATAAACATTGGGGTGCACGTACCCCTTCGGATCCCTACATTTGTATCTTTGTGGTAAATACCCAGGAGTGCAGTTGCTGGATCATATGGTAGCTCTATTTTCAACTTTTTGAGGAACCTCCATACTGTTTTCCAGAGTGGCTACACCAGCTTGCATTCCCACCAACAGTGTAGGAGGGTTCCCCTTTCTCCGCATCCCCGCCAACATCTGTCATTTCCTGACTTGTTAATTTTAGCCATTCTGACTGGTGTGAGGTGGTATCTCATTGAGGTTTTGATTTGGATTTCCCTGATGCCGAGCGATGTTGAGAACTTTTTCATGTGTCTGTTGGCCATTTGGATGTCTTCTTTAGAAAAATGTCTGTTCATGTCTTCTGCCCATTTCTTGATTGGATTATTTGTTCTTTGGGTCTTTAGTTTGATAAGTTCTTTATAGATTTTGGATACTAGCCCTTTATCTGATATGTCATTTGCAAATATTTTCTCCCATTCTGTCGGTTGACTTCTGGTTCTGTGAACTGTTTCTTTTGCTGTGCAAAAGCTTTTTATCTTGATGAAATCCCAATAGTTCATTTTTGCCCTGGCTTCCCTTGCCTTTGGCGATGTTTCTAGGAAGAAGTTCCTGCGGCTGAGGTCGAAGAGGTCGCTGCCTGTGTTCTCCTTTAGGATTTTGATGGACTCCTGTCTCACATCGAGGTCTTTCAACCATTTGGAGTCTATTTTTGTGTGTGGTGTAAGGAAATGGTCCAGTTTCATTCTTCTGCATGTGGCTGTCCAATTTTCCCAACACCATTTGTTGAAGAGACTGTCTTTTTTCCATTGGACATTCTTTCCTGCTTTGTCAAAGATGAGTTGACCATAGAGTTGAGGGTCCATTTCTGGGCTCTCGATTCTGTTCCATTGACCTAAGGGTCTGTTTTTGTGCCAGTACCATAGTGTCTGATGATGACAGCTTTGTAATAGAGCTGGAAGTCCGGAATTGGGGTGCTGCCAGCTTTACTTTTCTTTTTCAACATTCCTCTGGCTATTCGGGGTCTCTTCTGGTTCCATACAAATTTTAGGATTATTTGTTCCATTTCTTTGAAAAAAGTGGATGGTATTTTGATGGGGATTGCATTGAATGGGTAGATTGCTCTAGGTAGCATTGACATCTTCACAATATTTGTTCTTCCGATCCATGAGCATGGAACGTTTTTCCATTTCTTTGTGTCTTCCTCAATTTCTTTCATGAGTATTTTATAGTTTTCTGAGTACAGATCCTTTGCCTCTTTGGTTAAATTTATTCGTAGGTATCTTATGGTTTGGGGTGCAATTGTAAATGGGATCGACTCCTTAATTTGTCTCTCTTCTGTCTTGTTGTTGTTGTATAGGAATGCCACTGATTTCTGTGCATTGATTTTATAGCCTGCCACTTTACTGAATTCCTGTATGAGTTCTAGCAGTTTTGGGGTGGAGTCTTTTGGGTTTTCCACATAAAGTATCATATCATCTGCAAAGAGTGAGAGTTTGACTTCCTCTTTGCTGATTTGGATGCCTTTGATTTCTTTTTGTTGTCTGATTGCTGTGGCTAGGACTTCTAACACTATGTTGAATAGCAGTGGTGATAGTGGACATCCCTGCCATGTTCCTGACCTTAGGGGGAAAGCTCTCAGCTTTTCCCCATTCAGAATGATATTCGCTGTAGGTTTTTCATAGCTGGCCTTTATGATATTGAGGTATGTACCTTCTATCCCTATACTCTGAAGAATTTTGATCAAGAAAGAATCCTGTACTTTGTCAAATGCTTTTTCTGCATCTATTGAGAGGATCATATGATTCTTGTTCTTTCTTTTGTTAATATAGTGTATCACGTTGATTGACTTGTGGATGTTGAACCAACCTTGCAGCCCAGGGATAAATCCCACTTGGTCATGGTGAATAATCCTTTTAATGTACTGTTGGATCCTATTGGCTAGTTTTTTGGTGAGAATTTTTACATCCATTTTCATCAAGGATATTGGTCTGTAATTCTCCTTTTTGATGGGGTCTTTGTTTGGTTTGAGGATCAAGGTAATGGTGGTCTCATAAAATGAGTTTGGAAGTTTTCCTTCCATTTCTATTTTTTGGAACAGTTTCAGGAGAATAGGTATTAATTCTTCTTGAAATGTCTGGTAGAATTCCCCTGGGAAGCTATCTGGCCCTGGGCTTTTGTTTGTTGGGAGATTTTTGATGACTGCTTCAATTTCCTTAGTGGTTATAGGTCTGTTCAGGTTTTCTATTTCTTCCTGGTTCAGTTTTGGTAGTTGATACATCTCTAGGAATGCACCCATTTCTTCCAGGTTATCTAATTTGCTGGCATAGAGTTGCTCATAATATGTTCTTATAATTGTTTGTATTTCTTTGGTGTTGGTTGTGATCTCTCCTCTTTCATTCATGATTTTGTTGATTTGGGTCCTTTCTCTTTTCTTTTTGATAAGTCTCGCCAGGGCTTTATCAATCTTGTTAATTCTTTCAAAGAACCAGCTCCTAGTTTTGTTGATCTGTTCTACTGTTCTTTTGGTTTCTAGTTCATTGATTTCTGCTCTGATCTTTATTATTTCTCTTCTCCTGCTGGGTTTAGGCTTTATTTGCTGTTTTTTCTCTAGCTCCTTTAGGTGTAGGGTTAGTTTGTGTATTTGAGACCTTACATGTTTCTTGAGAAAGGCTTGTATTGCTATATACTTTCCTCTTAAGACTGCCTTTGCTGTATTCCAAAGATTTTGAACAGTTGTGTTTTCATTTTCATTGGTTTCCATGAATTTTTTAAATTCTTCTTTAATTTCCTGGTTGACCCATTCATTCTTTAGTGGATGCTCTTTAGCCTCCATGTATTTGTACTTTCGGACTTCCCTCTTGTGATTGAGTTCTAGTTTCAAAGCATTGTGGTGTGAAAATATGCAGGGAATGATCCCAGTCTTTTGGTACCGGTTGAGACCTGATTTGTGACCTAGGATGTGATCTATTCTGGAGAATGTTCCATGGGCACTAGAGAAGAATGTGTATTCCGTTGCTTTGGGATGGAATGTTCTGAATATGTCTTTGAAGTCCATTTGGTCCAGTGTGTCATTTAAAGTCTTTATTTCCTTGTTGATCTTTTGCTTAGATGATCTGTTCATTTCAGTGACAGGGGTGTTAAAGTCCCCCACTATTACTGTATTGTTGTCAATGTGTTTCTTTGCTTTTGTTATTAATTGCCTTATATCATTGGCTGCTCTCATGTTAGGGGCATAGATATTTACAGTTGTTAGATCTTCTTGTTGGATAGACCCTTTAAGTAGAATATAGTGTCCTCCTCATCTCTTATTACAATCTTTGGTTTAAAATCTAATTTGTCTGATATAAGGATTGCCACCCCAGCTTTCTTTCGGTGTCTATTAACATGGTAAATTGTTTTCCACCCCCTCACTTTCAATCTGGGGGTGTCTTTGGATCTAAAATGAGTCTCTTGCGGACAGCATATCGATGGGTCTTGTTTTTTAATCCAATCTGATAGCCTGTGTCTTTTGATTGGGGCATTTAGCCTATTTACATTCAGGGTAACTATTGAAAGATATGAATTTAGTGCCATTGTATTGCCAGTAAGGTTTCTGTTACTGTGTATTGTCTGTGTTCCTTTCTGGTCTATGCTGCTTTTAGGCTCTCTCTTTGCTTAGAGGACCCCTTTCATTATTTTTTGGAGGGTTGGTTTTGTGTTTGTAAATTCCTTGGTTTTTTTTGTCCTGGAAGATTTTTATCTCTCCTTCTATTTTCAATGACAGTCTAGCTGGATATAGTATTCTTGGCTGCATATTTTTCTCATTTAGTGCTCTGAAGATATCATGCCAGTCCTTTCTGGCCTGCCAGGTCTCTGTGGATAGGTCTGTTGACAATCTAATGTGTCTGCCTTTATAGGTTACATATCTTCTCCCAAGCTGCTTTCAAGATTTTCTCTTTGTCTCTGAGACTCATAAGTTTCACTATTAGATGTTGGGGTGTTGACCTATTTTTATTGATTTTGAGAGGGGTTCTCTGTGCCTCCTGGATTTTGATGCCTGTTTCCTTCTCTGCATTAGGGAAGTTCTCTGCTATAATTTGCTCCAATATACCTTGTCCCCTCTCTCTCTCTCTTCTTCTTCTGGGATCCCAATTATTCTAATGTTGTTTCATCTTATTGTATCGCTTATCTCTCGAATTCTGCCCTTGTGATCCAGTAGTTGTTTATCTCTTTTCCTCAGCTTCTTTATTTTCCATCATTTGGTCTTCTATATCGCCAATTCTCTCTTCTGCCTCATTTATCCTAGCCGTTAGTGCCCCCATTTTTTATTGCACTTCATTAATAGTCTTTTTGATTTTGACTTGGTTAGATTTTAGTTCTTTTATTTTTCCAGGAAGGATTTCTCTAATAACTTCCATGCTTTTTTCAAGGCCAGCTAGTATCTTTAAAATCATGATTCTGAACTCTAGGTCCGACATCGTAATAATGTCCGTGTTGAGTAGGTCCCTGGCAGACAGTACTACCTCTTGTTCTTTTTGTTGAGGTGATTTCTTTCGTCTTGTCATTTTGTCCAGAAGAGACTAGATGAATGAGAGAACAAAATGCTAACAGGTTAACAACATCCCCAGAAAATATACTCTAAACAAATCAAAAAAGACCTAAAACCAGGGGAGAAGAAAGGGAAAGAAAGAAAAAAGAAAGAGAATAAAAAAAAGAAAAAGAAAAAGATAAAAATAAAAACAGAACAAAACAAAAAAAAATATGATCAAATATGATCAGGCCAGTGCATCGATCAGTGCCATATACTAGATTTTGGGTGTATTTTGGTCTGTTAGAAGAAAGTGCCTCCTAAAATTTTAAAGAAAGAAAGACTTATATATGTACAAAATAAGGGTGATACAATGAAGGGATGGAATATGACTGTAAAGTTGAAAATTATAAAAGATTTTATAAAAGGAATTGATAAGAAGTTGTTTGAAAAAAGAAGAAGATTTAAAAAAAATTAAAAAAAAAGGGAGAATGTGATCAGGCAGGAGACTAGAACAAAGCCATACACTAGTGATTTAGGTTATATTTTGATCTGTTAGAAGAAACTGTATCTCAAAATTTTAAAGAGAGAACAACTTATATATATATGCCAAAACAAGGGTAACTACCATGAAGGGATAGAATATGACTCTAAAAATGAAAAATAAATTTTTTTTTAAAAAAAGGCATTGATAAGATGTTGGTTGAAAAAGGGAAAAAGAAAAATTAAAAAAAAAAGTTAAAAAAATTAACTTTGAAAGACTAATGAATCATGGTAAAAAAGCCATGGATTCTATGTGCAATATTCCTTTAGCGCTGGAGTTCTGCCGTTCTCATTGATCGGTGAACTTGGTCTTGGCTGGCTGTTCTTGCTGATCTTCTGGGGGAGGGGCCTGTTGCCGTGGTTCCCCAATGTCTTTGCCAGAGGCAGAATTGCCCTGCCCTTGCCGGTCCGGGGGCTAAGTAATCTGCTCGGGTTTGCTCTCGGGAGCTTTTGTTCCCTGCAAGCTTTCCCTATGGCTTTGGAGGACAAGAGTGAAAATGGCAGCCTCCAATCTCCACCCCAGAGGAGCCAAGAACTCGGGGCCCCACTCTTCAGTACGCCCCCAGAGAAAAGCAGACAGTCACTCCCGTCTCCCCAGTCTCCGGCCACACTCCGTGCTCACCCGGCCTGTGACCGAGCGTTTCTATCTCTGGCACCCGACCCCATGTGGAGTCTCCAAACCCAGCAGATCCCTGCAGTGCGCTCTCGCGCTGCTCCTCCTGGAGGAGGAAGGGGAGTCTCCCTGTATCTGCCATTTGTTGGGTCCCTGCTGGAGGAGTAGTGACCCGACTGTGCTGTGGATCACGGTTTATGGCAACCCCGAGCTGAGAGCCCACACCTTGCCTCCATCTCTGCAGCCGGCTTCCCCGCTCTGATACCTGGGAGCTCTGCCGCACTCAGGCACCCCTGGTCTTTCTGTGTCCCCGAGGATCCTGAGACCACACTGTCCCGAGAGGTTTCCACCCCCAGCTTAGCCTCTGGAGCGACGTCCCTCGGTGGAGCTGACTTCTGAAAGTTCCGATTTTGTGCTCCATGGCTCTATCACTTGCCAGAAGCAGCTGACAGAGGGCCCCTCCCCTGCCATCTATTCTCCCGAATATCACCTCAGATTCACTTCTCCGCATGTCCTACCTTCCAGTAAGTGGTCAGTTTTCTATTCAGAGTTGTTGCTATTCTTTTCTTCGATCTCCTGTTGAGTTTGTAGGTGTTCAGAATGGTTTGATCCCTATTCAGCTGAATTCCTGAGACCAGACGGAGTCCAGGTCTCCTACTTCTCTGCCATCTTGCTCCGCCCCCCTTTTTGGGTGAATTCTTAATCATACATAATTCTTGGCTAAACTCAACCACATTGTAAGTTCGATATTCATCAACTTATTGATAACTCCCAAACTCATATATATTTCTAACCGAGACCTTATTACAGGTGCTGGCCCACTGGACATCTCTATTTGGACATCTCAAAGCCCCTCAACCTTCACATGTTAAAAATTAAACTCGTTAGCTTAGCAAATGGCAGCAACGTGCCCATTAGTCCAAGCCAGAGTCCCTGGAGTCAACCATGACTTCTTTCTTTTCACCCTCGATATTCACTCATTTAAATCCCATCAATTTTACCACATAATTATTTCTGAATCCATCTACATATCTTCAGACCCATCCTGTGGTCCTGGATTCCTGCAACAGTTGTTTTGTCTGTTTCTAGCTTTGTCTGCCAAAGTCCATTCTCCATATCGTGACCACAATGATTGTCTAAATGTCATATCAGACCGCATTACTCACTACTTAATTCCTTTTCATTGCTTAAATCTTTGACCATCTCCTCCCAGACTCTTTGTGTCATGGCTCGTCTTCATTCCTTCTGCACCGCCATGCTTTTAATGATGCTGACAACCTAAATTTATTCAGTTTCTCAAATGTGTCATGCTTTCTCTTGCCTCAGATCTAATTGTATATTTGCCTCAGCTTGATATTCTTCCCTTTCATACTCTCTTGTTTAACTCTTGCTTATTTTTCAGATGACCAGTTAAGTGCCACTTGGTGGAAATATTTCCTTAACCATTCTCCACTCCAGACTAAATTATATGCATTTGATGTATATTTTCATAGTTTCCTATACTTATCTTAACATTTAATACCCTATTTTTTGACCATCGTTTAATTATTTGTATTTATTAACATACTGTAAGCTCTGGAAGGACATGATCCTCATTATTGTATGGAAAAGACAAGGTGCCTGATGCATGATGGATGATAAATAAATACTTATTATGTTGTTGAGATTATTTGTAACATGTTTTATTGTTTCCCCAGCACAAATTTTCCTAGTTGCACAGAGCTTCCCTTAGCCTAGATGATCATAATCTGCCTGTAGAGAAATAAACCACTCTGTTTAGTTTTGTTTTTTTCAGTAAACCACTCTGTTTAGTTTTTTTTTTCTCCAAGTGTTAGGTGTACGTGGGCTAATAAATGAAATTTTCCAGGTTTGTTGTTTGTTTTTATTTTTGACCTAGAACCTACATTGAGACTTGGAGCAGAGAAATTATTACATTAATGTTTGTCAGTTAAATATGAAATCACCAATGGGAAACCTACTTTAAAGTCTTAGATCCACTAAGAGAAAAACTTAAAGGTCATACATGAATTTTAAAAAAATTATTGCAAATTGATATGTGTGAACAGAAGTAATTATAGTTAACAGGGAATGAAATATAAGAACTTCAACTAACTTAAAAAATTAAACACAGAGTACACAAATCCATGTTTATTTAGTATAATGAATGCAAACATATGTACTATTTTTTTTAATGTGTACATTTGGGAAATGTGGGAAAAAATGTTAGGAGAGAAGTTGCAGTTAAGGAGAAGGGAGGGAAAAATGATGGAAGATTAAGAGGTCTGTGGATTTTAAAAAAAATTCTTGTTCAAGAATTATTCTTGAAATAATATTTCCCATTAAGTTCTAAAATTTGCCTTTGTATCTAAGGAAATATTTTAGTGGTGCAATTTTGATACAAGAATTCTAAAAACGACTGTGAATTGAATTAGCCATGTCTAAAAATCCTTCTAGAAATCAAAGCTTGTCTTATTATATCCACTATAGATCTACATATATGTATATTTTTAAGGGATTAGATTGCCTGAATCATAACAACTAAAGTTATTTTTAGATTACCCAGTTGTCCAAATTAATATTTTTAATTATACAGTGATTCTAACTGTTGGGAGGGGAGCATTTTAAATGATGTAAATTAGAAGATTCTCAGTGGAAAATCCTTTAGGAATAAATTTATAATTTATGACACTCAGAAGTTTTTATCCTTAAACTTTAGACTTCTTTTGGAATGTATATAGGTTTATGTGTATGTATGCAGTTGGGGAAAACTATTACTTCACTATTGCTTCACTAAAAACTTTGATGAGACCACGTGCAACTTCCCATTTATACTCCTATTAAAGTTGAGTGCTAAGTCTGCCTCCCCTCTCAGGGAAAGGAACGGCTGAGATTCTTTTGCTCCTGAAGTCTTGTTATATCATTTCCAGCTTATTGTTCCTTGGCCCCTTTCACCTTCTTTGAAAATTTTTATACCATTGTAACAATTTTTCACCTCATCTGGTGCATTAACTTTAAAAACCAAAAAAGATCTAACATTAGGTAGATAGGAAATGTGAAAAAGAGAAAGGACCAGTTGTACTGCCCACTTGCCCCCCTCAGCACCTTTCTCTCTGACATTGTGTTAACACAGTAAGGTGCACCTCAGTGCATGCCCTCTTCACACTGGTTTGCTGAGTAGCCAGTTCAGCAGGGTGGACTTGTTGGAACACCCTTAGCCAAGGAACTCTTCATACTACTTTCTTCTTCATCCTTGAGGGCTCCCTTTCTGCCATTATCATTATTTTCCTGCTGTACTTTTTTAATTCCCAGAAATCAGTTTGATTATTTCCCAAAAACAAAAATGAAAAAATGGGATTATTTTAATAGTTAAGATGTCCATTGGATGATATGGCAACTCAAAGGTGGTAGGTCTGAGATATATGCTGGGTGTGGCCTTAGACCAAACCCAAAGCAGAATTCTCAAGGAGCAAAAAGCGTTGTGCAATAAATCCTTAACAGTAAATTGTTCACATGTATTAAATTGCTACTATGGAAACATGCCCATAGATACTGGATAGCTACTGAGTTAGTATTCCCATTTTCAAGTAAGCATTTTTTAAGTCAAATGAAATATCATATATTCACTCTTATGCAATGATAAGATTATATTCCTAAACATCTTTTCCCCCCTATTTATCTTCAATTGCTTTGAACTCCCTAGCTTTTCCACTAATCACTGTATAAATTAACATGTTACTTTCATACTTTGTTTATACTCAGTAGGTATATTATATATATAATATGTATACTATAAATATATACATACTAAAATATATACCTAGGGGGTCTACATATATATGTATATATGTATATGTACATATACATATATACATATATATATGTTATATATATATGTATATGTTATATATTATATATATATAACATATACATATATACTTAATATTTAGGTGCATATATATTATAATTAAAAGTATAATAAAAATTTTAATCAAATATAAAAATGTTTTATAAGTTGTCTTTCCAAAATTTTAGGGATATGCATTTCCAAGCATAATTATTAATTATTTTCTTGCAAGAGAGATGTAAAAATGTTTTGATTTTATTTAAAAAAACATCAAGGGACACCTTGATAGCTCAGTCATTAAGCATCTGCCTTTGGCTCAGGGCATGATCCCAGCCAGGGTCCTGGGATCGAGCCCTGCTCAGGCTCCCTGCTCAGCGGGAAGCCTGCTTCTCCCTCTCCCACTCCCCCTGCTTGTGTTCCCTCTCTCGCTGTGTCTCTCTCTGTCAAATAAATAAATAAAATCTTAAAAAAAAAGAAAATATAAAAAACACCAAAACTCTCAATTTGTTTCTAAAGTAACAACTTTATTTTAGTATTAATTAGTACACTTGAGGCAGACAACTTTAAAATCTATGTTATTAAGTATACAGTAGCATTAGGTACCATAAAAGTGACGAGTCATACAAAGGGATTCTTGACATTATTGCTCTATTATTAGAGAGGGCTGTTATAATGATCATGTAATTTTTAAAACTATACATTGGAAGGGCAAAGAAACATTAGTACATTTTCCTACTTCATCTTGGATACGATTCAGTATTAGAAGTTTTTGCAGATTCAGTATTAGAAGTTCTGCAGTTTTACAGAGTATTTCAGCATCTGTCTTCTAAAAAATATGCCCTTGTCTCATTTAAGACTTCTGTAAATACACATGAACTAATTTATTTGTCTAAAGTTACACTGTTGTTTTACTAGTGCTCTTCCGGACACAGATTCACCTCTGTGACCAAACCTAAACAACTTAAATTTAAAGCTTACCTAAAAAGTAAAACAAAAATCAGAAATAAGCACTTATAAAAGATTATTTTTTCATTAAGCAAATAATTGCCTGCTCTTTGCTACCAAGCACTTTGCTCCTTTTGTCATGTCAGTTCACCCCTCAGACCTCTGCAGCTCTATTTGTGTTCATGTTATATATCCAGCCCAGACTTGCTTGTGAATTCCAGAATGGCACATTCGACATCCTACTAAACATCTCCACCTGGATTTCCTATGGGCTCCTAAAACTCAATAATTCAAAAATATCTTTTGTTTTTATTTGATAATTATATATATTTGAAGATGTCACTATCCTATTTCAATAACTTTAGAGAAATAACCTAGAGCATCAATGCTTACCCTCCTTTGACATGGCATAGAATTCCTCCCAAACTCAGCCCCGGCCCTCCTTCCTCCTCCCCTTCCTCCTCACTCCCAACCTCAGCTCCTACTTTCTCTTATCTCACTCTCTTCAGCGCAGTGCTTCCAGACTAGAATAGTTTCCCAATGGAGTAGCATTTGGTATTCTCACCTGTGCTTTCCATTCTGCTGGCAATGTTCTTCCTGAGAATTTTCTTCCCAGAAAACCCTTACCTTACTTGTCAATTTCACAATATTTTCCCTGACATGATTTCCCTGGGAATGTCTTTCTCAGACTTGGGACACTTTCTTCCTTCTGCTGTCATTGAAACTTTTCATACATCATCTACATTTGTGCACTCCTTACACTGATAACTACCTGTTGAAGGTTTATCTAGCCCATCTCTGACTTTCTAAAGAATGGAGGAGGGGGCAGTACAGGGAGGAAAAGGAAGTGAAAATAAGGGTGCGGAGAGAGGTTGAAAAGATGGGAACTGTGGCCTGGCTTGTAAAATATACACGAATGAGACTTTCCAATGTGATTTTCCTAAGTTCTCACTTGTCCCATTCTCCAGTATGTGTTCTATTACAACTGTTCTAATTTCTATCAGTGAGTATACACACACCCACAGGATGCAGATCACATTCACTTTTAAGAAAAGGATTATATTTAACAAAGAGATCTTGTTAACCTTGAGTAAACATGAAAATAATATTTCCTGAAAAGTTACACATTCTGACACAGAACCTAATTTATTGTTTTCTCAACTAGAAGCTTGAGTCGCAAAGTTCAAATTGCTCCCTCACCCATCTGCTTCCCAAATTTGTACCATTCATATTGTCCATTATGCAACAGGCTCCTGGCATTCACTACTAGAAAGCTGCTAGTTCAGACTGTTCACTCAAAATCTTGATGCCCCTCGCACGATGATCTGAACATGAAATTTGGTTTTATATTTTGCTGCGAGGTTGGTGTATGAAAGAAATTCATTTAGCTAGGAAATCAACACATTTAAACACGATGCTGTGTTTAAATTACACTACTTTCATGAGTGGATCTCATAAATCTTGCAAAACTGAAAGAAAATCAACAACTAGTATTGATAATAAAAGTAAGGAGACGGGGCAAAATATTATTAGAGCTCTTAAAAAAACAAGTAATTTTAAATGACATTAGTCCGAAATTCATATAAGTGTCTTAAAATGTCATTTAAATTTTTCGTTCATATTTTAATGTATCAGAAATTTTATTCTATAAGAGGTTTGGGGACATATCTTGGGCATATATTTCTTGAATACTAAGAACTTAATAGTTGTATTAAAGTGGATTTAGAGATTTGGGAATAAAAAACACCAATGAAAATTTCTAAACATGAATTTCATGTACTTTTATATTAATATAATATATTTCTTTTAAGAGGAATGAAAACTACATTTTGTGTAAAATATCTTAGATCTATGATGTCTTAACTTCTGGGTATACATGTGTCTGGTTTGCTGCAAATCCATTTTCTAACCAAGTGCGTACTGGCACTGCTAATCCCAATTTTGTGTAGATAGGCGCATTCTCCGATTCCAATTATTTTAAACCTGAAACAAAACACAGAAGGAAAAATAAAAGGCAACAGATTGGTGAGCACTGATTGGAAGAATTAGAGAAAAAAATTTCTTCTGTTTGAGTTTTTACTCTAACCCAACGTCTTTGAACAGCAAGTAAAGTGGCGATAAATGTACCTACTTCCCACAGTTGTGCAGGTTAAATGAGATCATGATTATGAAGCATTGTTTGGAATACTGTAGGTATTAAATACTTTGTACAATAATATTTACATTACCACTTTTTCTCTGGGCTCATTTTATTTTCCACCACAAAGGAAACTTCCAGGAGAATGGTGTGGATGGATTGTAACTCAGATTTCTCTGTGGTGGCAAAGGGCTCAGAGCCCCGGCTTTAGGTGTATAAATTATATACCCAGGACTTACCAACCACTGTATATGGTTCCATCTATCCATTTCCAGGTCTGTCCTGGTTCTCGACCCAGTCCAATCCAATATTGAGAATGGTCAGAATATCGTTTCAGGAAATCCTTTAATAGAGTATATTTACAGGATGAATGGCAAATGCTTTATTTGGTTGGATTTTCTTTTGTCTCATTATACACTTTATAGAAGGGGACAGCATCCTTATCTGGTTCATAGGTTAGTTCATGGGTTGGGTTACTTCTCTAACAACTACCATAGTAAATTGCATTGGGTAGCTTTCTTTTCTATTTTCCAAAGAGTTTTTATAAGACAGAAATTATCTGTTCTGTGATGGCTTGCTCTAATTTGCCAGTAAATCCTAGGTTTAGTGTCTTTTAGGATGGGAGAATCTTAGCAGTGAAATATATTGAAGAGTTGGTTCATCTAGGTTTTATATATTTTCATAATTTATTCTGATACATTATATTTTCTGATCTTGTTACCACTAACTAGCTTTTTTGTTTTGTTTGGATTTGGTTAGTAATTGCTTTGCATAACTTTTCCTTTCATTTTCCAACTTGTGTGTGTGTGTGTGTACAAGCACTTAGATATGTCTCTGTAAGTAGCACGTTACTGGACTTTGTTGCTTTTTTTAAAACCAATCTGGTAATTTTTGTCGCTAAGAAACAAATTAAAACATTCATATTTTATCATGATCACTGTTGTATTTGGACTTATCAATGTTGTGTTTTCTGACTACTAGTTTTTCTTTGTTCTTTTACCTTTTCTGAATTCTATTGGATTGATACTTTTTCTATGTCTTTAATTTATTTGAACACCTTAGTTTGTTTGAACATTTTTTACTCTTTGATGCTTACCACTTAATTTTTTTAAAAAACATTCTTGTCTATAAATATCCCAATATAGGTTGTCTAAACAATTGTTTAAATAATTGTTTAGGCAATTATCCATTTCTTCAAAGTTTTCAAATTTATCGACATAAAATTATTTGTAAGATTTTATGCTTTTAAATTGCTACTGTTTGTAATTGTATTTATTAGATGCATATGTCTTTTTTCCTTTTCTGTGATCAATCCTGTCTATGCATAGAACCAGTTTTGCTTTTGTGTATCCTCGTTATTTTGTTGGACTCTTTTATGTTTATTCCAAAAATTATTCCAATGACTATGGTTTTTAGTTAAAATATTTCTTTTGTTTTGTTTTAGTATTCATAATTTCTCATTTTTTCCCTGCTTTAGTTTTTCTTGATTTATTATTCTACAGAATGGGCTGTATGACTTCATTTATATTTTTCAACCATCCAAATGTACTTATCTATAAATCTTTGTCAGAATGACCTACTAAATTAATATCAGTTTGGGACAATCCCTCTCTGTCCTTTCCTGATAGAGTATGTGGCCAATAAATGTTAAATATATCCCTATGCTCCTTGAGGTCTTAACTCTTTTGTCTCTTACCACCTCTGTTGTTTTACATCTTTATTATTTCAGGTTTGGGGAAGTTTGTACTGTGTGATTGGTTTCTCCATTGATCTTTTTCTGTGCCTGAAGCTCCCAGACCTTCTTGGTTATACTGACTCATTTATTAATCCTTTCCAGTATCTCTGACGACTGGTTTGCCATGACTTTCTGTTTATTATTTTTTTGAATATAGTTCCCCCAAAGGCAAGTTTAATTTGGTGTAAAATGGTAGGTAATAATAGTTCATTACTGAGGGCTTTATTATGGCTTCATGGGTCTGAACTTCATGGGACGTGGTTTTGGGTTTTCCCTGGATTTTGGTGCTGTATTCCAACTTGAAAACGTAGAGCTGGGTAATATGTGGTTGAACTTCTTTGGACAATAGTTGGGGTCTTTCTGGTGGGTAGTAGTATATATTCCCTACTATATATATATAGTAGGGAAAATGCCTACTATGTAACTTATTTCTAAATACTTTTTACTCCCAGTTGAAAAGTCAAGTGGGGAAGTCATCTCCTAAATGTTGCCTAGTAATCTGTACTCTAAGGGTTGCTCTGACCTGATGTGAGCTCTTTCTATGATTAAATTGATGTGGAAAAAAAGGGCTTCTAGGCTGGGTGAGAGGCTCTTTTCTGGCTCTTTCCATTTCCAGTGCCTTCTCCACATCAGCTATGACCTCTGAAAACATAACTATAATGCAAAAGAATTGGCTTACCAGTTCTTTTGTGGTGTTGAAGACAGCAAGAGTGGCTGCATGAGACGCACAGAAGTTCTGGCTTGCTGCCCAGGTTCTTGTATTTTCAGAAAAATAGAAGCACTTTCCCAGGTAACCAATCCAGCCATTCAAGCATGGCATACATTCAGTGGAAGATTTGTCTTTTTTGACTGAAAAGAATTTAATAATATATTAACTACTGAGGAGGTGGCATGACCTGAATGTCTGCTCTGAGATACAATAGAATTTAATTTGTTTTAAAGCAGTTTTCTTATCCATATAAATGAAATTCATCAAATTAGCTTTGGCCCTTCAATCTGAAGTTTTGGACTTCATTAATCATCCTTTGTTTTTCTCCAAACGAAGTCAGCTCCTAAATTTTTGTATTTATTTTTCTTGATAAGTTGAAAGAAATCCTTGGCAGATGCCACTCATGTAGATGTTGGTATTGCTCAGATTCAAGGATTGGTGCTCTTCTCAAGTGACACACTCCACCTAGGAGAACATACTCATTCTCATGATGTGACTCTCGTGTTTATACAGATAATTATTAAAGTGATATGTCCAACCCAGGCCTCTCATCAGAAATCTCCCATATACTAATATGCTAAGCACTGTTGTGTATGTTTATTAGAGACAAGGTCCCTGCCATCATTGTCTAGTGGGGCAGATAGATATTGAACAAATAATTACAAATTCAAGGAATGGTACAAGAGCAATAGCTGTAGGTACTAAGAGAACGTAAGTTGAGGGGAGCTGGTCTAGCTCAAGGATGGGGATTGCAGTAGACATTTCAGCTGATACTTTAAGGATGCAGAGAGCTAGCTTGTCAGATGAAGAATGAGGAAAGCACGTTCTCAGCAAAGAGGAAGTGAATATGTAAAGGCCCTGGAGCGAGTGATCTTTTCACTTAAGAAAGGAAGATCACTCTGAATGGAGTATAGAGAAAGAAGAAGCATAACAAGAGCTGAGGCCAGAAGAATAAACAGGAGCTAGGTGTTGCTTATGTACACAGTAAAGATTTTACACCTTATACTAAAAGGATTGTCTCAAAATTAGAGATAGATGATGATGTATGGACTGGATGGATGGCATGTTGATTCATAAAAATAATTGTCAGAAAAAATCAGATTGGGGAAAAAAACAAGTGTTCAATCTGAAGTGTATGAAACAACTAAGTGGGATATATCTGATCCAGTTCCACCTATGCTTCCACTATGCTTAGACCATGTTTAAAGCCTAGCTTTTTCTTTATTATTGTTCTAATTTTTTAAAAAGACTTTATTTGAGAGAGAGAGAACACAGAAGAAGAGAGCACAGAAGGAGAGGGAGAAGCAGAATTCCCATTGAACAGAGAGCCCGATGTGATGTTCCGTCCCAGGACCCTGAGATCACGACCTGAGCCAAAGGCAGCCACTTAACTGACTGAGCCACCCAGGCACCCCTAACTTTTTCTTTAAACTGTAATGAAAAATGCATCAGGATTTGATCTTTATTTACATCTGTACCTTCATTTCCTCTTATTTTTCTGTAGGCACTTTGTTTCTCTCTTCATTTTCTTGTATACCAAACTTCTTGTATTTCCTCATTCATGTAATGTTACTTTTAGGTAATATCTGGACCTTTGTTCATGCTGACCTGTGTTCCCCAGTGCCATAGTCCCACATTAACTTGCAATAAAAAAATTCCATCCCTGTCCAACTAGAAAGTACCTACTTGTATTTCAATAATCTATTATGTTAAAGCATAATTTCCTCTACGAATTTCCTCTACTTTATCCCAGTGGAATTGATCATACTCTCCTTTCCATTTTCTTGGCTTCTAATAGACTATCAGATTTAATACATTATAGTAATGACTATAAATGTTGCCTCTTTTTTCTCTATCCTAGCACCTGGAGGTTATGTCATGCCTGTTTGCTGTATAAATAAACAAAATATACCACATCTTTATCCATTCATCTGTCGATGGACATCTTGGCTCTTTCCACAGTTTGGCTATTGTGGACATTGCTGCTATAAACATTGGGGTGCACGTACCCCTTCAGATCCTTACATTTGTATCTTTGTGGTAAATACCCAGTAGTGCAATTGCTGGATCGTATGGTAGCTCTATTTTCAACTTTTTGAGGAACGTCCATACTGTTTTCCAGAGTGGTTGCACCAGCTTGCATTCCCACCAACAGTGTAGGAGGGCTTTCTCTGCATCCATCAAAAGGAATGAGATCTTGCCACTTGCAGTGACGTAGATGGAACTAGAAGGTGTTATGCTGAGTGAAATAAGTCAATCAGATAAAGGCATGTATCATATGACCTCACTGATATGAGGAATTCTTAATCTCAGAAAACAAACTGAGGGTTGCTGGAGTGGTGGGGGGTGGGAGGGATGGGGTGGCTGGGTGATAGACATTGGGGAGGGTATGTGCTATGGTGAGCGCTGTGAATTGTGCAAGACTGTTGAATCACAGATCTGTACCTCTGAAACAAATAATGCAATATATGTTAAGAAAAAAAAAGAAGAAGATAGTAGGAGGGGAAGAATGAAGGGGGGTAAATCGGAGGGGGAGACGAACCATGAGAGATGATGGACTCTGAAAAACAAACTGAGGGTTCTAGAGGGGAAGGGGGTGGGGAGATGGGTTAGCCTGGTGATGGGTATTAAAGAGGGCACGTTCTGCGTGGAGCACTGGGTGTTATGCACAAACAATGAATCATGGAACACTACATCAAAAACTAATGATGTAATGTATGGTGATCAACATAACAATAAAAAATTAAAAAAAATATGACTTTCATACACCTCTGAGAAAAATCTATGTAACCATTCTCAATTATACCTAAGAGAAAATATGATTTTTACTCTAGACATGATTAGATCTTTGACTTATTGTATTGCAGACTATTTTAACCTAAGTATTAATATCTATTAAGTAGGAGAAGCCTATTTTTATGCCAAAGCACAGAATCAGTCATCTGATCTGAGTCATAGGAGTTTAACATGCTTATCTCCCCTCTCCTAGACTTTGTTAAATAACCCTTATTTTTGCTTAATAACTTTAGGAAATCAGGGTGTTTTAGCATCACAAGCTGCACTAAAAATTATCCAGTCCAGTCCTACGTTGTATAGATAGGGAAGCTGAGATGTTAGACACTGGATGACTTATAACCGATGACAAAACCTGGAGATGGAATGGTCCCACATTTCAATATCACTGAATTGGTCCCACATTGAAATGGTCCCACATTCCAATATCACTGCAGGATTAAAGCATATTAACCTTTATAAACTGTGTATAGTGTTTTTATAAAATAGTAAATATAAAAAGTCTATAAAATAGTCTTTTGAACATAGCTTAAATCAGAGAACAAAATGAAGATCCTTAGGAATTCCATTGAATAACTTCCACTGAGTGAAAATTAGGAGCACCTGGTAAGGATGGCCTGCACAGACTTCAGTAGGTGGCCTGGAAGAAACTGCCTTTCTAAGAACAGGTTGAACATATTTCATCTCCTTTAGCAAATTACTGAATGGTCCCACATTCCAATATCACTGCAGGATTAAAGCATATTAACCTTTATAAACTGTGTATAGTGTTTTTATAAAATAGTAAATATAAAAAGTTTATAAAATAGTCTTTTGAACATAGCTTAAATCAGAGAACAAAATGAAGATCCTTAGGAATTCCATTGAATAAATTCCACTGAGTGAAAATTAGGAGCACCTGGTAAGGATGGCCTGCACAGACTTCAGTAGGTGGCCTGGAAGAAACTGCCTTTCTAAGAACAGGTTGAACATATTTCATCTCCTTTAGCAAATTACTGGGTGTTTATTTTATATAGACCCCATAGGAAATAAGCACATTTAGGAAGAGACAACATTGTAGATATGGTCAAGAACAATGAATAAAATTCAGAAGACTTAGATTCAGGTTATAACTTAGCTGTGTTTAGATAGTCAGCTACTATCTCTGAAGTTCAAAGTCCTTGTATATAACAAAAGGCAATAAGGAAAATAATACTTCACTACTTCTCTGGGTCACTCAAAAATGCAAATAAAATATTGTGTATTAAAATATCTTATGAAGCATAAAACACTTTGTAAATATATACTTTTATCAAAAAACTTTTTCCTCTTCCTCTTCCTCCAACTCCTCCTCCTCCACCTCTTCATCCTCCTTTTTTCTCCAGTTGAGTAAATTCCATGAGGACAGGAACCATATTTGTCTTGTTTTTCTAGCATAATGCCTAGTTCATATAATGGTTTCTTTCCCCATCTCCTTTATCTGTCTATCTATCTATCTATCATCTATCATCTATCAATCTTCTATCTATCTACCTATCCATCCATTTATATACATACAGTATATTCACATATTTATATATACATTTCATCCATATGTAAATATAGTCAAGTATATACACATAATCATGTATATATACAAGGCATAATGCCTAGTTGATAGAATATGCTTGATCAATATATCTATACTATATAAACTCATTTATACATACTTATGTGCACATTTATGTATACATGTATGTATAATATATATGCACATTAATTTCTACAAATGACTTTAGACATCCATGTATAATATATACACTTATAATAAATATGCTCATGTGTAAATCATATTATATATGCACATCTATATGAATATATGCTTATGTATATATTGTCAAACATCTTGTTAAAATTACTTCAAGTTATTTTTAGAATATATGTATATATTTTACCCTCGTAAAGGGGAGATATATCATTCTCAACTTAATTTTAGAGGTTAGGAGTAATCTATATTTTGGGTAAAAATTATGGTCTTTAGGATGGCAACATTTTTTCTTGTCCAATTCTCTATAACCCATATGTATAGTTGTGAACTATGACTGGGACTTGTAAATGTGACCGTATCATGGGAAGCTGCACAACCAGACAGAGATCAAATGTTTTGCCCCTTGAACTCAGTTTCCTTTCTTGTAAATGATAGTCATTAGCTAGAAGCAGCTTAGCAAAAGATATTGATACTTATGTAAAAGTATATGGTTTCGTCCATATATAGATAATGTTCCATAAACTGTTTGCTACCAGTCCACAGGGAGATAAGGATCTCATGGCACATTGTTAACTAACTGTGTCACCAAACATATTGTGTAGTTCTTTTGCTATTTCTTCATAAGGAGACTTTCTTCATGAAGGAATCAGTATAGTGATTTACATTTTACCATGAGCCCCTTACCTTGTAAGGACTATAAGCAATACTGATTTAGAAGGAAGTTTCATATGCATTAAGTTATTATTATCCCACAATATACAGTAGAGCTATTATCCCCATTTTATAGAAGAAGAAATATACATTCATCCCATGTACAAAGATGTCTGAAATTACCCTTTATCTTGAGCCACAATATGAAAAGCACACAGATGATGTAATATTTTGTTAATATGAGCATATTTGAGAAGTGGGCAACTCACCTGATAAAATTGAGGCCAGTGTAGTTATCAAAATCACCAGGAAGAAGATGACAGTGGTGATAATTTTAGAGATACAAAGTCTCTTTTTATGCCTTTTTGAGGGTTCTTGTGACTTTCCAGTAAGGTTGAAAGTGATAACATCTCCTATAAAAAATCAATCAGTTTTTAGTTTCTAGTAAGTGAGTTTATATGCTAGCAGTGATCAATACAAAATTCAAATATACCACTTACAATAGCATAAAAATATTGAATGCTTATGGATAAATCTGACAAAAGACTTGCAAAACATGGGGCGCCTAGGTGGTTCAGTCGGTTAAGTGACTGCCTTCAGCTCAGGTCATGATCCCAGGGTCCTGGGATGGAGCCCCGCATCGGGCTCCCTGCTCCACAGGAAGCCTGCTCCCTCTCCCACTCCCCCTGCTTGTGTTCCCTCTCTCGCTGTCTCTCTCTCTGTCAAATAAATAAATAAAATCTTAAAAAAAAAGGACATGCAAAACTTGTACACTGAAGGCAAGAAAACATTGTTGAAATAAATTACAGACATAAATACATGGAGAAAGATACCATTTTTGTGAGTCAGAAGACACAGTTTTTGTGAAGATATCAATTCAACTCAATTTATAGCTTCATCACAATCCCAAACAAAATTCCCAGCAGGCACTTTGTGGGGGGGGAGGTAGAAATTGGCAGCTGTTTCTAAGCATTTTAATGTATGTGAATTTTATCTAATAAAGCTGTTAAAAATTATACAAAAATTAGTTATCTTTTATCCACACAGAGTGGATTTTTATAAGATACTTTGGAGAGATAGCTGAAAATAATATGACACAGATAGAAGAAATGAAGAGCATGGAGATACCGACTCTCTCAGGAAGGTTAGCAATCAGAATTGATAGCAAATGCCCACCAAATGTAAATTTGTTTACTTTACAAATATAGCGCCTAAAGCCTGTCATACGTGTACTTCTTACCTGAAGACTGGGAATCTACTGAGTTTGTCAGTGTTGTGTCATCATCCATGTCTCCTCTTTGGCAAAGCGAAAATACAGATTGGTTGTAGGGAATGCACGGGATTCAAGATCCCTGCCCACAGTTGGATTTAGTGTCAGTAATATGAAGACGGTCTAAAATGAGGACATAAAGTTAAGCGATCAAAAATGAGAATATAAAGTTAAAGACAGTCTAAAATGAGAATACAATGTTACAACATCCTAAATTGAGAATATCACAATAATGTAAGAATTGTGATGAATCGCCTCAGAAGTCTGACCAATGACATAACTCCTGCCCTTTTGCTACATTGCTGTCCAGATACCATTCTATCTCACTGCAGTTTGAGGAGCCACTGGAGGTGGTGGGAGACTCTGAAATGATTCTTCTGATGGGTTGGGTTCAGCGGAAAGGAAGTGAGGTCCAGGAGTTTATGAAGCCAACAAACTAAGTCTTCACACTATCACCTCGACCTACCAATATTTTTAGATAATTTTGGCCATTATGGACCCCAGCCATGAGCCAATTCGAAAGGATCTGAGCATAAAATAACAACTTTGATTGCAGTGAAAAGAACACCAATTGTCTTTAATAGTAATAATAATAATAGGAACAATCATATCTCCTATTTATTGTGTACCTACTCTATGGTAGGCCTAGTTCTGAGCTTTTAACTTTTATGATTCAATTTATGTTCATAATCATATGAAATAGGAGCTTATTATTACCATTAATTTGCAGATGAGACAAATTCCTTAAAGTAACAGAGAGGGAAAAAGTTTTTCTTAAAGTAACATAGCCAATATGTGGCTGAGCTTAGATGTTAGTTGGCTCTGATCATTTAACCACACCGCTCTACTGTCCTGCTTCTGTCTGTTCGGGACCTTGCCATGAGCGTTCTCATATGCTGAACTCCTACTTTCAGATGTAGAAAGCAGACCTCAAGTTCAACCACAGCAAAAAAAGTATTGTGCTATTGGTGTTGTGCTAAGATCATTGTAGTCATCTATAATCATTTGATGTAGGTGAGGGTGAATACATGACAGCCCGTATTTCAAAGTCCCTTCCTTGAGAGACAAACAGAAAGTAATGGGTTGACATTTTTTTTTTTAAAGATATTATTTATTTATTTGAGAGAGAGAGAGAATGAGAGATAAAGAGCATGAGAGGGAAGAGGGTCAGAGGGAGAAGCAGACTCCCTGCCGAGCAGGGAGTCCGATGTGGGACTCGATCCCGGGACTCCAGGATCATGACCTGAGCTGAAGGCAGTCGCTTAACCAACTGAGCCACCCAGGCGCCCTGGGTTGACATTTTTTAAAGCTGGATTGTAAGGAATAGAGTTCTCTCTAATTTTGCATGTTGATGTTTTTAATATATGAATGTTAATTCACATCTCCAAAAAACCAATTACTTCAGGAGCCATGAGTGTGTGTTAGAGAGAGAGAGAGACAGAGAGAGAGAGAGAGAGAGAGAGAGAGAGCAACAGAGACAGAGACAGAAACATAGAGACAGAGAAAGAAAGAGAGATTGGGGAGACCTCTGGCTAGATTATTTTATTCAATTCTTTATCTGAAGCAAAAAGTATCCCCAAACTCTATATGCTATTCAAAACCAAAATTTTGCTTGTGTACCAGTTAGCTATTGCCATATTAATGCTATTTTACAAGCCTTACCCCAAACCCTGGTTCACTCACTAGTCTGTGCTGCATTGGCTGAGTCGTCTGGGTTGTCTGGCTGAGGCTCTGTCTCAAGATGTTGAGTCTGTGTCCTTGTCTCTTTGCTATTCTAGGGTCCAGGCTGAAGAGGCAGCAGCTACTCCAGAAGCTCTTCTCACGAAGATGTCAGAGGTGCAAGAGACTAAGCCCATCAACTCAGCATATTTCAAGTCTCTGGTTGACCTCAAAGTCAGGGAGTGGGGAAGTACGCTTTACAACTAGTAAGAGGAATTGCAGAGCAATATATATATCTGCAAGGAGTGATTCAAGGGCCAGTCGTCACAAGCCACAACTTGTTGTGGTCCTTCTTGAGGACTTCCGGTCAAATTTTGCCATTGTCTTTTTAAAATTTATTTATTTTTGGGATCAATCTCTTAGATCTTACTTGTTTTGTTTTGTTTTTTAAATTAAGAACTTTATCTAAGACTGCTGCTTTCTGCCTTTTCTTTTCCCTTATGGGCAGTAACATCGTTATATAAGTCAGGTTGATCTTTTTTTTCAAAATGAGTTCCACATAAACTTTTCTTATTTCTCCTGTGTATTTTCACTTTCCTTTTTTCTTCACTCTTCTATTATGTTCGCTTCTTGATGATTCTGCTATGTTTTCAAAAAGACATATTGCAGATACAGTAGCCTAACTTTGCAAGGATAAAGTTGTATAGCAACACAAAATTGATACACACCAGTAGTCATGATTTTACAGATGAAAGGCTGTGTTTCAACCACTGTGTTTTGTAGATGAGGAAAATGAATCAAGCATAAATGAATAAATTATTCAAGGTACTCAGCTGATTAGTAAAGGCTTCTGATTCTCTGTTTCCCAATTCATTTTCTCTCCAACATCTTTGTCCAACTTCGTAGATAAATTTGCTTTGGGATTTGAAAGCCTGTTCTCAACTTTCACAAGATATTCAAACCAGAGACTGAGGACTAATATTCAAATTGTTTAATCTTTTTACCCACAAATAATATTGGTCACAATTATACATAAAAATCTCTCTAATTTGTATATTTCTTTCCCACCCCAATTTTAATAAATATTTTAGTCCCTTATTATCTCTCAACCAGACATTTATGACAACCTCTAACTAATTACTTCTCCTCCAGGCCAATCTCTTCCTTCTCTTTCAATCCAACATTCACATTACTGTCAAAATCTTTTTTTTTCTAGATCACAAATCTATCCATCAGTTTTATCACTTAATTTTTGTGAATTCTTCTCTATCATCTCCAAAATGAAAATTAAGCGCTTTAGAATGACCCTTAGCAATTCAAATGTCAAATTACATTATCCAGGTCATTGTTCTTCCTTCTCTTCTGTACTGGACTTTGCATCATTTTCCAAACACATTCTTTCACTCTGTTGCCTTCACTCAGGCTCTTACGTTTACCTGATGTGCCCTGCTCCACTTGTCTACTCTGCTTAAGATTTGCCTCTGTTGAAACCAAATTTATAATAAAAAAAAACCTACTCTTAAATCTTTTGGCAGAGTTAGTAAACTTCCCCATGAATCTTATGCTGCCATTTTGGGTTCTAGATAACTGTATTATAGAACTTTGTTATATTAAATTATATTTATTTGTTCATATCTATCTTTTCTAAGGGACTATAAGCTCCAAGATGGAAGGGAATCTATTTATTTATCTTTGTATTACCACACAGTGATTGACCCCCCAAAAAAGTGCTAAAACCAGTGTCTATTGGATGAATAAATAAATGTTCTAGATCCTTCTTACAGAGTCTAATTCAGCATAGTTGGACTCATCTACACTTTCTAAAAACAAATTTCTGTTCACGAATTACAAAACAAGCATTTGTTCCTCTCCCTGTTGGTTTCTGGCTTTATTTCCTAGCCACTTTCCCCGAGCCACTTAGCTCAGCTAAGTGACTGACAATATTTCCTCAGGAGCCAAAATAATATGACTCTCATTAAAAACAATTGAAATCAAACTAACATGATTTTTCTTTTCCCTCTCTTGCCTGTAGTTTCTCACATGGACACCTGCGTCTTCCATTAATCTGTTGCTTGCTGCCCTCTCCCAAGTTGTATTTCTTTACAAAGAGTCAGAAAATCATCTTTTGTTAAATGATAACTAGAAATACTTAATAATTGGCAGATCACAAGCTTAATTATATCACTGAATTATCCCACAACATCCATCTGATTATATGCATTTTGAAATTCTCCCTTATTTTTTTCTTTTACTTTGAAACTCTTTGCTAAATAGTCTCTAAGCTCACTCGTTCAACTCAGACTTTTGATAATGATCACTCTAACAGAAAATAGAGGAAAATTCTCTAAAAGAACTTTTTCTTTCAAGTTCTTTCCTTGCCTTGGGGAACCCCATACTCAGAAATTTTCTATATAGTCCTTCCAGCTCTGTTTACATTATATCTAGTTCATTCATATCCTTGTAGGTATTCAATACTTACTAGGGACGTTTCAGAGCCCTGACTCTACAAAGGCAAGATGACTAACCCTGGGAAACTATGTTAGCTCCCCAGGTTAACTCCACATATTCCCTGTCCTTTGTAGGAGCTGGACCTGAAGCAACAATAAGACATAAACCCATGTTTTCAGCCTACAAGGGATTGGAAGGGGTTGAGATCATAACTAGCAGAGCCTGAAAAATTTCAAACCTAATCATGGGTCTGTGTCTATGAGGAAAAAAAACAAAAACAAAAACATAGTCACCGAATTAAAACAACAACAACAACAACAACAACAACAACAACAAAAACAAAGCAAATGCATGGGTGAGAAATGGGGAGACATACAGAACTGGCCAAACTGGAAGTACCACGCAAGGCTAAAGCATAAACCTTAAATCTTTTCCATCCTTTTGGGAATGTCATTCTCCCTTCTATTTATTCACATTCTAATCTGCCTTCAAAATAGTTATTCCTTCTCAGAGTGTTGATAGAACTTGTTTGGAACTCTTCATCTGTACATTTATTACTAGTTATATTTTTATATGAGTAGCCTCCTTTCTTTTATGAAATAAATATTGTTTTAAAGCACCAACAGGCTAAATCTTTCAGGATAAAGTATTTTATTACAAGTCAAAGGAAAAGAAAGACCAGAGTTCCTCAAATTCTTGTTCATTGCCTTCTTCCTCTTACAATTAACCATCAATGTACTAGTTGCTGAAGATGAGAATTATATTATAAAATATTAGAGGAGGTATTTTACCACTTCAATTACATCACTTTTCATATTTTCAAAAAAAACCATGCTTTTGCTCACCATGCCCAATCACTGCTATTTGAGATTTCTTTTTGTTCATGGGAAAAAAATCAATGCCATTTATTTTAATATTTCTAATTTATGAGATTAATTTCTTAATTCTACACAGGAATTAAATTCATTAGTGCTGAATATAGAAACTCTAGTCAAGACCAAACATTTTTTTGAGTCCACACCTCTTAATACTGTACTAGGTGATGTCATTTTTTTAAAAGGCAAAAGGTACTACACTGAAATATACATTATAAAGTAAGTTCTTGAGCTTCAAGGGACTTATGAACATCGCAAAAATCCGGGATTGTGAGTGTGTATGTGTATGTGTGTGTCTGTTTTTATACTTTTCTGTGCCATCCTTTTACCAGACCCTTACAGAATGTCATGGGAGAGATCTTTGTCAGTTGTCGGTAACCTTAGCACCTGAACTTATCTCATCAGTCATTCCTACGTGCCTTTATTTTTAAATTTGTCTTTCTGTTTACCTCTTTAATGTCATACTAAGGTCCTGTATTCCACTTTGTTCCCATTAAGACACATCCCATCAAATATTTATGCTAGGAGACAGATAAATGTAGGATAACTTCCAGGCATTTGACTTGGATAACCGGAAGGATATGGGGCAGTGGATGTTTCTTTGTCATTATTTCCGATGTACAGCAACTGAGCCACTTTCCTTTGCTGAGGCTGTTCTTTGCCACATGAGTCCCGATGGCAGGCAAAACCTTCTCCACTGTAGAAGCTAAAGAAGCTTTTCACTTTCCCAGCCTCCCCTGGAACTGAGGATGCTGAGGGGCATGTGGGCTATACCCAGTTAGATGCACCCTAGTCAGAACTTGAGTAGGGAGCTATTTATGCTCAGAAGCATTGGAAATGGGGAAGTCGGTCTGGGGTGGGGGTGGAATAAGAACATCATAAATATTTAGATTGCAGTGTATTCATGGAGTCAAAACTGTTTTCCATTGGTGCTAGCAGTTTCTTCTTGCTGCAGCTACGATCAAAAATACAGAATGAACATATTTAGTTGAATAATAGAACTAGTTCATTTTGGGGCACATTGATATTAAAGTTCCTCTGAACATCTAGGTAAAGATGTCTAGTAGGCATTGGTATACAAAATTCCAGATTTTAGGGAAGAGATATAATTAAAGCTAAAGGTTTGAAATTGTCAGTATGTATGAGTCAATAGAAAGCATAGTTGATTTTTGAAAAACGTTGCAACTGCATGGGTTCACTTATATGTAGAGTTTTTTAATAAATAATACAGTACAATACTGTAAATGTGTTTTCTTTTTCTTATGATTTTCTTAATAACATTTTCTTTTCCCTAGCTTGCTTAATTGTGAGAATACAGTATATAATACATATATTAGAGGGAGGGAGAAAATTCCAAGTAGACTCTACCCTGAACACAAGCCTGACAATACATATACAAAATATGTGTTAATTGACTGTTTATCAGTAAGGCTTCTGGTCAATAGCTGGCTAGTAGTTGAGTTTGGGGGGAGTCAAAAGTAAACTGGATTTTTGACTGTGCAGTGGGTCAGTACCCTTTACTCCACTATTGCCCAAGGGTCAACTGTGCAAACAAATGGTGTATGGAGTAAGAATATATATGAAATAGGAATAAAATTTTTATATGGGAGTATCAAATTATTCACGTTATTTTATAATTATTTCTTTTTTCAAAAACTTTGCTTCATTCTTAAAAGAAAATTCTTTATACACTTTCCCTAATATGTCGCAAAGACTTATTCTTTGGTCTATTTCTCCCCATTCTCCCTGTTTTATTAGGCAATGTGGCTTCCCTCTTCCATGTGAAACCTGGGCCCCAGGCCAAAGCTTACCTCCACTCAACAACAATTCAATTCAGTTCAGTTATTTGTACAAGTTGAGTTGCTCTCTATAAATAAATTTAGCCAACTGCTAAGAAGAGCAAATATTGTATTATTACATTTGTATTTGTGGGTGTTGTGGATTCTTTCAAAGCAATAGCATATAATGAAAGTTTAATCCTCACTGACAAAAGTCAATAACCACTTTGCAATATAACAAAGATAACATCTTCATTTTGATAGAACATTTGTAATTTTGTGTCTATAACAAAAGTCATATTTTTACTTATTAATGTAGAATTAATTATTTGTACATATGAAATTTTTCTAACTTTTATATTTAAGAATCAACTATATAAATAAGTGTTGGGGCGCCTGGGTGGCTCAGTCGTTACACGTCTGCCTTCGGCTCAGGTCATGATCCCAGGGTCCTGGGATTGAGCCCTGCATCGGGCTCCCTGCTCAGCGGGAAGCCTGCTTCTCCCTCTCCCACTCCCCCTGCTTTGTGTTCCCTCTCTCACTCTGTCTTTCTCTGTCAAATAAATAAATAAAATCTTAAAAAAAATAAAAAATAAATGTTTCATTTGCAATTTTGTAAAGGTAAGATCTGTTGCACTGCGTTTCAAACCTCATATAATATAAAATAATTTATTTTTTCTTTTAGCCTCAAATTTATTTTTATGAATACTAATTATTTTACTTTTTTAAACTTAGCATTAAAACATTTGATGTGTGGAGGGCTATTTGCTAATTTACTGCCACTAGGTTGCTTGATTGATATATTTGAAAACAGACAAAACTAGTTTAATTTTTATTTCTTTTTTAAAAAAATAATTAGCTAATTGATTAATTAATTTTCAGGGGGAGAGAGAGCTCACGTGTGTGCAAGCAGGGGGAGGGGCAGTGGGAGAGGGAGAAAATTCCAAGTAGACTCCACCCTGAGCACAAGCCTGACAAGGGGCTTGATCTCAGGACACTGAGATCATGACCTGACCAAAAAATCAAGACCAACCGAGCTCCCTAGGTACCCCCAATTTTTATTTTTAATGTGTTTATTTTCTCATTACAAAAGTACACTGGAAGTAGATGTTACCTCTTTAGTACAGGTACTGTGCATTCCTTACTTGATAGCATCGACCTCTGGGTAATCCAGGATCCAACCTTCTATTTTTGTGATTGGACATGCAAGAATGGGGCATAAGAATTCTGAATCATTGTGAGAGAGGGAGGTGTTGTCTACATAAGGGAGTTTGTGTCAGCTGGCATCATTTTACCAGATAACATACTGATGGCAAAGAAGATACGGACATATGAGTCCTTCATGAGAAAATAACCAGCATTTTTGTGCTTCTTCTTATTTCCATCACACTGAGCTTCTTTGTACCTTGACTTATTTACTGTTGCAGTTTTCCTTTGCTACTCCATTTCTATTTTTTTCCCGAGGGGAGCAGATGCTTGGCCATGGATCACACTGTCTCACCTTCTCTGGAATAATTGCTCTTCTAATCCAGACCTAGGCAAATAGCACAGCCCCTTTTGGAATAACTTTTAGAATAACTATGGCTATGTCCTTTTTAATTAACAGAAAAGTGAGAGGTCCAGCTGGATTGTAGGTTTACATTGAGAAGTGGTAAATAATATGAGAGGGGAAAGATGGTCCAGATGATGATAGGGTTTCTAGGACAGTGAGAAGATTCTTACAACTGTATTTTTTCTTTTTTTTTTTTTTTTTGCCTTTTGTGAGTTTTGTTTTATTTCTTCCATCTTCCTCTTTTCCAAAAAGGAAGAAAATTTGAGGTCAAAGTGTGGCATGTAACCCAAAACCTAAAAAAAATTTGTCAAAATTCAGGAAAATATAGTTTTCCCATGCGTAGTTGATCCTCACGAAACTTCTGTGTTTTATAAGTAGAACATATTTTATGATACACATTTTATAGATCAGGAATCAAAAGAGTAAGCTACTTGGTATGACACAGCTAAACATAGGTTGTCCGATTCCAAAACTCATGTTTTTTTCTATTGCATTTCTCTTCAAAAGCCACATTCCCTTTTGCATATTTTATATTTCCTTGGGGAAAAAAGTCTCTGATTCAAAAGTTACAACCTGGGCGCCTGGGTGGCTCAGTTGGTTAGGCGACTGCCTTCGGCTCAGGTCATGATCCTGGAGTCCCAGGATCGAGTCCTGCCTTGGGCTCCCTGCTCAGTGGGGAGTCTGCTTCTCCCTCTGACCCTCCCCCCCCTCATGCTCTATCTCATTCTCTCTCTCAAATGAATAAATAATCAGAGTTCTAGAGGGGAGGGGGTGGGGGATGGGTTAGCCTGGTGATGGGTATTAAAGAGGGCACATACTGCATGGAGCACTGGGTGTTATACGCAAACAATGAATCATGGAACACCACATCAAAGACTAATGATGTAATGTATGGTGTATGGTGATTAACATAACATAAAAAAAATCTTAAAAAAAACAACAAAAAAACAAAACAAAACAAAAAACAAAGTTACAACCTGGTGACCTAGGGATGGGATTTGTCTTCATAGTTCCTTTGTCTGTATAAACAATGTTTCAAAAAAACATTTGCCATGTTAGATTACATTTGAAAGTCAAGAGCTGTTACACAAAAAGCTAGGTTTCCCAAAATACTGGAATATATCATCATTGGGCCTGTAATCATTTTTAGCAACAATCTCTGGGGGAGCTGAGGGCAAGAATGGAAGATAACAGGGATTCTCAAACTTGAATACATTCGAAACACTTTGATTTTAAAACACACATGCCTGGGTCCCCCTTGTGACCAACTCCATTGTAATCTCTGAATGGAGGCTCAGCCAGAGTAAATTCTATGTGCAAACATTGACATGGGGTATGTGGTGGGGTACATGCTCTTTGGTTTACCACTAAATCAGTCCTCACTTAACTTTCTACACTCACATGACCTCCTGACCTTTGTAGAAGTTTGAGTTGTCAATTCTGTATTATCACATTCTCAACTCATAACTCATCTGGCAATTTGAGCTTCTGTGTTCAATAATCAAAACTCACTGGTTTTAGTTTTACTTGTACTCAGAAGATTGTGTCATTCTCTTTCCAATTTGATACCCCTCTCATATGAGAGGGGTATCAAATTGGAAATAATCAATGCATAGTCTAAGAGTCTAAGAATGACAATACATGGACCTTTTTATAATAATTCTCTTTATAACAGGAGCTGCAGAGAAGTGTTTTCTGTTTGTTTTTTGTTTTTGTGGATGATTGCAAACATGAAACCTGGTTATACCTCGTTTCCAGAATGTATCAATTACACGGAAATCTCAGGAGAATGCTATCTTATTTTTATGATATTATTTATTTTATCCTTTTCTCCTTCCATGAAATTCTTCCAGAACACCAGAATCTGTACTGTATGATCACTACAGCCTAGTTCTCACCATACTGTTTTGGCAAACCAGGTTTGTTTTATGTTGATATCAGGAAAGCAAGTCATTGGTCATTGTGAAGATAAATAGTTTTGTTCCACTTTATTTCAGAATATTGATGGGCTCTGCAGGGTGCTGTCCTCAGATGCTAATACTAAAGGATGAGACCTCTGCGGTGTAGCTCACATTCAGTCATTCTCTGAATTAAAGGGTGGATAATATTAAGTTCACGTGCAGATTTGAGGTGAGGGCTTTTCAGGCTGAGGACTCTACTATTGACTGAATGGTCCTCTATGAAAGGAGAAGCTGTCTCTCTCAGCGTTTCCCTTTTTGCCCCATAAAAACAGGGACTTTCCAGAGAAACTGGAAGTTTCTGTCTTCCATGCAAGAAGTGAATTACAAGTTTATGTTTGTCAATGTTTATGTAATTTTCAATATTCAGCTACTGAAATTAGAAATCCATCCCTTCAAACATCCAATCCCATCCTATCATTTCCTCTCATTTTGAGTCAACTCTCTGGCTTAATAGAAATAAGGACATTTCTTCAGAGATCCTTAAGTTCTTGCTACTCTATCTTACTGCTCCAGGATTAGATAATTGGATCAGTCTAAAAGGACATTATTTTATTTCTTGAATAAAAGAGGAACTGCTTATAATCAATATGCCAATATAATTTATAAAATTTGGAGGAAGGGTCTTTATTTTATTATACATAAGATGGACGCAGAGTTGTTTCTCAAGTTGTGTGCTATGATCTGAATGTTTGCTGTCCCCAAAATTTGTATGTTGAAATCCTAACACCCAATGTAATGGTATCAGCAAGTGGGGCCTTTGGGAGATGATGAATTCTTGGGGGTAGGGCCCTCATGAATGGAATTAGTGCCTTGTAAAAAGGACCCCACACAGCTCCTGGCCCTTTCTACCATGTGAGGCTACAGCTGGAAGTCCACAGCCTGGAAAAGCTCCTCACTTGCCAATGCTGGCACCCTGCCCTGAACTTCTACCAGCCTCCAGAACTGTGAGAAATAAATTTCACTCAGACAGTGGTATTTCATTAACAGCCGCCATCCCTGACAAAGACGCTGTGTCCTGAGACTCTTCTGTGTTCCAGAGAGGTGTTTCAAGACCACCATGAGCAGAGAGCGAGGAGGAGGAGAAGCCACACCTGGGACATCTTGCAATCTATACCCACTTAAATCAAAACACTTCTGCATTTTATGTGTTATACCTATTGTTATTCCACGTGGGATTTTTGTCCCTAAACAGGATTCCATTACTTAAAAAGTTTAAATACCACTGAATCAGAGGGAAATTCTGGAGGTACTAGAAGTGAAAAAAATGGATCAAGTAAAATTTCAACTGAATTAACTACATTCTTGTATCAGGCAGGGTCTAAGCAAGGGACTGGAACCCATGATTCCTTGAACTGAGAAATTTGAATATAAAAATATTAATAGAGGATTAAAGTTTTAGGGTGTTGGTTAAAAGGAGGTAAAGAAAACTCTAAAGAATATAATATTAGACACAGGAAGTAGCCACTCATTAGCACTTGAGCTGGGAGAGAACCCTGGGGGAAGAGCCCCCCTTCCAATGCCACACTGCAGATTGAAATCCTGACCTCAGCCGAGGACTCCAGCATGGCTCAGCACGTAGTGCTGAAACACCAGGTAAGGTGCTGAAACACTAGGTAAGGTGCCAAGTCAGGAGGAATCTGCAAATCTGCCCTCCAGAGTGCTGGGGAAAGTGTCCACAGGAAGATGCTACAACCAGGAGTTCATTCCAGAGCCACCAGAGCACATAGGAGGGGAAGCCCACCATCAGACTTGCCCTCCTGGTGCCACTCAATTATGAAGGCACCGAAATGGTATCATCACGAGTTTCCCAGGGGCAGGTGCTTCATGCAGCTGGCCTTTGGGTACTGAAAAGAAACCAACTGTGCAACAGCCTGGTGAACAAAGTACATTGGAACCAGGAAGAGAAACTCCTTCTTCTTACAGAGTTCCTCCGGTGCCCTCAACTGACAAAATTTCACTCTGCGCCAGCTGGAGTGGCAGGAAAATTTACAGTCCACCTCCATGATAACAGAACAGGTAGTGAATGATAGATCTGGGGTGAAGAGGCAATAAATTGGTAATCAATTGCTAGGCCCATTATTCATGTGAACTCCTAGGACTCTTCTGATAGAAACTTCAGATAAAACTGAATCCTTTGAACTCATAGAATTGCCACCTAGACCCCAAAGAAAGAAGAGTTGGAGACTTACCTGGTGTTTCCAAGCCCTTTGACAATGAAGATGTTGACTTCATTCACTCATTTATTAATTAATTCATTCAAATTCCTACTCTGTTCATAGCATTGGGCCTAGTGGTATGGGAGAGGCAGAATATGTAGTTCCTCAAGGGACAGGAAGCGATGCAGGTAAAATAAGGCTCTTGGTATTCAGTAACCTACTCTCAATTATTCTGGAAGATACTTTGGTATGAATCCAAATCCAGACATCTACTAAGAGAAGAAATATCCTGGAGTTGCTTCAAACCACAATAAATAAAACAAACAAAAAATATATTTATTTTGACCAAAATTTACTTTAGAGTTGATTTATAAAAATATATACACTTAAAGAAATATTCATTTATTAACAAGACCAAAGAAAGGGAGGCAACTTAATATATTGCCATAAAACTAGGTTAAACTTGTGATTTTTTAATACTGAATTTAACTCTGAGCTTTCTGATAGCCAGAACTAACTGAGATTTCCGGTAGCTAAAAGTGAGAGGAAAGCATGATTATTTATATGGTTCTATTAAAATTAAGGAACATATCAATTCCTTAGGGGTTGTGAAATTAATTTTTCTAATACTCAAAAGTGTATCGCTTACATGAACTTTTCCATATTGAGGTATGTTAGATCACAGGCAAACTTTTATTTGGTTGACACACTGTCACCAAACCACAGGTGGCTCCTTCAGGACTAAGAGAATTAATGATTGATGTTGTTAATATTTCTGGGCTAAGACATATGTGTGTTGTTTATGATCAAGTTTATATAATGCTGGTCCAAGGCAGACTTCGTATCATGGACAGCTAGGGTATTTGGTTTACGATTAGAGGATTTTTGTCACACAGGACGTTTAAATAGAAAATACCAATACTAATTTTGAAGGTGCACTCGAGTTCACCACAGTCCCCATAGCTCTCATCTTCACTCAGCTAACTTTCCTATCTGGCCCTTAGATACAATATAACTGAGTAGTTAAGCATGGACTCTGAAATCAGATTACCTGAGATTAAATTTCCACTCTTCCACTTACTAGATGTGAGATTTTGTAAAATTTACTCAGATTCTCCAGAACGATGTTTCTCCACCTTTCAAATGAGAATCATAACCGTGTCTACCTAGCTTTTGGTTTGGTTGACTGTTTCTTTGCTGTGCAAAAGTCCCGATAGTTCATTTTTGTCCTTGCTTCCCTTGCCTTTGGCGATGTTTCTAGGAAGAAGGTGCTGCGGCTGAGGTCGAAGAGGTCGCTGCCTGTGTTCTTCTTTAGAATTTTGATGGACTCCTGTCTCACATCGAGGTCTTTCAACCATTTGGAGTCTATTTTTGTGTGTGGTGTAAGGAAATGGTCCAGTTTCATTCTTCTGCATGTGGCTGTCCAATTTTCCCAACACCATTTGTTGAAGAGACTGTCTTTTTTCCACTGGACATTCTTTCCTGCTTTGTCAAAGATTATTTGACCATAGAGTTGAGGGTCCATTTCTGGGCTCTCGATTCTGTTCCATTGATCTATGGGTCTGTTTTTGTGCCAGTATTATAGTGTCTTGATGATGACAGCTTTGTAATAGAGCTGGAAGTCCAGAATTGTGATGCCTCCAGCTTTGCTTTTCTTTTTCAACATTCCTCTGACTATTCGGGGTCTTTTCTGGTTCCATACAAATTTTAGGATTATTTGTTCCATTTCTTTGAAAAAAGTTGATGGTATTTTGACAGGGATTGCTTTAAATGTGTAGATTGCTCTAGGTAGAATTGACATCTTCACAATATTTGTTCTTTCAATCCACGAGCATGGAACATTTTTCCATTTCTTTGTGTCTTCCTCAATTTCTTTCATGAGTATTTTATAGTTTTCTGAGTACAGATTCTTTGCCTCTTTGGTTAGATTTATTCCTAGGTATCTTATGGTTTTGGGTGCAATTGTAAATGGAATCGACTCCTTAATTTCTCTTTCTTCTCTCTTGTTGGTGGTGTATAGGAATGCCACTGATTTCTGTGCATTGATTTTATATCCTGCCACTTTACTGAATTCCTGTATGAGTTTTAGCAGTTTTGGGGTGGAGTCTTTTGGGTTTTCCACATAAAGTATCATATCATCTGAAAAACAGTGAGAGTTTGACTTCCTCTTTGCCAATTCGGATGCCTTTTATTTCTTTTTGTTGTCTGATCGCTGAGGCTAGGATTTCTAGCTCTGTGTTGAATAGCAGTGGTGATAGCGGACATCCCTGCTGTGTTCCTGACCTTAGGGGGAAAGCGCTCAGTTTTTCCCCATTGAGAATGATATTTGCTGTGTGTTTTTCATAGATGGGAGGGAGAGAGTATCTTAAGAGGAGTCCACACTGAGCATGGAGCCCAATACGGGGCTTAATCTCACCACTCTGAGATTATGACCTGAGCTGAAATCAAGAGTTGGATACTTAATCGACAGAGCCACCCGTGTGCCCCTACCTAGCAGATTTTTGATGAGGTTCAAATATATTAAAAATTTTAAAGCACCTTAGAACTATGTTCAACAAGTAGTACCTACTATTTAAGTGGAGACTTTTTAGTATTCAAGTAGGGGACCAAAGAGAGTGAGCTGTTTAGAGCAAATTTGGGATTATTTTGCATTTGTTCAATTTACATCAGAGATCTTGTTCATTTCAACTCTTCTAAGCATCCTGATGAAATTAATTTTAATTCATATCTCTGTAGCTTCTTTTTCACAGAAGCATCCGATTTTTAGTATTCATGTTGATCTTGTAGTGCCCTGATTTTTCTTCCTTATTCCCCCAACTGGTATATTTCAGATTTACTGTCCTGGTTCTGTTGCCACTGTTCTTATCGAACAGTCTGTGTCAGTTTTATGGTTCACTTCTGTATTTAGAGTGGGGTGCTATGATTCTCTGGTTAATGGAAACTGAAAAAATGAGATGTGTTAATAGTGATTTGCTTCTATGTTTCCATGCTCCCCCCCAAAAAACATTTTTAAGGCTAATTTAACTATTTGATTGGGCTATACAAGGAATCAAATGCATTGTGGAGATGAACAGTGATCTGATGATTCATTGTGAATCTTCATATAGCTCAGCTTTTAGTTTCTAGGTACAGGTTTTGTTCCAGAGACATCAGTAGACAGCTTGTTGGCTGCAGGGACCTTAAAATTTCCTTTCAATCCCTTCCCACCCTCATTCCCCAGGAAGGGCCCGCATACTTCCTTCCTGTGATTCCTGAGAATCACTAGAGACCACAAGGTGTCACTAAGCTCTGAAGACAGGTCAGCTCCTACTTGTATGCTCTCGGCTCCATATCAATTTGCCTCTGCTGTGGTCAGGGTTTTCTTTCATTCCCTATGTTTTTTGTATGGTGTCTACTAATTGCACCTTTTTTCTTTTTCCTCTCTTATCGGTAAGCTGTAGTAAGTCAGTTACTGATGTTAACATTTGCTGTCAGTATCTCAGAAGACCATAAGAAATGGGGCAAAGTTTTCTAATGAGGGCTTCCTAAGAACACGTTTGTTTAATGGCTCCATCTGCTGGAGAGAGTCTGAACTGCTTGTTTTTGTTATCAGATAAAATTGTCAGAGACAGGGAGCCTGGGTGGCTCAGTTGGTTAAGCGACTGCCTTCGGCTCAGGCCATGATCCTGGAGTCCCGGGATCGAGTCCCACATCGGGCTCCCTGCTCAGCAGGGAGTCTGCTTCTCCCTCTGACCCTCTTCCCTCTCGTGCTCTCTATCTCTCATTCTCTCTCTCTCAAATAAATAAATAAATAAAATCTTTAAAAAAAAATTGTCAGAGACAAGCTAGAAAGTACCTAGATATAGCTGGACATTTTTCAGGGAAATTGCCCTAAAGATGAAACTATTGTTAGCAGCATTGTGGGGGACTGAAGAGAGGGATGTTCTAGATTTTCAGCATTGCAAAATGTCTTCTGTTAAAGTGAGGGCACCATTTGGAAGGATTGAGATCTTGAGAACTGGAATGGGGATATATAGGAAGATTCTAATCAAGCTAGGGACATGGAACCCTAAATTTTATTGAGTCTTTTTTGCCAGCAAATGGAGCCCTTCCACACGCATCTGAGGAGGTTAGCCTTGCTTTGCTTGAAGCACCTGTAATTCCCTCCCTTAAGTAGATGGGTTCTAGGTTAAGTGAACAGAAGTCTAACCAATTCTATAAATAAGCGATCATGTTCCTTCAGTTAATTTCCTGACTTGAGCCATTTTACAGACCCAGAATCTCTTTAATTACAAGTGGGGGGCAAGTCTCTGAGAAAGAACTCTTTTAAACAGAAAAAAAAATTATATAGCTCATCTTTTCCCCACTCTTCCCTAAAAAGATCTATGACCATTAACATGGATGACTATGCATTGAGGAAAGAGAAATAATAAGACTTTTGAGGAGTTGCTGGGCAGTAGCTCTGAGTGGGCACTAATTTCAGGAGACCCAAGCCGTCATTGTATTACACTGATCAGAGAAGGGGCAGAAGGAGGTCAAACGATGAATGAAGTTGTGGCTTGGGTCTGCCTCACAGGTCTGCCTGTTTTCTTCATCCATCAGAGACTTCTCCCTGGAAAGAGCCTACAGCTAGGCATATGGATGCCAGTAGCTTCTATCTCCTGAAGACTATAATCCAAGAACTCCTGGATATATATGTAAAAAAAAGAATGGATTTCCAAATTTGAGAGGAGAAAGAAAATAAGAAGGGAGGCAAGATTACCAAACAAATTATTCTGAGACCACCAAGGAATCACTTGCTAGACTCTACCCTAGAATCACATGAGCAGGAAACACCACCACCCCATGCCCTTTAGTGAAGGAATGCAAACCAGAGTACCTGCACTGTCATCAGCTGTGTCTGAATTCCAAGACCTTTGTAGACCACTTGCAGTACAAAGTGTAAGGTATTTTTTTAAAAGATTTTATTTATTTGAGAGAGAGAGAAGGAGCGGGGGAGGCACAGAGGGAGAAGCAGACTCCCACTGAGCAGAGAGCCTAATGTGGGGCTCATTCCCAGGACGCTGGGATCATGACCTGAGTCAAAGGCAGATGCTTTACAGACTGAGCCACCCAGTGTTAGGTATTTTTGTTCTATCCCCTGTACACAGCAACTCCTTGGTGATTATTGTCCCTCAAAATATTCTGTGTTTTCAAGTAGTTTAGTCTGAAAATCAGGCTAATAGATATTCTTACAGTTTTATAAACACTACCGTGCTCATAAAATGAAACTTTTTTTTTTTTTTGCTGGAATGTAGTGCCAACATGCCATAAGACAAATGCTTTACCCATCAGTTTTTATAACTGTCCAACTCAACATACACAGGTTGGTTTGTCGTGTTATGATATGATGTGCAAGAAAACTTGTAAGGATATGATCACTGGAAAGAGGTGAGCATAAACATCACACAAAAAAATTGTCTCTGAAGCATTTAACCCTTCATATAAACTCCCTTGGCATTTATAGGATTCTCTTTCAATATCAGTCACCCACACAGAACAATTCTTCAGTTTTCCCCTGGCACTCAATGACCTACCAATTGAGCCTCCATTGTCTGAGTCTCTGTTTCTTTTGTAGCCTATCTCCCCAGCCACTCATCAGTATTTTACTTCTGTGATCACTTAGAGGAAACTTAAAATAGTAAATAATCTTTCGAGTATTTATTATGTGCTAGATACTTTAAAAGGCACTAGAAATTCAAAAACAGATATTGAAACCTTATGTAATTTACAGTCAGGGGAGGGTGGAGAACATTAATCAAATATTCACTCAAAGATTGACATATGTAAGACCCAAAATGTGGTAAGTGCTGGGGAGGGGACTCTAATGTTGGGAAATTCGACCTTGTCATGGAGCTCAAGGTCTGATATGTTAAATAAGCACTAGGAAATGTGCTCGCACCCCCACCCCACACACATTTAATCTGACCTTAAAAACTCAGCTTATATAGAGAGAATGTTTGAGGGTTCACTTGATGGAGAAGAGAGAAAAGAGAATTCCAGGTATAGGGAAAATGTCTGTAATGCAGTGTGGTAAAATTCTGTATGAGTTCTTGAAATTTAGTCTAATGCGGTTGTGGTGCTGGGAGTTTTGGTAAGTTTTGTGTAGACAGACACTGACTAAGTAAGCAAGGATTAGACCTGACAAGGGATTTCTAAGCTGTGTTATGGAGTTTGGTGTTATTTTAAGAAAGATGTTAAAGTATTTTTCAAAAGAAGTGTTGTATTTTTAGTATACATAGTTTTTAAATGTCACCTAGATTACATGTCAGAGAATAATTGAAATGGGTTAGGAATAGAACAGGAAGACCCTGTTATGGCAGTTATTTAACATTTTAATTATTTGCTATTAAGATTGTGAAAGCGATGAAGAGAAGAGGTCAGATTTGAGAGATATTTAGTAAAAAAGGTGACAAGACTTGGTTTTGTGAGAGGCAGAGTGGAGAACAGCCCGGAAGTGTGGGCCAGAGAGAGGGTGGTGATGAGACAGCTGGTTTATAGGTTGTGTAATTTCTTGTGTGGCGTGCTATTGACTGAGAGGCCAAGTGCTAGAGGGTTGTTCCTTTTGTGAGGAAAGCTAATGAATTATTTTCACACGTTGAGCTTGAAATGCCTTTGAGATTTTAGATCTGATATGTTAAATAAGCACTAGGAAATGTGCTCGCACCCCCACCCCACACACACGGCCCTCTGGACTATGATATAGTCTGACATCAAACTTCGTGTGGCATCTGTCAGTCAGAGAAATGGAGACTGATGTTCTGCAGCGTGAATTAGAGCTGACAAATCCATTGATCATTTTGCTCACAGTTTTGTCTGGCTACCTTACTAGGAGACGCCTGGGCACATTTCTTGCTCCGGGTTATCCGTTTTTCCTCTATTGAAAACCTATAAGGAAAGAAAATGCTTATCTTTAAATCAGCATATGTCCAGAGACTGAGGAGGGCCTCAGAAAATACTTTCGAATTTTTAAAATAAAAATATGATCATGAAAACAACTTAAACAATACACAGTATGATGAGTAAAGTGATTCTTCCCACCCTCAGTTTTATTTCTCAAGAGAACTTAATAGCTAATGATGATTAGTCAGAGATGTATATGGATGATGCTAAAAGGGCATCTCTGGTTTGCTCATTTAAAAATTATTGAAATGAGCAGAAATTTATATTTTATAAACTAAAATTGGGTTCTTATAAGAGATTTTACATTTGTCAATTTACCTCTAAAATAAGATGATCAAATAAAAAGACACTATTGGCAAGCCCTATTTCACACCTAAATCTTCTGAGTGGGTGGAGTGAGATTCCTTTTGTTTCTCAACTTTCCGAGTAGACCATTCTATACATATATTTATCAGATCATATGAGTTGGTCAGGAAATTTATACCTGTTTCCAACAACATCAGATGACTCTTTCTTGTCACACAATATGGGATTAAAACTGTAAGAAAGCTGAAATACAATAAACTCACAGACGGGAGTCGAAAGGGTTGTTGTCTACCCAGGTCCATGATTGCCCTCCAGGTGGAATAGTTAAGCCAATCCAGTAAAACACTGAAGTATTTAGGTACCGCCACAGAAAACTCTAAATAGAACAGGAAATGTTACAACAAACAACTGACTGATTCTAACAGATATAGATATAGATATAGATATATATATAGAGAGAGAGAGAGAGAAACTTGTATGTGCTTGGCCCTGAACTGGAAGCAGGGAATGGACAGGTAAGACATACACCACGTTTTTCTTTTTTTCCCTTATTGTTAAAAGATTTTATTTATTTATTTATTTATTTATTTATTTATTTATTTGGGAGAGAGAGAGAGAGAGCATGAGCACAAGTTGGGGGGAGAGGTGGAGGGAGAGGGAGAAGGAGCCTTCCCGCTGAGCAGGGACCCTGGGATCATGACCTGAGCCGAAGGCAGACGCTTAACCGACTGAGCCACCCAGACGCCCCTACTTCACGTTTTTCTAACAGATCAGAGCAGAGAGACAAATTACTGCAGTGCAACGTGGTGACAGTCAGGTGGAATTTTGTATGATTGCAGGAGATATTAAGACTGTGAAGTCAAATTTCCAAATCTGAGTCCCTGTCCTATGATTTACTACTGTGCATCTCTGCAGTTATTGAATGTTTTTACTGCTGTTTTCCCCAATCTCGGCAACTCATTTATTACAGTACCTATTTTAAAGTGTTACTATTGTTTTGCTATTAAATAATATTATTATATACTGCCTGGCACATAATAAATTCTCATTACATAAATGTTAGTGGTTATTGTAAAAATGAGTATGAAATAATATATAGAAGGAGGGGAATATACAGGGAAAATTAAAGAAAGAAAGCAATACTGAGCTGATGTGAGACATACTGTTCATAGTTTCTTAATATCTCTTTTTAATATCTCTTAATATCTTAATATCTTAATTTTCTTAATATCTCTTTTTCTATAGTAATATAACCCCACGCGATATATATGGCCAGAAGTAATGAAGGCTACATTTCCCAGCTCCATTTTGGCTAAGTGACTGACCTAATTTCTGGCTAATGGATTAAAATGGAAATGATACTGAAATTCTAATCAGGCATTTAAAAAGTAGGGCTATAACTCTGGAAAACAGTATGGAGCCTCCTCAAAAAGTTGAAAATAGAGCTAGCCTATGGCCCAGCAATACCCCAAAGATATAAACGTAGTGATCTGAAGGGGTATGTGCACCCCAATGTTTATAGCAGCAATGTCCACAATAACCAAACTATGGAAAGAGCCAAGATGTCCATCAACAGATGAGTGGATAAAGAAGATGTGATACACACACACACACACACACACACACACACACACACACACACTAGAATATTATGCAGCCATCAAAAAAACCTGAAATCTTGCCGTTTGCAACGACGCGGCTGGAACTAGAGGGTATTATGTTAAGCGAAATAAGTCAATCAGAGAAAGACATGTATCATATGACCTCACTGATATGAGGAATTCTTAATCTCAGGAAACAAACTGAGGGTTGCTGGAGTGGTGGGGGGTGGGTGGGAGGGGGTGGCTGGGTGATAGACACTGGGGAGGGTATGTGCTATGGTGAGCGCTGTGAATTGTGTAAGACTGTTGAATCACAGATCTGTACCCCTGAAACAAATAATATATGTTCAAAAAAAAAAAAAAAAAGAAGATAGTAGGAAGGGAAAAATGTAGGGGGGGAAATCAGAGGGGGAGAAGAACCATGAGAGACTATGGACTCTGAGAAACAAACTGATGATTTTAGAGGGGAGGGGCGTGGGGGAATGGGCTAGCCGGGTGATGGGTTTTAAGGAGGGCACCTATTGAATGGAGCACTGGTGTTGTATGCAAACAATGAATCATGGAACACTACATCAAAAACTAATGATGTAAGGTATGATGACTAACATAACATAATAAAATAAAATTAATAAAAGAAAGGTAGGGTTATATCCTTCTATTCATCATTTCCCTCTTTATTGATGGCTAGAACGTGGACATGGTGGTGAATCAACCGGAAATAGATAGACACGGACAGTACCCTACTGATGAGACCAGAAATCCATAGCTGTATGGATCGCCGTGTGAGTGACATGACCTATTGCATATATGAATAGACAGATTTTTCTCCTATTTTAATGCTTTGAAATTGGAAACATCAATCTATAGCTTGTAGCAGTTTAATTGGGAGCTTTGTTTTTGCTTTTTAATTGTACTGATGCTTTTAAGTGTACTGTTACATCTTATAATTAAAAGTGTTTTAGATTCAATAAACAAAGTACACATCTACCTTGTATAAGCTACAGTGATTTTGGTTCTCCCTCACCTGCAGCCAAACTCATATGCTAAATATCATAACTGTTTGTAGGAACATAATAGTCATTAGGCATACAAGAGAGAGAATAGTGTTTTTCCATTGAGTTATCTTGGCACTATGGCCAGAAAAATCAGTTGACTAAATTTTGCAGGCCTTGATTCAGTTTCACTGATCTACATATCTCTCTTTTGCCAATTCTACACCATATTAACTAATTTTGCTTTATCGTAAGACTTGACATTTAGTAACGTACATCTTCCATTCTTCTGCTTGCTTTGGGTCTAGTTTGCTCTTTTTCTAGTCTTTTTTTTTTTTTTTTAAAGAGAAGCTTAGATGATTGATTCTACATTATCTTCTTTTCAAATGTAATCCCTCAGGGCTATAAGTTACCCTCTAAGCTCTGCTTAAGCTGAAACCTGTGAATTTTAGATTTAGAACATTAAAATGTTGTTTTCATTCAATTCATAATATAGTTTTAAAATTTTCTTCTGACCACTTCTTCTTTGACCTATACATTATTTAGAAGTGTGTTAATTTTCAAATATTTGAGAATTTTCCAAATATTACTTTGTTCCTAACTTCCGTTTAATTTTGTTATGGTCTGAGACATGTTTTGTATAATATCTTATCTGTATTTGTAATTTTTTAAAGTTTATTAGGTCTCCAAATATGGTCTGTCTTCATGAAAGTTCCAGGTGTATTGAAAAAAAGAATGTGTACTCTTCTTTTGTTGGATACAGTTTTCCATAAGATTAATTTGGTTGAATTGGTTGATAGTATTGTTCAGGTTATTTATTTATTTATTTATTGGACTTGTTTTACTCAAAGAGGAATGTTGACAACTCAAAGAGGAATGTTGACAACTCCAGTTGTAGTTGTGAATTTCTCCATTTCTCTTTTTAGTTTTATCAGTGTTAACCTTATTGCATATACATATATAATTGACCCCCATTATGAGATTCAGGGGCTAGAGAGTGGAATATTATGGACTGAATTGTGTCTCTCCAAAATTCATATGTTGCAGGCTTAACCCCCAGTACTTCAAAATATAACTGCATTTGAAGTCAGGGCCCTTAAAGAGATCATTAAGCTAAAGGAGGGCTATTAGAATGGGTCTTAATTCAATCTGATTGGTGTCCTTATAAGAAAATTTGGACACACAGAGAGACATAGATGCATGTACACAGAAGAAAGACCATGTGAGGAGGACACAGTAAAAAGGTAGTCAGCTGAAAGCCAAGGAGAGAGTCATCATGAGAAACAAAACCTGCCAATACCTTGATCTTGGACTTGCAGCCTTCAGAACCGCAAGAAATTAATCTCTGTTGCTTAAATCATTAAACTTGTGGTACTTTGTTATGGCAGCCCTGGCAAATTCATACAACCCCTTCATCATTGTGCAATAGTCCTCCTTGTTCTTGGGAGTGTCCTGTTTCTTCTTTCTTTCTCTCTCTTTCTCTCTTTCTCTCTCTCTTTCTTTCTTTCTTTCTTTCTTTCTTTCTTTCTTTCTTTCTTCTTTCTTTCTTTCTTTCTTTCTTTCTTTCTTTCTTTCTTTCTTTCTTTCTTTCTTTCTTTCTTTCTTTCTTTCTTTCTTTCTTTCTTTCTTTCTTTCTTTCTTTCTTTCTTCTTTCTTTCTTTCTTTTTTCTTTTCTTCTTTCTTTCTCTCTTTCTTTCTCTCTTTCTTTCTCTCTCTCTCTCTCTTTCTTTCTTTCTTTCTTTCTTTCCTTCCTTCCTTCCTTCCTTCCTTCCTTCCTTCCTTCCTTCCTTCCTTCTTTCTTTCTTTCTTTCTTTCTTTCTTTCTTTCTTTCTTTCTTTCTTTCTTTCTTTCTTTCTTTCTTTCTTTCTTTCTTTCTTTCTTTCTTTCCTTTCCTTTCTTTCTTTCTTTTCCTTTTTTACCTCGTACTTGATTGTTGAAAGCTGTCTAGCATGTAGCGATGGGGTTAAATAGTTTTGTGGATAGAAATGAACACAGAGTTCCTTCTCCTGGGTCTTTAATGTGGGGTTTAAGTTAATCATTATGGGGGTGAGTTTGTGATTTATCGTTGCTCTGGTTACCCTCAATGCCCCACAGGTTTCAAATCCTGTAATGATATCTCATGTTTTGTGTTTCGTGGTTTTTGTTTGTTTGTTTGCCAGAGACACGTCTTCTTGACCTGAGTGTTTTAGTTCCCCTCTGCACCATGCCTCAGAGAAGATCTCTCTGCACATTCTTCTTCCTCCCCTGTCCCTCTCCCAACAGCGTTCTTCTTGACTTCCTGTCTGAAACTTGTTAGCATGACAGTGAAAGGCAGCTGAGGCCGTGGTCTTGCTTGTTCTGATCATGCCTCAGTGTTAGGCAGCCTCTCATCCTTGTGTCTTCTCCATGCTTTCTCCCTTCTGCCTCCCCTACCCTGACTGTAGCTGTGGTCCCATCGTGTATTCGTGCCTCTCCCACAAGAGTATCTTTTGTCCCCAATCCTCTTTTGCACCTGCAGTGATGTTTCACCAGTTCCCTAAGGGCACCTGTCCTTCTCACCAACACACACATGAAAGCTGTTGCTGCGTAGTGCAGAAAGCAGACAAGGGACAAGGATCTAGGTAGGATTCTTTGCCACTGCTGCATCATTGCTGTTTTCTTCTCCCAGGTCTGCCCCACAATGGACACTTTCTCATGGTTCTTTCCAATCTGGAGCACCAGTGGCATTTCCAGAAAAAAAAAATAGCCTTCAAAAGACTGTAAAATTCCCCAATTTCTGCAGAGCTCAGAAGAACTGTTTTGCCCACTTACACTCAGACTTAACTCATTTTTCAATTACTCTGACAGAACCCTTCTTTCTGATGTCCGGTGTCTGATTTGTGTGTCCCAAGTAAGTGGGGATGTGTCTTCTCTCTCCCACAGGTACCTGTTTCAACATAGATTTTGGCTCTGCAAACTTAAGTCTCCAATGGATTTGAAACAAGTTGGCAATTTAAAGTTAACGGGGATCTTTCTCATTTGAAAGTTGTAGTAACATTTCTTCAAGATCTTTGCATCATGGAATGAAAGCCTTGCACCTCCTTTTTCTTTTTCTGTTTTTATTGTTGTTTAAATACCTCTTTTTCTCACTCTCCTTCTTCTTTCCCTTCCTCCTCCTCTTTCTCCTTCCTCTTTCTACTTTCTTTTCTTTCTTTCTTTTTTGCCATATCATGACACATGGGAATTCTGGGACTAACAATTCTCTTTTTTTCACTTTATTCTTAACTTACTTGAGAGCTGGAAAAGTATTTGCTAGAAAATTATTCTCTGTTTCTTGGAGTAATTATTCTTCTATAATATATGTTTTATCTGACTTTTACTTGTCTTTTTTGGAAAAGTTTGGAAACAGAAATATGTATCCATAAATCCTATGCTGATTCCTTTCAGGTTCTTATTTATCCATGAAAGAGAATGATTACATCTAGCCCATTCATTTGCTTGGGAAAAATGTGAGAGAGGTAATCTAAACAGGAAGAGGAAAGTTTCTAAACAAACCGAGGGTTGCTGGAGGGGAGGTGGGTGGGGGGATGGATAACTGGGTGGTGGGCATTAAGGAGGGCACTTGATGTAATGAGCACTGGGTGTTATATGCATCTGATAAATCACTAAAGTCTATCCCTGAAACTAATAATATACTGTATGTTGACTTAATTGAATTGAAATAAAAAAATTTTTAAAAATGTTTTCTTAGTCTGCTGGTCTCCCTAGTCTGGTTTATCAATTGCCTAGAAAACATGTCTTTTCTTCATTTCAGCATCCTTCCCTTTGATGGTGAGCAGGAAATAGATGAGTTTCTGAGTGAAATCTTTTATTGCACGATTTCTCCATGCAGTGATTATCCCTTTCAGAGCATTCTCATGAGAGGCTTTCCAGTTGATACCTGCTTCCCCTTTCTTGTCTTAAAATTGACCTCTTAGAGACAAAAACAGATCTCTTCAGCTCTTAACCTATCCTGGATTTGGATCATATTTGAATCAATTTGAACTGCATCTGATAGTCTTACAGTTTGAGATTTGGGGTTACACTGGTTACAGCAAGAAGTTTACTTCTGTTTTTGTTTTTCTTGTTGTGGTGGATTCCTGTGAAACTCAGAAGACTTTTTTCTCTTCAGAAGTTTCAACAGCTGTGTTTTTCCCCCAGATGGCTATGACTCAACCAGGGTTGTAAAACACTGCTGGTCATTGGGTTTTCAGAAATGGAACCTTTGACATAACTTGTCATTCCAATATACTAATCCTCATGCTGAATACCCTTATTTGATACTTGCAAATTAACATCTATATTGGCTTTATTAATTAAAGGTTTAGTGTCCAACATTCATGTAGTAAAATTTCAATTTAAATTAAACCAGAGTTAGTGAAGTATTCTGCTCAAGGGAGAATGAAATGTTAATGAGGACTATTCTGTATTTCCTTTCTTTCAATATCATCTTAATTTTAGCTACCATGGTATCTGACTGTAGCCTTCAGGAACATTGCAATAAACATGAGTGATGAGGTAAGATATTAACAGTCTTACATTTTAAAATGGAATCTAGTAAACAGTGGGGATCCCTTATGGAGAAGAACTTAGGTGTACAATACCAAATGAATTCATCCAATCCATAGAGCTCCCCCAAAGAGCCCAAAATAATCCTGTAGTTCAGTGATTCATTCAACCAACATTTGTGTAGTTAATAACAATGAAGTTTAAAATTTATTTCATAGAAGTTTTCAAATATGTGGGACACTGGATGGCTCAGTCAGTTAAGCATCTGCCTTTGGCTCAGGTAATGATCCCAGGGCCCTGGGATCAAGTCCTGCATGGGGTTCCTTGCTGAGTGCGGAGCTTGCTTCTCCCTCTGCCTGCTCTGCCTATCTGCCTGCCATTCCCTCTGCTTGTGCTCTCTCTCTGACAAATAAATAAATCAATAATCTTAAAAAAAAGAAATTTTCAAATATGTAGCGCAACAACTGCACTGAAAATGTGAAGGATGCTATAATCTCTAAGTTAGATATCTCACCATATCAGTGAAGTCTTGAATCACCATGAGATGTGAATTTTTCATGGCACAGTCATTTTTGCTTTCATCCCAAGATTTCTTATCTTCACCAATCCAGTAACATTTTCCCCCATGTAGCTTCCAGTCTTTAGAGGGGCATGATTTATGAACAGTGGAAAAATTGAAAGAAACTGGAAGGAAAAAGGAAATAATTACAAGAAACTCAGAACTGTATCCCTAATAGCATATACTGATGAAAGCCTCTCAAAATTTGTTAAGTTATGGTCTAAAGCTTTTTTTTTTTTTTTGGTTTTATTTATCTGTTTGAGAGAGAGAGAGAGTGAGTGAGAGAGAGAGAGAGCACAAGCAGGGGCAAAAAGATAGGGAGAAGCAGACTGCCCCGCTGAGCAGGGAGCCTGACACGGGGCTGGATCCCAGGACCCCGGGATCACAACCTGAGCTGAAGGCAGGTGCTTAACCAACTGAACCACTCAGGCACCCTTGTCTAAAGCTTTTTTTGACAAAAGTATGTGGTTTTCTCAAGGAAAATTTTTATCTCCCTGAAACTTGGGAAATTTTACTACATGAATGTAGTAAATTCTACTACAGTAGTAAATTTTACTACATGAATGTTGGACACTAAACCTTTAATTAATTTAATTTACTTGGAAAAAAATAAAGATTAACAGCCTTGCAACCATGCATATATTCATTCTTTCTTCCTTTCTTTCTCTGTTTAATTATTCACTTAAAAATATATCATGTTCTGGAACACTACATCAAAAACTAATGATGTAATGTACGGTGATTAACATAACATAATAAAAAAATATATCATGTTCTCTATCAGCAAAAACAATGTACCAGGCACTAAGATCAATCAGTGAACATCCAAGTTTCAGGGAGATAAAATTTTAAAGGAAAAGTAGAAATTAGAGATTTTAATTAGTGATCCACCAATGAACCAGACATTTTGGGAGTTATATATCACACTGAATAATTTTTCTTTGGCAAAATTGTGCAATATGTGGCCCCCAAAACTCAAGAAAGATTGATCCTTCCATACAAAAAAGGATCTTGACATCCCAGAAACTGTGCTTGTAATAGGTAGTTTTTAATTCATAGTATTTGCCAGTAGATTTAAATGATGACACATAGGCATCCTGTATATACCAAAACTTTACTGCCCCTCAAATAAATATCCTTTAAAAACACACACATACGTAGTCACACACAATGACCTGAAGCCACTGAATCGTGAACAAAAGCAGGCAGATTTTGGAGGGGAAGTGACATTTGAAATAGGGGTAACAAGGCAAAAGTTTCTCATTTTTACACATTTTAGCTTAAGACAGACCAATGTTGGATGCCATGTAGAGTGAATAAAACTTCAGTAGCCAATCTGCAGTCTTTCTAGCCTAAAATACTGGAGAACAGAGTTTGGGACAACCACAGATGCTAAAAATGAAGGGTGAATCCCTTAAATGAGAAAACATAAAGGATGTGCACCAAGTTCTATGGCTAAAATTTTTCCAAGTTCCTGGCTGATGGATGTGAAAGTTACATTCCAGCTAAGGATTAAAGAACTGATTTGAGATTAGAGCTGCTGCCCAAAAGATAGAAATTAAAATTTGAGTCCAACTATACCAAGTTCTTGCTTAAATAGGAAAATCAACATTTTTTTGCAGAAATACATCAGAATCCATAGATTTCTTAGCATCACTTTCACAATGTCCAGGGCACAATCTCCAATCACTTAACATAAGAAAAAACCCGGAAAATATGACCAATTCAAAAGAGAAGGGATTCAATGCAGCCTAATAGGAAATGATGCAGATATTAGAATTATCCCCAAATATTCTAAAGCAGCTGTTTTAACTATGCTCAAGTACATAAAAAGGAAATAGGCTTGCAATTAAAAGATACTTCCAAGAAATAGAGAATTTTGAATTTCATTAAGAAATGAAATTTATAATTGAGAGATACGTGATATGAAAATTCCGTTAGATTGCCTTAAAAGCAGATAATTAGAAGAAAAAGTGGTTAGCGAACTTGAATTTGTCCAATATAAAAAACAGGGAAAAGGAGGCGGAGCAAGATGGCGGAGGAGTAGGAGACCTGGATTTCTTCTGGTCTCAGGAATTCAGCTGAATGGGGATCAAACCATTCTGAACACCTACAAACTCAACAGGAGATTGAAGAAGAGAGTAGCAACAACTCTCTGAACAGAGAAGCGACCACTTACTGGAAGGCAGGACTTGCAGAGAAGTGAATCTGAGGCGATATTCCGGGAGGATAGACGGTGGAGGAGGGGGCCTCCGTCGGCAGCTTCTGGCAAGTGCTAGAGCCGCGGAGCACAAAATTGGAACTTTTAGAAGTCGGCTCCGCTGAGGGACGTCGCTCCAGTGCCTAAGCAGGGGGTGGAAACCTCGTGGGACAGTGTGGTCTCAGGACCCTCGGGGTCACAGAAACACCGGGGGTGCCTGAGTGCGGCAGAGCTCCCAGGTATCGGAGCGGGGAAGCCAGCTGCAGAGACGGAGCCGAGGCGTGGGCTCTCAGCTCGGGGTTGCCATAAACCATGATCCACAGCACAGTCTGGCCACTGCTCCTCCAGCAGGGACCCAACAAGCAGCAGAGCTGGGGGAGACTCCCCTTTCCTCCCCCGCGAGGAACAGCATGGGAGCGCACCGCGGGGATCTGCTGGGTTTGGAGACTCCACACGGGGTCGGGTGCCAGAGATAGAAATGCTTGGTCGCAGGCCGTGTGAGCATGGAGTGCGGTGGGAGACCAGGGAGACAGGAGTGATTGACTGCTTTTTTCTGGGGGCGCACTGAGGAGCGGGGCCCCCGAGTTCTAGGCTCCTCCTGGCGGAGATTGGGAGGCCACCCATTTTCACTCTCATCCTCCAAAGCTGTGCCGAGAACTTGCAGGGAACTAAAGCTCCTGAGAGCAAACCCGAGCAGATTACTTAGCCCGGGCCGGCAAGGGCGGGGCAATTCTGCCTCTGGCAAAGACATTTGGGAACCACGGCAACAGGCCCCTCCCCAGAAGATCAGCACGAACAAGCCAGCGAAGACCAAGTTTACCGATCAAGGAGAACGGCAGAACTCCAGCGCTAGGGGAATACTGCACATAGAATTCATGGCTTTTTTTTTTACCATGATTCATTAGTTTTTCAAAGTTAATTTCTTTTAACTGTTTTTTTTTCTTGAATTTTTCTTTTCCCCTTTTTCAACCAACATCTTATCAATCCCTTTTTAAAAAAATTTTTTTAGTTTTCATTTTTAGAGTCATAGTCTATCCCTTCATAGTAGTTACCCTTATTTTGGCAAATATATATAAGTTGTTCTCTCTTTAAAATTTTGTGATACAGTTTCTTCTAAGAGATCAAAATATACCCGAAATCTCTAGGGTATGGCTTTATTCTAGTCTCCTGCCTGATCACATTCTCTCCCTTTTTTTTTTTAAATCTTCTTTCTTTTTTCAAACAACTTCTTATCAATTCCTTTTATAAAATCTTTTATAATTTTCATCTTTACAGTCATCTTCTATCCCTTTATTGTATCAACCCTTATTTTGTACATATATAAGTCTTTCTTTCTTTACAATTTTAGGAGGCACTATCTTCTAACAGACCAAAATACACCCAAAATCTAGTGTGTGGCACTGATCTATGCACTAGCCTGATCATATTTGATCATATTCTGTTTTTTTTGTTTTGTATTGTTCTGTTTTTGTTTGTTTTTATCTTTTTCTTTTTCTTTCTTTCTTTTTTCTTTCTTTCCCTTTCTTTTCCCCTGGTTTCAGGTCTTTTCTGATTTGTTTAAAGTATATTTTCTGGGGACGTTGTTAACCTGTTAGCATTTTGTTCTCTCATTCATCTATTCTCCTCTAGACAAAATGACCAGACGAAAGAAATCACCTCAGCAAAAAGAACAAGAGGTAGTACCATCAGCCAGGGACCTACTCAGTACGGACATTAGTACGATGTCGGTCCTAGAGTTCAGAATCATGATTTTAAAGATACTAGCTGGGCTTGAAAAAGGCATGGAAGTTATTAGAGAAACATTCCTGGAGAAATAAAAGAACTAAAATCTAACCAAATCGAAATAAAAAAGCCTATTAATGAGGTGCAATAAAAAATGGGGGCACTAACTGCTAGGATAAATGAGGCAGAAGACAGAATTAGTGATATAGAAGACCAAATGATGGAAAATAAAGAAGCTGAGAAAAAGAGACAAACAACTACTGGATGACGAGGGCAGAATTTGAGAGATAAGCAATACCATAAGAAGCAACAACATTAGAATAATTGGGATCCCAGAAGAAGAAGAAAGAGAGAGAGAGGGGCAGAAGGTATCTTGGAGCAAATTATAGCAGAGAACTTCCCTAATGTGCAGAAGGAAACAGGCATCAAAATCCAGGAGGCACAGAGAACCCCTCTCAAAATCAATAAAATAGGTCAACACCCCGACATCTAATAGTAAAATTTACGAGTCTCAGAGACAAAGAGAAATCTTGAAAGCAGCTCGGGAGAAGAGATATGTAACCTATACAGGTAGAAATATTAGATTGGCAACAGACCTATCCACAGAGACCTGGCAGGCCAGAAAGGACTGGCATGACATATTCAGAGCACTATCGAGAAAAATAAGCAGCCAAGAAAACTATATCCAGCTAGGCTGTCATTGAAAATTGAAAGAGAGATAAAAATCTTCCAGGACAAAAAAAACTAAAGGAATTTGCAAACACGAAACCAGCCTCCAAGAAATATTGAAAGGGGTCCTCTAAGCAAAGAGAGAGCGTAAAAGCAGCATAGACAGAAAGGAGCACAGACAATATACAGTAACAGTCCCCTTACAGGCACTATGATGGCTCTAAATTCATATCTTTCGATAGTTACCCTGAATGTAAATGGGCTAAATGCCCCAATCAAAAGACACAGGCTATCAGATTGGATTAAAAAATAAGACCCATCGATATGCTGTCTGCAAGAGACTCATTTTAGACCCAAAGACACCGCCAGATTGAAAGTGAGGGGGTGGAAAACCATTTACCAATCTAATGGACACCGAACGAAAGCTGGGGTGGCAATCCTTATATCAGGAAATTAGATTTTAAACCAAAGACTGTAATAAGAGATGAGGAAGGACACTATATCCTACTTAAAGGTTCTATCCACCAAGAAGATCTAACAATTGTAAATATCTATGCCCCTAACATGGGAGCAATCAATTATTTAAGGCAATTAATAACAAAAGCAAAGAAGCACATTGACAACAATACTATTATAGTGGGGGGATTTTAACACCCCCCTCACTGAAATGGACAGATCATCTAAGCAAAAGATGAACAGGGAAATAAACACTTTAAGTGACACACTGGACCAAATGGACTTCATAGACATATTCAGAACATGCCATCCCAAAGCAACGGAATACACATTCTTCTCTAGTGCCCATGGAACATTCTCCAAAATAGATCACATCCTAGGTCACAAATCAGGTCTCAACTGCTACCAAAAGATTGGGATTATTCCCTGCATATTTTCAGACCACAATGCTTTGAAACTAGAACTCAATCACAAGAGGAAAGTCAGAAAGAACTCAAATACATGCAGGCTAAAGAGCATCCTACTAAGAATGAATGGGTCAACTAGGAAATTAAACAAGAATTAAAAGAATTCATGGAAAACCAATGAAAATGAAAACACAACTGTTCAAAATCTTTGGGATACAGCAAAGGCAGTCCTGAGGAAAGTATATAGCAATACAAGCCTTTCTCAAGAAACAAGAAAGGTCTCAAATACACAACCTAACCCTACACCTAAAGGAGCTGGAGAAAGAACAGCAAAGAAAGCTAAACCCAGCAGGAGAAGAGAAATAATAAATATCAGAGCAGAAATCAATGAACTAGAAACCAAAAGAACAGTAGAAAAGATCAACGAAACTAGGAGCTGGTTCTTTGAAAGAATTAACAAGATTGATAAGTCCTGGCCAGACTGATCAAAAGAAAAGAGAAAGGACCCAAATCAACAAAATCATGAATGAAAGAGGAGAGATCACAACCAACACCAAGAAATACAAACAATTATAAGAACATATTATGAGCAACTCTATGCCAGCAAATTAGATAACCTGGAAGAAATGGATGCATTCCTAGAGATGTATCAACTACCAAAATTGAACCAGGAAGAAATAGAAAACTTGAACAGACCTATACCACTGAGGATATTGAAGCAGTCATCAAAAATCTCCCAACAAACAAAAGCCCAGGGCCAGATGGCTTCTCAGGGGAATTCTGCCAAACATTTCAAGAAGAATTAATACCTATTCTCCTGAAACTGTTCCAAAAAATAGAAAAGGAAGGAAAACTTCCAAACTCATTTATGAGGCCAGCATTATCTTGATCCCAAAACCAGACAAGGACTCCATCAAAAAGGAGAAATACAGACCAATATCCTTGATGAGCATGGATGCAAAAAATTCTCACCAAAATACTAGCCAATAGGATCCAACAGTACATTAAAAGGATTATTCACCATGACCAAGAGGGATTTATCCCTGGGCTGCAAGGCTGGTTCAACATCCACAAATCAATCAATGTGATACAATACATTAACAAAAGATAGAACAAGAATTTTATGATCCTCTCAATTGATGCAGAAAAAGCATTTGAGAAAGTACAGCATCCTTTCTTGATCAAAACTCTTTAGAGTATAAGGATAGAGGATACCTCAATATCATAAAAGTCATCTATGAAAACCTACAGTAAACATCTTTCTCAATGGGGAAAAGCTGAGAGCTTTTTCCCTAAGGTCAGGAATGCGGCAGGGATGTCCACTATCACCACTGCTATTGAACATAGTATTAGAAGTCCTAGCCACAACAATAAGACAACAAAAAGAAATCAAAGGCATCCAAATCAGTAAAGAGGAAGTCAAACTCTCTCTTTGCAGATGATATGATACTTTATGTGGAAAACCCAAAACACTCCACCCCAAAACTGCTAGAACTCATACAGGAATTCAGTAAAGAGGCTGGATATAAAATCAATGCACAGAAATCAGTGGCATTCCTATACATCAACAACAAGACAGAAGAGAGACAAATTAAGGAGTCGATCCCATTTACAACTGCACCCAAAACCATAAGATACCCAGGAATAAATTTACCCAAAGAGGTAAAGGATCGTACTCAGAAAAGTATAAAATACTCATGAAAGAAATTGAGGAAGACACAAAGAAATGGAAAAACGTTCCATGCTCATGGATTGGAAGAACAAACATTGTGAAGATGTCAATGCTGCCTAGAGCAATCTACACATTCAATGCAATCCCCATCAAAATACCATCCACTTTTTTCAAAGAAATGGAACAAATAATCCTAAAATTTGTATGGAACCAGAAGAGACCCCGAATAGCCAGAGGAATATTGAAAAGAAAAGCAAAGCTGGCGGCATCACAATTCCGGACTTCCAGCTCTATTACAAAGCTGTCATCATCAAGACAGTATGGTACTGGCACAAAAACAGACACATCGATCAATGGAACAGAATCGAGAGCCCAGAAATGGACCCTCAACTCTATGGTCACTTATCTTTGACAAAGCAGGAAAGAATGTCCAGTGGAAAAAAGACAGTCTCTTCAACAAATGGTGTTGGGAAAAGTGGACAGCCACATGCAGAAGAATGAAACTGGACCATTTCCTTACCCACACACAAAAATAGACTCCAAATGGTTGAAAGACCTAAACGTGAGACAGGAGTCCATCCAAATCCTAAAGGAGAACACAGGCAGCAACCTCTTCGACCTCAGCCACAGCAACTTCTTCCTAGAAACATCACCAAAGGCACGGGATGCCAGGGCAAAAATGAACTCTTGGGATTTCATCAAGATAAAAAGCTTTTGCACAGCAAAAGAAACAGTCCACAAAACCAAAAGACAACCGACAGAATGGGAGAAGATATTTGCAAATGACATATCAGATAAAGGGCTAGTATCCAAAATCTATAAAGAACTTATCAAACTCAACACCCAAAGAACAAATAATCCCATCAAGAAATGGGCAGCAGACACGAACAGACATTTTTCCAAAGAAGACATCCAAATGGCCAACAGGCACATGAAAAAGTGCTCAACATCGCTTGGCATCAGGGAAATCCAAATCAAAACCTCAATGAGATACCACCTCACACCATCAGAATGGCTAAAATTAACAAGTCACGAAACTATAGATGTTGGCAGGGAGGCGGAGAAAGGGGAACCCTCCTACATTGTTGGTGGGAATGCAAGCTGGTGCAGCTACTCTGGAAAACAAATGGAGGTTCCTCAAACAGTTGAAAATAGAGCTACCAGGGGCGCCTGGGTGGCTCAGATGGTTAAATATCTGCGTTCGGCTCGGGTCATGATCCCATGGTCCTGGGATCGAGCCCCACATAGGGCTCCCTTCTTGGCGGGGATCCTGCTTCTCCCTCTCCCTCTACTGTTCCCCCTGCCTGTGCTCTCTCTCTCTCTCTCTGTCAAATAAACAAATAAAATCTAAAAAAAAAAAAAGAAAGAAAATAGAGCTACCATACAATCCAGCAATTGCACTACTGGGTATTTACCACAAAGATACAAATGTAGGGATCCGAAGGGGTACGTGCACCCTGATGTTTATAGCAGCAATGTCCACAATAGCCAAATTGTGGAAAGAGCCAAGATGTCCATCGACAGATGAACGGATAAAGAAGATGTGGTATATATACACAATGGAATATTATGCAGCCATCAAAAGGAATGAGATCTTGCCATTTGCAACCACGTGGATGGAACTGGAAGGGTGGTATGCTGAGTGAAATAAGTCAATCAGAGAAAGACATGTATCATATGACCTCACTGATATGAGGAATTCTTAATCTCAGGAAACAAAGTGAGGGTTGCTGGAGTGGTGGGGGTGTGGGAGGGATGGGGTGGCTGGGTGATAGACAATGGGGAGAATATGTGCTATGGTGAGTGCTGTGAATTGTGCAAGACTGTTGAATCACAGATCTGTACCTCTGAAACAAATAATGCAACATATGTTAAGAAAAAAAGAAGAAGAAGAAGATAGCAGGAGGGAAAGAATGAGGGGGGGAAATCGGAGGGGGAGATGAACCATGAGAGACGATGGACTCTGAGAAACAAACTGAGGGTTCTAGAGGGGAGGGGGGGGGGAGATGGGTTAGCCTGGTGATGGGTATTAAAGAGGGCACGTTCTGCGTGGAGCACTGGGTGTTATGCACAAACAATGAATCCTGGAACATTACATCAAAAACTAATGATGTAATGTATGGTGATTAACATAACAATTTAAAAATGAAAAAAAAAAGGGTCAAACTATTGTTTAAGCAAAATAAAAATAGGTAAGGTAAAAAAAAAAAAACAGGGGAAAATAAGTTGGAAAAAATGGAGAGTCTCAAAGATTTGCAGGACAATATAAAAACATCTAACATATATGAAATTGAAGTCCTAGGGATGTCTGGGTGGCTCAGCAGTTAAGCATCTGCCTTTGGCTCAGGTCATGATCCCAGGGTCCTGGGATGAGTCCTACATCGGGCTCCCTGCTCAGCGGGGGACCTGCTTCTCCCTCTGTCTGCTGCTCCCCTGCTTGTGCTCTCTCTCTCTCTCTGACAAATAAATAAATAAATAAAAATCTTTAAAAAATACAGCAAAAAAGAAAAGAAATCGACGTCCTAGAATCAGAGGAAAGAGAAAATAAGGGGAAAAAGGTAATAACTAAAATTTCTCCCAAATTATTTTAAATTTATAAAATATATCCTTTCAAGAAGCTTATCCAACCCTAAACAGGATAAATATGAAGAAAATTATATGTAAAAATGAAATAAAACTGCTTACAACCAAAGATAGAGAAAAATCTTGAAAGCAGAGAAAAATTGCATGCCATTTACAGGGATATGATTATTTAAAAAAAACCCTCATTCTCATCATAAATTATAGGGGGACAGAATAGAGTGAAAAATATCTTCAAGTTGTTGAAGGGAACTAAGAAACAGACTCTTAACTATAAAGGACAAACTGATGGTGACCAGAAAGGAGGTGGGTAGGGCGATGAGTGAAGTAGGTGATAGGCAATAAGAAGGGCACTTGCGGTGATGAGCACAGGGTACTGTATGGAATTGTTAAATCACTGTATTGTATACCCAAAACTAACACTACACTGTACTTTGACTAACTGGAATTTAAATAAAAACTTAAAAAATTGCTTAAGGGAAAAAAAATAAATGTCAACAAAATATTCTATATCCAATGAAAATATCTTTTTAAAATCATGGCAAACTTAAGATGCTTTCAGATAAAAGAAAACTAAAAGGATTCGTTATCAAATAGTCAGGACAATGAATGTTAGAGGAAGTTCTCAGGCTGATGGGAAATGTTTGTAAACGGAAACTTTCATATTGAAGAAAGAACAACATCAGAAATGGCAAACATACGGGTAAAAATAAAAGCGTAAGGTGAGCAACGTACATTCAAAAGACCTTTGTTCTTGCTTTCAATATTAAGTCCACACAATGGTCTCGCTTGTACAGTTCTTCTTAGATTGATATAATACACCAAATCCAAACCTTTCCAGATAATAATGCCAAAGACATGCTGTAATTATAGCTAAAGACACAGCAACAATGCAACTGAGACTTTCAAGAACATATTTAATGAGAAACTACTATATTTTCACTTCTATATTTCTGATAATAGATACTTTGACTAGATAGTACCAACCATTTTTGTATCATGGAATATTAAAAAAAATTTCTAAAGTATAGCAAGATAAATAAATAAAGTCTACAGTCTACCAATTAACCACCTGGATCTTTATAGCTCAAGAACCTTAATACATACAAATGTTAGGGCACACTGTTGACAAAACTCTCTTCTGAAGATACTTTTGCTATAAGATAATTAGATCCTAAAAGAATTAGATTAAAAAATATTGCTTAGCTTGTAAGAAATAAGGGGAAGAGCTAAAGGGAGGTACTTAGCTAGAGGTGGAATGGGGAAGTGTTTGCATAAGTGAGTTCATAAGGGAAGGTGCCCCTCAAGGCTAATGATTTATATCAGCGCTAGGGTCATAAGACTAGACCTCGGATTCACCAAAAGGTGATGGAGTGAGTCAGTGAGACTGATTAGTTCAGGGTCTTCAAAAGTGCCTCAAGTCATCCAATCATTAGCTCCTCACTGCCTCCCTGCAGATGAAAATGTAAATAATTTTTGCAAGAAAATATCTTTATTTTTTTAGCAATTCCATCAACTGAAATCATTCAAATTAAAGTAAAAATATACCAAATGCTTTTTAAAACCTGCAACATAGCAGGAAATACAAACAGCAAATGTGGTCACAAAAGACTTTAGGTATTTAAAAAAATCATATGTGTCATAAATAATAATGTTTTAAATTATTTAAAAAATAAAAGAATAAGTAAAAAAAAGATCAGATAATAGGACACTATCAAAAGCTAACAGGCTTGTTTGGAAATAAGTCCTTAGGATTGAAAACTCTGATCATTGGGGGTGCCTAGGTGGGTCAGTCGGTTAAGCCTCCGACTCCTGGTTTCAGCTCAGGTCATGATCTCAGGAACGTGAGATCGAGCCCTGGGTCCAGCTATGCGTGGAGTCCACTTGAGGATTCTCTCCCTCTGCCTGCCGCTCCCCTGCTTGTGCACACACACTCTCTCTCGACAAGTAAATAAATAAAATCTTAAAAAAAAAAACAAAAACAGCGTGACAGAACTTAAAGCTAGAGTTTTATTTAATACCACTACTACCACCTCTGTGGTAGGTATGGTACACTGCAACGCTTTTGCTTTGGGGATGATGTCTCACAAAATGTTCCTCAGAGTCACACGTGTTGAAAAAATGAACATATGTTGTATCAGATAGGTTTTAGAATGTGGTCAAGGGGGCTTGGAAATATCAAATCCAATTTAATGTTTTAATGAATTCCCAGAATTCGTATATACTCTACATTATGGACTGATAAGTCTTTCTAATAGAATTTACACCGGGATGTTCAAAAGAAGAATGGCATATAGTTTTTCATATGGAATTAAGAATTAAATTAACAGATTTAAAAATGTAATAAAAACCACTGGGAAAAAAAGAGAGCAGAAAGGCCAAATAATTGTTTTCTTGACTTTTAAAAGTGCGCAAATATGAGAGAGCAAGAGAAAGATTAACATAAGATTACCATTTACAATTGTTTTGCATGTAATAACATTACCCGGTAAGAAAAAAAATAGTATACTCATGAACTTGAAGAATGAAAATATTCTGACTATATTCTGCACTTGCACATGCCCCAATAGAAATAAAAATAATAAAATGCAATTATTTCAATGAAATACCTTTTCAAAAATCTAGAACTCTTTATAGGCTCATTTTTTTCATTTGCCTTGGATCGTCGAATATTTTTGTCATGGACTATAATGGGTCCATAAAAAACAATGATCTAAACCATCCCTCTATAGTGGTAGAGGAATCTCTCTTTTCAGATATATTCCAGTAAAACCGATGCTACTGTACATGTCTGGTTACTCAGGAATTAGGCAATATAAAATAATGTTACCTGTTGAGGTGATTTTTCTAGGTTTATTTTTCCCAGTACAGAATTTCTCTTTTGATTCATTTTCCACTGTATTATGTCTTGCAGATTTGAACTGGGTAACTGATGAAAGAAGAAACATATTTTCCTAATTAAATAAAAAAGCATAAAACCATTGGGTTCTAGTGACTCTCTAAAGTTCAATAATGTAGAAATTCTATAGTAAGTTAAATAATTAAAAATTTAAGGGGGAAAAACAACACTATTTTTCCAAGATTTGAACTTTCCTTTGCACTCTTATTAATTTTTATTAATGTCAGCTTTAGCAAAAATGAAAAAAATATGATCTGGGACCAGTGGGATATTCACCTTTTTTTTTTCCTGGAGTTTTCATAATTCATTTTAATAAATACAAAATAACCAGCTGTGGACGTAAGCCTCATTTGGATAGTTTGTGTTTAGTGAGATATTGTTAAATGATATCCAGTGTCACCTGATTCAGGGGGAAGATTTTATATGCTTTGGTTTGGTTCATAATTCTATTTCTTTCAAGATGCTGCATGTAAATGCTGCATATAGAAGCGTTGTGTGAGCCCAGAGTACTTTTTCTCCAAAGAGGAAAGTATCTTTTTTATGAGTATCTTTTTTTTTATAATTTTAACTGAAATAAACTTTTAATTTCAAAATAGGGTGTATTAGGCAATTGAATCTTTAAAATGTATTTTGGTAATGAACGTATTAGTGACAAACAAATACATTTTATTAAAAAACTGTCATTTTAGTAACAAACAAATCTATTACCTTAACAAAAAATATATAGAAGAGATTTTTCATTCTAATTATTTTTGCTTCCCTCTCCCCTAATTTTATAGCTGCAATTAGACAATATGTTAGGTTAAACTATTCAAATAACTTATCTTTCTGGGGCTTTAACTTATCTTGCTGGGGCTTACGGTGTTCATCTCAACTAGAGGTTTGACCTGGACTTCTAGCTCTTTCTAGTTCTAGAATTCTACCACAATGCCTATTTATTTGTAACTTCCAATGCCATTCATATCTTTAAAATTAATAAATTAATTTTTAAATTAACATATAATGTATTATTTGTTTCAGGGGTACAGGTCTGTGATTCATCAGTCTTACACAATTCACAGCACTCACCATAGCACATACCCCTCCCCAATGTCCATCACCCAGCCGCCCCATCCCTCCCACCCCCCCACCACTCCAGCAACCCTCAGTTTGTTTCCTGAGATTAAGAGTCTCTCATGGTTTGTCTCCTTCTCGGGTTTCATCTTGTTTCACTTTTCCCTCCCTTCACCTTGTTTCTCAAATTCCACATATCAGTGAAATCATATGATAATTGTCTTTCTCTGATTGACTTATTTTGCTTAGCATAATACCCTCTAGTTCTATCTATGTCGTTGCAAATGGCAAGATTCATTTTTTTGATGGTTGCCTAAAATTCCATTGTATACATATACCACATCTTCTTTATCCATTCATCTGTTGATGGACATCTAGGCTCTTTCCATAGTTTGGCTATTGTGGACATTGCTGCTATAAACATTGGGGTGCATGTGCCCCTTCGGATCACTACATTTGTATCTTTGGGGCAAATACCCAGTAGTGCAATTGCTGGGTCATCAGGTAGCTCTATTTTCAACTTTTTGAGGACACTCCATACTGTTTTCCAGAGTGGCTGCACAGCTTGCATTCTCACAATGCCATTCATAACTGCTAATATCATTCACAAGGGTTCTTTGACATAGGCAGGTATGCATTGGCCTGTTCTAGGGTTTCATCTGGAAACCTGAATTCCTGGGAATATATACAATCTGTATATTACCTTTGTTCTATAGATATATGTGAAAAACTTTTCTCCAAGCATTTATTCAATAATTAAAAACATTTGCTATCTGAATATTAGATTATGCTGTTAGGTCCAAAAGTACATGAATACAATTTTTAAATGCTGCATTTAGTTGATTAATTGTAGGCAAGTTTCTCACCTATTGATACAAGATTGATAATGTCCAGTAGTAGCTATTATGAATAAACTTACACAGAAAATACTACTACACAATTTCATTTCCATTCATCTGAATGTAGTTTTAGAGAAGCTCATATTTAGTTCACTATCAAACTGCATTGTGTGATTTTGACCATAAATATAAACATAGTCCTGACTTCTCTTTCCTTTATCAGTTCATTTGAATCCATAATGACATCACAGGCTGAAGTTCTAATGGAAATATCTCTAATTTTAATTTTTTCAAATTTCATACATTTTGTGAAGTTGTCCTGTATTGTTCAAGAACCACTTGAGCAGCAAACACAATTACAACAGGTCATTAGAGAAAAATGCTTCAGGATAAATGAATCATTTTGATAATTACTTACCCAAAATGCTCAGCACAATTACTGTTACAAAGAGAATGATGATCATTGCACCATCCAACTTTCAGGAAAATTCTGTGACAGCGAGGATCTACAAAGTTGGATAGATTGGACAGATAAAATTGGATAGTAAGCCCAGCAGGTAATTCCTTATATGGTTAGAGATAAGAAGGAGCTGAATAAACTTTCTTGGTTATCATGCTTCTAAGTTAGTTTCCTTTGAAATACATAGACCCAGCTTCTTTTGGCTCACATGCACACACACACAGAGAACATATTTGGTTTTTCTGGTTTGTGAAGAGGGGACTTATAAAACTGAGTGGATATGAATTTTTGTTTGTGGGTTCATGATGCATGTTCCACAGCATTAATCTTACAATGATCTACTCTCTACAGCCCCTAAGTTTTTATATAAGATTGAAATCCTCCAGATTCTCTAATAAGTTTATTGACAAACACCCACCTATTTGGATTGATCCCATTCTTTTCTCTTTTATGTAATGCACCTACCTTAAATAGTGATATATCACTATAATTTCATACATTTCATTCATTTTTATTTTAAAATAAAAGTACTCTTAGGGATTACCTTGTCCAACATCTACATATTTATGGGCATATTCAAGTCCACAATCACACAGTTATTTGGTGACAGAGCTGAGATTAGGCCTCAGCTCTCTTGATTACCAAACGAGTGGCTGGTTTGCTATCCATACTATCTCATTGCCTTTTATGGTCAAAAGGATAATAATAAATCCGAAAAAGAAGCAAGAATTATTATCTTTGGCTGATAGTTAAACCAACAATCTCTAATCCAAAATAATTGCAGTGTATCAATTCCACTAGATATATGATATACACAAACATGCATACAATACACTGAGCAAGTAATAAAATAATTGGTGTTGAAATACAACGAATTATAAAGTCAAGCATTAAGACCAATTAACCGAATGCTAATCTATTATTATAGAGTACTTGTTCTATGTTCAAATTATTACTGTTGTTAAGTAAAACATCTTTCATGGAAGCTTATTAATTCTCAGAACATAAAATATCCATGTATTTTCATTTATCATGGAAAACAATGCAAATGTGCCAGTTAAGGTAATTGCAAGAAGAAGATGATGGTATCCCTACATATATTTTTAATATAAACAACTAAGTTTACAGACCTAAAGACTTACAGAATAAAATTTCAGATCTCATTAAAAGACTGACATAAAGGATATTAGGTCATTCTCTTAGGCCCCAACGTAAGATTTACGAAAAGCATGATTTTCTCAGTGTTAGCCTGGGATAGTCTCAGTGGAATCATACTTTCCCACCGATAATCTGCTCAATTTCATCATGACAGCCTTCTTTGTTTTATCTTAGAGAACCAATGAACCTATAATATCTATTGAGTATTTCAGGAGATCCATTTATTTATTTATCCATTTATACATTCATCCATTTACTAAGCATCTTCTGATTGCCTGCTATATACTTGGTACTGTGTGAGATGCTGGGAATATGAAGATTAAGAGATTAGGGAAACCGTCTCAGCACATATGAGGCTCTGAAGTGGTAGGAATATGGTAACTTCAAGGAGGAAAGAGGACAATAGCCAGAGCAAAGTAAGTAAGACATAGGGAGTTAGAAGAGGAAGACTAGAGTCATGTCATAGTGTATGTAGGGCTCTGTAGGACATGACAATTCGGTGTATCAAATAATTCTTTGCCTCTACAGTGATATGACACATGAGAACAGAAGTTTTATTTATACAACCCTAGGGATATGCAATGAAAGAGTAAAAAACATTTGACTTCTTGTCACAAGCACCATTGTGGGTAATCCCCAAAATCTCTAAACCAGGAAAGAAGTACAGTTCTATCTGTAAACAAAAAGTAAATCAATCAACTTTTTTCAAAGAAATGGAACAAATACAAATCCTAAAATTTGTATGGAACCAGAAAAGACCCCAAATAGTCAGAGGAATGTTGAAAAAGAAAAGCAGAGCTTGTGGCATCACAATTCTGGACTTCAAGCTCTATTACAAAGCTGTCATCATCAAGATAGTTTGGGACTGGCACAAAAACAGACCCATAGATCAATGGAACAGAATCGAGAGCCCAGAAATGGACCCTCAACTCTATGGTCAGCTCATCTTCGACAAAGCAGGAAAGAATGTCCAATGGAAAAAAGACAGTCTCTTCAACAAATGGTGTTGGGAAAATTGGACAGCCACATGCAGAAGAATGAAATTGGACCATTTCCTTACACCACACACAAAAATAGACTCCAAATAGTTGAAAGACCTCGATGTGAGACAGGAATCCATGAAAATCCTAAAGGAGAACACAGGCAGCAACCTCTTTGACCTCAACCACAGCAACTTCTTCCTAGACACATCGCCAAAGGCAAGGGAAGCAAGGGCAAAAATGAACTATTGGGATTTCATCAAGATAAGAAGCTTTTGCACAGCAAAGAAACAGTCCACAAAACCAAAAGACAACTGACAGAATAGGAGAAAATATTTGCAAATGACATATCAGATAAAGGGCTAGTATCCAAAATTGATGAAGAACTTCTTAAACTCAACACCCAAAGAACAAATGATCCAATCAAGAAATGGGCAGAAGACAAGAACAGACATTTTTCCAAAGAAGACATCCAAATGGCAACAGACATGAAAAAGTGCTCAACATCACTCGGCATCAGGGAAATCCAAATCAGAACCTCAATGAGATACCACCTCACACCAGCCAGAATGGCTAAAATTAACAAGTCAGGAAATGACTGATGTTGGCAGAGATGCAGAGAAAACAGAACCCTCCTACACTGTTGGTGGGAATGCAAGCTGGTGTAGCTACTCTGGAAAACAGTATGGAGGTTCCTCAAAAAGTTGAAAATAGAGTGACCATATTACCCAGCAACTGCACTACTGGGTATTTATCCCAAAGATACAAATGTAGGGATCCGAAGGGGTATGTGCACCCCAATGTTTATAGCAGCCAATGTCCACAATAGCCAAACTGTGGAAAGAGCCGAGATGTCCATCAACAGATGAATGGATCAAGAAGATGTGGTATATATATACAATGGAATATTTTGCAGCCATCAAGAGGAATGCAATCTTGCCATTTGCAACGACATGGATGGAACTGGAGGGTATTATGCTGAGCGAAATAAGTCAGTCAGAGAAAGACATGTCTCATATGACCTCACTGATATGAGGAATTCTTAATCTCAGGAAACAAATTGAGGGTTGCTGGAGTGGTGGGGGTGGGAAGGATGGGGTGGCTGGGTGATAGACATTGGGGAGGGTATGTGCTATGGTGAGCGCGGTGAATTGTGTAAGATTGTTGAATCACAGATCTGTACCTCTGAAACAAATCATAGATTATATGTTTAAAAAAAAAGAAGAAGATAGCAGGAAGGAAAAATGAAGGGGGGGAATCAGAGGGGGAGATGAACCATGAGAGACTATGGACTCTGAGAAACAAATGAGGGTTCTAGAGGGGAGTGGGGGTGGGGGGATAGGTTAGCTTGGTGATGGGTATTAAAGAGGGCATGTACTTAATGGAGCAGTGGGTGTTATACATAAGCAATGAATCATGGAACACTACATCAAAAACTAATGATGTAATGTATGGTGATTAACATAACATAATTTAAAAAAAAGGAAATAAAACCCTGGAATGCAAAATTGAAAATACTAGTTTTGTTGCTTGAAGTGAGCTAAAATAACTTCTAGGAAATTAGACTAATAGTATGAGAGTTTTTTATGGGTGGGAGAATAAGAAAGCAACTCTAGCCCACATTATTTTTCAAATTAAGTTCTATCTTCTCATAGAAAATGAGGGGCACCTGAGTGGCTCAGTCATTAAACGTCTGCCTACAGCTCAGGTCACGATCCCAGATCCTGGGATCAAGCCCCGCATTGGGCTCCCTGCTTGGTGGGAGGCCTGCTTCTCCCTCTCACTCCCTCTGTTTGTGTTCCCTCTCTCTCTGTCTCTCTCTCTTTCTGTCAAATAAATAAATAAAATCTTAAAAAAAAAAAAAAAAGGAAAGGAAATGAGAGCACCCAGTCTAGGGAGAAAAGATAGCGAATAAGCTTTTATTGGGCAAAGTCAGAGCGGTAATGTTTAAAATTAAGGAATAATATGCTTTTGCAACCAGAGAAAACCACACCTCAGATTCATTTGGTAACTGCAAACTAAAAATATAAAAGAAGAAATACATTCTTTGGAAATATAGAAAAGCAAAACATTATATTCATTCCACAAGGGCAAATGCAATGAGGAGATTTAAATTATGTAAACATTTTATATAAAGTTTATAATATAAAAAACTCTTATCCTAGAGAAAAGAAGAGAAATGCAACATGAAAATTTCCCTAATACTTTAAAGGATAAAAAACACACTGAATATGAAGATCTATCATCTTTCTTATGTTTAAGGTACAATGTTATCTTTAGCTATATGCCTTTCTCTTTGTATTTCACAAATATTCCATTACTCAGAGGTTCATTAATTCTAAACTTCATGAAATAAAAATAATAGCATTTCATGTCTCCTTAGTTCAGTTTAACATTTTTATCCTATCAAATATGCAAATTTTAAAAGATAATTAACAATGTGAATTATATAGCCAAATGCTCTTTTCCTTTGTGTAAGTGAATTTATCATATTATATTAAAAGGAAGATATAATCAGGGGTACATAAAGCTGTAAAGAAAGGGGTCATAAATATAGATGTCCACTGTATGAGTGTAAGTGGTCACTGTAAGAAATAAAAAGAATAGAAAGGCTATGAAAATCAAAAGCATAGTTCAACTCATCCCCCTGCTCCCTTCCCTTCCAGTAACCATCAGTTTGTTCTCTATAGTTAAGAGTCTGTTTTTTGGTTTGCCTCTCTCTTTCCCCCCCCCATGTTCATTTGTTTTGTTTTTTAAATTCCACATATGAGTGAAATCACATGGTATTTGTCTTTCTCCTGACTGACTTATTTCGCTTAGCATAATATTCTCTAGCTGCATCCACGGTGTTGTATGAAAGTGATGAATCACTAAATTCTACACCTGAAACTAATATTACACTGTATTTAACTAGCTGGAATTTAAATAAAAACTTGAAAAAGAAAAGAAGAAAATAAAATTACAATTAACCTTTGTTTCATTAAAAAATTCACTCTTATTCTTGCATTCAATCAATTTTTCTTAGAATCTAGTCTTCTATTTTTAGTAAGACATAAACAAATGCAGGATAGAAATAAAGGAGATTAAAGGTAAAATATCAGTTTTTAAAGGACCTCTAAAGCCAACTTACCAGATTTCTGAAGAGAGGATGAATTTTTCTAAAGAAAGATTCCCATCAATTTTAATATCAGCATAGACTATATCTCCAGCCATTGTGCATATTAACAAGAGAGAGAAGACCAAAACTGATGTTCTACTGAAGGGAGTCTCATAGTTCTGCAAATAAGCTTCTGGTGAAGTCAAATAATCTGCTCTCCCCAAATTTGGTGGATTTCCTCTATGAATATAGGACAAAAGCAATGTATTCCGTCTTACCAATCAAGGTAATAGATTTTTGAACACTTCATGATATGGAAGAAAAACTACTATTCATCCAGCAGTTTCTTGCTCTACAGTTTGTTTTCTAGGTTTGTAATAATTTTAACATTTAATACCACAGAAGATATCATACCCCTTTTTTCTTCTATAAACCACTTCCTCTTTTAGTTCAGACCATATAGTCTCTGGTAGAAACTCTGATCATTCAGCATTTTCTCCAAAGTGGAATAGCAATTTGGAAGGGAGAACAAAAAAAAGGGATTTTATTATGGAGGCGATAGAAATGCATCTTCTCATCGTGAAATGCATTGCATTTACCTAGGTATTACCTTTTTTTTAACCTAGGTAAAAATTCCTTAAACCCTCTTTCTTCTCTCATGTGGTTTATAATATTAACATCAAACTGAGTCAAAGCATGGATCCTACAGAGGATTTCCAAGCTGGAAAATTATATTTCAGAGACAGAAATAAACTCTCTGTCAAAATGACTCAAGGTTGTGTCATAAAAAAATAAATCTTATGTTTAAATAAGGTTCATAGAATTTTCCTCTTGAGTGCAATATAGAAAACAATAGATTTTAATCTCCTGGCTCTTCTAAAGCTCCATTAATATTATATTAAAGGAATAAAAATTTAGAAGTCTAAAACAATAATGAAAAATAAGTGAATTCTAAACAGATAAGGAAAAAAAAAATCAGCCACTTCCCAAAAGATAGAGATATGATAATTGATGAAACAAAGCAGGAGAAAGTGAAGTCAAAAATAAGCAAGGGAAATACCTGAGAAGGATCAGCCCCCATGAAACCCTCATAAGACTCAGAGCTCAGAAATGTCAGATATGAAAAATGACAGGAGGCATTAGTTTATAACTAGTAGATTGAAATTCTGCACATGAAAGAGTTGATTTCCTCAACATTCATCCAAATACATTGCATAGAATGATTTAAACTGCAGTCATCCTTACCCCCTCAGATCCAAGGAATTTTATCTATGTTAATCAAATAGCTAGAGAACAGACCTTGGTTTATTGGCATTGAGGGTTCGCTCAGTATAATGGCTAAACCCACTAGGCTTCTGACATGGATGGGCTATGTATGGGTTGACCTCTGTCTCTCAAGACTGCTATTGGCACTTTCTCTTCCCTGGGTTGTTCTAACACTTTATATGTTGATCTTCATTTTATACATGAAAAACTGACTTTAGGAGGTTATATGCAAATAGTTGCATAACCAGTACATTTTCAGAGTGAGGATTTGAACCATATCAAAACAGTCCAAAGCCCACACTATGATGCGATAATGTTTTCTAGATTTTGAGAGCGAGTATCACATTTTATTATTCTTCTTTGTTATATCCATCTCTCAATCTATGCCTGAAATTTAACAGACACTTAGTAATTATATGTTGGATTACCAAAACAGTTAATGCTACGTTGAATTTTATTACTGTACTCTTAATATTTTTCCAGAATGAAAGCAATCATTTTTGACAAAAAAGGTAGACTTCTATTCATATGAAAAATATTATTGAAGGTTTAACCATAAAACCAAAAGAAATAGTAGCATGTAGAGGCTCTATTTAAGTAAGATAATAAATTCTTGGGATCTACACATTTAATATTAATAATCTGTTTCTTCTCTATGTCCAAAATAAGTAACCAAGGTATGAGTTTTGAAGTAATCTCTAACTTTGTTGAGATTTAACTTTGATTGAGTGTCATTATTCTTGTAGGTAGGGCTCACTTAGCCAGAAAGACCATTTTATAGACAGTCAACTTGTGGATTAGTTAAATAATGGCATATTAAAAGTAGTTGTGCCTTTGCAACATGTGTCATTAAATAATAGAAATAAAATATGTCCAGAAACAAAATAGAGCTGTTCAGCTAAGTACTCTAGATTCAATCTAATATTCATCAGTAAAGGCATGAAAGAATAACAGCTTAAAATGATCTCAAATTTGGTGGCAACTTTCCCAGTCTATAACTTTTTTGAATGTTGAGTTCAATTAAGCATTAGTGATTAAAGTATGTGGTGTTCCGTTATCATTATTGATGGATACCAGATCTAAGTAATTAAATATTATGCATTTGAAATGTTTCTTATTATTGTCCTAACTTTAGTTATTTTATTAATCATGGTTCTGTGCAGGAATCCCACATGGAATCCTCAATTTTGGCCTATTTTCTGGAGTACAAGTTCTCAATTCCAACTGCCTTCCAACACCTCAAAATCAAAATAATCAAAAATAATCCAACTTCACCTCTCCTTCCACTGGATCATTCCTTTCTTTTAGTTGCTCCATTACCTTTGCAGAAACTCAGGCTTAATATCTCTCCTTTATATACCTCTTGTCCCCTTCCAAAAAGTATGTGTGGGGTGAGTGATGGGACTGTAGCATATAATAATTTATTCATTTGAGATGGAGTCCTTTTCAATTTAGCTGAGCATTTGATTGAGAACATGCTCAGAGAAAGATGCCATGTGGGGTCAGGAAGGAAAATACAGAGAATGATTAAAAGCTTACCAATAAGGGGGCACCTGGGTGGCTCAGTTGGTTAAGCGACTGCCTTCAGCTCGGGTCATGATCCCCGAGTCCCGGGATCGAGTCCCGGGATCGAGTCCCACATCGGGCTCCCTGCTGAGCGGGGAGCCTGCCCCCCCCGACCCCATCCCCTCGGCTCCCTCCCTCCCTCACCCTCCCTCCCAAATAAATAAATAAAATCTTAAAAAAAAAAAACTTACCAATAAGGTAACTCTTCCTGTGATGGCAAGAGTGTGAAGTAGAAAAATGTACTTCTCTGAATACTTTTGAAGGGAAAGAAAGTTTTTTTTCAGGTTAGCTAGAACGTGAGTACAGGAAAAGAATTACTTGTCCTGTGATATATTTGTATCCGTGTGTGTGTGTGTGTGTGTGTGTGCATATAGATTTTTAAGGTTAATGATTATATATATGTATATATGTAATATCGTGTATACATATATGCACACTTTATAAAGTGTGTGAAAGATTTTTTAAAGATTTTTTTTTTTTTACTTATTCATTTGAGAGAGAGAGAGCACAAGCAGGGGGTAGGGGCAGAGGGAGAGAGAGGCAGAGGCCCCGCTGAGCCGAGAGCCAGACATGGGGCTCGATCCCAGGACCCTGAGATCATGATCCGAGCTGAAAGCAGATGTTTAACTATCTGAGCCACCCAGGCGCCCCAAGTGTGTGAAAGAATTAATTTTATATGGAAATGACATTGTTTGCCTTTTTTCAGTAATGTATAACTCTCCTAATTATCTAATTATTCCGGGTTAGTGGTTTTCAACCTTGACTGGACATTGAAATATTTTGGAGAGCATTAAAAAAATGAGGATGTGGAGAAAAAAGGAACACTTGTGCACTGTTGGTGGGAATGTAAATTTGTGCAGTCACTGTGGAAAACAGTATGGAGGTTCCTCAAGGAATTAAAAATGAAAATGCCATATGATTCAGTAATTCAGTATTTACAAAAAGAAAATAAAAACAGTAATTTGAAAAGATATATGCACCCCTATGGTTATTGCAGCATTATTTACAATAGCCAAGTTATGGAAGCAGCCTGTGTCCATCCATAGATGAATGGATGAAGAAGATGTGTTTATATATATATATATATATATATATATATATATATATATAATAGAATGTTATGCAGCCATCAAAAAAAAACTCCCGAAATCTTGCAATTTGCAATGACATAGATGGAACTAGAGGGCATTATGCTAAGTCAATCAGAGAAAGACATGTATCATATGACCTCACTGATAGGAGGAATTCTTAATCTCAGGAAACAAACTGAGGGTTGCTGGAGTGGTGGGGGGTGGGAGGGATGGGGTGGCTGGGTGATAGACATTAGGGAGGGTATGTGCTATGGTGAGCGCTGTGAATTGTGCAAGACTGTTGAATCACAGACCTGTACCTCTGAAACAAATAATACATTATATGTTAAAAAAAAAAAAGAATAAGATAGCAGGAAGGAAAAAAGGAAGGGGAGGAAATTGGAGGGGGAGACAAGAGACTATGACTCTGAGAAACAAACTGAGGGTTCTAGAGGGGAAGGGTGTGGGGGGATGGGTTAGCCTGGTGATGGGTATTAAAGAGAGCACGTATTGAATGGAGCACTGGGTGTTATACGCAAACAATGAATCATGGAACACTACATACAAAAAAAAATAAATAGGACAAAAAAAGAAGATGTGACATTGCAATAACATGGATAAATCGAAGGGGTATTTGCTAAGCAAAATAACTAAGAAAAAGAAGATGACTAGCATATGATTTCACTTATATGTGGAATCTAAAGAACAAAACAAAACAAAAAAAATGGAAAAGCAGAAACCAACAGTAAGTACAGAGAACAAACTTATGTTTCCAGAGGGGAGGGAGTTGGAGAATGGGCAAAATGGTGCACGGGAATGGAAGATACAGGCTTTCAGTTATGGAATGAGGTAAGTCATGAGCATGAAAGGCACATTATAGGAATATCGTCAATGGTATTGTAATAGTGCTGTATGGCGACAGATGGTGGCTACACTTACGGTGAGCACAGCATAATGCATAGACTTGTCAAATTACTGTTGTACATTGGAAATGTAACATTGTGTGTTAAACTATACTATAAAAATAAATTTAAAGAGAAATAAAAATTAATAAAAGTTCTCGCCCCAAAAGCCTTCAATTCATCCTACTCCTATTGGTAAATGAGAAATTAAAATAAGACAAGAAGAAAAAAGAATAAAGAAGTCATTAGGGATGTAATGCACAGCATGGTGATTACAGTGATAATACTGTATTGCATATTTGAAAGTTGCTAAGATAGTTGATCTTAAAAAGTTCTCCTCACAAGAAAAACAATTTCTGTTACTATGTATGGTAATGATGTTAACTAGACTTATTGTGATGATTATTTTCCGATATATACAAAATACTCGATCATTCTGTTGCCCACCTGAAACTAATATAACATTATATGTCAATTATACCTTAATAAGAATATTTTTGAAAAGAAAAAAATGACGTGTGGGCTTTACATGAGGAATTTGATTTTCATTTGGGTTGTGTCCTGTACATCAGAATTTTTTAAATCTTTATATATGATTCCATATGTAGTCAAGGTTGAAAACTGTCAGTTATCACATGTGAGTTTGGAGTGAGGTACAGATTTTGCAACAAGAAGAAGAAAAAATCAGACAGCCGTGACAGAAGCAGAAATAGCAGCACCACTGACACAGAAGAGACTGGGTTCTTACACACCAAAGCACCAAAGAAAACAAGGTCTACTATGTTCCACAAACCAGTGAAACTCCTTAGTAGTAGAGGCCAAACCCGAGGAAAACATATGACTCTGATAAGTTAGCTTTGATTTCTTTTTTAAAACAAGTCCATGACTCATTGTGAGCTAAATGAAATGCATGCATGGATTGCTTTTGATCATGGGCCTCCGCCAGTTGTCTTTGTGCCCTATAGAATATGTCTCGGATGCTATCTCAGAAATAAAACAACTAAGGGAGTGTGTGGAAATACCCTTTGCCTTCTAGCAGAGGAAAAGTAGATCGGTGTTTGAGGATCTGCCTTGCACTAATGGATTTGAGAGGTATGATGTTGCATGTTACTGCCCCTGCTCCTAAGTTTGCATATTCTAAATTTAGCGGGAGTGCTGAATAGTCAGCATTCTCTTATTCTAGCCACCACCAATTTGTGTTCTGTTGTAGCAAAGCATCTTTTTTGGAGGTATCTGATGAGGTGCTTACTTGCACGGAGACTTAAGGACCAGGTTAAATTACAATTTAAATGTACATCAATGGCCCACAAGTCATACACAAATCTGACTTGGAGACATATACATAGTTTTGACACCCTGGAGGTGAAGATAAATACAGTAATTGCATGAAACTATTTCTCTTAATGGAAGGGCTATACACTTTATGGTGTGTACATTTCCATTTGTGGTTGTGGCATTCCTTTTTATGGCATAAAATACTATGCCTTTGTGTAGACAAATGACGTTTTGTTTATACATTCCTCAGTTGATGGACACTTGGGTTGTTAGTTAAAATTTTGGAAGGGAGGATTTTTATGGTTAGTACAAAAAGAATGTGCTCACATGGCCCAAATGTTTGAATGTGATTATAATAGTTATTTGAACGATTTTGTATGCCAGTTACATCATTTGTCATTTCAGGATCTGTTTTTATTTACATAGTTAACTTGCTATTCTTCACATTTCCTGTTTCTTGGCATTTAGATAATCTCTGATGAGATGTGGGATATTGTGACTTTGTGTTTATGGTTGTCTGGTTTTCTGGTCTTTGTTTAAAAAATGTTAGGTTTCTTGGGGCACCTGGGTGGCTGTGGTTTGAGTGCCTGACTCTGGGTTTCAGCTCAGCTCATGATCTCATGGGTCGTGAGACAGAGCCCAGGATGGGCTCCACACTAAGCGAAGAGCCTGCTTGAAGATTTTCTCTCTCCCCTTTCCCCTACTTGCATGCACATGTTCCCTCACCCTCTCTCTCTAAATAAATCTTAAAAAAAAAAAAAGAACGTTAGGTTTCTTGTCTTCATTTAAAGAATGCCAGACAGTTAAGCTACCTGCAGACAAGTTAACCATTTTGAAACTTGTGCCTTTGCCGCTGGGATAGTTTGTTCCTACCGCTAGGGTCTGATGCTTCCGTAGTGATGGTGTATACTAATGGCTCTCTCCACTTTGGCTAGTAAGAGCTTGAATGTCTCCCCACCCTGTTTGGGATCTGAGAAATGGTCTGCAGGTAACTACTTTGTTGTTTTTGCCCAGCTTTGTGCATTTTATTCTATGTATAAGCATTGTAGTATTCAGCAGAATCAAGGGAACTTTTTTGAAATTCTGCCCACAGCTTCAGCTGCCCCAAACTCCTAAATTTTTCTTTGTCTCAATTTCAGTGAGGCTGTTAGCTTCCTTTGGATGCTCCTTCCTGTTCCTACATTATGGAAAATTATTCCCAGTAAAATCTGGGGTTGCCTTAGTGTCCACCTTACTTGTTTCCCTTTTCTGAAGGGTCACAGTCCTGAGCTGTCCATTGTATAATTTCTGAAATAATTTTTTGATATATCTGTTGAGTTTTCTAGTTGATTATAATGGGAAGTTAAGAATGATTCTTGTTAATCCATCATGGCTAGTGGAGCTGTTCATTTTAAACATATTTTCATTCATATTATATTCTATAATCAAATGCTTTCCAAAGGTGAATATTATATTGCTAATTGTTTTGGTTTTATTTTTTTCTATATTATTTGGTTTTGAGTTTCCATCATAACCATTATAACACTACTGAATTTGGAATGCAAAACACCTGGGCTTGAATCCTGACTTCAAAGTGTAGTACCTAGACAACTTTGGGCAAATTTATCTTTTGAATGGCAAATGCTCCAATTTACCACAGATGTACATAATATTAAAGCACTACTGCAAGATATGGGACGCTGTAACCTTTAATAAATATACAACTATTGTTTATCTCTTGCTTACCACTGTGAGGAAGGAAAAATTTTCCTCTACCTTTAAGCATCTTCCAGCTAGTCTAAGAATTAAACTGACTTGAGACGGTTTTACAAGAGAATAAAACCCCAAAGTTCTTTTTTTTAAAAGATTTTATTTATTTATTTGTGAGAAAGGGAGAGAGAATGAGCCAAGAGAGGGGGCAGAGGGAGAGGGAGTAGCTAGTAGCAGACTCCCGGCCAAGCAGGGAGCCTGATGTGGGGCTTGATCCCAGAACCACGGGATCATGACCAGACCTGAAGGCAGATGTTTAGCCGACTGAGCCACCAGGCGCCCCTAAAAGGCCAAAGTGTAATTACATGCACACAGAAGCTCAATGATGAAATTGAGACCCAAAGAAATGACCAAAGCAGGAAGCTTTGATACATTTTAGACAAAGAAACAATAAATTTGTGAAGAATTGACAGGCCAGAGTGTTGTGTTTGGGAGCTTCAATTAATAAGGAATTCTAAACAGAATTTGGACTAAGTTAGTAAATTAATAAAAAGTAACAAGGTTTGTTTACACAGTTTTTTTTTAAATTATGACTTTTTAAAAATTTTTTTATTGTTATGTTAATCACCATTTATTACATCATTTGTTTTGGTGTAGTGTTCCATGATTCATTGTTTGTTCATAACACCCAGTGCTCCATGCAGAACGTGCCCTCCTCAATACCCATCACCAGGCTAACCCATCCCCCTACCCTCCTCCCCTCTAAAACCCTCAGTTTGTTTTCAGAGTCCATCATCTCTCCTGCTACACAGTTTTCCTGGCTCTAAATCCCCTAGTTGGTGATAAGGATGTCTGTTAACCTCCTGATACAGGAAAGGTACACTTCACATGAAAAATTTCTTTCCTGTTTTCAATGAGGTAAAAGAGTGTCAGTGTGTCCTTGTTGCACAGGCTGTTTCTTCAATAGGTTTAATTCGAAGTAATCATATGCCATTGTGGCAAATTTTTGGAGCTGCCCGCCCCGAGTCCTTACAACTGACTTTCTGTGACATTTACTCTAGTAGTTTTTTAAAGCCCTTTCTCAAGCCCTGGGGTTTTATTTCATTTTGCCTGTTCCAATTATCTGGTGTTTTCAAGGAGGCATTTTTGTGTTTAGAAAAAAGACTGAATATAGCAATGCTTAAGGAAAAATAGTTATTTAATAAAAAATTGTACACATTCTTAAGAATTTGTAAAGTTCCCTTTCTCCACCAATGTGATTAAAGTATAAAGCAGAAAAATAAGATACAACATCGCAATAGAAGATGAAATGTCCAATAGTGCTACAATGTAAAAAAACATAGAACAGAAAAATAGTGTGTTAAGTAAGTAACCACACTTAGGGGGAAGTCTGAGAAAAGAGAAGTTGTGAGATCAGGAGTGTTCGTTCAGGAGTGTTCGTTACAAAAAGAGGAAATATGTTCTGAAATAAAGAGTAAAATTTTAGCTTAAGAGAAATCATAGAGTCACAAAATCATTAATTTCAACTGCAGATAAAGAAATTAGGTTTAATCAAAAGTGGAGGGACCAATATTCTCTAACTAGTAAGTGATGCCAAAAGTAACTCAGAGACATTTACGTATCAGCACAGAAATTTGTTCCCATTAGGGTTAAGGGATTTTTGTCCAGTATGAGATATATATATGAGGGAGAAAGTGATTCCAGTTTTCAGTAATTTGTCTGAAATGGATTTTTATTATACTTATGAGCTTGAAATATAGTTTGGATGTAAAGTTAAGATTAGTAATCATGAATTTTAGTGGAACTTTCTGTCAGATGATGTATTGGTTTTTTTTTCAGATGATGTATTGTTATTAAAAAATACATTAGGATTCCAATTTCTGATTCTGTGTCTGTGGCCTAACTTTTCTATTTGGAAACTTTAAGAATCTTTATCTGATCTTTATCTTCCTTGAATTCTGAAATTCTGGACTCTTAAAAACAACAACAACTACAACAAAAAGAGCTCATGGATACAGAGGATAGATTGGTGGTTGCCAAGTTGGGGGTTCAGGGGTGGAAATAATAGGTGAAGGTGATCAAAAGGTACAAACTTCCAGTTATAAAATAAGTCTTGACAATGTAATTTACTGCTTAGTGTCTATAGTTAATAATCCTGTATTGTATATTTGAATGTTGCTAAGAAAGATCTTAAAAGTTTTTATTACAAGAAGAAAGGTTACTGTGTGTGGTAAGAAATGTCAACTAGACATTGTGATGATTTCACAATATATACATATATCAAATCATTATGTTGTAAACCTAAAAATAATATAATGTTATGTGTCAATTATACCTCAATTGAAAAACAAAAAAGAACAATTCTCTGGTTTTCAGCCAGGCTGCCTGAAGCCAGGCTCTTAAGGATTTTGAAGCTATTTAAATAGAGTAAAAGAGTCTCTGATTTCATTATCATAATTCCAATTAATTTCTCTCTTTTTAATAAAATGCTTCCTCCTTTAGCCTTTCCTAAAGACTCCCAACCTGAATTCAGATTTTTTTTTTTGGTTTAGTCATGCCAGCCAGTAAACGTCCAATTTTTTGCAGTTTGGTTTTTCAAGGTGGAAAGGATCTCAAGAGATTAAAATGTTCCTTATATATATTTTCAACTAATACTACAGTTTTCCCCATGTTTTCTCTCTATTGTATTAGTTTTCAATTTCTGACCAACGAATTACCATACATTTAGTGGTTTAAAATAATTTTATTTATTATCTCACTCTGTGTGTGCTAGGAGTCTAAGCAGGACATATATATATATACATATATATATTTAATTTATATATATATGATTTATATATATAAATTCCATTACATCTTAGGAATAACATAGAAATATTACTCTTTTTATATATTTATTTTTATATATTATATTACATATAGAATATATAGTTTATATGTATGTATTATATGTATTTTTACATGCACACATTATCTGTATTTTATTATATATTATAGTATATTATTATACATTATATGTATTTTATATGTATTTATATTTATATTATATGTGTAGTACATTATATGTATTATGTCTTATATGTATTACTTATTTATATTATATGCATTATATGTATAATATATTATATCATTATACATTATATATATTTTTATAATATATATTATATATATAAAGAGTAATGGATTTTTTTGTTGGACAAAGATTACTTAAAAATTCCGTAGGGAACTTTCAGGTGCCCTTGTAATATTGAATAGCTGTATTTGTTTGTGCTTTCTTCAAAAACTCCATCAAAACAATGTTCATTGAAAAATAAATTTAATGGAACAAAAATGACTAGGAGGAAATGAACACAAAAGGTAAATGTTCACACATTTTAGAATATGGCAAGCGACTTAAGCCATAGAACTCCAGATGCTAAGGAGTTAGAGGGAGTATGCACCTCTGAAGCTGGGTGTGGTGGAAAAAATGTGTGACGGCCTCACAGCCTTTCTGTTCTCGCCCTCGTGCCCTTGGATGATCCCTCTCCTTCTTAAGTGTGGGTGGGACCCATGACTTGCTTCTAACGCATGAAATGCAAGATAATACATTATCTCCAATGTTATTATTGTTGCCTCTGGAAGCAAAACAATTGTCGCTGACGTTTTGGACAAACACCTACAGGAATTAGAGAAAGACTAGATGGGTTTTTTACCGTTTGATTTGAAGATGACGAGGCAAGCTTTCGCAAGCTGGTGAAAGCTGGAGGAAGAGGAGATGTTCTGCCAGTAGGGGGCCCTATGTGATTAATTTTAGCAGCAATGAAACTTGCTCTTCAGATTGAAACATCCTGTATTTTTATATGCCAATATAAATCGTGTTTTCCCAAAGTGTCAGATTGCCTCAATCTAAAATTTTAAGGCCTGAGCAAAGAATTTACTTTCTTTGTAACTTGGTTTCCTTATATATGAAGTAAGATATTAGTAACCCCTAAATCATAAGGCTGTTGTGAGGATTCATTCAATAAATTATCTGTAAAGTGTTTAGTCTCCGACATATGGAGGCACTATGTAGTGTTGATTATAGTTATTGCTATATTTTATTATCCTTTTCAATAATCGTATCATCATTCAATACAAACTTTTGTTACATTTATTTATTTATTTATTTATTTATTTATTTATTTAATTTTGGTGCTTTGGATTATACAGGGAGCAAATGTCCTCACATTTAGCAAAGTGGTATGGATTGAAAGCTGTACCATGTGGAGAAGGTATAAATCAGCACAATGTGACTAATGGAGCAGCCTGGAGCAACGGTTAAGGGGGAGAGGTATTAAGCAACAAAAAAACTTTTAAGTGCTCCCTGAGTCTGAGCCCTATCAGAAAAGATTTCTTAAAGGCATGCGACTTCAAATACCTTTACTTGGCTATTCAAAAAGAGCATGGATACTCACTCACTAGCTAATACCAACCCTCTCTCCACCAAGGACAACCTGTAAAGCCAGCAAAATATTTGAAACATATTAAAGGCACTGGTGAGCGGCGCCTGGGTGGCTCAGTTGGTTAGGTGTCTGACACTTGATTTTGGCTCAGGTCATGATCTTGGAGTTGTGAGATCGAACCCCACAATGGGCTCCACTATCAGCTTGGGGTTCTCGCTCTCCCTTTGTTCCTCCCCCCTGCTCACATGCTGTCTCTCTCTCTCTCTCCCAAAATATAAATAAATAAATAAATAAATAAATAAAGGCATGGATGAGATAACAAATTAGTGAATGATACAATGCAAGTCCAAAAGAAAGCTGAAAGCCAGAAAGAAGAGTTGCATTTCCTATACAAGATTCTCAAAGACAGATGGAGAAACTGAGGAGCAGAGCAGGGCTTTTGGCAGTCTAAGAGCTAGGGTGGTTCCAGTCCTCAAGCAGAGATAGGGAGCCTGAAAAATCAGTATATCTGGTTGGTTCACCAAAAAGTTACACACCAGGACAACATTTCCAACCTTGACACTACTGACGTTTTGAGTCAGATTATTCTTTGTTGTTGGGAGCTGTTCTGTGTTCATTGTATATAGTTTAGAACCATCTCTTACTTCTACCTTCTAGATGCCAGTATCAAGCCTTCCCCCATGTTGACTGCCCACCATGTTGGACAACCAAAAATATCTCTAAACACTGCTAAATATCCTTCGAGGGGCAAAAACATCCCAGGTTGAAAAACACTGCCCAAGGAGTAAGGCTGAGGGGAGAGTGGACCAGTCTTTGAAGGAGATGAATTCAAACCTTTCAGTTGCTAAAATTGAAGGGAAATGATCCCAGGTTGCTAGTGTTGAGGAAGGAGAAATTTCCTTCTTCCCTCTCTCCCAGGGTTCTTCTCGATAGTTAGGAATTAAATTGATATGAGACAGATAAACAGGAGAAAAAAAGGACAAAGTTTTATGACATGCACATGGAGACCCAATAATGAAATTGAGACCCAAAGAAATGACCAAGGCAGGCAGTTTTGATACATTGTAGACAAAGAGATAATAAATTTGCGAGGAATTGACAGGATAAAATAAAGCAGTTGTTTGGAAGCTTTAATTAGTAAGGAATTCTTTATATTTTCTGAATAAATTATTTTTTATTTTATTATGTTATGTTAATCACCATACATTACATCATTAGTTTTTGATGTAGTGTTCCATGATTCATTGTTTGCATATAACACCCAGTGCTCCATTCAGTACATGCCCTCTTCAATACCCATCACCAGGCTAAACCATCCCCCCATCCCCCTCCCCTCTAGAACCCTCAGTTTGTTTCTCAGAGTCCGTAGTCTCAAATGGTTCGTCTCCCTTTCCGATTTCCTCCCCTTCATTTTTCCCTTCCTACTATCTTCTTTTTTTTTTTTAACATATATAATGTATTATTTGTTTCAAACGTACAGGCCTGTGATTCAACAGTCTCACACAATTCACAGTGCTCACCATAGCACATACCCTCCCCAATGTCCATCACCCAGCCACCCCATCCCTCCCACTTCCCACCACTCCAGCAACCCTCAGTTTCCTGAGATTAAGAATTCCTCATATCAGTGAGATCATATGATACATGTCTTTCTCTGATTGACTTATTTCGCTGAGCATTATACCCTAAGTTCCATCCACCTCATTGCAAATGGCAAGATTTCATTCTTTTGGATGGCTGCATAATATTCCATTGTGTATATATATATATATATATATACATATATATATATATACACACACACACACATATATATATATACATATATATATATATATATATATATATACTACACCTTCTTTATCCATTCATTAGTCGATGGACATCTTTGCTCTTTCCATAGTTTGGCTATTGTGGACATTGCTGCTATAAACATCAGGGTGTGCATACCCCTTTGGATCCCTCCATTTGTATCTTTGGGGTAAATACCCAGTAGTGCAATTACTGGGTTGTAGGGTAGCTCTATTTTCAACTTTTTGAGGAACCTCGATACTGTTTTCCAGAGTGGCTGCACCAACTTGCGTTCCAATCCAACAGTGTAAGAGGGTTCCCCTTTCTCCAAATCTCTGCCAACATCTCATTTCCTAAATTGTTAATTTTAACCATTCTGACTGGTGTGAGGTAGTATCTCATTGAGGTTTTGATTTGGATTTCCCCGATGCCAAGTGATGTTGAGCACTTTTTCAAGTGTCTGTTGCCATTTGGATATCTTCTTTGCAAAAATGTCTGTTCATGTCTTCTGCCCATTTCTTGATTAGATCATTTGTTCTTTGGGTGTTGAGTGTGATAAATTTTTTATTGATTTTGGATACTAGCCCTTTATCTGATATGTCATTTGCAAATATCTTCTCCCATTCTAGCTGGGCTTGAAAAAAGCATGGATGATACTAGAGAAACCCTTTCTGGAGAAATAAAAGAACTAAAATTTAACCAAGTCGAAATCAAAAAGGCTATTACTGAGGTGCAATCAAAAATGCAGGCTCTAACTGCTAAGATAAGTGAGGCAGAAAAGAGAATTAGTGATATAGAAGACCAAATGATGGAGAATAAAGAAGCTGAGGAAAAGAGAGATAAACAACTACTGGATCACCAGGGCAGAATTCGAGAGATAAGTGATACCATAAGATGAAACAATGTTAGAATAATTGGGATCCCAGAAGAAGAAGAAAGAGAGATAGGGGCAGAAGGTATATTGGAGCAAATTACAGCAGAGAACTTCCCTAATTTGGGGAAGGAAACAGGCATCAAAATCCAGGAGGCCCAGAGAACCCCTCTCAAAATCAATAAAATAGGTCAACACCCCAACATCTAATAATAAAACTTATGAGTCTCAGAGACAAAGAGAAAATCCTGGATGCAGCTTGGGAGAAGAGATCTGTAAGCTACAATGGTAGAAACATTAAATTGTCAACAGACCTATCCACAGAGACCTGGCAGGCTAGAAAGGACTGGCATGATATATTCAGAGCACTAAATGAGAAAAATATGCAGCCAAGAATACTATATCCAGCTAGACTGTCATTGAAAATAGAAGGAGAGATAAAAGGCTTCCAGGACAAACAAAAACTAAAGGAATTTGCAAACACGAAGCCAGCCCTACTAGAAATATTGAAAGGGGTCCTCTAAGCAAAGAGAGAGCCTAAAAGTAACATAGACCAGAAAGGAACACAGACAATATACAGTAACAGTTCCCTTACAGGCAATACAATGGCACTAAATTCCTATCTTTCAAGAGTTACCCTGAATGTAAATGGTCTAAATGCCCCAATCAAAAGACACAGGATATCAGATTGGATAAAAAAAACAAGACCCATCTATATGCTGCCTACAAGAGACTCATTTTAGACCCAAAGACACCCCCAGATTGAAAGTGAGGGGGTGGAAAACCATTTACCAAGCTAATGGACACCAAAAGAAAGCTGGGGTGGCAATCCTTATATCAGACAAATTGGATTTTAAACCACAGACTATAATAATAGATGAGGAAGGACACTATGTCCTACTTAAAGGGTCTATCCAACAAGAAGATCTAACAATTGTAAATATCTATGCCCCCAACTTGGGAGCAGTCAATTATATAAGCCAGTTAATGACAAAATCAAAGAAACACATCGACAACAATACAATAATAGTGGGGGACTTTAACACCCCCCTCACTGAAATGGACAGATCATCTAAGCAAAAGATCAACAAGGAAATAAAGACTTTAAATGACACACTGGACCAAATGGACTTCACAGATCTATTCAGAACATTCCACCCCAAAGCAACAGAATACACATTCTTCTCTAGTGCCCATGGAATATTCTCCAGAACTGATCACATCCTAGGTCATAAATGAGGTCTCAACAGGTACCAAAAGATTGGGATCATTCCCTGCATATTTTCAGACCACGCTGCTTTGAAACTAGAACTCAATCACAAAAGGAAGGTAGGAAAGAGCTCAAATATATGGAGGTTAAAGAGGATCCTACTAAAGAATGAATGGGTCAACCAGGAAATTAGGGAAGAATTAAAAAAAAAAAAAACTGAACAGACCTGTATCTGTTAAGGACATTGAAGCAGTAATAAAAAATCCCCCAACAAACAAGAGGCCAAGGCCAGATGGCTTCCCAGGGGAATTCTACCAAACATTTCAAGAAGAATACCTATTCTTCTGAAATTGTTCCAAAAAATAGAAATGGAAGGAAAACTTCCAAACTCATTTTATGAGGCCACCATTACCTTGATCCCCAAACCAGACAAAGACTCCATCAAAAAGGAGAATTACAGACCATTATCCCTGATGAACATGGATGCAAAAATTCTCACCAAAATACTAGCCAATAGGATCCAACAATACATTAAAAGAATTCTTCACCATGACTAAGTGGGATTTATTCCTGGGCTGCAAGTTTTGTTCAACATCCACAAATCAGTCAACGTGATACAATACATTAATAAAGGAAAGAACAAGAGTCATATGATCCTCTCAATAGATGCAGAAATAGCATTTGACAAAGTACAGCATCCTTTCTTGATCAAAACTCTTCAGAGTGTAGGGATAGAGGGTACATACCTCAATAGCATAAAAGCCATCTATGAAAAACCCACAGCAAATATCATTCTCAATGGGGAAAAACTGAGAGCTTTCCCCCTAAGGTCAGGAATGTGGCGGGGATGTCCACTATCACCACTGCTATTCAACATGGTATTAGAAGTCCTAGCCACAGCAATCAGACAACAAAAAGAAATAAAAGGCATCAGAATCGGCAAAGAAGAAGTCAAACTCTCACTGTTTTTCAGATGATATGATACTTTATGTGGAAAACTCAAAAGACTCCACCCCAAAACTGCTAGAACTCATACGGGAATTCAGTAAAGTGGCAAGATATAAAATCAATGCACAGAAATCAGTTGCATTTCTATACACCAACAATGATACAGAAGAAAGAGAAATTAAGGAGTTGATCCCATTTACAATTGCAGTCAAAACCATTAGATACTTAGGAATAAATCTAACCAAAGAGGCAATGAATCTGTGCTCAGAAAAGTATAAAATACTCATGAAAGAAATTGAGGAAGACACAAAGAAATGGAAAAACGTTCCATGCTCATGGATCGGAAGAACAAATATTGTGAAGATGTCAATGCTGCCTAGAGCAATCTACACATTTTAATGCAATCCTTTTTTTCTAAAGATTTATTTATTTATTTGAGAGAGCGAGAATGAGAGAGAGAGAGTACATGAGAGGGGGGAGGGCCAGAGTGAGAAGCAGGCTCCTCACTGAGCAGGGAGTCCAATGCAGGACTCGATCCTGGGACTCCGGGATCGTGACCTGAGCCCAAGGCAGTCGCCTAACCAACTGAGCCACCCAGGCACCCCATTTAATGCAATCCTTATCAAAATACCATCCACCGTTTTCAAAGAAATGGAACAAATAATCCTAAAATATGTATGGAACCAGAAAAGACCCCGAATAGTCAGAGGAATGTTGAAAAAGAAAAGCAAAGCTGGTGGCATCACAATTCCGGATTTCAAGCTCTATTACAAAGCTGTCATCATCAAGACAGTTTGGTACTGGCACAAAAACAGACACATAGATCAATGGAACAGAATCGAGAGCCCAGAAATGGACCCTCAACTCTATGGTCAACTCATCTTCGACAAAGCAGGAAAGAATGTCCAATGGAAAAAAGACAGTCTCTTCAACAAATGGTGTTGGGAAAATTGGACAGCCACATGCAGAAGAATGAAACTGGACCATTTCCTTACACCACACACAAAAATAGACTAAAAATGGTTGAAAGACCTAAACGTGAGACAGGAGTCCATCAACATCCTAAAGGAGAACACAGGCAGCAACATCTTCGACCTCAGCCGCAGCAACTTCTTCCTAGAAACATCACCAAAGGCAAGGGAAGCAAGGGCAAAAATGAACTATTGGGACTTTTGCACAGCAAAGGAAACAGTTAACAAAACCAAAAGACAACTGACAGAATGGGAGAAGAAATTTGCAAATGACATATCAGATAAAGGGCTAGTATCCAAAATCAGTAAAGAACTTCTTAAACTCAACACCCAAAGAACAAATGATCCAATCACGAAATGGGCAGAAGACATGAACAGACAGTTTTCCAAAGAAGACATCCAAATGGCCAACAGACACATGAAAAAGTGCTCAACATCGCTCAGCATCAGGAAATTCAAATCAAAACCTCAATGAGATACCCCCTCACACCAACCAGAATGGCTAAAATTAACAAGTCAGGAAATGATGGATGTTGGCGGGGATGTGGAGAAAGGGGAACCCTCCTACAGTGTTGGTGGGTATGCAAGCTGGTGCAGCCACTCTGGAAAATAGTATGGAGGTTCCTCAAAAGGTTGAAAATAGTGCTACTGTACAACCCAGCAATTGCACTACCAGATATTTACCCCGAAGATACAAATGTAGTGATCCAAAGGGGTACATGCACCCCAATGTTTATAGCAGCAATGTCCACAATAGCCAAACTATGGAAAGAGCCAAGATGTCCATCAACAGATGAATGTAAAAAGAAGATGTGGTATATATACACAATGGAATATTATGCAGCCATCAAAAGGAATGAAATCTTGCCATTTGCAATGATGTGGCTGGAACTTAGGGTATTACGCTGAGCGAGATAAGTCAATCAGAGAAAGACATGTATCATATGATTTCACTGATATGAGGAATTCTTAATCTCAGGAAACAAACTGAGGGTTGTTGGAGTGGTGGGGGGAGGAGGGATGGAGTGGCTGGGTGATAGACATTGGGGAGGGCATGTGCTAAGCTGAGTGCTGTGAATTGTGTAAGACTGTTGAAACACAGACCTGTACCTTTGAAACAAATAATACATTATATATATTAAAAAAAAGAAGAAGAAGAAGAGATAGTAAGAAGTGAAAAATGAAGGGGAGGGGAAATCGGAGGGGGAGATGAACCATGAGAGACTATGGACTCTGAGAAACAAACCGAGGGTTCTAGAGGGGAGGGGGGTGGGGTGATGGGTTAGCCTGGTGATGGGTATTAAAGAGGGCACGTACTGCATGGAGCACTGGGTGTTATACGCAAACAATGACTCATAGAACACCACATCAAAAACTAATGATGTAATGTATGGTGAGTAACATAACATAATAATAAGAAAAAGAAAGTAGATGCAATGTCTTTCTGGTGAAACACATTAACCTGATTACATTACCCACGAACTTTAAACTGTGCTTAAACTGTTTGAAAAGAAAAACAAAACTTTAATTTTTCTCAGGTTAAGTATATCTCCTGGACCAAGAAACCAAACCAACCCAAACTGCCATGATTTTATCCAGCCACTAGATGACACTGCAGCTTGTGGCTGCCCATGAAACTGGGGGGACTTGAGTTAATTTAGGGTAGAGGAGATTCTTGAAACAAACTGGTTGTTTTTTTATTTCTTGAAATACAGTGTCAATTATATTATCATTAGTTTCAGGTGTACAACATAGTGTTTTGACAACTCAATACCTTATGCTGGGCTCACAAGTATAGCTCCCATCACTGACTATATTCCCTACGCTGTACCTTTCCTCCCTGTGACTTATCCATTCCATGAATGAAAACCTGTAACTTCCACTCCGCTTCACCCATTTTTCCCATCCCACCGCCCCCTCCCCTCTGCAACCATTAGTTTGTTCTCTGTATTTATGGGTCTGCTTCAAAGCAAACTAATTTTTAATATATGTCATTGGTCACTAGAAAGTAGAGCTGTGCTTTAAATAATAAAATGACTACTTTAATGAAACTATATTTAAAATATAAATTTTTTCTTTTAATGATACTATATTAAAATATAAATTTTTCTTATAGAATATCTTGAAACTATAAGGAAACATAAAGAAGAAAAGAAAGGTTATCTTTACTCCTATTACTCAGGGAAAATCATTGTGCTTACCTTTGTGATTTTCTCTCTTCAAGTATATAGAAACACAAAGCATATGTATTTCTGTCCAATATTTAACAGGATAGACTCTTACTGGCTGTATTATTTTACCTGGCTTAACAATAATAGTGTGCATATTTCCCCATATTCCTCAACTTTCTTTTTTATTGTTATTTTTCATTGTTGTCAGATTATTTCATCATGTAGTAGAATCATACTTATTTAACCAAATCTTTAATTTTGAACCATTAAGTGGTTTCTGATTTATCACTGGTAAAAATAGTTCTTTGATAAACATTTTTGTGGTTATGTCTTGGACATCAGAGATTATTCCTTTAAAGTCCTTCCTCTCCCCCACCCCAAAAACTGTCACATCAAAAGAAACAGGGAATCTGTTAGGGCTTTTGATGAGTATTTTAAAACTGTATTCCAAAGGTCAAACTATACCAATTTATGTGATCATTCACAGTCTTTCTGGCCATATATTTTCCAATATTTTCTCTAGAATTTTCTTAGCATTTTAATCTCAGTTGTGATCAATTTTCATGTGTTAAAATCTAGTCAAAATTATGAAAATTGAGAACAAGCACAGAAAGATAATTTCTATATCAATACTATATTAATACTAAAAGTTTTGAATCAATTCAATACTGACTATAGGACCTAACATTTCAGTGCCATTCAATCATTTAAAAAATACTTTTAATTTCATTGAATCCCTATATTTATGTGAAATAAGCAGGTGAACTGTTATTACCCTTTTTAGAGGAAGGAATTGCAATTATGTTGCAAAAGCCAAATAAAACACAGATAACTGGTAGTTACCTTCAGTACATATTAACATAATTATCCGGGGTGAATATAGCCTATAAATTCAACATTTTAAAAATTAGCTAAAAGCTTGAACACAGGAGCAAATCAAGTATATATCTGTAATATACTTCCACAGCACCCTACACTTTCCCTAGTATACGCTTCATCACTACCCTAATGTAATTGTTTATTGTTTTACAAATAACCCCTCCAAAAAGAAAGACAGGCTATGTAGACGTACACATATTATGTAGAAATGCTGCTTTTTGCCAATACTGGAAATTTAATGACATAATGTTCCCATTTATAACAATCATTACTAGAAGTTAATACACCACTGTGAGCCAGGTACTATTCTAAACTCATTTTCACGTTATTAACTAATTTAATTTCTACCCAATTTGGGGGAAATTTCTAACTAATGCTAACTAAAACAGTTGGGCAACTAGCAGGTGGCAGAGATGAAACAGGCAGTATTTCTCCTGTGCTCTGGCTTTTAGCAACACTTTCCATTTACACATTTCTTTTTTTTTTTTTAAAGATTTTATTTATTTATTTGACAGAGAGAGAGAGAGCACAAGTAGGCAGAACAGCAAGGAGAGGGAGAGGGAGAAGCAGGCTCTCTGCCGAGCAGGGAGCCCGACGTTGGCCTCGATCCCAGGACCCCGGGATCATGACCTGAGCCAAAGGCAGCCGCTTAACTAACTGAGCCACCCAGGCGCCCCCCATTTATACATTTCATAACACACGAATCACAAGACATTGCTTTCTCACACGACTCAGGTGCATATTGTTGTTACTAATGATGGGATATTAGAGGGTGAAGGCCATTTGTTTCCTTTTACAGCTGTGAGAACTGAAGGACATGGAGATGAAGGAAACTATATTTTTTATCACTAAGCAATGTCTGGAATTCACGTTTCTTTTCTTTTTCTTTTTTTTTAAGATTTTATTTATTTTTTTGACAGAAAGAGACAGCAAAAGCAGGAACACAAGCAGGGGGAGTGGGAGAGGGAGAAGCAGGCCCCCCGCCGAGCAGGGAGCCCGATGTGGGGCTCCATCCCAGGACCCTGGGACCATGACCCAAGCCGAAGGCAGACGCTTATCAACTGAGCCACCCAGGCGCCCCATTCACATTTCTTTTCAATATGCTGTACTCATGATAATAGTTTAGAGATATCACAATAGCATTCAGAAATGCTTTCAGAGAAGAATATTATGAAATACATTCACAAAACAATTTTGAAGGTAACAGAATTTTTCCTGACTGAAGTATCTCATAGAGATTAGCGTAGTGCCTTGTTTCTACTTCATGGATTACTTTGTGTAAATAACTAAAATATGCCTAGAACTTCAGAATTGAACAAGATGCTTTCAGAGCATCATTTATGAGGACCAGTTATCCTTTTATTGGAGAGAAGATGAGCTACAAATCACAGGTCCTCCCAAGATGACTCTAGGGGTCTCCTAATTTCCTATGCCTCTTTAGTATGAGGGTGATGAATAATAACAGAAAGGAAGAAAATAGAGTCGAAAAAACCTTAAGTGACATATATTCCTCCCAAGTCAATTAGAATATTTACTGAGGATCTGCTGTACAGAAAAATAACTGTAGCTCTTTTGGAAATATATATGAAAACAATTCAAAAAGTACAAATTTATAAAGCTAAGTTTTTACTATAGATAAGTTTAAAAAATGTTATAGTATTCTGTTTTCTGATTTCTAGTATGACATAAAATTTTGAGTGTATTTCAAGAAATGAACACTTCTTAGAAACCATTTTGTCGATTCTACTTTTATTTTAACATACATAAAATCAGCTTATAAGGGCACTGAATACAAAAGACAAACAAAGAAACACTATTGCACTCAGAAAACACTTCATAAGAAGCATTGCACATGATAGAATTGATTAGGAAAGGTACACACGTATAGTCAGATAAGACTATTATTATTCCAAGTTTGAACAATACAGAAGTTCTCTTGATAGGAATTTGCCACATCACATATTGCACATTTTCCAATACTTCATCTGTTTCACAAATATTCCTCATATTTGTTTTTGTCCGTATCTCTGTAAAATGCTACGTGTAAGATTCTTAAGACAGTGAATTATGTAACATTGAAAAAGATGAATTACACAGAAGAAGTAAAAACAACAACAATATAAATACATGATCATCCCACTCTTTTGGTGGGAAAATGACAAAGTCACCTGGCAAACTTCTCTAAAAAGAGAGAAATATTACAAAGCTTAGCTTCATAAGCATTTGTCCACTTATACATGTTCTCTGACTTAAAAAAAAATGCATTTAGACTAAATGTCCATGCTACCAGTTAAAATTTCTTGTTTACATTCAGTTTTTAATACCTCACCTAACGTTTTCAAATAGTGCAAATACATGAAGCACACTCAGTTTTGGTAGTCATTCAACAATAAATAATAACTCTAAGCCTAGTTATTTTATTATTTTTAATTCTAAAATATATAAAGTGCATCCATAAGGTTTAAAGTCGTTCTTCTCATTCTTGGATGTAACGATCAGTCAACCTGTGACTTTTTCAGCTCATGGCAAGAGTGTTCCACAATACAGATATTCCTGGAATTTCTCTTCCTTTTTTCCCATAGTCTTGTTTGGAAGAAGGTTTCCAAAATAAGACAAAGTTTTTTCAGAAAGTCTTTGTGGAAAATTTCTGACCATAGAGCAGCATCGATCAACACAAATTTCCTTGAGTTCCATGTTATAATAGTCTAAAAGCAAATATGTTTCCTCATTATTTAGCGGGTTTGCTACATATCGAATATAAATTCTTTCCACATGCTGTGCTGCTGACCCCTGTACTATTCAGAAATGCACAGTTCTCAGATCCTGGGAGGCTGAACCTGTTGAACAATAAAGAAACTTAGAATGATTTTGAATTCATTATTTTCATTCAGTTACATGAAAATGAACTTTGCGAGGGTAGCCTCAGATTTGTTTGTTTGTTTGATAGGAGTTCATGAAGCAAGTCATCTGGTCAAGTGACCATAAACCAATCTGTAGAGACAGTAGACAAGAATTGCAAGAAAGGGTCTGTGGAAGGAAGATAAAAAGGTAAGAGCAAAGTGTTCCATTTATCTGGTTGGCATGCCACCAGAGGAGTGACTCTTGGTGTTTCTCAGTTAAACTCCTGGAGAAATAATTCCCAGAAAGTATACACATTCAACAATCAGGCATACAATTTTAGAGGGTGGATGGTCCCTGAAGCCAATCTGTGTGTAAAGTACCATAGGACACATATTAAAAATGCCTTATCTAGAAATTTAAATTTATTTTCCTTATCAGTAATTATCATAAAACTATTTAGAAAGCTAGGGTGCCTGGGTGGCTCAGTCATTAAGCGTCTGCCTTCGACTCAGGTCATGATCCCAGGGTCCTGGGATCGAGCCCCACATCGGGCTCCCTGCTCAGCGGGAAGCCTGCTTCCCCCTCCCGCTCCCCCTGCTTGTGTTCCCTCTCTCACTGTGTCTCTCTCTGTCAAATAAATAAATAAATAAATAAATAAATAAATAAATAAATCTTTAAAAAAGGCTATTTAGAAGGCTAGAAATTTATTCAGTTCTGAGTTTTCAGATGGCAAAGGTTAATACTAACTATATAAAATGTCCTTCAAACTTCAAAATGTACATCAACTACAGGTAATAAAGTCAACATCTTCCATTCTGGGGCAAGTTTTCTGTCAGGTTCATAGAAGCCTCTAATTTGCTATTAGAAATACTGTGTTTTATCCTTGTGGGGATGACAACTGGGAAAGAGTAAAAGGGGATTATTTTCTAAAAACTCAGCTTATCAGGAAAAAATATATATTAGATTGGCAATGTTGGATTTTTCTTTTTGCATCATCGTAATTATGTCTGGAATATGTCTGAGTCTATTACTCACACTAAAATTTGCTGAGATAAAATTACTAGAAACATTTATTTATGACTTCCAAGTAGATAAAAAGAAAAAATGGCAATATTAACCCTTCTTTAAAGAATTTGAAAGAGTGCATACAAAACAGACTGATAAAGCTCTGCTCCTAAAGGGCACAACCATCATATACAACAGTGCTTTGAAAGGAAAATGGCTTCCCTGAGCTGCCATTCTGGGGAGGATAAAGAGACATCTTGAAACTTACCAGTTGTTAAATTCTTTGCCATCTGACCATTTCCATGTCTGACCATCTTCAGTTTTCAGCCCAATCCAATGATTAGTTATACCCACATATTGTTTTAAAAAGCTCTTGAAGAAAGTACAAAGGATGTGTGTGTTAAACAACCCCTCTGGGTAAGTACATAATTAATTCTATTTTTCAGAAGCTGCAATTCAAGGCATGATAGCTAAGCCGATCAGTTATTAGCTCTATTTAGGACAAGCTCATTTGTATTTTTGGGCTTTGATGTTAAGTAATCAAAGCAAATTTACAAGATTAAACTGAACCCTGATTGGGACCTCAGACTGATCATATGGCTTTTCTGTGACTAAATTTTCCCACAAGGGAGAGAGGCACAATGTCGTCACTTAGCAGGAGACAGAAAGGAATCACAGATTATCTATGTTAAAAAATAGCAATATTTTATGAAATTGTTCTTGAATACTATCTTACCATGTCCTTTTCAGAATCAATGAACGCAAGAGTAGCACCCTGTTCATAGCAAAAGTTTTGGGCCGGCGTCCAACCCCTCTTTTCAGTGGAAATAAAATAACATTTCTTCTGGTATCCAATCCAATCATCGGAGCATGAAGAAACATGGCTATTTGATGGCAATGGGGACATATATTGGCCTGGACAATTGTATTGGCCCACTGTGAACAGGAAAGTGGTTTGTTTTAGTAACAAAAGAAAGTAAATACCCACAGTATGCAAAATCAGTTCAGGAGGTGCTGAGCAGTGCTAGGTGACAACCTTATATAATCTCTTCTTGTGCCTAATCATTATTGTCAGCATATAAGAAATAAGAGGGTGTCTTTCGAGCCATAATCTCAGAAAGGGGTAGGAAAATAGAAAAATCTTGCAAGTAGCCTTTGGACTAGAAAGGGGACAGGGCATTATAAATTACAATGCAGTCAATATAACACTGTATTGGGAGTTGAAGGACAGAAACATTTACAGGGAAGTAATTCAGAATACAGAAAGATCCCTGACTGAGGATGTTTCAGAAAGTTGTAAAATTTCATGTTTGTAAAGGCACAAATGTATCTTGGTATTGCTATATGTTTTGAATACCATAACACAGTTGACTCTTTGGGAGATTCTAGATATATTTTAAATTATCCATAACCACCCTTCTGTGGCCTTGGAGATAAGAGACAGAAGACTGATCAATACCTGATTAATCTATGGCTTCGATACTATTTTTTTCTATCAAGGGTGAATGTGAAGCCCACATTTTTTTTTCTAACTAAATGTCTGTTTATTTAGAATCTAAATCAGTCCCTTTCATTTTGGATTTTAAAATATGCTCAAGTGTAATTTTCTCCCACAATAATGTATAAAACATAGACACTTTTAATACTTGTAAAGAAGCTCTAGAAAACTCAGAAAGCACTGTATTGATCATCTAAGGAATATGGAATTATATTTAGTATTCTTTAAGAAATCAGCCACATATAATAATTGGGATAATTCTAAATTAATCAGAATTTCTCATTAATTAGACCAAGTAATCCCTGTTGATTTCAGCTGGACATAAACGCTAACAGCAGAGACTCAATGAATTCATGAAGTACTGACCCACCTGATATAGCGATGAGAGCTATGATTAAAACAGTGATGAGGACCACATTCACGACAGCACATGGGATAGGAACTTGAAGGGACCCTTCATGCTGCATTGCAAAACGAGGGCTGGCGGCATTACCTGAAGAGAGAAAGTTGATGATGAATTCAGGCAGACTGTAGAAGCAAGAAAGGGACATTCGATATTCTCCTGAGGCATTTACATTTTAATTCTTCCTTACCTTGTTCTATGAAATTTATAAGCTAACTTCCCCCCAATTTTGAGTGAATTAGGATAGTGAAACAATTCAGGAATAATAATGAGATCATAAAATATCTCCCCAATCTATGCACTTAGTAGCTACAAAAATTCTAAGTATATCATAATTTTACTGTTTGAATCACAAGAACATTTATTACATCTCTGATTATCCTAGAAGATATATAAAAGGGACATCCTAAGCACAATGCCTTTACCTTTCTGTAGTCACTGTTTAAGAGAGATGACATAAATGCAATAGGTGTGGATAATGAATAAAAAATACTGAATTGATATATAAATAGCTACAACTAGCGTGACTGAAAGTTTAAAAAAAAAAGATTGATGGTACTTTTTGGTGAAGTTGGTACAGATGTGAAGCAATTGAAATTTTCATATATTACTCATGGGAGAGTAAAATGGAAAACTAATTTGGAAAACTCTTTCTCTATACAATTAAATATACACCCACCCTATGATCCAGCAATCTAACTTGTACAAAACAAGAATGTTCCTAGCAGCTTTATTCTTAAGAGCCAAGTCTTAGAAATAACCCACATATCCATTAATAAGAATATGGATGAACAAATTATGGTATATCTGAATACTATTCAGCAATTAAAAAAAAACCCTGATAAATGCAACAAAATGCGTGAATCTCAAAAAAATGTTGAGTAAAGAAAATGCAGTTATAACTATATACTGTATATTTCCATTTGTATGACATTCGAGAATTGCTGAACTATAAGTGAAATAAGTCAGACTGAGAAAGACAGGTGCCATATGATTTCCCTCACGTGTGGAATTTAAAAACAAAACAAATGAAGGAACAAACAATAAACAGAATCAGACTTATAAATACAGAAAACAAAATGATGGTTGCTAGAGGGGAGGCGGATGGAGGAATGGGTAAGACAAGATGGGTGAAGGGCGATGGATGATACAGGCTTCCACTTATGGAATGAATAAGTCATGGGGATGAAATGCACAGCATAAGGATTATGGTCAATGATACTGTAGTAGCATTGTATGGTGACAGATGGTAGCTACACTTATGGTGAGCATAGCATAACATAAAAGGATGTAGCATTACATTTTCTGTACACCAGAAAATAACATAATAATACATGTTAACTATACTTAAAAATAAAAGAATAGTTGAACTAAACTCTGGTGATAGAAATCAGAAAAGTGATTGCTTTTATGTGTGTAGGAAAAGTAATTCAACCAGAAAGAAACACAGGGGAACTTTCTAGGGTGATAGAAAATTTCAAATGTTGATTGGAGTTTTTGTTTTAATTCATTAAACTGCATACTTATGATGTGTGCATCCATTGTATGTAAATTATACCTCAGTCAAAAGTGATATGTAGATGAAGAGTCAAATATTTGAATTTTTCAAGAGAAGTTAAATTAATAGAAGAAACATAACAATATTAACAAATGTTAGGTGGAAGTTGATTATTTCATTTACCTTCCATATAGTGCTGAAACCAAGTAAAAATTTGATTTCATCAGTAAGAAATATTTTTGTGGAATATGAATATGATGTGAATGATGATTCTTAGTTTAAAAAAAACTAGAAGAATATCTATCTTAGAATATAAGTAAATAATTGAGGAAGAAGAGAAGGGGATTTTGCATCCAGAGTTTGAATTTGATTTTTGCTAGGATGAGCTCTTGAGATTTTAAAAATCTGGCCTCACAAGAAATCTGTATTTCCCTAATGTGTTCTCAAAACCTGAAATGTAAAATGGCCACTTGCATGATATTAGAGTTTACCAAGCAAAATAGCCTCAAATGCAAACATATCCTGTTTTTCAATGTGTATGGCTTTCATAATTCAAAGGATGTTAACAGAGAACATATCTTGAAATTTTTTATTTCTATTCCTTGACACATTTCTCTAAAGTCAGACTGAGCAAAGACATACGCTTTCTTTCATTGTTTACTGGTTGCCAACATCAGCTTTTGCTGCTGGGGATTGTTTTTCCCAGCGGAGGTCTGCATTCAGATTTTGCAAGAGAAGCCTTTACTGAGCTCCTATCTAGTTCTATTTCTCACAGCTTCTCAAAGCAAATCTTCCTTTTTTTCACCAGTAGATCACCAGAAGCAGCCTTTGATAGGTAGGGTGTTAAGTTCAGAGCTGTCTGTCTAGTTTCACTTCTTCCCATGTGAGAGTCGATCATGCCGCTTAGACTCAATGAAGCAACAGTTCTGGTTCCTTAGCAAACACTAACTTGTCCAGATGGCTCATGGACTCAGAGCCTAGCTCAGTCTATTGGCTTATCCAATGGGCAAGCTGTGGAGATAATTCTCAGACTGTACATTTGTTTTCCATTCGTGAGGGCTATTGTTACTCACAGTTTGATTTATCACCTAGGTGACAAAACACTCCCCCAACAGCATACTTCCGCTCTGATTATGGGCCTTGTTCATTAATGAAGAAACTGAAAATAAATCAACAATTATATACTGAGACATCCAAAGGTGATGCCCGAGGATTGTTCATACTAATAAAGCAACCGCAAGGGCAGCATAAACTAAACATTCAACAGAAAATTGGATGAACTCAGAAAAAGGTGAGGATTCCTGAATTAGGTCCTTCTTCTTTCAACTATGCTTTCTATGTATTGAGTAGTTTTATTATTATATACATTTCTTCTTTTCAGCAGCTCAACTGGACCATAAAAGTACGGTTACCTAGCCACCAGAAATCTGTGTGGCATGCACTTGTTATCTACCCTTGATTTTGTGTTCTTAGGTGAAAGATGGGTTTATCAGAAGTGACTGATGCCTTTTTAAGGTAAACCAGTCTAATAGACACACACTCAGAAAACAATCCCTTCCTCCAGATTGTTCAGCTCTGCTGCTCATAACACACCCCTTTATTACTGGATTACTTTGTTTATAAGTAAACTGTCCCTCCCACATGCTAGTGTTTGGAGCACCTCATTAATTACAGAGGAAGAGGGATATATGGAAAAAATCAAGAAAACCTCACAGAAACACATTATAGGAAAAACAATGGGAGCATCCTAATAATAGGAAATAGAATAGGTCTGTGGACAGAATAGATGAATAGAAGAGAGGAAAAGGTAAATAGCTAAGATGGCCATATTTTGATGTATTTTGATGAAAAACAAAAGAAAGGAAGAACCACGTATGATTCATGTAGAATTTGAAGCCTGTGATTGAAAGGGGGAGTCAGAATGATGAAATGAAGAGTTCCATGAAGAGTACAGAAGTAGAAGTTCATATTTTCAAGAATTTTTCATGACATTCTCCTAAGAAATTACCTCCAGGCCTGGTAAATGTTCAGATATGTTCAGATACAGCTATTCTTTCAAAGATTGGAAACCTTCATTCCCAGCAACTGGAAGATGCTGTCATGAGAACACAAGCTGAAGCAAACAGAAAGCATACAAAGAAAGACACAAGGTGAAGACAATAAGGAATGCAATTGGTTATGGGGAAAACAGAATTGCTATAAAGAGAGGCAATGCATCCCGAAGCAGGTACAGATGGATATGGAAAAACGGTGGTGAATGCACTGGGCCAGTGCAGGGAATTTTCTAATTAAATCTGAAGAATTGATATGATATAAACTGAAACAAAAAACAGATCTCAACTATCTTCAGAAATCCACCTTTGTGGTTTCCTCTCAAGTCTCAGGTATCCTGTCTTCTCATGGATAGAGAAATATTTACTTGTTCTCATTTTCTCCTTTACCTGGACTGAAGTAAAATGTAATCGAGTGTTTCTAAGACAAAGGCTCATTTTTTAAAATACTGCTAATATCAGAGGATAGAGAGATAGAAGATAGATGATAGATAGATGTGTGTGTGAGAGAGAGAGAGAGAGAAAGAGAGAGATGATACATGGTAGATGTGTGTGAGAGAGAGAGTTTTGTTACCAGTATATAACAGAGGTCTGACTTACTTTGTTGTCCACCCTCTGGACGCAAGGAGCTGTTCTCTGTTATGGAACAATCTTCAGAATTCATCTTTGTTCTAGTCAAGATTCCCCGGTTAATCCCAGGTCAAGCCAATCTATAGCAAAAGTCTTTGCCAAAGCTCTTGTTCAGTCTCTGAGTCTGTGAGGTATCTCAGCGTTTATATTCGGTTGTATTGTCTCCACCCCCTTTCTCCTGCCTCCTAACCACTCAGTTTCATCAGTTCTCTTTAATTTATGCTCCAACAGCCCAGACAATTTACAATGTGTTATTGTGGTGAGCTGCGGGTTTTCCCTGTTGTCTGAAATGTGCTTTCTCACAACTGTAGGTGTAGCATGAAGAGACAAGCGGGATTTTCCCAGAATCTGAGACATCCTTCTTTAAATTTGTGAAAAACACAAATAACTTAGGAGACAGCCTGTTTAAGTAAAGAATGAAAAGTTAAGGATTCCTAACTTTGAGGTGGAAATAATTTGGAGAGCAATATTTCCCTTGGAACCTCATTCATTTATTTAATAAACAACTAATATTTATTGAGCATGCACTTTGAACCTGACCTGTTTTGGGGCTAGAGGGTTTATTGTTAAATAAGAATCTTAAGACCTCTGTCCTTATGGATCTCTCTCCACTCTGGAAGAATTTTACTTAGGAAGCGATAAATTGGCTGTCAGAAGGGTATCGTTCACTTCTTCCTGGGGACTAGTTCTTGTAAGGTATCATTTAGTACGTACTTGCTTTAAGGAAATAGAAACCTTGTGGTCCGGAACTTCCTTTCTATGTTCTAAAATTGTTTATCTTAAATTATCTGTCTCATTTATCTCCTGTTAATTTTTTGGTCATATTTTACTTTCATATAGATTGCCCTAATTTCTCCTAATACCTTATTCTTCTCTAAATTTCCCCTATTTTAGATTATTTTCCTGTATCTCTGAGGTGTCAGACATTTGGAGTATGATTATTATAAAAAATATATTACCATGGTATCAATACCATCCCAGTGAGCTATGAAGGCAGAATGTCTGTGTATGGTGATTTAAGGAGGGGATCAAAATACCACTCTGGTTACCAATCTTTCTGCCCTAATTTTTATCATTAATATCACCTCTTTAAAGACTATGTGTTTTCAGAATAAAACATTTGTGGAGGTATTATGCCTAGGTAGGTTCGGCATTATCATCTACCATAGCTTTGTTGAGCCAACGTATTTATTTGTTAAAGTAAGACATGAAGAGGTGTATGTTGGTCTTAAGGGCTGTCTGCTTCCACTCCATTTTTTCAGTCAATTTCCTACTATGTTTTCCACATAACAGCAAGGTTGTTTTACAATTAAGTCAAATCACTTTGGTGAGATGTTCATCCCCCACCCTACCCTCAAAGTCTTCTTATCAAAATTGCCATAAAATCCAAAGACCTTCTTATAGTTGAGAAGGTCCATGATCTGACTCCTGGCTACCTCTCCGGCCATTTTCCCAATTAGTCACTGTCCTCTCCTGCTGTAACCTCTGTTATACCACAAAAATGTCAAGCATACCCCCACTACAGAATCTTTGTATTTTCTCTAAAAGGTTCTTCTTCCACCTCCTTGCAAGTCTTGGTCTCCCTTCAACTCATTTTATTAACTATTCAACTGTGATCTGCCCAGGAAGGTCTTCACTTACCTTCTTTATGTAAAAAGAATCTCATGCTCTATGCCACCATATACCTTTATCTTTCTTTATATCACTTGGTGATATCTGATATTATACCACTGTTTATTGTCTACTTTCTTTACTAGATTGTAAACTGCTTGGGGGCAAGAACTTTTTCTGGCTTGCCCCTTCTGTGCCTCTAACCACTGACATAGTAACTGGAAACTGGTACGTAGGCAGTACAAACAGTAAATACTCGTTGAATGCATGAATAAATAAATATGAACTAATGAAAGAATATGTATAAAAAACATAAAAAGTTCTAAACTATAGCGTGTTATTCGAGGAGGTGTGTGGGATTGTAGATTGCCAGTGGATATTGTAGATGAATGCCCACTTGAATATTGCAGATGAGTGACGGAAGGGTCAAGTTGGGTACTTAAGGGAAACGGCTGATGCTTTTGCTAATTTCTTTGGGTGAAAGCAACTTAGTTTATTTTTCTAAACTTGGGAGATCTGAGTTAATGTCCACATCCTGATACTAATTACATACCCTATAATGTGAAGAATGCATGGGATTGAGGGAGTATAGGAAAGCAAGAGGGACTTAATTCCTGTAAGGCCACAGGTCTGAGGCAAAAGTTTGAGGTTAAAAGTTTTCATACTCTTAGACACAGATACGTCCTGGGAAAGCAAACAAATGAGAGATAACAGCTGTTAGGGATTAATGGTCATCTGGGCAAAATTAGGAGTCACAATTTAAAGTCTGCTGTACAAGTATTTCTACGTTCCAGGAGCCCTAGAAGGATGTCGACCATGGAGAAAGGCATCCTGTAATTGTCTCATGTCCACTGAAAAGTAACGACCAAAGATAATGACCGTGGGACCGAAGGACGCTTCCCCACTCCCAGCCCCTTGCCCTTTGGAAGAGTGCCTTTATAAGCCTTGCACACTACCCCTTTGGGGAGCAACATTCCTCTTTCTTGTTGATTCCCTTGTATACAAGCTATCTCTCATAAACTCTGCCTGGCTTTCTTTCTCTTGCGTTCAGTGTTCATTTCTATGACATTAAGGCTCAAGAACAGTCCTGGGGGTCCGGTAACAGGGTAATATAGCAGTTCTAAATCTGCAACAGTATTTGAACTCTTCTAAGTCTGTGGGGTATAAAGAGAGGGAAAGAAAATATCTTTACGCACACTAATAACCCTTGCCGTGTGTGTTTCCCATATGCCAAGCAGTTTTCAATAGCTCATTGAACTATCCTAGAAATTGTAGTCTGGTTTAACCACTTACTAATGTGACTTTTCCCCTCTGATGACTCCCATATTCATGTGAAAAACATAACTGTCTTAGTTGGACACCAACTATTTTTGAAATTATATATTCCAGTACAGTTAGGCTAATTAACATTATCTAAAAAGTATAGATTTTACAGACAAATAATCATTTCCCACAATTTTCCTTCTTATTCCCTGTAAGTCTGCTATGCTGACTTTCTGTTCCTTGAAAAATTAAACTTATTTTAATTTTATGGAGGGTGTTCTTGCTCTTGTTTTCTCTGCTTTCAGATTTTCCATGGCTGACACTTTCTTCTTATTTATGTTACCTCACATGTCACCCTCTCAGTAAGACCTTTCCTAATCCCCTGTACAAATTACCTCCCATTGGCCACAATTTATTACTTCACTCTCTCATTAAATATATCCTCATCTGAAATTTTGTAGCTCATTAGATATATGCATATCTATATAGTTTTAAAAATTATCATTATTGGGGCATCTGGGTGGCTCAGTTGGTTATAAGGTTAAGCATCTGACTCTTGATTTTGGCTCAGGTCATGGTCTCAGGGTTGTGAGATCAAACCCACATCTGGCTCTGTGCTCAGTGGGGAGCCTGTTTAAGATTCTCTCCTTCTCCCTCTGTCCCTCCCCACTCACACACTCTTTATCTCTCTCTCAAAAAAAAATTATCATTATTATGATTACTTCCCTTATAGAAAGTAACATCTTTAAGAGCAGGGGCATGGCCAACTTATTCAACAATGAATCTCTAGCATATAATAAGCGTCAAGAACATAGAAGGAGTTCAATAAATATTTACTGGGTAGATACATGATAGAATGTATGTGAATATTAGCTCAAGTGGTTGTTAACTGTGCGGATCCACTGAGCTTTGGCTTTGTTATCTGTGAACTAAAAATATTAGCATCCAACTTATAAAGTTTTGTGAAGAAAAAATTATAAACTAGAAAATTAGTGTTCCAAGGTGTTTGGTGTATATTAGGCATTTAATGATGTATAAAGGAATCAGTTTGACATAAGTCATAAAAAGGGAAAGATTTGCATTTGATGTAAGATATAAAACTGAGAAGTCACAGCATTCTTGCTGTGATGATGTAATGTATTTAATGTGGCTCTTGTCTGTCTAGGATACAGACAGGGGAGGCTGCTGTTTCCTAGGTCCACCTCTGAGAGTGCCCATGACACTAAGACACTGGCCTGTGTGCTCAAGTCTTCTCGTTTCTTCAGCCATAATCAACTGAATGAATATTATATGTACATATTTATATATATTTATATTTATAAACACATGCATATATATGTGACATCTATTATATACTTTGAATATGTAATATGTATTATATATGCAGACCATTGGGCACAGAAAAATGATAATGAGATCTTATTTTAAGAAAACAAATATCTGGAGGTGTCTGGGTGGTGCAGTCAGTAAGCGTCCAACTCTTGGTTTTGGCTCAGGTCATGATCACAGGGTTTTGAGATCAAGCCCCGTGTGGGGCTTCGTGATCAGTCTGGAGTCCACTTGAGATTCTCTCTCTCCCTCTGCCCCTCCCACTCATGCTCTCTCTCTCTCTCACTCTCTCTCTCTCAAATAAATAAATCTTTAAAAAAGTAAATAAATCTGTAAACATAACATTGATCAAAATCTGTTACCCTTTTCTGAAATCATTTTTCTTTTTATGGGAGGAGCCAAAGTATTCTGTTGAAATCAACACTTGTATAGATGGGAGTAGGCAGCCTCCACTAACATAAAAACCAGCCCAATTCCTGAGAACATATGTCATCAGCAGGCCTTCTAGGTATCCACTGGACCTCCTGCTAGTCAAGTCCTTTACAATAACCTGAACTTCACTGCAGAATTAATATTTTTCCATGAATCCTCCTCTGCTTCCCTATTCTTTTTTTTTTAAAGACTTATTATTCATTTGAGAGAGAGAGAATGAGAGATAGAGAGCACGAGGGGGAAGAGGGTCAGAGGGAGAAGCAGAATCCCCGCTCAGCGGGGAGCCCGATGCGGGACTCGATCCCGCGACTCCAGGGTCATGACCCGAGCCGAAAGCAGTCGTTCAACCAACTGAGCCACCCAGGCGCCCCGTGCTTCCCTATTCTTTTTAAGTGTAAGAAATCTCCCGTAGATATGAGAAAGCAATCAATTGAGATTCATGTAAAGCAGTGGAAGGACAATGAAGAGGGTTTGCCCAGCACAGCTCTGGTTGACACTTGTTGTCCTGATGTCATTTCACTTGCCAGAGTGTCTTACTATATACAATAAATTATACGCTCATATTGCTAATCAGTACTTTTTAAATCAAAGAAGGGTGTCTCTACATGTGGAATTAGAGTAAATAGGACAAAGCAAAGTGTAGAGCATCAGGATGCAGTGGGGGAGAGATTTTGGGGTCAGGTTTTTCAGTTGCCCCTTATTCATCTAAATATGGAAGCAAGTTTCCTGTGTGGTCAGCCCTGATGGATTCAATTCTGTGAAGCAAAGAAACACATGAAGAAAACTAAAGAAACAAAACTAGTGCAACTAAACTTTTTTTCAATCTCCTTGTAAAATACACATAATTCTCTCTCTCTCTCTCTCTCTCTCTCTCTCTCTATATATATATATATAGACATACATATGTAGCTTTCAATTCTTTCAGAGATGTTGTATGTCTTATTTCATACATATCAAAAAATTGAAGAACATCCACAGGGCAGAGATTATCATTAACATTTCATAGTTCATTTGAGAAAACTGAGGCTTAGAGAAATTAGTGTCTGCACAAATTTGGAAGAAACCACTCAGGACACCAGAAGTCCGCGCAGCTTTTGACCATATATGAAGAATCCGGGGCAAAGTCGTAGAAAGGAAATGAAGTAATATGAGCTAGATGCAAAGTGATGCGGAGAAGACAGGATATACAGTCCTTATCAGACAGCAGCTCAGCAGGATGCTTTTAGTAGCTCATGTTCACAGGGACCACAAACTTCCGACCTAAGACAGTTTCCGGAGACAAAGTGTTCATAATTTTTTTCCTGAAACTTTTTTCTTTCAATGGGTGATTTAGGTTTCTGAATGGCTTTTAATCTTGGAAATCAAAACTTCAGTTTTTAATGTTTTGTCTCAAATTAGTATAAATTATGCAAATTGATAAAATTTATTTTTAAATCGCAGATGTGTGTGTGCTTTCTAATTGCTTACTGTAAAGGGTCAATGCAGGTAACCATGAGTAAGTGGGGGAATTTCCAGTTCTAAACACGTTCCAATCTTCTCTGCTCTCTGAATTTACTCTTTGAACTTTCTAATTTTCCTCTTCAGTGGACTATCTACTAAAAACCAGAAATGAGTTGGTTTGGAAAGTATGAACTGTTATATTTCTTCTCCCTGACTTGAAACAGTGAAGGTTAAAAACAGAGTTCACATATACATAAACTTGGACTCTGAAAAAATTGACTATTTTTGAAAGTAAAAGATGTACAAGAACTCTCATAACCATATCTTAGTACTTTACGGAAATTAGTCCCAGACTTCTTACATGTAGAGAACATTTTGGGAGAATATTCTCAAAGACAATAGTGTGGAAATGGCAAATGTAACATAGAAATTTGAGGCAGGGCGGGGCAGGCCAGGGCCTGAGCCACTAAGTGACTAAAATGTGTCCATTTGGGGGCACCTGGATGGCTCAGTCAGTTGAGTGATGGATTCTTGATTTTGGCTGAGGTTGTGATCTTGTGTTCCTGAAATCAACCCCCAGACCCTGTCAGTGGGGAGTGTGCTGGGGATTCTTTCCCTCTGTCCCTTCCCCAACTTGTGCTCACACTCTCTCAAATAAATAAATAAATCTTTAGAACATAAGAAACCACATTTTAAAAAATAAAATAAATAAAATGTATCCATTTGTATTTGAATCTTGGTAGATGCACAATGAATTTGACAGAACTGTTTATCACAACTGTAGATCTCTTTGCACTTACTTATATACTGAGAGAAAAACCTGCAGGTAGAAAACATTCAGGAATTGTTGCCATTCCTTTGCCTAATCAATGTGAAGTTTAAATGCATTAAAATATTTCTGTAAAGATTTATTTATTTTAGAGACAGTATACATGAGTGGAGGAGGGGCGGAGGGAGAGACTCTTCAGGCAGATTCTGCCGGAGCTTAATGGGGACTCAAACTCATGACCCATGAGATCGTGACCTGAGCCAAAACCAAGAGTTGGTAGCTTAAGTGACTGAGTCACCCAGACACCCCTAATGCATGAAAATATTTCTGATGGATTGGATTGGTCTTTACTGAGGCAAGATGTTAGGAAAGGAAAATGGAGACCCTTAAAAGGAATTTGCCAAAAGTAGGAGGGGTCAAGGCAGACATGAAAAATCATAATAGTGTATTATGAATAATTTTAGGTTAGCATACTTGACAATGTAAGTAAAATGGACATATCCCAAACACCTTTTCCAAAATTGAAACAAGAAGAAATGTTTAAAACATAGCATAGTTTTATAACTATTAAATAAATTGAATCCATAACTAAATATGTCCTTTTGGGAAAGAAATAAAACATGAGAACAAACCAACAAAACTCCATGCCTAGATAATTTTATGTTCCAATTTACCAAACATATAAGGAAGAAATAAGGAATTACAAATTCTTTCAAAGAAGATAAAAAGATCTGGTCAGTAAAACACTGTAATCAAAACCAGAAGAGCCAGTCTTATTCATGAAGATAAATGAATAATTTTTAAAAATAAGTTTAGAAAATTGAACTCAGCAGTATATAAAACAATATACCACAATAGTGTTTTTTTTATTATTATGTTATGTTAATCACCATACATTACATCATTAGTTTTTAATGTAGTGTTCCATGATTCATTGTTTGCATATAACACCCAGTGCTTCATGCAGAACGTGCCCTCTTTAATACCCATCACCAGGCTAACCCAGCCCCCCACCCCCCTCCCCCTAGAACCCTCAGTTTGTTTCTCAGAGTCCATAGTTTCTCATGGTTCGTCTCCCCCTCCGATATCCCCCACTTCATTCTTCTCCTCCTGCTATCTTCTTCCTTTTTTTTTTTTTTAAACATAATGTATTATTTGTTTCAGAGGTACAGGTCTGTGATTCAACAGTCTTAACACAATTCACAGCACTCACCATAGCACATACCCTCCCCAGTGTCTATCACACAACCACCCCATCCCTCCCACCACCCACCACTCCAGCAGCCCTCAGTTTGATTCCTGAGATTAAGAATTCCTCAGTGAGGTCATATGATACATGTCCTTCTCCAATTGACTTATTTCGCTCAGCATAATACCCTCCAGTTCCATCCACGTCGTTGTGAATGGCAAGATCTCATTCATTTTGATGGCTACATAATATTCCATTGTATATATATATATACCACTTCTTCTTTATCCATTCATCTGTCGATGGACATCTTGGCCCCTTCCACAGTTTGGCTATTGTGGACATTGCAGCTATAAACATCAGGGAGCATGTACCCCTTTGGATCTCTACATTTATATCTTTGGGGTAAATACCAAGTAGTGCAATTACTAGATCGTATGGTAGCTCTATTTTCAACTTTATGAGGAACCTCCATAGTGTTTACCAGAGTGGCTGCACCAGCTTGCATTCCCACCAACAGTGGAGGAGGGTTCCCCTTTCTCCGGATCCCCACCAAATTCTGTCCTTTCCTGACTTGTTAATTTTAGCCATTCTGACTGGTGTGAGGTAGTATCTCACTGAGGTTTTTATTTGGATTTCCCTGATGCCAAGCGATGCTGAGCACTTTTTCAAGTGTCTGTCGGCCATTTGGATGTCTTCTTTGGAAAAATGTTTGTTCATGTCTTCTGCCCACTTCTTGATTGGATCATTTGTTCTTTGCGTGTTGAGTTTGATAAGTTCTTTATAGATTTTGGATACTAGCCCTTTATCTGATATGTCATTTGCAAATATCTTCTCCCATTCTATCTGTTGTCTTTTGGTTTTGTGGACTGTTTCTTTTGCTGTGCAAAAGCTTTTTATCTTGATGAAATCCCAGGAGTTCATTTTTTCCCTTGCTTCCCTTGCCTTTGGTGATGTTTCTAGGAAGAATTTGCTGTGGCTGAGGTCGAAGATGTTGTTGCCTGTGTTCTCTTTTAGGATGTTGATGGACTCCTGTCTCACGTTTCGGTCTTTCAACCATTTTTAGTCTATTTTTGTGTGTGCTGTAAGGAAATGGTCCAGTTTCATTCTTCTGCATGTGACTGTCCAATTTTCCCAACACCATTTGTTGAAGAGACTGTCTTTTGTCCATTGACATTCTTTCCTGCTTTGTCGAAGATTAGTTGACCATAGAGTTGAGGGTCCATTTCTGGGCTCTCGATTCTGTTCCACTGATCTATGTGTCTGTTTTTGTGCCAGTACCATACTATCTTGGTGATGACAGCTTTATAATAGAGCTGGAAGTCCGGAATTGAGATGCCACCAGCTTTGCTTTTCTTTTTCAATATTCCTCTGGCTATTCGGGGTCTCTTCTGGTTCCATACAAATTTTAGGATTATTTGTTCCATTTCTTTGAAAAAAGTGGATGGTATTTTGATGGGGATTGCACTGAATGTGTAGAATGCTCTAGGTAGCATTGACATCTTCACAATGTTTGTTCTTCCAATCCCTGAGCATGAAACGTTTTTCCATTTCTTTGTGTCTTCCTCAATTTCTTTCATGAGTATTTTATAGTTTTCTGAGTAAAGATTCTTTGCCTCTTTGGTTAGATTTATTCCTACATATCTTATGGTTTTGGGTGTGATTGTCAATGGGATTGACTCCTTAATTTTCTTTCTTCTGTCTTGTTGTTGGTGTATAGGAATGCACTGATTTCTGTGCATTGATTTTATAGCCTGCCACTTTACTGAATTCCTGTATGAGTTCTAGCAGTTTTGGGGTGTAGTCTTTTGGGTTTTCCACATAAAGTATCATATCATCTGCAAAGAGTGAGAGTTTCACCTCTTCTTTGCCGATTTGGATGCGTTTTATTTCTTTTTGTTGTGTGATTGCTCTGGCTAGGACTTCTAATACTCTGTGGAATAGCAGTGCTGATAGTGGACATCACTGCCATGTTCCTGACCTTAGGGGGAAAGCTCTCAGTTTTTCCCCATTGAGAATGATATTCACTGTGGGTTTTCCTAGATGGCTTTTGTGATATTGAGGTATGTACCCTCTTTCCCTATACTCTGAAGAGTTTTGATCAAGAATGGTGCTGTACTTTGTCAAAAGCTTTTTCTGCATCTATTGAGAGTATCATATGGTTCTTGTTCTTTCTTTTATTAATGTATTGTATCACATTGATTGATTTGCGGATGTTGAACCAACCTTGCAGCCCAGGGATAAATCCCACTTGATCGTGGTGAATAATCCTTTTAATGTACTGTTGGATCCTATTGGCTAGTATTTTGATGAGAATTTTTGCATCCATGTTCATAAAGGATATTGGTCTGTAACTCTCCTTTTTGATGGGGTCTTTGGTTTGGGGATCAAGGTAATAATGCTGGCCTCATAAAACGAGTTGGGAAGTTTTCCTTCCATTTCTATTTTTTGGAACAATTTCAGAAGAATAGGTATTAATTCTTCTTGAAATGTTTGGTAGAATTCCCCTGGGAAGCCATCTGGCCATGGACTCTTGTTTGTTGGGAGACTTTTGATGACTGCTTCAATTTCCTCAGTGGTTATAGGTCTGTTCAGGTTTTTTATTTCTTCCTGGTTCAGTTTTGGTAGTTGATACATCTCTAGGAATGCACCCATTTCTTCCAGGTTATCTAATTTGCTGGCATAGAGTTGCTCATAATATGTTCTTATAATTGTTTGTATTTCTTTGGTGTTGGTTGTGATCTCTCCTCTTTCATTCATGATTTTATTTATATGGGTCATTTCTCTTTTCTTTGTGATAAGTCTGGCCAGGGGTTTATCAATCTTGTTAATTCTTTCAAAGAACCAGCTCCTTGTTTCGTTGATCTGTTCTACTGTTCTTTTGGTTTCTAGTTCATTGATTTCTGCTCTGATCTTTATTATTTCTCTTCTCCTGCTGGGTTTAGGCTTTATTTGCTGTTGTTTCTCCAGCTCCTTTAGGTGTAGGGTTAGGTTGTGTATTTGAGACCTTTCTTGTTTCTTGAGAAAGGCTTGTATTGCTATATACTTTCCTCTTAGGACTGCCTTTGCTGTATCCCACAGATTTTGAACAGTTGTGTTTTCATTTTCATTGGTTTCCATGAATTTTTTAAATTCCTGTTTAATTTCCTGGTTGACCCATTCATTCTTTAGTAGGATGTTCTTTAGCCTCCATGTATTTGAGTTCTTTCCAACTTTCCTCTTGTGATTGAGTTCTAGCTTCAAAGCATTGTGGTCTGAAAATATGCAGGGAATGATCCCAGTCTTTTGGTACCGGTTGAGACCTGATTTGTGACCTAGGATATGATCTATTCTGGAGAATGTTCCATGGGCACTAGAGAAGAATGTGTACTCGTTGCTTTGGGGTGGAATGTTCTGAATAGATCTGTGAAGTCCATTTGGTCCAGTGTGTCATTGAAAGTCTTTATTTCCTTTTTGATCTTTTGCTTAGATGATCTGTCCATTCCAGTGAGGAGGGTGTTAAAGTCCCCCACTATTACTGTATTGTTGTCAATGTGTTTCTTTGATTTTGTTATTAATTGCCTTATATAATTGGCTGCTCCCATGTTAGGGGCATAGATATTTACAATTGTTAGATCTTCTTGGTGGCTAGACCCTTTAAGTAGGATATAGTGTCCTTCCTCATCTATTATTATAGTCAGTGGTTTAAAATCTAATTTGTCTGATATAAGGATTGCCACCCCAGCTTTCTTTTGGTGTCCATTAGCTTGGTAAATGGTTTTTCACCCCCTCACTTTCAATCTGGGGGTTTCTTTGGGTCTAAAATGAGTCTCTTGTAGGCAGCATATAGATGGGTCTTGTTTTTTTTATCCAATCTGATATCCTATGTCTTTTGATTGGGGCATTTAGACCATTTACATTCAGGGTAACTCTTGAAAGATAGGAATTTAGTGCCATTGTATTGCCTGTAAGGGAACTGTTACTGTATATTGTCTGTGTTCCTTTCTGGTCTATGTTACTTTTAGGCTCTCTCTTTGCTTAGATGACTCCTTTCAGTATTTCTTGTAGGGCTGGTTTCATGTTTGCAAATTCCTTTAGTTTTTGTTTGTCCTGGAAGCTTTTTATCTCTCCTTCTATTCTCAATGACAGCCTAGCTGGATATAGTATTCTTGGCTGCATATTTTTCTCGTTTAGTGCTCTGAAGATATCATGCCAGTCCTTTCTGGCCTGTCAGGTCTCTGTGGGTAGGTCTGTTGCCAATCTAATGTTTCTACCACTGCAGGTGACAGATCTCTTCTCCTGAGCTGCATTCAGGGTTTTCTCTTTGTCTCTGAGACTTGTAAGTTTTACTATTAGATGTCGGGGTGTTGAACTATTTTTATTGATTTTGAGAGGGGGTTCTCTGTGTCTCCTGGATTTTGATGCCTGTTTCCTTCCCCAAATTAGGGAAGTTCTCTGCTGTAATTTGCTCCAATCCGCTCCTCCCGGGGGAAGGAGGGGAGTCTCCCTGGATCTGCCACTTTTTGGGTCCCTGCTGGAGGAGCGGTGGCCTGACTGGGCCGAGGATCATGGTTTATGGCAACCCCAAGCTGAGAGCCCGTGCCTCGGCTCCGTCTCTGCAGCCAGCTTCCCCGCTCCGATACCTGGGAGCCCTGTCGCACTCAGGCACCCCTGGTCTTTCTGTGACCCCGAGGGTCCTGAGACCACACTGTCTCAGTGAGCTTCCACCCACCGCTTAGCCACTGGAGCCACGTCCCTCAGCGGAGCCGACTTCAAAAAGTTCCAATTTTGTGCTCCGCTGCTCTATCACTTGCCAGAAGCGGCCTACAGAGGCCCCCTCCCCTGCCATCTATCCTCCCGAATATCGCCTCAGGTTCACTTCTTCACACGTCCTACCTTCCAGAAAGTGGTCGCTTTTCTGTTCAGAGAGTTGTTGCTATTCTTTTCTTCGATCTCCTGTTGAGTTTGTAGGTGTTCAGAATGGTTTGATCCCTATCCAGCTGAATTCCTGGGTCCAGACAAAATCCAGGTCTCCTACTCCTCTGCCATCTTGCTCAACAATATTGGTTTTATTCCAGGAAAAAAATGCTGTTTTTTCATTCAAAAAATAATCAAGCATAATTACCACATTAACAAATTAAAAGGAAAAAACTAACTCAAAAAACGTAAAATAAAGTATTTGATAAATTTAACCATAAATTCATGATTGATGCCTGTAACATACTAAGAATTATATGAACTTCCTTAATTTGTAGAGTATAGAAGAGTGTTTATAAATATATAGTACTTAAGGATAAATAATTGAGAAAGCTTTCCTGTGAAATCAGAAATGAGGTATGATGTAGTAACACAGTGAGAATGAATAAATACATATAAAAATAAGTAGATAAAAATTGAAGAATCAAACATTTTTAATTAGTTTTTTTTAATTTTGAGATAATTTTAGATTCAAATGCAGTTTTAAGCTTTAACTAATTCATCCCAGTGACAACATTTTGGAAAACTATAATACAATATCACAACCAGGATATTGACACCAATGCAGTTAAGATACAGAACATAACCATTACCATACGAATCTTTTTTTTTAAAGATTTTATTTATTTATTTGACAGAGAGAGAGAGACAGTGAGAAAGTGAGCACAAGCAGGGGGAGTGGCAGAGGGAGAGGGAGAAGCAGACTCCCCACTGAGCAAGGAGTCCGAAGCAGGACTCGACCCCAGGACCCTGGGATCATGACCTGGGCCAAAGGCAGACGCTTAACGATTGAGCCACGTGGGCACCCCTACCGTATGAATCTTTTTGGTTGTTCTTTTAGAGGCAAATGCATTTCCCTCCTGCCTCTCCCTCATCTCTATCTGCCCTTGCCCCTGTCCATAAGCCCTGGCAAACAACTCGTTCTTCATTTCTATGATTTTGTATTTTTAAGAATATTATATGAATGGAGTCATACAGTATGTAACATTTGGGGATTGGCTTTTTTTTTTTCCACTCAGCATAATTCTCTGTGAATTGTTCCATGTAGTGTAGTTGCAAGCATCAATGGTTTCTTCTTTTTTAAAAAAAATTTTTATTATGTTCAGTTAGCCAGCATATAGTACGTCGTTAGTTTCTGATGTAGTTCAATGATTCATTAGTTGCATATAACATCCAGTGCTCATCACAACATGTGCCCTCCTTAATACCCATCACCCAGTTTCCCCATTCCCACCCTCTCCCTTCTGTAACCCTCAGTTTGTTTCCTGGAGTCCAGAGTCTCTCGTGATTTGTCTCCCTCTCTAATTTCTTCCCATTCAGTTTTCCCAACAGTTTCTTCTTAATTTTTTAAAAAGATTTTAATTATTTATTTGAGAGAGCGGGATATTACAAGCAGGGGGAGCGGCAGGCAGAGGGAGAAGCAGACTCCCCGCTGAGCAGGGATCCTGATGCAGGACTTGATTCCAGGACCCCGGGATCATGACCCGAGTGGACAGCTGACACTTAACCTACTGAGCCACCCAGGCGCCCCTATAGTTTCTTCTTTATTGCTATATAGCATTTAATGGTATGGATGTACCATAGACTAACCATTTACTCTTCAAAAGACATTTGGTTTGTTGCCAGTTTGGGGGCTGTTGTGAATATAATTGGTTGCTATGAACATTTGTGTATACATCCTTGTATGAAATGAAGTTTTCATTTCTCTGTAATAAATGTCCAGAGATATAATTAATGGGTGGTTTGGTAGTTTCATGTTGGTTTATTAAGAAATTGTCCAGGAACAAACTGAGGGTTGCTGGAGTGGTCGGGGTGGGAGGGATGGGGTGGCTGGGTGATAGACATTGGGGAGGGTATGTGCTACGGTGAGTGCTGTGAATTGTGTAAGACTGTTGAATCACAGATCTGTACTTCTGAAACAAATAACGCAACATATTTTAAGAAAAAAGAAAAAGAAGAAGATAGCAGGAGAGGAAGAATGAAGGGGAGTAAGTCAGAGGGGGAGACGAACCAGGAGAGATGATGGACTCTGAAAAACAAACTGAGGGTTCTAGAGCGGAGGAGGGTAGGGGGATGGGTTGGCCTGGTGATGGGTATTAAAGAGGGCACATTCTGCATGGAGCACTGGGTGTTATGAACAAACAATGAATCATGGAACACTACACCAAAACAAATGATGTAATATATGGTGATTAACATAACAATAAAAAATTAAAAAAAAAAGAAATTGTCCAACTCTTACAGTGGCTGTACCATTTTGCATTCCCATTAGCACTGCATTGTACATTCCCATTGGCCATACTGATAGGTATACGGTGACATCTCATTGTGATTTTAGTTTCTATTTCCCTAAGGGCTAATGATGTTGAATAACTTTCCATGTGCTTAGCTGCCACGTGTATGTCCTCTACAATGAAACATCTGTGTCTTGCCCAAACCTAGATCGTTTGCTTGTTATATGTTTACAAATATTTACTTCCAGTCTGCAGCTTGCCTTTTCATATTTTTCATGGAGTCTTTTACAGAGCAAATGTTTTAACTTCTGTTTTTATTGAATGTGTATTATTTTTCTGATTTCAGTTTCATTAATTTTTAATCTTACATTTATTATGTCCTTCCTTCTACTTGCTAAGGGTTTATTTTGTTCTTCTTTTCAATTTCTTGATGTAGAATCTTAGATCATTGGTTTCAGACTTTCTCTCTTTTATAATAAAAGCATTTGGTGCTATAAATTCCCCTCTCACCACTGCCTTCGCTTAATTGGCCCACAGATACTGATAGATTGTATTTATTCAGTCCAGCATCTTTTCCCAATTTTCCTTGAGACTTCCTATTTGATCCAGGGATGATCTGGAAACGTGTTGTTTTATTCACAAGTATCTGGAGATTTTCTTATTGTCTTTGTTTTCAATATCTAGTTTGATTCCATTGAGGTCAGACCAAATTCTTTGTATTATTTCCATACTTTTCAATTTGCTGAAGTTTGTTTAATTGTCCAGGATACAGTCTACCTTGATATATGTTTATCAGGCTTTTGAAAAGAATGTTCTCCTCTTGTTAGGTTGAGTGTTATATAAGTGTCTGTTAGATCTTGTTTGTTGATGGTGGTGTTGAGTCTTTCTATATTATTATTTACTTTATGTTTATTCGAACAATTGTTGAAAGAGAAGTGTTAACATCTACTATGATTGCAGTTATGCTTTCATCTCTTTTTGTTTCTGTAAGTTTTTGCTTCACATATTTCACAGCTCTGTTTTTGCTGCATTCGTGTTTAAGATTCTGTGTCTTCTTGGTGAATGAAATTTTATCATTAACTTCACTCTTCATTTCTGGTAATGATTTTTTTAAAATTTATAAGTCTATATTACTTGTTATTAAATATTAAATAGCCACTCTTACTCTTCTTTTTTTTTCAAGTTTTGCTTATTTGTTTGAGCGAGATTAAGCACAAGCAGGGGGAGAGGTAGAGGGAGAGGCAGAGAATCCCATGCAGACTCTGTGCTGAGTGGGGAGCCTGACTCGGGCTTGATCTCACAGGCCATGAGATCATGACCAGAGTCAAAATCAAGAGCTGGCCACTTAACCAACTGAGCCACCAAAGTGTCCCTCCTGTTCTCCTTTGATTAAAGTTTCCATAATAGGTCTCTTTCTACACTTTTTCTTTCAACCTATGTACAACATTATAATTAAAATTAATTTATTTTTTACAGCATATTTGTGTCATGTCATTTAATCCACTCTGTCAATCTGTATTTCGTAAGTGTTATATTTAGACCATTTACATTCAGTGTAATTATTGATATGTTAGGGCTTAACTTTGCCACTTTATTTTTTGATATGTGTCTGTTCTCTGTTTTCTGTTTTTCTGTTTTCTTTTCCCTATCGTTTTGTGGACTGCTTGAACATTCTTTTTAGAATTGCCTTTTGATTTCTCTATACTATTTTGAATGTATGTGTTTTATAGGTTTTTTAGTGATTGCTCTAGGTATTGCATTTTATATACATAACATCACAGTCTACTGGTGTTGACATACCAATTTGAGTGAGGTGTAGAAAACTTAAGTCTCTTTATTACTCTTTGTCCTCCCCTGATTAAATATAATTTAAAAATATTTCCTGTAAATACATTTAGTACCACATCAATCATGAAGTGACTTGGAAAACACAGGATGAGAAGTCAAGTCTATCGTATTTACCCATATTTTTGCTCTTACTGTGTTCTTTCTTCCTACTTTATGTTCAAATGTTCCTTCTTGAAATGTTATCTTTCTATTTAGAGAACTTTCTTTAACTATTATTCCTTTAACTATTCTTTCTTTACTCCACCTGTTTAGGGTAGGTCTGTTGGTGACAAATTCAATGTTCACCTTCAACAGAGGATGTCCAGATTTCCCACTCTGTCCTGAAGGATATTGTCATTAGGTATAGGATTCTGAATTTTCAGTTCAGCACTTGGAAAATGTAACAGTACTCCCATATCCTGTCATTCAGTTTTTCTTCTTTATAGGTAAGCTTTTGTTTCTGTCTCATTACTTTCAAAATTTTGTTTTTGTCTTACTTTTCAGAAGTTTTACTATGATGTGTCTTGCCATGGATTTCTTTGTATTTGCCCTTTTTCAAGGTTTGCCCAGCTTCTTAAGTACGAAACTTTCTATCTTCTGCCAAATTTGACATTTCAGCTTTTAATTTTTAGAATAAATTTTTAGCTCTACCCTTTCTCCTCTCTTTCTGGAACTCTAATGATATGAATGCTACACCCTTTGTTATGGTCCCACAGATCTTTGAGGCTTTGTTCAGTTTCTTTTTTTTTTTTCTAGTCTATTTTCTCTCTGTTGTTCAGTTTAATTTCTATTTTTCTATCTTTAAGTTCACTGACTTTTTCCCTCTGTCCCTTGCATTCTGCTGTTGATCCTATTTATTCATTTAAACAAAAAAATTTTTTTTGGTTACTTTAATATCAGGTTCTAAAATTTCCATTTGGTTCTTCTTTATATCTTGTACTTATTTGCTGAGGCATTCCATTTATTCATTTGTTTCAAATGTGTCCATAATCACTTGTTGAAGACTTTGTATGGTGGTTGTCTTAAAATTTTTGTCAGATAATTCTAAGATCTAACAACTCTAAGATTATTTTCTCTTATCATAATGATTGTATCTATTGTCTTTTCTCATGCAAAAATCAATACACAAAAATCTATTGCATTTCTTTACACTAATAATGAATTATTGGAAAAATATTAAGAAAACAATCTTATGTACAATTGTACCAAAAAGAATAAAATACCTAAGAATAAATTTAAACAAGGAGGTGAAAAACCTGTATATTGAAAACTACAAGAAAAAAAACTTGTATATTGAAAACTACAAGATATAAATGGAAGAAATTGAAGAAGTCTTGAATAAATAGAAAAATATTTGTACTCATGGATTGGAAGAATTAATATCATTAGAATGTCTTTACTGCCTAAAGCCATCTATAGATTCAATGCAATTCCTATCAAAGTTCCAGATGTTTTTCACAGAAATAGAACAAACTATCCTAAAATTTGTGCGGAACCACAGAAGACCCTGAATAGTCAAAGCAATCTTTAGGAAAAACAGACAAGTTTTTGGCCACTTCATTTAAGTTGTTGAATTTGTTGGTTTATTATATGATTATATGCTTTTATTATCCTTTTAATGTCAACATTCTAAATATTCAATCTGTTACTTCTTAGACACTGAGATTCCTCTTTAAGATGGTTTTATGTCAGTTCAGTCTTCATCTTTAATAACTTTGATCTTGCATTCCAGTAAAAACAAGAGTGACTTTAGTTGCAAGAAACAACAAAAACCATGTGTCAGTTGACTAAAACAGTTAGGAATCACTGTCTCTTGAAAAAAGAGAGTCAGAGGTAAAGTATCAATCATTTGGATGTACATAGCAGGTAACTTGACTCGAGATGGCTTAAACATTATCTGGTGGTAGGTTCAGAGATAGTAATTTCCAAAGTTCAAGGATCAAGAGCTGTCTATCTTTCTATCTTGCTATTTTTGTTTATTCGTTGGAATTATTTTCACCAATGGTCACAAAATGGCTGTACCTGTTCCAAGAATCCCATACAGACACAAGGGCAACCAGTGAAGAAGAGGATATATATATTCTTTAATATCTGATCTTTTGCTTATGCTTCTGGAATGAGGTGAAAGTGGTCTGTCAGTGAGAGTTTACTAGAATTTATAAGCATTTCTGTTTTCCCTGGTCTGCTCAAATTCTCACAGCATTCAGGTTATTGTTATTACCATATCCTTTGAAATTACCTTCTTTTCCAAGTCTTCCTAGTTCTTACTCTTCTTCCTGCCTGGAGATAACCCCCATTCTAGTTATCAGCATTATTTCTTCTTGGGCTTTTTACACTGATACCAGAACTTTTAGTAATTTCAAAGTTCTAGACTAGATGCAATATATTTCTGAAAAAAAAGTTTATTTTAGATAATCTGTCTAATTCCTCTTTATCAGGGGTTGTCAAATCTAGAATAATTAAGTTTAAGTTAGGGCGCCTGGGTGACTCAGTTGGTTAAGCGACTGCCTTCGGCTCAGGTCATGATCCTGGAGCCCCAGAATCGAGTCCCACATCGGGCTCCCTGCTCAGCAGGGAGTCTGCTTCTCCCTCTGACCCTCTTCCCTCTCGTGCTTTCTGTCTCTCATTCTCTCTCTCTCAAATAAATAAATAAAATCTTTAAAAAAAATTAAGTTTAAGTTATTCTAGTTGTCCCTCAATTATATTAAACTTAAAATGGAAATAAGTGTAACTATCATATGAGGCAGTTGCAAAAGTTTAATGTAAAACACTTAAAACAGTGCATGGCTGAAAGTTGGTGTTCAATAAATGTTAGCTTTTATCCCTCACTAGTCTTTCATAACCCAGTTGCTGGCAAAGAATGCATATCACCATGATTATTGAACCAATTGGGACTCATCTTCTGAGTTAAATGATTGTATTTACTGCCCCCTGGAACACCGTAGCCACATGGAAGAGAGTGAATGCCTGAATAGCCTCTTAATTTGTATTAGAAAAGAAGAAGGGAGAAATTGCCTACTGGGTAGAAAATCATAACAACCTGCAACAATTATTGAAAAGATTTGCTAAAAAGAAATCTTTGTTACTGATCTTTGTATTCAAGCTCTGGAACTTTATGCCCCTAGCTTACATTTTTCTTAATCTCCTAACAGGAAATTTAAAACCACATCAGGTAACTTGAAAAAAATTTAAAGTGCTATTATTCAACACCATAGAGGTATTCTGTGATATAGAATTTGAAGAAGTGGGTGGGGAGTAGCAAGATCAGGTAAAAAGAAAACAAAATAGAAACGGCTCACTTCAGTAGTAAAAGCTTGAGATGGAGAGGCTTAACGTATCTTGTGATGCAAATGGTAGAATCCTGGCCTGGAAATCATAAATGGAGGCAATTTGAAGATTGACTGCTAGTAATGTACAAATGTAGGGAAGTCGCTCTATTCCACTGAGTTGCACTCATTCATTTATTCATCTACTTATTTAACAAATATTTAACAGACTGCTACTTTGTGCCAAACACTGAAAATAGGTACTGTAGACACAGAACTGACGAAACAACAGTGGTATCTGTGCTTTTAAGGAATGTGCAGTCTAGCAAATAGGACAGACAATAAGGAATTTAGTCTTCTTTCTTTTCTCTTGGTCATTCTAGCTGAAGTTTTAACATTTTGTTGATTAAAAAAACAAATCTTGTGGTATCACTGATTTTCTATATTGCTTTCATATTCTGTATTTGCTCTCAAATTTTATTATTCCTTTGTATCTCCTTGCTTTTCATCTAGTTTGCTTCCTTATTTCTAGTTAAGGTAGAAGGTTAGGTTAGTGATTTGGATCTCCTTTTTAAAATATAGGTGTTTATGGCAATACATTTTCCTCTAAGAACTGCTTTCACTGCATCCTATAAAGTTTTTGTTTTTTGGTATGTTATCTGTTTATTTTTGTACATATTACAGTATTTTCTAATTCTTCATGTGATTTCTTGTTATTTAAGAGTGTGCTGTTTAGTTTATACATATTTATACATTGTTGTTTAGTTTATACATATTCATGAATTTTCCAAATTTCCTTGTTATTAGTTGCTAATTTCATCCCATTGTGGTCAGAGAACATACCTTTTGTGATTCTAGTCATTTTAAATTGATTAAGACTTGTTTTAGTGTGTTTTGACCTAACATATGGTCAATATGGAGAATATGTCCACTTGAAAAGAATTCTTATTGTTAAGTGAAGTGTTCTATGGATGTTGGCTTATAGTGTTGTTTAAATCTTCCATGGTCTGGTTGCTTTTCTGTTTAGTTTTATTTATTACAGAAATTGAGGTACTGAGTCACCAGTTCTAATCACCAGATTGATATTTTTACTGAAATATAATTGACATATAATATTATGTTAATTTCAGGTGTATAACATCATTCCATACTTGTATATACTGCAAAATGATCACCACTATAAATCTAGTTAACCTCCATCACCACACAGTTAAAATTTTCTTTTCTCATGATGAGAACTTTTAAGATCCACTCTCTTAGCAAATATAGTATTAAAAATTAATCTAGTTCACTTAATGTAATAATTGGCTTATTAGGGTTTAAGTCTGCCATTTTGCTATTTGTTTTCTATAGGTTTCATGTCTTGTTGTCCCTCTATTGTTCCACTACTATCTTCTTTTGTGTTCAATATTTTCTAATGTGCAATTTAATTATTTTGTTTCACTTTACTATATCTTTTTTCAGTTATTTTCTTAGTGGTTGCCCTGGGGATTATGATTAACATCCTGATTTATAACAATCCAGTTCCAGTTAATACAAACTTACTTTCAATTGTGCCCCAAAATTTTGCTCTTATATAGCTCTGTCCCCTCTCCCTTTGTGGTATTGTTATCATGCAAGTTACATCTGTATGCATTAAGCATCTGCATAAATTTACAAATTATACATCTATACAAACTGATATATAATAAAAATATATTTATGCTGCCTTTTATATTTACCCAAATAGTTGCCTTTACCAATGGTCTTAATTTTTTCACATGAATCCAAGTTGTGATCTAGTGTTTTTCATTTCAACCTGAAGGACTCTCTTCATTCTTGTAGGGCAGGTTTGATTGCAACTAATTCTCTTAGTTTCTATTTATCTGGGAATGTCTTTCTCCTTTATTTTTAAAAGATAGTTTTTATGGATATAGAATTCTTGGTTGACATTTCTTTTAGCCCTTTGGATTTTGAATATGTCATCCATTGTCTCATTGCCTACATGTTCTCTAATGAGAAGCAAGCTAATCATCATTCTCATATATTCTTTTAGTTCTTTAAGTTTGCTTGCTTTAGACCATTAAAAATATTTAAAACAGCTGATTTAAAATGTTTGCCTTTCTCTGCTTTTGCAGCGCCTTAAGTTCTGTCCGATGAGAATTTAGGGCCTTCTCTGGTCTTTCTTGGGTATCTAAAAACCCTACACATGTGTATAAAATTCTGTATTTCTAGCAACATGTTAGATCTTTTCAAAGCCCCTCCATCCCCCAAATTTCCCTCATAATTTTTTGTCAATCTTCCTTTGCCCCAACTGTTACTTCCACCTCAGGCAGCAAAAATATTCAGCAACTGGGGTCAATGGTTTTTGACAAATGCCCTTGGAGAATATCTATTTGCACTGAGCAAGCTCTCTTTGTCGATTTCAGGCCAAATAAAGACATGATCTATAGGCAGGAATTTCTGGGAAAATGCCAGATAGTTCAGTGAATGACTACTCTGAGTGTTTTCTTTTGAAAACTTCCAAATTCCTTCTGCCCCCTCTGGTTTCTAAGCTGCTGTTTTCCACAGCTACTGTAGTTGTGAGATGGTTGGTTTTCAGGATTACTGTGAAACTGAAAAGGGGATGGGGGAAGAGCAAATCAAAACACCACAAATAGCACCGTTCTTTATGAGAGTCATCTGTTTTCTTGAATAAATTCTTTTAGAGTTTTGCAACTCTTTAGTTAATTTCCAGCATCTTGGGGAAGTTGGTATTGACAATTTTTGTTAATGTTCTTGTTGAAGGGATAGCTTTCTGTAGGTCTTAATTCCACCATCCCTGCAGATGTCTGGCCAGACAATTAAACATGTAATTATGATGAAATATACTTAGTATTTTGATAGAAAAAATAAAGAGAGCTAAAGAGGCATATATTGGGGAATGTGCTTAGGATCAGTGTAGCTTTATGTAAAAAGTAACATTTAATATGGGAAGCCAAAAATGAGCAGAAATTTTCCAGGTGACTAGGGCAGGAGAAAAGCTTTTTAGATAGGAGTACATAGTACAAGTCTCAGAGATGAGAGGAAGGGTGGTCCAGTAGAGAAACTGACAGAAATTCAGGAACCTGGAGTAACAAAGGAAGCAAGCAACAAAGGACCAAATAAATGAAGTTAAATAATCTAGAATTATTCTAACCACAGTGGGAAGTCTCTAAAGTGCTATAAATTGGGGACTAACTGAGATTAGATACTCATTTTTAGAAGTATTACTTAGGCTGACTAGTACAGGGTGGCTGTAGTAACCATGAGGAGAGAGAGATGATTGTATTCAAGACTAGTGCGGTGGCAGCAGAGATGAAAGAAAGTCATGGAATTAAAGACATGATTAGTAAAAATCATCTGATTGATTGGATGAGAGAATTTAAGGAGAGGAGGTACAAAGAGAGAATCAGAGGTGGTCCTCATGTTTTGATTCAGACAACATTGGGCAGTATTCCTTAAATAGGATGGAGAATAAAGATTCAACTAGGTATTTAAAAAAATTTTTTTTTATTAACATATAATGTATTGTTTGTTTCAGGGGTACATGTCTGTGATTCATCAGTCTTAAGTGGGTATTTTATTTTATTTATTTATTTTTAAAGATTTTATTTATTCGACAGAGAGAGACACAGTGAGAGAGGGAACACAAGCAGGGGGAGTGGGAGAGGGAGAAACAGACTCCTGGCTGAGCAGGGAGCCCGATGCGGGGCTCGATCCCAGGACCCTGGGATCACGACCTGAGCCAAGGCAGATGCTTAACAGCTGAGCCACCCATGCGCCCCTCAACTAGGTATTTTAATAGATGTTTGGGTACATGGTTCTAGCCCTACAGAGAGGAGTCTGATCAAGAAAAGGGTCTGTCTTCTCTATCTTTTGGTTTATTTATTTTTATTTTGTAAAAGGATTTTATTTATTATTAATTAATTAATTTGAAAAAGACAGAGACAGAGGAAGAGAGCGGGGGAGAAGCAGAGGGAGAAGGACAAGCAGACTTCGCGCTGAGCGCAGAGTCTGATGTGCGGCTCAGTCCCACGACCCTGAGATCATGACCTGAGCTGAAATCAAGTCAGTTGCTTAACCGACTGAACCACCCAGGTGCCCCTATCTTTTGGTTTAGAAAGTGACTTTCCATCTGCAGTGGATGCAGTGGTGTATCCGCACCCTGGACTGAGGTACCCAATCCTTCAGCTGCCCAGGAGTTGGCATTTGAAGGCTTTAGCTGAATCTCTATGGTATAGCTTTTATCAGAGTACCACCTTCTTAAGGTCACACTCTCTGTTGGGACTGACCGAATCAAATGACTGGTTCATGTTAGACTATAGAAGCCTGGACTTCTTCCTTGTATTGGGGCAAATTTAAAGGGACCACTCAGCTCCAGAGTTCCCTAGAGTGTCCACTACAGCTTTTGTTGGGACGGAATCACTGTTCAAAGTTTTCCTTTGCCCAGAGAGAAGCATCTCTCAGGTTTTGATTTTGAAATACCTCCTTAATTAGCATTCTGGGTGCAAACCTCCATCTGAGAGTCTGTTTCTTGAGGAACCTGACCTACAAAACAATCTGAAGAAATATCGGGGATACATCCTAGCAAAAAGTTGAGTTCCATCCTTGATCTATTTATTTTTTGAATGATACAGGCAATCTTTACTCGCTAGGAGCAGTACTACAAAGGAATGAGCAAATGTAGAATTTCTCTGCAGCCTATATCTTGAAGATAGCTGCCTTTCCAACTCCTCCTTGAATCTGACATTCTTGAGGGATGATTATAATGAATATTTTGACTCTTCAATAAACACTTGGGTATGAATATTTTGCAGGAAAGCTCTCACATTTGTAGAAACCATAAAAATGACTTACAGAAAAGAAAAACAAAAATGGTTCTATTTACTGAGATCAGAGTGTATAGATTCATATTTTATCTCACAGCAGCTTCATTTGTCCATTTTGAAGTAATCACTTTAACCAGGAGATTGGCACACTCTGGCTGACAACCTCCCAAGAGCGTATTATGTGAACAAATGATTTTTCCAATGAACTAGGAAGGAAGATGATGTAAAGACAAAATGTATAATTATGACTATCACAGCTGAGGCTGTATATCTATTTAAATGTATGGGTTTTTTTTGTTTTGTTTTGTTTTTGATTGACCAGATGACTGATTGGCTTAAATGGTAGGTGTACTGACTTAAATGTGATTGAATGGTAAGGTCAATGAGCACCTAGTGTCTAGAAGAACAGAGCATATCCAATATTAAATTAATGAATAAAATAGGAAATATCTTTATTTATCCAGACTTTCAACTGCAAAGCTCTAGTGTCCCATGCTTCTCAATAAAGAACAGAAAAGTGAGAACCATAAGTGAAAACGATGAATGCCGTGATTCCTGCCCTAGGTGTCTACAGTCTAATTTTAGATATAAGCCTTGTATATAAATCGTTTTACCTGTAAAAATGTAATTGCAAAATGATACAATTACACAAGATGGTAAAAGGGAGAGATGTAATAATAAGCCTTGCTAAGGGATTGTGTGAGAAACTAGTTGTGGATAACATACTTAACAATCTTGCTTTCAATGGTGAAACAATTTTTCAACTGGCCAGGTTTTAGGAAATGTCACGTTTCACTTTTCATTAAAGTCTCAGAATTCATTTGCAACTAAGTAAGGGTGTAACGCCGACACATCTGTTTCCTTTACATGTTTCTTTTATTTTACCACAGAAGCTACATAATTTATAGGAAGTCAATTTAGCCTCCTTACATAGAAACAAGAAGTTACAAATTTCAGGGGTACTTTTTAGGGGTACCGGAAGTTCATAATTTTACTTAAGGTTTAAGAAAAAGAATTGCTTAATTAAGATTATCATTTGTAACTCTTGTTAGTATAAGAAAACCCTAACACAAAATATATGTCAAAGTAGCAAATAACTGAATTAATAAAGAAGATAAAATGAGAACATTAACAAAGAGTATAAATATAGAACCCAATGTACCTGTGGAGCAAAAAAATTATTTTTCTTAAAATGCTTGTGTCTATAAGAGCACTGAGTGGGACCGTAAAATTCTTTTAGTGACAGTAAGATCACCTGTGCATCATGACTGTAGTGAAATTGGTGTCTCCTGTCACAGCTCTGTGACTTGACTAAGATCATTTGGCTATTCCAATGCAATTAAATCCACTCTTCTGTTGTCTTATACCTGAATAGTACTTGAATAGATCTATCTAGCTGGGGAATAACAAAACCACGTTGAAATGTCTCATTGTAAAGGTATATACAATTCTAAATAGGCTTTTATAGTTAGTATTTCACCTTAAAACTGTTTCTGTCAGGACCACCAATGACCCTCATTTTGCAAAACCAATGACCAATTCTCTCTGTTTTCATCCACTTAACCCATCAGCAGGTTATGACCTTATAGATTTCTCTTTTTCTCCTTTCCTCCCTTGCCCCTCCCTCAGGGGCCTCCCCTTCCCTCTCCACCCCCCACCTCCCTCTCTTCCTCTCCTTCATTTTCTCTATTTGTCTTGCATGAGACTCTCCAACTGACTGAACATCCCTTCTGTCTCTTCTGCTGAAACTTTTCTATCCTCTTTTGTTTTCTTACAGTACTCTATCTACATCAACTTCTTGGACGACCCCATCTAGCTCCTTGACATTATATCCACATTCTTATAACCTCTGATCTCTTTGCCACATTCCATATAAACATACAAACAGTTGTGTATCAACTGCTTATTCACCCTCTCTACTTCAATAGCAAATAGGCATCTTGAACTTCAGATGTTCAAAATTAATCTTCATACTAAATTATTCTTCAGTGTTTCATATCTCAGTCAGTGATATTTTTATCCCAGTCACTGAGCCTAAAAATACTGAGTCATCTCTGTCTCTTTTCTTTTCCTTAAACTCTACATTGAGGCTATCTATGAGTCCTTGGGTTCTTCTTTCATACATACAAAATCCACCTCCACTGCTATCACTGCATTTCAAGTTAACACAAACTCTTGCCTGCCTAGTAAGGTTTTAATTGGGATCTTTCTACTTCTGCCCTTTCAGAAATTGCAAAGCAATCCTTTATTTTTATAACTGGATCTTGCTCTATTTTTCTTTCTTTCTTTCTTTCTTTCTTTCTTTCTTTCTTTCTTTCTTTCTTTCTTTCTTTCTTTCTTTCTTTCTTTCTTACTTTCTTTCTTTCTTTCTTTCTCTTTCTTTCTTTCTTTCTTTCTTTCTTTCTTTCTTTCTTTCTTCCTTCCTTCCTTCCTTCCTTCCTTCCTTCCTTCCTTCCTTCCTTCCTTCCTTCCTTTCTTCCTTCCCTCCTTCTTTCTTTCTTTCTTTCTTTCTTTCTTTCTTTCTTTCTTTCTTTCTTTCTTTCTTTCTTTTTCTTTCTTTCTTTCTTTCTTTCTTTCTTCCTTCCTTCCTTCCTTCCTTCCTTCCTTCCTTCCTTCCTTCCTTCCTTTCTTTCTTTCTTTCTTTCTTTCTTTCTTTCTTTCTTTCTTTCTTTCTTTCTTTCTTCTTTCTTTCTTTCTTTCTTTCTTTCTTCTTTCTTTCTTTCTTTCTTTCTTTCTTTCTTTCTTCTTTCTTTCTTTCTTTCTTTCTTTTCTTTCTTTCTTTTTAAAGATATATTTATTTGAGAAAGAGAGAGAGAGAGATTGAACAGGCAGGAGGGCAGGCAGAGGAAGGAGGAGAGAAAGAAACTCAAGCAGACTGTCCATTGAACTTGGAGTCTGATGCAGGGCTCAAGCTCACGACCCTGCTACGTTCAGAGCTGAAACCAAGAGTCGGATGCATAACTAACTGTGCTACCCAGGGGCTCTGGATCTTGTTCTATTTTTCTTCAAGGCACTTACCCACCATCTGAATTTCTATATAGTTTTTTGTTTTGTGTGTTTATTGCTATCTCCCACTATTTGAATGTAAGCAGCATGACAGTATCAGTTTTGTTGTAATTCACTGCTATATCTCCAGTGCCTAGAACATTGACAGGCAGATAATTGGTGTTCAATCATTATTTGTTGAATTAATGAATAAACTAATGTATGTGTATGATAGTGAGTGACAAATTGAGTAGATCGAAGGTGGTCATATTAGAAAAAGTGTTCAGAAAGGACTTCCCTGAATAATTCAGGAGATTTATTCTAGGCTTTGTGTTTGTACCTACAGTAGTGCCCAGGAAAGAATTGGGCATGTAGAGGTGGTGTGCAGATACCAACTCCAAGAAATAAGACACAGAAGCCTTATAACTCTGGGGCACCGTGTATTCTTTTCAGTTGCACCCTGCTTTGAAAGGTACCATGACTTTATAGCTCTTAAAAACCTCATTTCCAATGGTTTCTTATATACCGAGCTTGAGCTTGCTGAAAAATCTCCTGCTCTTCTCCATACCCCTTCCCCCGAGTAGATGAAATTGGTAGTAGTTTGAGAGGGAGTCCCTAGTCTGAGCAATCAAAATTTTTCATAGAGTCGGTATTAAAACGATCCCTCTTGTGTCCATTAACAACCGAACATTTATCATGATTTAAGTTTGCAAAATTCAAGCAGCAGTGGTATGTAGACTGCTGAGATACTGTGAGGATGACTACATTGGCTTTTACATGGGTTTTAGGCAGATCTACCTGACTGACAATGTTGTTTTCACATCCAGTCTAAAATTCAGATGGAACTCAGATGGTGGTTGTTTTTATTATCATTGTTGCTATAATTTTTGTTATTTAATTCCAATCATTGAAGACACCACAATATTCTTTCTTTGGGGGAAATAAATCTTGGCTCTTCTACTGTATTCTTCAGGATAAATCTTAAAATTATTTTTCTGATGTTGTCAAGGTCATTATTCATTTATCACTGTATTCTATATTCAATACTCAATTTTCTTCCTTCCTTTGGCTACTGGAGAACTAGTATTAGCAACCCATTAATATCAAAACCACCATCTTTACTACATCTAGCACTTCCTCTGACTCCACCACTGTTAATCTTCCCATGTGAAATTTGTGTAAAAGTTCTTTGTTTCATATTGACTTTCTTGAGTGTTTATTTTATTAGTCATATTTGTAACTACAGTAAGTAGTTTCCTAAGTGATCTGATTTGGCAGAGGAGGATTTATGTAGACTGTTATTTTCATGTCTGCATTGAAATTTCATACTTACTGATGAGATTTCTTTTGTTAATTTCCTCCAATAAGTATTTCCATATATATAATTAGTCCATTGCCCAAAATGTGTCTCTGTTCTAATTTTTTCCTACTAAAAGTATACTAATTCTAGAATACTGAGTAAGTTAAAACTAGACATAGGTTTATTTTTTCACTACTCCTTTGATCGCAGTTCAAAACAATATAAAACATTTAAATATTATCTGGATTGGCTGGTTTCAAACCTCTGCTAATAAATTTTCTTTCTTCTTTCTTTTGCAAAATTTCCCACCACACTTTTTGGGTTAGTGGACCTAAATGCTTTGGTTTACAATTAGGCTACTGTGTCAAAAGGCAGGGGATGGAGGTGGGTGGGACAGGTAATCAGTCTTTTGACTATTATATCATGAGCAAAAGTAATTGGCTGTCATGGGATGAGCTCTCATGCTAACTCCATTATTTAACTTGAGCACGTTTCACTTTGTTTTCTTGGTAGAATATGAAGCAGGAAGTCAACATCATTTAGGACAATGACTTCTCAGAAAATTTAAAAACAAATCATGTCTTTATTCATTGCATTTTTTTAAAGGATTTTATTTATTTATTTGAGAGAGAGAGAGAGCACACACAAGAAGTGGGGAGGGGCAGAGGGAGAGGGAGAGGCAGAATCCCCACTGAGCAGGGAGCTTGACTTGGAACTCGATCCCAGGACCCTGGGATTATGACCTGAGCTAAAGGCAGATGCTGAACTGACTGAGCCACCCAGTGGCTCATTGCAATTTTTGAAATGTGACTTTTTAAACAAGATTTTATTTATTTTTGAGAGAGAGAGAGAGCACAAGCGGGGGCAGGGGCAAGGGGGTAGGGAGAGGGAGAAAGAGAGTCTATCAAGCAGACTCTGCACTGAGCACAGAGTGGACTGGGGGCTCGATCTCAAGACTCTGAGATCATGACCTGAGCAGAAATTAAGAATTAGCTGCTTAACCCACTGAGCCACCCAGGTGCCTGGGAATTGTGACTTTTTTTTTAAAGATTTTATTTATTTATTTCACAGAGAAAGAGATAGCGAGAGCAGGAACACAAGCAGGGGCAGAGGGAGAGGCAGAGGGAGAAGCAGGCTTCCCGCTGCGCAGGGAGCCCGATGCGGGGCTCGATCCCAGGGCCCTGGGATCATGACCTGAGCCGAAGGCAGATGCTTAATGACTGAGCCACCCAGGCACCCCAAATTGTGACTTTTTAACAAAGGTTTACACAGGTCTTAGTGTGACTTTAGCAAAATATCTAACATGTAATTCATTAATTCCATTTTTTAATCCTTAAAGAAAGAAAATTAATTTTACAGGACTGTTAGAGTCTTGAGGCCTGTTGAAGGGTATTTGACATAAGGTGTCCAAAGCAGGTTGGCATTGAGAATATTTCAATTTAAACTTTTGTAAGTCATTTTTACTTAGCATTCTTAAAAGGAAATATGTTTATAAAGCAATAAAATCTGTTTATTTGTGGCATACATATTTCTCATATAATAAAGTTAAAAAAAGAAACTATAATTTCATGACTGGTTTCAAGGCAGTTGACTTTAATGGAATTATTTAATCAATAGTATAGATGTTTACTGTTTTTGGATGTTACTATTTTCACAAACTTGAAATGCATATTAAGGTATCTCATGCAGTATTCAATAATAAAGAAAATCTTAGGGGCGCCTGGATGGCTCAGTCGTTAAGCATCTGCCTTCGGCTCAGGTCATGATCCCAGGGTCCTGGGATGTAGCCCCCGCATCAGGCTCTCCGCTCCGCGGGAAGCCTGCTTCTCCCTCTCCCACTCCCCCTGCCTGTGTTCCCTCTCTCGCTGTGTCTCTCTCTGTTAAAAAAAAAAAAAAAAAATCTTACATCTAAATTACTTTATTTTGATAATTTTAATTTTTTTGGTGGGGAAGTTAATCCTAAAACCCAAATTTTAGAAGAGTAATTCATTATGCTAGCATAACAGCCTTGCTGAATGAAGGCAGATATTAGTAGATAGCAGGTGGCAGTACTGAGCGCAATGATCAACCAGACCAGTGTAGATAATTATTAAATATTAAGCAAAGGTAACTTGATTGTTTTTGTATGCTTTAAAAATAATTAGATTAATTAAACGAGGGCGCGAGTCAGTGCGTGAGAACACACCACGTGATGAGTTTGTTTTCCAAAAGACTGAGTAGGTTTGAGATCCGCAGAGCGCTGACGAACAGGCTGCGTTTGGGCTTTGTTTTTTTGTATTGCAGCAAAGATTCTCACTGCAGACCTTCAGCTCTGCTAACCAACTGGTGCTCTCTAGTGGTTGTGTGAGGCTTTAGACAAGACGGGCTACTATGTGATCAAGAGAAAATCTCTGTGGAGAGTAAGAGCAGGCCTCTTGCGCTGCTCTTCTTGCAAAGTTTTCTTCTCAGAACTGAATACAGTCACCAAATCCTACCTTCGCATCCAGGCATTAGCCAGACACCTGTTAGACACAAGCTAGTAGGATGGTGACTGATGGATGCTGGACATACAAACATCAAAGTTACAGACTCTTACTTCACATGTTTTATAAATTATGGTCTGCAAAAAAAGTAGAGATTAGCTCAGTAGAAACTCTATCATTGATGTTTGGTATTTCCTTTCTTAATTATTAGTCACTATTCTTAAATTATTGTACTGTCAAGATCTGGAACATTCTAGCTATTAAAGTAACACCGAATGAATGAATGAATGCATGCATGCATGTGTGGTAGAAGCTGTTTTAGGAAAAACAGTCTATGCAGATATTATTGAGGGAAAGAAAAGGATTGGATATGTGAGCAAAAACAGGAAAGAGGGAACTCTGTGATTCCTTTTCTGAAATACATTTTTCCTACTTTATATGAGTGTTTGATCATATGGTTTTAATACATTTTCATATATGATTTTCAGTTTTGTATGTGTGAAGTTTTTCAAAGATTAAATCATCCATTGCGTTTTGTTATATCATATCTACTGTTCCGGACACGTACAGATACTGGAGGGTCTTTCTTCATTTTGGAGGTCATTGTTTACATAGACAGGAAAAAAAAAAAGTCTAATTTAGGCAGGCATTTGATTTGTAGAGCAGTGCATTTGTGGCCTTGGGGGACTATGATGAAGGGTTTAAGAGAATATAGTATCAGTTGCATTACTTGTTACTGTAGGGAAAGCTAGTGCAGGGGGAAAGACCAAATCTGAGGCCTTCTAAGTTCTAACCTCAGATTTTCACCACCCCTGGGTTATTTTGGGAAAATAACATAATCTCTCTTATGTTCTTCTTCATTTTCAAAATGAGATAACAATTTAAGCTCACACAAAAGTGTGGTCATAAGTTCTAATGAGGTATGTGGAACACAGTTAAAAATCACTTCAGATTTGAATTATTACTACCATGGGCAATACTCAGTTAGGGAAACTCTCTTAATCCCCAGACTGATACCGTCTTTTTGTTACCCCTATGTCCAATCGGATGTACTTCTATAGCCTTCCAAGACTTTCAGTCATACGCTTTGCCTCCGGTCTTAAACTTAGCCCGTATCGTAAGTAGGGAATCCTTTGAGGCGGTTCCAGCTTTTATCAGTATCTTCACTCCTCCCCAGTACCTAGCGATGCCTAGCACATTACCCGACAAAGAAAATGTGCTTACTATTCTTTCAATTAATTGGACCATGAATGAATAAATATAGGGCATATATTCATTGAGGCTATATCAGCAAAAACAGATGAGAAAATCTACAGCAAAGGGCCTCATAATTTTTTTAGAAGGTAATTCTGTAATAGTTTATAGTCTTGTATTTTAAGACACTTTTGGTGTAAATGTACTTATATAAATGCTATCAAGAAAGTAAACCAGTAACAGAGTGACTCTAGGTTGTATTGTCAAGGAAGATCTTGAGGAAATGATGCTTGAAGTGACATCTTGAGGCATATTGATTATACTATTAATGTAAATCAAATAGGTATATAAAATATATATTGATGTATCCATCAATAAATATGTGGACATTTGCAGTATGGTTAATGAATGTCTTTGAGTTCAATAATAACAAAATCCCTGATTTAATTCCTGTATCTGAAAAGGTCAGTGGGAAAACTTCATGACATAATATGGTTCTTTGCATGAATCACTTCCATAAGTGAAACCTCTATCATGGTTATTTTTATTTATTTTATTTACTTTTAAAAGTAAATAAATAAAAGCTACCAGAAATCAGGAAGTAGCTTCTTAGCTGCATATTTTAGCTGTGAAATACAGTATTAAATTATTTAAGGAATTCTATGAATCAAAGTTATTTTATTATAAATTCTTTTGAATATTTAATAAAATAGTTCAATATTATGCACTTGTATAGATATTTTTTATTCAAGTATAATTAACATACAGTATGTATTATTTTCAGATGTACAATATAATGATTCAACAATTCTATACACTTTTTAGTGCTCATCAAAATAAATACACTCTTATTCCGCCATCACCTCACCTACCTCCCCTCATTTTTTCACATATGGATAATCAGATTTGCTAGCATCATTTGCTGAAAAGTCAGTCCTTCCTCCTCTCCTAATCTGCAGAGACACTTTTGTCATAATTGCTTGTATCTGTGCACCTGTCTCTGGGATCTTTTTCTCTTTTATTGGTCTATCATTGTTACACAGATACTATTCTGCTTTAAATCATATAGCTTTCCAGTAAATTTTGATATCTGGTCTAAAAAAATAGTTAAAACTCTAACATATTTTATGTAAACCGCAAGCCACAACAAAAAGTATGTATAGAAATTACACACACACAAGAGAAAGAAATCAAAGCATACCAAAGCAAAAAATCCGCAAAACACAAAGGTAGACATCAAGAGAAAAAATCCAGATAAAAGAATAAGACTAACAGAGAGGAACAAAATGGCAACAGTAAATCCTTCTCTATCAGTAATTACTTTAAATGTAAATAATTAAACTTTAAAAAGACATTGAGTGCTAGAATGGGTAAACAGACAGACAAAGCCCAAGACCCAACTGTATGCTTTCTAGAATAAACTCACTTTAGCTATAAGGACACACACAAGCTGAAAGTGAAAAGTTAGAAAAAGATATTTCATGCAAATGGTAAATAAAAGAGAGCAGAGGTGGCTATATTTATATCAGATAAGATAGACTTTAAGTCAAAAACTGTCTCAAGAGACAAAGAAGGACATTATATAATGATAAAAAGATCAATTGAGAACATGTAACAGTTATAAATATATATGCACCCAACATTTAGAGCACCCAAATATATAAAACAAACATTGACAGAGAGGAGAACTAGAACAGCAACACAATAGTAGGAGACTTCACTACCCCACTTCCAGCAACAGATGGAACATCCAGACAGAATATCAATAAGGAAAACAACAGACTCGAACATACTTTAGACCAAATGAACCTAACAGACATATAGAGAGTGCTCCACTCAATAGCAGCAAAACACACATCTTCTCAAGCACACAGAGAACATTCTCCAGCATAGATTACATGTTAGGTCACAAAACAAATCTTATAACATTTAAGACTGAAATGATACTAAGTGTCTTCTCTGATGACAAAGGAATGAAATTACAAACCAGCAGCAGAAGGGAAACGGGAAAATTCACAAATATATAGACATTAAACAAGTTCTCTACAGGAGAGAAGATAAAATGTATCAGATATTTTTGGAGCTGAGAGTTTTGGGCAACAATAGGCAGAGCGAATTATTAAAAATATAGTTTTCTAAGTCTTAGTAAATAGTCACGTGTATAATATGAATAAGTACAAGTCTTACCAGAATGACCTCATATTCCTGGTAGTTTTATACTAATGTGTCTGAAAAAGACTGATAATAAAGTATATGTGGTGTTCATTGGGATATTTGACAAAATCTACCATAATACCAACTTGTCTGAAAGAAATTTTATTTAGGTTAGGTGTCATTAGTTGGGAGAGAGATCATTTGTTATATGCCAAATGTATTGTCTTTGGTCTCATCAGGTCCCACATTTTAAGAAAGAGAAAGACAAGTATCATATGATCTCACTGATATGAGGAATTTGAGAAACAAGACAGAGGCTCATAGGGGAAGGGGGGGAAAAATGAAACAAGGTGAAACCAGAGAGGGAGACAAACCATAAGAGACTCTTAATCTCAGGAAACAAACTGAGGGCTGCTGGAGTGGTGGGGGTGGGAGGGATGGGGTGGCTGGGTGACAGACATTGGGGAGGGTATGTGCTATGGTGAGTGCTGTGAATTGTGGAAGACTGAAGAATCACAGACCTGTACCCCTGAAACAAATAATACAGTATATGTTAATAAAAAATTTAAAAAAGAATGCTTCAATTAACATAACAAATTTGTAGATGGCACACAACTTGGATAGCTAATGCACTGAGTGACAGAGTCATACAATCCAAACACTCTGAAATTCAGAGAAAATGAAGAATCTGACAAGATGAATCTTTTAAGTTTGTACTAAATATAAACTGAAAGTAATGGAGTGGGGAGAATTGTCTTAATTTACAGAGGCTCAAAAAAGCACAAGGGGAGGTTCAGTGGCCACGTTCTTTACTTCCACAAATGATTTTTGCATTTAGTGTAATTACTGGCTTCTAGCTCATCAGGAACTTGATAATGTTCCTTATTAGAACAGTCTTCTTTTTGGGCATTAGAAGCTCTAAACCTGACAAAAACAAGATCTTGGGTGAAATAATTGATGGGGATTAAGGACCACACTTGTGATGAGCACTGGGTGATGTAAGGAAGTGTTGAATCAACTAATATTGTACACCTGAAACTAATATTACCCTGTGTGTTAACTATACTGGAATTTAAATAAAAACTTAAAAAATATGAAATGTAAAAACCCCCACCAAGATCTTAGGTAAAGGAAGCAATTTCTTCATGTGGATTATAAGGTGTAATAACGGGAGGGGGGCATGTTGCAGTTGAATCCTCACTCCATATTTTGATTCACAGACCTGTACATTCTGTCTATGGCACCACCTGGTGTCACCAGTGTGCCTCCAGAAAGTCATTTCAGCACCCTGCCCAGCAGGTTGCTTACGGATAAATAAATTCTTCAGGCGTGAACTGATTACCAGACTTTCTTTTCTGCAAAATGTCAAATGCAAGGATGTGTAGAAAATCATGAAAACAAAGAAGACATTCTGTAACTTTGTGAATGGTGATGCTAGCAGAAGCATCGCAGGTAGAGAAGTCAAATCTACTCCTAAAATGTGTGATTATTCCTGTGAACACAAAGCACTATCCAGTGCATGATGGAAGATTCTTAAGTAATAGATCTGCCGTCAGGAGGTTGGCTGGTTTCCCTCTGAAATTGTGCTCTGCTTTGGTCTCTGCCTTTGACAGGTTGGGCATTTGGCAGAGGTTTTAGCAAAATCAGCCATGATGGGGGAGGACCTTATTATCTGAGCTGATAACTTCCATCCTTACTATCCCTGATCATTTTACAGGTGCCCATTTAATAAGGTCCAGGATGTCTGAGGAAAGAGGCTGACTGACATCCACAGGATAGGTCACTTTGTCCACCCAGTTATTGATAAATACACCAAAAGTTGAAGACTCTTGGTGAAAAATGTGTAGCAGGAAAATAATAGGAATTTTTAGCCAAAATTGTGCTGTGCAAGTATCGAATGTAATTATCATTAAGTCACTACTCAACTCAAAAGGCTGATTTTTGTACCTCCAGCTTGGCTGTCCACCTTCTACAGCTCATTCTCTGCCCTGGAAGATTGGCCTGTGGAGACAAACTGGCCCCGTGGCTTCCACATACTGACTTAGGGGCAGGAAAGCAGAGGAATGAGATAGGAGTCAGGCTAAGGGGCCCAGGCCCCCTTCGTGAGAGCAGGACTGGTCATGTTCCAGGCAGGGGTGCCCGCTCTCCTCAGCTCTTTCCTCAGTCTTCTGCCCCCTCACCAGTGAAGTCTTCTGGTGGAAAGCTTTCGGTTTCTGTTCTCCATTTGCTACAATGACCAAAGATTTGGGATTTAAGTGTCAAACTTTTAAACTTTATCTCAACTTATAAAATTAGTATTTCTGGAATTATATTACTCTTTTGAGACTGGCCTTGAGGGAACTTTTTAGTGTGATAAGAAAGTGCCAAAACTGGATTTGGGTCGTGGTTGCACACATCTGTATATTTGCTAAAAATCAGCTAATCACGTACTTACAATGAGTGAATTTTATGGTATATAAAGTAGACCTCATTAAACCTGAGAAAAAATCTGAAATTTCTGGTCTGCCTCGTGAATATTGGGCATTCTCTTCAAATACCAGAAAAAGTAATTGAAAATATGGTTTCTTTCCCAAGTTGTCCCCACTCCCTGATTTTTTTTAAAGATGTCTTTAGAATGCCAAAAATTGCCACTGTTTATATTATTAAATTATTAGCATGACTTGTAATCAATGTTGTTGTAAGATCAGGAAGTTTAACTGTTAGGTAATTACAAGTTATTATATTAAATCAAATATCACTATATTAAGAAGTGTAATTGAAAATTCACATATTTTGGCTAAACCAAAAACACCTATGTATCATGTAACTCAACTCTAAAAGGAGTACAATTTCCATTTCCCTGACTTTAGGGGTTAATCAGGAAACATTTTTTAAAGAACCACATATGATATTAAATTCAATATGTGGTGGACAGTTGAGAAATCATGTGTTATCTAGGTCATGAGAAATAAACTTAAAAAAAAGAAAAGAAAACATTTCCTCTGAGGTTTTCACCAATAGATGAAACTCTGCACCCTTGTTTGTACTCTGAGTGGACAATTTGAGGACTAGTTCTGATTAACAGCAGACTTATTATTTTTCGTATTATGTATCATACTTAAAAAAACAAAACGTACATATATACACACATATTTTCACCCACATTGAAGATGCAAGATGAAGAAAGATACATGACATTGAATTTACAATTGAAAAAAAGGAGTTCTAGCCAAACATCCCAACTTAAATTTAAAGGTATGGAATTCAGTTTTTTTTAATTGGCGTGGGTTAATATGGGTATGGATTTAATATTAGTTAATATTAATACGAACATGAATGTGGACAGTAATTTCTAATATTCTGTTCTTTACTGTTCTTGGACTATTTTATTTGCTTTTCTCTCTCTGTCTCTGTCTCATCTTTCTGTCTCTCTATTATTTATCAAAGCGAGGGCTAACAATTATTTGCTTATTTTATTTTTTAAAGATTTTATTTATTTATTTGTTGGAGAGAGAGAGAGCACAAGCAGGGGGAGTGGGAGAGGGAGAAGCAGGCTTCCCGCTGAGCAGGGAGCCCGATGTGGGGCTTGATCCCATGACCCTGGGATCATGACCTGAGCCGAAGGCAGACGCCCAGCGACTGAGCCATCCAGGTGCCCCAAATTATTTGCTTGTAAGGTAACATTTGGTGTCATATAATTTCCTAAGGACATTCTCAGGAAAAATACACAATCAGTTAAAATTAATAAAATTAAAATGCATATTTAGTGCCAGTCATCAACCTCCTTATCATTCATAAAAATGGCATCTTTAGTACTAGTTTTTAATTCAGCATGTCAAAAACGTTAAAATATGTTTCTCACTAGGTGGAAAATTTTGTTTTGGAAAGTAGAGATACTAACCTGAAAGACCACAAAATGTAATGGCTCTTCTGTGTAAACTTTTTTTCACACTCAGTTTGTAGATGCCACTCTGAAACCAAAATGTGTTTTGGTTCAGGAAAGGAGCTCAGGAGGCTGCAAATAATAAATGTGCAACCCCAGCTATTTAAGTGGCATATTAATATTCATCCTTTACCAATGTATCCTCTGCTAATAGTAAAATTTGCTAATATTTAGTAAAGCTTGCGGGGGTATGATACACATTCGAATCTAATTGACAATTTAAGCCCTGTCATTATACACAGGGCTTTTACTTAACTCTGTGATTATATATTTGTATATTTTTTCTCATGTCTTGGTGCTAATGAAAATAAGAAAGTACATTTTTTGCCACTATCTAAAGCTTCAGAATCACTATAGAAATAGTATTACTAATAATATAACTACTTAAAGCAGATTGAAATGTTTTTGCAGGGGTTTTTTGTCCTTAGTATATATTCCATCAGGCAAGCACAGTCAAATTATGCTTTAAAATTGCTTGGGGGCGCCTGGGTGGCTCAGTCAGTTAAGCATCTGCCTTCAGCTCAGGTCATTATCTCAGGGTCCTGGGATTGAGCCGCGCCACCCTCCTCAATAGGGGATCTGCTTCTCCCTCTCCCTTCGCCTCTCCCCACCTGCTTGTGCATGCACGCAAACTCTCTCTCTCTCAAATAGATAAAATCTTTTAAAAAAATTAAAAATAAAAAAAAAAATTGCTTGAAAGACTTCCTCTCTATGGGTTAGGACCCTTTCTTTACTTCATATTCCATTTTATTTTTAGGGATCGCTTTTTTTTTTCATTTTGACTTACTTATTTTATAATTATGTATAAGTATACATCTTATGCAATCATAACAATATACACAATGCCTATTATATATTAGAATCATTTTATAATTATTTAAAACATTTATATATTTTCAAAGTCAAACCTATATAGCAAGGTACTTCCAGAGATCTCCAGCTCCCAAAGATCCAGCTTCTGTCTTGTTTTCACCCTGCTCTCTCCTTCCCACACATTTTAATCCTGTATACAGCGTAATATTTCTCTATTAAGTGGATGTACCATAGTTCATTCAACCAGTTTCATTACTGGACACAAGATGTTTGCATTCTTTTTCTATTATATCCCTATTATAAATAACATTGCAATGCTTGCACGTACGTCTTTTCATATATTGCCAATATGTCACTGGGATGTATTCCTAGACGAAAGATTGCTGGCTCCAATGTACATGCTTATATAATTTTGCTAGTTTTCCCCCAAATATCCCTCCACAGGATTGTACCATTCTATGCCACGATGAACATGAGCGCAAACATCTTTTTGAAATACTGATTTCAATTATTTTGGATATACCCAGAAATGCAATTGCTGGATCATATGGTAGCTCTATTTTTTAATTTTTTGAGGGACTGCCGTACTGTTTCCCATAGTGACTGCAACATCTTACATTTTCACCAACAGTATGCAAGGGTTGAATGTTCTCCGCACCCTCATCAAAACCAGTTATCTGTTTTTGATAGTAGCCATTCTGTCAGACGTGAAGTGATATCTCATTATGGTTTTGTTTGCATTTCCCCGATGATTAGTGCTGTGAAATAACTTTTCAGATACTTGGCCATTTGTAGGTCTTCTTTGGAAAACTGTCTATTCAAATCCCCTGCCCATTTTAAAATAAGACTGCTTGTTTTTCTAATTGAGTTGTGTAAGTTGTAAGAGTTCTTTATATATTTTGGATGTTGACCCTTTAGCAGAGAGTTATATAATTTTCAAATATTTTCTCCCTCTAGTTTGCCCTTTTTTCTAGTTCCTTGAGGTTTAAATTTAGATGGTTTATTTGAGATCTTTCTTTTTTTTTAAATAAAGCTTTTTTTAAAGCTTTTATTTATTTATTTGACAGAAAGAGAGAGAGAGCACAAGCAGGGGGAGTGGCAGGCAGAGGGAGAGGGAGAAGCAGGCTCCCCGCTGAGCAGGGAGCCAGATGCGGGGCTTGATCCCAGGACCCTGGGATCATGACCCGAGGTGAAGGCAGACACTTAACCGACTGAGCCACCCAGGCGCCCCTGAGATCTTTCTTTTAATGTAAATGTAGTTATTTATGGCTATAAAGTTCTCTCTTACAAGTGCTTTTGTTGCATCCTTTAAGTTTTATGCTGTATTTTCGTGGTTGTTTCAAGATTTTTTTAAATTTCCATTTTGGTTTCTTCTTTGACTTGTTAGTTTTTTGGGACTCTGTTGCTTTATTTGACATATTTGTAAATTCTCCAGTTATCCTGCTGTCTTGATTTGTAGTGTCATACCCTTGTCATTGGAAAAAAAATCCTTGGTATGATCTCAGTCTTCTTAAATTTGCCATGACTTGTTTTGTAACTTATCATATGATCTATACTGGAGAATGTTCTGAGAAGGATGTGTATTCTGCCGTTGTTGGATGGAATGTTCTCTGTATATCTGGTAGGTCCATTTGGTTTAAAGTAATAGTTCAAATCCCAGATTTTTGTAGTGATTTTTTGTTTGGATGATCTATCATTACCGAATGTGAGGTATTGAAGTCCCCTGTTATTAGTGCATTGCTATTTCTCCCTTTCACATCTGTTAATATTTGTTTAATGTATTTAGCTACTTTGGTGTTGGGTGCATATATATTTATGATTATTATATCCTCTTGATAAATTGACCCCTTTATCATTATATAATAACCTTCTTTGTCTCTTGTTACAGTTTTTGACTTAAACTCTACATTGTCTTATGTAAGTATAGCTACCTCTGCTTTTTTTTAATTTCCATTTGCATGGAATATCTTTTTCTATGCCTTCTCTTTAAGCCTACCTGTATCCTTAAAGATGAAGTGGGTCTCTTGTATACAGCATGTAGTTGTGTCCTGTTTTGTTTTTTTAATCTCTCCAGCCACTCGATGTCTTTTGATTAGAGTATTGAATCCATTTAGAATTAGAATAATTCTTCGTACAAAAAAACTTACTAATGCCATCTTATTACCTGTTATTTGGCTGTTTTGTAATTCCCGTATTCCTTTCTCCTTCTCTTTCTGCTTTCCTTTGTGAATTGATTTTTCATAGTGGTATGCTTTGATTCCCTTTTCTTTTAATGTGTGCATCTGCTGTAGGTTTTTCTTTGTGGTTACCATGAGGCTTATATAAAACATCTTATAGATATGAGTCTATTTTACACTGATAACAACTTAACTTCAATTGCATACAAAAACTCTACTTTTTTAATGCCTGCCTTCTATGTTTTTGATGTCACGATTTACCTCTTTTTATATTGTGTATTCATTAGCAAATTATTGTATCTATAGTTACTTTTAAGAATATTTTCTTTTAACCTTTATACTAGAGTTAATTAATTTTTTCCCAAACTTTTGTGGAAAACTTCCAGCATTTCTCAATTAACTTAATTAGACAAAAAAAACTGTTGTGCATATTAAACAAGTACCCATCAATTCCTGCTTTATTTTCTAACATAAAGTTGTTGGATTTTATCAATTGCACTTTCTACATCTATTGGGATGATGATACATTTCTCTCTAGCTCTATTAATAAGATAAAATGAATTTCTTACTATTGAACAACCCGTATATTCCTAGAATAAACCCACCATGGTCAAGGTATGTTTTGGCTACTATTAGTATATTTAAGATTTTTGTATGGACATTTAGGAGCGACTGATTGTAGGGCTTTTTGTTTTTAAATTATTTTTATTTTTATTTTCTGATATTAAAAGATTGGTAAGTTGAATTCTGTACAGGAGAATTCTCTACAACTTCTCTACAGGAGAAAACACAGGGTAATGAAAATGTTATTTCCTCCAAAATTGTAAGCCTTAATATGCCTCAAATTCATACTGTAAAGCTCAATTCATGATACCTGGGAGAAATAATTGAGTCTGAATTGAATCTGAAAAGGCTTCCACATCCTTTCTCCTAATGTTTTCTGATAATCATGTGTTTGATTTTTTTAAGTGAATAAATGGCATTTTTTACATGTGCTGAACACTTTGAATTTATTGATTATAAATTTAATATATTAAAATATTAGAAAATAATCTGGGAAATGCAGGGTATTCATTAATTGAATTATAATAAGTCATATTTTATGATCTTTGTCAATACTATAAGATAAAAACTGTGTACTAGTTCTCTGACATAGTGTTTTATATGATTTATTATGCTTTTTCTTGACAGAGTTTAGCATCTTCAAATGTGTTTTTTTTTAATTCCTGCACGTTTAAAGGGTATTTGGAACACAAATTTCAGTATTAATAACTCAGTTTATTGACTGAACTCTAAGTTTAATCATAGTTATGGGGAGTGGCTCCATATTAATTATTGTGATGCATTTATAAAAATTATCTTTGATGACATAAACTATTATGCAAAATATAGATGTTCATTTACTCAGTATAAACTACTCATACAATTCCATAAGCTAAGTCCTTTTTATTTTTTATTTTTTTCTTTGTCCAATCTTTTTAATAACATGCACAACAAAAAATAAGTATCATTAGTGCCACTTAGCACTTGCATTAACAGTTATTTATCCTTAAGTTATAAAATCAATAGTTCATTCAAATTTAGTTTCCCTGTACTTTTTGCCCAATTCACACGAGAGCAATGTATTTTTTAAAAATCATAATGACATAAAATTTTATCCAAGGTTGCAGTCTTCCATGCCGTCTTCTTCACACATCACGTCTAGAAAATGAACTTCATATGCTTGATTCCATAAGTTTTGAAGAAAACCATTACAATGAGTGCCCACAATCCCAGAATAAAACCCCCAGGAGGATGTGAATCTTTCAGCTTTGGTTTCTGGTGAATTATCTGAGCTACAGGAAGTTGTTCAGCACATTTCAGTGGTTCCATGAGTTCCTCATCCATCCAGTCTTTCTTATATCTGCTTTCCATGATTTCTAAATCTGGTTGAAAACTAATAGTCTCTCTTATAATTTCCACTTTCTGTTTGCTTCCAAAAAAATCAGTTATCAGGACATTTTTAGGATCCTTCTGAAAAAGATCAGTTCAATGTCCAGGGGTAGACACACAGAGACTTCTAGGACATACCTGAAAAAGGTCATTCATATTAGTTTGTCTAGCTGGATTAATTTCTTCCAAAAATTCCAAGACATAAAATGTGTATCTATCCATAAGGTGGACTCCAATTGCAGGATCAGGTTGATGCGAGAGTGAATCTTCTCCCACTTGGCTACTAGCTAAAGCCATTATGTTAGGAGGATAGAATCGTTCATACATGGATGCTCCTTGACACGTATCAATAATAAACAGTAACTCGTTGTAGCGTCTTTTTTGCCACATTTGCTCAAAAGCATCTGCAAGTTCTATGTTGGTAATTTCTTCAGAATCTTGAAATTTCAAGAAACCATTTCCACCATGTCCTGTCATATAAATAAGAATATTGCTTCTATCATCAGAAAGAAGACGTTTTGACTGAGGAGTACTAGGTGGGATCCTGCCAGTTAATATCCGTAAAAAATTCTCCACAGTTACCTCATAACTTCTATAACCCACTTCCACATCATCTCACACACATTTAGTTCCATATTCTTGTGACTAAACACCGTAGCTGGTTTGGGATTTCTAGGGTTGTATGCCATGTCGTCTGCAAGCATCAGAACAATATGACTGTCAGGAACATCCCGCCTCTTGACACTTCTGTAAACGGAGAGAGTATTTGCAACATGCTGATAATTAAACCAGAACCGGGATGTACATACCAAAACAGCCCAGTTGTTTGTATGGCCAATTCTAAAGAACTGTTCTGCTTGATCTTCGATCTGACTAGCGGCCAAGGTGCCGAAGGACGAAAGCAACAACCCTGCCAAGGTAGTGAAACCCTTGTTGAGGAAGCAGGCGGCCACCATGTTTCCTGGCTTCAGCCTCCCTAAGCTAAGTTCTTTTTAATGAGGTTGAGAAAAATAGCAACATATATACTTGAAGCCTTGGGTGAGACTATTTACTTTCTCTATTATGATATCCATTTGTTCATTAATAGCCATTACTGAATGCACATTTTATCTCTAACATAGCAGCGTGGGCATATGAAAAATAAAACAGTCATCACTCTTAAAGAGTTCACCATCTAATGAGAAGCTGAAACATCATTATTGCATTGGTTAGAAAAGATTTTAGGATTTTTTTAGGTTAAAAGAACAAGTATCAGGAGTCATATTTAGTTCTGATTTGTATTACATCCTTAGTAAATGAAATAGGTTGAATGACTTGTGAATATTACCTTAAAGCAAATTATTAATTAGAAAGTATATAGTTATGTGAATATATACGTGTGTATCTGTAAGTGCACATGAGCATGTGTATGTGCATGTGCATGCACGCTTGGGGAATTATTAGGTGTGTACATTAAAATTCTTTATCCACTAGGTCAATTATGTCAAATATTAGCAATTTCTTAAGATTCAATATAACATGCATCATAACTGCTCTCCATCTGCAGTATTACCATTACTAAGTAAAATAGGTAATTTAGGTTTTATGCTTTTGATTGCCTACTACCCTTTAAATTTCAAAACCAATATTATATGCAATCTTATTATTACAGTTGCTTTTACTTCTTGGAAATGTACTTTTCTGAGCTAATTCATGTGATTAATCTCTCAGATTGTTCTGTGATGTTGCACTGGTATAAAATCTTATTGGGGATATCTGGAACAGTAAATGGTATTCTGGTTTTGACTTTGATCTCCCTGTCTTTACTGGGTAAGTTAAAAGATCTTAAATAAAAATATAGATAATGTTTACTATTTTCTTGTGACTCTTTTCATATTCATTCATTCATTCATTTGTTCATTTTTTGTTAACAAAGCTTTAATAAGAAGCTACTATGTATAAAGCCGTATACTCTACTCCATAGCAATGTATTTAATATGTAGTCAAATCAGGTATCTTGTTCCCAAATGGCATACAGTCTGAAAGGAAGAAAATTGTGTGTGTGTGTGTGTGTGTGTGTGTGTGTGTGTGTGTGTGATGTGTATTGGGAAACCATATTTTTGGATTTCTTAGAAACCTGTGAATAGAATTCCATGATTTTTCTTAAAAATGTTTACATGTTGTATCTAAGATTGTATTTAGTTTATACTTTATACTACTATACCCCAAGCATTACTACAAATTTCTGAAATCAAAAAAAGCCCTCAAAACCAAAAAAGCAAAAAAGGAATAATCATGGTGATAAATCTCTAGTGAAAGAAATAGATTTTAAATAAGTAATTATGGTAGAATGGGCTAAGCATAGTGTCGGTTTCAGCAAAATCATGACATGAAGAAGGCATGGAAAGAGCATGTATACTCCCTAGAGTAGAAATTTTGCTTCATTTACTACTGTATCACCAGTTCTTAGCATGATGCCTGGCACAGAATATGTGCCATATTCTGAGGCACATATATGTGCCTCAACAAATATGATTCTATAAGTGAATTAATTATGTAATATTTGAAATTATTTTTCATTAAATAAAATGAAAATAAGAAAGAAACTTTCTAGTTATCCCTTCAGTTGCTTCTTGTTCCCATCATCAGAATCATTCCAAATTATTTGTGTCTGGAGCACTGCACAGGGAGAAGATATTTACCCAATGTTAAAATAATTATGTTTTTAAGTTTCTCAGGGAATATTGCTAAAATGCCAAGAAGCAAAGAATTCAAATATCACCCAACATGATGATATTGGAAACCTGAAAATGAACAGTGGCACAAGAGGAAATATAACTAATAAGGACACAAGCCACTGTGGTTCAAAAGCTACAGACCATTCAGGTATCTCTCAAGACTTTGGCCTATAATGGTTTTCATTCTTTTGGCTTTCTAAGTTTGAAAAAGCCTATTTACCAGTTATGCAGATTACATTAACAAATAAAGATTTGATATCAACCTACTTTTCATTCAAAACTTCATATATACATATAATTTATGACTCTTTTTGTGGTGGGAGGATAGTATCAGTGAGAAGAACATAACAAAGAGGCTCGTCCCTTCAGGAATTTAAAGTCAAATTGAAACACACAAATACGGAAAGTTAATTGTGACTGTAAGGCAGTATGTAACTAACTATTTTTTTTCTCTCATTTATTCAGCTTTGAAGTACAAAATGAATAAAAGTAATTATACATAATGAACGATTCATTATGATTTTATGCTTATAACTTCCAATTATGCAGAATTTTAGAAAACTGTCCCTTCTACTTCCAATTTTGTTTTAGTTTCACTTCAAAGTGCTTAACTTTTGGGGCCTTCAACAATTTGTTTTACAGTATATGGGAGAAATGTGCAGCTTAATTTATTTTATAATTATTTTTCAAAGGATTTTCTCTAGGGGCACCTGGGTGGCTTGGTCGTTTAGGCATCGGACTCTTGCTTTCAGCTCAGGTCATGATCCTGGGATCCTGGGATAAAGCCCGAAGTAGGTTTTGGCACTCAGTGGGGAGTCTGCTGGAGTTTCTCTCTCTCCCTCTCTCTTTGTTCTTTCCCCGACTCTAAATAAATAAATAAATAAACAAACAAGATCTTTTAAAAAAAGGATTTTCTCTAATACACTAGTTTATGTGGTTTTCTTTATCACATATAAAAATGTCATATATATTATCGTTTACTTACTGATACTCTTTTCTTTTGGATTATCTATCTGTTTTACAAGTCCCAAACTAATTGAAATACTGTAATTTTAACACATATTTTAGACTCAGACTAGCTAATTCATCATTATGTTGGGTATTATAATGGAACTTTTTTCAGAGGTAAGAAAGCTTTGGTAGGTAAACATGGAATCATATAGACACCATTAAATTTTTATTAAAATGTCTAAATACTGTATATCAGGCTGTAAGATATTAATTTCCTATTACTTTTTTCTTCTTTTTTAATTGAGGAAATATCCACAAACATGAAGTTAACCATTTAAAATAAAACAATTCAATGGCATTAGGACATATGAATGTGCAACGACGCTATCTATCTAGTTCCAAAACATTTTCATCACCGAAAAAGAAATCCTATTCCCAGTAAGCAATTCCCCATTCCCTCCCCCCCAGCCTTTAGCAACCACTAATCTGCTTTCTGTCTCTGTGGACTTACCTATTTTGGACGTTCATATAATGGAATCATACAGTATTTCACTTTTTGTGTCTTGCTTCTTTCACTTAGCATAATGTTTTCAAGGTTCATCCATGTTCTATCATATATCAGCATTTTATTTCCTTTCCTGACTGAAGAACATTCCTCTGTTTGTATAGATCCACAATTCGTTTAAGATGGCAATATTAATCAAAGTGCTCTGCAGATTCAAAGAAATTCCTATCAAAATTCCAATGGCCTTTTTTTGTGGAAAGGGACAAGGTGATCCTAAAATTCACGTGAAATTGAAAGAAATCCTGAATAGCAAAAACAATCTTGAAAAAGAATTAATTTGGAAGATTTACATTTTGCAATGTTAAAACCTAATGGGATGGGGAGAATGAATAATGGCTGCTTAATATTTACAGGGTTTCATTTTGGGGTGATGAAAATATTTTGGAATTAGATAGTAGTTATGTTTGCACATTGTGGATGTAATAAAATCCATGGCATTTGCACCTTAAAGTGATTAAAATGGTAAATTTATGTCACATGAATTTTACTCCAATAAAGAAGGGAGATTTTTCAGGGCGCCTGGGTGGCTCAATCATTAAATGTCTGCCTTCGGCTCAGGTCATGATCCCAGGGTCCTGAGATGGAGCCCTGCATCGGGCTCCCTGCTCTGCGGGAAGCCTGCTTCTCCTTCTCCACTCCCCCTGCTTGTGTTCCCTCTCTTGTTGTGTCTCTCTCTGTCAAATAAATAAATAAAATCTTTAAAAAAAAAAGAAGGGAGATTTTAATGGCCATAAGTTTGAATAGTTATTCTGACTTGAACTCATATTTATTCATACAATTCACTTTCTCTCGTTATGCCAAAGTCTCAGATATTTTCAACTGAAGACCTCAGTTTAATTTAATTTAAGAAAATCAAAGAACTTGAACTTGTAATTATATAGGGGCTGAAAAACTATTATTTTCAATATTATTTAATATCAAAAAGGAGTTATTAAGGAAAGATTTATGCACATAAAACAAGGAGAGAAATCTTAAAGCTTTATAGGATTAAATTCTAAGAGAATGGTATAAATATATTTAATCTCACAAGTAGCATTAATGCAATTTACAGCTTAAATGGTTCATGTTATTTTAGTAATTACATCAGAACTGGGCATGAAAAAGAAATCCCCTTTTGTCTAAGTTTTGCTTCATCTTATGAAATTAATTTCTTAATTCCCGTGAATTATCATTTGTAATTTGGACATCTTTTAAATCTGAACACTTTGTTAGAGTGATTTTATAGTACAAGTATTCAATTTTCTTTTCTTTTGTTTTTTCAAAGATTTTATTTATTTATTTGACAGAGATAGACACAGCGAGAGAGGGAACACAAGCAGGGGGAGAGGGAGAGGCAGAGGCAGAAGCAAGCCTCCCGCCGAATGGGGAGCCCGATGTGGGGCTTGATGCCAGGACCCTGGGATCATGACCTGGGCCAAAGGCAGACGCTTAACTGCTGAGCCACCCAGGCACCCCAGAAGTATTCAATTTTCACTGAATACACATGTAACTTAATTTTCTTTGTTTCCTCCATTTCCCTATAGGGTTGTGCCCATCTGAATGGCTCAAATATCAAAAAAAGTGTTATTGGTTCTCTAATGAGATGAAAAGTTGGAATGACAGTTACAGGTATTGTTTGGGAAGAAAATCTCATCTACCAATCATTCAGGACCAACTTGAAATGGTAAGTAGTTTAGTGTCAGGGTTATGACATTAATCTCTGTGCAGTTAGAAATGGTATTCCTCAAGACGATTATCATATGATCTCACTCATATGTGGAATTTAAGAAACAAAACAGAGGATCATGGCGAAGGGAGGGGAAAAATAAAACAAGACAAAATCAGAGAGGAAGACAAACCACAAGAGACTCTTAATCATAGGGAACAAACTGAGGGTTGCTGGAGGGGAAAGGGGTTGGGGGTGGAGTAGCTGGGTGATGTAGCTTAAGGGGGGCACGTGATGTAATGAGCACAGGGTGTTATATGCAACCGATGAATCACTAAACTCTACCTCTGAAACTAATAATACACTATATGTTAATTACCTGAATTAAAAAAAATTATGCTAAATGAATGAAAAAAAATGGCTTTCCTCAAGGGTGCCTGGGTGACTCAGGGAGTTAAACATTTGACTCTTGATTTTAGCTCAAGTCATGATCTCAGGGTCATGAAATCAAGGTCCTGACACCAAGCCCCCCATCATCTCCACACTCAGCACAGAGTGTGCCTGGGATTCCCTTTTTCCTTCACCCTCTGCCCCTCCCCTCTCTCACACACACTCTCTCTTTCTCTCAAGCTCTCTAAAATCAATCAATCAATAAATGAAATCTTTTTTAAAAAATGGCTTTTCTCAAATTTCTTCCCACCCTTCCTTTATTTTTATTTTTATTTTTTTAAAATTTTTTATTGTTATGTTAATCACCATACATTACATCATTAGTTTTTGATGTAGTGTTCCATGATTCATTGTTTGTGCATAACACCCAGTGCTCCACGCAGAATGTGCCCTCTTTAATACCCATTACCAGGCTAAACCATCCACCCACCCCCCTCCCCTCTAGAACCCTCAGATTGGTTTTCAGAGTCCATCCTCTCTCATGGTTCGTCTCCCCCTCCGACTTACTCCCCTTCATTCTTCCCCTCCTGCTATCTTCTTCTTCTTCTTTTTTCTTAACATATATTGTATTATTTGTTTCAGAAGTACAGATCTGTAATTCAACAGTCTTGAACAATTCACAGCACTCACCATAGCACATACCCTACCCAATGTCTATCACCCAGCCACCCGATCCCTCCCACCCCCACCACTCCAGCAGCCCTCAGTTTGATTCCTGAGATTAAGAATTCCTCATATCAGTGAGGTCATATGGGACATGTCTTTCTCTGATTTACTTCCCTCAGCATAACCCCCTCCAGTTCCATCCACGTCATTCCAAATGGCAAGATCTCTTTCCTTTTGATGGCTGCAAAATATTCGGTTGCATATATATACCACTTCTTCTTTATCCATTCATCTGTCGATGGACATCTTGGCTCTTTCCACAGTTTGGCTATTGTGGACATTGCTGCTATAAACATTGGGGTGCACGTACCCCTTCGGATCCCTACATTTGTATCTTTGTGGTAAATACCCAGGAGTGCAATTGCTGGATCGTATGGTAGCTCTATTTTCAACTGTTTGAGGAACCTCCATACTGTTTTCCAGAGGGGTTGCACCAGCTTGCATTCCCACCAACAGTGTAGGAGGGTTCCCCTTTCTCCACATCCCCGCCAACATCTGTCGTTCCCTGACTTGTTAATTTTAGCCATTCTGACGGGTGTGAGGTGGTATCTCATTGAGGTTTTGATTTGGACTTCCCTGATGCCGAACAATATTGAGCACTTTTTCATGTGTCTGTTGGCCATTTGTATGTCTTCTTTGGAACAATGTCTGTTCATGTCTTCTGCCCATTTCTTGATTGGATTCTTTGTTCTTTAGGTGTTGAGTTTGATACGTTCTTTATAGATTTTGGATACTAGCCCTTTATCTGATATGTCATTTGCAAATATTTTCTCCCATTCTGTCGGTTGTCTTTTGGTTTTGTGGACTGTTTCTTTTGCTGTGCAAAAGCTTTTTATCTTGATGAAATCCCAGGAGTTCATTTTTGCCCTGGCTTCCCTCGTCTTTGGCGATGTTTCTAGGAAGAAGTTGCTGTGGCTGAGGTCGAAGAGGTTGCTGCCTGTGTCCTCCTTTAGGATGTTGATGGACTCCTGTCTCACGTTTAGGTCTTTCAACCATTTGGAGTCTATTTTTGTGTGTGGTGTAAGGAAATGGTCCAGTTTCATTCTTCTGCATGTGGCTGTCCAATTTTCCCAACACCATTTGTTGAAGAGACTGTCTTTTGTCCATTGGACATTCTTTCCTGCTTGGTCAAAGATGAGTTGACCATAGAGTTGAGGGTCCATTTCTGGGCTGTCTATCTGTTCCATAGCTCTATGTGTCTGTTTTTGTGCCAGTACCATACTGTCTTGTTGAAAGCTTTGTAATAGAGCTGGAAGTCCGGAATTATGATGCCGCCAGCCTTGCTTTTCTTTTTCAATATTCCTCTGGCTATTCGGGGTCTCTTCTGGTTCCATACAAATTTTAGGATTATTTGTTCAATTTCTTTGAAAAAAGTGGATGGTATTTTGATGGGGATTGCATTGAATGTGTAGATTGCTCTAGGTAGCGTTGACATCTTCACAATGTTTGTTCTTCCAATCCCTGAGCATGGAACGTTTTTCCATTTCTTTATGTCTTCCTCAATTTCTTTCATGAGTATTTTATAGTTTTCTGAGTACAGATCCTTTGCCTCTTTGGTTAAATTTATTCCTAGGTATCTTCTGGTTTTGGGTGCAATTGTAAATGGGATCGACTCCTTGATTTGTCTCTCTTCTGTCTTGTTGTTGGTGTATAGAAATGCCACTGATTTCTGTGCATTGATCTTATATCCTGCCACTTGACTGAATTCCTGTATGAGTGCTAGCAGTTTTGGGGTGGAGTCTGTTGGCTTTTCCACATACAGTATCATATCAACTGCAAAGAGTGAGAGTTTGACTTCCTCTTTGCCGATTTGGATGCCTTTGATTTCTTTTTGTTGTCTGATTGCTGTGGCTAGGACTTCTAATACTATGTTGAATAGCAGTGGTGATAGTGGACATCCCTGCCACGTTCCTGACCTTAGGGGAAAAGCTCTTAGCTTTTCCCCATTGAGAATGATATTCGTTGTAGGTTTTTCATAGATGGCTTTTATGATATTGAGGTATGTACCCTCTATCTCAATACTCTGAAGAGTTTTGATCAAGAAAGGATGCTGTACTTTGTCAAATGCTTTTTCTGCATCTATGGACCGGATCATATGATTCTTGTTCTTTCTTTTGTTAATGTATTGTATCACGTTGATTGATTTGCGGATGTTGAACCAACCTTGCAGCCCAGGGATAAATCCCATTTGGTCGTGGTGAATAATCCTTTTAATGTACTGTTGGATCCTATTGGCTGGTATTGTGGTGAGAATTTTTGCATCCATGTTCATCAAGGATATTGGTCAGTAATTCTCCCTTTTGATGGGGTCTTTGTCTGGTTTTGGGATCAAGGTAATGCTGGCCTCATAAAATGAGTTTGGAAGTTTTCCTTCCATTTCTATTTTTTGGAACAGTTTCAGGAGAATAGGTATTAATTCTTGAAATGTTTGGTAGAATTCCCCTGGGAAGCCATCTGGCCCTGGGCTTTTGTTTGTTGGGAGATTTTTGATGACTGCTTCAATTTCCTTAGTGGTTATAGGTCTGTTCAGGTTTTCTATTTCTTCATGGTTCAATTTTGGTAGTTGATATATCTCTAGGCATGCATCCATTTCTTCCAGGTTATCTAATTTGCTGGCATAGAATTGCTCATAATATGTTCTTATAATTGTTTGTATTTCCTTGGTGTTGGTTGTGATCTCTCCTCTTTCATGCATGATTTTGTTGATTTGGGTCATTTCTCTTTTCTTTTTGATCAGTCTGGCCAGGGCTTTATCAACCTTGTTAATTCTTTCAAAGAACCAGCTCCTAGTTTCGTTGATCTGTTCTACTTTTCTTTTGGTTTCTGTTTCATTGATTTCTCCTCTGATATTTATTATTTCTCTTCTGCTGATTTTAGACTTTATTTGCTGTTTTTTCTCTAGCTCCTTTAGGTGTAGGGTTAGGTTGTGTATTTGAGACCTTTCTTGTTTCTTGAGAAAGTCTTTTATTGCTATATACATTCCTCTTAGGACTGCCTTTGTGTATCCCAAAGATTTTGAACAGTTGTGTTTTTATTTTCATTGGTTTCCATGAAGTTTTTTAATTCTTCTTTAATTTCCTGGTTGACCCATTCATTCTTTAGTAGGATGCTCTTTAGACTCCACGTATTTGAGTTCTTTCCAGCTTTCCTCTTGTGATTGAGTTCTAGTTTCAAAGCATTGTGGTCTGAAAATATGCAGGGAATGATCCCAATCTTTTGGTAGCGGTTGAGACCTGATTTGTGACCGAGGATGAGATCAATGCTGGAGAATGTTCCATGGGCACTAGAGAAGAATGTGTATTCCGTTGCTTTGGGATGGAATGTTCTGAATATGTCTGTGAAGTCCATTTGGTCCAGTGTGTCATTGAAAGTCTTTATTTCCTTGTTGATCTTTTGCTTAGAGGATCTGTCCATTTCAGCGAGGGGGGTGTTAAAGTCCCCCACTATTATTGTATTGTTGTCAATGTGTTTCTTTGCTTTTGTTATTAATTGCCTTATATAATTGGCTGCTCCCATGTTAGGGACATAGATATTTACAATTGTTAGATCTTGTTGGATAGACCCTTCAAGTAGGATATAGTGTCCTTCTTCATCTCTCATTACAGTCTTTGGTTTAAAATCTAATTTGTCTGATATAAGGATTGCCACCCCAGCTTTCTTTTGGTGTCCATTGGCATGGTAAATGGTTTTCCACCCCCTCACTTTAAATCTGGGGGTGTCTTTGGATCTAAAATGAGTCTCTTGCAGACAGCATATTGATGGGTTTTGTTTTTTAATCCAATCTGATAGCCTGTGTCTTCTGATTGGGACATTTAGCCCATTTTCATTCAGGGTAACTCTTGAAAGATAGGAATTTAGTGCCATTGCATTGCCTGTAAGGGGACTGTCACTGTATATTGTCTGTGTTCCTTTCTGATCTATGCTGCTTTTAGGCTCTCTCTTTGCTTAGAGGACCCCTTTCAATATTTCTTGGAGGGCTGATTTCGTGTTTGCAAATTCCTTTAGTTTTTTTTTGTCCTGGAAGCTTTTTATCTCTTCTTCAATTTTCAATGGCAGCCTAGCTGGATATAGTATTCTGGGCTGCATATTTTTCTCGTTTAGTTCTCTGAAGATATCATGCCAGTCCTTTCTCGCCTGCCAGGTCTCTGTGGATAGGTCTGTTGCCAATCTAATGTTTCTACCATTGTAGTTTACATATCTCTTCTCCTGAGCTGCTCTCAGGATTTTCTCTTTGTCTCTGAGACTCATAAGTTTTACTATTAGATGTTGGGGTGTTGACCTATTTTTATTGATTTTGAGAGGGGTTCTCTGTGCCTCCTGGATTTTGATGCCTGTTTCCTTCCTCACATTAGGGAAGTTCTCTGCTATAATTTGCTCCAATATACCTTCTGCCCCTCTCTCTCTTGCTTCTTCTTCTGGGATCCCAATTATTCTAACATTGTTTCATCTTATCGTATCACTTATCTCTCGAATTCTGCCCTTGTGATCCTGTAGTTGTTTATCTCTCTTCTTCTCAGCCTCTTTATTTTCCATCATTTGGTCTTCTATATCACTGATTTTCTCTTCTGTGTCATTTATCCTAGCAGTTAGTGCCCCCATTTTTTATTGCACCTCAGTAATAGCCTTTTTGACTTTGACTTGGTTAGATTTTAGTTCTTTTAATTTTCCAGAAAGCGTTTCTCTAATAACTGCCATGCCTTTTTCAAGCCCAGCTAGTATCTTTAAAATCATGATTCTGAACTCTAGGTCCGACATTGTACTAATGTCCGTATTGAGTAGGTCCCTGGCTGACGGTACTACCTCTTGTTCTTTTTGCTGAGGTGATTTCTTTCGTCTTGTCATTTTGTCCAGAGGAGACTAGATGAATGGGAGAACAAAATGCTAACAGGTTAACAACGTCCCCAGCAACTATACTCTATACAAATCAGAAAAGACCTGAAACCAGGGGAAAAGAAAGGGAAAGAAAGAAAAAAGAAAGAGGAAAAAAAAGAAAAAGATAAAAACAAACAAAAACACAACAAAACAAAAAAAAAACAGAATATGATCAAATATGATCAGGCTAGTGCATAGATCAGTGCCACACACTAGATTTTGGGTGTATTTTGGACTGTTAGAAGAAAGTGCCTCCTAAAATTTTAAAGGAAGAAAGACTTATATCTGTACAAAATAAGGGTTGATACAATGAAGGGATGGAAGGTGACTGTAAAGATGAAAATTCTAAAAGATTTTATAAAAGGAATTGATAAGAAGTTGTTTGAAAAAAGGAAGTAGATTTAAAAAAAAAGAAAAAAAAGGGGGAGAATGTGATCAGGCAGGAGACTAGAACAAAACCATACACTAGTGATTTAGGGTATATTTTGATCTGTTAGAAGAAACTGTATCTCAAAATTTTAAAGAGAGAACAACTTATATATATATATATATGCCAAAAATGAGGGTAACACTATGAAGGGATAAAATATGACCCTAAAAATGAAAAATGAAAAATGTTTTTTTAAAAAAGGGATTGATAAGATGTTGGTAAAAAGGGAAAAAGAAAAATTCAAAAAAAGAAAAAAAAACAGTTAAAAAAATTAACTGAAAAACTAATGAGTCATGGTATAAAAGCCATGAATTCTATGTGCAGTATTCCCCTAGAGCTGGAGTTCTCCCATTCTCCTTGATCAGTAAACTTGGTCTTGGCTTGATGGCTATTCGGGCTGATCTTCTGGGGGAGGGGCCTGTTGCCATGGTTCCCAAATGTCTTTGCTGGAGGCGGAATTGCCCCTAAGCAAGCTGCTCGGGTTTGGTCTCAGGAGCTTTTATTTCCTGCAAGCTCTCGGTATAGCTTTGGAGGACGAGAGTGAAAATGGTGGCCTCCCAATCTCTGCCTGGAGGAGCTGAGAACTCGGGGCCCCGCTCCTCAGTGCACCCCCAGAGAAAAGCAGTCACTCCTGTCTCCCCGGTCTCCGGCCGCACTCCGTGCTCACTGGGCCTGTGACCGAGCGTTTCTATCTCTGGCACGTGACCCCGTGTGGAGTCTCCAAACCCATCAGATCCCTGTGGTGCGCTCCCGTGCCGCTCCTCCCTGGGGAGGGAGGGGAGTCTCCCCGGATCTGCCACTTGTTGGGTCCCTGCTGGAGGCGCAGTGACCCGACTGGGCCGCGGATCACAGTTTATGGCAACCCTGAGCTGAGAGCCCGCTCCTGGGCTCCATCTCTGCAGCCGGCTTCCCCGCTCTGATACCTGGGAGCTCTGCTGCTCTCAGGCACCCCCGGACTTTCTGTGACCCCGAGGGTCCTGAGACCACACTGTCCTGCGAGGGTTCCACAACCCCCCCCCCCCCCCCCAGCCACTGGAGCAATGTCCCTCAGCAGAGCTGACTTCTAAAAGTTCCAGTTTTGTGCTCCATGGCTCTATCACTTGCCAGAAGCGGCCGGCGGAGGCCACCGTCTGTCCTCCTGAATATCGCCTCGGATTCACTTCTCCGCACGTCCTACCTTCCAGTAAGTGGTCTCTTCTCTGTTCAGAGAGTTGTTGCTACTCTCTTCTTCAGTCTCCTGTTGAGTTCGTAGGTGTTCAGAATGGTTTGATCCCTATTCAGCTGAATTCCTGAGACCAGACGAAATCCAGGTCTCCTACTCCTCCGCCCTCTTGCTCCGCCCCCCCCACCCTTCCTTTAAATCATCATTTATCTCAGTCACCGAGTTTTTGGCACCCTCCTATTTTTTGTGCTCAATGCCAGTGCTTCACTTGACTCATACTAGTCCTTGGCTGAATATTTGTATTCAATTTACAAGTGATACATATGTATGTGTATGTATGTAATAAATATATAGTGTGTGTAATTAAGTTATGAATTGATTAGTATAAGAATGTTCATGTAGGATGCTAATTGTCCAATAAAATTCTAAATCTTAATTAGTATGTCTACATTATTAAAATATTCTGTTCACTTAGTTACTCATTACTCACTTTTTAGGCTTTTATACAGAAAAACCTAAAACAAACAAACTATGTGTGGATTGGGCTTAACTTTACATCTCTGAAGAGGACATGGACCTGGGTGGATGGTTCTCTGTTAGACTCAAAGACGTGAGTCCAAAAACACTGTCTGATTTACTGTCTATTGTAGAACTTATTTTCATAAAGCACCTCTAAGTCCACCAAAATCAACTCTGAAATAATTGTCGATACTAAGGAATTTGGAAGGATGAAAATTGATTTAATTTTCACTGGAATAATGATGGATATTTTGGTTTTGTTTTCAAAGCAAAAAGATTTGAAAACAGTAATCATTGTGCATTTATTGTTTAAAGACTACACCAGATAAAAAAATGGAAAGAAGACTAGAACAGAGATATGGACACAGATTTACTCTTAGCTCTGTCATTTCTAACAGACTCTCTGGGAACTCTGTGCAAATTACAGAGAATAAGATTAAGTTACAGAGATATTGTAACTTTTAGTGAATCAAGGGATTTGGAAATGCCCTAAAATCTGAATGGCCTTTCAATTAAGAGAGGGTATTAGTTGAAAACACAAATGGATGTCTTTGGCAACAATGATTAACAATGAATTTATCCCTTCTTCTACAGATTTTTCATAAAAGGACCAGCTAAAGAAAATAGCTGTGCAGCCACCAAGGAAAACAAAATTTATTCTGAAACCTGCAGCAGTGTTTTCAAATGGATTTGTCAATCAATCAATAATCAATGATCAAAGTTTTTTTGCCAACTAGGTTCTAATATTAATCTTAAGGAGTAAGAATTTAAAACTACAATTAAAAAATAGAACTACAATTAAACAACAAAATGTCTTCTCCATTTTCCCTCCATCATCTACCTTGGTTCTAACCTTAGAGTACACCATGTAAACAATCTAAAATAGTCCCTTTCAATGTTTTATGTGGTAATATAATCCACTGTGAGTCCATGCATTCATACTCAGGATTTTTATTCATTTTTCATTTTACAACAAATGTGATCAAATTATACCTGCTTTTCTGTATTGTGCTTGTTTAATTTGTAATAATATCCTATGCAAATTTCATATAATTCTGAGTTGCGCTTTAGTATGGATTCATACATTTTTTTACTGCTTTGTTGATGAACATTAACTTTGTTCTCAAGTTTTTTCTACTGTAAACTATGCTGCAGTAAACGTTCTGAATTTCTTTTTAAAAAGTAATACCTGTTATTTCTTTGATATAAATCTTAAAACTGGATTTTATGACTCAAAAGCATTAAATATATTGTTTTCTTTAGATTTCATACAATTTTAATCTAAATTTAGAAACTATCATAAATTTATATGATTACAGGTACAGGGCAAAAGCACTTTCCTTCTTCTTGAACCTCTTGAGAATTACTTGTCAGACTGATACATTTTGTTATAAAATTTCAAGTATCATTGGATACTTTTGTGTATATTTTCTACAAAAAAATCCCTTACTTAATCACAATTAAATGATCAAAATTAACAAACTAACATTGACACAGTGCTACCATTCTCAGACTCTCTTTAAGGTTTGCCAATTGTCTCTAGAGTAAAAGATCCAGCTCAGAATCATCTCCTGCATTTAGTTATTATGTCTCTTTAATCTCCTTAAATCTAAAAGAGTTCTTTAGCCTTCCTTGCTATTCACAACTTGACACTTTTGAATACTACAACCCGGTTATTCTGCAAAATGTTCTTCAATTTGAATCTGTCTGATTATTTCTCATGGTTATATTCAACTGCTCCTTGGCAGAAACAGTGAGAAGTTCTCACTGCATCCTTTCCGATGGCACACACATTTATTTGCTCCATTGTTGATGCTATTGACTTTGTTCACATGCTTAATCTGATGTCTATCAGACTTCACTATAAAGTTTCTCTTTTCCCTTTGTAATTAATTAATATTTTGTGGACAGTGACCAAGATGGTTTTAACATTCCCTTCAGCTTAACTAAATTTTAGAAAAGCTTTGTTCTTCCTATCTATGAGCCCCTGACCTCATTTTTAGACCATTTACTTGAGGAAACTTGTAATTGGAAATTCTGTCTCCACTTCTTTGAGAGGCAAATCTTTCAAAAAGTTTTTTAAAGGCTTTTCAACCCAGAAATGTCTCTCTTAAGGACCAGAGAGGTATTCCTTTGAAATGTAATCAAGAAAAGTAGCATCTCTATTCCTTAGTTTCTGTGGGAAGGTAGGAGGCTAACTTCAGTGGGCATCTAGATCCAAGTTGTTAAACTCTTTCCTATCATGAGGGGAAGAATGAAGGCGAGTAAGTCTGACGGGGAGATGAACCATGAGAGACGATGGACTCTGAAAAACAAACTGAGGGTTCTAGAGGGGAGGGGGGTGGGGGGATGGGTTAGTCTGGTGATGGGTATTAAAGAGGGCACATTCTGCGTGGAGCACTGGGTGTTATACACAAACAATGAATCATGGAACACTACATCAAAAACTAATGATGTAATATATGGTGATTAACATAACAATAAAAAAAACCCTCTCTCCTATCATGAAGACCTGAAAAAGTTTAATTTTCCTCTGGGTACAGCTGTTTAGCAGACACAGATGGTGTATGATCTCCTCCCTCGCCCCAGCTCTGCAAAACCTTGTGGTCCTCTGTTTCAGCAGATTTTAGTTCAGACCGAGTTCTCGCCTATGTCCCTATTGTCATAACATTGAATGAAGTCTTTTCCTGTGTAAGGAAATTTTGGTGGAATTTTTGCCTTGACAGAAGGTACTTTTAGACTTTGTAAAATCCCATTCTTCATCAGAATCTCAATGTATTCATTTTTGTATTTGTATCTTTGTGGACTCTCATTTTCATATTTTGTTCAATTTGTATACTCTACTTGGACTCTCAAATTGTTCCAGACCTAGTCGTAAAAGTTACCCTTTGAGGTGACATTGGTATCTTGATCTCCATCATCCTTTGCCGGTGTGTGGTGTTGTTTATTTGTTTTGTGGTAATAAGCTTAGCAGAATGCCAGTAACCATTTTCGCCAATGTTTGAACTGGTCTTTATGTTCTAGTCTGATTCATAAATACTAATAAAATAATTAACCAGACAAATAATAAAATACATTTTTCTTGGTCCAAATAATTTGCTTTTCTTTGCACCTCTTAAAATGTTGTATTTTATTTTCTGTCTCCTCATCAATAATTTAAGCTCCCTGTTCAAGTGTTTTTCCCTGTTTGAATATTTAAAGCAATGTCTGACACATCACAGATGCTCAATAAATATTGCTTGAATAAAATTTGATAGGTGCTGTGGAGAAAAGTTGTATGTTACTTATGAGACTATCAAGTAGGTGGATCTGATACCATCCCTTAATTCAGCTATGAATCTTCAAATATACAACACATAAGCTGAGAGATGTAAAGTGAGTAGAATTCGGTAGAAGGGGGATTCTTTCAGGAAGTCCTAGATAAAACCCTAATAGGTGAAATAAAAAACTTTTTGGATTTGTGAGCATGCTATGCTTTAAAAAAAAAAAATGTGAAGACAGTGCTACCGGAGGCCAAAAAAAGGATAAACTGGGTGCCAAAATAGGCTGGAAAATAAGGTGTCTTAAACATCACGTATTTCCACTTTCACTTCAACAGCAATTGAAAGCCAATAAAAGGCTCAAGTTAGCAGAGTAACCTGGTGAATTTTGAGTTTTGGAACCATTACCCTGGAAACATACCCAGTATGGGAAGAGGAAGATGAAGTATTTGAGTTATGAGCTAATTTAGGGACTATTAGGCAACAGATGATGGGCTAGTATTCAAGCTTCAGAGATAAAGTGAATTAAAATATAAGCATGAATAGGGTTTATTATGAATAGTAACAATCAGACTTTCTCAAAATAGAGGTGTAATATATTAAATTGTGCTTCAGTTTTGAGAATGTATTTCTTCCTTTTACTCCTTCAACCATCACTTTATTCCAAGGTTTTTCATCTCTTAGGTTCACACCTTTCCTTGCTCTCTAGATTCCTAAGCTCAAATATGTTGGCTGCAATATAGACCCAGCATACAGTTCTGCCAGTGAGTTACCTGCTGAATATTTCTATTTATTCCTGCTAAATTGACTAAAAATGGTAGATGAGGAACAAAGCCAATATTAAGGACAATACCAGGCTTCTGGGGTTTTTTGTTGTTGTTGTCGTTTGTTTGTTTGTTTGTTTTGAGATTTTATTTATTTATGGGATGCCTGGATAGCTCGGTCAGTTAAGTATCTGCCTTTGGCTCAGGTCGTGATCCCAGGGTCCTGGGATCGAGTCCCGCATCGGGTTCCTTGCTCAGTGGGGAGCCTGCTTCTCTCTCTGCCTGCCTCTCCCCTTGCTTGTGCTCTCTCTCTCTGAAAAATGAATAAATTTTTAAAAAATCTTTAAAAAAACATTTTATTTATTTATTTGACAGAGAGAGAGAGGGGGCGCACAAGCAGGGGAAGAGGCAGAGGGAAAGGGAGAGAGAAAAGCAGACTCCCTGCTGAGCAGGGAGCCCAATGCAGGGCTCTGTCCCAGGACCCCAAGATCATGACCTGAGCTGAAGGCAGCCGCTTAACCTACTGTGCCATCCAAGTGCCCCCAGGTTTCTGTTTTTATGCACTTTGTTGGATGGTGGTTCCATTTAGTGTGCTGAGAAGGGACATATTTTGAGGGAAAGATTATAAATTGTAGACATATTCAGAGGCAAACCACAAGAGACTTTTAACTATAGAGAACAAATAGGGTTGATGAGGGAGGGAGGTAGGGGATGGGCTAAATTGGGGAATGGGTATTAAGGAGGGCATTGTTATGATGAGCACTGAGTGTTATATATAAGTGATGAATCACTAAGTCCTACTCCTGAAACCGATATTACACTATATATTAACTAACTAGAATTTAAATAAAAATTTGGAAGAAAAAAAAGTATAATTGAGATGTTGAAGTGGAGTAGATAGGTAATCTGGAATTTAGAGAAAGTATCACTGTTGAATGTGTAAATTTAAGATCCTTTAGAGGATGTTGATCCTAAATGTGTAAAAGAGATTCCCTAAGAAGGAATGGGAAGAGAAAAGAGAAAAGGCCTAAAACTATAGAAAGACTAACAAATATGGCAGTAACAGAGAGTGTGTACTGAAATCAGAAAAAGCAGAGAAGTCAGGAAGCAAGGAGGAATCTCAGGGGAATATGGTGTCATAGAATTCTTGGAAGACAGTATTTAAAGAAGGGAGGAATGGAAAAGAAATGTTAAATTCTGCTTGAGATGACCTGAGAGATGTTAACTGAAGCGTGTTCACTGGGTATGGACATACAGACTGGCATGATTTGGTGAGAGTTGCTTTTGTGTATTTTGCAGAGTGGTAGATAAAATGAGATGTGACTAGACTGAAATTCTGGGAGGACCAATTTTTTTTCATTTAAGTAAGGGCCCTGAAACAAGGAAGGGACACTCTAGCTCAGGCTGCTATCTGAGAAAGTTGAAACATAGAAACGGAAATAAGCTGATCTTGATAATACAACGTATTGGCCACCATAACAAAAGATCACAAACTGAGTGTCTTAAAACTCAGTTCTATGTTTCTTGAAACATAGAAATGGAAATAAGCTGATCTTGATAATACAACTGCTATGGCCGCCATAACAAAAGATCACAAACTGAGTGGCTTAAAACAACGGAATTTTATTGTCTCACAGTTCTCGAGACTAGAAGTCCAAGATCAAGGTGTCTGCTGGGTCATGCTCTCTCAGAGTGCTCTAGAGGAGAATCCTCTCTTGCGCTTCTGGCTTCTCATCAGAACTGGTAATCCTTGGCGTTCCTTGGCTTATAGATACATCACTTCAATCACATGGCTGCTTTTTCTCTGTGTCTTCACATAGTCTTCCCTTTGTGAGCATTTGTCACTAAATCCAAATTTTACCATCTTATAAGGACACCAGTCTTAAAGACATTTCGACCCATCCTAAAGATTTCATTGTATCTATTACATTTATCTATTACATCTGTTACATGACTCTATTTCTAAATAAGGTCACATTCTGAGGTGCTGAGGGTTAGGACTTGGGGACATAATTAAACCCATAACAGAGAAAAGGAGGAATTTTATTAAACCTACTACACATGACTAAAGTTTATATTGCTACTACCATATGGAACAGAATTTATTGTTTTTCATATTAAATATGCATAAATAACTTAAATAACTGAACAAAATTATTATTATCTTCAACTAAAATGAACCTGTGTAATTAATTATTGACTGATAAATATTTGGTCTTTTTTTTTTTTTAAAGATTTTATTTATTTATTTGAGAGAGAGAATGAGAGATGGAGAGCACAAGAGGGAAGAGGGTCAGAGGGAGAGGCAGACTCCCCGCCGAGCAGGGAGCCCGATGCGGGACTCGATCCCGGGACTCCAGGATCATGACCTGAGCCGAAGGCAGTCGCTCAACTGACTGAGCCACCCAGGCGCCCAAATATTTGGTCTTATAAAGGCCTGCCACTAGGTCTGACAGATCCTGGGAACATTTTTTTTTTTTTTTTGGCAGAACTTCTGTTTAAACAAACAATTTGATTAAGATGTATTACAAAATTCATGAGCCCATGAGAGATGTTATGATTTATCTGTAAAACTTCAGAATTGTGGATAGAAGAGATTGAGTATGCATTTGCTTATTGTCCAGTGAGTGTGTAAGCAGGTTTTTCGTAGTGTCCACACATCACTTCTTCCTCCTCAGGTCCAAGGACCATCTCTGCCTTGTTTATTGGTAAGTGTGTCTTTCCTGGCTAGTTTCATTTCTGGAGAGTGAAAAAAAAATTCTTTAAAAAAAAAGGGAGGGGTGCCTGGGTGGCTCAGTCAGTTAAGCGTCTGCCTTCAGCTCAGATCATGATCCCAAGGTCATGCGATCGATCCCCACATCTGGCTCCCTGCTCAGCAGAGAATCTACTTCTTTCACCTTCTGCCCTTCCCCACATTCATACGCGCCTGTGAGCTGTCTCCCTCCATCTCTTTCTCAAAAAAAAAAAAAAACTTAAAAAAAAGAAGAAAAAGGTAGCAATGCTGTGATTACTCTCACTATCATGGCTCTTAGAAATTTGTTTTTACTGAAACAACATGGATCTCCTCAAGTTTACATTTGCTTAGCACCTTTTACTTCATTCTGATTACATCCTTATATTATACTCCATAAATATACTTTTCCCGTGACTCTCAAAGGTTGGTGCTGGGGTGCACTGATGATCACAAATCTAAATCTAATCTAAAATATGCACAAAATATGAACAATAATTAATTTTTTAGACACATTAAACTTACTATTCACAATTTTATACCATAAATGTAAAACAACACATCTTCCAACCATGTCTTCATTGAATTATTGAAACAATAATCCCAATAATCCCCCCAGAGAATATCTTAGGGCAATCACATTCATGAATTTAGGCATAGGAATATTAAAAAATAAATATCAGAATAAATCAACTTAGAATAAATATGATAGCCAAGTTGAATTTGATCTAGGAATTCAAAATAGTTATTTAATATTAGAAAACTTGTGTCATTTACCACATTGAAAGATTAAGGAAGAACATCCAAATAGATGAAGGAAACAAAAACATATAAGAAAATTCAAATTCCCTTTCTACTGAAAATTTTTTTTTAGGAAACAGGAACAGAAAAGAACTGCCTTAACTTAAAAAAAGTGCATAAAAATGAAATAAAAGACTGATAATGTTGAAATATTAGGCACCAGGAGTGCCTGGGTGGCTCAGTCAGTTGGACATCTGCCTTTGGCTCAGGTCATAATCCCAGCGTCCTGGGATCGAGCCCCACGTCAAGGTCCCTGCTCAGTGGGGAGCGCGCTCCTCCCTCTCTCCTTATTGTTGTCTCTCTCTCTCTCAAATAAATAAATAAAATCTTTTTTTATAGTGATAGATTTCTTTTTTTTAAGATCTTATTTATTTATTTGAGAGAGAGAATGAGAGACAGAGAGCATGAGACGGAGGAGGGTCAGAGGGAGAAGCAGACTCCCCACTGAGCAGGGAGCCTGATGTGGGACTGGATCCCGGGACTCCAGGATCATGACCTGAGCCGAAGGCAGTCGCTTAACCAACTGAGCCACCCAGGTGCCCTAAATAAATAAAATCTTAAAAAAAAGAAAATGTTAGGAGCATTTTCTTTAGAATGTGAAACAAATTAATAATGTTTACTGCCAATAGTGTCTTGGCAGTTCTACACATTTTAATTAGACAAAAATTAAGTGATAGTTCTAAGAAAAAATAAAACTTATTATTAGGTGCTATGTTTTACAATATTTAAAAGAATCCACAAATTATTAGAATTATGAGCTTTCAGAATGTATGTTGAAGAGGAGAAGAATAACACAAAGAATTACATTTCCATATATAAAAGTAACTATTATAAAAAATAATAAAATTACATCATTGCAACAGCATAAACATCAGATACATTTAATAAGGACACATATAATAAATAACATGCAGTGACTGGTTAGAAAAACTATAAATCATACAAGAAGACAAACACCAACATAAGATATATATTATAAATGAATAAGAAATATTATAAATACCACACTTTCCAAACTGATTTATAGATCCTGTGAAATTAATTACAGGAGTCTTCTAACATTGATATAAAAAAGATCCAGACCTTGAAAAGTAGAAAAATAAGTTGAAGGAAATTATTTTGACAATTATCAAGATGTATTATCAGACTAGAACATTAAAGCAGTGAAGTGTTGAAAATTAACTTATACAGAGGGAAAGAAAAAAAGAATTACAAAAATCATGGTATGCATGTTGCAATTCCACTATAGAAACATTAAGTTAGTGCATTTTCCTCCTGCAAATCCATTTTCTTTCCGTGTAGCATCTAGCTGTTGCTGCACCATCATCATCTAGGTAAGCACATTTTTCATTTCCTCTCACAGAAAACCTACGACAAAGGGATTAAACACCATGTACCAAAAAAATCCTGTGATTTCTCATTTGCCCAATGACCCCATTTTAAAAAATATCTGTCCAGAGTCCTGAAAAAGTGTGCTGTGGCACAGTCCTCTCTTGCTAAGGGGAAGATATCTACCAAATTAGACCATAAAAGTTCCTCTTCCAAGAATTTATACCTATTACACTGACATTAAGATAGTTATGTTTAATCAGTGGAACTATCAGTTTATATAAACCAATAGTTCTTAACACAACACGATTTTGCTTTGTGTTCCCCACCCCACCCCCCAACACACACTTGGCAACACCTGGAGACATTTTGGGTTGTCGTAAGTGGAGGTGGGGGGGAGGACTGCCTAATAGGTAGAAGCCAGAGATGCTGCTAACATCCTAAAATGCACAAGACAGCACCCCTTCCCCACAACAAAGAATTATTCAGCCCAAAATGTCAGTTGTGTTGCTGTTGAGAAATTCTATTATAAACTAAGTGGCAAAGTGGCTGGCAGTCACCATTTAGGGTGGTTATTTGGAGGTCATCTGTGCAGTAAATGTTGCAAAGTGGAAGATATGAAGGCCAGATAAAATCAGGTTAAAATGAACAAGTTTAACTTGAACTGTAAAAGATGTAAACAAACAGGTAGCATGAAGTTTGAAGAATAGATATAAATTGGAAAATATAGGTTAAAATCAGGCAAATGTTTTTTGGATTTTTTTTTTTTTTGGTCTGTGTTTATGAATCACTGGTCTTTATTTTCAAAATAACCAACTAAGATCTTCCCTCTTCTATCCTGATTTCCAACCTCCCTGGTTGATTCTTGGAACTAATCTCAGTACATGATACTGTTTTCCCTATCTCATTTTTCCAACACACACCCAAACCTTGGACTCTAGAGAAATGCAGCTAATGCCAAGGTTCTGGAGAAGGCTGTGCTATCTAAATTTAAATAATCCCCCAAAGAAAGAAACTCACCATTTGTTAAATATGGTTCCATTTACCCATCGTCCTGCTTGATTTTCTGTCATCTCCAGCCCAATCCAATGATCAGAAGTGCATTTGTATCGCTTAAGAAATGCCTTTAGAGATGAAATAAATTTTATATATTTTTTAGTTTTTACTAGAACCTATTGTGTCCCCCTTGCTTTGCAGGTTGTGAGGAGCAAGGCAACAAATGCTCAACTCCTGCTTCACCAGAAAATAGCAACGGGGTTTTGAAAAAGCATTTTACCCTCTGACAATTAGTTTTCTTACTTGTAAACAAAGATGTGAGATAAATTTTCTTTAAGATACTTTTTGATTCCAAATTGATAGATATTCTATATGCAAATCTATTCCTCCAGGATTTTAATACTGTAAACTCCCGGAAAGCCAGAGTTTTCAAATGACTTATTACACAGCCTTTCTAATCATTAGATACTTATTATAATGTTTTTCCACTTCCCAGTAAATACTAGTATGCTGATTTTAATGTTATATTTTACTTCAAATTCTCTCCCAAAAGGATCACATGGGCACGCACACAGACACACACCCTCCATATATCCAATTCCTTTAGAATTTAATTCTCAAATTTTATTTTTCTGCCCCCAAATTTCTACTTCTAAAGAGATCATTCAGGGGAAAAATATAATTTTATCTTCCTATTTCTCCTTCTCTCTTTATTCATTCAGTGTTGAAATTTCTTGCTGCCTTGGAGCCTTTTTAACTATACAATTATGTACAGAAAGTCATTGAGTCTCTTATGCTACTAAATATCTGGGAAACCACAAACTTGACATTCTATCATTCCATGTTTCAATTTTATGATAAATATGAGGAATATAGTTCACAACATTATGGTCCATTCCTGTCTATAACAGTGACACTAATAATAACTTTGACATTTTAATGTACCATTTTCTGCAGGATTTCATAAATTTATTTGGAAAAAAATTTAACTCATCGAGCTAAGCTTCGGGTTTATAAAAGAAAAGATTAATCAAACACTGTCCCTGGATTCATAGGGTTTCATTTATAGTGAAGAAACTTATGTAAACATAGAGTTAGAAAATATCCTCCTGGATAAGGAGAAGAATGTGACTGTAATAAATCCAAAGTGAAATTTTAGTTTACAAGACAGAAGTATCTGAATCTTTATAAGGCACTTGCATATAGGATGTGCTCTAAGAGGTGTATCTGGAGGGGAAGAATAGAATATTCCATAATAAATACAGATGACAAGAAAGAAGAGGACAATTCATATTCTAGGTTTAGCAAAGAGCTTGCTTGAAGGCAGAAAAAAATGTGAGAAAGGATAAATGTATTGACGACCAACAGTATATATGTTATTGGATAACTGGGAAAATTGGATGAGTTTCAGTAGTTGTGGTCTTAGTGACAGGGAACAAGGACATAAGTTTCCTAAAGCCTGTCCTAAGAAAAATGTTAATTATTATTTGCTCACTAAAAGAATACCCATGTGGCTTCTTGTTAAAGATGCAAAATAACTCTACATAAGTGGAAATAAATATGAAAACTATTTCATGAAACAAGCTATATCTCATTTTAACTAAGGAAAACATTTTGTAATTTAAGTAAACATATATAACATTTTAATTAAGCTGTTTTAAGTAAACAGTCCTTTAAAATTCTTCTATATATTATTTTTATCACTCCTTCACAGATAGCTTTACCTCATTTTGCTTGTCACTTAAATTTTGCCCAGATTATGTAGTAAATATAGGCATCTATGACTTCCAAAATATATCAGGAAATTGTAGGATCAAAGTCTCTTTTCTTGATTCAAAGAGTACAATCATTCTTAGCTGATACGTTTAATGACTTCTTTTAAGTTCAAAACTAATTATTTTGGTATGCTTTGATCTTTGTGTTCTATGATATTCACTATTTTTGTCAGCCTTTGCTGACAAGATTCCTATAAGTGAAGATTTTTAAAATATTTTGCCTTGTTAATTCTTTACCTCTCAAAAATTTTACTAGCACTCATTATTTTTCCATCTTGTTGCAAATTTAGACATTTTCCCCACAAGAGGAACTATAAAAGACAATTTAAGAATTTCTCAGAATGTTCACTGCAAAAGTCTTGCAAAATTTAGCAGTGAAACTACTGACTACATACAAATCTTCCTATTAACTCGAGTCTGCATCTTCCTTGTTGATTTGCTGTGTCTACTGTTCACATACCTAGTTTTTTGTTTTATTTGGATTTCTATACCTTTTGTTGCAACCAAAATTGTTGAGTTTTCTTGCACTATAAATTTTCCCTGTCCAGTTCACATCCATTTAAATTTGAATCAATCTTCACGCAGATTACATAAATGTATTTTATTGACCACAGAATTAAGAGAATTCTCTTTTAACAATTTTAAATGCTGTGCTGTGCTGCTTAACATTTTAAACACTTAACTGCAAATTATTCAAGTTATCTTACCTCTTATATTGACCCCTTACCTAATTTTTTTATTTGAGTACAGATGATGTACAATATTACATTAGTTTCAGGTGTACAACATAGTGATTCAACAAATTTATGCATTATGGTATACTCATCACAAGTGTAGTTACCATCTGTCACTATACAAAGCTATTACAATATCATTGACTGTATTCCCTATGCTGTGCCTTTTATTCCTGTGACTTATTCTTTCCATAACTGGAAGCCTGTACCTCCCACACCCCTTCACCCATTTTGCCCATCCCATCACCGCTTTCCCTCTGGCAACCATCAGTTTGTTCTCTGTATTTCTAGGTCTAATTCTGCTTTTTGTTTGTTTATTCATTTGGTTTTTTTAGAGTCCACATATGAGTGAAATCATATCTTGACCCTTAACTTTTAAAGAGACTAAACAAGAGTAAAAATGTATGCTTATCACATAAATGGTTCAGGGAAAGAACAGATTTCACAAGTGCAGAAGTATGTAGTTTCACAATCCTTTGTTAAAGTTCTAGGAGATTTCCTTTACTCATATAAGATTTTTGCCATGTAAATCAATATTTATTTTAAAAAGGGCCATTAAGCTTTTAATTTGTACCTGCCTTTATGGTATAGCAAATGTGGCAACTTCAAATAAATCATAGTGTGTCTTCAGTGGAAACTCATGCTTCAGTCTAAGACTTTCAGTAACATACCTATTCAATTACTGGTAGTGAGTGCTCTGATGGAGGCTCTTACAGGGACTCAGAGAGAGCAAAGCAGGACTAAGTCAGAAGAAGTTTCCTCAAAGGGGGTAGATTGGAGAATCCCATCCTTCCTAAAACAGTTGTCTTTATGGAGTACTGACTTTTAAAAGGATTCCAAATATTATAAATTCCTCTATTTATACTCCTTAAAATACAAAGATAGCTGTCAAGTCTACTACTTGATATAAGTCTTACACTATTCAAACCAAACATCACCAAGTTTTTCAACTGCATCTCACATGGCATGTTCTAAAAATCTTCTGCATAGACAGATGTGTGAAAAATTTTTAAAAATCATATTACCATTTGAATATTCCCAATGCCCCTACTTAAGAAATTGCATAAGAATTGCATATCAAATTACCATTTCTTCCTCAGTGTCAATCATAGTTAGGTCAGCACGTTGAGTGACACAGTTGTGTCTACTTGAATTCCAATCCCCTTCTTCTTTAGAGAAATAATAGCATTTGTTTTGGAAACTAATCCAATCATCTGGGCAGGAATCCTGAGTACTCCTAAATGCTAAAAGTGGAAATGAGACAAACACAATATATTAATGGCCAGATGAAATAATATGCCTCTGTATTTTGAGATCAATGGGGAAAGACAAGATTGTGATGTAAGATTTTGATCATAACCAGAATTGCATATCTATTATGCAACAAGTTGAAAGACAAATTGCATGTTAGGTTAAATGACAGCAGTTCAGGATTTGACAGGTTACTGATATTCCTTTCAACTCCAGCCTATGATACATCATCCTTCATAAGGCTACCAGTGTGATTTTACTTGTGTTAAGTCACCTGTATCACTTTTGGGTAAGTGAAATATAACAAAATCCTATCATTATCTGGGGGTAATAAAAATGCTAATTTATATTAGACTGTTATAATCTAGGACACATGCTTTAATTTCTAAGGAAGCAATTAAAAGAATAAAACAGAATATATAATTAACAATATGTGTGTTTGATTGCTTATTGTCAACTAGATACCACTATCACTGTATGGCTCTGAGTTAGATGCTGAAAAGAACCCACATGAGATTTTGAAGGTAGAAGTAAAGCAGAAACGGTTATCCTGGGAGACCAAGGGCATAAGAACTTCACAGGCCTTTTAATGAGTTTGACTTTGGTAGTCTTGGCAGCTAGATGTATTTTTAGACTTTCCTTTAATCTTTGGTTCTACAAACTCATTAGTGCTTTAAGCCAAAATCATTAGTGACTATTTCTCCTCCAGCTACACAGCTTTCCAGACCATCACTCCTCAACTACTTCCACAGTGATGTTATTCCTAATTCCCATATTAAAGTCCTATTCTTGTAACATTTCTCAGTGTCCATTTTCCTGAAGGCACCCAGAGTGAATCAGTTTTGGGTACCAAAAGTGGGTCTAAAGGAACAAAACCTTAAGGGTGAGATACGGTATTTATTGTCTACATGATTCACTTTAAAGGCATTGATTCAAACACCAGTCATAAATGGGATGCTGGTGATCTCTGGTATGTGAAGATAAAACAAATTATCACCTACAGTCATTTGATGCCAAGTACCTATAGAAGGTAAAACCTTTAACACCTTTTTCTTTTTTTTCAATTTTAATTCCAATTAGTTAACATACATTGTTATATAAGTTCAGGTGTACAATATAGTGATTCAACACTTCCATGTATCCCCCCATGCTTATCACAAGTGCACTTCTTAATCCTCATCACTTATTTAACCCATCCCCCACCTCCCTCCCCTCTGATAATCATCAGTTTGTTCTCTATAATCAAGAGTATGTTTCTTGATTTCTCTCTCTCTCTCTTTTTTCCCCTTTGCTTGTTTGTTGTTTCTTAAATTCCACATATGAGTGAAATCATATGGTATTTGTCTTTCTCTGACTGATTTCACTTAACATTATACTCTCTAGCTCCTACCTGAGATCATGTCCTGAGCCGAAACCAAGAGTTGGTTGCTCAGCTGACTGAGCCAGCCAAGTGCCCCTACAAGTAACCATTCTTAATGGAAAAATATTTAAAAACTTTCTCATGGATTTAAGAAAGAGATAAGGTTGCAACACTAACTACTTCTCTTCAACCTTGTACTGGAATTTCAATCCAGTAAAATAAGGCAATACACTGAAAGTTATAAAGATTTCAACAGAATAAATAAAAGCATTTCTATTTGCAGATAATCTGAATGCTTACATAAACTTCCAAATGAAGATTGGCAAGTTATTTAAATTAATAATTAACATAAAACTCACATTAACAAATTTAGAAGAAAAGAAATCATATGATGTCTGCTTTCAGATCACAATGGAATTAAACCAGAAGTCAATAACAGAAGATAGATGAAAGATTTCCCAAAACATGTAGATAAAACAACAAAGGTCTAAATAGCACATGGACCAAAGAAGAAATCTCAAGAGAAATTTTAAAATGTTTTGAACTGAAGAAAAATAAAAACACAATTTATCAAAACTTGTGGGATGCGGCAAAAGCAAAGCTTACAGGAAAATATATAGTATTGAAAGCATACTTTAGAAAAGAAAAAGATCTAAAATCAATCATCTAAGTTTTCATCTTAAAAACTAATAAGAGAAAACTAAACCTAACTAAACAGAGGAAAATAAATAATAAGGATTACAGCAAAAATAAATGAAATTGAAAGTATGAAATTAACAAAGAAAATCAACAAAATCAAAAGCTTGTTTTTTGATGAACAATAAAATCAGCTAGCTTCTACCCCGGTTAACTATGAAAAAAAAGAAAAGACTCAAATTAATAATATCAGAAATGAAAAAGAGGACATCACTACAGATCTTACAGAAATCAAAAGGATAATAAAGGAATACTATGAATAACTCAGTGACCGAAAATTTGATAAACTAGATGAAATGGACCAATTCTTTGAATAAAACAATCTTCCAAAACTCAAATGAGAAGAAACAGACAATATGAATAGGGCTGTAGCTATTAAAGAAATTGAATGAATAATTAGTACTATCCCAAAACAGAAAGCACCAGGCCCAGATGGGTTCACTGGTGATTTCTACCAAACACTTAAGGAAGAAATTATACCAATTCTCTACAATCTTTTTCAGAGGAGAGAAGCAGATGGGATACTTCCTAAGTCAATCTATGAGGCAAGCATTACCCTAATACCAAAACCAGACAAAGATATAAGAAAAGGAAACCACAGATCAGTATCTTTCATGAACATAGATATAAAAATCCTCAACAAAATATTAGCAAATTGAATCCAACAATATATAAAAAGAGTTATATACCATGACAAAGTGGGATTTATCTCATATCTGCAAGACTGGTTCAGCATTTGAAAATCAATTAATGTAATCTATTACATCAACAGGCTAAAAAGGAAAAATCACATGATTCATGATCCTATGAATTAAACACTTGACAAAAACCTAACATTCGTGACACAAACTCCCAGTAATCTAGGAATAGAGGGGGAACTTCCCCAACTTGATAAAGACTATTTACAAAAATACCCTACAGTTAATATAATAATGGTGAGAAACTGGAGGCTTTCCCACTAGAATGAGCTTTCCCTTCTCACCACTACTTTTCATTATCAAATTAAAAGTTCTGTGTAATGCAATAATGCAAGAAAAGGAAGTCATAGGCATACATATTGGAAAGGGGAGATGTTCAGAGATGACATGATTGTTCTATAGAAAATCTGAAAAAAACTAAAACAAAACAAAACAAAACAATTCCTTTGTTCAGAGATGACATGATTGTTCTGTAGAAAATCTGAAAGAAGTAAAAAAAACCCAATTCCTTGAACTAATAAATAATCATGGCAACGTTGGAGGATACAGGTTAACATGCAAAAGTCAATTGTTTTCCCATGTACCAGAAATAAAGAAGTGTAATTTGAAATTAAAAATAAAATATGATTTACATTAGAACCCCCAAAATTGAATACTTATGTATAAATCTAATAAAATATATACTATATTATGTATATGAGGAAAAGTACAAAACTCTGATGAACAAAATCAAAGAAGAACTAGTTTTTAGAGAGACATTCTATGTTCATAATTAGGAAGACACAATATTGTCAATATGTTAGTTCCTTCCGGACTTGAGCTACAGATTTGATGAAATCCCAATCAAAATCTAGGCAGGTTATTTATAAATACCAATAAACTAATTCTAAGGTTTATATTGAGAAGGAAAAAGTACAGAATAGCCAACTTAATTTGGGAGAAGATAAAATTGGAGGACTGATACTACCCAACATCAAGACTTGCTATAAAGCTACAGTGATCTCTAAGACAGTGTAATATCAATGAAAGAATAGGCAAATAAATCGGTATAATAGAGAAGAAAGATCAGAAATAGACTCACATAAATGTAGTCACCTGAACTTGGGCAAAAGAGCAAAAATAATATAATGGAGCTAAGACAGTCTTTTCAACTAATGGTGCTAGAACAACTGGATATTCACATGCAAAAAAATGAATCCAAACACAGATTTTACATCCTTCACAAAAATTAACTCAAAACATATCAAAGATCTAAATGTGAACACAAAACTAAAAAATTTCTAGATTTCATAGAGGCAAACCTTGATGACCATGGATATGGTGACAACTTTTTAGATACAACACCAAAGTCACAACCCATGAAAGCAATAATTGATAAGCTGTACTTCATTAAAATTAACCACTTTTGCTCTGTGAAAAACAATGTCAAGCGAATGAGAAGACAAACCACACACTGGGAGAAAGTATTCACAAAAGACTCATCTGATGAAGGACTATTATTTAAACATATAAAGAACACTTAAAACTCAACAATGAGAAAGGAAACAACCTAATTAATAAATGAATAAATGGTCAAAAAGCCTGAACAGACACCTCAGCAATGAAGATATATAGATGGCAAATAAATATAAGAAAATATGCTCCACATCACAGGTCATCAGGAAAACGCCAATGTAAACAACAATGGGTTACCACACACCTATTAGAATGGTCAAAATCCAGGACACTGACAATACCGAATGCTGGCGAGGATGTGGAGTAACAGGAACTTCCATTCATTGTCAGTGGGAATGCAAAACAGTACAGGCACTTTGAAATACAGTTTGGAGGTTTCTCACAAAACTAAACACATTCTTATCATACAATCCAGCAATTGCACTCCTTGGTATTTACCCAAAGGAGTTGAAAACTTCTGTCCACACAAAAACCTACATATGGTTGTTAATGCAGCTTTATTCATGATTGCCAAAACTTGGAAGCAATCAAGATGCTCTTCAGTAAGTGAATAGATAAATAAACTGTGATACATCAGACAATGGAATATTATTCAGTGCAAACAAACAAAAACCTCTCAAACCATAAGACACAAGGGATCCTTAGATATATATTACTAAGTGAAAAAAGCCAGTCTGAAAAGACTACATACTATATGATTCCCACTGTATGACATTCTGGAAAAGTCAAAACAAAGGAGGCAGTAAAAAGATTAGTGATTGCCAGTGGAGTTTGAGGAGAAATGAATACATGGGGCACAGAAGTCTTTTGGGGCAGTGAAGATGCTCTGTAGGATAACATAATGAAGGGTACATGTCATTATACATTTTTCCAAATTCAGGATGCACAACACCAGGAATGAACTGTAAAGTAAACTGTGGACTTTTCAATAAATTGTTTCAGATCAGAAGACTATTTGAATGAAGAAAAATACATTTGACATTATACCCAAACACTTACAACAATCAATTTCAAAAGCGTTATAGTTCTGGATGTGAAATTAGTAAAAATATAATAAGTGTTACAATGGAAACTCTAGAGTAATATCTTCATGCATGTGGAGTACAGTAAATTTCTTAAACAGGATGTAAAACATAGTAAAAATAGAGAAAAAAATTAAAAAAATTAAAACTACCTAAAAATTAAGAACTTCCCTTTATTGAAAGACATCATACAGAAAATAAATGTAAGCTTCATAAAAATTTTTTACTATACTTATATTTACATAGTAGAAGATATTTACAATAGAAAAACAAAACAAAAAACAAAGAGCTAACTCAATAAAAATATGGACCAAGTATTTGAATATACCCATCACAAAATACTGTGACTAAACTACAAATACAACAAGGAGCTTAACAGTATTGGTCATCAGGAAAATGTCAACTAAAGTCACAATAAGGTATTAACACACACTCATCAGAATAGCTAAAATAGGTAAAACTGACAACAAAGTGTTGACCAGTATGTCATAAACTTTGGGCTGGATTATCTACAATCTACGGAATTATTTACTAACGCTGACCTATACATACTCCATGGTTTACTAATTCTTCTCATAAGTATATTGCAAACAATACCCACTATTCGCTAAAAGTCTAAAAGTATGAGGATGTTCAAATCAGCATAATCTGCAGTAGTCAAAATGTGTCCAAATGTCCATCAAAAGTAGAGTGATTAATAAATTAATATATAGCATGAGATACTCTATAGCGAGGATCTGAAAACTACAACCTGAGGCCAAAAATCAGAGCTAAAAATATTTTTACATTTTAAAAATAATCGACACAATAATAAATAATAGAAAATCAAAACAATTAAGAGAGGAGTAATATTTTGTGACACATGAAAATTATACAATATTCAAATTTCCATGTTTAATTTTAGTGAAACACAGCAAGGTCAATTGTTTATATATCATGTGTGGCTCTATTTTCACTACCAATGCAGAGTGGGGTACTTGCAACACAGATTGTATGGCTGACAAAGCCAAATTTATTTACTATCTGGCTCTTTGCATGAAGCTTTTCCAACTCCCTTCAACAATGAGTCAATGAACTTTTGCTACATGCTATGACGTGGAAGAATCATACAAACATGATATGGAACAAAGAAAACAAGATGCAAAGAATACATAAAATTGTATGATCTTACTTATGGAAAAAATTTTTAAATGGGCAAAACTAACCTATGCAACAGAAATCAAAGAAGTGATTGCCACTGGTATGGGAATGTTGGGTGGAATGGGAGATTATCAGGGTGAATGATTTTTTCTTAATCATTTTTGCATCTCCCAATGCTTTACGTAGGTCATGTAATTCATAATAAACCATTCATTGATACTCATTAAATCACGAATAATGGGAAAAGAGTAAGAATAATGAGAAAAAATCATGATTGAGGCAGAAAAGAAAATGATCATTCAAAAGAAAAAATAAGTAAAGAAATAAAAAATGTAATTTACTCACCTAATAAAATAATTAGAATAATATTAATAATTAAAGATGCAAATGTAACACACCTGCAAGTTGTCATCTTACACTTGTCCTTTACACCTGAAAAAAAATTAAATTTAGAAACAGGTAAAAGAAAGACTAAATTTGCATTCATAACCATAACTAACAAACTTCTTTTGGCAATTTATTCCGATATTTCATAAGATAACACAAACATATTATTTGTTTGATATATGGAAAAAATACCAACCCCTATTTTTTTTTGAAATCTCTCAGTTCATCTTTACATTCAATCAAGTGTTACCATTGATTTTACTGTCATAGTCCAAGGAATCAAATATATATAATTCTTTAGGGTAGAATTTCTTAAGACCTGGAGCTACCCCCAGGCCTTCAGTATCCTTTTTCTATGGTACAATATCAGTACATCCTAACACTCCTTGAATATTTTTAAGAAAATCTACTTTCTAACTAATGAAAAGTTTATTTTAAAGGCTAGATAGTATAGCATATTTGAAAGTTCATAAGTAATCAGTCCAAAGATTTGGAATTGAGATTTTTTGCTACAAACGAGCAAAGGAATTTGAACAAGACACTTGTTTTTTCCTGGTCTGGAATTATTAGTGTCCATTTGGGGAAAAAAAATGGTACATAAGTTTTTTTGAAATAAAACTTTTTTGTTATTTTATGTGATTATAAACATCCTTAATGTAAAATTTTATGAAATTTTAAATGTTACAGGAGGTATTTTAAGATAGATGATAGGGCGCCTGGGTGGCTCAGTTGGTTAAGCGACTGCCTTCAGCTCAGGTCATGATCCTGGAGTCCCGGGATCGGGTCCCGCATCGGGCTCCCTGCTCGGCGGGGAGTCTGCTTCTCCCTCTGACCCTCTCCCCTCTCATGCTCTCTCTCTATCTCATTCTCTCTCTAAAATAAATAAATAAAATCTTAAAAAAAAAGATAGATGATAAACTTATTGAGGGCATTTACCATTCCTATCTTCTTCCTAGTGAAGAGCTATTCTTTTGTTGAATAAACATTTTTCCTTTGTGGATGTATGAAAGATATTAAATTTAAAACACATCTAAGGGGCACCTGGGTGGCTCAGTCATTAAGCGGCTGCATTTGGCTCAGGTCATGATCCCAGGGTGGCTCCCTGCTCAGTGTGGAGCCTGCTTCTCCTTCTGACTCTTCCTGCTGCTTCCCCTGCTTGTGATCTCTCTCTCTCTCTCTCCATCAAATAAATAAATAAAATCTTAAAAAAATAAAACACATCTAAATTTCTACTACTTAGACATAACCAGCATTATCATGTGGGTTAACATCCTTCCATCCATATATCTCTCTAATCCTATTTTCACACATATAACCTCCCCCACAAATACACATGATTTTAAATGAGTACAATCATCACGGACCCACTGTTTTATATTCTTATGTTTTCAGTTAACAGTTTGTTCTTCTCGTGTGTGGTTGACTGTTAAGAATGGCCCCCAATGAAACCCTCCTTCACTGTTGGTGGGAATGCAAGCTAGTGCAACCATTTTGGAAAACAGTATGGAGGTTCCTCAAACAGTTGAAAATAGAGCCACCATACGATCCAGCAATTGCACTACTGGGTATTTACCACAAAGATACAAATGTAGGGATCCGAAGGGGTACGTGCACCCAATGTTTATAGCAGCAATGTCCACAATAGCCAAATTGTGGAAAGAGCCAAGATGTCCATCGACAGATGAATGGATAAAGAAGATGTGGTATATATACACAATGGAATATTATGCAGCCATCAAAAGGAATGAGATCTTGCCATTTGCGATGACGTGGGTGGAACTGGAGGGTGTTATGCTCAGTGAAGTAAGTCAATCAGAGAAAGACATGTATCCTATGACCTCACTGATATGAGGAATTCTTAATCTCAGGAAACAAATTGAGTGTTGCTGGAGTGGTGGGGGGTGGGAGGGATGGGGTGGCTGGGTGATAGACATTGGGGAGGGTATGTGCTATGGTGAGCGCTGTGAATTGTGCAAGACTGTTGAATCATGGATCTGTACTTCTGGAACAAATAATGCAACATATGTTAAGAAAAAAGAAGAAGAAGAAGATAGCAGGAGGGGAAGAATGAAGGGGAGTAAGTCGGAGGGGGAGACGAACCAGGAGAGATGATGGACTCTGAAAAACAAACTGAGGGTTCTAGAGGGGAGGAGCGTAGGGGGATGGGTTAGCCCGGTGATGGATATTAAAGAGGACACATTCTGCGTGGAGCACTGGGTGTTATGCCCAAACAATGAATCATGGAACACTACATCAAAAACTAATGATGTAATGTATGGTGATTAACATAACAATAAAAAAGAATGGCCCCCAATGAATCACGCCCCCCTGTGTCCAGCACCCCTTTGGCACATGATCCTGCTTCTCCTTCCATCAAGAGATCTACTGTATTCCCCACCACCTGAATATGAATCACCTTGTGCCTTGCTTTAAGCAATAGACTGGTAAAAGTGACCTGGGTGGCTCAGTCGTTAAGCGTCTGCCTTCAGCTCAGGTCATGATCCCAGGGTCCTGGGATCGAGCTCCACATTGGGCTCCCTGCTCCGAGGGAAGCCTGCTTCTCCTTCTCCCACTCTCTCTGCTTGTGTTCCCTCTCTCGCTATGTCTCTTTCTGTTGGGTAAATAAATAAAATCTTAAAAAAAAAAAAGTGACACTGAAACTTTAGAGCCCAAGTCTTAAGAGACCTTGTAATTCCTACTTTCACTGTTCTGGAGCCCAACATAACAGAGGAGACAAGAGCCATTCCTCCTGAATCTGTCCTTATCCCTAAACCTTAGAACCACAAGCAATACGATTGTTGTTTTAAGCCACTAAAAGTTGGAGGTGCAACACCTGGATTTATACATCATGTTAAAGAATAATTTGACAATATAAATTTAATGACTGATAATACTTTTATGTAGCTATACTGTTTAAAAAAAATCCTTTTCTGATGGGCATTTAGGCTGTCTCACCCTTTTTAGTTTTAACCAGAATTAGAACTATAGTTTAAATGTCTTGCACGTTTGTCTAATTATCCTGTTAAGAAAAAATTTTCAAAGATAAATAAATTGGCATATACTGATTAGGTGTTCTTCCAAAAGTATGGAGCTATCTACACTATCATGCATAACATATGAAAATATTGGTACTTATAAAAATTCATAATAAAGTAATTTTTAAGAAGTACCATAAGGAGGGAGAGGGAATGCAGCAAAGAGAAAACTAGCATTGTTTTTGAGCCACCAGACTGTTATTATTTCAACTATGTGAGAAATATAATTAGGAATTATGTCTAACCTGTCTGTTTCTGCCAAATTTCTGAAAAGTCCTGTCATTAGTTGTGCATTTCTTCTGACCACCTGGAATTTCAAAGCTACATAATAAGCATCAACTGCAATGCTTCACTTGTGTACCAGCGTTGTTTCTTTGTTCATTCTTTGACAAATATTTACTGATCACCTACTATGTGGTAGTTTCCATAAATATAATAATAAACAAAATGACATAATCTATGCTCTCCTGGAATTTGGATTTGGTGGAAAAGACATAGTCAACTGAAAAAAAAATTAAAAATTACAGATTGCGACAAGAGCTGGAAGGCAATAAGCAGGGTGATAGATAAAGTGAAAATGACCAGAAAAGATAGTGTGTAGGGGAGGGTAGAATTCTGTGGAAGCGACATTAAAACCAAAACATAAAATATGAGCAGTGGCCATTTATGTGAAATAAACCAGAGAAAGCATTTTAAGCAAAGAGAACAGCAAGTTCAAGTGCCTTAAATCAGGAAAGAATTGAAAAGAATGTGGCCCAAGTAGAACAAGTTTGATAAGGTCCGAAGTAGCATGGAATAGTGACTAGTTAGGAGCAAAATGATGCTAAGCTTTGAAGGCCCTGGGAAAGAACTTGACATTCTTCAAAGTATAATGGAAGCCACTGAATTGTTTTAGGTGGATGTTTGGCACTGCTACATTTATGCTTTTAAAAGTTCTCTGTGATTGGGGCACCTGGGTGGCTCAGTTGTTAAGCGTCTGCCTTCAGCTCAGGTCATGGTCCCAGGGTCCTGGGATCGAACCCCGCATCGGGCTCCCTGCTCGGCAGGAAGCCTGCTTCTCCCTCTCCCACTTCCCCTGCTTGTGTTGCCTCTCTCACTGTGTCTCTCGCTGTCAAATAAATAAATAAAATCTTCAAAAAAAAAAAAGTTCCCTGTGACTAGTGCGTGGAGAGACTATTTAGGGAGTTATAACTCTAATCAATCGAATTATGGGGATCTCGTAAACAAGGGTGGTAGCAGTGGAGGTAGAAAAATCAAATGGAGCACTTGGAGGCCACTGATATCCTTGATAGAATGGTTTCAGAGTCAGACAGAATAAGGGCATATTGCTGGAAGTAAGGAAGTAAAATCAGCATGTAGACTCAGAGAACGTGTGCTGTGTGTATGAGAGCAAGAAAAGAAGTAGTTAGTTAGAATGAGATGGGTGATTATTATAGGGTTTTTTTTTTTTAAAGATAGAACACACAATGTTTCTTTTATGAATTTGGGGATGATTTAATATGGAAGGGATAGATTGCTAATGCAGGCAAGAAAGGGAGGGAATAATTAAATTAAGAAGACGAATTCTTGCACAGGCTACAGGGGTTGTGGTCTGAAGTACAAATGGAGGGGGTATTCCTAGGTAAGAGAAATGACCCTCCCTCAAATGTACCAAAGACATAAAGAGGAGAAACAAAACATACACCTGTGTTTTCAACCTTTTATTTCTGTATATGCCTCAGTTCCAAACTGTAGTCCAGGCTCTGTCTAATGGAGTTTTAATCACCTTTCAAGTGTCACCTTCTTAATTTCTCTAATTCCCTATTAGTTTTCTTCAAATATCAGGCATCAAGAAAACAAGTATTTTCCTCCTTTTTCTATATCATCAGTCAAGGCAATGTGTCATTACATGCATAGAGCACCAGACTCAATAAGATGCCTGTGCCATGACTGTGGTGAAGAAACAGCATGGCTTTTGTTGTACGTGTAGCACAGAAATAGCGGGACTAGAACCAAAAGGCTAATTCATGTTGGGGCATATCTTTTCACAAATAATCAGAGAAAAGAGATGACTGAAGACTCTCTCGATGCTTCGATGCCACAATAAAGCTAGGAAATGTCATATAACCCAGAAGAATCCTCCGCCCCCACACTCTCAATACCACCAAACAGCATAGATTAAATGTTCTGTCCTGAGCCCTAAAATCTACTTTTCTACATTCAATATAAATGGCTTTCATTTTATAAGTTCCTTCTCTTTATCCTTATATTAAATGATCAATACCTGTACCTGCACAAATTATCGAAAAAACAAAAAGAACAGGAAATGTTGGTTTCCCACTGTGAATTTAGTAGTGACAGATGAACTTCAAAGAAGTTGCTCAGCCCTTATAATGTGTTCAACAAAGGAAAGTAAAAACAGATAATATCCCCGGGCAGCTCAATAAAAACCTATTAATAATGTAACTAAAATAGTTCTAAACTCATCCCTATCATAATCTACACAGTTAAGGATTCCAATTACTTTCCCCATAGAGCTGACTCAAGTAATTTCTCTCCGTTTCTGGAGCTGATCTCCTCCGTGCTCGATTCCGCAGCATATATTCTAAAATTGACAATGATCTCCAAGTAGAGATAAGAAGAAAAATCCAGGGTGACCAGTGAATTTAAAACTAAATAAAATACACTTTTTCTTAGCTGACAGCTATGGGAAAAAATTAACAAATTACTAATAAGAGAGAATAATATAAAAGAAAATATTAAAAGATAAATTATATCATGCACTAAATTAACTATTACAATGGTGTTTATAAGTTCAAATTATATATCTATGTATGCTATATCTAATATACATATACATAATATTACTTAGTAAATTACAGACTATATTTGTAATATATATCATTTATTCATACATAAAATATATAAATTCATATTGATGATTGATATTTAGGGTAGAAATTAACATTGATTTTATGAGTGGCTAGAAAGCATTCTTAAAACTTTTGGTTCTGATATTTTCATATTATCACCTAATATTTGATCCCATTGTCCCCAACCCTCTTTGATCTAACCTTAGACAGAATTATCAAAAAAAATGAGGAATAAGTATTTATGCATTCTAATATGAACTGCAGTAACAATAACTTTTGACACTTGCATGCACTAGTAGACTGAAAAGAAATTAAATGGCAAATACTTAAAACCAACCAGAGTCCCTAAATTGATTATTGTATTTAATGGATTTTAGCCTCTCTTCTTTACCATATTTTGACTATGAAGACCCCTGCTGAAATACCTTTGAAAGATTTTTCTGCTAGATTTCAAGTTTGGATCTTACATATTCTGAACTTGCTAGTTAGTATGTCCAAAGCTACCGAGTTATTTTCTAGTTTCTCGTTTTAGTTTTAAAGTGAATTTTCTTTTCTTATCTTTCTTAAGGTTGCCAGAGACATCTTCAAGGACATCAGAGTACTAGTGATTGTTTAGATTAGAGGAGGAGAGGGAGATAATCTTTCTGTTATTAAGTACCCCAAAGTCTGGCTTATTGTGACTCCACTCACTGTCCACAAACAATCTTTTAAGACATTAGAAATATTGGCCAAATTTTTCATATTGTGGCTGCATCTGGGCCTTGAAGGAGTATGCAGATCAAATTTAACATTTTCTCCAGTATTTAGTTTTATTAAATACTTAGTAAAAATGAAATTAAATCTTGAATAATTTTAAACTGTGGTTAATCCCTCTCCACTATCAGTTAAAATAATCTCCATTCATAAGACAAAACAGCCAATTACAAATCTGAATTTTCATTGTCACAATTTTCATTTTATGGAGATGTTAACTCAAAGAAGGATTTTTCTGCCTTGATGAAAAAAACAACAAAACCCATCCCATACCTTGGAAGGCTTTTAACATAATGGCATAATTTCCATCTATAACTTTCATTCTGAACTACTGTGAATGTCCTTACCTTGTTTCTTTTCATTGGTTCCTTGATTCCTGTGATCAGTCTGGGTGGCTATCTGGGGGCTTTGTGTCATCTCTTCCAAAACCTCTCTTCAAAATTTTAAATTGAATGTAAAAATGTTATTAGTATCTTCAATAGAAGCTCCAAACTAGAATTATTCTACTTTAGAAAAACAAGGCAATGTTAAGCAGTATTTCTCAAAATGAAAGTAACAGTGTGTCTGATAGAGTCAAATATTGTCTAAACAGTTTCTTCCTGTAAAACAAAAAAAAAAAGCACCATTTGCTAAAGAAAGAGGAAGTTCACTAAAATGTAAAGAAGTAACAAGTTCAGAGATTCCTATTTTCTCGATAGAGGATACCCATCGAACAAAAAAAATATTCAAGAAGCTATTTTTTCTATTGTTTCAAGAATATTACATAACTGGTGTCCTTCCAGGGTCATAGAAGATAAGAAAATTAATTAAAAGACATGATTTAAGATATGTGTTTAGACAGGTGCCCAGGCACAACAATCCTATGTTTAGAAAGACAAACTTAAAGGTGATGAAATCAAAGATTAGAAAGCTATGTTTCAAGCTGGCTACTGAAGCAAGAACAAAAACAATTTTCTCTCTTTCTCGGACGCTATCATGGCCCTATGCACACCTACACACCCCTAACAAACAGAAAGCAGAAAGAGGAAAAGGAAAATAAAGTTAAAAGGTACTCAGAATATTATCATCAATATTCAAGATGGTAATGCTATTAGGCTAGAGTTAGATTATTAGGAAGCAATTTTCTTTTCAAATCTGTACTCATCAGAATTTTCAAATGATTTCATATTCTCTTTCAATAAATACATTAAAAATCTAGAGAGGCAGCTGACGTCCTACAAGCTGCTTCAGGATTAACACCATATTTGTTCTGACAGGGACACTGTGAAGGGAAAAAGAAATGAGAATGGAGAGGAAAGTAGAAGACAAAGAAATGAAAAGAAAAAAAATGTGAAGAGAATAATCCCATTTAATATAGGATTAAACTCTCCTAGATGGCCTTGAATATATAGCTCTGGTCACTACTATCATCACTCAAAACAAAATTATGCAAGATAAAAGGCAGATAACAAAATCGTTCCTTCCATTTTGGGACAGAAAGAAGACTAAAAGTTTGGGGAGAAATGAACATTTCTACCTATGTTATCACCAAAATATTCTATCCATAGGACTATTAGAAATGCATATATAGGAGAATATAGGGATTGCACTATCATAGTTGAGTGAAATTTAGTTTTGTTCCTAAGGAGATGCAATTAAGATATGCAATTTCACTCAAAATATACAACATTTCCTTCAGTTCAAAGTGTTTGCTGATGTACCTTTGCAGTTCATCCCAGGAACCAGGCAGCCACTAATCTACTATCAACAGAGATGAGTTTTGGTGGTTTTAGAATTTTCTATAAATGGAGTCATGCACCCTTGTGAGTCTGGATCTTTTGCACAGTAAAATGTTTAGGAGTTTCATCCAGATTGTGGCATAGACCAGCAGTTCATTCCTTTTCATTGCCAAGCAGAATCTTATTTTGTGAATATATAATAATTTGCTTATCCATTACCCCATTTGGTTGTTAACACTTTTTGACTATCAGAAATAAAATCACATCAATATTTCTGTTAGTCTTTCTGTGGGACAATTATTTTCTAATCTTTTGAGGAAAGGCCTAGTAGTGGAATTGCTAGGTCATATAGAAAATATGTTTGTATTTTTTTGTGATAAGAACACTCAACATGTGATCTGGGAGGTGATGGATATGTCTATTATCTCGATTGTGGTAATGGTACCGTGGGTGTTTGCATATGTCCAAACTCATCAAACTGTACACATTAAATACGTTCAGTTTTTTTGTATATCAATTATACCTCAATAAAGCTGTTTTTTTAAAAGAAAATGTATGTTTAATTTTGTAAACATAAAATATCTTCCAAGGAGGTTGTACCATTCCCTCTATTAAAAAGTAGGACAGTTGCAGTTCCTCCACATCAACAGCAGCATCTGATATGGTCAGTCTTTTTAATTTTCACCATTCCAGTAGGTATGTGGGGGTATCTAAATGTACTTTTAATTTCTGATAATCTGTTGAGCATTTTCTCATGTGCTTATGGCAATTAATATATATATATATTTTTAAAGATTTTATTTATTTGAGAGAGAAAGATAAAGCATGAGAGGGGGGAGGGGGAGCGGGAGAAGCAGACTCCCTGCTGAGCAGGGAGCCCGATGCGGGACTCCATCCTGGGACTCCGGGATTATGACCTGAGCCAAAGGCAGTCGCTTAACGGACTGAGCCACCCGGGTGCCCTATATCTTTTTTGCTAAAGATTTTATTTATTTATTTGTCAGAGAGAGAGAGCACACAAGCAGGGGGAGCGGCAGGCAGAGGGAGAAGTAAGCTCCCCCCCCACCACCATTGAGCAGGAAGCCAGCTGCAGGACTGGATCCCAGGACCCTGGGATCATGACCTGAGCCAAAGGCAGACACTTAACTCACTGAACCACCCAGGCATCCCAAAATATTTTTTTTGGTGAACTCTCTATTCAGATATTTTGCCAATCTTTATAGGATGATTTGTCTTGTTTTTAATGGGTTGTAAGATATGTGTATGTGTATATATATATATGTATATATATATATATACACATACACATATTTATTATATGTATATGTTGTTATGTTTATGTTTATGTGTGTCTTGCAAATTAAAAAGGCAAATCATCCTATAAAAACATATATAATGAGTTGTAAACTAATATATAAACAATATGGAAACAATTCCTTTGTCAGATACCTGTATTACAAATACTTTCCACCATTTGTAGAGTGTCTTTTCATAAAAGCTTTCTCAAAAACCTCAAAAATCTAGAACTGTCTAAATGTTGAGCTATCTAGACCTTTGAAAGTAGCATATTCTCCATTGTTAAAGTCTAAAGTTTATCCTTGCTTAAAGATGATGCTGAATCCTCTGCCATCAAAGAAATTACACACTCTCCTTATGATTATCCCTTCCTTCCCCTCCTGATCATAAAGCCAATAACTAAGATTAGCTGTTAACCTTGACACTCAGGAGAAATTCAGACCTGACCAATATTTAATGGCAACCTAGAGAGTACACAATGTGATTAGATTCCAGAGGCGTTAGATCAAGAGAGAAACACAAAGCTGGATAAGGGAGATTTTATCAACACTGGAGTACTCTCTTAAAGCATAAAATTTAATAACTTGGCAAGATGTTGTGAGAGGGTGTTGATAAACTGCTAAAATAACTCCAAGAAGATTGAAGAAAGTAATAGCCCATGTTAAACAGAGTAAAATGCCAGAATTGCTGTGGGAGATTGTTAAAGAGAAGATAAAAATACAAAAATACAGCAGTTGGCGTTCTGCAGTGGGTATACTCTATATGGACAGAAAATCCACCAAGCGTTCTATGGGATGGTATGATGGGCACCCGTTATATGCAAACAATGAATCATGGAACACTACATCAAAAACTAATACCGTACTGTAGGGTGACTAACATAATAATGAAAAAATAAAGCAATAAAGTATACACTGGCAGAAGAACATAAGTATCACTGAGAAGCTTACTGCAGATTTCCTCTCTAGACCAAGGGTTACAATAGGAGATGTCTTCACAGAATTGGATTTACAGATAACATTGAGACTGATAGGATCTTGGAGTAGTAGAAGTCAAATGGCACAGCTCAACTCTGAAACAAGGTTGACAAATATTGTAATGAAGGTTGAGTTTGGAGTAGCATCTAGATTCCTGACAAAGAGAAAGTTATAAAAATGTTAAATGTCTCTGAGGGTAAGACAGATAGATAGCTAAGAGGGTATTTTTACTTATGCGTTAGTCTTTAACCTGGTGCTACAGAGAAAAAAAATAACAACCCAAACCCTAGTTTGCATAATTGCTGATTCCTGTGATGTAATTACTCTCACCATAGCTGATTTCAAGCTACCAATGTGACATCACTAAATGCCAGAGTTGAAAAGAGATGTGTAGTAGCGTATGGTTATATAGTAGTAGTGCATGGTTATATAGTATTTCTATTATTCAGTTATAGTGGATGTAAAAAAACTTCACGTGTAGATAATGGTAAAATATAGTAAAAAATAACCAGAAACTGACTTATGCTAAGTATTTATTACTTTTGTTTTTAATATAATTTATTTAATTTTAGGTTTAAATAATAGTAATTTTTATAATAATTATATTCAATGATTGGCTCACGAAGTCCTGAAAATTTAATAGATTTTGCATGCATACCACTGGGTTTTTCTCAAAAGCTACAATAGAAATAAATCAAAAATGGATGATCAGTAAGCTAAGGAAAACCATCCCCCCAAAGTTATAAATTATTACCTCATCTTACTTCCACCTGAGCCAGTTTTTTGACTCAGGACCCAATTATTAAAGAGAAAAGCAAGTCCTCAGAAAGAAGACCACATGGCTAGCATAAATCAAAGTGATTCCTTCAATCCAATCCCAAAGGCACATATATTAGTCTTCTCAGGCTGCCATTTCAAAATAGCACTGGCTGGGTGACTTAAATAGTAGAAATTAATTTTCTCACAGTTTTGGAGTCTGGAGGTGCAAGAAAGTTCCAGACAACTGATGCCTGGTGAAACCTCTCTTTCTCACTTGTAGATGGCTGTCTTTTCACTGTTTCCTCGTATTACTTTTTGTCTGGATGCATGGACTGACAGAGAACTCACTGGTGTCTCATCCCTTCTTACGAGGACATCAGTCATATCAGATTAAGCCTCAACCCTTATGTCCTCATTTACCTTAATTATTTCCTTAAAGGCCCTAACTCCAAATACAGGACAATGGGGGTTAGAGCTTCAATAGATGAATCTGGAAAGCCAAAATTTAGTTCATAATATTCCATCCTCTGGCCCTTCAAATAGCATATCCTTCTTGCATGTTAAATATATTCACCCCATCCCAGTGGCCTCAAGTCTTAACCTATCCAGCATCAATTCCAACTCCGAAGTCTTATCGAAATTATGTCTGGTGAACCTTCAAGTATGATTCACCTTGAGGCAAAATTCATCTCTAGCTGTGAAACTGAAACCAGACAAATTATGTACTTACAAGATACAATGGTGGGATCAGCTCAGATAGACATTCTTATTCCAAAAGGGAGAAATCGGAAAGAATAAAGGAATGATAGGCTCCAAGCCAGTCCAAAACTTAGGAAAATTCCACTACTCTTAGGGCTCAAGAGTAATCTTTTTTTGCCTGAATGCTCACTCTGTGGGCCCACTGATAAGTAATGTCATCCCCAGGGACCCAGGTTTCTCAGCTCTGAGCGGCAGCCTTGCCCCTGAGGCCCTGAGTAGGAGCCTTCTGAAACTGAGGAGGTTGCCCCACACTCTGAAACTGAGGAGAAAACAGCCTTGTCCCTCCCTATTCCCCACTTCCTCCTCTTGTCATATGTTCTGGGCTTGTGGTAGGAGTGGCAGTCCTGATGATCCCCAGTAGTTTTTAGGGTTATCTTCTTGAAGGATAAAGCATGTTCATAGAAGCCCAACAGTCTGAAAACCTTTTATTTCATCTTCAGTTCAAATTTGCAGTGTCTTTGCTGGTGCATTCTTATCTCTATTTCTGGCTTCTAATGACATGGCTGATGAAAATTATGGGTAATATCTTTATGGAGTGATTGTCCAGTTTCACTTTTGGTGTTTTCCCCAGAGCAGATGTTCTCACTTTTCTGCTATATTGATAGGCTGAGAATTTTCCAAATCTTCAAGTTCTAGATACTTTGCTTAATAATTTCTTCTTTAGTGACCTAACACTTTTCCTTCAAAGTGCTTATCATGTTTTAGTTTTATATTCATGGACTCACTGATTCTATCTACTATTCTCATGAACTTTGAGTTTCCTGTTGCTTCTGCCTAGAAATATCTTTCCTCAAATACCCAAAATGTTATTACATCATTTTTTCCAAGTATTTGCTTAATGTCAACTTCTCAGTAAAGTTTGTGATAATTCTATTTAAATAGCAAACTATCCCCACTTGCTACTCACAAAGAAAAGTCTTAATTCCAAGAACATATACACATATATATATGGTATGAATATATATTTACTTACTTATTTTGCTTACCCGTTGCCACTGAAGAGAGACATTTTCCTGTATGTGCGTGCATGCACAATGCACAAATGTGGTAAAGGTAGTGCCATGTAGAGCAAGCTTTTTACCAATGTAAGGACTAGAGTAATGGGTAGGTTTTTGTCCCTTGTTCTGCTTTCTGCTCCTGAGACAAAGTAATCTAAATGACTTTTCTAAAGATGATTGTGTGAGATAAAAATCCTCCTTGATATTGAGTAACACTCAACTTACATTCACTCTTTCTTTTTTCCTATCTCATTCCCTTCTCACTCATTCCTGTCTCCCTGTGTTGCATTTCTGCAAAAAGCATTAGATGCCTTTCAATCAGGCTTGTTTTCTAGGAACCACACTTTCTAGAAAAACTGGTAACTGAGCTGCTTCGAGAAGTAGATTTTCTGAATGGGATTTTGTCAGTTAGACTGAGGACAATGGGGACTCCATTACTAGAAGCAGATAGAGCAGTAATGACCCTGGGTATGTGGGTTATCAAAATATTAAGATATTCATTTGTGATCAATTTCTATGAGTGCAATAGAAGGTAAAGAGTATATGATGGTGTGGTCCTTGGTTGGTATGGAAGTAATCACAGCTATTGTGGTGAGGGCTGGCTAATAGAAAAAGAAAACAAAAGATTCTGGTCACTAACTGAAAACTGAAGGAATTATATGAAATTTGGAATGTTTCTAAGGCAACTTTGATGAAAATTTACATGTTCTGGATCTTCAAGGTAGACTGTGATAAGAATCTGGCCTAAAATCCAATTATAAAAGTCATGTACATCTGTAAGTAAAAATTAGCCTTGACTAGAAAAAATAAATAACATGTTCTAGAGACCTGACTTAAGAATATTTGGTCAGATGAGTCTGGAAATCTTAGATTCCAAAGTTCCTCTCTACCCTCAGAAACTATAACTTTTCTTTATCCTTTGCCAGATAATAATAGTTTTCCTATTACTGGAAACCATTTAATGATCTTACCTTAAGCAGGTACCTCCTAGGATGAGTCTTCCCCTTATTGTCTTTGCGTCAAGCCAAGAATACTATATCCAGCTAGGCTGTCATTGAAAATAGAAGGAGAGATAAAAAGCTTCCAGGACAAACAAAACTAAAGGAATTTGCAAATACGAAACCAGCCCTACAAGAAATATTGAAAGGGGTCCTCTAAGCAAAGAGAGAGCCTAAAAGTAACATAAACCAGAAAGGAAAACAGACAATACACAGTAACAGTCCCCTTACAGGCAATACAGTGACACTAAATTCATATCTTTCAATAGTTACCCTGAAGATAAATGGGCTAAATGCCCCCCAAAAAACAGAAGCTACCAGATTGGATAAAAAAAACAAGACCTATCTATATGCTCTCTGGAGGAGACTCATTTTAGACCCAAAGACACCCCCAGATTGAAAGTGAGGGGGTGGAAAGCCATTTACCATGCTAATGGACACCAAAGAAAGCTGGGGTGGCAATCCTTATAACAGACAAATTAGATTTTAAACCAAAGACTGTAATAAGAGATGAGGAAGAACACTATATCCTACTTAAAATGTCTATCCAACAAGAAGATCTAACACTTGTAAATATCCATACCCCTAACGTGAGAGCAGCCATTTATATTTATATAAGGCAATTAATAACAAAAGCAAAGAAACACATTGACAACAATACAATAACAGTGGGGGACTTTAACAGCCCTCTCACTGAAATGGACAGATCATCTAAGCAAAAGATCAACAAGGAAATAGACTTTCAATGACACACTGGACCAAATGGACTTCACAGATATATTCAGAACATTCCATTCCAAAGAGACAGAATACACATTCTTTAGTGCCCATGGAACATTCTCCAGAATAAATCACATCCTAGGTCACAAATCAGGTCTCAACCAGTACCAAAAGATTGGGATCATTCCCTGCATATTTTCAGACTACAATGATTTGAAACTCGAAATCAATCACAAAAGGGAAGTAGGAAAGAACTCAAATACATGGAGGCCAAAGAGCATCCTACTAAAGAATGAATGGGTCAACCAGGAAATTAGAGAAGAATTTAAAAAATTCATGGAAACCAATGAAAATGAAAACACAACCTTTCAAAATCGTTGGGATGCAGCAAAGGCAGTCCTGAGAGGAAAGTATATAACAATACAAGTCTTTCTCAAGAAACAAGAAAGGTCTCAAATACACAACCTAACCCTAACCTAAAGGAGCTGGAGAAAGAACAGCAAAGAAAGCCTAAACCCAGCAGGAGAAGAGAAATAATAAAGATCAGAGCAGAAATCAATGAACTAGAAACCAAAAGAACAGTAGAACAGTTCAACGAAACTAGGAGCTGGTTCTTTGAAAGAATTAATAAGATTGATAAGCCCCTGGCCAGATTTATCAAAAAGAAGAGAGATATGACCCAAATAAATAAAATCATGAATGAAAGAGGAGAGATCACCTTTAATACCAAAGATATACAAACAATTATAAAAACATATTATGAGCAACTCTATGCCAGCATATTAGATAATCTGGAAGAAATGGATGCATTCCTAGAGATGTTTCAACTACCAAAATTGAACCAGGAAGAAATAGAAAACCTGAACAGATCTATAACCACTAAGGAAATTGAAGCAGTCATCAAAAATCTCCCAAAAACAGAAGCCCAGGGCCAGATGGCTTCCCAGGGGAATTCTGCCAAACATTTAAAGAAGAAATAATACCTATTCTTCTGAAACTGTTCCAAAAAATAGAAATGGAAGGAAAACTTCCAAACTCATTTTGTGAAGCCACCATTACCTTGATTCCCAAACCAGACAAAGACTCCATCAAAAAGGAGAATTACAGACCAACATCACTGATGAACATGGTTGCAAAAATTCTCACCAAAATACTAGCCAATAGGATCCAACAGTACATTAAAAGGATTATTCACCACGACCAAGCGGGATTTATCCTGGGCTGCAAGGTTGGTTCAACATCCACAAATCAATCAATATGATACAACACATTAATAAAAGAAAGAACAAGAACCATATGATCCTCTCCATAGATGCAAAAAAAGCATTTGACAAAGTACAGCATCCTTTCTTGATCAAAACTCTTCAGAGTATAGGGATAGAGGGTACATACCTCAATATCGTAAAAGCCATCTAGAAAAACCCACAGCAAATATCATTTTCCATGGGGAAAAAACTGAGAGCTTTCCCCCTAAGGTCAGGAAAACGGCAGGGATGTCCACTATCACCAGTGCTATTCAACATAGTATTACAAGTCCTAGCCACAGCAATCAGACAACAAAAAGAAATAAAAGGCATCTGAATCAGCAAAGAAAAGTCAAACTCTGACTCTTTGCAGATGATATGATACTTTATGTGGAAAACCCAAAAGACTCCACCCCAAGACTGCTAGAACTCATACAGGAATTCAGTAAAATGGCAGGATATAAAATCAATGCACAGAAATCAGTGGCAATCCTATACACCAACAACAAGACAGAAGAAAGAAAATTAAGGAGTCAATCCCATTTATAATCACACCCAAAACCATAAGCTACGTAGGAATAAATCTAACCAAAGAGGCAAAGAATCTGTACTCAGAAAAGTATAAAATACTCATGAAAGAAATTGAGGAAGACACAAAGAAATGGAAAAACGTTCCATGCTCATGGATCAGAAGAACAAACATTGTGAAGATGTCAATGCTACCTAGAGCAATCTACACATTCATTGCAATCCCCATCAAAATACCATCCACTTTTTTCAAAGAAATGGAACAAATAATACTAAAATTTGTATGGAACCAGAAGAGACCCCGAATAGCCAGAGGAATGTTGAAAAAGAAAAGCAAAGCTGGCGGCGTCCCAATTCCGGACTTCCAGCTCTATGACAAAGCTGTCATCATCAAGACAGTATGGTACTGGCACAAAAAAAGACACATAGATCAATGGAACAGAATAGAGAGCCCAGAAATGGACCCTCAACTCTGCAGTCAGCTAATCTTTGACAAAGCAGGACAGAATGCCCAATGGAAAAAAGACAGTCTCTTCAACAAATGGTGTTGGGAAAATTGGACAGCCAGATGCAGAAGAATGAAACTGGACCATTTCCTTACACCACACACAAAAATAGACTCCAAATGGTTGAAAGACCTCAATGTGAGACAGGAGTCCATCAAAGTCCTAAAGGAGAACACAGGCAGCAACCTCTTTGACCTCAGCTGCAGGAGCTTCTTCCTAGAAACGTCACCAAAGGCAAGGGAAGCAAGGGAAAAAATGATGTATTTGGACTTCATCAAGATAAAAAGCTTTTGCACAGCAAAAGAAACAGTCAGCAAAACCAAAAGACAACCAACAGCATGGGAGAAGATATTTGCAAATGACATATCAGATAAAGGACTAGTATCCAAATCTATAAAGAACTTCTTAAACTCAACACCCAAAGAACAAATGATCCAGTCACAAAATGGGCAGAAGACATGAACAGAGAGTTTTCCAAAGAAGACATCCAAATGGCCAACAGACACATGAAAAAGTGCTCAACATTGCTCGGCATCAGGGAAATCCAAATCAAAACCTCAATGAGATACCCCCTCACACCAGTCAGAATGGCTAAAATTAACAAGTCAGGAAATGACAGATGTTGGCAAGGTTGTGGAGAAAGGGGAACCCTCCTACACTGTTGGTGGGAATGCAAGCTGGTGCAACCACTCTGGGAAACAGTATGGAGGTTCCTCAAAAAGTTGAAAATAGAGCGACCATATGACCCAGCAATTGCACTACTGGGTATTTACCCTAAAGATCCAAATGTAGGGATCCAAAAGGGTACATGCTGCCCGATGTTTATAGCAGCAATGTCGACAATAGCCAAACTGTGGAAAGAGCCAAGATGTCCATCAACAGATGAATGGATAAAGAAGAAGTGGTATATATATATATATACAATGGAATATTTTGCAGCCATCAAAAGGAATGAAATCTTGCCATATGCAACAACGTGGATGGAACTGGAGGGTATTAATCTGAGTGAAATAAGTCAATCAGAGAAAGACATGTATCATATGACCTCACTGATATGAGGAATTCTTAATCTCAGGAAACAAACTGAGTGTTGCTGGAGTGGTGGGGGGTGGGAGGGATGAGGACCCTGCGTGATAGACATTGAGGAGGGCATGTGCTATGGTGAGCGCTGTGAATTGTGTAAGACTGTTGAATCACAGATCCATACCTCTGAAACAAATAATACATTATATGTTAAAAAAAAAAGAAGAAGAAGAAGAAGATGATGATGATAGCAGGACAGGAAAAAGGAAGGGCGGGATTGGAGGAGGAGAGGAACCATGAGAGACTATGGACTCTGAAAAAGAAACTGAAGGTTCTAGAGGGGAGGGGTTTGGGGGGATGGGTTAGCCTGGTGATGGGTATTAAGGAGGACATGTTCTGCATGGAGCACTGGATGTTATACACAAACAATGAATCATGGAGGACTACATCAAAAACTAAGGATGTAATGTATGGTGATTAACATAACATAATAATAAAAAAAAAAGAAAAAAAAAGAACTAGAATTCAGAATAACCATAATAAAGATACTTACTTGGCTTTAAAAAGCATAAGGATACTGGAGAATCACTTTCTGGAGAAATAAAAGAACTAAAATCTATCCAAGTCAAATAAAAAAGGCTATTAATGAAATGCAATAAAAAATGGAGGCTCTAACTACTAAGATATATGAGGCAGAAGAGAGAATTAGTAATATAGAAGACAAAATGATGGAGAAGAAGCTGAGAAAAAGAGAGATAAACAACTACTGGATCATGAGGGGAGACTTTGAGAGATAAGTGATACCATTAAGCAAAACAATATTAGAATAATTGGATCCCAGAAGAAGAAGAAAGAGAAAGAGTGAATGGGGCAGAAGATATATTGGAGCATATTAGAGTGGAGAACTTCCCAAATTGCGGAAGGAAATAGGCATTCAAGTTAAGGAAGAGGAGAGAGCCCTGGCTCAAAATCAATAAAAATAGGTCAACACCCCGACATCTAATAGTAAAGATAAAAATCTCAAAGACAAAGGGAAAATCTTGAAAGCAGCTTAGGTCAAGAGGTCCGTAACCTACAAGGGTAGAAAGATTAGACTGGCAGCAGACTTAACCACAGAGACCTGACAGGCAAGAAGGGACTGGCATGGTATATTCAGAGCACTAAATGAGAAAAATATGCAACCAAGAATACTTTATCCAGCTAGGATGTCATTCAAAATGGAGAGATAAAAAGCTTCCAGGACAAACAGAAACTAAAAGAACTTGTGATCACTAAAGCAGCCCTGCAAGAAATATTAAAGGGGATCCTCTAAGTGAAGAGAGAGCCCAAAAGTATCATAGACCAGAAAGGAACAGAGACAAAATACAGAAACCGTGACCTTACAGGTAACAAAATGGCACTAAATTCATATCTTTCAATAGTTACTTTGAATGTAAATGGACTAAATTCCCCAATCAAAAGACACAGGGTATTAGATTGGATAAAAAAACAAGACCCATCAACATGATGTCTGCAAGAGACTCATTTTAGACCCAAAGACACTTCCAGATTGAAAATGAGGGGGTGGAAAACCATTTATCATGCTAATGGACATCAAAAGAAAGCTGGGATAACAATCATTATATCAGATAAATTAGATTTCAACCAAAGACTGTAATAAGAGAGGAGGAAGGACACTATATCATAGTTAAATGGTCTATCCAACAAGAAGATCTAACAATCGTAAATATTTATGCCCCTAACATGGGAGCAGCCAATTATATAAGCCAATTAATAACAAAATTAAAGAAACATATTGATAATAATACAATAATAGTAGGGGACTTTAACACACCCCCCACACACTGCAATGGACAGATCATTTAAGCAGACATCAACAGGGAAACAAGGGCTTTGAATGACACACTAGACCAGGTGGACTTCACAGATATATTTAGAGCATTCCACTGTAAAGCAACAGAATACAGATTCTTCTCAAGTGCACATGGAACATTCTCCAGAATAGATCACATACTGGATCACAAATCAGGTCTCAATGGGTACCAAAAGATTGGGATCATTCCTTGCATATTTTCAGACCACAGTGCTTTGAAACTTGAACTCAATCACAAGAGGAAATTTGGAAAGAACTCAAATACATGGAGGCTAAAGAGCATCCTACTAAAGAATGAATGGGTCAACCAGGAAAAGAACAATTTAAACAATTCATGGAAACAAATGAAAATGAAAACACAAAACACAGCTGTTCAAAACCTTTGGGGTGGGTGCCTGGGTTTCTCAGTCAGTTAAGCATGTTCCTTTGGCTCAGGTCATGATGTCAGGGTCCTGGGATTGAACCCGGCATAGGGATCCCTGCTCTGCTGGGAGTCTGCTTCTCTCTCTCACTCTCCCTCTGTCTCTCAAATAAATAAATGAAATCTTAAAAACAAAGCAAAACAAAACAAAACAAAAAACGTTCGGGATATACAAAGGCAGTCATAAGAGGAAAGTATATAGCAATACAAGCCTTTCTCAAGAAACAAGAAAGGTCTCAAATACACAACCTAACCCTACACCTAAAGGAGCTGGAGAAAGAACAGCAAATAAAGCCTTAACCCATCAGGAGAAGAGAATTAATAAAGATTAGAACAGAGTCAATGAAATAGAAACCAAAAGAACAGTAGAACAGATCAACGGAACTAGGAGCTGTTTCTTTGAAAGAAATAATAAGATTGATAAACCCCTGGCCAGACTGTCAAAAAGAAAAGAGAAAGAATCCAAATTAATAAAATCATGAATGAAAGAGGAGAGATCACAACCAACACCAAAGAAATACAAATAGTTATAAGAACATATTATGAGCAACTATATGCCAACAGATTAGGAAGTCTGGAAGAAATGGATGCATTCCTAGAAACATATAAGCTACCAAAACTGAAACAGGAAGAAATAGAAAACCTGAACAGACCCATAACCAGCAAGGAAATTGAAGCAGTAATCAAATATCTCTCAAGAAACAAGAGTCCAGGGCTGGATGGCTTCCCAGGGATAGTCTACCAAACATTTAAAGAAGAACTAATAACTATTCTTCTGAAATTGTTCCATAAAGTAGAAATGGAGGGAAAACATCCAAACTCTTTCTATGAGGCCAGCATTATCTTGATCCCAAAACCAAACCAAGACTTCACCATTCACCATAAAGGACATGATGAACATGATTGCAAAATATTCCTGATGAACATGGTTGCAAAAATTCTCACCACAATACTAGCCAATAGGATCCAACAGTACATTAAAAGGATTATTCACCACGACCAAGTGGGATTTATTCCTGGGCTGCAAGGGTAGTTCAACATTCACAAATCAATCATTGCGATACACTACATAAATAAAAGAAAGGACAAGAACCATATGATCGTCTCAATAGATACAGAAAAAGTGTTTGACAAAGTACAGCATCATTTCTTGATTAAAACTCTTCACAGTGTAGGGATAGAGGGAACATACGTCAGTGTCAGCAAAGCCATTTAGGAAAGGTGAAAGTGAATATCATTCTCAATGGGGAAAAACTGAGAGCTTTTCTCCTAAGGTCAGGAACACGACACGATGTCCATTATCACCACTGTTGTTCAACATAGTACTAGAAGTCCCAGCCTCAGCAATCAGACAACAAAAAGAAATAAAAAGCATTTGAATTGGCAAAGAAGAAGTCAAACTCTCACTCTTCGCAGATGACATGATAATCTATGTGGAAAACCCAAAAGTCTCCACCCCAAAATTGTTAGCACTCATACAGGAATTCAGCAAAGTTGCAGACTATAATGTCAATGCACAAAAAGCAGTTACACTTCTATACACCAACAACGAGACAGAAGAAAGAGAAATTAAGGAGTCAATCCCATTTACAATTGCACCAAAACCCCTAAGACAGCTAGGAATAAATCTAGCCAAAGAGGAAAAGGATCTATACTCAGAAAACTATAGAACACTCATGAAAGAAATTGAGGAAGATACAAAGAAATGGAAAAATGTTCCACGCTCATGGATTGGAAGCACAAATGTTGTTAAAATGTCAATGCTACCTAGAGCAATATATACATTCAATGCAATCCCTATCAAAATACCATCAACTTTTTTCACAGAGCTGGAACAAATAATCCTAAAATTTGTATGGATCCAGAAAAGACCCTGAAGAGTGAAAGGAATGTTAAAAAAGAAAACCAAAACAATTCCAGACTTAAAGCTCTATTACAAAGCTGTAATCTCCAAGACAGTATGGTACTGGCACAAAAACAGAAACATAGATCAGTGGAAGAGAATAGAGAACCCAAAAATGGACCCTCAACTCTATGGTCAACTAATCTTTGACAAAGCAGGGAAGAATGTCCAATGGAAAAAAGACAGTCTCTTCAACAAATGGTGTTGGGAAAATTGGACAGTCACATGCAGAAGAATGAAAGTGGACCATTTCCTTACACCACACACAAAAATAGACTCAAAATGGATGGAAGACCTAAATGTGAGAGAGGGATCCATCAAAATCCTAAAGAAGAACACAGGCAGCAACCTCTTTGACCTTGGCTGTAGCAACTTGTTGCTAGATACATCTCCAGTGGCAAGGGAAACAAAGGCAAAAATGAACTATTGGGACTTCATCAAGATCAAAAGCTTTTGCACAGCAAAGGAAACAGTCAACAAAACCAAAAGACAACCAGTAGAATGGGAGAAGATATTTTTTCAGATAAAGGTCTAGTATCTAAAATCTATAAAGAACTTATCACACTCAACACCCAAAGAACAAAAAATCCAATCAAGAAATGTGCAAAAGACATGAACAGACATTTCTCCAAAGAAGACATCCAAAATGGCCAACAAACACATGGAAAAATGCTCCACATCACTCGGCATTAGGGAAATACAAATCAAAACCACAATGAGATACCACCTCACACCAGTCAGAATGACAAAATTAACAAGTCATGAAACAACAGATGTTGGTGAGGATGTGGAGAAAGAGGAACCCTCTTACATTGTTGGTAGGGATGCAAGCTGGTGTAGCCACTCTGGAAAACAGTATGGACGTTCTTCAAAAGTTGAAAATACAGCTACTCTACGACCCAGCAAATGCACTACTAAGTATCTACCTCAAAGATACAGATGTAGTGATCTGAAGGGGCATCTGCACCCCAATGTTTATAGCAGCAATGTCCATAATAGCCAAACTATGGAAAGAGCCCAGATGTCCATTGACAGATGAATGGATAAAGAAGAGGACACACACAATGGAACACTACTCATCCATCAAAAAAAATGAAATCTTGCCATTTGCAAAGACGTGGATGGAACTAGAGGGTATTATGCTAGGAGAAATAAGTCAAACAGAGAAAGACAATTATCATGTGATTCACTCATATGTGGAATTTAAGAAACAAAACAGAGGATCGTAGGTGTAGGGAAGGAAAAGTAAAACAAGACAAAATCAGAGAGGGAGATGAACCATAAGAGGCTCTTAATCATAGGGAACAAACTGAGGATTTCTGGAGGGGAAGAGGGTTGGGAATGGAGTAACTGGGTGATGGAAATTAAGGAGGGCACGTGATGTAATGAGCACTGGGTATGATGAAGTACCTTCATACCCTTCACTGGGTATGAAGACTGATGAATCACTGAACTCTACCTCTGAAACTAATAAGACACTGTATGTTAATTAATTGAATTTAAATTAAAAAAATAAATAAAAATAATTTTAAAATAAAAATAAATAAATAAATAAAATGAATTGAAACCAAAAAAAGAAAAGTTGTGACTTTGTTTTTATGATTCAGGTTGGACTTATGTTCACTTGAACTAGAACCTTTCTGCTTATACAGAACAAACAAAAATTTAATAAGCTTCTTATCTATTTCATTTCTAAGAACACCATTAATCAACTAATCATCACCATGGGTCTGTGAGGATCAGACTATTCTGGTTGCTGTTTTGACTCCACTGTCCATTACAGTAACCACACCCACTTTGCCTTTTGTGATTGCTGCCACCTGGCCCTTGCGATCCAGGGATCAAAGTATTCCCATTGCATTTAAATTTCTCAATTCAGTGACGTCAGTTCCCCATGTAAAGTCTTGCCTACAGAAAAGATCAATTACAGAGCTCTTTAAGAGGGATGGGGATTGCTTCACAAATTTCATTTGGTGAACTTTTTCACAGTATTGGTGAAAGATATTTCTTCTGGGCCTTCCCAGGAAAGGTGGGTAGATCTTAAATGACAAGGCCAAGCTGACATTCCAATCTCCCTAAGCCTTCACATTCTTTCCTCTACACAATCCAAGGCAGGTCCATCATTTTCAATGTACAACAAGACCCACCTTTTGGTCCATGCTTTAGTCAACCTACCAAACAGATTCTTTTCTAACTCCTCAAGCTGAAGCATTTAATGAATAATCTCTGCTTAATAAACCCATATCAATAAATGTGGCCTGATCTAACTTTATGTTCCTTCTACTATTATCCCATATCCCTAGTTTCCACACATGTTCCCAAGATTTCTGCCTGTGTAAATTAGAAAACTCAAGTAGTTCTTTTGGAGTGCAATGCATCTCCTCATGGGCCATACTTTGTACTTCACCTTTAGGACCCTGCTGTGACTTGTGTCTAGTTATAGGTCTAGAAGCAAAAAAAGGTGGTGGGGGGTGGGTCTTGAGGATAATCATCTTTGTTGCGCACGGCAGCTTCCCCATCAAAGGTTATTACCACTTCCTCAGGCAATGCAAGGTTAATCCCCTCAGACAGGGGTGGAAAGGTCTATACCTTTATTAGTGGTAAGGCTGATACCATTGGGGGTAGGGAAACCACTTCCACTGTGTTGTAGAGGCTACTGCAATGAGGGTAGGGAAATCTCTTCAACTGGCAAGGAAGACTCAACAGAGTTTAGGGGCTCAATGTGCCCAGATTTATCAAGGTCTTCCCACATGTCCCCATTTCAGCTAACAGGATCCCATTCTTTCCCAGTCAATGCCATCATTTTAGCAGTAGACACTCTGCAAGGCTGGAAGTTCAACTTGTGCTACAACTCAGCCAGTCACAGTAGGATTTTTTGTATTTGATTTTCAGCAATTTCAGCTCTGTGGCTCCAGAAGATATGGGTCATTCATGTGGAACTTGAGCTGAGAATTTGAATCCCTGAGCTCATCCTTTCCTTTCACCACTTTGTCTAGCAACATTAGTAGCAACTGGGCAATTTCATTATATTTGTTACTTTTCTAAAAATGTTTGTATCATAGCATCAGTGAAAGTATCATATATACAAACACAGAACTCCTTTCTAATAAAGAGTTGAGTAGGAGTATCCATGGAGATATTTTGCATATCTCTATTGTCAGATCATTCCATAGATTATCAGTACTTTGTTTACTACTACTGGAAATAGAGTCATTGGTGTCTCATTCTAATCATGTAAAAGAACAAATCCCAGAAACTCCATTGGCTCATGCAATTATGGAAGCTGTGAAGCCCCACAATCTGCAGTTGGTAAGCTGAAGACTCAGGGGAGATGAGGGTAAATCTAAAGACCTAAGAACTAGGAGAACAGTTGATGTAAGTTCTAGCCCAAGGGAAGGAGAAAACTGATATCACAGCTCAATAACAACTGGACGTGGAGAGAGTAAATTCCAAACTTCCTCAACCTTTTTAAACTTTTTAATCCTTCAACAAATTTGATTAGCCTCACCCACTTTGGGGAGGGAAATCTACTTTACTCATTCTACCAATTCAAATGCTAATTTCTTACAGAAACACCCTCACAGACACACCCAGAAATAAAGTTTGACCAAATATCTGGGCACCACATGGCCCAGTAAAGATGACACACAAAATTTATAATCATAGTTATTGAGCCTGGGACTGTGAGTCTTTTCTTAACATACCATCTTTTTCTCAAAGAAATAAGATCTATTTATTCTATAACTCACTAACCAAATTTCCTCTTATATATTTTTCCAAAAATTTTAGCTACTTTTTATGTTATTGTGGTTGTGTTCATGGAGGATGAGCATAAAAGATCTGGATAATTTTAGACTCCACAAAATGACCATTGGAAGAGCCCACGCCATGCATGACACAGGCTTGAGATAGTAACATCTGTTGTGACTCAGAGTGGTGTTAATGGAAACAAGAGAGGCTTGGGTCTAGATCCTTTTTCTGTAACTTAGAATTTGTATGTGTGTTTGTGTGTGTATGTATATAAAACTACTTAAATTCTCTGAACAACTATTGATTCATCTACAAAATATAGTCAATAGTATCAATAGTTTATAACATATAAAGACCTTATTCTTGGGTTTCACCACCCTTAAGTGAGTTATATAACAAAGCACATATATCTGTTTTCTCAAGGGAGATTTACATAAGTTTTACAGGTGATAACTTTGATTTTGTTGCTGGTAATTAATAGCACTGTCAAAAATTACTTATTTAGGGGCGATAAAGGGAAAAAAGATACAGTAAGAAAAGACAGATAATTGGGACTGAAGGCAAACATTTCTAATTAATTATATTTGGGAAAAATAGTGGGTAAAAGTAATGTAAAATAGGTGAAGTTTTCATTAGAGAAAAAATTGAAAAAAATGCTAGTGAAAGTGAAACTATGTTACAATTTAACAGCACTTTAAAAATACAGAAGTGTGGGGCACCTAGATGGTGGAGTTGGTTAAGCCTCTGACTCTTGGTTTCAGCTCAGGTCTGATCTCAGCATCATAAAATCAAGCCCCACATCTGGCTCCACACTCAGTGTGAAGTTTGCTTAGGTTTCATTCTTCCTCTCCTTCTGCCTCTTTCAAATAAATAAATCTTTTTAAAAATAATAACATCAAAATAAAAATATAATAGTGAATAAATATTAAGTTTTGTCTGCATTTTTCAGCCTTCATGAATTTAATGCAAAGTCTGATGTCAAAAGTCTGAAAATAATGGACATAATTACTTGTGTGTTTAGTATTAAATGTCTTGAAATGGTTGTACCTGGATCTGGTCAGGGGCAGCCAATCTTGGAGAGAAGATGAATCACATGAACAGGATAGAGGGTGGTCCTTACCCAGGGGAGAAGAGAGCAGGGTCTTAACATGAAACCACTGTTGAAAACTACAGTGCTTATAAGTCATACTATGTGGTTTGTATTCATTAAAAGAACTGATAAAAAACCAAAAGAAGCTGAATACGTTTACTAAAGATTTGTCTGGGTGAAGAAAGGAAAATAGATAAGGGGACCCCTGAATACTCAGATGGAGGTCATTGAAATATTAGAGGTTTGACATGAGGGTACCTTGTTAATTGATAATTGATAAGTCTACTGAGGTGGAGAGAAGCAAATGGATTTGAGAGACATTTCAGGAGCAAAATCTATGGTACTTGGTGCTTACTTGAAGAAAGGATGAAGGACAGGGGAACAACAAGACTGTTTTTCATAATTGGTTGGATAGTGGTGAAATACAGTGCAGTAGGAAACACTGAATGAATACCGGTTCGGGGAAGAAAATCATGCATTCAATTATAGAAATATTTGCTTTGAGCCATTGTGATACTATGATATCAGTTGGGTGTATTGTATGGAGCTCAAAGGAAGTTTTGGTTACAAGCTTTAGGGATTGCTGAAAAATGGGTACTAATTTAAGCCATGGTTATGAATAAGAGTTTCTTGAGAAGAGAGTGGAATAAAGAGAGGAAATTGTTTAGGAAATCTAACCTTAAATAGGTAGTGAAAGGAAGATAAATATGCTTGAAAGAAGAAGCCATCAGAAAGGATAAAGAAATATCAAAGGAATGTGGTATCACAAAATTGAGGTGAAGACTGTTTCAAAAAGAAGGGAAATTTTTTTTCAGAAGTTTAATAATTCTGAGTTTCCTATAAGCTGAACGCTGAAATATATGTACTGCAGTCAGCATCTGGAAAGTCATAGATTATTTAAATTAGTTATTTTTCTTTAAAATGATCCCAGCAGCGGGCGCCTGGGTGGCTCAGCCGTTTAGTGTCTGCCTTCCGCTCGGGTCATGATCCCAGGTTCCTGGGATCGAGCCCTGCATTGGGCTCCCTGCTCAGCGGGGAAGACTGCTTCTCCCTCTTCCACTCCCCTTGCTTGTGTTCCCTCTCTCGCTGTCTCTCTCTCTGTGTCAAAAAATAAATAAAAATCTTTAAAATAAATAAATAAATAAAATAAAATGACCCCAGCAGGTTAGTGTGGGCTGAGACTGGAGGAGGATGAAATTTGCTTCATTATAAGGCCCCTGAAACAAGGGTGACTCATGTCAAACTTGTACAGAGAAAAACAGGAGGGTAAATCAGCAGATCGGATGATCTTAGACAAGATCAGAGAATTTCAAAATATAGACTATTATTTTGGCCACTGCTATACAAAATGTTTTAATTCAAACTTAAAAAAATAATACCCCTAATATGTGGGATTCATTGTTATAACACATTAATTGAGCATACATCAAGTGTACTTAAAATTATTCACTAAGCACTGTTTTTTAAGTGCTATATGGTGCAAGTACATGTGTACATATCATTTCGTGATGATTCTTAAAGTGAAGATTACTGGACCATACTCCAAACCTACTGTGTAAGTCAGAGTTTTCTAGAGAAACGGAACTAATAAGATGATGATGATAGATAGATAGATGATAGATGATAGGTAGATATTGATAGATAGATGGTAGATGATAGATAGATAGATGATAGATAGAGAGATAGATAGATAGATAGATAGATAGATAGATAGATTTATTATAAGGAATTGGCTTATGAGATTATAGAGGCTAGCAAATCAAAAATCTGCAGGATGGACTGGCAGTTTTGATACCCCGGAAAGCTGATATTTCAGTTTGAGTTTATTTTTTTAAGATTTTATTTATTTGAGAGAAAGGGAGTGAGCAAGAGAGAGAAAATACAAGGAGGGTAGAGGGGCAGGGGAAGAGAGAGAAGCAGACTCCCTGTTGAGCAGGACCTTGGGATCACAACCTGAGCCAAAGGCAGTTGCTTAACTGACTGAGCCACCCAGGCACCCCATCCGTTTGAGCTGAAAAGTCGTCTACTGTAGAACCAGGAAAAGCCAATGTTGCAGATGAAGCAGGAAAACACAATGGACTGCTGGGGAATTTCTTGCTCAAAGGAGGCCAGTCTTTTTTATTTTTTAATTTAAATTCAATTAATTAACATATAATGTATTATTAGTTTCAGAGGTAGAGTTCAGTGATTCATCAGTTGCATATAACACCCACGGGCCCTCCTTCTTAATGTGCATCACCCAGTTACCCCATCCCCCCCATCCCCCTCCTCTCCAGTAGCCCTCAGTTTGTTTCCTAGAATTAAGAGTCTCTTATGAAGCCAGTCTTTTTGTTCTAGTCAGGCCTTCAACTGATTGGATGAGTTCCACCTACATCATGGAGAGCGATCTATCTTCCTCAAAGTCTACTGCTTTAAATATGAACCTCATCCAAAACCATATTCACAAAAACAGTCAAAATGTTTGACTAAATATTTGGGTACCCTGTAGCTCAGGCAAGTTGACACATAAAATTAACTACCACACTTACAAAAGGAAAAAATCTCTGTGCCAGGATTTTTTCTGAAAAAACATTCTTGAAAACTTATTCTATTTGTAGTGACTCTTGTTCCCACCGATTTGAGAATTACTGATTTATTTTCCTGTTTTGCCTCATTCAAGCATTTTTCTCTAGACTCTATTAATCAGATATGTCCCCAAGTAGCAAAATGGGTAAACATTTTTTTAATTTAAAATTTTTATTCTTAACTAGCTAGACATTGTTCTCTCATTTGTTTGGTATTTGTTTGGTTTATTTCATTTTTTCTTTTACTAGAATATAAAGGACATGAGAGTAGAAAGTATTTTTTATCTTTTTCACTATTATGTTCTTAATACACTGCAGACAACTGGCTGGTACATGGTAAATGCACAATGAATATCTGTTGAAAAATGGAATAATATAGCCACATTTACCTTGAGGATACAGAATTTTAACCAGAAATTAACATGGCTATCCATTTGTATTTTACCAACACATCCTGTATGGTTTTAACCAGCCATATCTGAGTAAATTCGGAGTATTTTTGGACTTCCTTTCAGCTTTTGGTACATTGTGCATAGGAGAAATATCTAAGGCTAAAACTATTCTCCATTTTCTTTATACAATTTTCTAGGTGATAACACATGAAAACAAGAGTTGGAGAATGAAGGTGGCTATATGGTGTTGGATTATAAGAATCTTTTCAGGGGTGCCTGGGTAGCTCAGTCGTTAGGTGTCTGCCTTTGGCTCAGGTCATGATCCCAGGGTTGTGGGATCAAGCCCCGCATTGGGCTCCCTGCTCCACGGGAAGCCTGCTTCTCCCTTTCTAACTCTCCCTGCTTGTGTTCCATCTCTTGCTGTCTCTCTCTCTGTCAAATAAATAAATAAAATCTTTTTTAAAAAAAGAATCTTTTCAAATCCAAGCAGAGGTCTAAAGATAGGAATATTATCTCCTCTTATTCCAACTCCAGTTTAAGATTGCATTACTTTCTTAAGGAGATTATTATCTTTGAATATTTTAAAGAGTTAAAATTAACTATATTCTGGTTATAAATTATCTAAGATAGGTTATTTAGACTCATGTAAACATGAAAAATGCAGTATTTTTGCAGCCATGGAGCCAGAGAAATGCTAATACAATGACATGTAATCCCCTTAATGTTATAGCATAAGAAAAAATTGTAACTTTCAAGTAAAAGTTCAAAAATAGTATTTTTACACAACTTATTCATCTTACAAAATATAAGATTTTTAGAAGCAATTATTTGGATATGATATTTACATGAAGATACCTACCATACTGGGAAGGTAAAAATCTAGTGCTAATGGTGGAAGTAGCAGTGGTTCTAGAGTGTCCTACAGCCTTTTTTTTTTTTAGCATTTTAATGTATACATATTGTATTTTTTATTCTTCACAAAAGATCCATAAGATTGGCAGAATAGTCCATTGGAAATGAGAGAAGGGCAAAATAAAACTAACTGTCGCTACTTAGGGCTGCCATATTTGGGTCAAACTTTGTTCTGTTTGCTTGTTTTCAGATCTGTCCTAGGTTCTATAGATATGTTCAATAAACAACATACTGATGTCCAAATTCAGTCTGTCTAAAATGAATTTGTAAAGCAATCCTGTTGAAATAGCCATGATCTAAGCTGGGATGACATGGGCCAGGAATTTGAAATTGCTGATCACAACCACAGCTCTGCCATCTAGCCTCTTGCTGAACCTCTTCATGTACTATTTGTTTCCAAATATCAAGAAGCAAACACATCCTTTTTCATTAGTAACTTAGACTGATGTAGTAAAAACAGACCATTGTAGTCAAGTTGACTAGATTGGACCCTAAGCCCCACAGACTAAATGGGTGGCCTTGGGGGAAATATTTTCATCTTCTTAAATCTCATAATTTTTACTTATAAAAAAGTAAAGTTACTTATAATAAAGCCAACCTCCCTTGTGGTTGTTTATGTGGATATTAAACTAAATTACTATCTTTTCTTTAATTTCTAAACCACCTTATAATAAAATGAGTAAAAATATATAGAGTCTATGTACATAAAATATGAAATAAACATCCATTTTAATTATGAGTGAAAGAAGGATAGGACTAGAGGCATAAATTAGGTCTGCAGTTAAGCAAAAAGTATGTAATATCAACATGTTTGTGCTTGTTACAGATTTGTTTCTAAGCTTCTTTTGTTGAGTAAGAGAAACATTGCTAATTTTGCAGCTGCATTGTAGTTACACCTATGCTTAAGACAAATATGAATTAATCCTGGTACTAAATCCAAAAAGAAAAATTTCCCATCATAAAGCAGATATAAATAACACAATAGTGTTCTTCCAGGAGTGATAACACGTTTCACAGAGTGATTTCTTAATATTACCCCACTTAGGCCAATGGCAATTCCAGAATGGACCAGGGCGATGCACTCTACATACACAGCTCTCTGTTCACCTGCCTTTATGTATGTATGTATATTTTGATTTATATTAAAAAATATATTGATTTTTAATTTATAACTATAATCTTATTTTGGAATGAGTTTTAAATTTCCCTTCCTAGCAAATATGGAACCAGTAAACTGTGGATCTGTATACCTAGGGTTGGTGTCCCTCATAAAACTGCAGAAATGTATTTTGAGGATTTTCAGCTAAGTGGAGGCCTTTTACTTTTGCTTAAGCAGAAGGAATAACCATAGGCAAGAAAAAAAAAACTTATTTTGGATTTATTCTGTAATACAGACAATTAGTAAATTTCAAAAGTTTTACTACATACAGGACATTCTATAAGTGTGTACTATACATGTAATCAGATGCATTAAGTCCATAAAAATGAAATTAAAACATACACATATTACCCAGATTTAAGAAGCACCACTTTTTATTCTGACTTAGAGATAAGTTATTTGTGAAATGCACAACAAAGGTTATGATATTGTGCTTATTTATTTATAAGCTAATAAAAACTGGGAATAATTATGAATATCAGATTATTTGACTTTCTCTTTGGCCACTAGGATGACAAATTGGCTAGAATGGCTAGATTGAAATAATATTCCTATGGTATCTGCATGTAAAAGGATATCTGTGTTCATTTTGTTTGTGGAAAGGGTGTATATATCCAATTTATTCAGAAGTGCTCAGATGTGGAAGCAAATACATAAAATTGAAAGAGAAAAATAATATATGTATAGACCTGTTCAATGTCTTTGGATGCTCCCCATTTCCTCCTCTGTGAAGAGATCATTCCTGCCAACTCTGATCCAAGAGAGTACTATGGCATAAATTCTATATAAGCACCATTAATCAGAGATCTATGATGCTTAGATTGACACTGATTCCTGTCCAAAAAGTCAAGCAGGAAAGTACAATATATCATATATACAAGTGAAATAACATGAATATTACCAGTATAGTGATTGGTACATAATAGAACTTCAATAAATGTTTTTCCCTTCTTTTATTTCTAACAGTGGATCATTAAAATAAATAATACATATAACCTATATGTGCTTGGCAATGAACAATCCAAAAATAAAATTAAGAAAAACAATTCCATTTACAATAACATTGTATATATTATATTTAGAATTATTCTGCACAGAATTATTCTATATATAATACATGTATACATATATATGTTCATATTATATAATATATAGTATTCTATATAGGCAGTAAAATATATTTCTATTATATTTTATATATTAATACAAATACATATAATATATAACACTCTACATTATCAATTATGTACACTATTTATATAATATAATACATATAAAATTTAATAAATCATTCTTAAGTCATCAAAAACATCACCAAATAATTAACAAAGCAAGACAAGGACAATACAACCTAACATATTAAATAACAGTAGCATCTCTTTGGTTTTGGACTATAAATATATTTCATTTTCAAATTTTCAATTAATCATAAATTTTAGTGTCATATGAACATGATTATCTTTTCATAAAAATAAACAGGAAGGGGCGCCTGGGTGGCTCAGTCGTTAAGCATCTGCCTTTGGCTCAGGTCATGATCCCAGGGTCCTGGCATCCAGACCCAAACTGGGCTCCCTGCTCCACTGGAAGCCTGCTTCTCCCTCTCCCACTCCCCCTGCTTGTGTTCTCTCTCTCACTGTGTTTCTCTCTGTCAAATAAATAAATAAAATCTTAAAAAAAAAAAGAAAATGGTTATAAAGTGAATAATCAAGTGAGCTCTAAAATTCACCAAAAAAACTCAACATTTCAGATTTTTCCCTGTATCCACGATATTATTGTCTTATGCTATTATGTGGCTGTATTGAGATCCTTATTTTCATGATCACACTGATTTGCTTGAACTTTTGGGGTGAGTATGGAGTTTTTTTTTTTTTTTTGCACTTTTAGAACATAAATATTGATTTTTAATTTTTTGAAGATTTATTTGTTTATTTTAGAGAGAGAGAGAGAGCACCCAGGAACAAGTGGGGGAGGAGCAAAGGGAGAGGGAAAAAGAGAATCTTAAGCAGACTGCTCACTGAGTGGGAACCCATCGGGGGCTTGATCTCACAATTCTGAGATCACAACTTGAGCCAAAATCAAGAGTTGGACGCTTAACCTACTGAGCCACCCAGGCTCCCTGATTTTTAATTCTTCTTAATATCAAGATCAACTCCACATTGTAGCTCCAAATTGGTAAATTAAACTGATCAGCTGCATATGTCATATTCAAAATTATTGTAAATTTAAGAAAAAATCAAATATAAAATTAACATTTATTCAGCATTTTCTTATGAAGAGCCTCCACTGGAAAGTTGACTTATTTTATAAAATATTAGTGATATATTTTTAAAAAAGAATATGTGTTCATTGGTACTATTTTCAGAGATAATGATTTATATGTACCACTGTGATGGTTAAAAAAGACAAAAGGACCTGTTTGAAAACCATTTTAAATGTACTTCTGCACCATTTTTTTTTCCTGAAGTGATATTTAGTGTGCATAATCTATAGTTGTTCTTTTGGAAACAACTAGATCAATTCATGAATTTCTATAATTTTCTGTTTTTCTCTTGAAACGGCCATTCCTAAAAACGTAGGGCTAACATGGGACCTGTTTTATATGTAATGTTGACATGGAAACATAAACTCTGGTGGTCTTTGATGAGATGTCTAAATATAAGTGAGCTCCAAGACACCTTCTCTGAGGGAGACAAAGTAAAGGGTCTATTTTTGTATTGGGCAATTTAGTCTTTCTTTTTGTGTTTTTCCCAATACAACAGGGGAAAATACCAGATATTTCTAAAACTAAATAAATATTCTACTTAATGTAATTTTTCTATACTTTGCCCAGCATTTTGGCTGGGAAGTTGTCAACCTTCAAATATGTTCAACTTTTACTTGAAATCAAACTCTAATAATATGCAATTCTCCACCTATTTAACAGTCAATATTAGATGACTAATATTAGTTTTCATGAGTCCATCTATAAGCATTATTGTCTGTTAACCAGCAATTCTAGGAAGTTGTACATACTGCAACAATTACTACAGCTTTTTTTTTTTTAAAGATTTTATTTTTTTGACAGAGAGAGAGAGAGAGAGACAGCGAGAGAAGGAACACAAGCAGGGGCAGAGGGAGATAGAGAAGCAGGTTTCCCGTGGAGCAGGGAGCCTGATGTGGGGCTTGATCCCAAGACCCTGGGACCATAACCTGAGCCGAAGGCAGATGCTTAACAACTGAGCCACCCAGGTGCCCCAATACAGCTTTTTTTTTTTAAGCCATTAAAATTCAAGACAAATGGTTTCTTGTTAGGCACTAAATATGGTATGTACAGGCTATCATTGACCTCTGTGACTCAGTTCTCTTTTCTGTAATATATGTGATAAAATAAATAATTCGTGCAATAATCATTGCTTTAGAGAAAGATGCTATTGAGAAGAAATCAAGAAAATTTGACACATTGATGAGATATTAGTAGGGACAATATTTTTTCTTAGTGATATTATTTTAACAAATTAGTAACAATTTCAATATTTGTGTTTCTATTAGGTTTGTGCTTACACTTTGACCAGTTTAAAAATATTTTCCATGGCTTCCAGTTCAAAACAAAGTATTGGCTATAAATATTTACATCTGCTCTCTCCTAAGATTCTGGATTAGACCAGTAAAAGATATCAAAAATAGAATAAATTAATAAGAGCACAGAGCATGGAAAGGGTAGAAAATTGCAAAGGAAATGAGAAGCAGAAGGGATAATGCTATTGGATTAATCAACGAAGAGAATCACAATGTAGAAAAAGCACAGCAAGAGCCCAGTGTAGATGAAACTATTCCTCATGGCAAATCCAGGCAGGACTCTTTTGTCAGAGAGGAGAGTATAGATTATAAAGAGAAATCTAAAGAAAAGCAATTAGCTGGAAGACTTTCTAAGGAATGCTCTTTTAGATTATTGTCTTGACAACCTCTTACTCCACTCGCATTGTAGCATTTGCCACTATATCATGCCAAAATAAAAAAACAAAAACAAAAACAAATTCTTGTAAAACAATAAGATACTAGAATAGTATAAAAATAAGTTATCTAGAACTTATTGTATAGAACAATAGTATAACAATAAGATATCTAGAACTAGCTAGGGCTCCTCACTTAGAGAGTGGTGGTTGATGCAACAAGCATGTGCCCCCTTATTCTGGTTCTGGAGTGGGAGAGGGGAGTAATGTAGTGGTTTACTGCACAGCTTGGCTATTTCCTGTGTTCTTTCTACCTAAAAATTCACAGTAGTTACCAAAATATCCTAGAGTGTAGAGAAAAGTATCAAGAAAAAAAAATCAGTAAATATAAGAAATTTGAGCAAAAACACAAAATATTGTCCATCCAGAAAGATAATGTCTAACAAATTCCCAGAAGGGGCTCCTGGGTGGCTCAGTTGGTTAAGTGACTGCCTTCAGCTCAGGTCATGATCCTGGAGTCCTGGGATCAAGTCCCACATTGGGCTCCCTGCTCAGCAGGGAGTCTGCTTCTCCCTCTGACCCTCTTCCCTCTTGTGCTCACTATCTCTCATTCTCTCTCTCTCAAATAAATAAATAAAATCTTTAAAAAAACAAAACAAAACAAATTCCCAGAGGAAGAAAATAGGGGGAAAAAGTAGATGTGAAATAATAAAAATGTATGTATGTATTATATATATATATGTGTATATATATATATATATATATATATATATATATATATATAAATTTTGAGGAGAAAAAAACAAGCCCTAAACCATGAGTTTCCAGCTTATAAGAGCCTACCAAAATCAGAATAGGATATGCAAATAGATAAAGATAGATAGATGATAGATGGATGGATAGATATAAATAGGTAGATGATAGATGATAGATAATGAGAGAGCAAGAGAGAGAGAGAGAGATCCTCATGATATTTCAGGACACCAAGGGTAAAGGTATGATCTTAAAAGTTTACATAAAGAGCAATAGGAGGAGCAAGATGGCGGAGGAGAAGGAGACCTAAATTTCATCTGGTCTCAGGAATTCAGGTGGATAAGGATCAAACCATTCTGAACACCTACGAACTCAACAGGAGATCAAAGAAAAGAATAGCAGCAACTCTCTGAACAGAAAAGTGACCACTTTCTGGAAGGTAGGACATGCAGAGAAGTGAATCCAAGGCAATATTGGGGAAGATAGATGGCGGGGGGAAGGAGCCTCTGTCAGCTGCTACTGGCAAGTGATAGGGCAGCGGAGCACAAAATCAGAACTTTTAGAAGTCGGCTCTGCTGAGGGACATCCCTCCAGTGGCTAAGCGGGGGATGGGACACTCACTGGGACAGTGTGGTCTCAGGACCCTCGGGGTCACAGGAAGACTGGGGGTGCTTGAGTGCGGCAGAGCTCCCAGGTATTAGAGTGGGGAAGCCAGCTGCAAAGACAGAGCCGAGGAGTGGGCTCTCAACTCGGGACTGCCATAAACCATGATCCATGGCAGTCGGGCCACTGCTCTTCCAGCAGGAACACAACAAGTGGCAGATCCGGGGAGACTCCCCTTCCTACCCCAGGGAGAAGTGGTGCGGGAGCGCACCAGAGGGATCAGCTGGGTTTGGAGACTCCACATGGGGTCGTGTGCCAGAGATAGAAATGTTCGGTCACAGGAGGGGTGAGCACGGAGTGCAGACGGAGACCAGGGAGATGGGAGTGACTGACTGCTTTTCTCTGGGGGTGCCCTGAGCTATGGGTCCCCAACTTCTTGGTTCCTCTGGGGCAGAGATTGGGAGGCCACCATTTTCACTCTCATCCTCCAAAGCTGTAGGGAAAGCTTGCAGGGAACAAAAGCTCCTGAGAGCAAACCGGAGCAGATTACTTATCCGGCTCCAGCAAGGGTGGGGCAATTCTGCCTCTGGAAAAGACATTTGGGAACCATGGCAACAGGCCCCTCCCCCAGAAGATCAGCAAGAACAGCCAGCCAAGACCAATTTACTGATCAATGAGAATGGCAGAACTCTAGCACTAGGGGAATACTGCACATAGAATTCATGGCTTTTTTCCCCCATAATCCTTTAGTCTTTCAAAGTTCATTTTTTTTAATTTTCTTTTTTCTTTCTGTTTTCTTTTTTTTGAATTTTTCCTTTTCCCTTCTCAACCAACATCGTATCAATCCCTTTTTAAAAAAAAATCTTTTTTATTTTTCATTTTTAGAGTCATATTCTATTGCTTCATAGTAGTTAACCTTATTTTTGATATATAAGTTGTTCTCTCTTTAAAATTTTGGGATACAGTTTCTTCTAACAGACAAAAATATACCCTAAATCTCTAGTGTATGGCTTTGTTCTAGTCTCCTGCCTGATCATATTCTCTCCCTTTTTTTAAAATTCCTCTTTTCTTTTTTCAACCAACTTCTTATCAATTCCTTTTATAAAATCTTTTATAATTTTCATCTTTACAGTCATATTCCATCCCTTCATCATATTTACCCTTATTTTTGTACATATATAAGTTTTTGTTTCTTTAAAATTTTGGGAGGCACTTTCTTCTAACAGACCAAAATATGCCCAAAATCTAGTGTGTGGCACTGATGATATACCAGCCTGATCATATTTGATCATATTCTCTTTTTTTATCTTGTTCTTTTTCTTTTTTCTTTCTTTCCCTTTCTTTTCCCCTGGTTTCAGATCTCTTCTGATTTGTTTAGTGTATATTTTTCTAGGGTCATTATTACCCTGTTAGCATTTTGTTCCCTCATTCATCTATTCTCCTCTGGACAAAATGACAAATGGAAAAAATCACCTCAAAAAAAAGAACAAGAGGCAGTACCGACTGCCAGGGACCTAATCAACACAGACATTAGTAAGATCTTGGAACTAGAGTTCAGAAGGACGATTTTAAAGATACTAACTGGGCTTGAAAAAAGTATGGAAGATATTAGAGAAACTCTTTCTGGAGAAATAAAAGACCTAAAATCTAACGGAGTTGAAATAAAAAAGGCTATTAAGGAGGTGCAATCAAAAATGGAGGCTCTAACTGCTAAGATAAATGAGGCAGAAGAGAGAATTAGTGATCTAGAAGACCAAATGATGGAAAATAAAGAGGGTGAGAAAAAGAGAGATAAACAACTACTGGATCACGAGGGCAGAATTCGAGAGATAAGTGATACCATAAGATTAAACAATATTAGAAAAATTGGGATCCCAGAAGAAGAAGAAAGAGAGAGGAGCAGAAGGTATATTAGAGCAAATTATAGCAGAGAACTTCCTTAATTTGGGGAAGGAAACAGGCATCAAAATCCAGGAGGCACAGAGAACCCCCCTCAAAGTCAATAAAAATAGGTCAACACCCCAACATCTAATAGGAAAACTAACGAATCTCAGAGACAAAGAGAAAATCTGAAAGCAGCTCGGGACAAGGGGTCTGTAAGTGCAATGGTAGAAACATTAGATTGGCAACAGACCTATCCACAGAGACCTGGCAGGCCAGAAAGGATGGACTGGCATGATATATTCAGAGCACTAAATGAGAAAAATATGCAGCGAAGAATACTATATCCAGCTAGGCTGTCATTGAAAATAGAAGGAGAGAGAAAAAGTTTCCAGAACAAACAAAAACTAAAGGAATTTGCAAATACGAAACCAGCCCTACAGGAAATATTGAAAAGGGTCCTCTAAGCAAAGAGGGAGCCTAAAAGTAACATAGACCAGAAAGGAAAACAGACAATATACAGTAACAGTCACCTTACAGGCAATATAATGGCACTAAATTAATATCTTTTAATAGTTACCCTGAACGTAAATGGACTAAATGCCCCCAACCAAAAGACACAAGGTATCAGATTGGATAAAAAAGCAAGACCCATTGATATGCTGTCTGCAAGAGACTCATTTTAGACCCAAAGACACTTCCAGATTGAAAGTGAGGGGGTGGAAAACCATTTACCAAGCTAATGGACACCAAAAGAAAGCTGGGCTGGCAATCCTTATATCAGACAAATTAGATTTTAAACCAAAGACTATAATAAGAGATTTGGAAGGACACTATATCCTACTTAAAGGGTCTATCCAACAAGAAGATCTAACAATTGTAAATATCTATGCCCCTAACATGGGAGCAGCCAATTATATAAGCCAATTAATAACAAAAGCAAAGAAACACATCAACAACAATACAATAATAGTGGGGGCTTTAACACCCCCCTCACTGAAATGGACAGATCATCTAAGCAAAAGATCAACAAGGAAATGAAGACTTTCTTTTTTTTTTAATTTTTTTATGGTTATGTTAATCACCATATATTACATAATTTGTTTTGGTGTACTGTTCCATGATTCATTGTTTATTCATAACACCCAGTGCTCCATGCAGAATGTGCCCTCCTCAATACCCATCACCAGGCTAACCCATCCCCCCTCCCTCCTCCCCTCCAGAAACCTCAGTTTGTTTTTCAGAGTCCATCATCTCTCCTGGTTCGTCTCCCCCTCTGACTTACTCCCCTTCATTCTTCCTCTCCTGCTATCCTCTTCTTTTTCTTTTTTCTTAAAATATATTGCGTTGTTTCAGAAGTACAGATCTGTGATTCAACAGTCTTACACAATTCACAGCGCTCACCATAGCACATACCCTCCCCAATGTCTATCACCCAGCCACCCCATCCCTCCCACCCCCGACCACTCCAGCAACCCTCAGTTTGTTCTTGAGATTAAGAATTCCTCATATCAGTGAGGTCATAGGATACATGTCTTTCTCTGATTGACTTATTTCACTCAGCATAACACCCTCCAGTTCCATCCACGTCGTTGCAAATGGCAAGATCTCATTCCTTTTGATGGCTGCATAATATTCCATTGTGTATATATACCACTTCTTCTTTATCCATTCATCTGTCGATGGCCATCTTGGCTCTTTCCACAGTTTGGCTATTGTGGACATTGCTGCTATAAACATTGGGGTGCACGTACCCCTTCGGGTCCCTACATTTGTATCTTTGGGGTAAATATCCAGTAGTGCAATTGCTGGATTGAATGGTAGCTCTAATTTCAACTGTTTGAGGAACCTCCATACTGTTTTCCAGAGTGGTTGCACCAGCTTGCATTCCCACCAACAGTGTAGGAGGGTTCCCCTTTCTCCACATCCCTGCCAACATCTGTCGTTCCCTGACTTGTTAATTTTAGCCATTCTGACGGGTGTGAGGTGGTATCTCATTGAGGTTTTGATTTGGATTTCCCTGATGCCAAGCGATGTTGAGCACTTTTTCATGTGCCTGTTGGCCATTTGGATGTCTTCTTTGGAAAAATGTCTGTTCGTGTCTGCTGCCCATTTCTTGATGGGATTATTTGTTCTTTGGGTGTTGAGTTTGATAAGTTCTTTATAGATTTTGGATACTAGCCCTTTATCTGATATGTCATTTGGAAATATCTTCTCCCATTCTGTCGGTTGTCTTTTGGTTTTGTGGACTGTTTCTTTTGCTGTGCAAAAGCTTTTTATCTTGATGAAATCCCAAGAGTTCATTTTTGCCCTGGCATCCCGTGCCTTTGGTGATGTTTCTAGGAAGAAGTTGCTGTGGCTGAGGTCGAAGAGGTTGCTGCCTGTGTTCTCCTTTAGGATTTGGATGGACTCCTGTCTCACGTTTAGGTCTTTCAACCATTTGGAGTCTATTTTTGTGTGTGGTGTAAGGAAATGGTCCAGTTTCATTCTTCTGCATGTGGCTGTCCACTTTTCCCAACACCATTTGTTGAAGAGACTGTCTTTTTTCCACTGGACATTCTTTCCTGCTTTGTCAAAGATAAGTTGACCATAGAGTTGAGGGTCCATTTCTGGGCTCTCGATTCTGTTCCATTGATCGATGTGTCTGTTTTTGTGCCAGTACCATACTGTCTTGATGATGACAGCTTTGTAATAGAGCTGGAAGTCCGGAATTGTGATGCCGCCAGCTTTGCTTTTCTTTTTCAATATTCCTCTGGCTATTCGGGGTCTCTTCTGGTTCCATACAAATTTTAGGATTATTTGTTCCATTTCTTTGAAAAAAGTGGATGGTATTTTGATGGGGATTGCATTGAATGTGTAGATTGCTCTAGGTAACATTGACATCTTCACAATGTTGGTTCTTCCAATCCATGAGCATGGAACGTTTTTCCATTTCTTTGTGTCTTCTTCAATTTCTTTCCTGAGTATTTTATAGTTTTCTGAGTACAGATCCTTTGCCTCTTTGGTTAAATTTATTCCTAGGTATCTAATGGTTTTGGGTGCATTTGTGAATGGGATCGACTCCTTGATTTGTCTCTCTTCTGTCTTGTTGTTGGTGTATAGGAATGCCACTGATTTCTGTGCATTGATTTTATAGCCTGCTACTTGACTGAATTCCTGTATGAATTCTAGCAGTTTTGGGGTGGAGTCTTTTGGGTTTTCCACATATAGTATCATATCATCTGCAAAGAGTGAGAGTTTGACTTCCTCTTTGCCGATTTGGATGCCTTTGATTTCTTTTTGTTGTCTGATTGCTGTGGCTAGGACTTCTAATACTATGTTGAATAGCAGTGGTGAGAGTGGACATCCCTGCCGCGTTCCTGACCTTAGGGGAAAAGCTCTCAGCTTTTCCCCATTGAGAATGATATTCGCTGTAGGTTTTTCGTAGATGGCTTTTATGATATTGAGGTATGTACCCTCTATCCCTATACTCTGAAGAGTTTTGATCAAGAAAGGATGCTGTACTTTGTCAAATGCTTTTTCTGCATCTATTGAGAGGATCCTATGATTCTTGTTCTTTCTTTTGTTAATGTATTGTATCACGTTGATTGATTTGCAGATGTTGAACCAGCCTTGCAGCCCAGGGATAAATCCCACTTGGTCGTGGTGAATAATCCTTTTAATGTACTGTTGGATCCTATTGGCTAGTATTTTGGTGAGAATTTTTGCATCCATGTTCATCAAGGATATTGGTCTGTAATTGTCCTTTTTGATGGGATCTTTGTCTGGTTTTGGGATCAAGGAAATGGTGGCCTCATAAAATGAGTTTGGAAGTTTTCCTTCCATTTCTATTTTTTGGAACAGTTTCAGGAGAATAGGTATTAATTCTTCTTGAAATGTCTCATAGAATTCCCCTGGGAAGCCATCTGGCCCTGGGCTTTTGTTTGTTGGGAGATTTTTGATGACTGCTTCAATTTCCTTAGTGGTTATAGGTCTGTTCAGGTTTTCTATTTCTTCCTGGTTCAGTTTTGGTAGTTGATACATCTCTAGGAATGCATCCATTTCTTCCAGGTTATCTAATTTGCTGGCATAGAGTTGCTCGTAATATGTTCTTATAATTGTTTGTATTTCTTTGGTGTTGGTTGTGATCTCTCCTCTTTCATTCATGATTTTGTTGATTTGGGTCCTTTCTCTTTTCTTTTTGATCAGTCTGGCCAGGGGTTTATCAATCTTGTTAATTCTTTCAAAGAACCAGCTCCTAGTTTCGTTGATCTGTTCTACTGTTCTTTTGGTTTCTATTTCATTGATTTCTGCTCTGATCTTTATTATTTCTCTTCTCCTGCTGGGTTTAGGCTTTATTTGCTGTTCTTTCTCCAGCTCCTTTAGGTGTAGGGTTAGATTGTGTATTTGAGACCTTTCTTGTTTCTTGAGAAAGGCTTGTATTGCTATATACTTTCCTCTCAGGACTGCCTTTGCTGTATCCCAAAGATTTTGGACAGTTGTGTTTTCATTTTCATTGGTTTCCATAAATTTTTTTAATTCTTCTTTAATTTCCTCGTTGACCCATTAATTCTTTAGTAGGATGCTCTTTAGCCTCCATGTATTTGAGTTCTTTCCGACTTTGCTCTTGTGATTGAGTTCTAGCTTCAAAGCACTGTGGTCTGAAAATATGCAGGGAATGATCCCAATCTTTTGGTAGCGGTTGAGACCTGATTTGTGACCTAGGATGTGATCAATTCTGGAGAATGTTCCATGGGCACTAGAGAAGAATGTGTATTCCGTTGCTTTGGGATGGAATGTTCTGAATATGTCTGTGAAGTCCATTTGGTCCAGTGTGTCATTTAAAGTCTTTATTTCCTTGTTGATCTTTTGCTTAGATGATCTGTCCATTTCAGTCAGGGGGGTGTTAAAGTCCCCCACTATTATCGTATTGTTGTCAATGTGTTTCTTTGCTTTTGTTATTAATTGCCTTATATAATTGGCTGCTCCCATGTTCAGGGCATAGATATTTACAATTGTTAGATCTTCTTGTTGGACAGACCCTTTAAGTAGGATATAGTGTCCTTCCTCATCTCTTATTACAGTCTTTGTTTTAAAATCTAGTTTGTCTGATATAAGGATTGCCACCCCAGCTTTCTTTTGGTGTCCATTAGCATGGTAAATTGTTTTCCACCCCCTCACTTTCAATGTGGGGGTGTCTTTGGGTCTAAAATGAGTCTCTTGCAGACAGCATATGGATGGGTCTTGTTTTTTAATCCAATCTGATAGCCTGTGTCTTTTGATTGGGGCATTGAGCCCATTTACATTCAGGGTAACTATTGAAAGGTATGAATTTAGTGCCATTGTATTGCCTGTAAGGTGACTGTTACTGTATGTTGTCTGTGTTCCTTTCTGATCTTTGCTGCTTTTAGGCTCTCTCTTTGTTTAGAGGACCCCTTTCAATCTTTCTTGGAGGGCTGGTTTCGTGTTTGCAAATTCCTTTAGTTTTTGTTTGTTCTGGAAGCTTTTTATCTCTCCTTCTATTTTCAATGAAAGCCTAGCTGGATATATTATTCTTGGCTGCATATTTTTCTCGTTTAGTGCTCTGAAGATATCTTGCCAGTCCTTTCTGGCCTGCCAGGTCTCTGTGGATAGGTCTGTTGCCAATCTAATATTTTTACCATTGTAGGTTACATATCTCTTCTCCCGAGCTGCTTTCAGGATTTTCTCTTTGTCTCTGAGACTCGTAAGTTTTACTATTAGATGTCGGGGTGTTGACCTATTTTTATTGATTTTGAGAGGGGTTCTCTGTGCCTCCTGGATTTTGATGCCTGTTTCCTTCCTCACATTAGGGAAGTTCTCTGCTATTATTTGCTCCAATATACCTTCTGCCTCTCTCTCTCTTTCTTCTTCTTCTGGGATCCCAATTATTCTAATGTTGTTTCGTCTTATCAAATCACTTATCTCTCGAATTCTGCCCTCGTGATCCTGTAGTTGTTTCTCCCTCTTTTTCTTAGCCTCTTTACTTTCCATCATTTGGTCTTCTATATCACTAATTCTCTCTTCTGCCTCATTTATCCTAGCATTTAGTGCCCCCATTTTTGATTGCACCTCATCAATAGCCTTTTTGATTTCGACTTGGTTAGATTTTAGTTCTTTTATTTCTCCAGAAAGGTTTCTCTAATAAGTTCCACGCTTTTTTCAAGCCCAGCTATTATCTTTAAAGTCATGATTCTGAACTCTAGGTCCAACATCGTACTAATGTCCGTATTGAGTAGGTCCCTGGCTGACGGTACTCCCTCTTGTTCTTTTTGCTGAGGTGATTTTTTTCGTCTTGTCATTTTGTCCAGAGGAGAATAGATGAATGGGAGAACAAAATGCTAACAGGTTTACAACGTCCCCAGCAAATATATTGTATACAAATCAGAAAAGACCTGAAACCAGGGGAAAGAAAGGGAAAGAAAGAAAAAAGAAAGAGAAAAAAAAAAGATAAAAACAAAAACAGAACAATACAAAAAAAAGCAGAATGTGATCAAATATGATCAGGCTAGTGCATAGATCAGTGCCACACACTAGATTTTGGGTGTATTTTGGTCTGTTAGAAAAAAGTGCCTCCTAAAATTTTAAAGGAAGAAAGACATATATGTACAAAATAAGGGTTGATACAATGAAGGGATAGAAGATGACTGTAAAGATGAAAATTATAAAAGATTTTATAAAAGGAATTGATAAGAAGTTGTTTGAAAAAAGAAAGAAGATTTAAAAAAAAAAAAGAAAAAAGGGAGAGAATGTGATCAGGCAGGAGACTAGAACAGAACCATACACTAGAGATTTAGGGTGTATTTTTATCTGTTAGAAGAAACTGTATCTCAAAATTTTAGAGAGAACGACTTATATATATATATGCCAAAAATAAGGGTAACTACTATGAAGGGATAAAATATGACTCTAAAAATGAAAAATAAAAATTTTTTTTTTAAAAAGAGATTGATAAGATGTTGGTTGAAAAAAGGAAAAAGAAAAAGAAAAAAAAACAGTTAACAAAAATTAACTTTGATGAACTAATGAATCATGGTAAAAAAAAGCCATGAATTCTATGTGCAGTATTCCCCTAGCGCTGGAGTTCTCCCGTTCTCCTTGATCGGTAAACTTGGTCTTGGCTTGCTGGCTGTTCGTGCTGATCTTCTGGGAGAGGGGCCTGTTGCTGTGGTTTCCAAATGTCTTTGCTGGAGGCTGAACTGCCCCGCCCTTGTCGGTCCAGGCTAAGCAAGCTGCTCGGGTTTGATCTCAGGAGCTTTTGTTCCCTGCAAGCTCTCCGTACAGCCTTGGAGGACCAGGGCAAAAATGGTGGCCTCCCAATCTCCACCCGGGGGAGCTGAAAACTCGGGGCCCTGCTCCTCAGTGCGCCCCCAGAGAAAAGCAGTCACTCCCTTGTCCCCGGTCTCCGGCCGCACTCCGTGCTCACCCGGCCTGTGACCGAGCGTTTGTATCTCTGGCACCCGACCCCGTGTGGAGTCTCCAAACCCAGCAGATCCCTGCGGTGCGCTCCTGCGCCGCTCCTCCCCGGGAAGGAAGGGGAGTCTCCCCGGCTCTGCCGCTTGTTGGGTCCCTGCTGCAGGGGCAGTGGCCCGACTGGGCCGCGGATCACAGTTTATGGCAACCCCAAGCTGAGAGCCCGCACCTCAGCTCCATCTCTGCAGCTGGCTTACCCGCTCTGATACCTGGGAGCTCTGCTGCACTCAGGCTCCCCCGGTCTTTCTGTGACCCCAAGGATCCTGAGACCCCACTGTCCCGCGAGGGTTCCACCCCCGCTTAGCCACTGGAGCGAAGTCCCTCAGCGGAGCCGACTTCTAAAAGGTCCGATTTTGTGCTCCGCGGCTCTAGCACTTGCCAGAAGCGGCCGGCGGAGGCCCCTTCCCCGCCGTCTATCCTCCCGAATATCGCCTCGGATTCACTTCTCCGCACGTCCTACCTTCCAGTAAGTGGTCGCTTCTCTGTTCAGAGAGTTGTTGCTACTCTCCTCTTTGATCTCCTGTTGAGTTCGTAGGTGTTCAGAATGGTTTGATCCCTATTCAGCTGAATTCCTGAGACCAGACGAAATCTAGGTCTCCTACTCCTCCGCCATCTTGCTCCGCCCCCCCGGAAATGAAGACTTTCAATGACACACTGGACCAAATGGACTTCACAGATATATTCAGAACATTCCATCCCAAAGCAACAGAATACACATTCTTTAGTGTCCATGGAACATTCTCCAGAATAGATCACATCCTAGGTCACAAATCAGATCTCAACCGGTCCCAAAAGATTGGGATCATTCCCTGCCTATTTTCAGACCACAGTGCTTTGAAGCTAGAACTCAATCACAAGAGCAAAGTCGGAAAGAACTCAAATACATGGAGGCTAAAGAGCATCCTACTAAAGAATTAATGGGTCAACGAGGAAATTAAAGAAGAATTAAAAAAATTTATGGAAACCAATGAAAATGAAAACACAACTGTCCAAAATCTTTGGGATACAGCAAAGGCAGTCCTGAGAGGAAAGTATATAGCAATACAAGCCTTTCTCAAGAAACAAGAAAGGTCTCAAATACACAATCTAACCCTACACCTAAAGGAGCTGGAGAAAGAACAGCAAATAAAGCCTAAACCCAGCAGGAGAAGAGAAATAATAAAGATCAGAGCAGAAATCAATGAAATAGAAACCAAAAGAACAGTAGAACAGATCAACGAAACTAGGAGCTGGTTCTTTGAAAGAATTAACAAGATTGATAAACCCCTGGCCAGACTGATCAAAAAGAAAAGAGAAAGGACCCAAATCAACAAAATCATGAATGAAAGAGGAGAGATCACAACCAACACCAAAGAAATACAAACAATTATAAGAACATATTACGAGCAACTCTATGCCAGCAAATTAGATAATCTGGAAGAAATGGTGCCTTCCTAGAGATGTATCAACTACCAAAACTGAACCAGGAAGAAATAGAAAACTGAACAGACCTATAACCACTAAGGAAATTGAAGCAGTCATCAAAAATCTCCCAACAAACAAAAGCCCAGGGCCAGATGGCTTCCCAGGGCGATTCTACCAAACATTTCAAGAAGAATTAATACCTATTCTTCTGAAATTGTTCCAAAAAATAGAAATGGAAGGAAAACTTCCAAACTCATTTTATGAGGCCAGCATTACCTTGATCCCGAAACCAGACAAAGTCCCCATCAAAAAGGAGAATTACAGACCAATATCCTTGATGAACACGAATGCAAAAATTCTAAATAATCTTTCATTTGCTCATTATTTAAGAAAAATTGAGATGAAGTATTCTCAAAAGAAAATTTTGTAAATGCAAAAATATAGGCTAAAATATTAAATATTAAAATGTGCACAGATTTTTAATGAAAACTAGATGTAGACCCTCACCCTCGCTCGGTCCCTCGGATTCCTATTTAAATGTTATCCGGGATCTAAATCCCACAGCTTTGTGAAAGACGAGAGAAATCTCCATGATTTCTTCAAGTTACCAGGGCTTCTTTCCTCACATTCTACTCTTTCTCTAAATACTCATATTTTGCTCACCATGACTCATATCCCAAAGCCTGATTCCTTCAGTGGTTTCAACAACAACAAATCCATGTTATGTAATTCTTAAGCTCAGTAGCTTGAAAGAAGATCTAAGAAACTGTGAAATATTGTACAAATTTATTTTCAGGGGATTTGGTCTTTGACGGTGATGCAAAGTAAGAAATCCTAATTAATCTCTGAATACTTCTCCCATGACCTTCCTTCAAATTCTAAATGAGCTACATACCATGGAGGCTGAGTGGAAGACACAGTGCTCACCTCATGCTTCATCTCTCATCTCTTGTAGGCAGATTTAATTTAATTTCAGATAGAGGAATCTTTCACTCCTTTCTCTTTACCCTCCAATCTGTTCCACTGAGCATGCTGTTGAATCAGTTGTTAGCAAGACCACTATTAAACCCTTAGGCTTAGACACACCAATTTATGTGGCTAAGCCACATCATATAAAAATTCAGTTTAGTTTGACTTCTTAGATAAGTTATTAAAATGAAGATAGAAGTCACTTAAAATTTTATCAAGCAACTTAAAAAATATGGCTGATGGGAAGCAAAATGTATCCATATTAATTTATAATGCACAAAAAAGATAGTCTTTCTTTAATTACTTTATTTACTTTATTATGAGGGACCTTTAAGGACAAAGGGATTCTCTGCTGCATATATAATTTATTGCATCATCACAACTGGCACTGCTTATGCCCTTCTTAAACATGAAGGCACACGTTCCATTTCCTTCAATATTAAACCTGGAACAAAATAAGAAGGTTAATTATTTACCAAACCTCATGAAAAATAACTATGCACAGCCTGAAACAAGAAACTTTGGTGACCATGTTTCGAAATGTGCAATGAAAAAGGAGTAGAGGGAGTGACGTGAACTGCTTCTCTCCTCTTCAGCCTCCAAACTTCAGGATGGTGGTGTGGGAAGAAACAAACACCAAGGAACTTCACTGCAGAACAAAGAATTCTGGAATTTGATGCTGTTTTATACTGTAGTAAACATTGAAAAATCACTTTGTGGAGGATTAGATTCTTCCTTTTATACATAAGAATAAAAATAAGAAAAAAAAGTATATTGAGCCATTAAAGATCAGATACAGGGAGAGTATAACTGAAATTTTATTGACCCTCACTTACCCCCCACCCCACACATTTAAAAAATTGGTCTAAAGGCTGAAGTAGATGTTAACTCATCTATATTTTGAAACCATTGGTATAGTAATACTGAAATAGGTATTCTTCACTTGATGAACTAAGAAACATGTAAATAATCATAAATAAAATATCTAGAAAGGATTTCCTAAATTCCTTTCTTAGGTCATATAAAACATATGAAATTGAAAATTTTAAATGAGGAAAAGAAAAATAGAATGTTGAGTTACAATGGGTTTCTGGTTATATGGCAATTAAAATGCTTTTATCACTTCAATTTTGGGGAACTTTGTAGCACTGGTGTACACTTTCCCAACTTTTAGGGTACCTTCAAAATTTTATCCTGTGCATTTCCAAAATATATGCCCATTTCTGTGTCTACCCTAGTGCCAACTGTGATGGGCTTATTTATGTTCCCCCAAAATTCAGATGTTTAAGACCTAACCCCTAGCAGCTCAGAATATAACCATATTAAGAGATAAAGTGTTTCAAGAGGTGATTGAGTCAAAATGAGGTCTTTAGAGCCCTAATCCAATATTATTGGTGTCCTCATAAGAGAAATTTGAACAAGATAGGCATGTGCACAGAGGGAAGACCATGTGAAGAAACAGAAGGAGAAGATGACCATCTACAACCCAAGGAGAGAGGACTCAGAGGAAATCAACCCTCCTGACACCTTCATCTGGGATTTCTGGTCTTTAGAACTGTTGTTTACACTGCCTAGTCTGTGATATTTGCTACAGTAGGCTTAGCAAATTAATACACCATCTTTAACCAACTTCTAGTTTTACTTCTTCCTCATCTTTTATTTTTAAGTGGGACTATATATAATATATAATATCATAATAAACTGCCAATATTTTCTCTAAAGAAAATATATAATAAATATATAAAAATATATATTAGGTTTGGTAGTCAGAAAGTTTAATTTATGTCATACTTTTTCTTATATTTTTCAAAATTGGTTATATTATTATCCTTAAATCATTGTGTATTTTCACCCCAAACTGGGTATAAATACAATGATAACAGAAGTCTATTTTTAGAAAGTCCTGCTATTTCTTTATCAGGTCATATGCCTCATATAATATCTAGCACAGAATTAATAGATGCTAAATAAATTGTAGCTAGACGTTCCCTTCACAGGGAACTCAATATTTTTTCTTTTCCTTTCTCCTCTCTGAAGTTGGAAAAAGTCAAATGTTTCAAAAACAAAAATGGAGTGGAGGGGTATAATCAGTTCTTCAAGCTAAGGAACACAGAGAAGTTTGAAAATTTTAAATAAAGATCACCTAGAGCATACATTTTCTCTTTCTCACTCATTCCCTTCTGTATCAGGCCACCAGTGCGTACACTTGTTTCAAGTGTGTACGCTTGAGTACACTTTGTCAGACTACCCTATAAATGACAGTCCAAAGCAACAACAAACAAACAAATAGAGGTAAAACCCCAAGTGGAAAGAGGCAAGGATCAAACTAATTAGATTTTTATATAGTCTCAGATAAAAAGAACACTTGTGGTACACATGTGGTATATACAGTCCAACTTACCATATAGAAGTAGATGTTGATATTTGATGCCAAACCCTCACTAAGGGCTATATATTTGTTTGAAGGTTCTCTTTGGTATCTATATATATTGGCAGTCTTTGGGGGAGATAATGTGGAGGAAACCATAGGGGTAGCTGCTTATAGACTTAGAATCCTTACCATGCTTAACACACTTATTAATAAATGTTATTAAGGCTTACCAATTATTGAATGCATCTCCATTTGCCCACATCCAGGGTGCGCTTGCATTTGGCTTCTTTAGTCCAATCCAATATGAAGAAGGTCCCAGATAGCGCATCAAAGATTCCCTTTTTGAAACAGAGGGTGCTGTAGTGGATCTCTCTTAGTTTTCTCATTCTCATTCTCCAGTGCTATGGTCCTTCTTTTGGCCCATTATTCTCTTGCTAGGGTTATTGCAAGAGCCTGTAACATGGCACTCTACTTTTATATTTGCCACTCACTAGCTCATCACAGCAAAGAAAATGATTCTTTTAAAGTTTAAGTCAGATCATGTCTCACTTTTGTTCATGGTTTTGCAATATTTCCCTATTTTACTCGGAGGAAAACCAAAGTATTTACTATAGCCTCCAAGACCCTAATCATCTGCATTTTTCACTCACTCCCTCCTTCTATGCACATTGGCTGATTTTTTGTTTGTTTGTTTGTTCCTTGAATACCAGGCATATACCTACTGTAAGGTCCATGTTCCAGATGTTTCTTCTTCCTGGGAAGCTTATCCCCCAGATATTCCTCTAACTCTCTTTTCTACTCTACAGTTTTTCTCAGTGTCTTCATCTTACTAAGACTATCTTACTTGCAGCCTACCCACTTAGAACACTCAGAATATCTCTTATCCTTATCTGTATCATCTATATCATGCATATCTATATCAAATACCCACATATACATAAATCACATATATGTATATCAGAATTTACTAACTTCTAATATACTATATAATTTACATATTTGTTATCATTATTTTTCATTCCCTGTCTCTTCCTTTGGGGTGTAAGCTCTATAAAGGCAAAGATCTTTGTTCGGTTGGCTGATATACCACACCCTTGAAACATATCTGTCATATAATAGCTACTCAATAAATTAAACGTGATTTATATTGCAAAGGAGAAATCTAACCACTTCATTCTCAGAGTTGAATATGGCCAGAGATCCACGATAGGCTATACAGTTTGCTTGGCCATCTAGCCAAGATTTTTCATGTTCAGATTGAAAGAAGCAATTATTATTGATTTGGTTCCAGCCTTGTGGACATATAGTTTCATCCTCAGGGCATGTATTGTCTTTAAATATCCTTGGATTTTTAACTAAAATTAACACAGTAGTAGAAAAAAAATGAAGAAAGTATAAGAGAAAGGAAGAGTCTTACCTTCACAATAAAAGATATATTTCAGACTGAGAAAATGTATCTTACTTCCATATTCAATTCAAATGATTTAACTTCAAACGTCAACTCAGAAAAAGAAAAGATCAAGAACATAGCATGAAAGAAATCTGCATTGAAGAATGCAAGTGTATGCATTATTTAATGTAGCAACAGTAGACAAACAAAAAACCTCAATCTTCTCTAGCCAGTTTCCTCCCATTTTTTTTTATACTATTGGCATTTTCTCTATTCATCCATTTCCTTTCCTATAATTTACTAAGGTGCCTGGGACATGTCTACTGTAAATAAACCAATTGTCTGTTTCCATAACCTCAGAGGGCTGGCTTCCTATTGCTGGCTTAATTAAGGCTACATGGTCTTTCAAGAACAGCTTTTCCCTAGAAGCTGAAGTTGTTCATTTGTTTTTAAACACAAAACAATGCAAGGAAAAAAGTTTGGAATTTTACTACCTTTCTGTTATCCACTTTTTACTTTCCAACTTACTGCAATTAGACAGATGAAGTTACTTGTTAAGGTATAGCCCTGAGGAAAACGAGGCTCACCAAAAGGACACCTCTTCACAGTTGAAATAAATGACTAGTTCATAGTCAAGCCTATGAATGAGAGAATCTTCAAATGATACAAGAAACCAGCAGTGTATGACTATTCACATGAGCCCTGGTATAAAAGCCAAGTGGAAAAATCAGGTCACCAAAATTATCTGAAACTATCAAGTTCAAAATGATTTTAAAGTTTCAAGTTTAAATAAATAGTCAGTACAAAACTCAAGTATTTGGTTCAGAACTTGGATTATGAGAAAACCAAGTTTTGTCATTCATTCATTCGTTCATTCAATCATTCGACAACTACCATTTGAGCTACTATCATGTGCCAGATATTTCTGCAGGTCTAGAAATACAACATTGTATATAACATACCAAAAAAATCCTTGTTTTTATGAGACTTGCATGTCTAATAAATTACAAGTCTGTCATAAAATATATCAGAGTAAAGGGCATTAAGATTATTGGTGGAGAGTCTTGTAATTTTAATGCAGTAACCAAGGTAAGATTCAACCAGAGGGTGATTTTACCAAAACCTGAAGGTAGTGAACTAGTGAGGGATATGCACGTACAGGGGAAGATCTTCCATAGCAAAGGGAAGAAACAGTACAAAGGACCAAAGTGAAGTGCCTGGCTTGTTCACAAATAATGAAGATCTTTGTATGACTGAAGAAGCTTGAGTGAAGGGGCAAGTGGTAGGAGATGAGATCACAAAAGTAATTGGGTGACTGGATCCAACAGAGCCTTGTAGACCATCGACAAAATTTTAGTATTATTCCAAGTGAAAGAACAACCATTGCAGAATTTTAAACAGGTATGATTTGTTTTTGAAAATTTGTTTAAAATATATTCTAGAAGTGTACTGTCCAGTATGGTAGCCACTAGCTACACATGGCCATCGATCATTTGAAATATGGCTAATCCAACTCCAAATGTCCTATAAATATAAGATACACACTGAATATCAAAAACTTAGTACAAAAAAACTTAAAAATATCATTAATAACATATTGATACATGATGAAATGATAATATATTGACTATACTGATACTAACCTAAAACTGTCAGGAGGCAATAACTAAGCAAAAGCATTTTTTTAATCAAAGAATTGCAATTCAGAGTATATAGATTCGAGTGGCAATCCAAATAGCATCCCACTAGGGAGCAAAAGTCAGGGGTTTTTAAAGACAAAAAGGGAAGGTTTGTATATATTGTTTACAAAGAATTTTGATTGGTGCGGGTAGCAGAAAACTAATCTTGGCTAAGCATAATTGGTGGCTAAGGCTTTCAGTGAGCAAAAGTCCATTAGTGTAGCAAATCGCAGGAGTTCTTGCAGAGCCCTTGGAATATTTGGGGTTTGGCCTGGTTCAAAAGTTCAGGAGGACGTGCATCTTAATGGCCTCCTGGATACATTTTAAAACACCTTGACATAAATGACTCCATTTTATTTTATTTTTCACACTGGGTTAAATAAAAAATACAATGAAAACTATTTTCATTTGTTTTTTACTTTCTCAGTGTAGCTTCTAAAATATAAATGACATTTGTGGCTCACAGTTTTTCATTGGACAACTTTGCTTTAAGAGGTAAAGGGTGGAAGAGGGAAGAACATTTAGAAAAGAGGATGTTGGCTAGGTACAGAGTGGTAACAGTAGAAGTGGTGAAAAGTACACAAATTCTATTTTGAAAGACCAGGAAGAACTTGCTGATAATGGGGTGGGGGGAAGGTATGAGTGGGGAAAGAAGTCAAATATGACTATAAGGTTGGTTTGAAAATTGGAAAGACAAAGTTGCTATTTCCTAACATACGGAAGACCACAGATAGAAGGGGTTATAAGAGAGAGCCAGACTAAGATTTCAGCTTGGACAATGTTGTGTTTGAGAAGTTTATTAGACAGTCCACTAGGTGGATTTAAAAAATTTGGAATTCAGAGAAGAGACCCAGATTGGAGATGTGTATTTGGAGGTCATCAGAATTTATGTGACAAACTTGTAAGCATGGTTCAGATTGCCAAGGGTGGATAAAGAAGGGACCTGCTCAGGGACTGAGCTCCAGGGCACCCCAAAGTTAAGACATCAGGGAGAAAAGAAAGAATAAGAAAAGGAAAGCTGGAAGAAGTAACAAGTTAGGTAGAAAGCAAACCACTGGAGAATGGTGTCTTGGAAGACAAATGAAGAAATTATTTCCTGAAGGAGAAATTGTTGAATGCTGCAAAGTTCAGTAAGATGAAAACTGAGAATGCACTGGATTTAGCAATACAGAAGTTGCCAATGAACTTGAAAGACAAATTAGGTAGACGAAAAAGGAAGTGGAGCCTGATCAGAGTAGATTAACAGAAAATGGGAAGATAGAAATTAGAAAAACTTAGCAAAAAATTTTTTTTCAAGGAGGTTGCTGTAACAGAAGAAAAAGGAAATTAATAGCTAAGAAAAGAGTGAGGGCTGATCAATTTTTTTTTTTTAAGGTAGAAGAGATATCACCATAATGTACCACTGATGGGGATGTTTCAGTTGAGAATGGAAAAACTATAATGTAGGAGAGAGACAGGAATATTATTATAGTCATATAACTGATCAGGTGAGAGGCTATAGAAACTAGTGCAGAACATGAATACTCTATCTACAGTACCAGGATGCTAGACAGAGTATATTATGGGGAAAGAGAGAGGTAAGAAAGTAGATGTGGTCATGAGAATATTTATAAGTTTTCTAGTAATTGTTATAATTTATGAGGTAAAATTGAAAGCAAAAATATAGACCTGAGAGTGAAGACGAAGAAAGAGGCATTAAAGTTCTGGAGAAAAAGGAGAAAGTATAAAATAATCATCTATGGGAGAAAGAGAGTTAATGCACTAGGGAAAGGTGGTACAGGTGCTAGTCCCCACCCCACTTCTTTTGAACTCTTATCACATTTAGACCTGCTGTGATTCTCTGACACTCCTGTTCTTTCTTTCATCTAAGGCACTCTCTCATAAATGCCTACTTGACCTTAAGGTTCAGCACAAATACCTTTCTCTTCACAAAGTTTTGCTTGACTACCAAAAGCAGACTTATAATCTCCTCTTCCTCTTCAAATTGAACATACTTCTATTTAGCAATTATTTTATTGTTACTGTTTCCTTACATGCTTGTTTCTTCTGTCAAAGATTGATTCCTTTCAGGCCAAAATCCCTCCTCTTTTTTTTTTTTTTTTCATTTTGGTAGCATCATCACCTAATACTATACCCAAAGTTTAATAAATATTAAAAGAATAATCTTTCTACAGCGTGCCTGGCTGGCTCAGTCAGTAAAGCATGCAACCCTTCATCTCAGGGTTATGGGTTCGAGTCCCATCTTGGGTGTAGAGATTACTTTAATAAATAAACTTTAAAAGATTATTCTTTCTAGAAGGTAAAGCAGGTGACTAGCTTTGTAAAGCAATTAGATGCTCTGGCAGGGAGAATGCTTTCTGATTCTAATTATTCAATGTTAGGGAAGAACAGGCTAGTCATTGGTATCAGACTGAAGCAATGATAATACAATTAACATATTTTAAGCAGAAATTGGTTACTTACATTTTCTAGGAAATCCTAACATTGCCCAAAGAAGAAAAGCGATGCCTCCACATATCATACTTGACATGACTAGCATTTTCTTCGTTACTATACCTAAGGAAGATGCATGTCATTGTTTATATTCTAGAGGAAAAACAACAAACAAACAGAAAACTCAAGTAAGATTTACCTTTTTCTCTATCTTCTATATGTGCTACTCTTCACAATACTAGCGATTAATATCGGGAAAGTGAGAAAAGGTACTCAGAGCTAACTTCTCAGCAGCAAGAGTCTCAAACATGCTTTGGCTCCACTTTTTAGTGTCATTTCTGAAAACTATTTGACTTACTCAGTTTTCTTACCTTGGGCCCAGAATAGAAAACCAAACTTCATCCAGAGGGTTTTTTATTGCTGCCTCTTCCAAGGGGGAAAAATCTGGTGGAGAGGGGTAGATCCATCATTTCTTTGAAGTCTTTGTTTTATTAATGAATACTGCTTTTATTTAAGGGCATATTATGGACAATTGAAAACAAAAGTGCTGAGGACGCAAACTGGGATCAAGAAAGCATGCTAGGAGAGTCATGGGAGGCTTAGTTTCTGTACCCAAGGACAATCTCTGTGCCCCCCATTACCTGGCCTCTTGACATTCTGATCCACAGCCTCCATCCCATCCCTGTTCTCAATCCCTTCGCTCTCCATCTCCAAAGCTCATGGACAAGGCTCTTCTGTTACGAGGCTGGAACAGTAACGGCTTCCAGGCAAGCACCAACGGCTACCTTGTCCCAGGGGGTGTGGGCTCAATAGCCTGGGATTGCCAGACCACAAAGACGACTCTGAGAATTCAGTCTCTGATTGGCTCCTTACCTCCCACTTGCCAACTGCTCAAAGCCGAGTAGGGAGAGGCCCATACTCCTCATTTTGGGCGCCTTGCTGCGTAGTAACCTGTAATATGGAGCTAGTATCTTTTTTATGCTTTCTCAAACCTTCATACTTCTAAGTTTGAATGGGCTTTCAACATTTTATTTTTTTGTATTTGGAATGTCATGAAATATCTCTGAGAATCCCTTTTTATGTAATAATTTTTTGTGGATATAACTTCTCCAGGACATCGCCATCCTTTTCATCACAACCACGTCCCTTATTTTGTTGATGATTGCCTTCAAAATTCCTCTGGCTACATATCTAGAGTCTCTTCAAAAGTAGAAGTATCAATATACTCATGATCAGCTATTCCTTTCTACTTGTCTATTTTCTTTCTTTTTTTTTAAAGGTTTTATTTATTCATTTGAGAGAGACAGACAGACAGAGAGAGCACAAGCATGGGGAGAGGCAGAGGGAGAGGGAAAAGCAGACTCCCTGATGAGCTAGGAGCCTGACGTGGGGCCTGATCCCAGGACCCTGAGATCATGACCTGAGCAGAAGGCAGGGGCTTAACCATTTGAGCCACCCAGGCACCCCCCTACTTGTCTGTTTTCTATCTGACGTTGACCTTCAGCATTATCACTTTTTGTTTCTTTGCTGCATTTTATTCATTATTGACCAGTTCCCTCTTTTGATATTTTACAAAAATAAGTATATTTTTGTAAAATATCACATGAATTTATTACTGTGAGATGAAGAGGTAACATAACTTTACACTTAATTGTCTATGCACACGAATCAATAATTGACAGACTTACAAGAATGTGACATGACTAGTCATTGATCACAATGCGTATCTGTTTTATATATAGTGACCTATAGGCCGAAAAACTAGCAGTGAAGTTTGTATTTTATACAATTAGAGTAAATATACTGTAAATATATTATAATTATGCATAAGTATACTGTAAAACTAAAATTTGAGACGTGTAGCTGGAGCATGGTGTCATTTAATTAAACCAGGGCAAATGAAATTTGTGCAATCAGATGAGGAAAAATAATGCACAATCACCCCCAACACATACATACATTCTCTTGCAAAGGTACAAATAAAAATAAAAATATATACACACACATATATAAACATACATCATGTACATATATGTTATGGGCTATTGGTGTACTTACAAAATTCATATGTTGAAACCCCCCAATGTGATGGTATGAGAAGATGAGACCTTTGAGAGGTAATTGGGTTTAGATGAGATAATGGGGGTAGAGCTCCCATAATGGAGTGTGTGTGTGTGTGTGTGTGTGTGTGTATGTATTTCTTACTTACGTTTATTTTTGTCTACTCAGTCTGATGATTAGAGCATATTGAGGATTCATTGCTATAATGCAGACACTATGCTAAGTATTGGTGGGAATGTAAAATGGTGCAGCTGCTATGGAAAACAATATGGTGGTTCCTCAAAAAATTAACCATCGGATTGTTGTATGATCCAGTTATTCTATTTCTGGGTATACACTCTCAAAAAATTAAATGCAGGATTTTGAAGAGATATTTATAAACCTCATGTTCATAACAGCACTATTCACAATAGCCAAGAGGTGAAAGCATCCTAAGGATCCACTGACGGATGAATGAAGAAAATGTGATATATGCATACAATGGAATATTCCTCAGCTTTAAAAAGGCAGAAAATTCTGACAACATGGGTGAACCTTGACGACATAATGCTAAGTGAAATAAACCAGTCACGAAAAAACAAACACTGCATAACTCCACTTAAATGAGGGTCCTGACTAGTCAAATTCATAGAGACAAAAGTAGAATGATAGTTGCCAGGGACTGGGGGTAAGAGGACTTTTTTTTTTAAGATTTATTTATTTATTTGAGAGAGAGAGAATGAGAGAGAGAAAGTACATGAGAGGGGGAAGGGTTAGAGGGAGAAGCAGGCTCCTTGCTGAGCAGGGAGCCCGAGGCGGGACTCGATCCTGGGACTCCAGGATCATGACCTGAGCCGAAGGCAGTTGCTTAACCAACTGAGCCAGCCAGGCGCCCCGAGGACTTTTTGCTTAAGGGGTATAAAGTTTCAGTTTTGCAACCCGAGAAGAGTTCCAGAAACTGGTTGCACAACAATGTGAATGTACTTAACACTACTAAAACGGTACACTTCAAAACAGTTAAAACAGGAAATTTTATATATGTATATTTAGCCACATTTTTTAAGAATAGTATCCAAGAGGACTCTAGGCAATGACCCCCAAAAATGAGAAGTAAGAGAAGTATCTTCCAGCTCAAGAGAAATATCTCTGATGGGAAGTAAGAAACAGTTAAATAAGGTGATTTCTAAAAAAAAAAAAAAAAAAAGCCAAAAAAAAAAAAAACCCCACAAAATCACTCAGTAATGAAGCCATCAGCAGCACACAGCTGTGCTTATTTTTCTTCAGTTTTCTCTCCCCCATGGCAGGGCGGGGGGGGGGGGGGGGTGTCGGGAAAAAAAATACCACAACCCATTTTCTCATGGCTGAATTTTTCTTCTATTTATTTCATTAACTCTTCTTTAAGGAAGTGTTTTCAGATTTTTTCAGGATGTACTGTATATTTTAAACCCTTTTCTTCATTTTACTCATGTTTCTAGTATTTGATTTTGAGATGAGTTACTTCAGGATGAGTATTTAAATGTTTTAGATACAAAATAGAAAATATAAAACAATTATATTATTAATAGCAATATTTTGTGAAATTTGGAATCCAACTGCTTTGAATGTGGTAAACAAGAATATGGCGGCACAACAGGTGCTGGAGAGTGAGATTGGTAAAAGAGAATGTTGCCAGGCAACAAACCTGACCAATGTCTAGTGAGTCACATCTAAATAGGATCTGGCTTGAGTTTGTTGCCTGGCAACATTTCCTTGGCCAATCTCACCTCCAGCAACCACTGCACTGAGCTTATGGAGTGCTTGCTCCCCACCAGATCCCCCAGTTGCCTTGAGAAATGAATAAAGGTGGAGAAGTTCACTACTGGATAAAACATTCTGGTACATAAGTACATATGCTTCTCTTAATCTCAGGAAACAAAACTGAGGGTTGCTGGAGTGGTTGAGGGGGAGGGATGGGTGGCTGGGGGTGATGGACACTGGGGAGGGTATGTGTTATGGTGAGCACTGTGAATTGTGTAAGACTGATGGAATCCACAGACCTGTACCTCTGAAACAAATAATACATTATATGTTAATAGAAAAAATAATAAATTTTTAAAATTTTTTAAAAAGAATTAGAATGCCAAAATAAATACTATAAAAAAAAGTACGTATGCTTCAGTTTTGTACCATTTTATTCACTTGCAGTGGCAGCCTGGATTTAGAAGTTTGTGCTATGAAGTTTCTTTTTCTAGCAAACTGACTTGGCAGACCTCTCAGTGGCTATGCGCCTGCTTCACTCAGTCAGTTCTCTGTGACTTCGTAAGGCCAGAGCTTAAAGTAGCGGGAAGCCATTCCATATACACAATGACTTTCCTGAGGCCTTTCAGTCATTTGGAAAATATTAGCTGGGCACCCAAATACTTGATTAAATTTGATGAAGAAACAAGGGACTGAGGAATGGGTAGGTCAACTGATAGGTGTGCCGAGGGGTGGTGAGAACATACTTCAGGGTGGGTGATCAGGATTAAAGCTGCCTTTTCACTGAAAGAATTTTTGCAACCTATACATATTTGTCTCCATTTTTCTAGGCAACCCACTCCTTGGGGCTTATGTATAGAGTTGACCAGAATTAGCAAATTAAAATATAGAATTTCCCAGCCGGATTTGAATTTCAGATCAACAACAAATATTGCAATACAACAAATGAAAACATGGCGTCAGGCATACTTTACACTGAAAATAAACCATTTTTAATCCAATTTCAAATTTAACTAGAGAGCTTACAATTTTATCTTACATTTTATCTACTCAAGTCACATTTTTTCTCATCTTTTAAATTGGTAAGTGCTCCAGGGCTTGGTTTGGGGTTTTTCTTGATTCCCTACTTAGCCTATCTGGAAACCCTTAGGTAGTGGTACAGCACAGGGACTGAAGATAGGAGAGGAATATGCAACAAAGGAAAGATAGATCGGTGTCCTTTCAAGGGCAGGAAGGACTAAAGAAAGGAAAAATGGGAAAAGACAACATGAGACCTGAAGAATCTAGTGCAGGCTGTTTATTTGGAAAGTGAAAGAAAACGTTCATGAAGTGAGACAGGATGTGTGTCAAGCAAGTAGCCACTGGGAAGAATCAAGTTTCATTCTGCAGAGCACGTCTGGCAGCCAGTGTAAATACTGTCAGTATGCTTCCCAGTCTTTCCCCAGGAGTAGAGAAACATTTCTGTTTCGTTTGGCAGCTGTAATGAGTCCACCGGTGGCCAGAGAGGGAGACTTTTGTTCCTTAGGGGAGACATTTCCAGATGGGGACTTCATGTCATCTGCACAGTAAACTTCTGTTCATCTCCCCCAATCTTTCATCACTTTCAAACTGTCAGCATCCCGTGACATCTGTAAAGTGTCTGCTGGTGGGTGTGATATATCCTGTGTCTGCAGCAATCAGGGGTTCTATGCTCTCATATAAACCACAATCTACCTTTAGTAACTTGTTAAAAGCTTTACCTAATACTTTAGAAATAGTTTATATGAGTTGAGTGTTACCCAGGTTAGCAAGCCTGTCTCTTTCCTTAGATGTTAGCTTAGTCGACTGCCCTGTGACTTCAGAACTCTGAGGAGTTTCAGGGACATTATGAATTTGCCATAGTAACTAAAAGCAGAAGGGACATACGTTCCCCGTTTTCTACATGCTAAGTGCAACTGAGTCCTCTGCTCCAGTGGCTGTTGTCCTAGTGATCCAGCCTTCACTGGATTTAAGTGTTCACTCAACTGCAGTGGAAAAAATGTCAGCCACACTTTAGAGTCAAGACGAGAAGGAGAGGAGAGGATTAACTCATCCAGTACGGGTTTGCTACAGGCTTAGCCCCTGTAAGTCTCCAAAGTGACTAGCTATAGCTGAGCACTTAAGACTATCAATTTGGATAGCATTTCAGAGTAAGGACTCACATGACATGTTCTGACGCATCTTCTGGTTACAGACATAAGGAGTGGGCTGGTGGTTTCTGTGGTGAAAAATACCAAGGCAGCAGCAGCGGGGAGAAGCAAGATTTCCCCGTGTTACAACATCATGACCAAAATGCTTAGCATATAGCCTTCCTTAATGCCAGCAAAAAAGCTGCTCCAGCCATGCACCTAAAACACCGCTGTGCAGCATCAGAATCTCCTACCTGGAGGGGCGCCTGGGTGGCTCAGTCAGTTAAGCATCTGGCTTCTACTCAGGTCATGATCTCGGGGTCCTGGGATGGAGCTCTGCCTGGAGCCCACCTGGAGCTGGGCTTCAGCCCCAAGTCTGGCTCCATGCTCAGCGGGGAGTCTGCTTAAAGATTCTTTCCCTCTGCCTCTCCCCCTGCTCAAACTCTCCCTGTCTCTCTTTCAAGTAAATAAAATCTTAAAAAAAAAAGGGGGGTGCTCCTGGGTGGCTCAGTCGCTAAGAGTCTGCCTTCAGCTCGGGTCATGATCCCAGGGTCCTGGGATCAAGCCCCACGTCGGGCTCCCTGCTCCGCGGGGAGTCTGCTTCTCCCTCTCCCACCCCCCTTGCTTGTGTTCCCTCTCTCGTGTCTCTGTCAAATAAATAAATAAATAAAAATCTTAAAAAAAAAAAAAAAATCTCCTACCTAGAGTCTGACACTCAGACCCACCTGATTGTTATGCATCACCCCATAGTGTGAGGAGTGAGAGGGAAGTTCAGCAACTGCTCTTGCTTCTGCATCTATAATACTGTCCATCATACATGTTGCTTCAGAAAAACCGGTGTAGATGTATTGCTTGACCATTAGGCCTTGGGCATATGCTCAGTAGGTTATATACGATGAGTGGCTGGGAGATTTCCATTTCTGGCCATAGAACTGTGGCCAGTATCACAGGAAGCCTCCTACAAGAAGATTGGTATAAAGGTTGAACAAATTAAAAAAAAAAAACCAACAAGGATGAAACTTGAGGGACTCCCAACTGATCGATGCTTACTGCTTTTATTGTACCTGCCTGCCAGGAAAACAAAAAACAAAAACAACCTTTTTGTAGAAAGATATCATTCATAATCTCAACTGTTTTTACATACAATATCTGACATTTGATAAAAAATTATGAGGCAGCCTAGAAAAAAAAAAGACTAAATGGCAAAACACCAACTGACAAGCCAAATTAAAACAAACAAACAAACAAAAGACTGAGCTGCAAATGCTTTCAGATACTGATGGTATTGGAGAGGAAATCTGAAACGAAAATGTTAGAGTGTTCAAGTAAAGAGAAAAGTATAATTTCAGCAGCATGTAAATAATTCAAGAGTCAAATGAAAACTCTAGAACTGAAATAAGTAATAACTGAAATTAAAAATAACTTAATTAAGGATTAAGTGAGGGGGACCTGGGTGGCTCAGTCGGTTAAGTATCTGCCTTCGGCTCAGGTCATGGTCCCCGGGTCCTGGGATCGAGTTCCACATCGGGCTCCCTGCTCAACAGGGAGCCTGCTTCTCCCTCTCCCATTCCCCGTGCTTGTGTTCCCTCTCTCGCTGTCCTCTCTCTCTCTGTCAAATAAATAAAATAAAATCTTAAAAAAAAATTAAGGATTAAGTGAGACCGAGATGGAATCTGAGAAATAAAAGTGTTCAAAAAGGAAGGAGTAGGGCCCAGAGAGCTGATAGAACATTACTTCTGGGTGTGTCTGTGAGGGTGTCTCCAGAGGAGATTAGCATTTGAATCAGTAGACTCAGTAAAGAAGTTTATCCTCACCATTCTAGGTGAACATGATCTAATTTATTAAGTTCCTGCGTAGAACAAAAAAAAGAGAGAGAGAGAGAGAGAGAGAGGAATGACAAATTCTCTCTCTTTCTCTCTGCTTGAACTGAGATGTCCATATTCTCCTATACTTGGACGTTGGAGCTATTGGTTCTCAGGCTTTCAGACTCAGACAGAGATTTATATAATTGGCCTCTCCCCTCCCCCATGCCCCTGCAACTTTCAATTCTCAGGCCTTAAAACTCAAACAATCATACCAACAAATTTCCTGGTTCTTCAACTTTCAGATGGCAGACCATAGGATTTCTTGACCTCCACAACCATGTAAACCAATTCTAATAATAAAAAGAATATATTTATATATATCCCATAATAATGATATATATATCATATATATATATATATTCCTTTGAGCCTATCCACATTGTACAAATTGTCCCTTTATTTTATTCTTTTCAAACTGCCCTTTTAATGTATAGACTTGTTTTTTGATCCTGATTGTGGGTCTTTTTTTTGAACCTGTGTATGTCACTGTCACTGTGGTCTCTCAACTCTTCAATTATGTGACTGAAAATATAAGGTTTATTAATAAGAATAAGAATTAGGAAGGAATTTACTCAAAAACAATCATTCTCAAGCTCCCACCTTTACTTTGTACACTTGATGGGTAACTGAATGGATCCCTGCCTCCTGCGAATGCTGAATGAACTTCATAAGATCCTGACTTGCATGGCTCTAGAGGCTCATTTGCTTCTCCCTTTTGGTAAACTTTAGCTGGGAGCTGGCGCAAAAAGATTGAGGCAGTCTGAAGAGAGACAGCAAGACTGATCTCAGCTTTCCTGGACTACAGAGCAATTTCTAGGGCCTTTCTAGGGCCCGCCTCGGCTGTCAGTACGCATACTCCCTGGTGCGCTTCCTGGGCCCCAGTCCCGGTAATGTATTTCTTGCTACTAGAGAAACTAGATAGATGTTCCCTAACTCCTCTTAGGCTAACTTATCCCTAAGTAACAGAATTACAGATTGGGGCTTATCCTCAAGCCTCTCCCTAGGAGTGCTCTGGGTATGTGCAGTCTCCCAGCAAAGGCAAATCCTTTCTGTCAGGACCTTTGCCATGACACATACAGAATGTCCGTGCCAGGCCATTGCTATAGAAGAGCGAGTGTTTGGGGATTGTGTCCTTCTGTTCTCTCTCTGCTTGAAGGTTTTTCTCCAATAAATTCTATGTTATATCTGCACACGTGTTGCTAGTGATCTGTGCCCGTTGGCATGGCACTAACCAAAAAGATTTTTAAAGCTACTTTCTGTAGTTGGGAGATACAGAGAAATGACAAAAAGGAAGAGATAAGAGGAAGAAAGACTTTCAGTCTTGCATTTGTGTCTGTACTTATCTGAGGCCTCTGATAGGCTGCAGCTCCTTTGTATACACACAGGATTGGGACAGTGAAAAGAGAAGTTAAAGCTCATAAATATAAGCTTTTGCTTATAAACCGAAGTCTAAAATCACAATTCCTGTTTAAATTCAACTATGTTAGTTCACCTTCATCTTTTTTTTTTTTTTTTAACAGTTTGTTGGGCTTTCTTTTCAATAGCCATCAATGTCTGAAGAGGTTACTTATGCAGATATAAAATTTCAGGACTCCAGTAAAAGAGAAAACATCCATGAGTTTGACACAGTTGGGATAAAAGGTAAGATTTTGAACTTTGGATGTGTTTTAGGTTGAGCCTCCCATTTTTACCAAAATAATTATAAATTTTTAAGGTGCTGATGGGTGCATTGAACACTCAGTCTTTTACAATGTTTCTGTTTTAATATCACACTCAAGATAATTAGGATAGGGTAATAGTTCGATTTTACTGGATTATGAAACATTTTTCCCCCATAAAACAAGGAATACATGCTGTCCAGGAAAATCATGGTTTTGTAGGTTCTTTTTTATAAGAAAGTGCTAGTCACACATGTAATAGTAAAACTGGATCTTAACTTTCTCCCTATGTGACAAGCACTATCCTTCTTGCCTTATGAGGTAGAAATGGGCACTCTTTTGCAGGAGAGTGTCAGTGACTTCAATGAGTACATGCTGTGCTTGAGTGTCACATGCATGTGTGTGGATTGGAAAAGACTCTCTTGTTGACCTGCCAGAATTATGGAGGAGAGGGTTTGGAAACTATCGGATGTGCACAGGATATTTAAATACATCATTCAACCATTTGAAGTCTCTGTGTTCTCACCTATCAAATGGAGATAATAAGGCTTGTTTTATTATGAGATTGCAACCATAATTTAGTTTATGCTGCTGGTGCCATTTTGGAAAAGGCTAACATATTTAATGATTATTTTGTGAGGTTTAAATTAAAGATAGATAAAGATGACAAATACACCAATAAAATGTTTTTATTGGCCAGGATTTCACTAATTATTTTTTGTTTATTCATCTAGTCTAGTAGGTATTTCTTTAATATTTAAAATTGACCATACTTTTCAGTTCTGGGTACCATAAATAAAAATGAGAGGATATCAAAAAGAATGACAATAATAAATAAGAGAATAATGAGAATATTTTTCAGAAAGGGATATTAAGAAGGAATTAAAGTTCTGTTACTTTTAAGCTGCTCAATTTGACCAATTTAACCATTACCGTCAAACAAATCAAATTTTGTTCAGAGAGAGATACTAAGCAATCCTCTGTAGGCATGTAAGACTAAGTGGAAGAATATGAACTTAAAACTAAACAGTGAGGCATTTTATTTTAATATTAAACCATAGCTAAAGAGTGAGATAATAATATTCAGACCTATAAATGGGAATTTTGTGAATTAATATGGTATTATACTGTTAGGCATATTATTCATTCACTTACATAAAATCAGATTATATCACTTCTCTTTAGCTTGCTGTTAGGTCTATTCACTCTTTGAATGATTAGAAAATAATAGCTCAGGGAATATTGGTTTAATGGGGATACAGCTCTTTTTCATAAATCTTTAATTAATTTAGTTTCCCTAGGTATGAGATATATTTTGAACTAAATTTACTCATCTTAAATATGGTATTTAAGAAGTGACTGCTTTGGTTCAACTGTTGAGGAGAACTTAAGATACTTTAAAGTGATTCTTACAGTCGTATGATGGGATTAATGTTTCCAGAATCTGACTCATTATTTAGAAAAGGAAAATTAATGCTTATTGGAGGCTACAAAATATTTAGATACACACACACACACACACACACACACACACACACACACACACCATAGTTCCCATATGTTGAGCCTAGATATAAGAAAGAAGAAATGAGAAAGAGAGAGGGAAAAAGAGAGAGGGCGGGAGGGAGGATGGGAGAAAGGAGGAAAGTGAAGAAAGAAAGAAATGCAGTGTGTGTGTGTGTGTGAGAAACAGAGAGACAAAAAGAGAGAGAACTTTAAAAAATGTCATTTAATATTCTACCAAATCAAGCATATATTATCTCCAAATTTCTCCTATTTTTTTGGAGGTTAAGTTAAATGAAAAGACACATAGGGGACTAAAGGAAGAAAAGAGGTAAGGAAATATTGGAAGATATAATATTTGGGGCCCCTGGGTGGCTCAGTTGTTGAGCGTCCGCCTTCGGCTCAGGTCATGATCCTGGGGTCCTGGGATCGAGCACCGCATCAGGCTCCCTGCTCGGCGGGAAGCCGGCTTCTCCCTCTCCCACTCCCCCTGCTTGTGTTCCTTCTCTCCCTGTGTCTCTCTCTGTCAAATAAATGAATAAAATTTTTTAAAAAGATGTAACATTCAAAACCACACTGTACCTGAAATTTTGTATTTTTAAAAAATTTTTCCTCTAAAACTACTTCCTTTCCCCAATCATCCTCATCTCATTAAATATAAATATAAACACGTATTTAATACAATCAGCAAGTGTTTGCTATATGCCAGCACTATTCTAATTGTATTACCACTATTAATTTGCTTAATCTCTGATATTTTATGGCTTTCTTTTTTAACCAATGCAGAAACTAGGACATAGAGAGGTTAAGTGACTTGTCCAAGGTCCCCTGTTATTAGCAGCAGACCCAGCATTCAAGCCCAGGCATACTAGCCCTAGGAATGCTGTGCCTTTTTTTTTTTTTTTAATCACTATGCCATACTGCCTACAGGTGTATATATTTATTATCCACCACCTTTATCAAGTAAAAGATTTCTCATAAATATTTCATAAATTTGTACTATGGATTCTAACTTCAAAACATTCTTAATCAATTCATGGGTCATCACGTTCTCTAATCTTAGTAAAGTAAAGCACATTGATTAGTTTTCTCAATTCTCCTTTTCAAAGCCCATTTTTGCCTCTTTGTCTCTTGACTCGGCCTACCAATTACCAACATGTCCTGTGAGAATTAAAACAACTAACAAAATATTTTTTACTTATTCTTTAAAAAGGTATTTTAAAATGTCCTTGAGTTTCTAGCAAAACACATTCCTTTACCAGAGACATGTTAGGAAAGAAATAAAGGCAAAATGAATGAATGAATGAATGAATGAATGATTCAAATTAAGATGTATACCATTTCCAGGCCTGCCGGCTAATTTTGTTTTCCACAGCACCACCTGCTCCTTCCCATGGATGGCGCCAGAGAACCTTGGCTCTGACTCTACTATGCCTTCTGCTGCTGATTGGACTAGGAGTCTTAGGAAGCTTTTGTATGTATTACCCATGTTTTGACTGATAGGGAAAACACCTAGAATTACATGAGTTTTACAAGAAAGTTCATTCTTGAATTGAAGCTTTGGAATGATTATAGGTGATATAACCCAAGAGGTATTGATAAGTAGATACTTAAACATGGTAACCTGTTTCCCTCACTCCTATGAAAGGACTGCTTCCCTAGACTTTAATGTTTGTAATACTAGTTCAGCAGAAAGGAAATTAATGGTTGTGCTGAGGGATTAAAATTTTTTATCATTTCTTTTTTTAATCTGAAGTTTACACAACTTTGAAGATAGAAATGGGAAAATTAAATAAACTACAAAATTTCAAAGAAGAACTTCAGAGAAACGTTTCTCTACAACTGATACATAACATGAATAATTCCAAGATGATCATGGACCTGTCGAACACACTGCAAGAAATAGCCACCAGATTATGTCATGAGCTCTATAAAAGAGAACCAGGTAATCCTATATTCCTCTCTAAGCTATTTATTAGACAATGAATAAAAGCTAGGAGTCACTTGAGAATCATTAATCAATAATTAGCAGCTTTTCCCTAGGATGCCATTATTTGGAGAAAGGAATTAAATGTGGTTGACAGAGGACTTACTGATATTTCTGTGCCATTAGAAGTTTCTCTAATCTGACATTTACTACTGTTATTTTGGGCACTGAGATCAATAGAAGATAAGGTCACCTCTTTGTAGGTGACCTTGTTCCTACATTTCAGTCAATGTTTGATGAGAATCAATAAAAAAGGAAATAGTTAGGCCTTGCCTTTGGAATTAGGAGGAATTGTTTTTTTAATATCTCTAACAGTTTCTATAGCTATTAGAACTAAAACATGTTTTTTTGTGCTCTTGAGAACTCTCGCAAATATTCAATGTCAGGCAGCCAGAAACGACATAGTTGGAAAAGGCAAGGTTGATGTAGGTTTGGGGAGTTGATCTTACCACAGAATGTTTTTGTGGTTAGCGTTTATTGCCATGTAGTACTATAAAAAATGAAAAAAAAAAAGAGAAAAGTAAGTTAATTAATCATTATTCAGGACTCTGAGATAAGAAAACACACTGGAATACACTGGACATTTAATTCAAAATGTGTTGTTCAGATTATGTTTTGGACATATTGTAGTGGTATATAGGGACCTGGAACACAGCATGCATTTTCTTCACCTTTCATGTAAAAAAAAGAAAGACAAGTAAATTTGGTTAACTTATTATAGAGGACAATGGAATAATAAGAATAATGAAGATTATCAACACAAACCGAATGAAACTACGTTCTTCTTCCAGAGCACAAATGTAAACCTTGTCCAAAGACATGGATGTGGCATGAGGACAGCTGTTACATACTAATTGACAATTATGAAACATGGCAAGAGAGTGTCATGTTCTGTTCTGCTCAAAATGCCAGCCTGCTGACAATTAAGAACAAAAGTGTATTGGTAAGGTCCCCTGGATCTCTGCCTGTGAGGAAGGAAGTCACTTTTCCCGTCTAGAATAGAGAGGAATGAAGCATGTTGGGGAAGATTTGTACTAATCCAGACATGAGGTTATTTTAGCTAGGGTGTGAGGTGATTGAGACTTAGTACATTTATCATACGGAAGGACAGCCAAGGTGTCATCTAAAACCTTGGTTTAGGCCCTTAACATCAGTGGAATCTCAAAGGCTGGGCAGATGGGTAGACATGGGTCTGTGAGAATTTTTAGGTCTGTGATCATTTCCAAACTGAAACTTTAGGATCAACTCTCAGAACACAATTTCTAAGAATTTATCTAAAAGCAGAAGATCTGGAAATCGTTCCTGTGGGTTACCAATTCTGTAAAATCTATATAGGAGAAGGATTCTTTGTTTCTACCTTTTGTCTTTTTTTAACTAAGAGAAAAAGGCAACATATACCAGAATAAAAAGATAGGTTGGATAAAAATATGTATAAAAAGGTATAATTAAGATGGGATGTCAAAGGCAAGTGCTAAGCAGATATATGATACTGACTCCCAGGGTTCCAAGAAAATGAGTTCTCTGGAAGATTATTTATGTAAATATGTATTTCTTTACTTTCTTTTTTCTATATTTAAGTAGCATCTCCATATTTTACTTATTCCTCTGCATTTCTGGTCTCTCAGATAGTATTCCCATATTATTTAAGGAAAAAATTCATTTTCACAGAAGTGTCCGCTTCCCTACTGTAAGAACCTGGGTCCTCCTTTATGGCTGCAGGGAAAATCAAACCATAGTCTCTTCCTCCTCTGATCATTGTCAACTGATCCATTCTTAGTTATTTACTAAAAAAAAAAGAAAAAAAGAAAAAAGAAAATGTCTAGAAAATGAGGGAAAAAGAACTTACTTTGGCTATAAAATTTTGGACTGGATCTAAATTCTATTCTATAACCACTTCTCATCTGACTTTGCTACATTTTTTCTCCTACTTTTTCAGTTTCTATTAACTTGAGTATATAGTAATTAACCACTTCCTTTGCTCCTGGACTGACTACTACCGATACTTGAATCTTGAAGTTTGTGACCTTCATTGCCCTAAGTTAAAGTAATGCATGGATTGGTAGATACTTTTCCTTGTGAAACAGTAACTGATAAATAACTGTTGGAGGAAACCTTACAGTAAGGAGCACTTTGTTTCAATTTCTTCTAATGGCATCAAAAAGTAGTAGTGTAATGTCAAAAGTGTTACCTTAAAACAGTAATTTGTAAGAACTTACATTGTGAGGTAATGTACAGAAATGGGAGACAGTTATTTTTCTTGGGGGGGGAGACAATTATTTTTTTAACCATCTCTATTTCTTGTAGGAATTTATAAAATCCAAGAGGTTACGTAGATACTGGCTGGGATTATCTACCCAAAAATATCAAAGAAGTTACCAGGAACTGGATGAGACAATTATCTCTTCCAATTGGTAAGTCTTCATTCTTACTGAATTTTTCCGGTTGGTTTGAGTAAAGGTGTTTCCCCCAGGAGCAATATTTATTACAATTAAAACTAGTTTCAGTTGAAATTGCACCCTTAAATAATTCTTTTCTGTCAGGCTTCTTTAATGTTTGATAATGCAAAAAATTGCCACAGATGTCTTCTCATTATCTTGACAAGTCACTAATGAATTTCTTTCTAGTAGCCGAATAAGAAGGGATTTCTGGGAGACTTTCATCTCAGAAAATTATAGAAGCCAACAAAATTCAGTGGGTTCTAACCATGTGCTTAAAACTCTTTCACATGCTGGGATTCAAAGATGAATGAAAGATTGATTCTTTTCTTTGTTACTTATTGATTGTATGTGCAGACTAGTTAAACAATTCTACATATAAAAAGAATACAATGTGATAAATCCTTCAGTAAAAATACATGGAACAACCAAAGATAAAGTTTAGCTGTGACTGTTATTGAAATGGCCATTTTGAATGAAAAATTTAGAGATAGTAAAACATTTTCAGTAAAGAGAATAAGATGTGCAAGGGCATGGTATATTGTATATAGGGCATACATAAAACAATTTGTTGTATAGTATATTAAGAAATATGGTTGTAAATATACCATCATGAATAGACTCATATGTTATATATGTGCTACCTGACATAGGGGGAGAATGGACAGGCAAGAAGTACATAAACATAATGCCAAAATACCATTTGTATTTATAATCCCTTAAATTTGGGAAGCAGACAGGTTAGACTAAAGAAAGAAACCAGAGCCTCAACCTGCCCACAAATTTATACATACTTGTTTGTTGAGGACACATCAAGCAGGAATGAATGCAGGGCAGTTGTGTGGGGGGCCAGCCACACTAAATCTAAACCCTGAGATTCCTGCACACTCCCCACTGTGGGCAAGAAGCAAATACAAGTTTTGATTGTTTTGTTTTGTTTGCATTTTCCTTCAGACAGAAATAGTAGATGTAATAATATGGGTCCAAAAAACAAGGCAGCGCTGTCTTTGGCAGTTTACAATCATGGACAGAACAAAGGATATATGTATGCAAATGGAGGAGAAAAGGAGGTATATTTTAAAGATCTCATTTGGAGTGAAGGGAGTAGAAGTAAAGGTCGTGTGTGCATCATGGGAGAATACAGATGGAATCTTGTTTGAAAAAGTAGAATTTCCATGTGTTTATTTGTAACTATTGCTAATGGGAAGGTAATCTATAGCGGACTAGAAAACACAGTATATATTTCAAATTATTAAGAAATAATACCAAAATAAAAAATATATAATAATATATGTATATATGATACATTGTATATGTGTACAATATATAATCATATATGTATTTCATTTTGTTGTTTATTCTTAACGTTATTTTGGGATTAGTTTCTTGAAAGGTGCTGTGATCAATGACATCTGTATCATGTCACTTCAAATAGGAAATTTCACTTTTGAAAATTGAATTGATATTTATTTATTAATGTTCATTATTTATTGACTAAAATATTTAATACTAAATTTTTCCCAAAAGATGATACTTTCAGTTTACAAGTTTGTCTTTGATGCCTAGTCCCTGCTCAGTAATCTTGTTTTAGGAGCTGGTAATTATTCAGAACTTCAGGATAAAATATCTGAAAAATGGCTAGAGGGAAATGTTACTTGGAGATGATGTTGAACAGAAGGTACCATATATTAGGTTAATTCCTGGCTTGGATGATTATGAAAAATATTTGAAGAGATAGTGTCAAAGATCTATTACAGGGGCCAGACTGGAGAATTTAATAGAACTGTATTATTCTAAATCATATTAAGTATTGGGGAAGGGAGGTGATACATCTGGAAGTAAAGGACAGCAAATAGTCCAGATGTAAAAAAGTGGAAAAGGCAGATTGAAGTAAGGCAGTGTTTGATACTGCATGTAGGTTGATAAAGATAAGGAGCTTGGACACTCTTGGTACTCCAAATAGTAACTAAAATTTATTTTACGCAATGCAGACCCAGGAACAATGATATATTGAAAAAGTAATTTTTTCCCTGTGGATGTATTTCAAATATTTGACTTGCTAATTGTAATTCTTTGTTTTCTCTTTCAGGATTACAAGAAACAGAAATGTTGTAAATGGTAGGATGCATTGTGGGTATATAGACACAGTATATGTTTACTATACAGACTGTAGTTTTCCAATGCGTTTTATATGCCAGAAGCTGGCTGATCCAGTGAAGATTGAGAGTGAAATACCAGATGGAAAATATAGTTAGTGCAAGTATTTCTCTATTATCCTGCGATTAAGGCAACTTTAGGGAGCACACATCTTGTGGACCACACAAAGGGAATAAAGATGCTGGGAGACTAAATCGCTGTCTGTCTCCTAACAATGTACATTTTTAAACTTTCTTCTTTCTTTCTTCTCATTTGCTGAGTGAAAGGAATCCAAAGTCATACCTTCTCATCTAGATACAGTCCAGATACTGTTGAGCATAAATACAGTGTGTTGGGTGAACATTCAGAAACGTGATGCTAACTTTTCCTGCTTTTCCAGGAATAAACAAGGAAAATACCAACCTTACAGAACACCAGGGAAAATGAAATCTAGGAATATATAGAAAGGATAATACATCACGACCAATTGGGATTTATTCTAGTAATACAAGTTGATTTACATTTAGAAAAAAATAAGAAAGAGGGAGAGAAAATCTATTACTATTTTAATAGATGTAGAAAAGCATTTGATAAAATTTAACAGCTAATCTCTAAGAAAACTAGAAGAAGAAGGTTTCCCTAATCTGATAAACAGTGATATATTAATAAAGAGGAAAAAAACAAATGAAGCAAAAAACTACCAACAACAACAAACTCTAAACCTAACATCCTGCCTTTGGTAAAAAGTGAATGTTTTTTCTTTTGAGCTCTGGAACAAGATCAGAATGATTTTTATCAAGTATTTTATTCAGTAACTTCTACTGTCTTTTAGAGGTCCTAGAAGTAAAATAAGGCAAGAAAAATAAATTTAAAAATATAAAAAATAAGAAAGGAAGAAATAAGACATTTTTATATGTAGTTAATATAATTACGTGTGTATATATATGTTCTATATATAAATTATATAAATTATTAGAATAAATATTTTATCAAGGCTATTGGATAAAGTCTCAAAATATCTCAATGCTTAAACATCAGTTATATTTCTGAAGGTTAGCAGTAAACAATGGAAAAATTTAAAAAGCAATACCATTTATAAGAGCATGCAAAAATAAAATAGTAATAAATGTAATAAAATTCAACTTTCTGCCCAATCCTGCTTCCTTCCGCTCCCTTGCACAGGTGGTAACACCAAGAGTGCTCCCTAATAAACCCCCAGCACACTAATCTTGATTTCAGAATCTGTTTCCTGGGAAACCAAGCCTGCAAGCGTTGCTGACAAAATAAAAGAAAACCTTAATAAGTGGAGGGTTAACCATGTACTTGAATTGGAACACTCTATATTCTTGGGATATAAAGTCTCCCAAATCTACCTACAGAGTGAATACAATCCCTGAAAATATCAGATAGATTTTTTTTAAATGACATGCTAATTCTAAAATTAACATAAAAATGCATAGGATTTAGAATAGCCAAGACAGGGCACCTGGGTGGCTCAGTCGTTAAGCGTCTGCCTTCAGCTCAGGTCATGATCCCAGGGTCCTGGGATCGAGCCCCGTATCGGGCTCCCTGCTCTGCAGGAAGCCTGCTTCTCCCTTTCCCACTCCCCCGCTGCTTGTGTTCCCTCTCTCGCTGTGTCTCTCTTTGTTAAATAAATAAATAAAATATTAAAAAAAAAAAAAGAATAGTCAAGACAACATTGGAAAGAAGAATGGAAAAATTATGGTACTGAATATCAAGATTTACTTTAAAGTCATAATAATAAAAACAGTTTGATTTCATACCAGAATAGATATACATCCACAGGACCAGAAGTAGTCCAAAAAAAAAGAAAGAAAAAAAGACTTATTCATACAATGCACACAATTGACTTGTTTATATGTTAAAAAAAATTTGTCACTGCCATTAGAGGTAGAAAGTGATGGTCTTCTCAATAAATGGAACTGAATCGATTGGATATCTGCATGGAAATAAGTGAAACTTCATATCTACCCTATACCATACATAAATATTAATTTAAAATGGATCATAGAACTAAACATGAGAGTTCAAAATATAAAGCTTCTAGTTAGGGGCGCCTGGGTTGCTCAGTCAGTTAAGCATCGAACTTGTGATTTAGGCTCAGGTCATGAGCTTAAGGTCCTGGGATCCAGGCCCCGGTTAAGCCCCAGGAGGAACCCCACGCAGGGCCCTGGGCAGCTCCTCTGGGGCTCCAAGCTCAGCAGGGAGTCTGCTTGGGATTTTCTCTCTCCCTCTGCCTCTCCTCCGCTTGTTCTCTCTCTCTCCCTTTCTCTCTTTCAAATAAATAAATCTATATTTGAGAGAGAGACAGACAGACACTGAGGGAGAAGCAGACTTCCACTGAGCAGGGAGCCCAACCTGGGGCTGGATCTCAGGTGCCCCTCAAATAAATAAATCTTTAAACAAATATATAAAGCTTCTAGTTAAAACAGAACAATACCTTTATAGCTTTATGGCAGACAAAGATTTCTTAAACACTAACAATAAGATGAAATAAACACTAACAATAAAAAACAGGAAAATTAGACTTCATTCAAAATAAGAAGTATTAAGAGAGAAAAGATGCAAGTTGTAGCCTTGGAAAGACACATGTTCGGTTTGGATTTGAATTAGTATAATAAATACATATCCAAATTTATACAGGACTAGTAGTCGAGATAGAATTAACTCCTACAAATCGATAATAAAAAGCTCTAATTCAAAAATGGGCAGAAAGCCTTGAAGCGGCCCTTCATGAAAGAAAATATTCAAACGGCCATAAAAGCATATAAAAGGTGCTGAACATCATTATTCACTAGAAAAAATATTGAAAATAAAAATACAGTGAGGTACCAGTACACCTACCAAAATGGCTGAATTTAAAGGCTGGCAATACTAACTGTCAGCAGAAATGTGGAATATGCTGGGTTTTTCCTGTGGTCAAATAGCATCAAAATTCCTGTCTGGGAAATACATTTCCCAGAATCCCTTTCCCTGTTTAGGTCCTTGTCAGAACTGAGCAATGAGGGGAACTCACGGAATAACTGGAAGATAAAACCGAGGCAGAAATCGTTACTCTGAAAAGGATGCTGATGTCCAACAGAAGGTCCGACAAGTGGATGCTGAAGCGCCGGGTAGACCCCGCATCATCATCTATCTCGTCCTTCTTCACATCCAGTTACTTCATCTTTCTGACTTCTTACTCTGTCAACCCACAGTACCTCCAACTCTACCCACAGGTGCATGACTGTAGTCCCACAAAGCAGCAGCTTCCACAGAAACCATAATTCCTGAGAGAGAAACCTGTGGAGAAACCATTTTCCACAGAGACAACGGTTTCCTCACAGACAGCCTTTCCCCTCCAGGCAGCGGCTTCCACAAAGGGGTAGATTCCATAGCTTTCTCCTAAAGCTCCCTTTTTATAGTTCCACTGTGGAATCCAGATGAACATGACCACTTGGGAATTTATCCCTTCCAGATTGTGGTAGAGTGAAAAACAACAAACCAAAGATAGAACCCATACATGTTAATTTATAAGGAAAAAGACCGGTGCAGAAGTGATTTGGTTAAGGATCTTGGTGCGGGCATTATCCTGGATTATCTGGGTAGGTCCTAAATCTAATCACACCATTTGAGAGCTTCCATCATTTGAGAATATACTGTTCCCAACTCTCTACTCCTTCCTCTTATGGATATGATGTATCCCCACTTTTGCCGTGCTGCCTTCGTTGGAGTATACTTTCCCAGCCCATTGTCACTCTTAGCTGTGTGGCTTGATTTAGTCAATGAATTGTGAACAGAACTAGTATATGCTATGTCAATCAGAAATTTTAAATGTCCTTGTATATTTTGCTTTACTTTATTGCTTCTGCCTTTGCCATGTAAAAGGGACTGATCCTTCAGTCTGGACCCTAAAATAGAAAGACATAATCAAAGCTAGTAGAGCTCAGCGGAGGCATCCATAACCCACAGCCAAGAGTAAGAAAGAAGTGTGATTCTAAGATATTGAAATACTGAGATTGTTTGTTACTACAGAAAAAAATTACTAAACACATCGTTTCTGTTAAAGTTTGCCTGTCAGTGTTACTGATGTTATTTTTAAAGACAATATATCTCTCTCTCTTCTGTGGACACCTTTTAAGACTTTCTTTGTCTTTGTTTTCAGCAGTAAGCTGAATATACATTGGTATGGTTTCCTTGTTTTTGTTTTTTTGTTTGTTTCCTGCTTAAGATTTACAGTTTCCGAAATCTGGATTTTCTATTTTTTTTAAAGATTTTATTTATTTATTTGAGAGAGAGAGAAAGCACAAGAGACGGGGGAGGGTCAGAGGGAGAAGCAGACTCCCCGCTGAGCAGGGAGCCCGATGCGGGACTCGATCCAGGGACTCCAGGATCATGACCTGAGCCAAGGGCAGTCGCTTAACCAATTGAGCCACCCAGGCGCCCCCAAATCTGGATTTTTTTAACGCTTTTAGAAAATTCTTAGACAGCTTCTCTTCTAACAATACTTCTACCACAAGTTCTTACTCCATCTCTTATAAGATTTCATTAAATGCCTATTAGAATTTATTACTCTATTTCATAGATGTCTTACATTCTTCTAATTTTTTAATCTCTTCTGTTTTCCTTCCTTTATCTGAATAATTTTCATTGACTCATCTAAGTCAAGAGAAACTAATTCTAGGTATCTTTTGCACCCTTTGATCAAGTTTTTAATTTGTTTTTATACTTCTTAGTTTCAGAAATTCTATTTAATCCTTTTGTAGAGATCCCATTTCTTTAGTAATGTTCCCCATCTTGAAACCAATATTGTTGCATATGTTAATAAGAAAAGAAATTTAAAGTCTATGCCTAATAACACCAATATCTATTTCTCCCCTGGGTCTCTTTCTGTTGTCTTTTTTTCTCTTGTTCTTCTATTATTTGGACCTGAAGCCTGGATACTTTTCACTCAATTACTGTCCTACAGAATGAAAATTTGTAGAACATCTGGGTGGTGCTATCTTTCTTCAGAATGGATTTAAGTCTGTTTTTCTGTTTTGACAGATTTTTCACAGGGGAGGATCACTTTGCCCTAATCAGGAATTGAGATGTCTAAGTTGTATTTCAGTCATTGTAAAGAGTGATAGCTCTCTGATTTTTACTTCAAAAGGTACCCCTTTTAAAGTGTCAGCTTTATGGGTTTCAGCTTTAGGACTCTATTTATTGTTACTGCCACACTATGAGACTAATAAGCTCTAGGTATTTTTCTTTTTTAAAGATTTATTTATGTATTTATTTTAAGAGAGCATGAGTAGGTGGGGAGGGGCAGAGGGAGGGAGAAAACCTCAAGCAGAATCGCTGTGGGGTGCAGAGCCCAATGTGGGGCATGAGCCCATGACCCTGAGATCATGACCTGGGCCAAAATCAAGAGGTGGCCGCTCAACCCACTGAGCCGCCCAGGCGCCCCAGCTCTATGTATTTTCTAAGGCTCTTTGCTATTGTTTTCACTTGGCTTCTTGACGATATGCCCTATACATGATGCGTTTAAAGAGAAACACTTTGAGGAGAAAAGTGGCTCAGAATATCAGACTCACTTCTCTGTAGTTCCTTTTCTTTCTGTTACTTTGTCTCCTCAAATCCTGATTATCTTGTTTTTTTGCTGGGCTCCAGTTTCATCTCTCTATGCCCATTGAGACTATCTAAAACTTTGAGCTATTTGTTTCTGCTTGGTATTTGGTCCTGAGCAAATATGGAATTGGTTATGTGGAAATATGAATGTCAGAGTTACCATAAAGGGTTCCCTTTAGATGCACTATCTTGATGCCCATAAAGTCTGGCTGAATTAGTTGATATTCAAAGTTTCCAAACAGCTATTTTGGTATGTTATCCATCTCTTAGAGTTGTTTTGGTTGAGAGATCTGATCTAATGTAACCTACTCTCTGGAGCTAAAAGTGAAAACCTATAAAGATTTCTAGTGAACTTTCGCAGCACTTCATCAATAACTATGTAAACTACTTAGTATGATTTTGATGCCTATTATATCACATTTTAAGTAAAAATTAGAATTGACCACTTTACGTATTTAGTATTCTAATCCAAGGACGTGGTATATCTTTCCTTTTCTTTAAGATTTTTAAGTAACTCTCAATAAACTAATATCCTGCAAAAAGTTCTGACAATAATAGCTTTATTGAGTTATAATTAATATAGAATAGGTTGCACATATTTAAAGTTAACAATTTATTAAGATTTGACATATGTATAAACTTATGAAATCATTATCACATTCAAAATAGTGAACATCCGTATCCTTAAAAGTTTGCTTGTGCCGGTGTGTATTCTCTCCTCCTCAACCTTCTCTGCCACCCTATCTCCTTGTAACCACTGACATCTCTTCTGGCACTATAGATTAGTTTGCATTTTCCAAAATTTTGAGTAATGGAATTATAGAGTATGTTCACTTTCTTGTTGGGCTTCTTTTCATCAGAATAATTTCTTTGCGATTATTGTTGAGTTGCTGTTTATATCACCAGTTCATTCCTTTTATTGCTGAGTACCCTCCCATTGTTTGGGTATGTTTATCCATTAACTTGCTGTTGGTTATTTAGGTTATTTCTGGTTATAACAATTAACACTACTATGGGCATTTGTACATAAGTCTTTCTATGGGCATGTTTTTATTTATCTTTGATGAATATCTAGGAGTGCAGTGACTGATCAGACAGTAGGTGTAGGCCTAACAATTTAAGAAATTACCAAACACTTTTCTGAAGTCATTGTATAATTTGACATCCTCATTATCAGTGTATAAGAGTTCCATTTGCACATCAATAATTATTAGGGAAATGGAAATCAAAACCACAATGAGATATCACCTCATGCTTATTAGAATGGCTATCATCAAAAAGATGAGAGGTAATAAATGCTGCCAAGGATGTGGAGAAAAGGAAACACTTGTGCACTGTTTGTAGTATTGAAAATTGGTACAGCCATTGTCAAAAACAGTTGGAAGTTTCCTCAAAAAATTAAAAATAGAACTACCATATAATCCAGCAATTCCACTTACAGATCAAAACCTCAATAAGATACCACCTCAGAATGGCTAAAATTAACAAGTCAGGAAATGACAGATGTTGGTGAGGATGTGGAGAAAGGGAAACCCTCTTACACTGTTGGTGGGAATTCAAGCTGGCACAGCCACTCTGGAAAACAGTATGGAGGTTCCTCAAAAAGTTGAAAATAGAGTTATCCTATGACCCAGCAATTGCACTACTGGGTATTTATGCCAAAGATGCAAATGTAATGATCTGAAGGGGCACATGCACCCCAATGTTTATAACAGCAATGTCCACAATAGCCAAACTATGGAAAGAACCTAGATGTCCGTCAACAGATGAATGGATAAAGAAGATGTGGTGTATATATATGCAATGGAATATTATGCAGCCATCAAAAAGTGAAATCTTGCCATTTGCAATGACGTGGATGGAACTAGAAGGTATTATGCTAAGTGAAATAAGTCAATCAGAGAAAGACAAGTATCATATGATCTCACATATATAAGGAATTTGAGAAACAAGCCAGAGGGGTCATAGGGGAAGGGAGGGAAAAATGAAACAAGATGAAACCAGAGGGAGAGACAAAACATAAGAGACTCTTAACCTCAGGAAACAAACTGAGGGCTGCTGGAGTGGAAGGGGGTGGGAGGGATGGGGTGGCTGGGTGATGGACATTGGGGAAGGTATGTACTATGGTGAGCATTGTGAATTGTGTAAGACTGATAAATCACAGACCAGTACCCCTGAAACAAATAATTCATTGTATGTTAAAAAAAATTTTTTTTAATTTAAAAAAAATTTTAAAAAAGAAAATGAAAACACTATGTCAAAAAGATATATGTACCCCCATGTTTACTGAAGCATTACTTGCAAAAGCCCAAATATGGAAACAACCCAAGTGTCCATCGACAGTGGGATAGATAGATAGATAGTGTGTGTGTGTGTATACAATGGAATGTTGTTCAACCATAAAAAAAAAAGTAGGAAATCCTGCCATCTATGACAACATGGATGGACCTTGAGGGCATTAGACTAAGTGAAATGAGTCAGACAGAGAAAGACAAGATAAATAATATATGATCTCACTTATATGTGGAACCTTAAAATATATATATATTATTTTATTATAAATATATATTATATATATAATATATATAAGAGAGTATATATAAGAGAGAGAGAGAGAGGTCATATTTGTGGTTACCAGAGACAGAGAGTTAGAGAAGGAGAAACTGGATGAAGTGGCCAAAAGGCACAAGCTTGCAGCTATTAGATAAATAAATACTAGGGATCTAATGTACAGCATTATGACTAAGGTTAAAATGGCTGTACGGTATATTTGAAAGTTGTTAAAAGAGTAAATCTTAAGAGTTCTCATTACAAGGAAAAAACACTTTTTTTCTATTTTTTGTATCTATATGAAGTGATGGATGTTAACTAAACTTATTTGGTAATCACAATATATGTAAGTCAAATTATTATACTGTATACCTTAAACTTATACAGTGCTGTATGTCAATTATATCTCAAAAAAACTGGAAAAAAAAAGAATTCCATTTATACATCACATTTTCATCAAGACTTGATACAGTTTGTTTTTAAAAACCATTCTAGGGTGCCTGGGTGGCTCAGATGGTTAAGCGTCTGCCTTCAGCTCAGGTCATGATCCCAGGGTCCTGGGATCGAGTCCCGCATCGGGCTCCCTGCTCCTTGGGAGCCTGCTTCTCCCTCTGCTTCTCTCTCTCTCTCTCTCTCTCCCCCCATCTCTCATGAATAAATAAATAAAATCTTTAAAAAAAAAAACATTCTAATAAGAGGGTCCCAATTCAAGACACTGACATAGGAACACGCTGATTTCACCTCCTCCACAGGACACAAGAATATACACCCATTAATAGAACAATTCCTCTTGAAGAACTGACAGCTGACTAAACAGCTACTGAACAACCTAAGATGGATAGAATGGCAATGGAACAGCAAGAGAGATGGAGACATGATCACAGGGGGATCCCTCACCCCTGAGGCTGCAAACACAGTGGGGAAGGACAGCCTGGGAACAGATCCCTCTGTCCTTGGGTACAGGGGAAAAAAAAAAAAAGCTGCTGTTTAAAAGAGTATATAAAGAGACAACACTGGAATTCTGCCAAGTTGTGGAGTAGCTGAGGGGATACTCCCCAGGTATGAGGGACTGGAGAACACACAGTTTATGTTCCTACCCCACCTTAAAAAATATGTGTATGTTTAAAAGTTATTCATTATGTAATAACATTTATTTACAAATCTATATTAATTATTTAAATGTAATTTAAATATATACAACTTCCTATATACAGAAATAAGACAACTATAAAATTCAAAATCTGTGTCCATACTTCACTGCAGAAAGTACAATATGCTAATCAATAGGTTTTATTTTTTAATTTTTATTATTTTTTAATTTATTTGACAGAGAGAGACACAGCGAGAGAAGGAACATAAGCAGGGGGAGTGGGAGAGGGAGAAGCAGGCTTCCCGCCGAGCAGGGAGCCCGATGCGGGGCTCCATCCCAGGACCCCGGGATCATGACCTGAGCCGAAGGCAGATGCTTAACCGACTGAGCCACCCAGGCGCCCCAAACAATGGGTTTTAAATTGAGGGCAGCGTCAATAGTAAAGAAATCAGTTGGGACAGGGTCTGAATGAAGGCAAATTATGAAATTGGAGAGAGAATCTTGATTGATAGCCATGAATACATACTACATGAATAACACAGTTATTGTTATTTTCATTTTTCAAAATAATAGATGTACACATTTTACAAAATAGTTCAGAAACGCTTATTAGTCAATAAAAACATCTCTCCTCAAATGATTGTCTTGCTCCTTGGAGGCAATTTTTTTTCAATTCTTTGTTTTTATTTCTTATGATGATCATCTTTATATCACTAAATAGTTTGTCTTACTCCATATGGATTTATCAACTTCAGAAATTATCTATTGCTTTCCTGTTTTGATAGATGATTTAAGGCCACTGTCTCACTTCCTTTCCCTCACCCCTTAATATAAACCTTTACTTCTAATTTAAACAACCACAGAGTGTTATCTCTAATTTCTTCACTGCACTGGAGGTGGAGATTGGTGCTATCACCCTTCCTTCTGTTTTTCCTGCCCTCCACCCTTCTCTTCTCATTTTGCTCTTTCTTAATCTCTGTCATTCAATCCTTTACTTTTACACTGCTAATACTGAAGTGTGCATATGTTCCATAGCCATATATATTTCATGATTTTACCCTTGGTTGATTTTAAGAGTGAATTTTAAAAAATGTATTTATTTATTTACCACATTACGGTTGGATAATGATGAATTCCATTGTAATAATTACAAATCTCTCTCTACATCTCCGATATGCCACTCAAAGCTCAGTATTCTCAGCATAAAGTTTAAATGGAATTTTCTTATTTTGCCTCACTCATTGTTCAAGTCATCCCAAATTTGTGTTTGCTCCACATTTGGACATAGTTATCCTACAGTTATTTGCTTTTTTCTTTTTTCTTTTTTTTAAGATTTTATTTATTTATTTGACAGAGAGAGACACAGCGAGAAAGGGAACACAAGCAGGGGGAGTGGGAGAGGGAGAAGCAGGCTTCCCGCGGAGCAGGGAGCCCGATGCAGGGCTCTATCCCCGGACCCTGGGACCATGACCTGAGCTGAGGGCAGATGCTTAACGACTGAGCCACCCACACACCCCTGCTTTTGTCTTTTGATTATCTAATTCTTTCTTCTTTCCTTAAATTATGTATAAGATATTCTCCAGATTTTTAGATTCTTTGCCATATTGTATTTTCTGGGGTGTGTCCTTTCCTCTCAGACTTACCCTTCCCGGAGTGTCTAGTCCTCCTAACTCCATTCTGGACTAGCATTACACAAGAGTTGTTACAATATTCATCCTGGGATATTTTGTCACTACTCTCCTGAGTAATGTTAGCCAGGTCCTACATCTGTCAGTTTTTGGGTTTCTGTCTTAGTTTGCTGAATTGTTATTATTTTTTCAGCTGGTACTTTGCTTGTGATTTGATCAGTGTGGGTAGAAGCAGTGATGAAGGGGTTCTGATTCAAGGTCTCGGGATAAAGCATTTTAGGTAGTGAAACATCCCTAGAAAGTCTATGCGTATCAAGTTACTGGGATTAGACCAGTGGGTCCAGAAATGGAGAACTGAATTAATTCTTATTCAAATCAGATGAGGATACAGTACTTTTATTTCCTTTCTTGGTCATATTTGGCAAGGGGTCCAGTTTGGCCCAGAAGTTGAAAAGAGGGAATATATTATGATGAAACTGGAAAGAAAGGGGAAATGTAAAAATCCTCGGGGTGCCTGGGTGGCTCAGATGGCTAAGTATCTGCCTTCGGCTCAGGTCATGTTCCCAGCAGGGTCCTGGAATTGAGCCCCACATCGGGCTCTCTGCTCAGCAGGGAGCCTGCTTCTCCCTCCCTCTGCTGATTGTGCACTTTCACTCTCTATGTCAAATAAATAAAATCTTTTTTTGTTTGTTTAAATAAATAAAATCTTTTAAAAAATAAAAAAAAATAAATTTAAAAATCCTGAAACCTCTGAAATTGAAAGAGCAAATAATTCACTTTAAAAAATTATTCTGGGGAAAAGAAGATATCAGGAGGGGAAGAATGAAGGGGGGGAAATCAGAGGGGGAGATGAACCATGAGAGACGATGGACTCTGAAAAACAAACTGAGGGTTCTAGAGGGGAGGGGGGTGCGGGGATGGGTTAGCCTGGTGATGGGTATTCAAGAGGGCATGTTCTGCATGGAGCACTGGGTATTATATGCAAATAATGAATCATGGAACACTACATCGAAAACTAATGATATAATGTATGGTGATTAACACAACATAATAATAAAAAATGAAAAAATAAAAAATAAAAAATTATTCTGGGGGCCCCTGGGTGGCTCATTCATTAAGGGTCTGCCTTCGGCTCAGGTCATGGTCCCAGGATCCTGGGATTGAGCCCCGCATCAGGCTCCCTGCTCGGCCAGAAGCTTGCTTCTCCCTCTCCCACACCCCCCTGCTTGTGTTCTCTCTCTTGCTGTCTCTCCCTCTGTCCAAAAATAAAAATAAAAATCTTAAAAAAAAAGATTATTCTGACTCATGATTTCAATAACTAAAACAGATGGTAAATATTATAGTATTAAATTAGCATATTTTTGTAGAACAATATTTTTGCTGTTACTATTCTCTGTGCCAAATGACACCTCCACAGAGAGGCCTTCCGGGAGTACCCTGTTCAACATAAAAAACTCCTCTCCTTCCTCTGTCACCCTACCTTTTCCCTGCTTTATTCCTATCCATAGCACTATTGCTACTTTACATTGTATTACTTATCCATGAGTAAATAACATAAAACATTAACATATAAGTATATGTCCAATCAAATATATGAATTGTAGAATGTAAACTACATTAAGGAAGAAAATGTGTCTGTCATTTGCTCTGGAATAATAGCACATAGTAAATACTTGATTAATTTGTTGAATAAAAGAATGAATACGTAAATAAGTTAATGTTCCTGAACTCCCAAGTAAAGATATTCATTTTATTTTTCAAAGTTAAATAGGCAGAATCCACCTATGAAATAAACTGCACTGCATTTATATTTATGGAGACAAAGTATATTATGATCAGACTGGGGTGGGATGAAAGTCTGAACCTGTGAGAAGAAATCTGAGCCTTGAAGATTTAGGAGATACATTACTACTTAAGGTTTCAGAAGGAAGACTAGAAGAGTGAATGATTTTCTTTCAGGTAATTCCTTACTAATAAAAGCACATTTATGAGGATGGGAGAAACATCTGTTGCTCCAGAGCAATTAAAGTCAGTGAAAATTCTGAGATTCCTGGCTGGCAGGAGTCTTTAGTCTTTCTCATTCTTTCAAGGCTTACATATCAGAATGTGGTTTTCCTAAAAAGAAGTATATTCTCTTTCTCAACACCATGTTAAATATTCCTTGACTTCTACATTTGTAGTATTGTGATTTTATCCCATTTTTATCCAGATGCTGTGCCTACTGCACAATGTTCCAGTCTTTCTTAAAAGTTGATAAAGGTGTCCTTATTAATAACAGTATTTAACAGGTGCTTTTCACTGAGCAATGCTATGATTATTTCTGAATGAGATAATAACTTACCCATTTAAAGTTATCGACTGAACATGTGGTATACATTTGCCACTATGCTAGATATACAGGATGCAGAGTATGCTCTCTACTAACTAATCTTTGCTGGACTATGACTAAGGCACTTGAACTCCCTGAACTTCATAACTCCCCAGTCTATAAAACAGGTTCATACACATATATACCCTACCTTCCAAACCCGAATTGAAGTTATTAGGATTCAGATACTAACCTGATGGATACACTCTAAATATAAAGAACTGCCACTTCTAAAATATATCCTTCTTTTCAGAGGTTGTTCTGTGTGGAAGGTAGGGGTGGGAGGGGGACAATCTCTATTTAGTGTAGCTCACATGTAGCTTTTTCTGCTCTTTCTCTTAGTATCACTTTTTTTATTTTGTATTGATCTATTAATATTCTTCTTTTATTTTTTAACATTTATTTATCTTAGAGAGAGAGAGAGTGGAAGAGGGGCAGAGGGAGAGAATCCCAAGCCGACACCCCTCCCCCCCCCACACACACCAGCTGAGCAGGGAGCCTTACAACGGGGTTTGATCTTACAACACTGAGATCGTGACCTGACCAAAACCAAGAGTCTGATGCCCAACTGACTGTGCCACCAGGTGCCCCAATATTCTTCTTTTAACTTCTTCTTCTTTTTTTTTTTAAGATTTTATTTATTTATTTAACAGAGAGAAAGATAGTGAGAGCAGGAACACAAGCAGGGAGAGTGGGAGAGGGAGAAGCAGGCCTCCCGCTGAGCTGGGAGCCCGATGCGGGGCTCAATCCCAGGACCCTGGGATCATGACCTGAGCCCAAGGCAGATGCTTAATGACTGAGCCACCCAGGCACCCCTTCTTTTAACTTCTGAAGACTTTTTTCAATCCACAAAAATAGGAAGGAAAAAGAAAGGGAACAATGTTTTGGTGAGAACTAACTCACTTGTGGTTTTCTGGGAGTTAGTAATGGGTTAAGTGTTTTCGATTCTAACACTATTCTCACAGGCACATGCTGATTAACAACTTATATATGCAGAAATAATGATACTTTTACTGGTATTTTTTCACAGGGCCTTCTCAAGTCAGGAGATCACTGCCATTTTCCACAAATTAAAAAAAAAGAATGTTTATATTTAAAACCCACATTTTTCTCTCAGGACCATTTCTCAAACTTGGTGTTTACTGGAGGAAGTTAAGAAAAGAAAGATAAGAAATGCGTGTGGAGGTGAGAATAAAGCAATTATGAAATTCTCAGGGGATCAGTTCTGTTTTCTGACACTATATTTTTGCTTGGTTTTTACAAAGGTAGGTCACTGAGCTTAGTCTGCACATGCATAGATAAAGCCACTAAAGCAGCTTCTGTGAGGTTCGGTGAGACATGCACCACACACAGTGACGGATTGTGCTTTATTTGTTCGGTATGCCTGAAGAAGTGACTTATGCTACTCTCCAATTTCCAAAATCTTCCCAGTTGAAGACATCCCAGGAGAGCTACAGCCTCAAGAGAGCAGGTAAGAGCCTCTATGTGTATCAGACACATCAGAGAAGAGAACTATTTAACTACGCTGGTGAGTTCTCTTCGCCTTCAACTCAAGGCTCCTGGACTCCCAAGATTTCGATTACAGAGTGCCAGTCCGTAGTGAAGTTACTACGCCAGAGCATAGTGTTGTCTGTCTTGTTTAGGTTGTAAGATCATAGTTTGTGGAAAACAAAACAAAACAAAACAACAAAACAAACCATGGTGGTCTAAGCCTTTGGAAATCCAGATCTCTGGTGTCACCAAAATAGCATTTCTTACATTTTTTAGACATTTTAGGATGATCTCACCTACAGGCTATTATGGGAAGGAAAAACAGTAGTAGCATGACCATAACTATCTAGGATTTTTATTTAACTGCTGAAAGATATAAAATAGACATATACTCTGAGATTAGCAGAACCCTGGGATCCTAGTCAGTGATGATGTGGTAAACATTTGCTTCTTTCTGAGAAAGACTGAAGGTTCCTTATCGCTACATGATATCATTCCAGGCCATATAATTCTAGTCTGTTTTATCCAGGAACTCAATTCCCAGAAAGTTAGAGGTAACAATGAAACCGTAGGAAGATGATTTGGGGGAACATCAAAATTGTATTTATTGAAATTTTTGTATTGCTATAGGAAACATGGCTTCTTGTGCCTTCCCTGGGATTATGTTTCGTTATTTATATTTTGTTATTTACATTATTTTTATTTCTTTGTGTTTGTTTTTAAGTCATTTTGATCTTAATATAAAATTATGCCCTCTCTCTCTCTCTCTCTCTCTCTCTCTCTATATATATATATATATATATATGTGGAATTTTTACTTTATAAATTGACCCCAAAGTATTTTATATTCAAATGAGGAAGAAAAATCACTTCTAGGAACATGTCTCTAGTTATATAATTTGAGGCATCAAGTTAGTGGATAATGTTTTAAGGACCAGTTCCCCCAAATAGAGTCCTCTTCTGGGTGTCTACAATATTGACAAAGGCACTGTATGTACTGGGAAGTATTACATACTTGCCATCCATAGGCAAATGACTTAGGGTGCTTATAAACTGGGAGATGCAATTTATGTTCTGTTACATAGTTTCCAATACATGTTTCCTTATAAAACAATGTTATCTTTTTGTATACAGCAGAGTAGGTTGTTTGAATTTTATTTTTGTAAAAGACCACACAGTGTTTGTCTATTTACTATTTATTTATGAGAGAGGGAGGGAGAGAGAGAGAACATGTGAGCCTGGCAGTGGAAGGGAGAGAGGTAGAGAGAGAATCTCTCTCCATGTAGGCTCCATGCCCCACAGACAGCCTCACAGGGTGTTTGATCTCACCATCCTGAGATCATGACCTGAGCGGAAATCAAGAGTCCGACACTTAACCAACTGAGCCACCCAGGCACCCCAGTGTTTGTCTGTTTAAAATATCTATCATCAGAATCAGAATCAGACCAAGAACACTGGCAATATCTGGATAGTTAGAAAGTGTAGAAGATGAGAGAAAACTGACTTTTTTAAAAATACTTTTACTTTTTTTTTTAAAGTCAATCATGAAGTGCCTGAAATGGAGATGGATGGTGAAACTGAAAATAGAGAAGAGAGAGTTGAGAGCAGAGCTGAGATGGCGGAGAGCAGAGCTGTAGCAGGTAAGCCCTCTGTGAATAAATGCAGCCACTGGGGCAAAGGGAAAGTTAGGAAGGGCATTGTGGGAGACACTGGGGCATAACAATTAGAGATTATCTTTAAAGATAAAAGATGGAAAACTTTTGAGAAGGGAAATAAGGAGGATAAACAAAAGGTGATAAAAACTCATATCCTTTACTTATGGGAAATCATCTCCTTTTTATTTTCTCCATCTATCCCCAGTTTTTAATCTTTTTCTAGGTTTTTCCTATTTTACAATATTATTTCCTCCTATTTTTGTTTTCTTTTTAAAAGATTTATTTATTTATTTTGGAGAGAGAGAGAGAGAGAGAGAAAGGCGGGGCAGAGGGAGAGGGAGAAAGAAACTTCAGCAGACTCCCCACTGAGCATGGAGCCCAACACGGGGCTTGCTCTCAGGACCCTGAGATCACTACCTGAGCAAAAATGAAGAGTAGGTTGCTTAATCGTCTGTACCACCTAGGGGCTCTGTATTTCCTCCCATTTTTCAGCACTTCATCCTTCTGTTCAATTTTATGGATGATTTTCTTTCCTTTTCTTTTTTTAAGATTCTTTTATTTATTTGTCAGAGAGAGAGAGAGAGAGAGATTACAAGCAGGGAGGAGGGGTAGAGGGAGAAGCAGATTCCCTGCTGAGCAGGGAGCTCCCCTCCCCAATGTGGGACTCGATCCCAGAACCCTGGGATCATGACCTGAGCTGAAGGCAGACGCTTAACCGACTGAGCCACCCAGGCACCCTCATGGATGATTTTTTAAAATTATCTTTTAATTTACCTAGTACAAACATGTTCCTGGTATCATTTTATTTTCAATGAACTCTTTTTGTTTTCTCAAGTGTTCTAATATAACACTCTATTCTTAAACGTAGATACAAAATTGTATCTTACTTCTCTGAAGGTTTTAAAAATTGCATTTCAAGTCAAAGTTATTGAAGTATAATTTAAATACAAAAGAATACACCCACTTTAAGTGTATAGCTTATTGTACTTAACAAATATAAACCTCTGTAACCACCAAAATAAAGATATACAATATTTCTGTCTCCCCAAAAAGATATTTTGTGTCTTTTAATCAAAAGGACAGTACCTGCTCTCTCTAACCACCTCTCTCTCTTTCAAACTCTATACCCCATTTTTGCATGATGTTTTATCCTTTGGAAAGAACAAGGCTATGACGTAGCAACTATTATCTGTGCTTCCTGCATGTTTATTTTATTTATTAAGAAATAAAATTTCTTAATCAGTGTTCCCAAAAAGTAAGAACAAAATACAAAAAAACTTCCCCGCTCAGTTACCCCCACCACCGATTTTAGCACTGATCTACTTTCTGTCATCCTACACTATTCTGCCTGCTCTCGAGTCTTATATAAATGGATTCAAACAGCATGTGGTCTTCTGTGACTGGCTTCTTTCATTAAGCATAATGTTATTGAGATTAATTCATATTGTATATTATCAATAGTTAATTACTTTTCATTACTGAGTAGTATTCCATGGTATGAATACACAAAATATTTATCCATTCACCTGTAGATGGACTTTTCAGTGGCTTCCAAATTGGGACTAGTGTAAATAAAGCTGCTATGAAGTTCAAGTCTTTGCATAGACATATTTTTTTAAAATCTTATCAGGCTGGAGCACCTGGGTGGTTCAGTGGGTTGAGTGTCCAACACCTTATCTCATCTCAGGTCTTGGTTTCAGGGTCATGTGGAGTCTACTTTAATATTTTAAAAAATCTTATCAGATAAATACATAGGAGTAGAATTCTGGGTTAGATGGGTATGTTTAACATTATACGAAACTGTGAAAATTGTTTTCTTTTGTTACATTTCCATCAGAAATGTAAGAGAGTTTTAGTTTATTTACAGAACTTTTTAAGTGTTCTCATTGTGTTATCTTTGTTTCTTCTAAAGTCATTTTGTCTGTTTTATATTTTTTTCTCAGTCTTTCATGTTGGCAGCTTTCTTCAAATATCTGATGATATTTGGTTGCCTGTACTCATTTAAGAGTGTTATGCCAAGGGATCCTTGGTGTCTCAGTTGGTTAAGCATCTGCCTTTGGCTCAGGTCATGATCCCAGGGTCCTGGGATGGAGCCCACGTTGGGCTCCCTGCTCAGCGGGGAGTCTGCTTCTCCCTCTCCCTCTGCCTGCCACTCCCCCTGCTTGTGCTCTCTCTCTATGTCAAATAAATAAATAAAATATTTTTAAAAAAGAGTGTGATGCCAAATTAATTGAGTGGGACCTCAGTGTATATGAGGGTATATATGTAGCCTTCATGCACTTGGGTGGTTCACCGAGAAACCCAATTGTCAATATTTGTATAGGTTTGTTTGTTTGTTTGTTTGTTTACTATTCATGCAGAACACTTCACTTCTGATACTTCTGTTATCAAATGTGTGGAGGGTTTTCCCACATCAAGCAATTCTCTGTGACAGCAACTGCATGTCCTACAATTCAACTTAGTTCTAATACTATCTACCAGGAGATAGTGTCAAGTTCCACAGGGTAAAGGCTCAGTCTCACAAAACTGCTCCCACCCTACTTAAAATGACAATTGCGAGAAGTAAGACTGAAGATTACCCACAACTTCTGTCAGATTTGTTTACGAAATGAAGTTTCCCATAATCCCCTCTTCATGTACAATTAATTTGCCTGAGTAGGTCATAAAACTCAGAGAACCGCTTAACATTTACCACTTTATTAAAGGATATGATAAAGGATAGAGATAAACAACTAGATAAAGAGATACATGAGACCTGAGAGGGTCCTGAGCAGGGGTGTGTCACCCTCCTGATGTTATGTGCACCAGCCTGGAAGATCTCTGAACCTCATACTTTTGGGATTTTTATGGAGGTTTCATCACATAGGCATGATTGATGGAGTTAATGACTCCATTTTCAGCCCTTTTCCCTGCTCAAGAGAATGGGAGAGGGCTGAAAATCCCAAGCTTCTTGTCATGGCATGGTCTTTCTTGTGACCAGCTTTCATCTAGGAGCCCATCCATCCACAAGCCCACTCAAACTCACTTCATTAGAACAAAAGATGCTCCTGGGGCACCTGGGTGGCTCAGTTGGTGAAGCGCCAGACTCTTCGTTTCAGCTCAGGTCATGATTTCAGGGTCCTGGGATCAAGCCCCTCCTTCTCAGGCTCCTCCCTCAGTGGGGAGTCTGTTTGAAGATTCTCTCCTTCTACCCCTCCCACCACTCTTGTGGGTATTCTCTCTGTCCCTCTCAAATAAATAAGTAAATCTTAAAAAAAACAAAATAAGAGCAAAGATGCTCCTAGGGCTCTTATCACTTAAGAATTTATAAGGGTTGAGGATCCTTGTGTCAGAAGCAGCGTCAAAGATCCAATATTAGAAGAGATGCTCCTAGTGTTCTTATCACTTAGGAAAATATCAGGGTTTTCGAAGCTCTGTGACAGGAAGCAGAACACATAGATAGATACACATTTGGATATGGATACAGATAGATATATATCCTATTTTCTCACAGAGGGTAACTCAGTTGTATGAAGTGGGGGAGAAAATATGAAGTGAGGGGAGTCTATCTGAATAATATGTAGACTTTCAGGTACTTTTTCAGTTTTCAGGCTCCCCCACACTTCCACTTGGAATGATAAAGTAGGAGGTTATCACCAATTTACAGAACATTTGAGATTCTTTTTTTTAAGATCTTATTTATTTGTTGGCTAATTGAACATAATAAAAAAATAAATGAAATGAGTAAAACATAAAAAAAATCTTATTTATTTATTTGAGAGAGAGAGTGAGAGAGAAAGAGAACCAGCAAGAGCAGAGGGAGAGGGAGAAGCAGACTCCCTGATGAGCAAGGAGCCAGATGCAGGGCTTGATCAGGAACCTGGAAACACGACCTGACTGAGGACAGATGCTTAACCAACTGAGCCACCCAAGTGCCTCTACTTTTGGGATTCTTAAATGAAAATCAGCATGTTTCTTCTGTTTTCTCATTGCTGACTTTGGTTCATTTTCCGAGGCCCACGAAGTTACTAGTAACTTTTCTTATCCATCTTCCAAAATGCATTTCTGTGGTTTCCTTTCTCCTCATTATTTTGAATCTATGCCTTCATTATCCTCCTTTTATATTTTATTAGAATTTTTAGAAAAAAAGGTAAAAGAATGAGATCTATCTGTAAGATTAATTCCAGACTGATTTTTAGTCAACATCTCAGTCAGCCCAAATGCAATTTTATTCTGCCCTTCATTCCCATTTCCTACTAGTAAGTGCCTCTCCTAAATGGAACTAGAAATAGGAAAGATATTGGAAGTATGTCTATGTCCAAAACTCTTATGGGGTTTCAATGAAGAGAAGAGGTGAAGCACTTGTTTGCCTCTGTGCTAGTTAGGAGCCTGGAGATTCACAGGAAAAAAAAAAAGCTTAGAGGAAGATTTGGGCCTCTTTCATCCTTGGGAAATATCCTAGTCTCTTGAGATTATTGAACTCCATAGCAGAAAAGTTGTACCAACCTTCTTATGTGGTCCTATGAGGACTTGCTTATCTTTCTGGTCTTGGATGATTGATACATAAACTGAATGGACAGGCAAAAAAAGTCCTCTGTAATTCTAAATCATAGAAAGTACTAGACTTTATATCCAAGAAGACACTGGACCAGGTTTCTCCCTTTTTATGGAACATAGAACTAACGGCTTGTCACCTGGCATGCCATTGACATATAGTGGAAGAAACAACTATGCTTTCCATTACACATAGGTTTGACACTTCTCAAAGTATTCCAAATCTTGATCTCAAACTCCAGAGTTAGTAAAACTAAGGGAAAACAAAAATAGTTGTTGATTTTAGGGGACCCAGAGGCCAAAGGAGAAAAAAAAACAAATGTCCCAAACAGGTAACTACTAGTAAAATCGAATGCCTGAAAGAGACAGATAACCAAATTAAACAACCAGCATAGTAAGATTATTTCAGACATTAAATTATGGAATCAAAAAATTTTTAATTGAAACAACATGACTTTGACAGCAATAACTTCAGCAGATGAGTTAAAAAAAAGAGCGAAGTTCATGAAGGCCCAATAAGATATTCTGGAAGATCAGATAGAAGATATTATTCAAAGGTAAAGAGATAATGAAAATCATAATAGGCTTGGATAATTTATCCATGTGATCTAATATGTAAATAAGAGTTCATAAAGAGGAAAAAGAACAGATATAAAAAAGGAAATAAGTAAAGAATAATTAGACATCATATGGAGGGGGAAAAAAAAACCTGCCATTCACCTATCTTGAATTCAGAACAGATATAATTCATCAATTCTAACAAAATAAAATGTCATCATACACTCCATGTAAGAAAAATATTCAAGAAAATTTCCAGACATACAAGGAATTAATCAGACCTCAAGGTAAGGGGAACTTTAGGTGTGAGTCAAAAAGTAATAGCTGATGATGGAATGACTACAATGAAAATTATAATAGTGAAAGTGCTAAATCATTTTTGCAGTGAAATAGATACACTGCAAGAGAAAGTTAATAATAGTCTAGAACAAATTTTACTAAACTGTCACAGTAAAACCCAGTGTTAGGAAAGAAGAGGTAAGGGAATAAAGGTATAAAAATCTAGGTTGGAGAGTCTAAATTTATCTGTAACAAAATTACAGATATTTAGAATATAATGCAAAGGAAAACATTTCTTTTTGGAAACAGCTAAAACTATGAAAGCAAGATTTATCACCTCAATTTTTCATGATGAAAGGAGAAAGACTATAATAACCCATCTTAATGTAAATATAATAAAAATCACAAAAGAATTTAAGAGAATTGACAAATTTAAAAGCTTAAATTAATAAATAGAAAAGTTTTGAAGAAAAAAATTTAATCTGAAGACTGGTCTCACTAAAAAGAACCCAATAGCCAAATTAAAGAAAAATGGAGAAAGCAAAATGATTAGATATTAAGTTAGGGCACCTGGGGGGCTCAGTCAGTTAAGCATCCGCCTCTTGGCTTCAGCTTAGATAGTGATCTCAGGGTCCTGAGATCAACCCCAATGTCAGGCTCCCCGCTCAGTGGAGAGTCTGCTTGTGATTCTCTCTCTCTCTCTCCTTCTGTGCCCCCCTGCCCCATGTTCTCTCTCTACTTTAAAATAATAAATAAATAAATAAATAAATAAATAAATAAATAAATAAATCTTTTTTAAAAAGGATTATGTTTAAATATGTAACTAAAACAAGGAAGAGAATAAATTTGCATGGGTGTAGCCTATGCAACTTCTTGGCAATAAATTTGATAATCTAAAGTAGATGATTTCCTAATAATATATTAAAGAGAAAACCTCAGAAGATCAATCATCAGAAAATGGATTTTAAATCATATTAAATAATAGATCTCAATATTAGCATAGAAAAATTAGGAAAGAACATCCACCAAGTGTCCAACCCTGATTTCCTGGAGATGGGAAGGATGAGGAAACAGCAAGATGGGGAAGGTAGAAGGGGGAAAAACACTGCTAAAATATAAACGAGAGAGTGTCCATGAAAGTATCCAAAATATGTCCTATAATCACATTTACTTGGAATTACGTGTTTTCAGTGTTAGCTGTGAATGTAAAGATGTATTGAAGTTGGCTGAACATAAATGAGGACTTGCTTGACTTTGCAAGCAATGTTTTTCACTAAAAATTTTCCAATACTCCTATACATAAGGGGCAGGGGATGGAGAGGGTGAGGGAAAAGGGAAACAATATAAAATGTATTGCTTCGGGGCGCCTGGGTGGCTCAGTCGTTATGCGTCTGCCTTCGGCTCAGGTCATGATCCCAGGGTCCCGGGGATCGAGCCCTGCATCGCGCTTCCTGCTCCGCGGGAAGCCTGCTTGTGTTCCCTCTCTCACTGTATCTCTCTCTGTCAAATAAATAAAATCTTTAAAAAAATAAAATGTATTGCTTCATGTCATTTTGCTGAATTTGCTTCTTCATAGGACATAGCACTCAGTCAAAAGTGTGGTGCACTGTGGCTTTCATTTCGATAACCGTGAACCTGTTGGTGTTGGCTGGACTGGGGACCCTGGGCCTGATGAGTAAGTTTCCACTTTTCTCTGAGCCTGTCGATTGGTTTTATCAGGCATATTGCAAATGAATCCAAGTCCTAAGACATATCCATATAATATTTCCAGATTAATAGGAAAGCATGTTTCATTACTGTAGGACCATATCATATTAGCCATTGTCTTGAGGATATTTTAATATCAAATTCCCTCAGTGGCAACTACTCATGGCAGAATCATGCTAAAGATAGGAATGTAAAGCCTATTTTTTTCTAGAAATTGTGAAATCAATACAACAAAAATACAACTAATTATAGCCTGAGAGTGTTCATGATGGTTTCACATGTTTAAAGCAAATTCTCCATTCTTCATGTATTTTCTTCTTGTCCAACTCATTCTAATTGCAAACATCCTTCGAAATGGCATTATCACACTTGATTTTTTTTTCTAATTCCTTTATTAATAGCCAGTTATTTTCTCCTAGGAATCACACCAATTTCAGGTGAGTATGAGCTGGTTTCATGGTGCTGTCTTTTGAAAGATAATTTCTCCCAAATGATTATTTTTTTTTCCTAAAACTTCTATAACTGTTCTTGAGAATAGCATAGTAATTGGTGGGCAGGTTTTTTTCCTTCAACATAATGCAGGCTTCGTAAGGGCACAGACTACGGCTTATTCATCTTTGGTTTTCTTTGACTGAATGAATCTATTAAGTGAATAAATGAGTGAGTTCATGAACAAATAAATCAATAAACAGAAATGAGCAGGCTTTTTAATATCAAAGCTGAAGTATCTTTATAAGAAAAGGAAAATTCTCAATCCACCCTTATCAGCAGTTTGTTCCACATTTGAGAAAAAAGGGAATTTCAAGTACTTCAAAATATATTTTCTCAATAAAGATCTAAAGCATGTACATTGACAAAACTTCAAAATATAGAGAAGGAGAAGAAGCTAAAAGCAATTGCTATCTGCCAACGGGAGGTAAAAGCTATTAAAATATAAAAACATGCATTAATATCTTTGGAGTCTTAGGGTAGATATCATTTATATCAATATTATGTTTAATAATTTAAATACTCTTTAACATATTACTTAACATTTTTGAGTACTAATGTTTTCCCAAGCTCTTCACATATAAATTATGGTTATATCTGTCCAAGAAACTCAAATTACAGCACATAGGCTCACCGGTATGTTATGGTACATCCTAACCTCACAAATGTGAGGTTACTATACATTAACTACTGAATTACATCGTCTTTTATTTTGAAATCTCTGCTTCACATGGATCTTTCTTGTTTTTTTATTTTTAAACATTTTTGGGCATTTCCCTCAATAAGGAACTAGTGCTCTATTGAGTAACATAAAACCTTTTTATCTCAAATAAATTTTCATCTTAAAAGTACATACAGTTAGTATTTTATACATATGTAGATATCATTTTAATATGAGTAATCTATTAAATTTTTAACTAGTCATTGTGATATTAATACAATTTATTAGAAAACTTTGGCTATGTTAAAGTCATTAATCTCCTAATATGAATTATAGATTACTGGAAACTCATCTTCAACAACGGAACAGCAAATGATATTGAACAAAGCAAAATACAACAGTTGGAGGAAAATGTAACACTATGCAAGAATATGTATAATAATGCCTCAAATGAGCATATCATTTACAAAAATATAACACAAAACATATTAAAAGAGCTGAAAGACTTTACCTCAGAATACTGTGAAGACTTAAAGAAGAAGGAAAATGGTGAGTGAAGTGGTCTCTTGTTTCATCTAGTCTCACCCCTAACCAGGTTCTCCATTTTTCCCTAAACATTTTACTGGGTTTGAAATCTTGAAATATATCTAAAATAAAGAAAACATGGAAATAAAGTAATCATTTACAAATTCTTGTATAAAAAAACTTTTTTGTCTTTTTTGACTGAGTTTCTTTGTTATGTTTAAATATTATTTTATCAAACTAATCTCTCTCTCTCTCTCTTTTCTTCTATCTTTCTTGGGTTAGATTCAGTTTGTTTTTTAATTTCTTCTTTCTTTCTTCTTTTACACTCACACTTTACACTCTCATTTTAAGGGAGTTCAGCTATAATGGAGTTTAGCTGGTATATGGGAGATAAATGTTCTGTCTTCTTGCAGGTCTGAAAAGGCTTATTTTGGCTAGGTATAAATTCAAAGGTTAAAAATTAATTTCTTAGTGAGTATTGAGAGTTGCCTCACCGTTTCTAGCAAACAATGTTGTTAAGAAGTCTGTTCCCAGTGTAATTTCATTCCATAAAAGTGACCTGACTTTAGCTTTTTTTTTTTAAGATTTTATTTATTTATTTGAGAGAGAGAGGAAAGAGAGAGCACACAGGAGAGGTGAGGAGGGGCAGAGGGAGAGGGAGAAGCAGACTCCCCACTGAGCAGGGAGCCCAACCCAGGGCTAGATCCCAGGACCCTGGGATGATGACCTGAGCAGAAGGCAGACAGTTAATGAACTGAGCCACCCAGGCTCCCCTGACTTTAGCTTTTAAGATATTTATTCATTTGCAGGAGCTGAAATTTTAGGATATTCTGAGTGAGTGCTTTTTAACCGCTGTGCACTCTGTGGCCTTCTCAGTCTGAAAGTTTATGTCTTTTAAATTTAGGAAAAATACACTCTATTACTTCTAAGTTCTATTTCCTGTTCTTTATGTGACTTCTCTTCAAACGTTCAGATTTGCAGATTTTCTCTTTTCCTCTGTATTTTCTTTCTTTTTTTTTTTAAAGATTCCTTTTTAAATCTTCCTACTGATTATCATTTCAACAATCATATTTTTAATCTGATAAAATCTTACATGATTCTTGAGAGTTCTGGTTTTTGTAGCATCCTGTTCTTACCTTATGTTTATAATATCTTTTGGAGTCCTCTAAGTATATTAATTAGAGGGGTATTTAAAATATCACTCTCCTCTTTCCCAAATTCATTTTTGGGCAGGAGGGGGCAGTTTTTTCCTTTCCTTTCTATCCTTTTCTTCTTCTTCTTTTTAAAATATTTTTCATAAAAATTCTCTTTCATGTGCAGGTGCTCTTATATACCTTATGATCCTTGCTAAGAGACTAGATGGTTGGTGTGGGTTGGCTCCATTGTTATTGAAAGAGGATAGTTTTTCCATTAGATCTCTTTGAAAATGACAAATCTGTCTGGATAGTTTAAGGGTGGAAGCCCAAGATGGAGTGTATGAACAGGCAACTTTCCTTTTCAAATGCAACTGGATATAAATGATAATCACAACAATCACAGTGGAAATCTAGGCTTTTCCAGACAGTTCATCCAATTTCTTCAGAGAGGAGCCATGTCCTTTCCCCTCCCCAAAATTCTATACCTTCTCACTGATTTTTCTTCCCTCTTTTCTTCACTCTTTCCTTTCTTATCTTCTTTCATTAAAAAAGAAAGAAAGGAAAGGAAGGAAGGAAGGAAGGAAGGAAGGAAGGAAGGAAGGAAGGAAGGAAGGAAGGAAGGAAGGAAGGAAGAAAGAAAGGAAAGAAAGAAAAAGAAAGAAAGAAAGAAAGAAAAAGAAAGAAAGAAAGAAAGAAAGAGAAAGAAAGAAAGAAAGAAAGAAAGAAAGAAAGAAAGAAAGAAAGAAAGAAAGAAAGAAAGAAAGAAAGAAAGAAAGAAAGAAAGAAAGAAAGAAAGAAAGAAAGAAAGAAAGAAAGAAACTTCACACTATGTGTCAACACTTGGGAGACCCTCAAGAATATAAGTCTTATGCATAACAGTAATAACTAACCCTTGTCTTGAGTAACTCATGGTATGATAGAAGCAGACAACTAAACAGAAAATTACAATTCAGTGTAATAAGTGCTTGTAAACATAAATATGTAATGCAAGAAACAATATAGTTGGAAGAAATAGTTGAGATCGGGTGGGGTATAATATTCAATGCTGGGAGTGGAAGCATATTGGGATAAAATTGGTGACAGATAGCATGGGGTGCTCAGAAAATTCAAGGTATTCAAAGTGAATAGGAAGCTAAGTGAACTAATGGATAAGATTGGAGTGTCATGAGTGTTCCCATAGATAATGGGGAGGGTTTGAATTTTCCCCTGAAAGCTGCAGAAAAATACTGGACCACTTAAAGAAGTCTAATAGAAAGATCACTGGAAACAGGGAGGTGATAAGGTTTCTGTAAAAAAAAAAAAATTAGCAGACTAGAGATAGACTATAGTCTTGTTGCAGCAATCCAAACATACTGAAGTTTTCTCTGAGTGCTTTTAATAAACCCTTCATCATTTTTCTTCCTCTCTAACGATGATTTTCCTTCTGTCTTCAGATTATTCCAAATCCAAATCCATTCTATTTCATTATTTATTTTATTTATTTATTTATTTTTTTTTTTTTAATTTTTTATTGTTATGTTAATCACCATATATTACATCATTAGTTTTTGGTGCAGTGTTCCATGATTCATTGTTTGTTCATAACACCCAGTGCTCCATGCAGAACGTGCCCTCCTCAATACCCATCACCAGGCTAACCCATCCCCCTACCCCCCTCCCCTCTAGAACCCTCAGTTTGTTTTTCAGAGTCCATCATCTCTCATGGTTCGTCTCCCCCTCTGACATACTCCCCTTTTCTTCCTCTTCTATTATCTTCTTTTCTTTTTTCTTAAAATATGTTGCGTTATTTGTTTCAGAAGTACAGATCTGTGATTCAACAGTCTTGCACAATTCACAGCGCTCACCGTAGCACATACCCTCCCCAATGTCTATCACCCAGCCACCCCATCCCTCCCACCCCCCACCACTCCAGCAACCCTCAGTTTGTTTCCTGAGATTAAGAATTCCTCATATCAGTGAGGTCATGTGATACATGTCTTTCTCTGATTGACTTATTTCACTCAGCATAACACCCTCCAGTTCCATCCACGTCGTTGCAAATGGCAAGATCTCATTCCTTTTGATGGCTGCATAATATTCCATTGTGTATATATACCACATCTTCTTTATCCATTCATCTGTCGATGGGCATCTTGGCTCTTTCCACAGTTTGGCTATGGTGGACATTGCTGCTATAAACATTGGGGTACACGTACCCCTTCGGGTCCCTACATTTGTATCTTTGTGGTAAATACCCAGTAGTGCAATTGCTGGATCGAACGGTAGCTCTAATTTCAACTGTTTGAGGAACCTCCATACTGTTTTCCAGAGGGGTTGCACCAGCTTGCATTCCCACCAACAGTGTAGGAGGGTTCCCCTTTCTCCACATCCCCGCCAACATCTGTCGTTCCCTGACTTGTTAATTTTAGCCATTCTGACGGGTGTGAGGTGGTATCTCATTGAGGTTTTGATTTGGATTTCCCTGATGCCAAGCGATGTTGAGCACTTTTTCATGTGCCTGTTGGCCATTTGGATGTCTTCTTTGGAGAAATGTCTGTTCATGTCTTCTGCCCATTTCTTGATTGGATTATTTGTTCTTTGGGTGTTGAGTTTGATAAGTTCTTTATAGATTTTGGATACCAGCCCTTTATCTGATATGTCATTTGCAAATATTTTCTCCCATTCTGTCGGTTGTCTTTTGGTTTTGTAGACTGTTTCTTTTGCTGTGCAGAAGCTTTTTATCTTGATGAAGTCCCAATAGTTCATTTTTGCCCTGGCTTCCCGTGCCTTTGGCGATGTTTCTAGGAAGAAGTTGCTGCGGCTAAGGTCGAAAAGGTTGCTACCTGTGTTCTCCTTTAGGATTTGGATGGACTCCTGTCTCACGTTTAGGTCTTTCAACCATTTGGAGTCTATTTTTGTGTGTGGTGTAAGGAAATGGTCCAGTTTCATTCTTCTGCATGTGGCTGTCCAATTTTCCCAACACCATTTGTTGAAGAGACTGTCTTTTTGCCATTGGACATTCTTTCCTGCTTTGTCAAAAATAAGTTGACCATAGAGTTGAGGGTCCATTTCTGGGCTCTCAATTCTGTTCCATTGATCTATGTGTCTGTTTTTGTGCCAGTACCATACTGTCTTGATGATGACAGCTTTGTAATAGAGCTGGAAGTCCGGAATTGTGATGCCGCCAGCTTTGCTTTTCTTTTTCAGTATTCCTCTGGCTATTCTGGGTCTCTTCTGGTTCCATACAAATTTTAGGATTATTTGTTCCATTTCTTTGAAAAAAGTGGATGGTATTTTGATGGGGATTGCATTGAATGTGTAGATTGCTCTAGGTAGCATTGACATCTTCACAATGTTGATTCTCCCAATCCATGAGCATGGAACGTTTTTCCATTTCTTTGTGTCTTCTTCAATTTCTTTCCTGAGTATTTTATAGTTTTCTGAGTACAGATCCTTTGCCTCTTTGGTTAGATTTATTCCTAGGTATCTAATGGTTTTGGGTGCAATTGTAAATGGGATCGACTCCTTGATTTGTCTCTCTTCTGTCTTGTTGTTGGTGTATAGGAATGCCACTGATTTCTGTGCATTGATTTTATATCCTGCTACTTTACTGAATTCCTGTATGAGTTCTAGCAGTTTTGGGGTGGAGTCTTTTGGGTTTTCCACATACAGTATCATATCATCTGCAAAGAGTGAGAGTTTGACTTCCTCTTTGCCGATTTGGATGCCTTTGATTTCTTTTTGTTGTCTGATTGCTGTGGCTAGGACTTCTAATACTATGTTGAATAGCAGTGGTGATAGTGGACATCCCTGCCGCGTTCCTGACCTTAGGGGAAAAGCTCTCAGCCTTTCCCCATTGAGAATGATATTCGCTGTAGGTTTTTCGTAGATGGCTTTTATGATATTGAGGTATGTACCCTCTATCCCTATACTCTGAAGAGTTTTGATCAAGAAAGGATGTTGTACTTTGTCAAATGCTTTTTCTGCATCTATTGAGAGGATCATATGATTCTTGTTCTTTCTTTTGTTAATGTATTGTATCACGTTGATTGATTTGCGGATGTTGAACCAGCCTTGCAGCCCAGGGATAAATCCCACTTGGTCGTGGTGAATAATCCTTTTAATGTACTGTTGGATCCTATTGGCTAGTATTTTGGTGAGAATTTTTGCATCCATGTTCATCAAGGATATTGGTCTGTAATTCTCTTTTTTGATGGGGTCTTTGTCTGGTTTTGGGATCAAGGTAATGCTGGCCTCATAAAATGAGTTTGGAAGTTTCCCTTCCATTTCTATTTTTTGGAACAGTTTCAGGAGAATAGGTATTAATTCTTCTTGAAATGTCTGATAGAATTCCCCTGGGAAGCCATCTGGGCCTGGGCTTTTGTTTCTTGGGAGATTTTTTATGACTGTTTCAATTTCCTTAGTGGTTATAGGTCTGTTCAGGTTTTCTATTTCTTCCTGGTTCAATTTTGGTAGTTGATACTTCTCTAGGAATGCACCCATTTCTTCCAGGTTATCTAATTTGCTGGCATAGAGTTGCTCATAATATGTTCTTATAATTGTTTGTATTTCTTTGGTGTTGCTTGTGATCTCTCCTCTTTCATTCATGATTTTGTTGATTTGGGTCATTTCTCTTTTCTTTTTGATCAGTCTGGCCAGGGGTTTATCAATCTTGTTAATTCTTTCAAAGAACCAGCTCCTAGTTTCGTTGATCTGTTCTACTGTTCTTTTGGTTTCTAGTTCATTGATTTCTGCTCTGATCTTTATGATTTCTCTTCTCCTGCTGGGTTTAGGCTTTCTTTGTTGTTCTTTCTCCAGCTCCTTTAGGTGTAGGGTTAGGTTGTGTATTTGAGACCTTTCTTGTTTCTTGAGAAAGGCTTGTATTGCTATATACTTTCCTCTCAGGACTGCCTTTGCTGTATCCCAAAGATTTTGAACAGTTGTGTTTTCATTTTCATTGGTTTCCATGAATTTTTTTAATTCTTCTTTAATTTCTTGGTTGACCCATTCATTCTTTAGTAGGATGCTCTTTAGCCTCCATGTATTTGAGTTCTTTCCAACTTTCCTCTTGTGGTTGAGTTCTAGTTTCAAAGCATTGTGGTCTGAAAATATGCAGGGAATGATCCCAATCTTTTGGTACCGGTTGAGACCTGATTTGTGACCTAGGATGTGATCAATTCTGGAGAATGTTCCATGGGCACTAGAGAAGAATGTGTATTCCGTTGCTTTGGGATGGAATGTTCTGAATATGTCTGTGAAGTCCATTTGGTCCAGTGTGTCATTTAAAGTCTTTATTTCCTTGTTGATCTTTTGCTTAGATGATCTGTCCATTTCAGTCAGGGGGGTGTTAAAGTCCCCCACTATTATTGTATTGTTGTCAATGTGTTTCTTTGCTTTTGTTATTAATTGCCTTATATAATTGGCTGCTCCCATGTTAGGGGCATAGATATTTACAATTGTTAGATCTTCTTGTTGGATAGACCCTTTAAGTAGGATATAGTGTCCTTCCTCATCTCTTATTACAGTCTTTGTTTTAAAATCTAGTTTGTCTGATATAAGGATTGCCACCCCAGCTTTCTTTTGGTGTCCATTAGCATGGTAAATGGTTTTCCACCCCCTCACTTTCAATCTGGGGGTGTCTTTGGGTGTAAAATGAGTCTCTTGCAGACAGCATATGGATGGGTCTTGTTTTTTAATCCAATCTGATAGCCTGTGTCTTTTGATTGGGGCATTGAGCCCATTTACATTCAGGGTAACTATTGAAAGGTATGAATTTAGTGCCATTGTATTACCTGTAAGGTGACTGTTAACTGTCTGTTGTCTGTGTTCGTTTCTGCTCTTTGCTGCTTTTAGGTTCTCTCTTTGCTTAGAGGACCCCTCTCAATATTTCTTGGAGGGCTGGTTTCGTGTTTGCAAATTCCTTTAGTTTTTGTTTGTTCTGGAAGCTTTTGATCTCTCCTTCTATTTTCAATGATAGCCTAGCTGGATATAGTATTCTTGGCTGCATATTTTTCTCGTTTAGTGCTCTGAAGATATCTTGCCAGTCCTTTCTGGCCTGCCAGGTCTCTGTGGATAGGTCTGTTGCCAATCTAATGTTTCTACCATTGTAGGTTACATATCTCTTCTCCCGAGCTGCTTTCAGGATTTTCTCTTTGTCTCTGAGACTCGTAAGTTTTACTATTAGATGTCGGGGTGTTGACCTATTTTTATTGATTTTGAGAGGGGTTCTCTGTGCCTCCTGGATTTTGATGCCTGTTTCCTTCCTCACATTAGGGAAGTTCTCTGCTATAATTTGCTCCAATATACCTTCTGCCCCTCTCTCTCTCTCTTCTTCTTCTGGGATCCCAATTATTCTAATGTTGTTTCGTCTTATCGTATCACTTATCTCTCGAATTCTGCCCTCGTGATCCTGTAGTTGTTTCTCTCTCTTTTTCTCAGCCTCTTTATTTTCCATCATTTGGTCTTCTATATCGCTGATTCTCTCTTCTGCCTCATTTATCCTAGCATTCAGTGCCCCCATTTTTGATTGCACCTCATCAATAGCCTTTTTGATTTCGATTTGGTTAGATTTTAGTTCTTTTATTTCTCCAGAAAGGGTTTCTCTAATAACTTCCACGCTTTTTTCAAGCCCAGCTAGTATCTTTAAAGTCATGATTCTGAACTCTAGGTCTGACATCGTACTAATGTCCGTATTGAGTAGGTCCCTGGCAGACGGTACTACCTCTTGTTCTTTTTGCTGAGGTGATTTCTTTCGTCTTGTCATTTTGTCCAGAGGAGAATAGATGAATGAGAGAACAAAAGGCTAACAGGTTTACAACGTCCCCAGCAAATATACTGTATACAAATCAGAAAAGACCTGAAACCAGGGGAAAGGAAAGGGAAAGAAAGAAAAAAGAAAGAGAAAAAGAAAAAAAAAAGAAAAAAAGATAAAAACAAAAACAAAACAATTCAAAAAAGGCAGAATATGATCAAATATGATCAGGCTAGTGCATAGATCAGTGCCACACACTAGATTTTGGGCGTATTTTGGTCTGTTAGAAAAAAGTGCCTCCTAAAATTTTAAAGGAAGAAAGACATATATGTACAAAATAAGGGTTGATACAATGAAGGGATGGAAGATGACTGTAAAGATGAAAATTATAAAAGATTTAATAAAAGGACTTGGTAAGATAAGTTGTTTGAAAAAAGAAAGAAGATTTAAGGAAAAAAAAAAAAAGGAAAAAGGGAGAGAATGTGATCAGGCAGGAGACTAGAACAAAGCCATACACTAGTGGTTTAGGGTATATTTTGATCTGTTAGAAGAAACTGTACCTCAAAATTTTAAAGAGAGAACAACTTATATATATATGCCAAAAACAAGGATAACTACTATGAAGGGATAAAATATGACTCTAAAAATGAAAAAAAAATAAAAAATGTTTTTTTTTTTAAAAAAAGGGATTTATAAGATGTTGGTTGAAAAAGGGAAAAGGAAAAATAAAAAAAAGTCAACAAAAATTAACTTTGATGAAATAATGAATCATGGTAAAAAAAAAAAAAAAAAAAAAAAAGAAGCCATGAATCTATGTGCAGTATTCCCCTAGCGCTGGAGTTCTCCTATTCTCCTTGATCGATCAACTTGGTCTTGGCTTGCTGGCTGTTTGTGCTGATCTTCTGGGGGAGGGGCCTGTTGCTGTGGTTTCCAAATGTCTTTGCCGGAGGCGGAATTGCCCCGCCCTTGTCGGTCCGGGCTAAGGAAGCTGCTCCAGTTTGCTCTCAGGAGCTTTTGTTCCCTGCAAGCTCTCGGCACAGCTTTGGAGGACCAGGGCGAAAATGGCGGCCTCCCAGTCTCCGCCCGGAGGAGCCGAGAACTCGGGGCCCCACTCCTCAGTGCGCCCCCAGAGAAAAGCAGTCACTCCCGTGTCCCCGGTCTCTGGCCGCACTCCGTGCTCACCCGGCCTGTGACCGAGCGTTGCTATCTCTGGCACCCGACCCCGCTCGGAGTCTCCAAACCCAGCAGATCCCTGCAGTGTGTTCCCGCACCGCTCCTCCCCGGGAAGGAAGGGGAGTCTCCCCGGATCTGCTGCTTGTTGGGTCCCTGCTGGGGGAGCCGTGCCCCGACTGGGCCGCAGATCACAGTTTGTGGCAACCCAGAGCTGAGAGCCCACGACTCTGCTCCGTCTCTGCAGCCGGCTTCCCTGCTCTGATACCTGGGAGCTCTGCCACACTCAGGCACCCCCGGTCTCTCTGTGACCCCAAGGGTCCTGAGACCACACTGTCCCGGGAGGATTCCACCCCCCGCTTAGCCACTGCAGCGACGTCCCTCCACCGAGCCAACTTTTAAAAGGTCCGATTTTGTGCTCCGCGGCTCTAGCACTTGCCAGAAGCGGCCGGCGGAGGCCCCTCCCCCGCCGTCTATCCTCCCGAATATCGCCTCGGATTCACTTCTCCGCACGCCCTACCTTCCAGTAAGTGGTCGCTTCTCTGTTCAGAGAGTTGTTGCTACTCTCCTGTTCGATCTCCTGTTGAGTTCGTAGGTGTTCAGAATGGTTTGATCCCTATTCAGCTGAATTCCTGAGACCAGACAAAATCTAGGTCTCCTACTCCTCCGCCATCTTGCTCCGCCCCCCTCTTATTTATTTTTTTTAATGGAGAAGTGATACAGTCACATTCTCATTACCTCTTACCCATATTTCAGTAACTTCCTAGTTCCAGCCTTCCAAGCTTCTTCCATTAAACACATCCTCACACTGTTTCCAGATCACTCTTTAGAAAGCCTCTGACCATATCACCGGAATTTACAAAAAAATTTACAAAAAGCTTACATATATAAATATGTAATATACATATTACAAAAGCTCACAAATTAATTATAATTTCCATTTTAAATTCAGTGGTCATGAATAATTTATATAATAATTGTAATACAATGGCTATCGATGTGCATTATAAGATTCCTTTGAGTTAGTACAGTTTTATAATAAAATAGCCATTCCATTTCAGATCCCATTCTCTTCCTTCTCTCATATTACAAGTAGTCATAACACTCAATATGTAACTTTGGTTAGTCATTTCAATAGGTAATGCAAATGTTTGTAAATTCTGATATATATGCTAATTTATAGTATATTTGTGCATACATATTACGCTTATGTGCGTATCAGTATTGTATCTTTAAAGACTTTCCTCATGTTTTCCAGATGTCAGATTTCACTCATGTTCGGAGTCACGTATGTGGTATGGAAATGGAAGACAATATCATGACCAGATGAATATGGACAATAAGACAAATTGCAACCAAACCCAGGTCTGTGTTATGATTTGGGGGACATCTACAGAAAGTTTTTGGTATTGTTAAGATACAGGTAAGGAGAATTTGAGTGACAACCTTAGTCCTTGGCTATTCCTAATAAATAGCCTTCATGCCCTTTACTTTTGCCCCCTCCATTTGAGCAGAGTTATTGGGGAATTCTGCTATCACAGGTTCAAATGGCAAGTATGTACGATTTTAAGAGTGATCGGTCCATGAGACCTATCACAACAGGTAAGCTAAGGAACTTTATTTCCCTGGTATTTCTTATTCCCTGTGTTTTCTGGTTCTTGTAGAAAGGAGAGAGCAATGATTTATTTCCAGTTGTGAGGCATATTTTAAATGGCCATTGATACAAATTAAATCATGGGATTCTCTTCTCCCTTAGAGTTGTTGTCCACTGATGAAAAATTATACTCTCAGCCATAATGTACTTGGCACAATCCTGCATATGACCTATCTTATTGTCACATATCACTACCCTAATTAATGTTATTAGTTAAAATGCAAAGAAACAGATCAGGTAAATGTACTGCAATGCTCATGATTACTTTGCTGTTGCTTTTCTTAATATTTGAGTGTAGAAAAAAATACCAAATTTCCAACTGTAGAATGCTAAAACTCTTACAACCCAGCACAATATGTTTGTTTAATGTATATATAGCATGCCCCAACCAACCAGATTTTGTCATTAGCATTTGCTTGAATGTGGTTCATGCCTCTGTGAGTTTTGCCCTTTATAGTTGTATTACCTGAATTATTATTCTGTCTCTTTTGAACTCGATTAATCCAATTCAGTTTTCAAGTTTCAGCCTCATTGCTTCTTTAAAATTTTGCTTCCATCACATGAAACTCAATTAATGTCTTTCTCTTTCATATTCCCACAGCATTACCCTTTTTGCTAACAGCTATGACTGCGTCTGTTTGTTCTGCTAGAGTTTTAGCTCCCTGGAGGTAGAAAACATGTCTTGCTCATTATTGTATATCCACTTATGATACTGAAAACACCTTAAGCCTGGCTGAAGTATAAGTTGTTCAATATCTTGATTTTTTTTTAAATTGGTTTTTTTTTTCTGTAGGCACGGGCAGTACTTAGAATGTCATAGAGGAGATTTTTCATGATTTTAGTGTATTATTTTGTTAATTTACATTTTTGAGAAAAGAGACACCTGAATCAAGAGAAACAGTTAAAAAAACAGTTAAGGAATTAAGAAAAAATAAAATTGTTTCATGCCACAACCTAATTAGAAATGAGGTATGAAGGAAAGAGCAGACTATGAGAATTTTAAGTTTTTTGTCTTGAATTTATTCACAAGGAAAAATGATCAGTTATACATATGGTATTTTTGTGTTTGGACTGATATTGAGTGTAAATTTTAATAGGTCAAATGTATGGTGCTTGTGAGAATGACATGGTCATAAAATACCTTTGGGGTTGGAGCTGAATGGGAGATGACTGTATTGAAGATTTTAAAAATTTGCCCACACGTAATTTTATTAAACAGTCATTATCAAATATTTACTAACGATTATTGTGTGCTTTTACTATGTACAAGGGGAATTTGAGCCTGGTAAGTTTTAATCTAGAGATTAGGTGATAATATCCAAAATAAATTAGTAGATTAAGAAAAGAAGAAGCCAAAGGATAAAATCCTAGATATCCACACTATAAATGGGGCAGGAAATTAGGAAAACTAGCACAGGTGCTTAAGAATAAGTGCATAAAGAAAGAAGAGGAACAATAGAAAGTGTGATGCCATGGGAGCTGATGGAGAGAAGAGTTTCAAAAATAATGTAACTAACACTGAAAACACCTCCAAGAGGCTAAATAATACATACAAGTAATGACAAATCCTATTTATTACATGCCTACTATAAGTCACACACTGGAAAAGATGTTTTATTTAAGCACAAAACAATCTGCAATATCAGTTCCATTATATCTAAATTTCAGGTTAGGAAACTGAAGTTCATAGAGGATAAGTAAATTTCTTAAAGTCACATGAATAAGTAGCAGACCAAAGACTCAAAGCCTGGTTTGCTTACCTTCAAAGCCCAAGATATGTTTAAAAGTAAAAAGTTAGTTGACAACTGAGGGTTGCCGGAGTGGTGGGGGGTGGGAGGGATGGAGTGGCTGGGTGATAGACATTGGGGAGGGTATGTGCTACGGTGAGTGCTGTGAATTGTGCAAGACTGTTGAATCACGGATCTGTACTTCTGAAACAAATAACGCAACATATTTTAAGAAAAAAGAAAAAGAAGAAGATAGCAGGAGGGGAAGAATGAAGGGGAGTAAGTCGGAGGGGGAGACGAACCATGAGAGACGATGGACTCTGAAAAACAAACTGAGGGTTCTAGAGGGGAGGGGCGTGGGGGGATGGGTTAGCCTGGTGATGGGTATTAGGGAGGGCACGTTCTGCGTGGAGCACTGGGTGTTATGCACAAACAATGAGTCATGGAACACTACATCAAAAACTAATGATGTAATGTATGGTGATTAACATAACAATAAAAAATTTTTTAAAAAGTTAGTTGACAATTAAAAAATGACTCTGGCAAGAGTGTTACAAATGAAGTAATATGGGGTACATACTGATAACATTATTATTCAAAAAAATATGGCTTAAGGGTTTACTCAGGTCTGCAGCATGGACTATATGCTGAGGATATAACAAAAATCCATACCCTTATAAATCTTAGAGAAGTTTATAATCTAAGGTGAATCAAGACAATAAATCAGTAATTAACAAATTATTAAACTGCAATTATTATGTTACATATACCAAAAAAATGAAAAGACAGTGCTCAAAGGAGATAGAAATGGCTTGAAATCCAAAGGATAAGGAAACAATAAAATCAAGTTTAAACTCCAGATTTTCTCTTAAGCATCTTGAATGTTAATGGAAGATAAGCTATCTTTTATATCCCAAGAAAAAATTTACAGTACCAGGAAGAGTAGGGCCCACAAAGAGGGTAAGATTTAAAGAGTAGGACAGAGATAGGTAAGTTGGAACAGAGTGGAGGGCCTCATTGGAAAGCCTAGTCCTAAATGAATGGGACCCACTGCACAGTCAACGCAGAACCTCTGCCAATACAGACATGGTGGTGTCTGGAGGAACGGAGACTCAACCCATATGATGACTTCTCTTGTTGCCTATCATCTGCTCAGTGTTAGAGTGTGATGGTGTTAAAAGGAAGCTCGAGGAGAATAAAGGTTTTAAAATTCCACTGGGGGAAAGGGGACAAGGAAGCAAGAAATGAAATGATTATTGAGTGGAATTTTGATGATAGGAATCTGATTCTGTGGCATTTGAATTAGCTCCCACGGGTACAAAGGAACAGTAACTGATTTTTTTGTTTGTTTGTTCATTTATAGCTATTCTTTAAATGTCTTCCATCATCTTTCCCCGAGATGGATCTGAATTGTTCTCTCAAGAAAAGAAACCAGGAAGAAGAAAGGATTTTAAAATTTTGCATTGTGACCTGTGAGTTAACCTGTCACTTGCTTCTTGTCAATGATAAAGGAAATGCAGTATGTTAATTTTGAAGATGTCTCTCTGACAGCCATCCTCCATATGTGGTCAAACTGTATCAAGAGAAGGTAAAATGTTTCTGAGAGCATTTGCCTGTAGCTCAGGCAGTTCTTTTTCAGCAAAATATCTGTCCTATATAGAAGGAGTTCATGGAATCGAGAACCCGGAAGGTAGAAATTCAGAAACTCTGTTATGCTTCCCTGTCCTTCTTTTCACGTTCCTAGTCTACGCTTTCCTAAGGCCCTGAGGAATGGAGAGAAGGTACAAAGACAAAGTCAAATCAGGGTCAATGATATTACCTTGTGTGATACAAGATAGAATGGGAATCAGCGTAACTATATGATTTGTTGTCCCAACCTGAATACTTTGAGAATAAAAGGAATCACTATTCATAATTGCATTAAGACACCAGGCATGAGGGGCGCCTGGGTGGCTCAGTCGGTTAAGCGGCTGCCTTCAGCTCAGGTCATCATCCCAGGGTCCTGGGATCGAGCCCCGCATCGGGCTCCCTGCTCAGCGGGGAGCCTGCTTCTCCCTCTCCCTCTGCCTGACTCTCTGCCTACTTGTCCTCTCTCTGTATCTCTCTGCCAAATAAATAAATAAAATCTTAAAAAAAAAAAAAAAAAGACACCAGGCATGAGTCTGAAGTGTCCTGGGCATACCCAGATTTTTCAATGACCTCTTGGGTGGAATTGTCAAGGAAAGACCCAGAGGTAGCTTTGGGCCCTAGACAGTTGAGGGTTCTGGTGAATCACCATAGTTATTTTCACTTTGGTCTCTTAACTAAAATAATCTGACAAGAAAAGAATAACTTTTGGCAATAATAGATTGGACTCTGAGGTAATTGTTTATTTTTCAAACTAAAGCACACAATTCATTTTTTTTTTTTTTTTGGTTACAGGTATAACACCAGTAAATATTTCAACTGCTGAAAACATGTAGCTTTCAAAGAAAATGAAATGATTGGAAAATCTAATAACTCTAGTAGTTATCATTTGTGAAAATAAAGTAGCTATATCAAATTTTTAATTGTAGCTAAATGCAAACACTCCTAGTTTACTGTAATAGTGTACAAAATAAAGATGACGACGTAAGCTGAAACTTTGGACAATCGATCTCAGAATCCAAGAGAAACATTTTTTATTGTTTTATGACATTTAAAAACTTTTTTGTCAAAACATTAAAAACTTCTTGCCAGGGGCGCCTGGGTGGCTCAGTTGTTGAGTGTCTGCCTTCGGCTCAGGTCATGATCCCAGGGTCCTGGGATCGAACCCCGCCTCGGGCTCCTTGCTCAGCTGGGAGCCTGCTTCTCCCTCTCCCACTCCCCCTGCTTGTGTTCCCTCTCTTGCTGTGTCTATCTGCCAAATAAATAAAATCTTTAAAAAAAAAATAAAAACTTCTTGCCATTGGTTGTAAATGTGTAGGGAAGTGGAAAAAAAAGTAAAATAATATTATGTGATATGTTTTAATTTAAAATATTAGAAACATTGAGGATTCAAGTGGTTTATCAAGAGAAGCAAGAGGAGTGATACATCTCCTTTTTGTGACACAACTTACTATACAGATTGAACATCTTTTCCATGCCTTGGCAAATTGTCCTACTTCTTTCTAAGTTAGGATCAGCTTTTAACCGTTTAGCCTTTGTGATGTCAAAGACATGAAAGATTTCCAACAGTTCCTTTAATGTGAAGTTTTTTGCTGGCATCATTTCCTGAAGGCAGCTTCATCTCCTCCAGCACAACTCCTTTCCTCAGTTGTGCCAAGAAATTGTCTTCAGGAAGTTCCTCAGTTTTTCAGGAATTTCGGAGTCCTCCGAGACTGCCATCTGAAATGATGGCAGTATCAATTTTTTCATGGTCAGCTATTTCTTCTTTTTTATTATCTTTTAAATTTTTTTAAAATTTTTTTGTTATTGAAGTATCATTGACAGGTCTTTTGTCTTTAACTCTGTTTCGATTCAATTCACATTCCGCAGTCATTTGCATGGTATGGAAAAAACTCTTGTCTATTATAAGGATATTCTGTTACCTCCTGCCAAGATGTTTGGGTATTTTCAGCTTACGCTTTCTATACTATTTCTTCTAAAACTCAGCTAAAGAAATTGCAAGATCTCCAGTTGGAGTATCAATAGTCTACAAGGTTTTTGTTTTTTTTGTGTGTGTGTTATGTTAGTCACCATACATTACATCATTAGTTTTTGATGTAGTGTTCCATGATTCATTGTTTGCGTCTAACACCCAGTGCTCCATTCAATAGTCTACAAGGTTTTAAAAGCTTAAATAACTCCTTAGATTAATGAAGTTGTATTTGGTGGTATAACAAGTTTTCACATTTTATCTCAAGACCCTATGAGAATCAGTAGAAGTCCTTTAAAAGTTAAATTATCTTGTCTAAAGTATCTCCACAACTGAGAAGCAAAGAGAGAAAACAACTGTATGCTTTACTAACAATATGTAAATGGAATAAGAGATTCTCAGTGACCAATCATGGACATACCTTGAAAGAAGAGACAAGAGTGGTCATTTATCATAATGAGCATCTGTTACTTATGTAGCAGGAATGTTTGTACTTTATGCAATTACTCACAATATATTGTAGTAAATGAAAACTGACCTGTGTTGTTGGGGGACTGGTGTCATTTAAGTGAACCATGATCACTGAAATCTGTGCTACGGGAACCATGGAAAACGAGAACTATCTGTGCTTCCAATACAATTTGTAACTGCATAATTTGAGTACCTCCACTGAACCCTGTAAATTATAGCAATTTTTAAATTCAATTAATATCTACCTTAATTTCGCTATTATGTTTGTATAGGATACTGGATATGGAAATAATGACCTTGTCTCTTCCCTCGAGCTGTTCAGTGTGCACCTATAAAATATTAGTAAAAAAATCATTTCTTATTTACTTTTAACTCAGATGTTATGCAACTTGGTTAAAAATGCTTCGGTGTTTTTTGCTTAAAAACTACTTGATTTCTCTTTAGCCTTCCTTTTAGTAGCATTCATTCTTTGTGCTACTGCAAACTTCATATAAATTTCACGTTCCTGGAAACTTAGGCAACTGAGCACTTCTAACATTTACTCCATAATCATACTTCCTCTCCATGTTTTACTGGATTAGCCTCTATTCATTTCCTAAGTATGTCTTTCTGGATAATTATATCTGGTATCTTCACAGATAAGGGAAAAATTTTGATAGACTTAAATAGCTACTTCTGATTTAAGAAGAAGCAAGAGAAGGTGGTGCAAGAGGAGAAAAAGGGGAAAGCTCTAAGTGAATTAGAATGGTAGACTACTTCCTTAATATGTTAATGATTATATATGTAAAATTACCACCAAAATGAAACAAAATCGTGATTCTCTGTATTTTGTGTTCACCAAAATGAGTTTATCACCATTATTATTTAACACTGTCCCAGAAGGCTAGCAAGTGAAACAGAGAAAAATTAAAAGGTTAGCGACAACTGATTATAAGAGATAAAATATTAATTGAGGAATATAGAAAATACAATTTTGAAAAAAATGGCTGAAAGTTATGACATAATATTATCAAGTTGGCCACTCTCATGACAGATATCCAAGACATATTCTTTATTATATATAAGTAAAAAAGTCTTAGAATAGCAAAATGTTCTAATGAAAGAAGAGGTATTGACCAACATAACAACAAATATATAAAACTCATGTGAAAAAATTAATAGTGAATATGAAATGATGAAGATTTAAAACTGTAGTAAAAGATACTAAAATGACTTGAACAAAAAGGGTAATGTAACTTATTCTTGGATAGAAATTTCAAATTTCTGAAAGTATTACTCCTCTCGGATTCATCAATAAATGAAGTGTGGTCAAAATATATATTCTGGAAAACATCCATAAAATTAATATTACTTTTTTAGTTTTTTATTGGAGAACATGTTTAAGAATCCACTATGATGGAAAACATTTCATTCTTAAAAAAAAAAAAGAAAAAGAAAAAAGAAAAAATTTCTCTTCTTCCTGTTAGTGGTAGTTCTGAACGTTGGATGTTCCGCCCCCCATGGGGTCGAAAGGTACCTAAGTATATGATTAAAAGTGGAAACACAGGGGACAGAAATCAGGTATTGTCAGTTTTTCCATTTGCATTTGTGTGTGAATTTTTAATATAAATGTGGGCACATAAAGCGTTAATGCAAGTCAAAATGTTTCAGTGACACATTTCAGCAGTTCAACTTTATAACAATCATAAATAAACCTGTTAAATTTTTCTGGACAATGCCAGCATTTGGAGTTTTTTGAAACAAGTAAGTTTCTTATTGACAGCAACTAAATGGTGTTTGAGGCATTTTTATCATGCCGCAGGTTCCTTCTATTCGCTATACTTTTCTAACTGACTTGTCCTACATTGCAAGTACATATTTTTAATGTTGTCTGTCTTCTGTGCTGTTCCTGTAAATTTGTTATTAAAATACATTAAACTGTAAAAAAAAAAAGTAAGAAAATTGATTTCTTTTTGTATGTAATTCCATGCTGATTCTGGCTAGGAAGCAGACTAATTTCATTAATATTGCATGTATTTCCTACAATTTCCTAAAGTAAACATGTGTTATTTCTGATATTTAAAAAAATAAGTTCAAATAATAAATAAAAGTCAACATCTGAGGTGTGCTCTGTTTTGTATTCATGTCATCCTTTTTCTCCAGACCATTACATACTCTCATCAATGAGAAATCTAGGAAGGCTTTCTCAGGATAATAACGTTGATACTTAAGGAATTTATGATCTAGCTTAATCCTCTCTCTTATTCTTATGACGAAAATACTTTCATTCACTAAAATTAAGTTTTACATATGAAAAAAATTCATTCACGCACTTAATAAGAAAAATGCAAATAACAAGTATTCTGAGTGTGACAAATATTCCACTGGTGAGATTGTGGGGGAAACAGGGAACGCATACACAACTGGAGGAACTGAAAGATGATAAAACTCCCAGTGAGAATTTTGCAAAATGACATATGCATTTACTCTTTGACCCTGAAATTCTACTTTTAGGAAATTATAATCAACAGACAAAAAAAAAAAAAAAAAAAGACTGTATGCATAAGGCTATTCCTAACAGCATTGTTGGTTCTCTACAGTAAGAAAAGTAGCAGTAACTCAAATGTGCATCAGTAGCTGACTAGTTGAACAAACTTTGTAAATTCAAACAATGAAGTAATATGTCACTTAAAAGCAATGAGGAAGAGCCCATTGCTTATGTGCTTTGAGGTTATTTTCAAGAGATATTATTATAATGAAAACAGCAAGAAGGAGAACAATGTTTATAGTATGTAACCTTTTGCTTAGGAAAGTGTGGGGAGAACTACAATTTAAACAAAGACATACATACACACATACATATGGGTGCTTTTTTTAGATTTTTTTTTAAAAGAAATAATTATAGGACAAACCACAGCTAATAAAAATGAAGGAAAGGGATAGGAGAATATAATGAAAGCTAGACTTGCGTTATAGTTTTGATTTTAGACCTATAAATATTTTATATGTCAAAATTAAAAAGGCAATTTCTAAGAAAAAGGACCAAATTGAAGTAAATAATCTTAAACATATACCAGTTTTGCAGCATAAGCACCCAGACAAGAATTATTTTAAGTGATATTAAAATAGAGTATTTGATTGTATCTCCCTGGTGAGATGGATCATAACAAAAAAATGAGAGAATTGTGAATTTACTGAATATTTGCCAGTGAGAGATAAGATACCAAGATATATTTTATCTGGCAAATTGGCATGATTGAGTTTTCTGGGTATTTTAGGGGAAGTAGGGCCTGAAAGTTAAGTCAAATTATAGAAAGATATGTTTTCACACATTACTTTTTTCCTGTGGAAATTTGATTCTGCTGCATTTGCAAATGCAATCCTTCAGAATCATAAAAGACTAAGATATTATTACCACATGTGCTTCATTCTAGTCCTGTTAGGATAATTTCTTTTTTTTTTTTAAGACTTTATTTATTTATTTGAGAGAGAGAATGAGAGAGAGAGAGAGAGAGCATGAGAGGGGGTTGGGTCAGAGGGAGAAGCAGACTCCCTGCTGAGCAGGGAGCCCGATGTGGGACTTGATCCCGGGACTCCAGGATCATGACCTGAGCTGAAGGCAGTCGCTTAACCAACTGAGCCACCCAGGCGCCCTAGGATAATTTCTTATTAGGAAATATGTTCATAGAATTGAATCTACTACAAGACTTGTGATAGAACAAAACACTTTATTATCTTCAGGACTACTGAAGTGTCCTTCAGAATAGCAATAACCACAAAAAAGTACAACATATTGATTGCAATTTTGCTCACCAGTTATAATGTGGTGGGATTTTCCCCATACCACCAAGCAATTGGACACCAGGTGGGTGTCCTACAATTCAACTCAATTCTGACACTATCTGCCCTGAGATATTGTCAGATCCCATAGATTAAGGGCTCAGTCCTACAAGATTGCCTCCAGTCCAGAGGCTAATTGCAAGCCCAGGTTGTTACCTATGCTTCTGATTGACTTGCTGTAAATCAAAGTTTGCCTGGATCCCTTTCTTGGGTTCCATTAACTTGTTAAGAGTGGTTCACAGAACTAAGGAAATCAGTTTACTTACTAGATACTGGTTTATTACAAAGGATATTAAAGGGTACAGGTCAACAGCCAGATGAAGAGATACATATGATGAGGTCCCAAAAAATGAGCTTCTATTCCTGTGGCATTTGGTATTTAGGGCCAGGCACAGTGGCAGGTGGAAGCTTTCTGATTTACCAACCTGGAAGTTCTCGAACTCCTTCCTTTTGTGTTTTTACAGAGGGTTCACTGCTTAGGCGTGCTTGATTAAATCACTGACCATAGGTAGATTCAACCTCCAGCCTGTCACCCTCTCCGGAAATCATGGGGTGGGATTGAAAGTTCACCCTCATTTCACCAGTTGGTTCCCCTGGCAACCACTGCTCCCCTCCCCACCCCCAACCCAGGGGATTTCCAAACATCACTTCATTAACATAAACTCTGTCTTGCAAGTCCTGTTTGAAAGAGACTTGTTATAAATAACAGACACCCATTTCCGGGCTCTGAGGTGACTTGATTTCAGGAAGTGAGGACAAGAAACCAAATGTTTTAACCAAAGCAGTTCCGTTGCATTTATCACTTAAGAAATTCCAAGGAATTTAGGAGCTGTAAGCCAGAAACTGTAGATGGAAGTCCAAAATATATATTTATTATAAACCACAGTATCACACTTGAAAATAATATTCATGAGACACGTGCTTTAAAAAAACTGAAAGTCTCTAAAGACACTTCCAGTTTCTAGTACTAGCTGGCTACTCTAGTCATAAAAATGTGAAAAATATTAATAGCTAACTAAAAATTGCAAAATTCTTAAAAGTAACAGCAAGGGAACTTCAGTCATACTTGAGATCACCAGTGATCATAAAATTGCCAACTAAGTAGGCAATTTTCAGTCTTAGAGCATTTCACACTGTGGGTAGCTACAGATAACTCATGTCTCTTTGAAATTCTCCTTTTTAACCTCACTCCTGGTAGTCATATTGCTTTACTGACTACTTTTCTATGTCTTTGGACTTCTCCCTCTCTCTCTCTCCAGTCTTTCCTTGAAGTTCTATTTAGACTTTCTTCTTTTTACAAATGCTATTTTCTTAATATGCCATATACATTAACATTTATTTAAATGTGGATGAAGCTCACATCATTATTTCAAGCAGTCCTCTCTCCTAACATCCAGAGCAAGCTTTTTATCTACCTAATTAAACAGTTTTCTCTGATTAATCCAAAGGAGCACCAAGCTAAATAAAGACAAGTTTATTATACCAACTCCTATTTTTTCAGTGTAAAAGTATAAGAAGCATTGTTTCCTACCTCAACGTTACCCCCTTTTCTAGCAAGCCAAATAATATCTAATTTAGGAACTTTATTCTATTCTTGTGTATCTTATCACATTCTCCACTTTAGCTTTTTCTAAGTCCTAATCATCTCTCACCATTAATAACGCAGTTTTGCATGTCTCCTCTATCCTAACTCCCATTTATTAGATTAATCTTTCTTTTAAAAATCAGAAAATTTCAAATCCCTAATTAATGTATTTCATTAGATATAGCTTAATTTTTAGCAAGTTTTATAAGGAGTACCATGACATCAATACACATAGAACTATGCCCAACCATATTAAATTATACAAATGTCCATGATCTGGACACAAGATGGATCCTCTTACTCTTATGTCTTTATGCTAGTTGCCTAGGAAACCATCAGTCTGAGATAACTCACACCTCTGTAATCTTTTCAGGTATTCCCTATTTTCCACCCTATATACAACTCTAGTGTAAAATAGTTTTGATTTTGGGGTGCTCATTTGAAGAGCATGTGACTCTCGATTTTAGGGTTGTTGAGTTTGAGCCCCATATTGGGTAGAGAGATTACTAAAAAAAATAAACTTAAAAAAATAGTTTTGTTGTCTTCCATCCTTTTGTCTCCTCTCCCAGAACATTCTGCATATCTGGCACATAAAGTTCTCAATCATATGGAAAGAAACAAATCCCCAGTGCTATTATGTACCACACTCCTTCATAAAATAAGTTCCTATCATGCTTACTTTCCTAAAGCCCACCAAATGGATATCTTACTTCCAAGCCTTTGCCTATGCTGCTCCTTGCAACTTTAATACTATACTTTATATTTGCCTGATTAATTCCTAATCATCCTTCCAAACCTAGTGAAGGTGATTTAATGTTAGTGGAACATATCAAAATCATGTGGCCAATCCAAATAAACTTAAGTCGCATTATTAATTAATGTTTGAGAAAAGATACAGAGTGATGATCTCTTGCAACAGCAATAGAAAGAAAAAAAAAACTTTGCTATACTTCATTTTTAATTTTAAATAAAGAAAGAAGATTTTTAAATATTTTAATTTTACATATCTACCTTCCAACCATCCCAGTTCAGGCAAGCTGTTTGTTGATTACAAACAAATACGTAGATACAATTTTGTTGTTATTATTTGAATTCTTAAGAATGGGAAATATAGAACATGCCTTTAAGTTCAGTCCAGAAAATGTTTGCTATATGTTTGCCTTACTCGGATCTAGTAGAGTCCTTTAGAAATACTTGCTTCTCAAAGAATGGTTTTGAAGACGGAAGAAAGACACTGACTCAAGGTATTATGAAATTTGGGGGATTTAGCACAGAGGATGTCTTTGATGACTCAATCTTTTTCTCACACAAAATACCTTCATTTTGTCTGAAGAAATTCCCTTACAGTATGCCTACAATTTAGATAAGCAGAGAGAAAAATGAATATTTAGGGCTAGATTAAAGGGGAATATGAAAACAAATGTTTGCAAATGAATTTCTATTGCTTTCAAACATAGTAAGTGGACAAAATAAATTTTCTTTGGGGTACTAAAAATGCAAAATTTTAAAAGACAGAAGAGTCAAGGATGCATAGCCCTCTATTTTTTTTAAGATTTATTGATTCATTTTAAAGAGAGAGAGAAAGCACTCACAAGTGGGGGAGGGTCAGAGCTGAGCATGGAGCCCCATGTGGGGCCCAATCCCACAACCCTGAGATCATGACCTGAGCTAAAATCAAGAGTTGGATGCTTAACCGAATGATCCACCCAGGCACACCAAAAACATATGTTTTTAAATGAGGCTTCTTAGATTTTATTTCCAACCCTGATACATATTATCAGTATAGGCAAGTTAATTAATTTCTCTCCCTTCTTATAAAGTTGGGATACCAATAGCTCCTGATTTGTAGGGTTATTTTGAGAAAAAAATAAATCAATAAGTGTAAAGGTACTAAAATATTTGGTTGGAACAAAGTGAGTGAAAAATTAATATTAGCTGTTACAGTGAAAAGCCATATTCTTTGTTGACTACACATATGACTTTAAAGCGATTTGAATTAACAAGACAAGGAAAGAAGAGGGGGCAATTGTGGGTGTCTAATATGATACCATTTTTTTTCTCCATCCCCCTAAAGATGAACTAATATATGTTGTTAATTTAAGTCCCAAAACTCAACATGTTTTTAGGTGGAGAGGTTTGGTTTTTGTTTTGTTTTGTTTTTTTACTTCTTATATTTTGACATGATGTGGTAATAGTTCCAGAGGTTTTCATTCACAGGTAAGTTCCCACTGTGGATTCTATATACAAAAGACAATATAAATTATTTAACTTAAAACATTTGAAAGTGTATGTTGTCTTTAACTCAACCATATGGAAGTCTAAGACTACTTTCCATGGCAGTGTTTTTGGCATATTTCACAAATTAAATTGTGAGCTGAGGGAAAGGACCATTGACACTGTTAACAAAATTTAGTGCTTAGCTCAATACTAAGCCCAGAGTCTACTTGAATAAGTCATTACTAAAATGAGTTGAATCAAAATCTCTTCTTCCCAACCATAATCCAAACCACTCTTGGCGAATAAGTTAATTTCTCCATTTCAGTAAATTTGAGGGGAACTCAGAAAGGGGCAGATAATTCTGAAGGAGTGTGTGTGTGTGTTAATTCTAAGGGGAATAGAAATTTTCTGTTTTTATAGCTAATCTGCGGTGAAGTAAAAATGCTATTTTGCTAAACAGGCAGTGTTTTGACCTTGCTTGAATGATTTGCAAGCATGTATAATGCATATATGCCCTGCTCTTGGGCCCACATGATGATAAAACCCAGAACATTCTGCTGTAGCAGGACTTTTCTGTTGCTTAACAATATCTGGGAATGTGGTTTACACAACACTGAAGTTCCCTAAAAACTATGCATAGTCAAGTCCGAAACTATGCAAAATGTTGACACTGCCTGCAGAAGAAGTAAGAACACCTAGTAGTGGAAGAGAGGGTATGGAAACAAGATTTTGATGCAACAGGTGATTGGGCCTGACTCCTAAGAATAGCATGATTAGAGGAGAGAATGGGGAAAGAATCCTTGAACAGGGGAGATTCTGAGCAAATTGAGAGTGATAGGAAAGTGCAAGATGACACAGGCAATGAGGAGTGATCTGGGGGGTGTGTAGTATGTGCAGAGAGACAGGGCAGGGAGGAACAAGTGGAGATGAGGAAAGGAGCTCCTGGGAGGCAGGGAAGATAAGCAAAGTGAAAGACCTGAAATTGTCCTAAAGCTTGATGTTGGGCCAGTGGACAGCCTCTGTAAACCATGCCGACATCCTTACTCTTGTCCATGCTGGCCTCTCAGTCCATGATGTCATTCTTCATGTTCTTTCCAGGGGTGGAGAGAGGGAAATGGAGTTGAAGGATAATCTTCAGGCAGCCCTCATGGCCATTTCTTATTCCTCTGTTCATTTCCTGTCCCCTCTGCAATGTCCTCCACCTTATGGTGAGAAAGGGACAGGTGGGGCTAGGTAGGGAGAGATAGACGGGGGGGCTCCATGATCAGGCTCACAGAAATCCCAAAAATATGGAGGTGTAAGGAAACCAGAGATAAGGGAACACTCTGGAGTGTTTTTTGGCATATTTGCCATAGGACACCTGCCCTAGGTGTCCGAGGACGAAGTCTTATTTATGACGGTCTCCTGTGGTCAACAGAAAATAACCAGACCCTAAAAAGAAGTAAGCCATTAAAGATGTTATCACTAGTCCTGCTTATACAAAGGTGCTGTCAGTAGACAAGTCAAAAAGATTTAAGTTTCCTGGTTAGCTTTCTATAAAAGACCAACCCTAAAAGCCCCCAGTGGCAACCCTGTCAGGACCCCTCTCACTCCTGAGAGCTTTTTCTGCATCCTTGCTTAAAAACTTCCGTCGCTTTACTCACTATCCTTCCGTCGCTTTACTCACTATCCTTTGTGTGTGAGATTCATTCTTTGACTCCGTGAGACAAGAACCTGGCTCTCCAGCTTCATTAGGTTGATGAAGAAGGCATGACTGCCTTCTCTGCTGATCCTGCCTGGTGCTGCTCAGTGTGTCCATTGTTCCAGATCAACCTATACAATTAAAACTTCTCTAAGGGGCACCTGCGTGGCTCAGTTGGTTAAAAGTCTGCCTTTGGCTCAGGTCATGATCTCGGGGTCCTGAGATCGAGCCCTGCCTCAGGCTTCCGACTCAGTGGGGAGTCTGCCTCTCCCTTTCCCTATACCCTCCCCACTCCCCACCTCCACCTGTGCTCTCCCTCTCAAATAAATAAATAAGTAAAATCTTTAAGAAAAATAAAACTTCCCTAAGAAATAAAGTATTGCAATTTTTTAAAAAAAAAACTTATTGCTGGTTGTTAACAGCCCTGGACCAAGGAGATTGAAGACAGGAGACGTATCTTGTATTTTGAAACGAAGATTTCCAGTAATCGGAAGTTTACCCAAAAAACAAATTTTACCCCAACTTCAATAAACTTTTCAGTGCATGCCCAAGAACTTACCCCAGCCATTAGAAGTCAATAGATACATTCAATAGAATTGGAAATTTAATATGAAAGATACCCCAGCCAGGACCCCAGCCCTTCCCTGGCCAGGCAGTCCAGCATTCTCCAGCACTGCCCTCATGGGGAATATGCACCCTTTTTTAGGCTAGAGCTTGGGATTAGGTAGATGCCTTCTTCCCAAGCCTCTTGTGACCAAGCATTAAGCACCCATTTAGTAGCCCCTGGGCAGCCTAGATGTCCTAGACCTGTGGCGCTAACCCCCAACCCCAAGCGGCGGCACAGCCTCCAGAGTGCGTGAGACTCCATCCCAGCCACGCCCACTTGAATATCGCTCCAGGCAGTAGCTGCAAATTAGTGACAGACTCCATTTGGACTTACTGCCTGTTGGGGTTCCTGGGCTTCCCCAGCAAACAGGGATCCCAGATATCTCCTTTTCTTTCTTTCTTTCTTTCTTCCTTTTTCTTTTTTTCTTTTCTTTCTTTCTTTTTCTTTTTCTTTCTTTCTTTCTTTCTTTCTGTTTCTTGAAAGGTGAAATAAAATGGAGTCATTTACGCCAAGGGGTTTTAAAATTGAAGTGAGAGGCCATGAAGGAGGTGGGCCTTATGCATGTCCTCACTGTTCTCCTCAAGTGGAACCATGAACTTTTGAACTGGGCCAAGCAGCAAATACTCCAAGGACTCTGCGCGAACATCTGCAACTTGCTACAATAATGGACTTTTGCTCAGTGAAAGCCTTAGTTACCAATTACGTTTAGTCAGTGTTGGTTTGCTGCTGCCAATACCAATCAAAATCTTTGTGAACAATGTATACAAGCATTCCTTTTTTGCCTTTAAAAACCCTGACTTTTGCTTCCTAGTGGACACTATTTGGGTTGCTACCCAAACCTGTGTACCCTGAATTGCAATTCTTTGATCCCAAATAAATACCTTTGCTCACTTATTGCCTTCTGGCAATTTTAGGTTGACAGGTGGTTATACCAGTCACCCCACCTGGCCCCTCTTTGGCAAAAGAGTCGGGTAAACCGGCGCTGGGCCTTCGGAGGTAAATGTCCATTTGTCTAGGCTAGGGCTTGAAATAAAGCAGATGCCTTGTTCTCCCAAGATCCTGCCTCTCCTGACCCTTGCCCTGTTCAGGGTCCCTGGAGAAAGAGATGAGGAGGAGGAGAGGAAGCAGAGAGAGAGAGAAAGAGAAATAAGGCCCTTTTAAAACTGAAATACTTCAAAGGGACACAAACTTCTTGGGAACTTCCAGCCTCACAAAATATTCTTCTCTAGGTGACAAAACAAACAAACAAACGAAACTTATATACATAATTTTGGGGAGAAACTAAGTACACAAATACTATTTTCAACTATTCATGTGTGTGTGAGTGTGTGAATGGTAATTTCCAAGCCAATTGTGTCATATATATGTGTGTGTATATATATATATATATATATATATTTTTTTTTTTTTTTGTCTTGTTTGGGTCATATGTCTACCCCTCATACCAACCACTTTTTACCAAAACATAAAGTTCAGATCTGGATCCGTGGTCGTCTCTGTTGCTATGAGGGAAGGGATTCAAGGTGCCTGGAAAATAGAGGACTAGAGTTCCTTAAAGACAAGAGGACATAATTTCCAAGAAAAAATAGCGAGGAGGAACTCAAACCAATACTTGTCCGTTAGCTTGTTTCTCTATTCAAACACAAACTAAACTAAAAGATGAAAAAATAATGCAGCAAAGCACATTTATATGCAAAGTTTTTAGGTATTTTTTGATGGCTGAGGTAAAATCCATATTTAAACAGTCAGAATTCTGAGGTACAGATGTCACAATTTGTCTACAATTTTTCTTCCATAAAAATAATTTTTAAAAATTTATTTTATTTCTAAAAAAAATCTTTTATTTTAACATACTTTTCAGTTATTGCTACAGTTGTTGCAGGGTTACTGGGTTCTTGTCTCATGGAATTGAAGAACAAATCTCAGGGACATAAAAGGGTGAAATGAAGTGCAAGTTTATGAAGCAAAGGTGAGAGCAGAAACAGGAAAGCTCCCTAGAGTGAGAGGGGTCCCAAATGGGTTACTACTGTGTGTCGCTTGCAGTCTTTTATTGAGAACTGACTGGGAAGATTGTGGCCTTGAGATTCTTGCACCCTCTTGGTTTGAGCAAGGACTATTGATAACATCCATAACGTCTTACTTCTTCTCTGAGGTCTGGTCATTTTCTGTGTTTACAACGTAGCTTCCCCCAAAATTAAATTAATTAATAAAAAATAATACTCCCTAACATCCAGGGCCAGGTGTTCCCTTATCTCTGGTTTTGTACACCTCAGCATTTCTCCACATTTGGGATTTCTGTGAACCTGGTCACGTAGCCTTCTGTGTGAGCCTAGTCAGAGGAGTCAGGGGCCTCCTATCTCTCCTTGCCTAGACTTTAACCCTTTCCTTAATCACAGTTATTACTTAGAAATGAACAAAATAAAACTTTGTGACATTTGCAAATGATCGACTAAGTTTGTAAATTGAGTTCATGAACTTAAATATTTTTAAATTCTATTTTTCTGAATTAAAATCGTAAAATACCAAAGCAAGAATTGAGTCAAAAACATGTGCTTATATTTTCAAGGGAGTTATTGGCCCCCTTTGAAAGTACCTACATTTTTTGTGTTTACAGAGAATTATCTGATTTAGTGAGGGTAGATTATTTTGATTATTCCATTATAAATTACTTGATTGAATGATGAAGCCAATCGCTTAGAGAAAAAGCAAACTTGGAATATTAGTCCTCTAATAAAAACAATTTTAAAAGACTTGAGAATCTGGCAAATAGACCAGAAACTCATGATTTGTCATCATTACCAAATTAGCCCAATAAGAATTTAGAAGTTCTTTCTATCATCCCAAATAAATTGCCTTTGCTCAGTACTGTGTAATTTTGAGGGCTGAGATTAAAAGCAGTGCATAGTATGGCTCTTAGTCTAATAGTCCAGAGGTGGCTCTTTTTGCTATCACCTTGGCTTATGCTTTCTCTGATTATGGGGTAATTCATTAAAATTAGAGCAAACATCCAGAATGTTGAACAACAGAACTTTCAAATTCCTCAGCTGGTGCACACCGGCTGGTCTCACTGGTAGTCTACTGCCTCTTGCTGGTGCAGCCTAGAAGCCTCCTCTGGTCTTTCATGACTTGTATTTCTCCCCCAAAAAACCAAGCACCAGCACCTGCAATGCATAATCATAGAGGCTCTGGATGGAAAACCACCAAGACATCCCAAGCTAGACATCCCCACCTAGACATCCTAAGACATCCCAAGCAAGACATCCCATTCTCTCCAGATGTGGCTTTTTAAAAAAAAATAGATGTTTGGCTTCTCAGAAGCTATTTATTTTGGCCCTTAAAATAGAGATTTACCTTGTCAGCTCACTGCTCTATTAAGGGACAATTTCCCATTCTAGGGGCTGGGCAGAGAACTGGGAGATCATGTCCACCTGTGCTGTGGACTGTTCTACCATCCAACTCTGTGCCAAAACTGGGACGTTAAACTTCATCTTCCTGTCCTCTCTCAGAATGTGTCACCTGATTTTATAAATGGCCTTTTCCTCAGGGTATTTGGATTTTTAAGTTTTATTATTATTATTATTATATCACATTTGGTTTCACAGTCATCTACACAATTCTTTTAGGAATTTTAAGAAAGTGTTGGCAGTCCAGACAGATCTGGGAAGCATGAACATTAGCTACAGACTGTATTTTATTATTTATACAGGTTTGATTTATACCCATAAATGAAGTTACATTTGCATATACAAATAGAAAATGCATCCCAACCTGAAGAAGTAATTAGAACATGAAGAAAACACAGAGCAGCTTTTGGGTGAATACACCCGAAGCTACATCATCAATCCTTCTTCAGTGTTTCCACCTACAGCACTCACCAGATACTTCTAGTATTACACCTATGACAGTGTCTTATGGATATCTAAGCAACTAAAAGGACACACACCACTCTCACCTCTAACAGTGACTGAAAGTGGAGAAAATAATTTCTCACTCTATCTCCACGTTATAAACAGAGATTAGAGGAAAATCTCCTAGAGAAATACCAAGTTCTTCTGGTCCTCAAAATAGTCAAAAATATCCTTCCATGTCAGATTTTCTCCTGAGTCTTTGGGTAGCCACAAAACAAGCATTAATTTAGAGGTGGCCATTTAATTTAGTCCTATTGCTTCAAGATCAGTAGGCCCATGACTATGAAAACTGAAAGAAGATCATAGGTTGTTTATATAGAATAAAATTAGAAATGATCTGCTGGGCCATTGAAAATGGGTTAATGTGTGAACCAGTGTGTTTCGACCCCAGTGTGTTCTACTTTTAGTCCTAGTCTTTGTAGATTATTGAAAATCATGCTAAGATATATTTTGAGAGTACTGAGGGGAGATATACTTCATTTATATTTTATATATCTTGAAGGAGAGAGAAAAAACCATGTTATTACTTCAAGTTACTGGCTCAGCAAGACTCACATACCTGAGGAATGAAACATTACATTTGCTTTGGGATCACCTTGCTAAATTTGACCCTCTCTTCAGTTCTCTGCTTCACAATAAATTCTCAATTTTAAAAGTTAATTATGCCCTCTTCCTGTCCAGTTTTACTATCATCATAACTGCTCTGAGGAAAATAGCATTATAAACTTGTCCTTCACATCTGTCTCCACATATAAGCAAACGTATACAAGCATGATTACACATAAACTGCTCAGCATGCGGCCTCAATTATACCATTGACCTTAGCTTCAGATAACAGTCACTATGCCCACTGTCCCAGCGCCATGGAATCCTCACCAAGGGGACTAGCTCACTTGCTCTTTTAATATATGATGGAGGGTTGGCTATTTTGCCAACACAGTAGACCTGCATCAACATAACGGTCACTTAGAACGTTCTCAGTCCAGTGGTTTCCAACCTTAGCTGAAAATTAGAATCATAAAAGTAGCTTAAAATTTTTTTCAATAACCGAACCACACCCTTGATCAATTAAATCAGAGTCTTAAGAGGTGACATAATCTCAGGCATCAACATGTCTTCAAAGCTCCTCAGTCTAATTTCAGGGTACAGCATGATTTGAAAACTATTTCCACAAAGCAAGATGGGTCAAATTGTGCATCACCTGTCTACCCTGACCACCCCAACCAATCTCCTCATTCAGGAGTTTTTGCACAAGTTTACAAAAGTGAAATAAGTGAGGTTTGAATTACTTTTGACCCAATTTTGACCTTACCTGACCTAATTTGGCCTACACAAACCAAAGTAATTTTGCTAACGTAGGAGAAAGGGCCGTCCACCGAGATATGGATGTGTTAACTAAACTTATTGTGGGCATCATTTCACAATACATATATACATCAAATCATGGTGTTTTACACCTTAAACTTATACAATGCTGTATTTTAATTATAACTCAGTGAAGCTGGAAAAAGATAAAAAATAAATAAATAAAAATTTTTTTAAAGGCGGGAAAGAAAGAGCCTTCAATTTGATGGTTCCACCACCTTTGCCTCTGAACATACTTGCTCAAGGAAGCTAGCGCTGAGATCATTTAGCCAAACATGGTCAAATACCCAGGCTGAGTTAAGTATCACCAATGGACTTTGTGAAACTTGCAGTTTCTGCTGTCTTGCCCTCCAGTCATTTGAGATGTGGCCCGGGAATCTGTCCTTTTAAGGGGCCTATCTCTATAAATCTTATGTGAAGACAAGTTTGGAAACCACAGTAGTCCCCAATGAGGGAAAGACAGTTATCCAAAAATAAATACAAAACATGGCCTTTCCCCAGGAATTTTGACAATGCATTTGTGTTGTGCACGTGTGTGAGTGTATGTGTGTGTGATATCTTCCAGAAATTTTGCGGAGAGAGAGAAAGAAATTCTTGTCATATGCCATGTCTTATAAGCCAAGGTACCAGAAAGCAGTAAGGGCTAAATTATTCCGGCAAAGAGTTTGGTGAATCCTCAAGAAGACCTTTGGGTTTACTCATCCAGTGTAAAGGCTGCCAGGGATGACATCATGATGGCAAGAAAGCAGGGATGAGCAATAGGATCTGATCAAATTCCAGAGCCACTCTGAGGTCAGAAACAGAAATGTTCTCTCCTTTAGTGAGTGTGAAAGTCAGAGTGTGCATGAGAGAAGAATGAAAAGATACAAAATACCAGCCGGGGGGGGGGGGGCGGGGAAGCATGTAACCTCTTTATAGGAACAAAATAACCAACAGAGATATTTTAATTATTAATAGCAGATCTTTCTATGGTTAGAAATAGAGGAATAAAAGAAGAAATGATCTTTCCCATGGGAATAAAGAAAAACCCAAATGTGTGGGCGTCAGGTGCAGAGTTGTTGACTTTACTGAATAATTTTATCTTTGTGAGATGACAGTGGCAGTAAGCTACTAAAGAATGAAAGAATAAAGTTTCTTTTTTAATCTGTGTATATGTAACTTATATTTCGGTCCTGTATGATAATTAGTAAAGCCTGTTCACTTAAACTATGACGAAATAATTATCTGTATTTTAAGATTTGTGCTTAAATATATTTTGCTTATAATTTTCACCAGATTTTCACATTAGACTTTAATTCCTGTGTTTTAGACTTTCTGTTAGTGTTTATATAAAGTGTCCATTAGCTCACAATTTTAATTCTTTAGAGTATAACAGACTACTAGATGTCCCTATGGTGATGCTCTTTTAAAGAACTGTCAAAATATTCTGAAATGCACCTAGCTCAGAACTCGGATCATATCAGTTTTTCCAGTAAATTCTAGATCTCTGATTTAGACAAATCAGTATTGCAGGTTGGTTTACTGTTTTCTTTAGCCTATACATAGATATGTAATTATATGTGGAGCAAATGAAAACTCCTTCACCGTTATTCTTAAATCAGCAATTTTGTCCCAGAAAAACTCTCAAGTTCTAGATTTACAAGGTTTGACATCTAAAGTGCAGGGACACTGACCAACTATGTTAAAGGAAAGTTCTTTTTTTTTTTTTGACAGAGAGAGACACAGTGAGAGCAGGAACACAAGCAGGGGGAGTGGGAGAGGGAGAAGCAGGCTTCCCGCTGAGCAGGGAGCCCGATGTGGGGCTCGATCCCAGGACCCTGGGATCATGACCTGAGCCAAAGGCAGATGCTTAACCAGCTGAGCCACGCAGGCGCCACAGGGAAGTTCTTAGAAATAAAATATAATGGTTCTACTATCTTCAGGTAATTTTTTAGGATTTCTCTAAAGGAAATAACATTTCAATGCAAAGATTATAAACTTCTATTAATAATGTCCAGATTACCACAACAATAACCTCAAGATTTACTTAATCTAAATAAATGAGAATGTAAATACTAAATGATGTGCTACTTCACCTGTATTACAAGGCTGGTACATGGCTACAAACCATTTGCTAAGATACTAAGATATTTCCAAATCACTTGGCACGATACTGCTGCTCTAGCCAGCGGGACCCCCACCCCAAAATCCCCCAGACCACTATCACAACAGGGTCTCCTGAATGTCATTCCAGTGCTGTGTCTTCTGTCAGTTCCAGCTGCTAAATATTTACATATCCCCCCTGTGCACTTGTGCATATGCAATCACAAAGCAGGAAAATAATCTTTTATTTGAGACAGGGAATTCAGTGAAATGATGCTGAGATAGAACAATAGGGCCATAGAAGAGCTATTCCTCCGGGTCCCTAACAATAACCAGAACATCAGATCAGAAGGCATCGACGATGAAGTGGAGAATGTTCTGTGAAGTTTATTTGCCTGATGGGTCTGAATACACAGTCATTTTTTTCATCTGTTTTTGGCTCTAGTAGGGGAGATTTCTCTTTCTTCACATGAATTTAACCACAAGTCCCTTACATCCGGTGAATCTGGAAGAAGCATATTAATCCAAATCTTCAATCTTCACTAACGCAGCTGTCTTCTCACAAATCCAAGAAATTTCAGCACTGCAGCGGGAAATATAAATATTTCCTTTTTGAAAATAGGCACATCCTTTGGATCCATTGATCTGAGCATACTCTTTAGTGCTGAATCTGCAAGTTAATCCACTTAAAATTAATTTTAATTTCATATTTGAAATCTGATCACAATTCAGTGTCCTCAGTTACAAAAGACTATGTATCTGAACTTTGAGAGACTTCTGTTTCCATAACATATCAGAGGTCTTAAAGCTGGCAAATCTGAGCGTTCCATTTCAAGTTAATCATAATCCCAGCTAGAATAATTTAAGGAAGATACTTAAATTCCGGGTTAAGAATTTGTATCCTCTCCATTATCATGGTAGAAACTACCCAGTGCAGATTATATCAGAAGCACTACAATTTCTTTACTTTGGAACTTTAGGAAGAAAAACAGACAAATGAGATCATATTCTGGGTAAAAAGTTATAACATTTCATTATGCACAAATATAATTTTGTATATATATAATTTTGTGTTATATATATTTATACACACATATGTGGAAGGTGAAGAGAGAATAAGATAGGGGTTCAGAGAGAAAATGGACGATTACATAGATGTGGTTCTGATATCGGTCCCTAGTTCCTCTGCTAAGGAATTGGTGATAACTCTTCAATAATATCATTACAGGGGCAACTGGGTGGCTTTTGTTGGTTAAACCACCAACTCTTCATCTCAGCTCAGGTCATGATCTCAGGTGGTGGTATCAAGCCCTGTCCCAGGCTCTGGCTGGGGCTCAGCGGGGAGTTTGCTTGAGATTCTCTCTCTCCTGTCCCTCTACCCCTTCCCATGCATGCGGTGCACTTTCTCTCTCTCAAATAAATAAATAAATAACCTTTAAAAGAAATGTCATTACTAGATTATGCTCATCAGATCTAAATCTCCTGTGTGTCTTTTTACTCAAATGATCTGTGCTACACTGCAGTATTCTTGCTTCAGGGCTGGGCTTACTAAATTTTTTTTTTTAAGTCTTTATTTCTTTATTTGACAGAGAGAGACACAGCGAGAGAGGGAACACGAGCAGGGGGAGTGGGAGAGGGAGAAGCAGGCTTCCCGAGGAGCAGGGAGCCCGATGTGGGGCTCGATCCCAGGACCCTGGGACCATGACCTGAGCCAAAGGCAGAAGCTTAATGACTGAGCCACCCAGGTGCCCCAGGCTTACTAAATCTTCCTCTTGGCATATGCATTTGCCGAGAGTAGCCTTACTCAGTAGGGAAGATTCCGAAGTTCAGTTCCACCACCCCTACACCCCTAGGGTGGCCAGCACAGCCTCAGGGCGTCAGTGTCCACAGACCCCGAACCTTCTCTGCAGGAGGCCACCTCCTCCATATTTTCACTAGGAGTGAGTGGAAGGGCCCGGGATGATGACAACTCCTTTAGGAGAGGGGACCCATCTTCTTAAAGTTCAAAGTGGAAACGGCTGCACTTACAGGGAGGGTATCCTGGTCCTGTTCTGTGAAGCCTCAGTCTAGCAGAAATACCTCAGGTTAGTGGGAAATCATCTCATGCCCAGGATCACTCCATTAAAAAGAAGTAACTGTCATTTTGGGGGGGCTGTTTGTTACTTTGCATGTGCATGTCACCACGATTATTTGCATGAAACCAGACTCACTGATTTAATATGACCAGTAGTGGACATTAGAGAGTAGGAAATTGCTGTGAGTAGGAAAAGCCATGACAGCATTGTGGGAAATGGGTGAAGATAAAGTCTCTCTGGGAGTAAAGTATAGGCATGTCATTGTGTATTATTCAGGGAATTGGGGGAGTCACAGCAGAAACCTAGTATCCTTGATGGAAATGAGTGATTATAACTCAGCTTAAGGAAACTTTGACAGCATGCATTAAGGAGCAAGACAGGAGGGAGGTGAACAGTTGAATAATTTGATGGGAAGGGAGGTGCAGAAAAACCTACTACACCCAGAAAGGGGCCAAAGCTCTTAACACTTCATGTGATATGCAAATACCATATATTATATTAAAAATACAGATATAACTGTATCAATATTGTTGTGATGAGCTGTGTTCCTCAAAATATTTGGTTTGTAGTTGCTAAGAGAATTTTACAAGACTATGTGTTCCTTTCCATATTTTTAAGATAACCCTTACTTTTTATAACTTTAAATAGTTGCAAAAACTGTAATTTTCAAAGTATCATATATCCTGTATGCACTTTAAATATTTCTTCAACACCTTGAAGTGGCAGACTTAGCACATTTTAAGTCGTGAAAAACATTTGCCATATAATCTAATTAGCAAATCCCTATCACAGAACTAATTGTTAAACTAATCTGTCAATTCAGACTTACTTGCTGCTAGAAAATGGCTGACAATTATTGAATTTAAATAAATGTGTTAATGTATGTTCTTATGATAAACCACCCTTGGGACTGTAAGTGTTGGAGAGCCAGGGGAGCTGAGAGGCCAAGCTCCTGGTCACGGAAGCACTCAGTCCTGATTTTGCCACTCAGGAGGTAGTGAGCTTGGGCAAATTATTTAATCTCTCTCTGACAATTGTTTCATCCACAAAATAGGAATATAACAGTGCTTTTAACACAGAGCTAATATTTTACACTACTTCGAACAAAGCAAGTGTATTATTTGTTTATTATTAAAAAAATAAATTTTAACCAATAGATAAGCTTCAGTGTCTTGCCATGAGTTTGTCACATACACGAAATTAGGTACTCTTGCTTTCATTATTTCTTACTGAAGCTCTCTTTTCTTTGTATGTTGCACTCTTTTTTTGTATCTAGATTTATAATTCTTACAATTAACATTGACTTTCTTAGTATTCCATTTCCAATCAATTAACATTGATTTTCTTAGGATTCCACCCCCGCAACAGTTAGCGACTTACAAGGATGGAGAAGGGCCAGAGCCATCCTCCCATAGGCAGCTCCTTCCAGATGGGTCCCAGGATAAGCCCAGCCAGAAGAAAGAGAACGTGGGTAATGGCTGTGACTTCAGAAAATCCTGAGAGGGAGAACGGGAACAATGTCATATGTGAGCCACATTCTGGAGTGCAGAAGTAAGACGTTAGGGGCGCCTGGGTGGCTCAGTCATTAGGCGTCCACCTCCGGCTCAGGTCATGATGCCAGGGTCCTGGGATCGAGCCCCGCATCGGGCTCCCTGCTCCACGGGAAGCCTGCTTCTCCCTCTCCCACTCCCCCTGCTTGTGTTCCCTCTCTCTGTCAAATAAATAAATAAAATCTTAAAAAAAAAAAAAAAGAAGATGTTAATTCTCCTTCAGAACATACTGAATTCCTACTTTGTGAGTCACACATCCCACTTGCTGTACTTTCTACGACATGAATAATCTCTCTAACCAGGGAAGGAGTCAACCAGACCTTTTCCTCCAAACTATCTATCTTCACCAAAGTGGAGTTCCTGTCCATGCAGTTTTTCCTACTGTCAGTCCAGGTCTTCTCCTCATTTGTTGCAAAATAATAGCAGCTGTTTTGGGACCACTGCCACATCTTAGGACAAGGTTTACATCTGTGGTCTGAAAAAGAAATTACACCCATTAGTACAAATTAAATAATGCTAGAGTGACTAGGGAAGGTTTTTTTTTTTTTAAGATTCTTTCTTTCTTTATTTATTTGAAAGAGAGAGAATGAGAGAGAGAGAGAGAGCACATGAGAGGGGGAGGACCAGAGGGAGAAGCAGACTCCCTGCTCAGCAGGGAGCCCGATGCGGGGCTTGATCCTGGGACTCCAGGATCATGACCTGAGCCGAAGGCAGTCGCTTAACCAACTGAGCCACGCAGGCACCCTGTGGGGAAGGTTTTAGAAACTAAATGATTGAACTTGGTGAGAGGGTCTGAGATCCAGCGTTCTGGAACCATACAGCTTTAGGAGCCTGTGAAAATGAAGTCACTCCCGATTATGGGGTGGAGCAACAGTGATTGAAATTCTCACTTCAGGGCTCACTTTACGGGTCTCAGAATTACCAGCTATACTTTTAGTTTCTTAAAATGTCAGGATCATCTAAAAATAGTTCACAAAATGAGAAGCTGAAGTATCCAGGTTGGTATCATTCCATGACGCGTCTCAAATTCACCTCTGTGTTTTCAAAAATATTAAATAAATTGATATCTTCCCGTGTCTTCTATAAATTTAGTGTGATATCATTAGAGGTCGCTGGAGAACACAACTTTCTCATACTATGAGGTGGCTCACGTGATCAATGCAAACTGGTACAACAAATTGCACCTGACTGGCCCGTAGGTCCCAGTTACCTGAAGTGTGAATGATTAGCTCCTGGCAGAGTTTGATGGCCATTTGTCCCTGCCTCTTCAGCAGACTGGAGATCTGTGATTTGAGAAACTCCTCCTCGGTGGGAAAGTTTCTGTAGCTGTTCAGCTGCTCGGATAAGTTATCCTGCTGTTGGTGGATGATTTTTTGAAGTAGATTTAATTTCTCTGCATCTGAGTTAATTTCATTAGATGTCTGCAAAACTCCAAGACATAACAGGAGATAAGTTCATATATCTTCCCATTCTCATCATTGCCATAGATAATTCTTAACACAGAAATATTTCTCACATTGTTTCATATTTATCAGTAGCTTCCAATAATTGAAGTATCATGGAAGGAACACACCAGATGCCTTTCTATTCCAAATTGTTTGGAGCTCATCCTCATAATTTTATTGAGATTTTAAATATGATTACACTCGTAGTAAAGTAATGAATTAATGATTGTATGTCTTTGACATTTAATCTAAGGCTGTGCCAGGCATTTTGCCATTCATTTAGTGGAACTACTTTTCTTTTTTTCTATTTGGAGCTGGTTCATGTAATTGTTGTTTTAATAGGAATAGAATCCTTTAAGGCAATGGGTATCTCAAAGTATGGTATACAGACCACTTTTATCAGAATCACCCAAATATCTGGTTTTGTTTTAAATGCAGATTTTAACACCATACTGGACCATTTCTGGCTCTGGATCCATAAAATCTGCCTTTATAAAAAAAAAAAAGATTTTATTCATTTTTTGGAAAGAGAGAGAGAGTGCCAGCAGGGGTAGGGCAGAGGGAGAGGGAGGGAGAAAATCTCAAGCAGACTCCACGCTGAACATGGAGCTGGATGTGGGGCTTGATCTCATGACTCTGAGATCATGACCTGAGCCAAATCAAGAGTTGGAAGCTTAACCAACTAAGCCACCCAGGCACCCCAAAATCTACTTTTTTAGTTAACACTTCAGGCAATGCATCATCACAATAAATTTAAGAGTTATTACACTAAAAGCAAAGCACTTCAGGAAAAAAAGGCTTCACCCTTCTATGGTGAACCAATGAATGTGTATCATTGCATCTTCATTGTTTAAAAGATTTTATTTATTTATTTCAGGAGAGAGAGAAAGCACGAGTGGGGGCAGAGGGGCAGAGGGAGAAACAGACTCCCCGCTGAGCAAGGAGACTGACGTGTGTGGCTCGACCCCAAGACCCTGAGATCATGACCTGAGCCAAAGGCAGATGCTTAACCAGCTGAGCCACCCAGGCACCCTTCATCTTCATTTTTAAAATATACATCATTATAGAAGATCAACTGCTAATCCTCATAATGACTGGCTATTGAATATTTGTTACTGCTGCTAGAATATCATATTTCTTTCTAAAAGAGCAAGCTACATCATTAGGCCCTATTCATATGTCCAAATCGGTATGTCTAAATTCTAATTATCCATGAAATCCTACATATGTAAAAATAAAGTAGCATGGAAGACGCTAGTGTCATTCAGAGAATAAACATTCTTGACCACAAGTCCCCCAAACGGGAATACTGTGCCAACTCACTACTCTGTCCATCATATAGTTAACAATATCCTACAGAGTATGGATTCTGAGGATATTCTTCCACTTATTTTTAGTTCAAGACTCCCTATCCTGTTCAACCCTGATGGCTCAGTGATGGGTCAGAACCAAGAGAATGCTTTTTTTTGGCTATTGTACTTGGGAGTGGAGCTTCCATTGTTATGTGGAGGTGGTTCAACTTTCTGTTTAGAGGGTAAGGTATCTCAAGCAACTATTCCTCCTTGTTTGTATCTCTTTTTCCTTTATAGCAGACAAGTATTTCTACACTAGAATGGTCTTGAGTGAGTATATTAAGCCAGTCTTGTTCTAAGTCTTCAGGGTGAATGAGACAGCATGCTCTTCCTTGAGGCCACCTCCCTTGGCTCCCCATTTCTTACCATTGGAATAATAAGTGGATGTGTGTCTATGCAGAAAAGAACCTCCTTATTCCAACCAATAAAGAGGAATATAAAAGTTGTCTTCATAATCCAGTTTAGTTTATCAAGAGAAAATGGAGTTAGGGCAAAATCCTCAAGTCTGTCCCTTGCTTGCCTATCTTAGAGACTTGGAGAATGAAGGAGCTTTGATCACATAATACAATCAAACCGGAATTTACATAGTTTACAAACGAGTTTCCTAATCACTTTTCTTGGGTTTGATGAAAGTATACTTACACATAATCCCCAAGGTCACCAGCCCAATCAGTAGCATCAGACAAAGAGTTAGCAAACTCAGGGCAGCCTGGCGCCAGGTGGGTGAAAGAGCTGGATACCCTGAAGAAAGCCAACAGAGGAATTATGGCTACACATGAACTGTTTATTTCTCTCTTACCTCTTCAGTGCACCATCTAGAAAATACCTAAAGTGATGTGTGGTGAGGGCCCCACCATCAGTTCTCCCCCACTCCTCTTCCCCACCATTCTCCTTTCCTTTAAGAGTGTCTCCTAATTTTCAGGTTTTTGTTTTACATCATCACACATCCTTCTTCTTTAAGTTTACTAAATGCACGTACTAGATGTTGTAGAAACTGCTTCTCTGGATGATCCTGACAATAGGAGAGACCTCAAGTTTTTGAGATTACAATCCTCCACAAGGCAAGTGTTATTGTGGATTTTATTTATATCTATTATCCAGTCTATTTATCATCTCATAGATAATGAATGAGTATGAAATGAAAGACAAAATGAATGTGCACTCTAACCTACACTATTTCTTAATTCAGGATCTAATGGCATCTAGCCCAGTATTTCAGACAGATGGATTGAAAATTTCCAGGGGCGCTATCACATACATCACACCCATGACTCCTTTTCTCTCAAGGATTGCAGCTATAATTTAAACAAAAAAACAAAAATGTATAACCACTGTTATTAGACTCACAACAAACCTATTCCCATTCTCTTTGTATATCACCCCCAAACCATGCACACACGTGCATACGTACACACACCCACTTAAAGTAAAAATAAATCCAAGAGAAGAAGAAAGTAGTTCCTATATTTTAGATGATTTGGGGTAATAGCCTGAACTGTCAACAAATTCTTGAAAATAAGGGATATAGTCTGATATACTAAACTGGATTCCTGACCACAGAGATTAATATTTCTTCCAACAGGGGATAAGGGAATGAGGTAAAGACTGGCACTGAGTTTGGGCCTTTATCCTTTGTAGGAACTTGGTTAAATTGTTTAATTTTTTTTAGACTCAGTTTTGCTAATATTATTCCATTTACTTCACAAATATATTTTGATAAAAATATGATATAATGCATATAAAATACTATATGGATATTGTTATTATTGACTCAACACTACTAATTATACTAGGAATTTCCACTCCCTAAAAAAAATTTTAAACTACTTATAAAACAGAAACTATCTCTTACCTATTTCTGACTGTCTTGTTCTCCCATTTCTCACTTCAGTTATTTATACCTTTGAAAAGAAAAATTTCCTCTATTTTCTCTATTTTAGTGACCTCTAATCTGGCTACTAAAAGAATATTCACCTGGCATCTCTCACAAAGTATAAATATCAAGGACTTATTTTGTAAAAAGAATTCTATTAGCCCCCAAACTCAATTTCTCTCATGTCCAATGTTTCACTATAACACGGAGCTTCATGATACATAGTGATATCACACAATTTAAAGAGGTCTTGGAAGCCACAATGTTTTCTGGCCAAAATTGGGAACACTCATTCTACTAGTGTATTCCACAACTCTGTCTCCATTTTGGAGATTCCACAGCATACCTCTCTTTAGCATCTGAACCAAAGCATTTATCACCTGTGCATTCCCCAAGGTCACATCACGCTGTGTCTGAACTCCTACCTCTTTTCCTTAGGTTATTTCTATCGCGGTTATTTCTCTCTCCAACAGAATCCTGAAATACGAGTGTCGCATAAGTCACTTCTTCAGACATTGTAGAAGAAAGCACTACTATAAATTATGTAATTAATGTTTCAATATCTTCAGGCCCAGGAACGGGATGTTCTTCTCAAGGCTGGGAGCTTTTATAAACACACTCAACTGACCTAAGACACACACCCACACCCCTCTGTAAAGACAGAATGACAAACAGGTTTTTTGCAGAGAAAGTGAGAGAAGTCAAATATTCTCTTTAGAAATCAAAATAGCATAGATCTCAATCTGCCTGCTCTTTCATCATTGTTTCTTGTGAAGCGAAAGGGATACTTAGAAGCAGAGAAGGAATAGTGGTTTCATGGGGGAATCCCCATGATCTTCAGGGTAGAGGCTGTTCTGAGTTATTCAATAAAGGGTCAGGTTGTCATTTTTACATGTGTCAAAGGCCAGCTAATCCTGTATGAAGACATTGGATCTGGTTTATACTCACTCATATCAGAGAGATATACATACGACAGAAAAAACTTTGTAGTTAATGACCACCCACACCTGGCTGATGTTTTAAGAAATGCAAATGTGTGTGTGTGTGTGTGTGTGTGTGTGTGTGTGTGTGTGTGTGTGTGTCAGACAGACAGAGACAGAGAGGCAGGGAGGAGGGAGAGACCCAGCGTTGGTAATGGGGCATAGAGAAGAAATTGACAGTTGTTAAAACTGGGCATGAATGGGAGCTCCCTCTGGCAGGGCTAAATCCCTAACAGAATAATCCCCCTGCAAATTACAACTAGCACGGAGTGTGGTGCTTTCCCTTTTTTTTTTTTAATTTGTTTGTTGAGTTGGTTTTTAACCTGAGGGCAGCCAACAGTCATTGTTGTGCAGCTAAAATTCCTATAGAAAGCAGGCAGTCTTTCAGGTTCGAAAAATCAGAAGATGGAGTTTGGGGCAAATGCAAGAACAAACAGTGCTGGCTATTCACATGGACCCCTGGATATGGGGAATCCCTAGAGCATCTTTAAGTCTTGACCTCTCTTTGAGCTACAGGTTATATACATTTCATTTAAAAAATAATCTTATATGGGGGGGCACCTGGGTGGCTCAGTCAGTTAAGCGTGGGACACTTGCTTTCAGCTCAGGTCATAATCTCAGGGTTCCGGGATGGAGCCCCTTGCTGGGTTCGCTGCTCAGCAGGGAGTCTTCTTGTCCTTCTCCCTCCGCCCCTCCCCATACTCACACGTGCACTCTCTCTCTCTAAAATAAATAAATCTTAAAAAAATTTTTTTAAATCTTATAAAATAATCAATCTCTATTTTCCCTTTCTTAGAACAACAACAACAAAAATGCCCTGAAAAGAAGTTTCTAATAAAACTGAAGTAAACTCACTGCAGAAGGGTTTAACTGTGACACTTTGTTTCAACAACGTCACATGAGCGGTAAAAAGCAGACAATTTATATAGAAAGCGTTCTGGCTGTTATTTGGAGGCACATGAGAGGAAAACCGCACATCACACGTGCAGTTGGTCACTTAGTCGGTGTCAGACTCTTAAAGGACTGCATTTACTTCTAATGCCAACATCACATCTTGTGAAATTTACTAATTTCTATAGGAAAATTCATTGTTACTGAGAACCTGTGAAAGGTAGAGTAACAGCCCCCAAAGCTGTGCGTGTTCTAATCCCCAGAACCTCTCAATCTGGTAGTTTACATGGTAAAAGGGATTGCGGATGGGAAGAAGGATTGCAGACCTTGAGATGAAGAAATGATCCTGCATTATCTGGTGGGCTCAATTTAATCACGAGTCCTTAAAAGTGGAGAACCTTTTCTAGATTCGGTCAGAGAGATAGAACACCGCTGGCTGAAGGTAGAGGATGAGGGCCTAGAACCAAAGAATGTGGGCTGGAAGACGCAAAGTTAGGGATGGGCGCTCCCACAAAGCACTCAGAAAGCAACACAAACCACCCCCCCCACACACCCTTATCTACCCCCGTGAGATCATGTCAGATTTCTTTTTTTTAATTTTTTTATTGTTATGTTAATTGCCATACTTACATCATTAGTTCTTCATGTAGTGTTCCATGATTCATTCTTTGTGCATAACACCCAGTGCTCCACGCAGAATGTGCCCTCCTTAATACCCATCACCAGGCTAACCCATCCCCCCACCCTCCTCCCCTCTAGAACCCCCAGTGTGTTTTTCAGAGTCCATCGTCTCTCATGGTTCGTCTCCCCCTCTGACTTACTCCCCTTCATTCTTCCCCTCCTGCTATCTTCTTCTTTTTCTTTTTCTTTTTTAACATATGTTGCATTATTTGTTTCAGAAGTACAGATCTGTGATTCAACAGTCTTGCACAATTCACAGCGCTCACCATAGCACATACCCTCCCCAATGTCTATCACCCAGCCACCCCATCCCTCCCACCCCCTATCACTCCAGCGACACTCAGTTTGTTTCCTGAGATTAAGAATTCCTCATATCAGTGAGGTCATAGGATACATGTCTTTCTCTGATTGACTTATTTCACTCAGCATAACACCCTCCAGTTCCATCCACGTCGTTGCAAATGGCAAGATCTCATTCCTTTTGATGGCTGCATAATATTCCATTGTGTATATATACCACTTCTTCTTTATCCATTCATCTGTCAATGGACATCTTGGCTCTTTCCACAGTTTGGCTATTGTCGACATTGCTGCTATAAACATCGGGGTGCACGTACCCTTTCGGATCCCTACATTTGTATCTTTGTGGTAAATACCCAGTAGTGCAATTGCTGGATCGAACGGTAGCTCTAATTTCAACTGTTTGAGGAACCTCCATACTGTTTTCCAGAGTGGTTGCACCAGTTTGCATTCCCACAAACAGTGTAGGAGGGTTCCCCTTTCTCCACATCCCCGCCAACATCTGTCGTTTCCTGACTTGTTAATTTTAGCCATTCTGACTGGTCTGAGGTGGTATCTCATTGAGGTTTTGATTTGGATGTCCCTGATGCCGAGCGATGTGGAGCACTTTTTCATGTGTCTGTTGGTCATTTGGATGTCTTGTTTGGAAAAATGTCTGTTCACGTCTTCTGCCCATTTCTTGATTGGATTCTTTGTTCTTTGGGTGTTGAGTTTGATAACTTCTTTATAGATTTTGGATACTAGCCCTTTATCTCATATGTCATTTGCAAATATTTTCTCCCATTCTGTCGGTTGTCTTTTGGTTTTGTGCACTGTTTCTTTTGCTGTGCAAAAGCTTTTTATCTTGATGAAATCCCAATAGTTCATTTTTGCCCTGGCTTCCCTTGCCTTTGGCGATGTTTCTAGGAAGAAGTTGCTGCGGCTGAGGTCGAAGAGGTTGCTGCCTGTGTTCTCCTTTAGGATTTTGATGGACTCCTGTCTCACGTTTAGGTCTTTCAACCATTTGGAGTCTATTTTTGTGTGTGGTGTAAGGAAATGGTCCAGTTTCATTCTTCTGCATGTGGCTGTCTAATTTTCCCAACACCATTTGTTGAAGAGACTGTCTTTTTTTCCATTGGACATTCTTTCCTGCTTTGTCAAAGATGAGTTGACCATAGAGTTGAGGGTCCATTTCTGGGCTCTCGATTCTGTTCCACTGATCTATGTGTCTGTTTTTGTGCCAGTACCATACTGTCTTGATGATGACAGCTTTGTAATAGAGCTGGAAGTCCGGAATTGTGATGCTGCCAGCTTTGCTCTTCTTTTTCAATATTCCTCTGGCTATTCGGGGTCTCTTCTGGTTCCATACAAATTTTAGGATTATTTGTTCCATTTCTTTGAAAAAAGTGGATGGTATTTTGATGGGGATTGCACTGAATGTGTAGAATGCTCTAGGTAGCATTGACATCTTCACAATATTTGTTCTTCCAATCCCTGAGCATGGAACGTTTTTCCATTTCTTTGTGTCTTCTTCAATTTCTTTCATGAGTATTTTATAGTTTTCTGAGTACAGATCCTTTGCCTCTTTGGGTAAATTTAGTCCTAGGTATCTTATGGTTTTGGGTGCAATTGTAAATGGGATCGACTCCTTGATTTGTCTCTCTTCTGTCTTGTTGTTGGTGTATAGGAATGCCACTGATTTCTGTGCATTGATTTTATAGCCTGCTACTTGACTGAATTCCTGTATGAGTTCTAGCAGTTTTGGGGTGGAGTCTTTTGGGTTTTCCACATACAGTATCATATCAACTGCAAAAAGTGAGAGTTTGACTTCCTCTTTGCCAATTTGGATGCCTTTGATTTCTCTTTGTTGTCTGATTGCTGAGGCTAGGACTTCTAATACTATATTGAGTAGCAGTGGTGATAGTGGACATCCCTGCCGCGTTCCTGACCTTAGGGGAAAAGCTCTCAGCTTTTCCCCATTGAGGATGATATTCGCTGTAGGTTTTTCATAGATGGCTTTTATGATATTGAGGTATGTACCCTCTATCCCTATACACTGAAGAGTTTTGATCAAGAAAGGATGCTGTACTTTGTCAAATGCTTTTTCTGCATCTATGGAGAGGATCATATGATTCTTGTTCTTTCTTTTGTTAATGTATTGTATCACGTTGATTGATTTGCGGATGTTGAACCAGCCTTGCAGCCCAGGGATAAATCCCACTTGGTCGTGGTGAATAATCCTTTTAATGTACTGTTGGATCCTATTGGCTAGTATTTTGGTGAGAATCTTTGCATCCATGTTCATGAAAGATATTGGTCTGTAATTCTCCTCTTTGATGGGGTCTTTGTCTGGTTTGGGGATCAAGGTAATGCTGGCCTCATAAAATGAGTTTGGAAGTTTTCCTTCCATTTCTGTTTTTTGGAACAGTTTCAGGAGAATAGGTATTAATTCTTCTTGAAATGTCTAATAGAATTCCCCTGGGAAGCCATCTGGCCCTGGGCTTTTGTTTGTTGGGAGATTTTTGATGAGTGCTTCAATTTCCTTAGTGGTTATAGGTCTGTTCAGGTGTTCTATTTCTTCCTGGTTCAGTTTTGGTAGTTGATACATCTCTAGGATGCACCCATTTCTTCCAGGTTATCTAATTTGCTGGCATAGAGTTTCTCATAGTATGTCATTATAATTGTATTTCTTTGGTGTTGGTTGTGATCTCTCCTCTTTCATTCATGATTTTGTTGATTTGGGTCCTTTCTCTTTTCTTTTTGATAAGTCTGGCCAGGGGTTTATCAATCTTGTTAATTCTTTCAAAGAACCAGCTCCTAGTTTCGTTGATCTGTTCTACTGTTCTTTTGGTTTCTGTTTCATTGATTTCTGCTCTGATCTTTATTATTTCTCTTCTCCTGCTGGGTTTAGGCTTTATTTGCTGTTCTTTCTCCAGCTCCTTTAGGTGTAGGGTTAGGTTGTGTATTTGAGACCTTTCTTGTTTGTTGAGAAAGGCTTGTATTGCTATATACTTTCCTCTCAGGACTGCCTTGGCTGTATCCCAAAGATTTTGAACAGTTGTGTTTTCATTTTCATTGGTTTCCATGAATTTTTTTAATTCTTCTTTAATTTTCTGGTTGACCCATTCATTCTTTTTTTTTTTTTTTTTTTTTTAATTTTTTATTGTTATGTTAATCACCATATATTACATCATTAGTTTTTGGTGCAGTGTTCCATGATTCATTGTTTGTTCATAACACCCAGTGCTCCATGCAGAACGTGCCCTCCTCAATACCCATCACCAGGCTAACCCATCCCCCTACCCCCCTCCCCTCTAGAACCCTCAGTTTGTTTTTCAGAGTCCATCATCTCTCATGGTTCGTCTCCCCCTCTGACATACTCCCCTTTTCTTCCTCTCCTGTTATCTTCTTCTTTTTCTTTTTTCTTAAAATATGTTGCATTATTTGTTTCAGAAGTACAGATCTGTGATTCAACAGTCTTGCACAATTCACAGCGCTCACCGTAGCACATACCCTCCCCAATATCTATCACCCAGCCACCCCATCCCTCCCACCCCCAACCACTCCAGCAACCCTCAGTTTCTTTCCTGAGATTAAGAATTCCTCATATCAGTGAGGTCATGTGATACATGTCTTTCTCTGATTGACTTATTTCACTCAGCATAACACCCTCCAGTTCCATCCACGTCGTTGCAAATGGCAAGATCTCATTCCTTTTGATGGCTGCATAATATTCCATTGTGTATATATACCACATCTTCTTTATCCATTCATCTGTCGATGGGCATCTTGGCTCTTTCCACAGTTTGGCTATGGTGGACATTGCTGCTATAAACATTGGGGTACACGTACCCCTTCGGGTCCCTACATTTGTATCTTTGGGGTAAATACCCAGTAGTGCAATTGCTGGATCGAACGGTAGCTCTAATTTCAACTGTTTGAGGAACCTCCATACTGTTTTCCAGAGGGGTTGCACCAGCTTGCATTCCCACCAACAGTGTAGGAGGGTTCCCCTTTCTCCACATCCCCGCCAACATCTGTCGTTCCCTGACTTGTTAATTTTAGCCATTCTGACGGGTGTGAGGTGGTATCTCATTGAGGTTTTGATTTGGATTTCCCTGATGCCAAGCGATGTTGAGCACTTTTTCATGTGCCTGTTGGCCATTTGGTTGTCTTCTTTGGAGAAATGTCTATTCATGTCTTCTGCCCATTTCTTGATTGGATTATTTGTTCTTTGGGTGTTGAGTTTGATAAGTTCTTTATAGATTTTGGATACTAGCCCTTTATCTGATATGTCATTTGCAAATATTTTCTCCCATTCTGTCGGTTGTCTTTTGGTTTTGTGCACTGTTTCTTTTGCTGTGCAGAAGCTTTTTATCTTGATGAAATCCCAATAGTTCATTTTTGCCCTGGCTTCCCTTTCCTTTGGCGATGTTTCTAGGAAGAAGTTGCTGCGGCTAAGGTCGAAAAGGTTGCTACCTGTGTTCTCCTTTAGGATTTGGATGGACTCCTGTCTCACGTTTAGGTCTTTCAACCATTTGGAGTCTATTTTTGTGTGTGGTGTAAGGAAATGGTCCAGTTTCATTCTTCTGCATGTGGCTGTCCAATTTTCCCAACACCATTTGTTGAAGAGACTGTCTTTTTGCCATTGGACATTCTTTCCTGCTTTGTCAAAAATAAGTTGACCATAGAGTTGAGGGTCCATTTCTGGGCTCTCAATTCTGTTCCATTGATCTATGTGTCTGTTTTTGTGCCAGTACCATACTGTCTTGATGATGACAGCTTTGTAATAGAGCTGGAAGTCCGGAATTGTGATGCCGCCAGCTTTGCTTTTCTTTTTCAGTATTCCTCTGGCTATTCTGGGTCTCTTCTGGTTCCATACAAATTTTAGGATTATTTGTTCCATTTCTTTGAAAAAAGTGGATGGTATTTTGATGGGGATTGCATTGAATGTGTAGATTGCTCTAGGTAGCATTGACATCTTCACAATGTTGATTCTCCCAATCCATGAGCATGGAACGTTTTTCCATTTCTTTGTGTCTTCTTCAATTTCTTTCCTGAGTATTTTATAGTTTTCTGAGTACAGATCCTTTGCCTCTTTGGTTAGATTTATTCCTAGGTATCTAATGGTTTTGGATGCAATTGTAAATGGGATCGACTCCTTGATTTGTCTCTCTTCTGTCTTGTTGTTGGTGTATAGGAATGCCACTGATTTTTGTGCATTGATTTTATATCCTGTTACTTTACTGAATTCCTGTATGAGTTCTAGCAGTTTTGGGGTGGAGTCTTTTGGGTTTTCCACATACAGTATCATATCATCTGCAAAGAGTGAGAGTTTGACTTCCTCTTTGCCGATTTGGATGCCTTTGATTTCTTTTTGTTGTCTGATTGCTGTGGCTAGGACTTCTAATACTATGTTGAATAGCAGTGGTGAGAGTGGACATCCCTGCCGTGTTCCTGACCTTAGGGGAAAAGCTCTCAGCCTTTCCCCATTGAGAATGATATTTGCTGTAGGTTTTTCATAGATGGCTTTTATGATATTGAGGTATGTACCCTCTATCCCTATACTCTGAAGAGTTTTGATCAAGAAAGGATGTTGTACTTTGTCAAATGCTTTTTCTGCATCTATTGAGAGGATCATATGATTCTTCTTCTTTCTTTTCTTAATGTATTGTATCACGTTGATTGATTTGCGGATGTTGAACCAGCCTTGCAGCCCAGGAATAAATCCCACTTGGTCGTGGTGAATAATCCTTTTAATGTACTGTTGGATCCTATTGGCTAGTATTTTGGTGAGAATTTTTGCATCCATGTTCATCAAGGATATTGGTCTGTAATTCTCTTTTTTGATGGGGTCTTTGTCTGGTTTTGGGATCAAGGTAATGCTGGCCTCATAAAATGAGTTTGGAAGTTTCCCTTCCATTTCTATTTTTTGGAACAGTTTCAGGAGAATAGGTATTAATTCTTCTTGAAATGTCTGATAGAATTCCCCTGGAAAGCCATCTGGCCCTGGGCTTTTGTTTCTTGGGAGATTTTTGATGACTGCTTCAATTTCCTTAGTGGTTATAGGTCTGTTCAGGTTTTCTATTTCTTCCTGGTTCAATTTTGGTAGTTGATACATCTCTAGGAATGCATCCATTTCTTCCAGGTTATCTAATTTGCTGGCATAGAGTTGCTCATAATATGTTCTTATAATTGTTTGTATTTCTTTGGTGTTGGTTGTGATCTCTCCTCTTTCATTCATGATTTTGTTGATTTGGGTCATTTCTCTTTTCTTTTTGATCAGTCTGGCCAGGGGTTTATCAATCTTGTTAATTCTTTCAAAGAACCAGCTCCTAGTTTCGTTGATCTGTTCTACTGTTCTTTTGGTTTCTAGTTCATTGATTTCTGCTCTGATCTTTATGATTTCTCTTCTCCTGCTGGGTTTAGGCTTTCTTTGCTGTTCTTTCTCCAGCTCCTTTAGGTGTAGGGTTAGGTTGTGTATTTGAGACCTTTCTTGTTTCTTGAGAAAGGCTTGTATTGCTATATACTTTCCTCTCAGGACTGCCTTTGCTGTATCCCAAAGATTTTGAACAGTTGTGTTTTCATTTTCATTGGTTTCCATGAATTTTTTAAATTCTTCTTTAATTTCTTGGTTGACCCATTCATTCTTTAGTAGGATGCTCTTTAGCCTCCATGTATTTGAGTTCTTTCCGACTTTCCTCTTGTGATTGAGTTCTAGTTTCAAAGCATTGTGGTCTGAAAATATGCGGGGAAAAACCCCAATCTTTTGGTACCGGTTGAGACCTGATTTGTGACCTAGGATGTGATCAATTCTGGAGAATGTTCCATGGGCACTAGAGAAGAATGTGTATTCTGTCGCTTTGGGATGGAATGTTTTGAATATGTCCGTGAAGTCCATTTGGTCCAGTGTGTCATTTAAAGTCTTTATTTCCTTGTTGATCTTTTGCTTAGATGATCTGTCCATTTCAGTGAGGGGGTGTTAAAGTCCCCCACTATTATTGTATTGTTGTCAATGTGTTTCTTTGCTTTTGTTATTAATTGCCTTCTATAATTGGCTGCTCCCATGTTAGGGGCATAGATATTTACAATTGTTAGATCTTCTTGTTGGATAGACCCTTTCAGTAGGATATAGTGTCCTTCCTCATCTCTTATTACAGTCTTTGTTTTAAAATCTAATTTGTCTGATATAAGGATTGCCACCCCAGCTTTCTTCCGGTGTCCACTAGCATGGAAAATTGTTTTCCACCCCCTCACTTTCAATGTGGGGGTGTCTTTGGGTCTAAAATGAGTCTCTTGCAGACTGCATATCAATGGGTCTTGTTTTTTAATCCAATCTGATAGCCTGTATCTTTTGATTGGGGCATTTAGCCCATTTACATTCAGGGTAACTATTGAAAGGTATGAATTTAGTGCCATTGTATTGCCTGTAAGGGGACTGTTACTGTATATTGTCTCTGTTCCTTTCTGATCTATGCTGCTTTTAGGCTCCCTCTTTGCTTAGAGGACCCCTTTCAATATTTGTTGGAGGGCTGGTTTCATGTTTGCAAATTCCTTTAGTTTTTGTTTGTCCTGGAAGCTTTTTTATCTCTCCTTCAATTTTCAATGACAGCCTAGCTGGATATAGTATTCTTGGCTGCATATTTTTCTCATTTAGTGCTCTGAAGATATCATGCCTGTCCTTTCTGGCCTGCCAGGTCTCTGCGGATGGGTCTGTTGCCAATCTAATGTTTCTACCAGTGTAGGTTACATATCTCTTCTCCCGAGCTGCTTTCAGGATTTTCTCTTTGTCTCTGAGACTCGTAAGTTTTACTATTAGATGTCGGGGTGTTGACCTATTTTTATTGATTTTGAGAGGGGTTCTCTGTGCCTCCTGGATTTTAATGCCTGTTTCCTTCCTCACATTAGGGAAGTTCTCGGCTATTATTTGCTCCAATATACCTTCTGCCCCTCTCTCTCTTTCTTCTTCTTCTGGGATCCCAATTATTCTAGTGTTGTTTCGTCTTATCGTATCGCTTATCTCTCGATTTCTGCCCTCGTGATCCTGTAGTTGTTTCTCTCTCTTTTTCTCAGCCTCTTTATTTTCCATCATTTGGTCTTCTATATCGCTGATTCTCTCTTCTGCCTCATTTAGGCAGAAGATTTAGCACTAACTGCTAACCTAGCAGTTAGTGCCCCCATTTTTGATTGCACCTCATTAATAGCCTTTTTGATTTTGACTTGGTTAGATTTTAGTTCTTTTATTTCTCCAGAAAGGGTTTCTCTAATAACTTCCACGCTTTTTTCAAGCACAGCTAGTATCTTTAAAGTCATGATTCTGAACTCTAGGTCCGACATCATTCTAATGTCCGTATTGAGTAGGTCCCTGGCTGACGGTACTATCTCTTGTTCTTTTTGCTGAGGTAATTTTTTTTGTCTTGTCATTTTGTCCAGACGAGAATAGATGAATGAGAGAACAAGATGCTAACAGGTTAACAACGTCCCCAGCAAATATACTCTATACAAATCAGAAAAGACCTGAAACCAGGGGAAAAGAAAGGGAAAGAAAGGAAAAAGAAAGAGAAAAGAAAGAAAAGAAAAGAAACAAAAAGATAAATACAAAAACAGAACAATACAAAAAAAACAGAATATGATCAAATATGATCAGGCTAGTGCATAGATCAGTGCCACACACTAGATTTTGGGCGTATTTTGGTCTGTTAGAAAAAAGTGCCTCCTAAAATTTTAAAGGAAGAAAGACATATATGTACAAAATAAGGGTTGATACAATGAAGGGATGGAAGATGACTGTAAAGATGAAAATTATAAAAGATTTTATAAAAGGGACTGATATGATAAGAAGTTGTTTGGAAAAAGAAAGAAGAAGATTTAAAAAAAAAGAAAGAAAAAGAAAATTTAAAAAAGGGAGAGAATGTGATCAGGCAGGAGACTAGAACAAAGCCATACACTAGTGATTTAGGGTATATTTTGATCTGTTAGAAGAAACTGTATCTCAAAATTTTAAAGAGAGAACAACCTATATATATATATGCCAAAAATAAGGGTAACTACTATGAAGGGATAAAATATGACTCTAAAAATGAAAAATAAAAAATGTTTTTTTAAAAAAAGGGATCGAGGGCACCTGGGTGGCTCAGTTGGTTAAGCGACTGCCTTTGGCTCAGGTCATGATCCTGGAGTCCCGGGATCGAGTCCCACATCAGACTCCCTGCTCAGCAGGGAGTCTGCTTCTCCCTCTGACCCTCTTCCCTCTTGTGCTCTCTATCTCTCTCTCTCAAATAAATAAATAAAATCTTTAAAAAAAAGGGATTGATAAGATGTTGGTTGAAAAAGGGAAAAAGAAAAATTTTTAAAAAACCGTTTAAAAAATTAACTTTGAAAAACTAATGAATCATGGTAAAAAAAAAGCCATGAATTCTATGTGCAGTATTCCCCTAGTGCTGGAGTTCTCCCGTTCTCCTTGATCGGTAAACTTCGTCTTGGCTTGCTGGCCATTCGTGCTGATCTTCTGGGGGAGGGGCCTGTTGCCATGGTTCCGAAATGTCTTTGCCGGAGGTGGAACTGCCCCGCCCTTGTCGGTCCGGGCTAAGCAAGCTGCTCGGGTTTGCTCTCAGGAGCTTTTGTTCCCTGCAAGCTCTCGGTACAGCTTTGGAGGACCAGGGTGAAAATGGTGGCCTCCCAATCTCCACTCGGAGGAGCCGAGAACTCGGGGCCCCGCTCCTCAGTGCGCCCCCAGAGAAAAGCAGTCACTCCCGTCTCCCTGGTCTCCAGCCGCACTGCGTGCTCACCCGGCCTGTGACTGAGCATTTCTATCTCTGGCACCCAACCCCATGTGGAGTCTCCAAACCCAGCAGATCCCTGCGGTGCGCTCCCGCGCCACTCCTCCCGGGGGAGGAAGGGGAGTCTCCCCGGATCTGTCACGTGTTGGGTTCCTGCTGGAGGAGCAGTGGCCCGACTGGGCCGCAGATCACGGTTTATGGCCACCCTGAGCTGAGAGCCCACGCCTCGGCTCCGTCTCTGCAGCCGGCTTCCCCGCTCTGATACCTGGGAGCTCTGCCGCACTCAGGCACTCCTGGTCTTTCTGTGACCCCGAGGGTCCTGAGACCACACTGTCCCGGGAGGATTCCACCCCCCGCTTAGCCACTGGAGCGACGTCCCTCAGCGGAGCCGACTTCTAACAGTTCCGATTTTGTGCTCCGCGACTCTATCACTTGCCAGAAGCAGCCGACGGAGGCCCCCTCCCCCGCCGCCTATCCTCCCGAATATCGCCTCGGATTCACTTCTCCGCACGTCCTACCTTCCAGTAAGTGGTCGCTTCTCTGTTCAGAGAGTTGTTGCTACTCTCTTCTTCGGTCTCCTGTTGAGTTCGTAGGTGTTCAGAATGGTTTGACCCTATTCAGCTGAATTCCTGAGACCAGACAAAATCCAGGTCTCCTACTCCTCTGCCATCTTGCTCCGCCCCCCTTCTGGTTCCTCTTTATCTGACTTCAAAATGCTGTCATGGCCCAGAGTTGAGTTCCCGGCCCTCTGACCTGTTTGTGCTCATCCTTGGATGAACTCTTCTAGATCCATGGCTTGGAGTGACGGCCATGTATAAGTGATCTCCAAATGTATATCTTCATGCCAGGGTTTGATCACCAGGTCCAAATATCTGACTGGAGACTTGGCATATGTATTTACATATGCTATAGGGTTTTTAAATGTAACACATCAAATAAATAAATAAACAACTCTTCCCCAGTTTCACTCTGTGCTTCTCCATTTCAGTACCTAAGCCCAAAACTCAAATCAGTTTTGACTTTTCGTGCTGCTCTCACATGCATTAAATCCACCAGAAAATACTGTTTATTGTGGAAAATAAGGGAATGCAGATATTAAATATGGAGGTATCGTTGGTCTGGGATACATTAAAAGAAATACTGAGTTTACACAATAAAAATTTATCCTCTACTCTGTTCTTCTGCGATCATTCCATTCCCACATATTATATGCCTATTTCAGAGAACACTTTAAAAGAGGGGTCTCTATTGGATAGTATCAAGCGATTAGGTAGAATGGAAATTAATTCAAAACTATTTACAAAAAAGAATGGAGAAAATGAAGATTTATTACAGAGGGATCGGACCTAAAGATAGAAGCAAAAGAAAAAAATGACCACAAGGTGGAGCTAGAGGATAAATACACGATAGACTATTTTGAGTTTTTTCTTGTTTTGGGTTTTGTTATTTTTTTTTTTTAGAATTTATTTTGAAATGTATATTCATCCAATCAGGATAATCAAATATCCTGATTAAAATAAAGGGCTATGCAGACAGATTGATTACCTTAAATCTCAGATCAACATTTACTTGTCCGGTGAAATGAACACAACCAGGGTCTGCCCCAAGCTTTGCCAGTAAAGATCTATTATTCGAGTTTTTTCATAGTACGTATCATGATCTGAAATTACTTTGCTTTTTTCTTTCTTTGCTCTCTATATTCACACCTTTCACTAGAATATAACCTTAATAAAAGCAAAACTCTTGGGTACCTGGGTGGCTCAGTTGGTTAAGCGGCTGCCTTTGGCTCAGGTCGTGATTGCAGAGTCCCAGGATCGAGTCCCGCATTGGGCTCCCCCTCATGTTCTCTCTCGGTCTCTCAAATAAATAAATAAATCTTTAAAAAAAAAGGTGCAAAACTTTTGTATGTGTTTTTCACCATATTATCCCAGAAAATAGAATAGTGCTTGAGACACATAAAGTGATCAGTAGATGTTCAAATAATGGATTAATTAATGGTCCCTGCAATGTACGTTTTATAGTGATTTTAACAGGATACTTTATATCCCAAAATATTGTAACATGAATCTTCAGTTCAAACATGCTTGATCACTTTGTTTTCCTTGATCATATCATACTCATTCATACTTCCATAGCTTTGTTTAGATGTTTGCCCTGCCTGATAAAAAAGTATTCCTTTCCACTCTCTTCTTCTGTAATCTTTGCCTTTCCTTCAAATCATAACTCAAGGCTTATATATTCCGTTTGATATTATTTAACTTTACAGATATTTTGTATACATGTGCATGATAAGCTTATCAGTGTGGTAGATGTTGTCTGACATATTTTCCCCTTTATTTTCTCTACTCTGTAACAAAACGCTCTGCCACAGTTGTTGTCTGATAGTTATTCATTGTTTAGCTCATTAACTTTTAATAAAACATGCCACTTTTCAGTCCACATGTTTAAGCTTTCTGGAAGTGAAAGAGAAAATATTAATTATGCTTTTTTTCATGACAGGAAATTCTAGCTTTTTCCAAAGATAAACAGTATTTGGTATGTGTGTAGAAGGCTAGTAAGTCAGAGGTGAACCAACAATATTAATGCAGAGGACTGAGAGGGAACAGGATATCACTGATAAATGCACCGAAGGGTTAGCATAAAGGTGATGTGCCTTAAAAAGTCTGAGACTCTTAACTATAGGAAACAAACTGAGGGTTGCTGGATGGAGATAGGTTGGGGGGGATGAGGTAACTGGGTGATGGACATTAAGGAGGGCACTTGACGTAATGAGCACTGGGTGTTATATGCAACTAATGAATCACTGAATCCTACCTCTGAAACTAAAAAAAAAAAGTCTGTAAAAAGATACCACGAGCTGCAAAATTCTCCCTTTCTTTATATATTTTTTTCAGTTTAGATACATTACTATAGCATTCATAATAGTCAACATCATTTTCCTTCGGTCTTTCTCTTTTACACATCCACTAGCCCTCATTATATGTTGAACAGTCTTATCCACAATGTTATGAATTCCACTGATTTCTTATTGAATCTATACCTTGTTGTGAGTTTAGTGTCTTTTATTCATTCTTCAGCTATAAACATAGATAATGGAGTCGGGACAATCCTCAAATTTGAAAGACTTTATAATATAGTGGAAAAACTTGGAAACTAGGTAGATGGTACTGCTTTCTACAAGCAGTATGATCATAGAAATGTCTCCACATTCTTTAACCTTCCCTTTCTACATGTGTAATATGAGGATGAGACTGCTGTTTGGATACATATTCATTCATTCACCAAATATCTACTGGATGGTAACTGTATGTCAGTCACTATTTTAGACCAGGCTTTAAAATTAAAGAGATAGCTTATGTAAAAGTGCCTCTTAATCTCTAAAATATTAAACAAAGATTTTTATTCCAAATTCAAACTCATCAGAATATTTGCAATAAAGGACTTTTTCTGTTATACTTTACTAAGCCAAGAAAAGAGGGGCAATAAAATATACAAACATATCAATGACAGACCTTGTAGGGTGATTAAGAGAAATCTAACAAAGGGGCACCTAGCTGGCTCAGTTGGTAGAACATGTAACTCTTGATCTTGGGGTTGTAAGTTTGAGCCCCACGTTGGGGGTAGAGCTTTCTTTAAAAAAAAAAAAAAGCGGTATCTAGCAAAGCCTTTGGATTTTGGAAAAGGAAAAAGAAAAGTTTTTAATCTCTATCTCTTTTTCCTGCAGTTCTCTGCTTAATTTTTGCTGAGTAACTCAGCTTGTATTTATAGCGTATTTAGAGGAAGAAAACAAAATGAAGACTAATGTTATCAGGGGCTCCTTTGACCCTGAGAGACTGTACTCACCCAGCATATTTCCTAACAAACCATGTTGGGGGGTTACAAATAAAGGCAAATATATTTTTATGGACCATAGATCCGGACATAAGACCCTCAGCCTGCGGCTAGTGTTATCAAAGATCCAAAAACCATGCCTTGCTGAAATAATATGGAGTTAGTGATTACTGTCTTTCAGTAACGTTTTCACTTTAAAGTGAACTTCCAGGAAGGGAAAAATCTTAATTAAGTGAAATTGTGTAATTTCAAGTATGGTGGTGCTTCAATGAAGAGCTATTTGTGGAAGGGACAGAAGATATCTTCTGTTATTCTGTTACCCAGAAGATAACAGAAAGGAAGGATAAATGATGCATTGCAATCATTAAAAGGAAAAAAAACAAAAGAAAGTCCACAGGCTGAGCTATAGGTAGGAATGGAATAGCATCTGAGGCTTAGGTTTCAGCTTTACCTACATCTGGTGTTAAACATACAGTTTTAAACATTCATGAATCAAGTAAGCCCAGCATATTCCTGGCGATTTGCAAGAAGAATAAATGGGATATTTTTATAACTCAACCAATTGCCCAAGACCTAGAGAATGTGGAAATCACAACAAAGCAAGCTAACTGTTATGTTTCATAACTCCTGAAAGTTTCTGCTAATTGAACATGAAAATGTTTATAATAATTACGAAGGCTTCCAAATGTTCATGGATCTTGCATTTACATATTTGATTTAATTTAACCATACATTTTCAGAAGTTACATGTTTGATTAATAAGAGAACAGAGTAAAAGGTTTATTGAAAAAATGTCATTTAAATTGACCTTCCATCCTTGTTTTGTTTATTCTTTACCTCACTTTTAAAATTATTTGTAGGGCAAGAAATTTCAAGATGAAAGATTATTCTAAGGAAACTGACAAAGAATTCAGAGTGAAGAAGATAACAGAAAGGAAGGACAAATGTATACCAGATGTACCAAAGGGAACATTAGTAAACAAAATACCTACCATGAGATCTTATATAATTACAATATTGAAAAGTAATGTCTAACACACTAGTAACTAAAAAAAAATAAAATAAGATTATTTATAAGATAAATGCCTAGAATTAGGCACTTAGAAGAAGGGAAGCTTTTCTGGCTGTAAAGGTTTAAAAAAAATAAAAAATATATATCTGGAGGCACCTGAGTGGCTCAGTCGTTAAGCGTCTGCCTTCAGCTCAGGTCATGATCCCAGGGTCCTGGGATCGAGTCCCGCTTCGGGCTCCCTGCTCAGCAGGGAGCCTGTTTCTCCCTCTCCCACTCCCCCTGCTTGTGTTCCCTCTCTCGCTGTGTCTCTCTCTGCCAAATAAATAAAATCTTAAATATATATATATATATATCTGCTATAAAACTATATAAAAGCTATCCTAATGACAAAATAGACAGCACCCTCACTAACAGCCTTACATTAGCACAGCAGCTAGCCTTCTCTAGCTACTCTAACTCCTTTCAGTGTGAGCTACAATAACAATTTGAAAACCCATTTTATAGTTAAATGTGTGGAATACATATTACTCTCTGATGTGAAGGGCACTAGGAACCTGTCCCTTCCACAAATAGCTCTTCATTGAAGCACCACCATACTTGAAATTACACAATTTCACTTAATTAAGATTTTTCCCTTCCTGGAAGTTCACTTTAAAGTGAAAACATTACTGAAAGACAATAATCACTAACTCTGTATTATTTCACTTTATATGATTGTTTTTTCTTTAATGCCTAAACCTAAGCAATGTGAAGCCTACCTCCTGTGGAGTCCTCAAATTTTTGAAAAATATGATTTGTGAATGATGCAAAAATTTGGACGGATTCTAGGTCATAATTAGGAATGGTGCCTTCTAACACAAGACCCTAAAACATCTACTTTAGCTCCTATTAGATCGAATTATATTAGACTTGCTCCTCACAATGGAATAGACTATGTATCTGCTCCTGTTTTATCCACGAATCTTCATCAGAGAGCAGGTCATTTAAACAATACAATTTAGACTCCACTAAAGTTAAGATGAAGCATGAACTTTTGTTCTTTGAAAGGATATAATAAGGAGACATTCCTTCATTCAGAGTTGAAGATAAGAAAACAGGAAACAAATGCGATATCTACTCCTTTACTGCAAGTTATTATTTTTATATTTTTATGTTCAAGGTCCATGTATTTCTGAACAGCTACGAAAGGGCTTCCTGGAAGAAAAAAAATTCAAAACACAGAAACAGAACAAAACAAAAAACATGTGCCCCAACACATATGGCTCCACCTTACCAGAGAGGGGAGGGTCACGGACTGGCAGGCGCTGAAATCTATGCGTGGACATGACAATTCTCCTAAGTCATCGAACCCTGAGCTCACTTGCAGTCCGAGGGAAGCCATGCTGGACGAAGATGGATACATCACCTTAAATATTAAAAATCGAAAGCCAGCTCTCACCTCAGGTAAGAATACCCAGAGCCAGGGATTTGGAAGTTAATTATTGAAATAGGTCAACCCTACTTTCCTTTCTCTACTAGTGACAGCACATATAGTTTTATTTTATTTTCCTGATGATCTTCCTGCTCTACAGAATTCGAGTAACATCTACTTAGGCTCAGACAGACTTATTTAGAATATAAGCAACAAAAGATAAAAGCAGGAACATTATAATAAGACTTATAATAAGGAAAAAATAATAATGCAGGATGGAATAGAAATCAAGAGAGTAAGAGGAAAGAAGGTTTTATAACCTCATTTTCTAAGCTGTCAGCAAGTGGGTGTGATTCTTCAGTTGTTGCATATAAAAGCAATTATTTTTGGGGGTGGGCACAAAACAAAACAAAGACACACAAAACCTTAACAGTTATATTTTGACTCAGAGAAAAGTCCATTGGAAAAGGGTTGTACATGCTATTGGGAATGGGAATGGGTTGTACTTGCTATTGATGATCACCAAAGAAACACCAGCAAGATCTGGCAATGAAGCTGTCTATAACACTCAGAAAGCCTTGAGAGGGCAGGGGGCAGGGGTGATGCTGCCCCATAGTTATGCCATACAGCCTGCCCCCTAACATCTGTATTCTATGTCTACAGTTGACCCTGCTTCCTCACCTCTGTGGCGTGTGATGGCTTTGATTCTGCTGATCTTGTGCATGGTGTTAGTTGTTGGGCTGGTGGCTCTGGGGATAATGTGTAAGTATTGACTCACTGCAAGAGATTTGTTCTGAGGAAAGCAACACCTAAGGGTCCTGGTGTAGGCCACTAGGCTTGATTGTCACTATGTGTCTCTTTGTTGCTACTTCAATCATTTTATACATGGCTGCCAATATATTCTCAATAAAGGAGAACTCTGACTTTTCTGTTCTAATTCAAATCGCTTTATTTAAAATTATTTTCAAGTTTTTAAACTCGTCTTTAAGATCCCCTAAGGTCTAGATCCACACTAGCTTTTCATTTTTTTTTTCCTATCCTGCATATCTTCAGTTCCAACCAACATGGACTTTTCACAGTTTCACAAATAAATCCTCTTTCCCTGCCTGAAATTTCTCTCCACTGTATTACCTCTTCCTAAAGCGCCCTCTTTCCCACTTTGTTTAATGAATGCATTTACTTTCACTCAGAAGCAATTCATATCCCACCTAATTTATATATTTTTTCTTTTTATAAATCTAAAAGCCCTCCAATGTCACATTACCCCATGTAGCTGTTGCTTGTTTGTGTGCTTGTTTATTTGTTAGAATGTTTTGTTCACCATCTTTTATTCACCTGAATATCATATTTTGAGCACAACGAGAAATCAATATGTATTTTTTAAATAAATGGATATTTTGATATTACATGAAAAACAAAATAACAGAGGTCATTCACCTCTGAAATCTGCTTAGAAATCTGTATTCAAAGAAATATCAAAACATTCGTTTTGATATGGCATGATCATGGCATTTTCTTATTTGTGATTGTCTCCTTCATATAGTTCACTTCTTCTTTTGGATAACCATCAGGCGTCAGTTTTGCATAGTTCTTAATTTGTTCTTTATACACCCCTTTACCCAAACCCCTTTGCAGTACTCATTTACTCGTGTGTATCTAGTAAACACTTCACAGATTGACAATTCTACTGAAATTAAAGTTCATCGAAAGGTCTCTGCATCACCCTTATGATCCTGATTACAAATTATTATCTAATTTTTACATCTAGCCGTCACAGAGCAAAATTACCAAGTGGAGAATAATAATGTCTCAGGAACTCTGCACCAAGTAGCAAAGAAGTTCTGCCAATATTTAATAAAACAATTGGAACAAAAGAGCAGTGTCAGTAAGTATGGTTTTGGAACCTCTTCATCTCCCCTCCCCCTGGAGTATTTCTGTGATGTTATCCATAGGGAATCTGGAGATCTGCAGAAAACACAGGATATGGGGGAAAAGCAAAAGTAAAAAGTATGGATTCCTATGCTTGGTTTCACCTTAAGGCCATAAATGCAGCCCATGTGACAGAAACTGGAGATATTATGAAGATAGTTGCTATGGATTCTTCAGGCGCAACTTGACATGGGAAGAGAGTAAGCAGTTCTGTATTAACATGAACGCTACTTTGCTGAAGATCGCCAGCCAGAACGTTCTGGTAAGGAGATTCCTATGTCAAATATTTTGGAGTCGTAAGAAGAATCTTAAGTGAAACATTTGACTTTAAAATCTATATCTATATTTCTCACGTCTTCCAGTCTGTGCTGATCTTAGAACCTTATCAAGCCCAGTAGAAATGACCACATTTAAGAATTTCTTAGAAAGGGGTAAAATGAGCTAATGAGACTGACCTCTGTGACAAGTCATTTCACTTTTCTCAGCTTCCTTGGTTGCATTTACTAATCCATAAAAGAATCTGAAAGTATAAAGAAACTCAATATCATTGTAAAATATAAAAAGCAGTGCCATCCCAATATTACATGAATCCTCAGTTCCTGCTAAATTGTTGAACGACTGAACTTGAACAAACCATGCAGACTTTACCTTTTCACAGGCTCTTCCATAGTTTTGGGAACAACCTCATTTGTGAAACACACAGGATTTCAGTTGAAATTTCTTTACTAAACGTCTCCTCTTCCACATTTTTCTCTTTGACAGCTTCTAACAAAGGCTTTATTTTGAAGCAAAATATATTCACATCCACTCATGCACTCTCCCTTTATTATTTAATGTAGCTTTTCTCTTTTTTTTTTTTGTGAATCCTGGGAGCAAACCAGAAACCAAGCCTTGGAGTCTCCCTTCTGCCAAATGATAGATTTCTTAAGACATTTTTTGAAAGGCAGAAATTCTCTATGGTGTTTAACCTACAATTTCCAATATGGTAATGATTCACATTCTGTATATTAAAAATGAAAGCAAGGGGAGCCTGGGTGGCTCAGTCATTAAGCGTCTGCCTTCAGCTCAGGTCATGATCCCAGGGTCCTGGGATCGAGCCCCGCATCGGGCTCCCTGCTCAGCAGGAAGCCTGCTTCTCCCTCTCCCGCTCCCCCTGCTTGTGTTACCTTTCTCACTGTGTCTCTCTCTGTCAAATAAATAAATAAAATATTTTTTTTAAAAATTAAAAAAAAAGCAAATAGGAGATCTGGATTTGGGCTTGTGCGGAGATTAAACTGAACTCAAATAGTCAAGCCAGTCAGATTCTACAGAACTGCTATAATTGATCAGCAAAATTGACTTATATTTTCCTGAGCTGAAGTCCACAGTAATGGGCCAGACCTGAGGAGATCATTCCAGTGACACTCAAGGTCATTTGTTGCCTTGTTACTATCCTCTTAACTCTCTTTGTGGACTCAAACTAATAGAGAAGATATTCAGGTAAGTAAATTATCTTTCTTTCCAATCAGGCAAAATAAGAGAGTGTCCTAAAATCTCAACTTCAATAACAAGAGATTAATGGGAGACATACAATATGTCTTGAATCTTGCACTGATGCCAGGTTGAAGGTTTATAAATGAAAGAAATAATGTCATTTTTGAGAAACAAAGAATAGTTGAATTTCAGGCAGAATATATTTCATATAGTGAGGTATATAATGTAGATGTATTTTAAAGAATAGAACAGGAGTTAACAGAAAGGTGGGGGATAGCTCAAGCTTTAAAAAATAAGCAGTCAGGGTGCTTGGGTGGCTCAGTCAGTTAAGCATCTGACTCTTGGTTTCGGCTCAGGTTGTGATCTCAGGGTCTTGGGATTGAGCCCCATGTTGGGCTCCATGCTCAGAGGGGAGTCTTCTTCTTCTTCTTTTTTTTTTTTTTTTAAAGATTTTATTCATTTATTTGACAGGGAGAGACACAGTGAGAGAGGAAACACAAGCAGGGGGAGTGGGAGAAGGAGAAGCAGGCTTCCCGCCGAGCAGGGAGCCGGATGCAGGGCTCGATCCCAGGACCCTGGGATAACAATAAATAAATAAGCAATCAAAAGTGACTTTCACACAGTATCGATTATGGAATGCCATTCTGTGTCTCACTTCTGTTAAGAAGCTTGAGTCATTTCTTATTTGCTAAGAATGCATTCTCACCTACCTCTTTTTCTGGGAAGTATGAGAGTATATGAATATTTGACTCTTTAATTTTGTTACCCATGGATTGACTGATTGATTGACTGATTGACTTTTCCATTAATTTGACAAATATGCACTGGAACTATTTCAGAATCTGAACCCATGAAGTTAATAAAACAGAAATCTCTAACCTCAGGGAGCTTATGTTCTAGTTGGAGCAAGAGGCAATAAACAAAACAAATAAGTATAGTGTATCATATAGTAAATAGTGACAATTCCTAAGTAGAAAAAGGCAAATTAGAAAAAACAAATGCTGTTTGTAATCCCTTTGAGAAAGACATCATATAATTCCTTTTACTCAGTCAACTAAAACAAATTAATACTTCCAATGTAAACATTGTAGGCTACTACAAAACTAGCTAAGCAATGAAACCAAGGCAAGTAGAAGTTAAATGTAGGGAATAAAAACATTTCACCAACAATATATTTCTTTTTTTTAATTTTCCTTCTCTAGTTGTTTACCATTATCTTATTTAAGAGCCATATTTGGTACTCTATTTGAAACTCTAGTCTTTAATCAATGGAAGATAAACGTGTAGAAAGGTTAGAATATCCTCCTTCTGTGAACATTTTTTCCTATATTCTACAAGCAATTTTTTTTTATTCTAAAACAAGTGAACTTGGCACAATTCTAAATATCAAATATGATTAGTTAACATTAACGTAGACATACAATCTAACTTGTTTTTGTTGTTCAGGGTCTTATCATGAAACTTTGTCTTTACATCATTACGAGAATTGTGGAAGCAGGTTGACCATTATATTTATCTGTGTTTGCAATAGGAATACATGAAGTCCAGGACTGGATTAATTCGTTGGGTTGGATTGTCCCGCAAGAACCCTAATGAAGTCTGGATGTGGGAAGATGGCTCTGTGCCCTCCAAAAATGTGTAAGTCAATGGACATTCAGAATACAAGTCACAGCGAGCAAATTTTATTCTTGAGATCCTCTACCCTCTTGAAGGCACACTACTTAAAAGTTGGGAGGTGGCACTATGACCTACTGTGTGCTATAGAAACAGCAGCACACTCAATGACACCCTACTCCTAATAAGTGAACACTGGTAATAAGACAATTCTACTTTACTTACTTTCCCATTCCTCTGCTCTTTATCTAAGTCACAATCCACCTCTATTCCTGATATTTTTCCGCATTCATTTCTACCCTCAAATTTACCATTAGAACGTGTGTGTGTGTGTGTGTGTGTGTGTGTGCGTGCACGCGTGTGTTGCTTGATCTGATTCTCTTCATGTATTTCTAGAACAAAATGATCGTTCTTGTTATTTTATGGTTGAAAGTGATTACTTTGAGGATTCTTTTGGCTCTTCAGTATCATTTTCCCTACTCTTCTTCCCTAGGGGTCTCCAAGAATCAGGCACACCATCATTCACAAGGTGTTTCTAATGTTCATATCATAAGGCTCCATCCTTGTACAGACAATCCAGGCAAAGGAGGCATTTATTTAATGTGGCTTTCCAATCTCCAATCTCAAGACCTTTGCTCATCTTGTATATCAAAACTGTAAGGTCTCTCCAGTTAAAATTAAAACTGATAACCACAACCTGTACAACCTGATCATTACTTAACATTTCAGTTCATTTATTCAACAGATACTAAGTATTTACTATGGGTAGGAGCAAAGGATACTGCAAGTACAAGCAGACTTCTTCATAGATCTTGAGCTTTCTCTCCTATCATTTGCGCGTCATTCACAATATTGCAGGCAAACTGGTGAACCCTCTGTTCTTTCAACAAATTAAACTTGTTTTGTTGTCTTAGGGCTTTTGTACTTAACTGTTTTCTTCTAGATTGTTCCACTTCCAGAACTCCATGATGGGCTCCCCCTTGTGACTCATGTGTCTTTTAAACATCCCTTCCTCAATGAGGTCGACTTTAATTACCCAAACTAAATTAGCCTCCTTCCACACACACCCACTCGAGTCCATTATCACACCATTTCATTTCTTCGTAACTCTTACCACTCTGAAATTTTCTATTTGTTGGCTTCTTACCAACATCCTCTTACTATAATGTAAGTTCCCCAGTAGAAGAGACCGTGTCCCTGTTTACTCTATCAATATTGGCACACAAAACAAATTTGGCACATAGTAGGTATCCCATAGATATTTGGCGAATAAATTAGATCTACACATTTGTTGTTCTCTTGTCATAAGCAATGCAGCGGGGAATATAGACAAGTTAACAGGCAATTACAGTAGAGTGTGCTGCCTTATTTCTGCTACCCTACAACATAAATCCTCATTTCAAAAATATTTAATCAACTTTCTTTTCCTTGAGCTCCTTCCCACTCTGTACAGCTACTTGCCCTACAGGGCTCTCCCATCTCCTCTCTGTTTATCTAAATCCTACCCTTCTTTCAAGACAGAACTAAAGTGTGATCTTCTATGAAAAGATAAAGCTTTCCCCATCATTTTCAGATCCCATCCATCTCTTTCTCTGGGCTCCTATTGTGCTCCTGCTCACTAGTTGCTTAATCAATGCTGTACTAAATTGCTATTGAGTTACTCAGCTGTACATACTTAATACTCCCAAGCAGATGGAAAATTTCTCAATGATCTGAATGTTGTTTTTTACTTTTATCCCCATATTTTTGTTTCCATTTTGTGAGACAAAATACTTTCATGCAGAGTTTGTTGACTGCTTATATAGCTTTTGAAGGAACTCATTCTACCTTTTCCTTTCACAGGTTTGAGCTTTCTGGAAATGAAAGAGAAAATATGAACTGTGCTTATTTTTATGATGGGAAAATCTACCCGACCTTCTGTAAGAACAAACATCATTTGACGTGTGAGAGGAAGGCAGGCATGGTGAATGTGGACACACTACTTTAATGCAAAGAGATGAGCAGGATGTCACAGACAAGTGCTTGATTATACAATGAAAGATCTGGATGAAGTACTCACTAGCCATAAAATTGCTTATTTTTCCCTTTATTCCCATTGGAGTGATCTTTGCATCAACTTTTCTACCAATACCACCTCATCCTTTCTTTGTATATCCCTTTATACTAAGGGATGATTTCATCCCCTCTTTTATACATCCAGAATTGTGTCTGTGAGTTGATCATTTGTTCTCAATTGTTCTGTTTCCATGGATTTTCTTTCTTGTTTTCATTCCTATGATTTACCACATCTTCAGACATAAACATATACACTTTAAATTGAAATAAGAAAGGTTAGGACTTAATTGACTCAAGTTGTGCAAAATATCTAAGTCTGAAAGACAGCATAAGGTAGCTGAAAGAATACTAAACTTGGAATCAGTAGAACAATCTAGATGGTGTGATTACTTAACGTACAACCATGGACCAGCTAGTCATGTGGCCTCTTTACCATTCATTTTCTCATATTTCAAATAGAATAACACTCATTACTTCACAGCTGTACAACCTAACAAAACACTGGAGTAGTAGCTATGTCAGAAATTCCGTAAAGGCCAACATCATGGCTTTCCCATTTGCTGCTGTATGCCTGGCACCAAGCATGGTTCCTGGCTCACGGGAAACAGAAAAAATAGTTGCTTTTCATTATGTGAGAAGCACCACGATCTGTAAAACACTACACAATTATAATTTGGATTCCAGGTCCACCTTTGGTCAGATTCTACAGCAAGGGAATTAAAGTTTCCTTCTGTGGAAGGAAAATGAAATTTCTGTGCAAGGAACTTGACAGTGTTTGAAAATAAGAAAATATTTCTTAGGAAGGCCTATAGGCAAGTAGACAAAACAGCAAGTACAAATGTTTTATCTTTTCCTGACAGTTCTATGTTTGGTTTTTGCTGAGTAACTCAGGAAGTATTTATGGATATGTGGCGAGGCAGCCTTTCACAGGATAACAGGCAAAAATTGCATTTCTTTCCCACAGCTTCCCTGAAGCTGCTTTTTCTTCTTACATTGGTAGTAATAAAATTTATGAATATGATTCTCAAACATCGTTAAAACATACAGATGCTCAAGAACAAATACTTAAGGTTCTCAGTTGGAAGGTTGAGGAGACACTGAGACCTGGGCTTTTAATAAGCTCTCCTACTTGATTCTGATCAAGTAGTTTTTAATACATTTTGAGAAAAATTACATTGAAACTTATTCCCTATGTGGCTTTTGCTAAGTTACTCTGTTTCCTCATTTATGAAATGGGCTTAATATAATTATTTTACTCATAGGTAATAGCGAGGATCATTTAATATAATATATAAAGCATTGAGCAGAGTATCAAGGATGTAATAAATACTCAATAAATATGTATTATTTTATACCTTTGAGCACTAATACTCAGACACTTGAATCATTGTCTTGTTTTAGACTATCAGTAAACAAGCGGATTTTGGGGGCTGAGGAAAAATAACACAGATACCTCAAATTCTGCTTCTACTTCAAATGTCTTGAGATCTTGACTTTTGGGGGATAGTATCATTATTTTATTGTTTTTTTACTTGTTGATTTAGAGAAATGGAATAGGAAATAGTAATTCAGAAAATCATCCAAAAAACAACCAACCATGTCTCTGGACTTTAGTGTTTTATTACCCACAAATGGAAAAACATATATTTATATATTACTATATGGCACAAGTAAATTTCAAAGAATAATATCTTAGTTTGTGACAAAAATGCAATTAAAAAATGTAAACCAACCAACTGTGCCTACAAAGATTCTTTTTTCTGGTACTCATATCAAAATCGTCTTACCCATGAAATCAGAATAGCACAGATTTTAATAGCAGAGGCTCCGTGATCAGACCACCTAGTTTCAAATACTAACTCTTCCACTTACTATGCAAGTCAACTTCGGTAAATAATTTGACTTCTCTGTGCTTCAGTGTACAATTAAGTTATAATGTACTCATAACAGTGCTTATTTCACAGAGCTGTTTTGAGAATCACAGTAATTCATGTAGCCCTTTGAAGCAGTACTTGGAATGTAATGAATAAATAAGTAAAATGTAGTATGATTTAAAACATCAAAAGCAAAGCTAGTAACATTAGTTCCTTATTGGAAGAGCCCAATGTTTCCCCCAAAGAAATTTATCAGAGAATATGCCATATTAGAGAAAACTAGATCTTTCTGAGCTTGATATAAACTAGATCTTTCTGAGCTTGATATTTAGCACTGATAAAATTTGAGAGCACCTGGAAATTGATGACAACTCATTAAATTTCTGTTCCTGTGCTCCCAACATTAGTCTTAATGCATATTTGGTATGCTTATGGTTTCTTCCTCTTTTTCTCCTCAAGGTAGAAATCATTACATAATGAAGTCTGCAGAGAGTTAAGTCACTTTATTTTTCAGGTCAGAATCTCAGGTCACATGAAAATCATTTGAAATATTTGGAGAATTTGCTGGATATTCTCCATTTACCCCTTGAGATCCTCTCAACCCCACCCTGTGCCTTGTGAGGCAGAACTCAAATGAACAGCACTATTTGGGGCAATTTTCCTCTGGCTTCCAGTTAATTTAGCTATTGAGAAGTACTTGCAATAATCAAAGGGTGAAAGGTGAGAGTGGTCAGGGTACTCGTCATTCCCTTGGCTCTCTCCCTACCAAGCCATGTTCGGCAAAGGCTGCATGTTCCCTACCTTAGGCCATGGCCCTTACCAGATACCCTCCCCTTAACTCCTCAGGCGTAGGAGTGATAACATCGTGGCAACGCATAATTCACCACCTCTTTTTGTTCCAGTTAATCTTTCCCCAAACTTTACAAACAGTGTCTTCATTCAATGCCCTGAGATTACTCCTTGAGTATGTCATTTGTTTTCCTTTGCTATAGAGATCAATGATTGATCCAGGGAGATACTGAAACAAAAGAGAACATTGCAATTTTGCAGATTGTTGAAATTTGCAAACTATAAATTACCAAGATGTGACCTTTGGCCATAAGGACAAATGGCCAGTGTGTGAATGATGATTAAAATATCAAGTTTCTTAATGCTACAGTCACAGGATGTGACAGAAATGGCCATCTATCCACTAAATAATTGATGCTTCTCATTTAGAGTAAAGTTGTCATCAAAAGTTTGCTAGCCAGGCAAAAATTACATTTATCAGGCCCAGCCTTTTAGATCCAAACAAGGGCATTACATTAGTGGATGTGGACGTGATACATGTTACTTCTAGGTTATGGCTTTCAAGAGGCCTATGTGGATTTGCCATCTTCTCTTTTCCTTTCTAAGGGACTCCAATATCTCACAAGATAGAAGGAGCTTGGGTCCCATTTGGAGGAAATCTCTCCACTAACCAGGATTACTGGAGCTAAATTGTTATGTGAGCAAGAAATAATCTTTATTGTGTTAAACAACTGGGTTTTTTTTGAGACTTCCTTGTCACAGAAACTACATTACCTTAACTAATAGAGTGGGCAAATTTATTTTAGGGATGAAATCCCTTCCTAGAAGCTTTTTTGTTTAAGGATACACAGTGATCTACAGCTCTTCACCATGGCTTGTCTGATGTGAGCTAACATCAAGTCTTTGCTGGCTAAGTCGTCCACATGCTTCCTGTCCTGTAACAAAATATAAGTGCATTGTTTGCACACCTATTCTTTTTATCTTGATAATAACCCAGTGCTATCACCTTCAACATCTGCTGGACTTCAGAACCCAGAGCAATAACCTATTCTACTTTAGGCCATTTCAAGTTCAGTTTCTTTTCTCATTTCCTTCTTTAACAAGTTGTACATTGGCTTAAACTTCATAAACTTCTACTTTCTAGATGAAGATACATCTACTGCATCCCTTAAACCCAAGCATAGTTTCCCACCGGTGTGAGAAGTAGCCAATTTCAGTTCTTTCACGAACGTGCTCCTACCACAAGAAGACATATTTGTCTTAGCTTCTCGGGTGGAGTGCCTTACCTATCACAGCATCTCAGACATGCAGGAGGAAGAAACATACACCTCTCTTCAGTGGGATGATCCAACACCAAGCCCTTACCAGAAACATCTGTCTTCCACCAAATATTCAGGTAACCAGTTCTGATTATTTAGTCCAAGACTTTGCAATTTATGCTTTGTTTCTGGTTCTATGATGAGCCCAAGGTGACTTTTCTAATGAGATAACCCACATATGGGTCTGATAATGTGCATTATATAATAACGAAGTGATGTGTAAGAGTAAGTAAAGGTGTCAAAGGGAAAGAGCAATGGATTTGACAAATATATAGTACCTTTTTTCCCTCTTTCTTGCTGGAAAGACAAAGCATTCCGGGATTTGGAAGACAAATGAAAGAAATCATATATTTTTTTATTATTTTAGTTCTTGCATAAAACTCCCTGAAAAGTACCTGACAAACACTAGGAAATAAAGAGAAAACATAGGTTGAAAAATGGACAAAACTTGCCAGCCTGGAGCTGTGTGCTGTGGTGATCAGTTCTGGTATTCTTATTTAACATGTGTATTAGCTTCTTATTATTTTGATAATAAATGTCCACAGACCAGGGGGGTTAATACAACACAAATTTATTATCTTACATTTCTAAAGATCAGAAGTCCAAAGTGGGTTTCGCTGGGCAAGCTGTTGTCAGGGCTGCATTCCTTCTAGAGGCTCTAGCTAGGGAAGAATGCATTTGTTTGTGTTTCCCAGTTTCTGGGGCTGTGTTTCTTGCTTCACTTGGGCTCTTGGCCCCTTATTCCATCTTCAAAGCCAGCAGTGCTATGCCTTCAAATTTCTTCCTGCTTCCATCATCATACAGCACCCTGACCACTGATCTCTCACTTATAAAGGCCCAGATAAAACAGGATTATGTCCCCAACCCAAGATCCTTAACTTAATTACAGTTTAAAGTCTCTTTTGTCACATAAGGTAATATTTACAAGTTCCAGGGAGTAGGGCATGGGCACTTGGGACAGGGGCATCATTCAGCCTACCACATAATCCAAAGATAACTTTTATTTTTTCTCTGATTAGTGTTAAGAATATAACAAATCACAAATTCTTCATTTTTTTTTCCCTGAATAGATGCAAAATTACCTGGAAAAAAAGTGTTCCTCATTCAAAATTGTATGTTTAAAGGAAATATGTCTGAACCAATCATGTTCAAGTGGTGCTGAAAAGAGATGAGAGATGCACCCCAGCGTTTCTGCTTTCAAAAATAAAAGCCTGCTACCTGGTTTGCTATAGTCTCTAAAAGGTTGTTGAAAAAGAATACAAGTAACTAGTTAGTAAGGTTGTGATATTATATAAGGATAAGAGGAGTATGTTACTTAACCTATTGGACTTGACATCTTTCAAAATCCAGGGTGTTCTGGGGCGCCTGGGGAGCTCAGTCATTTAAGCATCTGCCTTCACCTCAGGTCATGATCCCAGGGTCCTGGGATGGAGTCCCATGTCAGGCTCCCTGCTCAGCGGGGAGTCTGCTTCTCCCTCTGCTTGTGTGCTTGTGTGCTCTCTTTCCCTCTCAAATAAATAAATAAAATCTTAAAAAAAAAAAGGTGTTCCAAGTTATAACTTGCATTTCAAAAAGTTGGAATTCTTTTTTTCCTGTTACCACAGTTCCCATGGCCTCTAGGATTCTCTAGTAAGAATGCTCATTCTTTCTTTCTCTCAGTCTAGTCTCACTCTGGCCCATCTCTTTCACTTACTTTCTCTAACTCAGTGTCATTGCCTCTATGCCTTGTTCAGGAGCATGGTGTCTGGTGATGGTGATTTCATGTATTCTCTGCGTGGGCTCAGTAACAACTTCTGTTTTCTTGGGGATCAAGTGTAAGTACAAAAGGATATATTCACAATAATCTATATACATATATTTCATATACTTTATACATTACAAACATACATATACACTGCATGTAGCTTTCTATACAATTTTGTGTATGTGTATCATTATAAATAAAATGTCATAATTTATAAATAGAAAAATCAATTAGAAACATGTAAATGCATATAACTGATGTAAAATAATGGCTTCCTAATTTTTTTTATTTTTTGAGAGAGAGAGAGAGAGAGAGTGCATGAGTAGGGGGAGAGATAGAGGGAAAGGGAGAGGGAGAAACAGACTCCCCACTGAGCAGGGAACCCCACTCAGGGCTTGATCCCAGGACCCTGAGATCATGACCTGAGCCTAAGTCAGATACTTAACCAACTGAGCCACCCAGGTGCCCCTTGGATTCCACTTTTAATAACTTTTAAGGTTCATTTGCATGTTGTTTAACCTAACTCTAATGCCATAGAGTCTCTTTGGGGAAAATAATGCAAATAATTACTTATATTATTATTCAATTTGTGAGTCATATTAGCATGCTAAAGGATGCAACTAACAAGATTTCAGTATAATGCTCTTTCTTTTCTAAATATGTATGTATTCTAAACTTTATGCAGAATATTTTAGTAAGTTTTTCACTTTATATTAGGCAAAGTAGAATTTAATTAGTTTAATGCAAATCTGAGCACTTCATATAGGCCATATTTAATCACATGTCTTTTTTTTTAAGATTTTATTTATTTACTTGTGGAAAGAGAGAGATACAGAGCACAAGCAGGGGGAGCGGCAGGCAGAGGGAGAAGCAGGCTCCCCACTGAGCAGGGAGCCCAATGCGGGACTCCATCCCAGACTCTGAGATCACGACCTGAGTCCAAGGCAGACACTTAAGTGACTGAGCAACCCAGGTGTCCCTTTAATCACATTTCTTTATTTCCTTTAGTGTAAATTTAAGACATGTTTTCATATATGGCAAGTGAAATTTTTATAAAATATAATTACTGGACTGCAATTCCAAAAAACAAACAAAAAAACTAATAACCTGCATTATCACTCATGCTAATACTAAGAAATATGCTTAGAAAGACAGAGATAAAGGTTATTGTCCGGATAATTCTTCCCTTTCGTATGCCCTGGCAAATCATTTCTGTACATAGGAGACTTTAGCTGGTCTCTTACAGTTCAAAAGATCAGAAGTCTACAATGAGGAAGAGATCAGATTTGCTTCCACAAAGTACAAGAAACTTAATCTTGTTCATGTTAGCTATGAGCTTATTTTCCTGATTGTTCTTAGAAAATTGTTTTAAGCGGCGCATGAGTGGCTCAGTCAGTTGAGCATCTGCTTTCGGCTCAGGTCATGATCCCAGGGTCCTGGGATATGTCCTAAGTTGGGCTCCCGGTTCAGCGGGGAGTCTGCTTCTCCCTCTCCTCCCACCTCGTGCTCTCTCTCACTATCTCTGTCTCTCTCGCTCTCAAATAAATAAATAAAATCTTTTTTAAAAAGTGCTTAAAAAAAGAAAATTGTTTTAAGAATTACTAGAAGCTCAATAAATAATTTTTACTTTGTTTATCACCTGAAAAGAAATTTCACTGCTCACAGCAAATGTTAGCACTTCCAGAAAGCTTTCCTTATCTCACCCTATACTCCCTCTGTGCTTCACATAAAAATGCATTATTGAAACCAAATGCAAGTCCATTTTTTTAAGAAACTCACATTCAAACAGACAAACTGGAAATAGATTGCAGAGTTGAAAGAGAACTAACAAATAAGTCAATTGACATCTAATAATTCAGTTTCTTCTCTAAAACCTGGGCACTTTGAACAGAATATTGCTGGGCTCCATTCTAATGACAGTACAAGCATTCATATTTAACTGGCATTGCAAATATCAAAAGATATGGTTTAAATATCACATCTATATGATAAATTAAAATGCTATTTTATAAATATGAACTACTTGGGGTAAGAAGATAAAACAAATGAAGTATAAAGAACACTTTCAATTAAAAACAAGATTAACTGAAGATGTAATACTTAAAGCAATATCATGAAGTGATTGGGATATAGAATTTGTCTCTATATAAAAATGAACCTGTAGTCTCCAATCACCAATTATTACCTAGCCAAAAAGCACATTGTACATACTAAGGATGTTCATAAAAGCATACTCTACATTTTTTCCATGTCCTCAAAAAACTTGCTGTCCAATATATATTTACTTTTGTCTATCTCTGTAGTTCATGAAATCTGTTTAGATGAATTATCATGTTCCTAACAAACTCTAGGTCATTTTAAATTGTACTAATTAACTTTGACCCACAAATCCCACTTTTGGAAACTTTTTCTATAGAAGAACTCGCATGTATAACAATGGGGTAAAAAAAAAAAAGATTGGAAAAACTCAAATGCCTTTCATTAAGGGATCATTTAAATTAACAATAGTACAACCACATTGTGGAATACCATGAAACAAGGAAGAGAAAGAGAAGGAGAAACAGAAGGAGGAAAAGAAAAAGGAGAAGAAAGGGCAGGAGAAAGAAGAAGTAGAAAAGGAGGAAGAGGAGGGTGAGGGGAGGGAGGAGGGGAAGAAGGGAGGGAGGGAGAGAAGGGGTAAGGAAAGGGGGAGGGGGAGAAGCAACAGCAGAAAGAGCAGCTGCTCTCTATGGACTGATATGTAAATGTCTTCATGATACATCCTCAAGTGAAAACTTCTAAAGTAATGTATACACTACCCCACAATTTGATTGAAAACGGGTATTTTCTTCATATGCCAAGTGACACTGGAAGGATATATAAGAAGTAACTAAAAATGGGGTCAGGAGAGGGGGATAGGTGGTGACAATGTCAGTGTTTATTTATTTTTTTAATGTTGTAATTCCGTGGATGTAGTATGTTTTAAACAATTTTTTTTAACTCCCAAAACAAAAATTGGGGAAGAAAATATTCTGATGAGGATAAAAGAAAGCTGGCCAGAAAATAAAGTATTTAAATCTTTCAGTAATTTCTGGAAAATGCTTACAAATAAAAGTTTTGGCTTTCTTTTGTTTTGTGTTAATAGTTATAAATACTTTTAAAACTTTTGGGCACCTGGGTGGCTCAGTTGGTTAAGCAACTGCCTTCGGCTCAGGTCATGATCCTGGAGTCCTGGGATCGAGTCCCACATCGGGCTCCCTGTTCAGCAGGGAGTCTGCTACTCCCTCTGACCCTCTTCCCTCTCGTGCTTTCTATCTCTCATTCTCTCTCTCTCTAATAAATAAATTAAAAATTAAAGAAAAAACAAATCTATATTTAAAAAAATAAATAAAAAAACTTTTAAATATTACTACACAAATATAAAATATTTTTACCATTTGGCTTTTGTTCAAGTATAGTGACTTTCATTTTTTTGCTACCAATCCTGTCACTTGCCAAGGTCATCTTATACATTCTCAAAACATTCAAAGGGATTTTATTAAGTAAAGCCAGTTACAGAAACAAAAGAGTTGTGTTAAACAAGAAGCAGTTTGTTCACTTCAAATTTCCTAACTAACTGCTTGTCCTTGCTAGTTATAGATTATGTTATAGCCAGTAGATTTCGAGTTATAAAAATCATTTAATTTTTAATTTTTAATAATTATTTCATCTTAATCATCATTCCATTTCAACAAAAAACGTTAAATGTTTTGTCCATGAAAATTTTCAGTGTAAGAGAAAGGTCAATACTAATATTTAAATTACATATATAACCACATATGATGTATATAATTTAATATACATAGTAAAAACACGGACATGTTTCTGACAAAGAGTAATGAATGAAATCTATATCCTGTTTAAAATATGATATCAAAGTAATGAATGGGTCAATTACAAATTATTCTTATATACCATCAAAAGTGCATCCATGGATATCTGACAATAAAATAACTGGTAAAAATTAATCATGCTACATTGATATAAAAGAACACTCTGCAGTAATTTAAAGAAGTCTTCTAGAACTATTGTTACTAACACGGAGATATGGTTATGTGATATTTTCCCATGAAATAAGCAGATTGAAAAGTCAGTTATGGAAAAATGTAGTTTTATAAAAATTATATGTAAAATAGATGTATTTTTTACATACAGATATGGAAAAAAGTTTCAATAGATATAAACTAAATGTTAACAGCTGTTATTTGAATGGTAGTTTAAATGTAAGAAGTAATTTCTTGCTTTCTTCCTACTATTTTGTATATTCTGTTTTTTCCCTCCAAAACTCTATATGCAAAAGATTTTCTAACAAATCGGATTTTTTCATTTGTTTTTACTACTCCTTTTCATTTTCTTTTCTTTTTTTTTTTTAAAAGATTTTATTTATTTGACAGAGAGAGACACAGCAAGAGAGGGAACTCAAGCAGGGAGAGTGGGAGAGGGAGAAGCAGGCCTCCCACGGAGCAGGGAGCCCAATGTGAGACTCGATGATCTGAGCTGAAGGCAGACGTTTAACGACTGAGCCACCCAGGCGCCCCGTCTTTTTCATTTTCTTAATTCATCAATTAGATATATCATATAAAATCATATAATAAACACTTTTCTTTTGGGGTTTTTAAAAACTTTTGTCTTATATTCCTCTAAGTAAATATATTGTTTAATCTATATTCTTCACTTGTTGCAAATTGATTACAAGCCCAACACCAGTAAAGGCACGGTACATTGCTTCCCATATAAGGAGAAACAAAGAAAAGTCTCATTTCCCTTTCTACAGTTTTATTACAGTTTTATGTAGTACAACCTTTTCAGATCATAATAAACAAAAGAGCAATAACCTCAAGAATATAGTTAATCTAGAAAAAGTTCGTCAAAATTCAAAATTTTGGAAAAGGTTATCTCCAAACATGCCAGCTTATAAATAGAATAAAATAAATAACATCACTGTCTTACTCCCACTCTGGTTACATCCAACCTTTTGCTAAGAAGGAACATAATCCAAGCCACTAGTAGCCGGGATTACTTGAACCATCCACAGATGGATAAGGCATAACCATCCATTGTCCATAGCTCTTGAGCAAAATATAGAAAAGAGGGTGAGAGTCGTAGAGCATATTGAAAAAGATTAGTATATTTGTAATAGTAGACCCAAAAGTAGAAGAGAGAGAGAGTTAGACAAAAGTAATATCATTTTAAGACTTACTGGATGAATATTTTCCAAAATTGATTAAAAACATTAAGCCATAGGTTCAAGGAATTCTATAAAAAACAATCAGCGTAAAGAAAAATCAATATCCTTGTTAAGAAAAATATTTAATAAAATAGGAATAGATACTTTATAGAATGATTTTTAAAAAGAACTGACTTGGGACACCTGGGTGGCTCAGTCGGTTAAGCATCTGCCTTGCACTCGGGTCATGATCCTGAGGTCCTGGGATGTAGCCCTGCATCGGGCTCCCTGCTCAATGGGGAGCCTGCTTCTCCCTCTCCCTCTGCTTGTACTCTCTCTGTCCAAAAAATTAAGTTTAAAAAAAAAAATCTTAAAAAAAAGAACTGACTTAAAAATCTAGTCAGACTTATAAGGAAAGAACTACAAAAAATATGAAAATAATATGAAAATGGGAGGACTGGCCCTGCCAAATATTGAAATAAATTATAAATCTAAAATAATGAAGACAGTGTGGTACTGACCTAGGAATAGATAAGCAGGTGGATTGAATATCATTAAAATAATAGAAATACATCAAAGTAGTTTATTGGAAATTACAGTAAGCTAAAGATAACAATTAAAAGAGGATGAGGAGGGGGTTATTCAGTAAATGATATGAGACCACAATGTCGCCATCTAGGGGAAAAATTTGGAAGTCATACCGCATAAATTCCAACAAAATAAATTCCAGCTAAACAAACTGACGGGTATTAAAGAAGGCACGTTCTGCGTGGAGCACTGGGTGTTATACGCAAACAATGAATCATGGAACACTACATCAAAAACTAATGATGTCATGTATGGTGATTAATATAACATAATTAAAAAAATAAAAAATAAATACATTCCAGCTACATCAAAATATGAAAGTGAAATATGCTTGTAAAAAGTATGATCTCAGGTGTAAGATTTTTGCTCAAAATGACTCAAAAAGCATCTGATGTATGTGGGGTGAATTACCACAAGCAAAGTCAAAAGACACATTGGGAAACTTGTGGCTCATATCACACACAAGCTAAGTTGACCCAAATGCAAGTGCACTAACACAATCAGTTAAACAGGATTGGTTGCTAAAGCAGATTCACACAACCTGAAATGACAATGCTTACAACTCTATAGTTTATTACAAGAAAAGGATGCAGTTTAGGAACTGCATTAAAGTCAGGATATGGTCTGGAGAGGCCAGGTACAGACAAGTACTTTGTCCTTGCTCTGTAACTATCTCCTCAGGACAAAATTTCTCTCTTGAGTCAGGAACCACTGATGTGTATGTCCACAAAACACTTTGGTGGCAGGGAGCCCAAAATGGAGTCTTGCTTGGTAATTTTTATCTTATGCTGACCACATAGGATATTTCTTTCTTTTTTTTAAGATTTTATTTATTTACTTGTCAGAGAGAGAAAGAGAGAGAAAGAGCACAAGCAGGGGGGGAATGACAGGCAGACAGAGGGAGAGGCAGGCTCCCTGTTGAGCAAGGAGCCCAATGTGGGACTTGATTCCAGGACCCCGGGATCATGACCTGAGCCGAAGGCAGACGCCTAACCCACTGAGCCACCCAGGTGTCCCCACATAGGCATATTTCTTCCAGGTAACCAGCTTCGACAGCAGAGACTGCTCAGGATCTCATTGTAACCAGGGGCAAATCATCAGTCATATGGCATCAGTAAACAATGCTGACAAGCTAGTATCATCTGACCAAAAAATCCTCAGACTGATGATTACAAAGCTACACTATTAATCAGTATGTCTCATACCTTGTCCATAGGTCCGTGCCAGGCAGGAACTTTAGAAACACTGTTCAGGCTGAGCCCAGGCCTATCTGAATGCATTCCCACAGCCCAAGAAGGACCTCATATAAAACAATAATGAAAAGACCAGAAACCCAATGAAAAAAATTATGATATATAATTATATCTTATATATAATTATACACTTCATAGAAAAGGAAATGCAATAGACTTTTATATATATGAGAAAAAGTTTCAACACCAAGCATAAAAAGGGAAACGCAAATTCAAATGATGTTGAAACACCATTTGCAACAGCTTATGTGGAGGGTAATTTGGAAATATCTAATACAATTTAAATGCACATAAACTTTGACCTAGCAACTTTTCTTAAAAATATACTTGCATATGTGTGAAATTATGTCTGACTAAGGTTCTTTATTACAGTATTTGGAATACCAAAAGATTACAAATAGTCTGAAAGTCAGTAGGAAATGACTAGCATAAATCATGATATATCCATACAATAGAATCTGATACAGTTTTAATGAAAGAACGAGAAAGTTCTTTATACACTGACATGGAATTTTGTCTAAAATATATTTTTAAGTGGTAAAATATGAAATATGAAAATATTAAAAACCATATAAATAGATCATTACTATTTGTATAAAGAGAGGGCATTTTATATTCATTTACTTGTAAAATTCAAAATACATGTGGAAGAATAAAAAAGAAATTCGTAAACTGACGCTCCAGGCGAGTGGAGTTGGGTGCATCCAGGTAGCAAAGGGGTTTTTGCTCTGTATCCTTTGAAGATTTTTTTTTAATTAAAAAAAATTTTAAGATTTTATTTATTTATTTGAGAGAGAGAGAGAGAGCACAAGCAGGGAGGAGGGGCAGAGGCAGAAGGAGAAGCAGGCTCCCTGCAGGGAGCCAGCCACAGGGCTGGATCCCAGGTCCCCATGATCACAGCCTGAGCCCAAGGCAGATGCTTAACCGACTGAGCCACCCAGGCACCCCAAAGTTTTTGATTCTTGAACAGTGTAAATTTTAAACAAAACCTTAATGCAAATTAAAGTCACAAAAATAATCAGTAATTTGTAGTTGTCCTTAGTCTGTATGGAAGAATTACTTTGTTCTAATTTGTCAGTATTTTTAGTTAAAAATGATTGTTATTTATTGTTTGAAGTGTTCCAGGTATCCACTATTGCAATGAAGCAGCAAGAAAAACTCATCCATCAGAACAGAGCACTGTTGAATTTCACACAATGGAAGAGAAACCATGACCTTCAGATGAAGTATTGCCAAAACTTGATGCAAAACTCTTTCAGTTCAGGTAATTGATATAAAATCAGTTTCCACTGTACAGATACAAATACAGGCACCAATTCCTCAAAAGAAACAGTGGTGCACATTTTACTGTCTGCAAAATTGCAGACAGAATTTTAAAATTGGGAGGGACATAATTGTAATCCACACTCCAGTTCAATGTTTTTTATATATTTATATATCTCAGTAGTAAGTGGAAAATACTGATGTCTCAAGAAATGCAGATTTAAAAAACATACACTCAAATTTCAAAGGGAAATGTGTGGGAGTAGCAGATGGGATTTTTTTTTTTTTTAAAGCAGCATTTTATGTTTTAGCCAATCACTCAAATTTATAAGTGTATCTTTATAGTCCTAAATTCTTCAATATACTTAGTTTAAATACTGCTTTAGATTCAAATTTAGATATCTCTTTGAGCAGGAAAATCATTTTTTAAAAAATCAGAGTATTTACCATAAAATTATAACAATTAGGATTCAACTCTTTTAAAAATTCTATGCCTTTACTTCAGTTTTATCTTTTACATCTCTCACTAGAATCTTAAACCTAAAACAGCCTTATTTCTACGTGCAGTATAGTTCGCCAAGTATTCTATGTTTACTTAATTGACATTAATTGTCCCTGTAGTGGATATCATTTAAATAATCACCAATGAGAGAGGTCAAAAACATACCTTCTGGTTGAAATTTAGTCAAATAAATGTTTACAGAATCACTGGGTGCCCAACAGTGTTTTTAAATATAACAGGCTTTTGCAAGCATGAATTAGCCCCACCTCTGAGCCATTAACCTTGAGACAATGGCAATATCCATTTTGGAGACCTACAAATTTAATATGTCCTCCAAAATTTCAGCTGCCTAGTCTTGCCTTAACAATAGTCAAGACACAGATTAGCATAGATTCCAAACAAAAGATATTGAAAAGCTTTAAATAACTCAACAGCCAGGCCCTGGACACTGATAATGAACTATTTGTGACCCTAAATAGAAGGTCTCTTTCTAGAAAGTAGAGTTCTGGAAATTTCAGTGTCTTTCCCTCTGGGCAAGAAACACTTGGTCAAGTTCTTGCATTTTGGTCCCCCTCTTACAGTCTTGAGCCCAATTCTTTTGTGAATACATTCTTTCTTAAGACAGGTTTCATAAAACTGATTAAACAATATGGCTTACTTCTACGTTACATCCAAGTCCTGAAATAAGCCAATTGGTCACTTATGTTTTTCTCCAATTTTCCTCACCCACATATTTTCAAATCAGCCCTCAAAGTGCGCTATTTGTTCTGTCCGTTCTATAGGAAATATTTTCATGTTTAACTCTCAGAATTTACAGATCAACTTGAAACTTATTATCAGCTTGCCTAATGGTCCAGCATATATTCCAACTAAATTGGGTGATTAAGATTAACAGACACGAAACAATATTAAACAATGAAGACTATACATGATGTAAGCTTAAAGAGAGGAAAGATTTATAAAAATAGAATCATCAACTCAGTTGTTATAGAAGAGGAACAATTTCGGAAAAAAAATTCTGAAATTAATTTTATCTTAAATTAATTCTTACAGACCTATTGCTGTTGGAAATGTAGAAATCTTTCTGTGGTAAGGACCAATGCATCTGAACCATTTGGTTACAATGAATGGTTAGCTTCACTGGGGACGGAACAAAGGTTTCTTTTGAGGAGATGGGCTACTAATATTTTTATAATAATTTTAACAAAGGGAAATGTTTCTATTCAAAGCCCATAACTGCAACCCTTGTCCAGACAACTGGATTCAGAATGGCGGAAGTTGTTACCATGTCTTTGAAAACTGGAAATTCTGGCACACCAGTAAAGAGGACTGTTTGAAGGAGGGTTCTAATCTTCTACAAATAGACAGCAAAGAAGAAATGGTAAACAGCGTCTCATGGTTTCATATCATTCTGAAAATACCCTGGTACACATTAAAAGCAAGGACTGATTCTAATTCTACAGAATTTCTTAATATTCTATAACAAAAATATATTTATTGTATATAATAAGGGTTTAAAAGAGACAATGTAGGAATTACCAAGATTTATTTTCCTTTTGATTGGACAAAAACAAACAAACAGGAAGCTATCCAGAAATCAAGGGGAATGTGTTAGTTGTATGTCCTTTGTTAATCAAAAAGGAGAGGGAATAAGGGAAATACCATCTTGTCACTTGTTAATTCACTCCAAGATATACATATATTATAATTTTGTATATGCTCCAAATTTGTTATTTTCAATGCTGTTGGGAAGTGTAATAACCAATAAAAATTTTGTAATTAAAAGAAAAAGCAGAAATATAAAAAGGGAAGTGATGTCATGAAATGGCGAGGTCTATAAAAATAAGCCTTTGCTAAATGAAATGTTTAATTGACATTAAGTCTGCTTTACTAACATCTTAACAAACATCTTAAACAGTGTTTCCCTGAAATCTTTTACCCATAAATATGTGTGAGGTAGAATACACAGTTACACATTTCTGACCTTATTAAAAATGTGTGCTTGCTATACTCAATAATTAGTTAAAGTTTATTTTTCCAAAAATAATGAGAGAACAATTTAAGGATATTTTAAGGATATGCAGTAAACCAAGGCAACTTGGACTTACAACAATTACAGGTTTACACTACTTTTTCTGTGCAAATTTGGTGACAAAAATCAATAATTTTTTTAACAAAATATGTCTACAGTTAAGTTGCCTCTGGAAATTCCTAAACTATGGAAGTATGCTGGGAAAGAATGATCTATGTGGTCTATGATGTCAAGGATGTTTTTACTTTTCCTCATAATGAAGGTTCAGTATAACACCTTGTTTTGACATATATTCTCTGTCAAATTCTGAGTCTAAGATTATTTTAATACCAGATGCCTATTTTCCCCATAGTCCTCAACACCCCATCTATCATATGGCAATAAAAAAATCTATAAAATGTATCGCTTCTTTTAAAAACCCTCTGTCTTGTTCTCTAGCTCTCAAGTTCCCACTAATGTCTGTCTAGGCAAAATGCCACACTTTATATCTCATGACAGTTTGTTGTTGTTTTTCCCTCAGTTCACTGTTCAGGTCTTGTGTCTTCTAGGACTTTATCACCGGCAGCCTGAGGACGGTCAAAAGAGGCTATGATTACTGGGTGGGGCTGTCTCAGGATGGACTCAGCAGAGCTTGGCTTTGGGAAGATGGCTCCTCTCCTTCCCCTCACCTGTAAGTACCTGAGAAAAATGTTACAAGAAAAAGTAGAAACATGAGGGAATTCCAAAGTTGATTTTATTTTATACCTCAGATTTTCTCCAGAAGACGTAGCCAGCATGATAATTTCACAGGCTTTTGACTGGAATCAAAGCTGAGGTAATTTCAGAGTAGCTTCATGGCTTCCAAATCTTCCTACTTCTCAGCCTCCTGCTATTACACTCTAGCACAATTCACATCAAAATTTGAGAATCTGAATGAACAATGTAATTATCACGGATGTTTCCTGTGTATTATTTAATGGCTAGCGAGTGCTAAGGGAAAGAAATTATAGTAACTATTAAGAGATTTCCTTATTAAGCTTTTTACTTTTATTTATTTATTTTTCCCTATTAAGCTTTTTAGATAGAGCTAGGGAGATTGGTGAACAGGACTAGGTGCTTTAGTATTTTGAGAATTAAGAGTCAGGGAAGAGATCCTAAGTTAGAGCCTATTTTTGTCTATGTATTTCCTTTAATATGAGGTTTTTGATATTATGTTAACATATTTTTATTGAGAGAAAATACCGCTATTACTGAAGAGGGGGTGTGCCACAGGAGGGTACCATGTTAAAACAAAACAAAAGAAAAAGCTACCCACCTCTCATCAGTTACCCACAAGAACATCACTATAAGCCCCATACCTAATGTCAGATTCACTGACTTTCTTCTCCAGATCACCAATACAGACACTCCAATCAACTGACCAGCTCTGTGGATATCTCAAGGACAATTTCCTTTCTTCTGCTAACTGCAGCATTTGGAAATTTTTTATCTGTGAGAAGTATGCATTAAGATCCTCTATCTGAAAGAAATTGTACCAGAAGAGATCTATTACGATAGTATGTTGAACAGGACATTGGAAAACCTGCCACAAAATTGCAAAGAGCAAGTGCAGAAGTAAACCCAAGTGTGGGCTATGAAACTACCTACCTGTACTCAAAACCTATCTCTACATTTACACTGGGCAATTTTCTTCAATACTTTCCAGACCTTCATTTGACATTGTTTAAACTGCCAAGAATAAAACCAATTTATAGCTACAGAGGACAAAATCCTAAAAGGTTGAGAACAAACTGAAGAAAAATTATTTCTTTGTGTTTTGTTTGTTTGTTTGTTTTTCTAATCTAGAGTGACTATACACTCCACACAAAAATCTATAAGCCACTGGGGGGAGATGATGCATTTCTAGCTGACTGATTTTTAAAAAATTAATAAATAAATGTGGCCTTTTAAAGTCTCTACCTGCCAGATTTTTCTATGCATTTTCTGCTATCGAACCAGTAGGGTGGTTGGACAGAGATATGGATTTTCAAATTAGAAGGAAGACAGGAGCTATCTGCTGTTGGTAAGACAATACCCTTTTAGGACTGCAGAATTCTACTGGACACGTGAACTACCAGCACTTCATATAAGTGGAAGTAATAGTCAGGCTGCGAATACCAATGCATGTCCAGTAAAGGACAGCTGTGAACTTCCTTCCTCTTTCTCACTGACTGTCCCCACCACTCACAAATCAAAGAGCTCAGATTGGGACTCTCAAGGTTAACACTCCAGCACTTTTTTTTTCCTATTTTTTTTATTTTAATTCCAGCATAATTAACATACAGTGTAATATTAGTTTCAGGTGTACAATATAATGATTCAACAATTCCATACATCATCCAGTGTTCATCACGACAAGTGTACACCTTAATCCCCATCACCTATTTCACCCATCCACCCACCCACCTCCCGTCTGGTGACCATCAGTTTGTTCTCTAGAGTTAAGTCTGTTTCTTGGCTTGTCTCTCTTTTTGTTTTTTGTTTTTTTCCTTTGCTCATTTGTTTTGTTCCTGAAATTGCATATACGAATGAGATCATATGGTATTTGTCTTTCTCTGACTTATTTCACTTAGTATTATAATCTTTAGCTCCATACATGTCATTGCAAATGGCAAGATTTCATTCTCTTTTATGGCTGAATAATATTTCATTGCATGCGTGTGTGTGTGTGAGTGTGTGTGTGTGTGTGTGTGTGTGTGTGTGTATCACCTCTTCATCCATTCATCATCGATGGACACTTGGGCTGCTTCAATATCTTGGCTATAGTAAATAATGCTGCAGTAAATGAGGGGGCATGTATCCCTTTAAATTAGTGTTTTTGTATTTGGAGGGGTAAATATTCAGTCGTGTGATTACTGGATCGTAGGGTACTTCCATTTTTAACTTTCTGAGGAACCTCCATCCTGTTCACAGTGGCTGCTCCAGTGTGCATTCCCACCAACAGCACTCAAGGGTTCCTTTTTCTCCACATCCTCATAATGCTTGTTGTTTCTTGAGTTTTTGATTTTAGCCATTCTGACAGGTGTGAGGTGATTTCTCATTGGGGTTTGGTTTGCATTTCCCTGATGATGAGTGATGTTGAATATCTTTTCTTTTTTTTTTTAAGATTTTATTTATTTATTTGACAGAGAGATAGAGAGAAAGCACAAGTACGCAGAGTGGCAGGCAGAGGGAGAGGGAGAAGCAGGCTCTCCACCGAGCAGGGAGCTGGATGTGGGGCTCAATCCCAGGACCCCAGGATCATGACCTGAGCAGAAGGCAGCCACTTAACCGACAGCCACCCAGGCGCCCCTGATGTTGAATATCTTTTCATGTGTCTGTTGCCATCTGGATGTCTTTTTTAGAGAAGTAACACTCCAACACTTTCAACTGCATCTCTCTGTGCCTCAGTTTCTTCATTATAAAATAATAATAGAATTTATTTCAAAATAATATTTGAAGATTGAAGTATGTATATGTTAATTGCTAAGAATAGTGCCTTTCTTAGAGTTTTGACACTGTATCAATGCTCCCTACTGTTATCTGGAGTAAATCACCAGTCAGCTCTAGGCATCTAGGGATGTAGACCAGATAAAAATGACCTTTTTTCCTGCTCATGTTACAGGAATATTGAGAAGATGAAGTTTATATGTAAAATGTCAACAACTGTCTAGACAGAATATCTGTTTTAAAGTTAATGAATATCCTCAAATAAATCTATAGACAATCTGTATCTTAGGTCTGGAGGCTCCTTGGACATAGATTAGCTTGTTCCCAAAAGACAGGAGATATGAAAGTATCTTATGATCTGTAGGAAGGAAAAATTCACTAATTATTATTATATTACTTTTTTACCACTTACCATCCTTAGAATACCTTACTACACGGTAAATTTTCATCAAATACCTGCTAAATTCAATATAATTTTATTTAATCTTTCATTTTTCGCAAGGAGTATTTGAGCTACATTGGAGTCTCATCTTTCTTTATAATAAAGACACCACTTACTTTTTTTTTAAGATTTTATTTATTTATTTGACAGAGAGAGACAGCAAGAGAGGGAACACAAGCAGGGGGAGTGGGAGAGGGAGAAGCAGGCTTCCCCCTGTGCAGGGAGCCCAATGCAGGGCTCGATCCCAGGACCCTGGGATCATGACCTGAGCCGAAGGCAGACGCTCAACGACTAAGCCACCCTGGCGGCCCATCCACTTACTTTATTTTAAAAGTAAAATAAAACCCAATTCGCCGAGGCAGTGGAAATCATTTAAATGAACCTAGAAGTCTATTATAAAAGGTGACCTCTGAAGGAGTAGGTCCTTTAAGGATGGGAAGGACATGTTTCATGTTGTTGTTGTTGTTTTTAATTTACCCTTGACCTGGAGTTTAAATGATAGGCCTTTCAGTAAAAGGAATTTTTCTAATTTTCTGCTGAATCTAGAGAAAGAAAATAACATGGAAAACAGAGTATAAGTTGAATCCTGTGTTTGGTTTTCACAGCTGACAGCTGGAAGCTGAATATAATAACTTGGAATGGAGGAGAAACAATAACAATTTTTAGTAGTAAAGACCGTTTGTCTTCAAGATTCTTCAGAGCATTGTTATGGGACTATGTTTAGAGAAAGGATAGGAAGCATTTAATAACTCTTTTAAGAAAAAGTACAATGAAGCAAAAGGCAAACATCCTTCGGCTGATGTCATCCCATCAATATGTGATGCAGTCTTTGCAAGTCAGAATCTTATCGACAGCCCAGCTGGCAAATTTCTTCAGTGGCAATACTGCTTTTCACATAGATATTATGGGTGGAAGATTTTTTCCTACAGGTTGCTTTTGGTCCAAAATATCAAGATCTTTTTCCAGGCACTGGTGAGAGATTGGGCCTTGGCCCTGGGATAACAAGTTTTAAATCTCGGTCTCACCCATAATAAATGGTATATCTTTGATCCATTTCATTGAAATCCAAGTTAGATTTAAAAAGGCGGGAGGGGAAAAGGAAACAGAAAACTCTGTCCTACAAATGTAAAGAAGCTTTGTTATACACCATGGGTAAAGTTTATTAAGTGTGTAAAAAAGAAAAACATTAGAATAGTAATATTGATAGAATAATAATATTAGATCATAAATATCTGTTCATACAATGAACCTTGTAAAAAAAGTTATATACATTTTAAATCAGATTGTGATTTTTTTTTTGTACTCTTCATAAATGACAAGAATCCCTTCACAAAGTATTTGACCTCCCAAATATTAACGCTGAAACTGAGGCAATCTACTAGACTCTTCTACTTATTTCATAATTGCTTCTGTCCCCAAAGTAAAAGCTCCCCTTATACTTCTCACTCTTCCTGCTATTGCAGGACTCATGACTGTTTCCTGTTGATAAGTTTTAAGAGCTGGTTCAATATCCTCAGGAAAAGAAATAGCTCATTGTGTACCCTAGGGCACTCAGATCTACCAGGAAAGACTATGTTCCTCATTTGACTTTTCCTGAAATTTCTTCGGAATGACCTAAACACACAAGAGCCTGGAAGAGAAAAGTTCTCAAGCCAAAAAAGTTCACGGGGCAATACTCTCTCTGATTCTCCACGGAAAAATGTTCTCAGCAAATTATGTCATGATTATTTCCTATTCTTAAATTTTAAAAAAGTTTGTGGAGAAAATGTTATACCATACTACTCTTCTTTTGAAATATTTGCTCATATTGGGATTAGTGTTTTGAGTTTTGTTATACAGATGATGGGATTGAGGGCAGAGATGGAGAGAAATAAGGTCAAGAATAGCAAAAACGTCAAAGAAATGTTATTTTTTTCCCTCCTCACTATCTAAAGTGACACTTTCCTCAGGTTGCAGATTTGAAGGGAATACTTCAAATACTATTCACCACCCACGCCCAGGCAGCTAGACTCTTTAAAGCAATGGCATTTAAAGAGACACTTGTCATCCAACCCTGCACTAGACTGCAGTTATGTAGGATGCCAGGGGTCAACACGTGTGTCATGTCACTATTTACAACTTAGTCCACAAAGTCATTCGATTTTCCTTAGGTTAACCACATTTTCTTCCTGTAGTAACAAGACTTAAATTACACTTAATTGCTTGGCTGAAGTCCTCATCCACATTTCTTGTTACATGTTTATTATATTAATTTGCATCCATTAAATATCTGCACCGATCATAGAAAATATTTGGTAATATCCACAGCTTTCCAAAGTGCTTCTCTACAATTTACGAAAGAATACAGGTCTCCAAAAAGGGTTGTTTATGCTTGTGTGTGCTCCCTTATTTAAAAAAAAAAAAAATTACTAATTCCTTTTTTTTACATATTTTAATATCTTTTACATTTTATATTACAATTTGGATCATAAAACTAATTTCACATTTACTTCATTTCAGCTAACAGCACCATGAGAAAATTATAAACATTTGCACTTTATACTTAATGAAATAAGCTTAGTGAAGTGAAGTGATTCACCCAATAACAGATCAGAATACAAGGTCTAAAACTCTCATTTTATGACCACAAATACAGTGTTTTTGCATGACACACTAAATGGAACACAAAATTTGTTCAACACTGAAGAAATTTCGTAATCAAGAAAAAATTGAAAGGAAAATTCGTAAGGAAGAAATCCACAAGCAGTGATTGCTAAGTAACACAGTCTTATGAAAATGAATACAGAAATGTTCTCTTTATCATGTTTGCTAATTTAATGTCATTTCACCATGCAATAGATGTTTACTGAAAATGAAACTGAAGCAGCCTAGTTTTCACTGCTGAAAAGTAAAGATAATAGATTATCCTCATGAGCATTAAACCCCTAAAACTGATTTCTCTACAAATCAACAAAGTCACTGGTTGTGATGGTGTTATTTGCGGTGACCCCTGTTACTATTGTGCATCTTGGCATCCTGAGAAAGGGGGCGCCTACACAGGAAGCCGGTGATGTGTGCAGATGTTCACAGTTTCTTTTCCACTTTCCATGACCTTATTGGGTAACTCACCCTATTAAGATTGTATTTACTCATCTTCAGCTATGTGTTAAAGACAAACTTGCCTCAAAGGATTTCATCTCAGGAGCGTATTAAAATCATCTTCTTAAAGACAGCATGTTTCTCAAAGACTTAACCCCCAAATAATCAAATAATCAGTACTCTTGTAGAGTCCCTACAAACTCTCTGTAAGGCACAAACAACCAGAACACAGATTGCTACCATTTTTGAAGAGCATCTCCACACTGAAATTGTCCCCAAATCACAAATCTATTCTCCATCACACACATTTCACATTATTTACATTTATTATTATTAAATCTTCAGTACCTGAAAGGCATAAACATGGATCAAATGGAAGAAAATAGGAGCTGAAACCAAACTATTATAGACCCACATAAAGAGACTGACTTTTGCTCTGGTCTTCAATATTGCTGAAGGGAGCCTCAGGGACAGTAATTTGGATATGGAACTAAGCTGAGAATATTTCTTTCCTGGAAGAAATTCCTAGGGAAAGGACACAATTATTGGAGGGGTTTTTTTTGTTGTTTGTTTGTTTGTTTGTTTTTTAGAGAGAGGGATCATGAGTGGGGAGGGGCAGAGGGAGAGGGAGACAAAAAATCTTAAGCAGCTTCCACTCAGCACAGAACACGAAGCAGGGCTCGATTCCAGGACCCTCAGATCATGACCTGAGCTGAAATCAAGAATCGGATGCCTAACTGACTGAGCCACCCAGGTGCCCCAATTGTTGGAGTTTTCAATGGATATGGGGAGGTAGGTTCATAAGAAGTTAAGATTCTAACTAAAAGAATTATCCCAGTGGGAAGCAGGCCATTGACATGGCAGGTAGGGGCTTTATTGAAAGACTAGGAAGGGAAAAATATGGAGTGAAGCAAACAGAAAGAATTAATTATGTATTTAGGAGCACAGTATAGGAAATGATTGCTAATTTCTCACAGACTACTTGACCTTTGGGGCAAAGAATGTTACACACATTTATTTCCTCTACTTCGGTAAGTTTCTCACTTCTCCAGATATGAAGGAAAACGTATTGGAAACAGGGAGATGACACTAGATGCTGAGAAGGAAGAACACTAGAAGTGATCTCTAAGACAAGAAGGTGGATTACAACTTTATGAGATTCTGGGACTGGTTGTTGGCACATGGGATTTCTCTGTGACTGGTAAATATATGCATGAACCCAAGCTCAGGAGTGCTGGGGATCCTGAACAGGAAGCATGAAAATCCTTGCACCAGTCAGAAAAATTGCTTTTCCTAACTTTTTTTTCCATGTTCTAATGTCTCAAATATCCTTTGCATTGACTTTGCTTGGCTCAAACTTTATGCTGAATTGTTGTATAAATATGGATCACATGGGGAAAAATAGGAACTAAAACCAAACTCTTACAGCTGCACATAAAGAGATTGATTTCTGTTCTGATCTTCAGTTTCCCTGAAGGGAGCTTGACATTGCAGTTATGGTGGGAGAGTCCATCACCTCCATATAATAGCTCAGGGAAGCTAATGGAGGCTCTCGGGCTTCACCGTGGCCGCCTTTCTTTCACATGCACACCGCCTCAACTCTTTGCAGTCCTTCGAAAAAGCCTTTCCATTGAGGATGGTCACACAGTCCCTGCTTCTTAGGCTTGTAAAATCTATTATAATCTCAAACCTTAAAGAAAAAAAAAAGGTTCATTGAATCATAGTTTGCCTCTAAAATGAAATGTTAAATACCCAGAAAGTACATAGGGAGTACTCCTAACTCGATAAAATCATAGAATAGATATGCAGAATGAATTAACTGGAGAGATGGGGTCACCAAGCTCTTTCTTTTCAGCCCCTCAATTTCCATACTTGTCCCTAGAAACATCAGTTCATTTAAAACAACAAAAACTGTAAGAAAAACTAAGAGGTATGCTATAATCCAAATTTATCATATTTTACCATCATCTGAAAAATCATCTACTTTCTCTGTGACTCAGTTTAATTAACTATAAAATAAAAATGATTACATGAGTATGTCTTATCTCCTGGGAGAATAAATCCCATATGATATATAGAGAAGAAAGGTGTCTGTCCAAACATGACTTCAAATTGTAATTATATTTTAGAATAGACACTACATTTACCTATTTCAAAAGATATCATACACAATCTTATCTAAATACTCACATAAGTAAAACCAATTTTTGATAATATTGCTCCTTATAACCTCAGTAAATCTATTCTCAGAGACTGTATTTTTAAAAATGTTATTCATTTATTTGAGAGAGAGAGAGAGGGAGCCTAAGTGGGGGGAGGAGCAGAGGAAGAGGGACAAGGAGACTCTGCACTGAGCGCAGGCCCCTGAGATCATAACCTGAGCCAAAACCAAGAGTCAGATGCTTAACCAGCTGGGCCACCCAGGTACCCCTCTGAAACTGTACTTCCAAAGATGTGCTCCTTATTACACTGCACAGGAAGACAAGAAATCTGAGGTCTTGCATTATCTCTGGGTATTGGTAAGTTGTGAAGTTGTGTGGTCTTAGGCAAGTTACCATCACGACCTGGGTTTCAGTTTATTCATCCATAAAAGATCTCTTCCCCTCCTCCTCCTCCTCCTTCTTTTCTCTCCCTCTCTCTCTCTCTCTCTCTCTCTCTCTCTCTCGGTCTCTGTCTTCCCCCCTTCCCCCATCCGCAAATCCCAAATACTTAATAACGCTCCAGGGGACTTCAGACCCTGAAATAAAAACTCTGAAAGCTTCCAAACAGAGAACGGTCCCTACTATTTTACTAACATTTTGTATGTCTCCTTCACTGGTTTATAAGCCATTCAAAAGCAAGCACTATGCTTTATTTTTATACATCTGTGTACATCCTCCTACAAACACAGTATCCAATACAAAGTGGAGGTTTGATTAATGTTTATTGAATCAAGTTGTTGAACTCAGTTACTGAAGCGCAAGCTCTCTACTAAATGCCTTTCCCACAAAATGTTCTGAAGGCTTACAGTTCAGGAGAGTACGGGGCTCCATCAGTCCACAGCCAGGCTTTGCCACTGCCGTTGCGAGAGAGCCCTGTCCAATAAGAGTAGAAAAACTCAGAGTAGCTCTGAGGCATGGCAAACTCCTGTGAAAGGCACACAAGAAGACCTTTAGCTTTAGACATGTTATACTATGTATACGCAGAGATGTGTAGGACCAGCCAGCACTTTTAATATGAGAACAGCACACGAGTCCTGCCCCACATAGGTGAGAGTACACTTGAGGGAAAAAGTGTCCGAGCTGAAGTCAGTCCAAGTTAAAGAATTTACTTGTCTTAATAAGTTTGAATATATACGGATATTCTAAAACCAAGAATCACATCAACCAAGATTAAGATTTATAAATGACCCATTATTTTCAAGTCACAGAGTAAACACTAAGATTTAGATAAAAAAATATGGGGGGCGGATTTACAAGGAGATGTGGGGTGATTGCAAAATGGAGGAATAGGGGAAGAAAAGTGTAAAAATGGGGAAAGTAATCTTTATAAATACATGCAAAGGGACTGACAGGAAGGAGAAGAGAATAATAAATATACTTTTTTTAAGATTTTATTTATTTATTTATTTGAGAGAGAGAGAGAGAGAGAGAGAGAAACAGCATGAGAGGGGAGAGGGTCAGAGGGAGAATCAGGCTCCCCGCTGAGCCGGGAGTCCGATGTGGGACTCGATCCCAGGACTCCAGGATCGTGACCTGAGCCGAAGGCAGTCGCTTAACCAACTGAGCCACCCAGGCGCCCCAAGAATAATGAATATACTTTAATGCAAAAAGAGGTAAGAGAAAATTTGGAAGGATGATTTATGTCTCAGACAAGGAAGGGGAGAAAGGGAAATTTTTCATATATGTGTGTGTGTGTATTTATATTTTTGTATAGTATTTATATATATACACATATATAATTCCTTCTCTAATATCTATACGGATTTTTTTAAGATTTTATTTATTTATTTATTTGAGGTGGGGGGAGGAGCGGGGGGAGAGGGACTCCATTCTGAGTGTGGAGCCCAACTTAGGGCTTGATCTCACGACCCTGATATCATGACCTGAGCTGAAATCAAGAGTGAGACACTTAACTGACTGAGGGACCCAGCAGCCCCTCTATATTAAATTTTTTTAGTTACCTACTTCCTTCTATCCAGTCTTATTCTTTAACATAAATTATTTAAATTTATTATAATTATCAATTTTTATGTCCTTCCTTTCCACTATACTATGAGTTCCTTAAGGATACATACTTTGTTTTATGTCCTCAACCCTTCAGATAATTAATGCCATATGTTGATTCAATAAAAGGTTATTGGAAATAGATATGAAACTATCACTAAGCAATAGTCATCTAGTAGGCATATCAAAGGAAGTGTAGTTGAAAATACTTCCAATTTATGGTAGACAGCTCAAATTAAAAGTTCTAAAAATAAGTCATATGAAAACAACTTAAAAATGTGCAATTCTTTGAAGTGCATGAGACAAAATCACTATATAACTTGCACAATATTTCCTACCATTATATATAATACAATTCAATTATAATATACCTGAATCCTCAGTATGTGCTAGAGGTGGAGGAAACAAAGAGTACAAGAAAAATCAGGTGGGCATAATTATGGTAGGACACATTGTCTCAGTCAAATAAATTACCTCCCTTTCTGCTTAAATTGAGCCATCGAGAAAGGATAAAAAATACTATTTTAGTAGATGAGAGACACTTCAGAGTTGCATTCATCACAGATTTCAGAAAAGTGGGTAGGAATTAAGATGTAACTAGAAGGATGTTAAGAGTTTGCATAGTGAGCTGGGCATTTATTTCAGTTAAATAATCCTTTGTTGATAAACTACTCTGTGCCAAGACTTCTGCTAAAACAAGGATAAATAATGGTCACACTGCCTAAGGCTTTAAATCCAAAGGCAATAATAAATATTTTTTAAAAGGGTGAGAACAATTACACAATTTTAAAAGTTTATCTTAACTGCATATACTTAATATATGTCAATTTATAATTTTACTTTCATATTTGCCTCGACTAATCTATGTTAGGTTATAAACTTCTGGAGGACAAGATATTTATCTGCAGGTTATAGTAATGATTTAATTAAATATTTTTCAATTAAAAGCTTTGTCCTTTTATAACAGAAGAACAGGAAATGCTATTTTCATCTTTCTAACCTTGCCTCAATATTGTGCCTTTCCTGCCCAAACCAAAAGCGGTAAGAAATTAAGGGATTTTTTTATTTGATTCCTGACTGCTGGGGATTTTGAAGAGTTTCCTCTAGTGGTTTTTTGTTTGTTTGTTTGTTTGTTTGTTTGTTTGTTTTTGTGGAGAGCAGAACAGCTTTTACATACTCAGGGAATCACTCCAAACAATAGGAGTAAGACCTTGATTACAGTAAGTGCAAAAGTCTGGGCACATTGACTCCTTAGGCTCTTCTTGTATAGCTCTTTTAAGGACCTCTTTTTCGAGAATAATTCAAACAGGAATCTTACCAGCACTTCTGGTGTGTTTATCTTCAGCATGGTCGCGTTCTCAGCGATGCAGAAATAGTCACAGCCCTGCCAATTCTTGCTCTCTCTACAGAATCGGTAGCATTTGTCCCCATGCCACTTCCATTCTTCTGGACAAGGGCTGCATCTGTGTTCTTGGAAAGAAACCAATTTTAATGCTATTTTCTATCCAGGTCTGCCATCTTTCTGCCCCTGAAATTACACAGTACTTGATGATTCAAGTACTCTTATTATTTAGAGTACTTTCTTTCAGATATTTAATTGCCCAGAAATGATAACTACAAATGTTTACCGAACACTCACTATATGCCAGAAATTGTAATTGGTACTGAGTATACAGTAAAAATTAAAACAGACACTACCTGCTTTCATGGATTTGGAATCTAACAATAAATGATTAGAACTTCCTTGCTTCTTGCCCTATATAATTCAGCACACAGAGGATATTCAATTTCATAAAGAACTTTTCATGTGTTCAAAAACTCATTATGCCTTGTATTTAAGAAAGGACTGAAACTGCCACAATCTTTTCCTCAAAATCCTCTTATGTAATTATAAAAGGATTTTTTTAATGCAATATATACCAATAAGATATGGACTCTTTTCTTACTCTAAACACAAGCAAATAAAATTTTAGAAAAAAAAAGACAAATATACTAAGCAAGGTATGATTTAGAATGGTAAATCTCCATGTGTCAGAAATCAAGATGGGCACCAAAGTCAGAGAAGTAAGTGCAGAAGTCAAGGGTGAGATGGACTAATAGGTAGAGGTTTTAAGTATAGAAACTAGTCCCTGAGAACCATGGTTTTAACACTGATGAGGATACATGGCCTTGGGCCTTTGAGAGTTCTGACTTGTAATCAAGTCCCTGATGGTGGGATGGGAACTCAATCATTCCATAAAAACGTCTTTATTTTAAGAACATGTTAAAATTTGAATGGTCAATATGCACTTGAATATTATGTTATTGTTTGCATTTTTGTATATTTGAAATCTTCCTTAAGGTAAAATAGTTTTAAATAAATAAATAATTGAGAGATTCCTTTGTGAGTCAGTTCATATTTCCGGCCCAGGCCTTATACCAAACTACTTACTCAGATCTCCACTTCAACATGCGCAAAACAGCATCCCTAACCTTTCCCACTCCTAACCACAGAATTCTTCCCGTTTCACTTGATCACATCTCTTGTAATTGCTTTGCCCCCAAACTCTGGAAGTATCCTTGACTCCTTTATTTCTCTCATGTCCCTTTTTATTCCATCATGCATTCATCTCTCTAATAATATCCTAGTTTGAGGCAACATCATCTCTCTCCTGGATTACTGCAAAAGCCATCTCTTAGGTGACTTCTATGTTTTTATTTTTCCTTCTTCCAGGGTATTTTCAACATATTTGCAGAGTGAGCCTTTAAATGCTCATGTCAGATCTATATTTCCTCTGCTCAAGATCCTGTAATGAATCCTTATTTTGCTCAAAATAGAAGCCAAATCCCTAATAACTTCACCTAACGCCATATATAATCACTACCACATCTCCTACCAGTCCTCTCCTCCTTCACTCTGCTCCAGATGCACAGACTCCTAATTGTTCCCTGAACATGCAGCTCCATTCATTTCAGGGCTCCTGCACTTCCTGTTTTCTCTACCTGGCTTCTGCTTTCTTCATGTATCTACATGGCTAATTCCCCTAAGTCTTCAAATCTTTGCTCCTATACCCTCATCTTAATTAGGAATTAAGTATTAATTAATTAATTGTATCCCTACATAAATTAGCAACCCACCATCCCTGAATCCCTGATGCCTCATACCATATCTACTTTATTTTCCATAGTATTGATTACCTTCTTACATGCTATGTTTAGTTTGACCAACCATTCTTGCATGTCTGAAATCTAGGCTTTCCCAAAATATAGGACTTTTAATACTAAAACTGGAAAAGTTTTGAGCAAACTGGGACAAGTCGATCATCTTATTTTACTTTTTTAAATTGATTTATTACCACCACCCCAATCGAGTAAGAGGTCTACGAGGGGAGAAATCTGTGTATGCTTTGCATGGCATGCATCAGTAAATCTTACTCGTGTGCAAGAGTAGGTGGATGGATGGATAATGGGAAAGAAATGGAGAGCAGCAGGATAACACTGAGAGCTAACATCAAACCAAAGGTATATGAACATTTTCATGGGAATAGGGATATCATTAATACATTTGCATGTTACATTTTATATTTAAACAAAATATAGTTTATTTGTATATACAGCTTTCTTTTTGTCTTTATACAGCTAGATGTAAATTCCAGAGACCACTGGTTTCAGAGAAACCTGGATTATCTTTTGATGACATGGCACCCAACAAAGGAAACAATATACAGTGGGTTGTCGGAAACACAAGAAGAAAAACAAAACTATATGAAGTGGTAAATGTATTAATTATCTTGGCCTTGATAATCATTGTACAGTGTATAGGTATATCAAATCATTACATTGTACACTTTAAATATATACAACTCCATGTGTCAATTATTCCTCACTAAAGTAAAAAAAGGAAAAAAAGAAAAGAAAGAAAACTGTGACCAGTGAGATCATTAATCATGTGGGGAAGAATCACTTAGAGAAGTGGAAATGTGTGCCTGCGGGTGTTATTTTACTGGGTAACCACGCAGTCTGGCCTTCTGGTTAGTGTGGGAAGAGGAAGATTCATCCTAATTTCAAGTCCCTGAAAGACAAATAAAAAGTGACCACTTAGAATGTATGTTGCTTCCTATGCATGCAAGATAAGCAGAATAGAAGAGAGGGCTAACATGAGTAGAGTTAGACACTATGAAACCCAAAAAAAGACAGGAGGAAAAGGCACAGGAATGAGGTAATTCTTCTAGCCTTGTCCAGAGGTGGTTATCAAAGCATGGTTCATCTCCCACTGGCATTGTCATCATTATTCAAACGCCGATTTATGGTACCCAGACAAGGCACAGTGGATTTAAATACCTGTAATTTGATTCCATTCATCAGCATTTTTAACCTGATCCCATATGACTCTTAAAATGTGACAACTTTCATGAGCTCATTAACTTCTTAAGGGGAGATAAAATTATGAACACATTATGAAATGTATACTACTGTTAGGTCTTTGTGTACCTAGGTAAATTGAGAAATGACCCTGTGTTTTATTTATTTGCAGTGTTATTTTGGTTATTTGAAGTTAATTGGTTTTTTTGTTTAAAATGTCTGAATTTGAAGAATCTGTTTATGTATTACAACACAGACCTATCTGAACTAAATGAGCCCAATAACTGGAGATTGACCTGGGTGTCCAAATTCTTCATGAAGTTTGCCTGACAACTAACTAAATAACTTGTGACTCCCAGGCATACGGATGGGAAAGTCAGTTCTATAATAACAGCTAGCCTGAGGGCAGAGGGAGCTTAGTGATCGGGACTCACCTCCACTTTTGTTATAGAGCTCTCGACACAGTTTTTCGGCCACGCGCTGTAGGATTTCTGCAAGCTTCCTGTTCTTGGTTTGGAGAGACTGCAGCTGTCGGGAGAGATTCCCCAATCTTTCTTCCTTGTGAGAAAGGCTGTCTTGCTGAGTATTGGAAAGGTGATAGAACTGAAAAACTAACCCAAGTTACCAAGTCAGACTGGACAGCTGATTTCTTCATTTCTATTTCTACTTTTTACATATGGGGGAAGACAAAACATCGTATTGTTTAAGATCTCATGCTCTGAGATTTCATTTTGCCTGTGTTCAAATTTGAACTGAAGCACATGATAAATTGCATTGTCTTGGGCAAATTAATGTCTCTAAGTCTGTTTTTTTTATCTGAAAATGTAGAATCATAGTAACAGTTTCTAATTTCAGGACTAAATTCCTTAACCATATTTACTGCTCAATAAATATTTTGTGTCCACTCTTAAACCACTGTTTAATAAAAACACAAATCCATTTATCTATTGATTATTATATTGAGCATTGACAGTGTACCATATATTGTTATCTAGTTCATTCACTAAAATAGTCATATTATCATTTCCATAGTTTTATACTTCCAAATTGGGCTCAGTGAGAACAATTGGGCTCAGTGAGAACAAGTAATTTCCTTAGTATCCCTTGGCTAGAAAATTTCAGCACTTAGGTTTAAGCTCCAGATTTCTAAATCTAAGTAGAGAAATCCTTCATGAATCATGAAAGTTGATTTATATCCCTAAAAAGAATGGTGGTTGTGAAACAAATTATATCAAAATGAAGTAAAAATTGGGGGGCCATGGTAGAAACACTAAGAAACACTTTTTTAATTTTAAAAAAGTTACAATAACAAAGGACAGTTCTAACATGCCTTAGAAAAACCAAATGTTTGACCTGCTCTTCAGGGTAACCTTTTACCTTGAGCCACCTTCTTCAACTGCTCAGGAAACATTAGTGTAGGGTCTCAATCTCATGAAGCAAATTCACCCACTTCCTTTTTTTTTTTTTTTTTTACTTTTTTTACTTGTCTTTACTTGTTTTGAAATTTAAAGACTTTTTCACATGCATGCATTTTTCCTTGTTTGGTTTTCACAGGATTTTGCGAAATGATTCCATAATTTCCTGGACTTTTTGAAAAATACTGTAGAAATTAAGGACCTATTCTGCTTTCCTTATATTGAGGGAGTTGATATAAATGAAATCTCTTCTCTCTGTATTAGCTACTGAGCTATGCATACTAAGAGCAAAAACCACAGCCTGTACTCTTGTAGAATGAAAGAGAGCTAAATCATGCATTCATTAAAAACTGCTGATTTTAGGGGCTCAGTCGGTTCAGCATCTGACTCTTGATTTCGGCTCAGGTCATGATCCTAGGATCTTCAAGTGAAGACCCTAGCGCAGCTCTGTGCTCCGTGCAGAGTCTGCTTAAGATTCTCTCTCCCCCACTCCCTCTGCCCCTCCCCCTCCACAGAGCCTTTCCTCTGCCCCACCCCCCAAAAAATTGCTGATTTTAAATATTGACATGTAAACAAACAGATAAAACCTGCTTATCTCAAACAGAAAGTCTAGCTGGCAAGTGATTGCTGTATTTTTTAACGCTTCTTTGACTGCTGGTCATTTCGATGAGTGCTTTAGAATAAGGTATATTGAATTATCCATGGGCTCCAAAATTAAAGTAAAAAAACCCAAAAACATAAGTATTTCTCATCCTAGACAAACCTTAGAACCAGGATCCTCCCCCAAGTCAGAGCGCAGACTTACACACAAGCCCCAGGGCTAACAGGCCAATCAGCAGCACCAAACACAAAGTCAGCAGGGTCAGGGCCACTGGACGCCAAACTGAAGAGGGAGGCCGGCGCTCTGCAGGGAACAAAGAGGAAAAGGCAGGATTTCGCTTTTTCTTTCTCTTGGATCCATTCCACCAGCAAGTCAGAAGAGCTGGTTCTGGGAAAGAACAACAGTAAGCAGGGGCTAGGTAACACTCCCTCTGTCCTCAGAACACTGTCAAAAGCCTCAGTGCCAAGCCTCCCTTCCACAGCGGGATTCCCTCACACGCCCCGCCCATTTCCATAGCCCCAACACCACCCGCAGTTCTACTGAATCAAGTTACGCATTGCCCTTATCTTTAAAAGGTTGTTTGCATAACCTTCTTTGTGTCAAAATTCGAGTTATGAAAGACATAGAAATGCCTGAACGGGGAACCGTTTTTCATATCATCAGAGAAGAGATGAAATTAATTTGTTGTTACTTTTGCAAAACGCCTCCCCACCGAGTTCCATATGGTCTTCTTCTGAAAAGAAAATTGCATATCAGTAATGAAAATGATCATTTGACTGTTTCCTTTTTGAGATTGCTTTGTTGAAAGTCCCTCTTTTATAAGGACTTTGTTCATTCATTTGATTTCTATCTCTGCAAAAATGGATTATAAAGAGACATGGTCATCAGTTTCTTGAAGATGGATCCAAGCTGTCTCAATTTTGAACAGTTAAGTAATAAATGCCACGCCCCCACGAGTTTGCCTTCTGCTAATTGCAGAGGCTCTACCCAGTCAACAGTGAACCCATCATCACCTAGTGGGACTGTTAATCTAAATGACCTGTGATATCAGACAAGAAAGACCCTCCCACTCCCATCCCCTCAGGTCACATAGCATCTAGCGTTGTGATCAAAATGAAACAAAGGGAGAGCAACACCCTCAAAGAAACTTTGGTGTCTCCAAGACCTGTGTTTCATTTCATTGGGAAATGAAGTCATGTTCTTTTTTTAAATTTTTTCCCCTAAATTTTATTTATTTATTTGACAGAGAGCGCGCACAAGCAGGGGGAGGGGCAGAGGAACAGGGAGAAGCAGACTCCCTGCTGAGCAGGGAGCCTGATATGGGAGTTGATCCCAGGACCTGGAGATCATGACCTGAGGCAAAGGCCAATGCTTAATGGACTGAGCCACCCAGGCATCCCTTGAAGTCATGTTCCAATACAAAAAGATTGAAGACCTATAAATTCATTTCCTCTTTAGCAAAGTCCTTTATGTAATGTAGTCTAGGTATAGAAGTTTCTGTTACACATTATTTCCAAATGGGGAATGGTAAGTGGGAAAGATAAAAATGGAAAATGTGATTACTCTCCTTTGGAATTTACAATCTAGTAGGAAAAATCATGGAGCAGACATTGAGACTGATATATTTTAAAAAGTGAATCTTACTTTCTCTTAATAATTATCTCCATTAAAAACTTTCAGAGCTGGCGGAGCAAGATGGCGGAGGAGTAGGAGACCTAGATTTCGTCTGGTCTCAGGAATTCAGCTGAATAGGGATCAAAACCATTCTGAACACCTACGAACTCAACAGGAGATCGAACAGGAGAGTAGCAACAACTCTCTGAACAGAGAAGCGACCACTTACTGGAAGGTAGGGCGTGCGGAGAAGTGAATCCGAGGCGATATTCGGGAGGATAGACGGCGGGGGAGGGGCCTCCGCCGCTTCTGGCAAGTGATAGAGCCGCGGAGCACAAAATCGGACCTTCTAGAAGTTGGCTCGGTGGAGGGACGTCGCTGCAGTGGCTAAGCGGGGGGTGGAATCCTCCCGGGACAGTGTGGTCTCAGGACCCTCGGGGTCACAGAGAGACCAGGGGTGCCTGAGTGCGCCAGAGCTCCCAGGTATCAGAGCGGGGAAGCCGGCTGCAGAGACGGAGCAGAGTCGCGGGCTCTCAGCTCGGGGTTGCCATAAACTGTGATCCGCGGCCCAGTCGGGGCACGGCTCCTCCAGCAGGGACCCAACAAGTGGCAGAGCCGGGGAGACTCCCCTTCCTTCCCGGGGAGGAGCGGTGCGGGAGCGCACTGCAGGGATCTGCTGGGTTTAGAGACTCCACACGGGGTCGGGTGCCAGAGATAGCAACGCTCGATCACAGGCCGGGTGAGCACAGAGTGCGGCCGGAGACCGGGGACACGGAAGTGACTGCTTTTCTCTGGGGGCGCACTGAGGAGCGGGGCCCCGAGTTCTCAGCTCCTCCGGGTGGAGATTGGGAGGCCACCATTTCTGCCCTGGTCCTCCAAAGCTGTACCGAGAGCTTGCAGGGAACAAAAGCTCCTGAGAGCAAACCGGAGCAGCTTCCTTAGCCCAGACCGACAAGGGCGGGGCAATTCTGCCTCCGGCAAAGACATTTGGAAACCACAGCAACAGGCCCCTCCCCCAGAAGATCAGCACAAACAGCCAGCAAGCCAAGACCAAGTTGATCGATCAAGGAGAACGGGAGAACTCCAGCGCTAGGGGAATACCGCACAAAGGTTCATGGCTTTTTTTTTTTTTTTTGGCTTTTTTTTTTTTTTACCATGATTCATTATTTCATCAAAGTTAATTTTTGTTGACTATTTTTTTTATTTTTCTTTTTCCCCTTTTCAACCAACATCTTATCAATCCCCTTTTTAAAAAAAAAAAAACATTTTTTATTTTTCATTTTTAGAGTCATATTTTATCCCTTCATAGTAGTTACCCTTATTTTTGGCATATATATATAAGTTGTTCTCTCTTTAAAATTTTGAGGTACAGTTTCTTCTAACAGATCAAAATATACCCTAAATCACTAGTGTATGGCTTTGTTCTAGTCTCCTGCCTGATCACATTCTCTCCCCTTTTCTTTTTTTTTTTCTTAAATCTTCTTTCCTTTTTCAAACAACTTATCTTACCAAGTCCTTTTATAAAATCTTTTATAATTTTCATCTTTACAGTCATCTTCCATCCCTTCATTGTATCAACCCTTATTTTGTACATATATGTCTTTCTTCCTTTAAAATTTTAGGAGGCACTTTTTTCTAACAGACCAAAATACGCCCAAAATCTAGTGTGTGGCACTGATCTATGCACTAGCCTGATCATATTTGATCATATTCTGCTTTTTTTGTATTGTTTTGTTTTTGTTTTTATCTTTTCTTTTTTTCTTTTTTTTTTCCTCTTTCTTTTTTCTTCCTTTCCCTTTCTTTTCCCCTGGTTTCAGGTCTTTTCTGATTTGTATACAGTATATTTGCTGGGGACGTTGTAAACCTGTTAGCATTTTGTTCTCTCATTCATCTATTCTCCTCTGGACAAAATGACAAGACGAAAGAAATCACCTCAGCAAAAAGAACAAGAGGTAGTACCGTCATCCAGGGACCTACTCAATACGGACATTAGTACAATGTCAGACCTAGAGTTCAGAATCATGACTTTAAAGATACTAGCTGGGCTTGAAAAAAGCGTGGAAGTTATTAGAGAAACCCTTTCTGGAGAAATAAAAGAACTAAAATCTAACCAAATCGAAATCAAAAAGGCTATTGATGAGGTGCAATCAAAAATGGGGACACTAAATGCTAGGATAAATGAGGCAGAAGAGAGAATCAGCGATATAGAAGACCAAATGATGGAAAATAAAGAGGCTGAGAAAAAGAGAGAGAAACAACTACAGGATCACGAGGGCAGAATTCGAGAGATAAGTGATATGATAAGACGAAACAACATTAGAATAATTGGGATCCCAGAAGAAGAAGAGAGAGAGAGAGGGGCAGAAGGTATATTGGAGCAAATTATAGCAGAGAACTTCCCTAATGTGAGGAAGGAAACAGGCACTAAAATCCAGGAGGCACAGAGAACCCCTCTCAAAATCAATAATAATAGGTCAACACCCCGACATCTAATAGTAAAACTTACGAGTCTCAGAGACAAAGAGAAAATCCTGAAAGCAGCTCGGGAGAAGAGATATGTAACCTACAATGGTAGAAACATTAGATTGGCAACAGACCTATCCACAGAGACCTGGCAGGCCAGAAAGGACTGGCAAGATATCTTCAGAGCACTAAACGAGAAAAATATGCAGCCAAGAATACTATATCCAGCTAGGCTATCATTGAAAATAGAAGGAGAGATCAAAAGCTTCCAGAACAAACAAAAACTAAAGGAATTTGCAAACACGAAACCAGCCCTCCAAGAAATATTGAGAGGTGTCCTCTAAGCAAAGAGAGAACCTAAAAGCAGCAAAGAGCAGAAACGAACACAGACAACAGACAGTTAACAGTCACCTTACAGGTAATACAATGGCACTAAATTCATACCTTTCAATAGTTACCCTGAATGTAAATGGGCTAAATGCCCCAATCAAAAGACACAGGCTATCAGATTGGATTAAAAAACAAGACCCATCCATATGCTGTCTGCAAGAGACTCATTTTAGACCCAAAGACACCCCCAGATTGAAAGTGAGGGGGTGGAAAACCATTTACCATGCTAATGGACACCAAAAGAAAGCTGGGGTGGCAATCCTTATATCAGACAAACTAGATTTTAAAACAAAGACTGTAATAAGAGATGAGGAAGGACACTATATCCTACTGAAAGGGTCTATCCAACAAGAAGATCTAACAATTGTAAATATCTATGCCCCTAACATGGGAGCAGCCAATTATATAAGGCAATTAATAACAAAAGCAAAGAAACACATTGACAACAATACAATAATAGTGAGGGACTTTAACACCCCCCTGACTGAAATGGACAGATCATCTAAGCAAAAGATCAACAAGGAAATAAAGACTTTAAATGACACACTGGACCAAATGGACTTCACGGACATATTCAGAACATTCCATCCCAAAGCAACGGAATACACATTCTTCTCTAGTGCCCATGGAACATTCTCCAGAATTGATCACATCCTAGGTCACAAATCAGGTCTCAATCGGTACCAAAAGATTGGGATCATTCCCTGCATATTTTCAGACCACAATGCTTTGAAACTAGAACTCAACCACAAGAGGAAAGTCGGAAAGAACTCAAATACATGGAGGCTAAAGAGCATCCTACTAAAGAATGAATGGGTCAACCAAGAAATTAAAGAAGAATTAAAAAAATTCATGGAAACCAATGAAAATGAAAACACAACTGTTCAAAATCTTTGGGATACAGCAAAGGCAGTCCTGAGAGGAAAGTATATAGCAATACAAGCCTTTCTCAAGAAACAAGAAAGGTCTCAAATACACAACCTAACCCTACACCTAAAGGAGCTGGAGAAAGAACAGCAAATAAAGCCTAAACCTAGCAGGAGAAGAGAAATCATTAAGATCAGAGCAGAAATCAATGAACTAGAAACGAAAAGAACAGTAGAACAGATCAACGAAACTAGGAGCTGGTTCTTTCAAAGAATTAACAAGATTGATAAACCCTGGCCAGACTGATCAAAAAGAAAAGAGAAATGACCCAAATCAACAAAATCATGAATGAAAGAGGAGAGATCACAACCAACACCAAAGAAATACAAACAATTATAAGAACATATTATGAGCAACTCTATGCCAGCAAATTAGATAACCTGGAAGAAATGGGTGCATTCCTAGAGATGTATCAACTACCAAAATTGAACCAGGAAGAAATAGAAAACCTGAACAGACCTATAACCACTAAGGAAATTGAAACAGTCATCAAAAATCTCCCAAGAAACAAAAGCCCAGGGCCAGATGGCTTCCCAGGGGAATTCTATCAGACATTTCAAGAAGAATTAATACCTATTCTCCTGAAACTGTTCCAAAAAATAGAAATGGAAGGGAAACTTCCAAACTCATTTTATGAGGCCAGCATTACCTTGATCCCCAAACCAGACAAAGACCCCATCAAAAAAGAGAATTACAGACCAATATCCTTGATGAACATGGATGCAAAAATTCTCACCAAAATACTAGCCAATAGGATCCAACAGTACATTAAAAGGATTATTCACCATGACCAAGTGGGATTTATTCCTGGGCTGCAAGGCTGGTTCAACATCCGCAAATCAATCAACGTGATATAATACATTAACAAAAGAAAGAACAAGAATCATATGATCCTCCCGATAGATGCAGAAAAAGCATTTGACAAAGTACAACATCCTTTCTTGATCAAAACTCTTCAGAGTATAGGGATAGAGGGTACATACCTCAATATCATAAAAGCCATCTATGAAAAACCTACAGCGAATATCATTCTCAATGGGGAAAAGCTGAGAGCTTTTCCCCTAAGGTCAGGAACGCGGCAGGGATGTCCACTCTCACCACTGCTATTCAACATAGTATTAGAAGTCCTAGCCACAGCAATCAGACAACAAAAAGAAATCCAAGGCATCCAAATCGGCAAAGAGGTAGTCAAACTCTCACTCTTTGCAGATGATATGATACTGTATGTGGAAAACCCAAAAGACTCCACCCCAAAACTGCTAGAACTCATACAGGAATTCAGTAAAGTAGCAGGATATAAAATCAATGCACAGAAATCAGTGGCATTCCTATACACCAACAACAAGACAGAAGAGAGACAAATCAAGGAGTCTATCCCATTTACAATTGCACCCAAAACCATTAGATACCTAGGAATAAATCTAACCAAAGAGGCAAAGGATCTGTACTCAGAAAACTATAAAATACTCATGAAAGAAATTGAAGAAGACACAAAGAAATGGAAAAACGTTCCATGCTCAGGGATTGGGAGAATCAACATTGTGAAGATGTCAATGCTACCTAGAGCAATCTACACATTCAATGCAATCCCCATCAAAATACCATCCACTTTTTTCAAAGAAATGGAACAAATAATCCTAAAATTTGTATGGAACCAGAAGAGACCCAGAATAGCCAGAGGAATACTGAAAAAGAAAAGCAAAGCTGGCGGCATCACAATTCCGGACTTCCAGCTCTATTACAAAGCTGTCATCATCAAGACAGTATGGTACTGGCACAAAAACAGACAAATAGATCAATGGAACAGAATCGAGAGCCCAGAAATGGACCCTCAACTCTATGGTCAACTTATTTTTGACAAAGCAGGAAAGAATGTCCAATGGCAAAAAGACAGTCTCTTCAACAAATGGTGTTGGGAAAATTGGACAGCCACATGCAGAAGAATGAAACTGGACCATTTCCTTACACCACACACAAAAATAGACTCCAAATGGTTGAAAGACCTAAACGTGAGACAGGAATCCATCCAAATCCTAAAGGAGAACACAGGTAGCAACCTCTTTGACCTCAGCCGCAGCAACTGCTTCCTAGAAACATCGCCAAAGGCAAGGGAAGCCAGGGCAAAAATGAACTATTGGGATTTCATCAAGATAAAAAGCTTTTGCACAGCAAAAGAAACAGTGCACAAAACCAAAAGACAACCGACAGAATGGGAGAAAATATTTGCAAATGACATATCAGATAAAGGGCTAGTATCCAAAATCTATAAAGAACTTATCAAACTCAACACCCAAAGAACAAATAATCCGATCAAGAAATGGGCAGAAGACATGAACAGACATTTCTCCAAAGAAGACATCCAAATGGCCAACAGGCACATGAAAAAGTGCTCAACATCGCTCGGCATCAGGGAAATCCAAATCAAAACCTCAATGAGATACCACCTCACACCTGTCAGAATGGCTAAAATTAACAAGTCAGGGAACGACAGATGTTGGCGGGGATGTGGAGAAAGGGGAACCCTCCTACACTGTTGGTGGGAATGCAAGCTGGTGCAACCACTCTGGAAAACAGTATGGAGGTTCCTCAAACAGTTGAAATTAGAGCTACCGTTCGATCCAGCAATTGCACTACTGGGTATTTACCACAAAGATACAAATGTAGGGACCCGAAGGGGTACGTGTACCCCAATGTTTATAGCAGCAATGTCCACAATAGCCAAACTGTGGAAAGAGCCAAGATGCCCATCGACAGATGAATGGATAAAGAAGAAGTGGTATATATACACAATGGAATATTATGCAGCCATCAAAAGGAATGAGATCTTGCCATTTGCAACGACGTGGATGGAACTGGAGGGTGTTATGCTGAGTGAAATAAGTCAATCAGAGAAAGACATGTATCACATGACCTCACTGATATGAGGAATTCTTAATCTCAGGAAACAAACTGAGTGTTACTGGAGTGTTTGGGGGGGGAGGGATGGGGTGGCTGGGTGATAGACATTGGGGACGGTATGTGCTACGGTGAGCGCTGTGAATTGTGCAAGACTGTTGAATCACAGATCTGTACTTCTGAAACAAATAATGCAACATATGTTAAGAAAAAAGAAAAAGAAGAAGATAACAGGAGAGGAAGAAAAGGGGAGTATGTCAGAGGGGGAGACGAACCATGAGAGATGATGGACTCTGAAAAACAAACTGAGGGTTCTAGAGGGGAGGGGGGTAGGGGGATGGGTTAGCCTGGTTATGGGTATTGAGGAGGGCACGTTCTGCATGGAGCACTGGGTGTTATGAACAAACAATGAATCATGGAACACTGCACCTAAAACTAATGATGTAATATATGGTGATTAACATAACAATAAAAAAATTAAAAAAAAAAAAACTTTCAGTGGATTGCATTACAGTTGGAATAAAATCCAAATCACTCTTTGTGAAGATTCAGATTTCTCTTTTTAACAGAATTTGAAATTTAAAGTTACGTTATTTCCCAACTTAAAAACTTCCAATTACTTTTTTGCACTTAAAATTACAAGTCTTTTTCTTCTGGACCCGACCTACTTCTTTAATCTTTTTCCGAACTACTCTCCCCTCACTCAAGTGTTCTACCCACTGGCCTCTGTTTATCCTTAAAACAAACAAATTTGTCCCAGTCCTTGCCCATTTGAGTGAGCTCTCCTCTGCCCTGCATTAATCAATCCTCAGAGCACGTGTTGGTAGGCTACTCCCCGCTACTCAGCTTTCCATTTAAAGGTGCATCCTTGGAGGAGCTCCATGAGTTCATTTCTAATACATAACCCCTTTACATAAGTTTTTTAAAAATAAGATTATTAATATTTTCATGGCTTTCATGTGTTTGTTTTCATTTATATCCTCCCTCCCATTGAAGGTACATTCCATGAAAACAATGATATTGTCTGCCTTGCTCACCAGTATATTTCCAAGACTGAAAGTAGTGCCTGGCACATAAGGGCTGAATACATATTTGAATGAGTAAATGAATGAAGAATGAAATTGTGAAAACTTAATATGACTTAAACTATGTAATTTTTACTGCGGCAAGGAGGATTATCTAAAGTTAAACTTTGTTGAATTTTTTAAAATCTATTGACCTTTCAGCAGTATTTCTGACAGCAGAAGGTGGACTCAGCTAAATTTATCTTCTAGACATACTAGTCTCTATTCACTGACTTGTGTGAGATTCAGAGAGATTTGCTTTCTCCCCTATTTCCTTCAATTAGCTTGCCTATGTAGTTTGGTCTAAATTTTCCTGGAGATTGTTGGCTTCTCAAGGCATTGACCTAAAGAATATCTCAAATCAGCAGAACATAAAAGAAGAAGATCAGAGGGCAGAATATAGTTTAAGCTAAACGTCCTCCCTAAACCCTAAGTCTCTTGAAAGTTCCGTGCAGCCCAAGAAACTTGAATAGGTGGATGGTTCTAGATTTCAGAAGTACAAGTGCATATGTGGACCCACCACCATGATGGCTTTATTTTTCTCCATATATCTTATTACTATCAAATATATTATATATCTTACTCATTTCTTCTGGTTTATAGCTGTAGAAAGTAAGCTCCCTTTGAAGAAGGTTATCATAGTCTATTTAGTCACCAGAAGAACATCAATTCTAGCACCTAGAACATCAGATGGAAGAAGCTCAATTAACGTTGAATGAATGTATCAACTATATATAAATATCTGTTATATGCCTATCTACCCCTGCTCAAACCTATTTATATTAGTACACATCTGAAAGGCATAAACTATTTTTTAAGTTTTTTATTTATTTATTTGAGAGAGAGAGAGCAAGCAAGAGCAGGTGGGGCAGAGGGAGAGGGAGGGAGAGAATCTTTAGCTGACTCTATGCTGAGCACAGCTGGATGCGGGGCTGGATCATGACCTGAGCTGACACCAAGAATCAGTCACTTAATCAACTGAGCCACCCCAGCACTCCAGGCATAAACGTTGTTTTAAATGTTGTTCCTTATTGTGATTGATATTTCCCTGGCTAAATATTATAAATAATAAGAAGGTAAAAGAACAACCATGGAAATCAACCAAATTATCCCTTAAGAAAACTGCTTTTCCTTGTATAATACAGGGGCAACAGAAACGCTGATCTTCTGCTCAAAGGATCAAAAAGAATCATCTTAAATCCTTACTGTGGAATGAGGGCATGGACTTAAGGAATTAGAATATTATTTAATAATAATTATATCCATGTAAACAGATCATCCTTCCTAAGGTTGTCTCTAGGACAGAAGATGCAAAAAGTATATGATATCTTCTGCACAAAGTTTTAAAAATTCCCTTCCAATGAATCATCTTTCCCTGGTCATTTGGAAATTTTTCTACTCTGACTCTCTTCTTCCTCTCTCCTTCTCTCCCTTCTTCCTCCTTCCCTTTCTACCTCCTTGCCTCCCTTTCTCAATATTCACCATCTTTTTGTTTTATCTCAGGACCCAGAAAAACACAACCCTAAGGAGTTTCTACAGCAGATGTGGCAATTTCCTAGGAACCTTGGCTTCCATTATGGAAAGACCATGGAGCTGAAAGTTTCATTTTTTTTTTTTAACTGTAAAGAACAAACTGAGGGTTGTTAGAGGAGAGGAGAATGGGGGGATGGTCTAGGTAGGTGATGGGGATTCAGGAGGGCACTTGTGATGAGCACTGGTTGGTGTATGAAAGTCATGAGTCACTAAATTCTATACCTGAAACAAAAAGAAAAAAAGAAAAAGTGAAACTTTCTTTTTGATGCTGTTTTTCCCTCTATTTTCCTAACTATAGGTTCAATATCCCTAAATTTTATTCCAAGTGGCCTTGATCATAATGAAGTCTCTCTCTAGGGACCACCCACACCCTAAAGTAAGAAAAATAAGCTGCCTGGGAGGTGTTTCAGTTTGGCTTGGCTTTATTGTGGTTTTATTTTTTGGAAGAGAACCCCTATTCTGTCTCCTGAGGCATGTTTAGAAAAAGGTGTGGACAGGGCTAGGAATGATATAAACATCCTTAGGAATAATAAGATATATATAGAAAAAAAAACAATACTTTCCTGTATCCTTTTATTGTAACTATACTATAAAAGGCTACAGTGCTAAGGCCAAGTTTTGAACACAAATTCCTTTGTAGGTATAAGAAACTTTGTAGATGAAGAGTTGTCATACTTGACCAGTTACTCTTCATCAGGCATCAGAGAGGGGAAATTTTATACACTTCCATTCCCAGAGCTGAGGAGAAATGAAACATATATTACCAGATGTAATCTATTAGTATGACTCTGAAATAGCATAATGAAAGCTGGAAAAGACACAAAGGCTTTATTTTTTTTTAAGATTTTTTTTTTTATTATTTGAGGGAGATCAAGAGAGAGGGAGAGAGAGAGAGAGAGAGAGAAAGAGAGAGATCAAGAGCCTGAGCAGGGGGGAGGGTCAGAGGGAGAGAGAGAAGCAGACTCCCCGCTGAGCAAGGAACCCACTACAGGACTCCATCCCAGGATCTCAGGATCATGACCTGAGCCACCCAGGTGCCCTGGAAAAGACAAAGAAACTTTAGATAATCTGTACAAAGCCACATTGCAAAATAGGGGCAGAGCCAGGATTAAATTGTCCTGCTTAACACCACACTTTGTATACTTCTTCTTGACCAGGACTCAGACAACTGGGGACTAAACTGGTGACAAAGTGCATAATATTTCAGAAATTACTTTTAATATTTTTTAATCATGAGACATTGCTGATTGGATATCTGACTTTTGGATATATTTTTAAATTTTAAATGTTGTCTTTTCAGCAACTTCCTGTTGTTTCCTTAATCCTCACATATGGTACATAATAAATCTCCTCATGGGAGAATATTCAACGTTCCATGAGTTGAGAGTATTTTTCAGTGTTTGTGAAAATGCAGGTTTTCTTTATCTTATGAGTCTATTTCAAATATGTGATCTTTTCATTCTCTCTAAAAGTAAATGGGTGTTATTCTTCCTATAATTTCAAAGGAATATACATCCACAATGTATAAGCTATTTCCAGAATAGCAAGTTTTCAATTCACGGCAATTAGAAAGTCAAATATATATATATATATATATATATATATATATATAGGAATGTCAAATATAGTGTCTCTCTCTGTCAAATGAATAAATAAAATCTTAAAAAAAAAGAAAGTCAAATATATATATATTGGTATATATAGTAAAATTTAGCTGAGTCAATTTTTATAGCCCATTTAGGGAGTTTCATTTATGAAATATAACTAAAAAATAGCATCACTATTAATAACGATTGCTAACACTCCTTGAGTTACTAAGATAAATGCCTTATATGCATTATCTCATATCATGGAACACCCTATGAATAGATATTATTATGGTCCCTACTTTACAGGTAGGTAACTGAGTTCTACGGGGGTGAGCTACCTTACCCAAGGACACACAGCTTCTGATAATAACAACTCCTGAGTGTATTGTGTATGCTGTAGTGTTTCCTTTGACTCATCCAAAACTTATTTAAGTTGGCACTATTTTTAACCTTTGTTTGGATTTTTAAAAACTGCAGTACCTAAGAGTTGCTTAATCTGCTTTGGTTTGCATAGCCAGTAAGTGATGGAGCCAGAAGTACTAATACTCTCCTTCCAGATCCGAATATTTTACATCATTTTCCTATCCTCCCAACAGACCCCACATTAATACTTGCCCTTATATGACAGTCCCTTACGAAATTGTAGAAAGGCTCTAGTGTTTTACTTCTTACTACTTTCCACTTCTTTATTATGAAATATCTCAGGAATAGCCACCTTAAATTATACATTCTCCACTCTGCCCCCAAGGTGAACTTTCTCAAGTATAAATTTAATCTCTTCCTTAAGGAAAAAAAAAAAAAAAGTTGCTTAGCATGCTCTATAAGACCCTGCATGGTAGGATTCTGTCCCATTTTTCATTTATTTTATTTTATTTCATATTATTTAAAGATTTTATTTATTTATTTGAGAAAAAGAGAGAGAGAGAGAGAAGCAGACTCCCCGCCAAGCAGGGAGCCCGATGTGGGACTCGATCCCGGGACTCCGGGACCATGACCCGAGCCGAAGGCAGACGCTTAACCGACTGAGCCGCCCAGGCGCCCCTCTGTCCTACTTTTTAGCCTCATCTGCCCACATGCCCCCTCACATACCCCTCCCTTTGAGGACTAACCATTCCTCAACCCAGTAATCTACCCGGCCATTGTGTTTGAATCATCTGCTGATGATTCCCCAAATGATCTTACCCTGTTCTAAATTCCGATCAAAAAATCACACTTCCTCTTTTCCCTCTGAATTCTCGTCTTTCTTAATTTTACCCATTAATACACTGCACCATGCTAGCTCTTATCTGTCTGCTTTTATCTCTGTGCATCTAGTCCTCACAACTCGTTTCCACCTTGCTCTGCCTGGAAAACTTGGACTCAGCCTCACAGACAAGAGCAAATGTCATCTCATTCAAAAATACCCACATGAGTAAATGCAGTCAGTAACTTATTCATCCCTATTTGCTTCTGTGGTCTCCTATATATATATTCAATAGCACTACGTAACATTTACTTATAATTGATTCAAATTCTTCCTTCCACTTCTCAAAGCGCCTGAAAATAGGGTCTCCCCATAAATATGGAAAACAAATGGATGGTTGCAGGAGAGGAGGCAGGTGGGAGGACGGACAAAATGAATGAAGGGGAGTGGGAGGTACAGGCTTCCAGCTATGGAATGAGTAAGTCAAGGGGTAGAAGGAACAGCACAGGAAATATAATGGATGGTATTGTAATAGTGCTGTACGGTGATAGATGGTGGCTACCCTTGTGGTGAGCACTGCATAATGTATAGACTTGTCCAATCACTCTGTTGCACACCTGAAACTAAGGTAACATTTTGTGTCAACTATACTTCAATAAAAAAAGTGTCTCCCGTGCCTATCATACCACTTGATATTAAGTAAGTATGCACTAGGGCACCTGGGTGGCTCAGTCGTTAAGCATCTGCCTTCGGCTCAGGTCATGATCTCAAGGGTCCTGGGACCGAGCCCCGCATCGGGCTCCCTGCTCCGCGGGAAGCCTGTTTCTCCCTCTCCCACTCCCCCTGCTTGTGTTCCCTCTCTCGCTGTGTCTCTCTCTGTCAAATAAATAAATAAAATCTTTAAAAAAAAAAAAGAAAAAAGTAAATATGCACCAAAAATTTGTTGACTCAATTAGATGTGATGTGAATCAATTTATGCTATGACACTTCAATGAAGGGTTTATGCTTTAGCTGAGGAAGTGAAGCTAAAAAGCTAGAGAAATTTGAGACTATTGTAATTAATGTAAGTAGGGGGAAAGTAAAACTTGAATTTATTATTAAAGGGTTTTTATTTTTTTCTTAAACCCAAATAGGTTTTCATATTCTTTTGATAGGTTTATATTTAGTCTTCAGTAGGAATTTTAGCCTATCAGTGATTTTATTCTTTCTCTCTCTGATATATTATTACCATGATGCACTTTTGCTGTGCTTCTTTTCAAGCTGCAGTTGAGTTAGAATCTCACATCTTAAAAAATAATTTTAAAAAGCATTCACACAATCTCATAATACCTCAGGTCTAACACTTTATCTTTATATAGCTGGCTTCTCAAAAAGAAAGAAATTAAAAAAAAAAGGAAATGACAAATTATTTATTTTCCTATTTAACTATGGTCCTTTCAAACCCCTGCTATTAAAAATTACCAATAATCTATTTTTTCCTTATTGCTAAAACAATAAATTGTTTTTAACCTTCTTTTTACTTGAACTTTCTGCAGTATTTATTGCTTATTATTTTTAAAATTCACTATCTGTTACCATTGACTTTTCCGTCTAGCATGAAGTTATTGTTTCTTGGCTTCCTTAATGTCTCTCTCTCCTGGCCCACTTCTGCCACTGTCTGCCATTCATTCTCAGTAGCTTTTATTGAAATCTCTCAGTATCCCTCCCCTCAGTTGGTATATTGCCTAAGATTCTCTCGTTGATACTCTATTCCTTTGGGCTTTTTGTCTTTTCATTTTACGCTCTCATCCTCGGTGATCTTGCTCATTCTCAGAAAGTTTAATTCTTACCAAAATGTCAACAATTCTCGCATACAAACATGTAGCTCAGAATCCTTACCTGCACCCCACATGCAGCATACACAAGTGTCTTTGGGCAAATACAAGTGCATGTTCCTTCTCTTCCAGGCATCTCAAACTCAAATTGGATTCATCATCATTCTTAATTCTTCCTGTAGCGTCTATCTCAGTTATCAGCAGCACCATCTACCTAACATCCTATGGGACCTAGTCAACCTATGTTTTTCTTTACTTGTATTCAAGTAAAGAAAGTAAAAGTAAAGACTCCACTTCTAACCAGTTGCCAGTTCTTTAAACTCTACCTCCTCAGCACCTGATTTCTCCTCCTCATTCCCATACTACTTCAGTTCAGATTCCTCTAATCTCATGTTGAGACTAGTGTGAAATACCCAGCTATTAGCTCATCCAATTTCCTCTCCTTCAATTCATCCTCCTCATTGCAGCCTAGATGGTCTTCTAAAAACACAAAATTCATTATGTCACTTCCTGTTTAAATCCTTCTGTGAGCTCAATTTATGGACTTAGAATCAAAATACCTGAGCATGATATAATAGGCTCTTTATCATTTTCTATACTTACTTCTTGTCAGCTTCTTCCCTTTCCAACTCTACACATCAGCCAGAACACATTGCTTATTGTTCTCCAAAAACACAAAGTTACTTAAGAATGCCATGGCTTTTCTCTCATGTATCTGTCTGACTATGTCAGCCCAACCCCGTAAGCACTCCCATTTTTGCTTTCATATAATGTGGAACATCTTAAAGTCAACTCAACTCAATGGCCATTTCCTCCCTCAAACCCTTCCTGATCTCCTTTACCCCTACCAGATAGAAGTGACCAAGCTCTCCATTGTATCATGTATATACTTCCATCATGGCACCTTATCATACTTATTTCATAGCTAAGAGTTGTATTAGACTTTTAAGTTTCCTTATTAACAGGAATCATATCATATTTGGCATTATACCCTTAGTACTTTGCAATAAACCTGGCATAGTATGAACCTGAGCATAACATGAACATGAAACTTTCTTTGGAAAGGAGGTATGAGGACGTTGTCTTTCACTTTTCCTTTTTATCTTCTGAATTGTTCAGCATTTTTAAAGATGAACGTAACTTTTATATTGAAAAATGAAAATCTGGAAAATAAATGAGTATACATAATTTATTTTTATTAATTTTGAAGAAAAAATTTAACTTTCTAGTCATAATGGTGCCACAACATTATGTTGCATTTAAATTTTCTTCATTGCCAAAATATTCTTGGAATGATTTTAGCTTTGTTATTTTTAATAGCAAAATTGTATCAAATCATTTTTCTAAGAAATAACGAAACTTCTGTAGTGACATTCCTCTACATATTTGCATTATCACAAGATGAAAACAAGGTATCATACGTGTAGGGTAAGATTACTATTTCCAGAGGTTTGCCTTCAAGACACTTTGTAACCTCTACTCCTACTGTTTCAGTTTCCACTTCTTATGGAAAGATTGCCAGATGTTTCAGTAAGTGTTTTATCCTGCCCCACCTACCTCTCCACCCTTGAGCTCAGCAGAACTTATTTGTACACTCTGTTCCTGATTATGCTGATCACCAATTCTTGTGAGAATTCCTGGCTCTAGTCAAAGGTGAAAAATGAAGTTATACACAAGCCACTTAAAACCATAGCCCTGAGACCTGATTCTTCACAGGGTTTGTTGGAGGAAAACATAACGTATCTTATTACACATATCCCATGGCTACAGAAACTGACATTCCGAAGTTGTCATTTGCTTCACATCAAGGAGGCTGGAAGTCCCCAGTATCTTCTTATAGCTTAGTAGATAGTTTAGTAAAAAGAAAAAAATAAAATAAAGTCACATCAGTGAGTCTCAGGTGGTGATCACTCAGTGAATAGAAAGGGAATGGAAAAGTATAACAGGGGAAAAGGAAGAACACCGAAAAGCTATGTGATAAGGGAGAAGTGGAAGAGAACAGTGAAAAGGTATGTGCCCAGATTTATAGAGGTGAAGAAAACCTGAGTGTGGTCAAAAGAGAAAGGACATACTAAGATACAGTCACTGAATGAGAATCTCTCTGATGCCGACTGACACAAAAATGTTAAACAGAACACTTAGGAATTCTCGAGGAATGGAATATTGAAAGAAAATGCACATTTCTGGTGTGTCTGCAATACGCCAAGGACTTTACATAACCTATCAACCTTATACTCCAACCACCTTATAAAAGAGCTGTTTGAATTGAATTATAAAATATTTAATTTGGGGGCACCTGGGTGGCTCAGTCGTTAAGCATCTGCCTTTGGCTCAGGTCATGATCCCAGGGTCCTGGGATCCAGCCCCACATCGGGCTCCCTACTCCGCGGGAAGCCTGCTTCTCCCTCTCCCACTCCCCCTGTTTGTGTTTCCTCTTTTGCTGTGTCTCTCTCTGTCAAATAAATAAATAAAATCTTTAAAAAATATACTTAATTTGTTACATTTAGCTTCCAACTTATACTTTCATTTCCAATAATTCGCCTTCTGACATAGTAATAAATTTTTTTTTTCACTCCCTACAAGAGAGAATTCACATACATAGAGAAGGATCTTATTTCCTGGGCAACTCAGCCAATGTAAGGCAGAAATGTGACTTGAGTTCTAGTGAGTGGAAAGACCTCACAGTAGAACACAAACAGGATGATGTTCTAATACCAGGTGTGCCGCTTACAAACTGTGATATTGGGGACACCTGAGTGGCTCAATCGGTTAAGCATCTACCTTCGGCTCAGGTCATGATCCCAGGGTCCTGGGATCGAGTCCCTCATCAGGCTCCCTGCTCAGTGGGGAGCCTGCTTCTCCCTCTCCCACTCCCCCTGCTTGTGCTCTCTCTCTCTGGCAAATAAATAAATAAAATCTTAAAAAAAAAAAAAAAACCTGTGATATTGGACAAGTTACTTAAGAATTCTAGGGCCTCAGTTTCTTCATTTATAAAATATTACTGATAGTAAACATGTATATAGTGAGCATTATGTGCCTGGAATTATTTTAAGCACTTGTATATATAAAGTGCCTCTCTTACAAGATGGTTGGAGTATAAGGTTAATAATTTATGATATATATATATATATGCGCTGAGTTGCCCAGGAAATAAGAGCCTTCTCTAAGTATATGAATTCTCTCTTCTATGGACTGGAAAATAATAAAAGGGAATGGGATGGGATATAATTGCATCCGAGGCCACTATTTAGATCATCAAATCACAGAATTTTAGAGCTAAAGGACCTTAGAAAGCATTTACTTTAATTTGCCCCCCCCCTCATTTCACAGATGACAAAACCCAACATGACTCTCCTAAGGCCTCACAACTTCAAGATACAGAATTATGACAACAATATACCAGGGTTGGTGTGTCTGCTTGGAAACCTCCCCTAAAGCATGAGTTCAAAACTAGCAAAAAGATAGCCTTTATAAATCCAAGTTTCCACATCAAATCACAGATGGTAAATAAAACAGCATTGGATCTGGCCTTCACAGGAAGCCAGGAAGAAGAAGCACTGCTTTAATTCTACACACAACCTCACTTTTGTGTACTATACCGACTTGGTGAAAACAACACACCCTCAACTGCAAACCACTGTGCCAACAACAAAATCTTAGAAAAACAAACATCTGTGTATATACTGAGTTTAATTTTTCAGATGTTATGGAAAATGCACAGTTACACATAAGCGTAAGTCATGAAAACACTTTCTCTTTCCCTTACTTTGCACATTCCTCAGACAGTTCATCTCATGTATTGCTCAAGAGTCTGACCAATTTAGACGGAGATAGAATACCTGTGTGCCCAGCCTCTGGCCGCTGGGTTGTAGAAGAGGTTCGAGATTGCACACTCCTGATGGTATCCCCATCAAAGTCCAGCATGTCCCTTGTGCTGCTGTACTTGGCCTGCATCTGGACTCCTGCAGGGGTGAGGTTGAGCTGCAGTTCGACGGCCCCCAAGCTGTGTGGCTACTTTGAGACAGTGTAGGAAGTACGGTGCTGAAAGTCATTCCTAATGTTCTCTCCCAGCGAGTAGCAGGGGAAGCCTCTGACTCCAGTTCCTGCTTAGAGAGGCCCAGCCCCTCTCCTGGGAACTTGTACTCTGAAGGTCAAATTGGTCAGGCAGAGGGGAAATAGCATGTGTTTTCTATTTGGGCAGTCTCTTTCTGAACAATTATTGAAGAGTTGTCTTTCTCGGATCTCTTTTGTTCATTTATTTGTAATTCCTGTGTAAGTACAGTATAAAAAAGGCAAGACCCTATAATCACACAGAGATTCCTTCAGACTCTATGGAGCAATAATCAGGCAAAGGAATACATATCACCTAGTCTCTTATATACCAGACGCTCACTGAGTCACTTAGATGAGGTTTAACTTCTGAAAAGAGATCATAGGACAAGCCTCTTCTTTCCTGCAAAGGCATAGTATAAAACATCATATACATGGAATGTCAGCACAGAGTCTTTTTGAGAATATCTATTGATTCTACTTTTTCATTTTACAAAAAAGTAGATTGAAGCCCAGTTAGATGAAGTGGTTGTTTTAAGGTCACATAGCTGCTTAGTGACAGTATTAGCTTCAAAAGTGTTCTCCTGTTGGATTTCTCCAGGAACAAAGGAGCTGTCAGGTGCCATTTCCCTCCCCTGCCCCTCAGCATAAACAACAACCACCTGCAGAAACCATTGTGGTGCCTAATTTGCACACACACACACCCCTAACCCCTAACATCCCACCCCACCCACACTGCTTCAGAAGATCTGCCCTTTCTAGTTATGCTCACCTCAGTCTTAGCACTGCAGGTGCCCTCCCCTAGAAGACCAGCACAAGCCTGGCCAACACCCAGTCTCCTGCCCCCACACACTTTGCGGGACCTTGGGCCAGCTTTGGTAGTGACAGTGGTAGCAGTGAGTCCCACAGAAGACCAATTGTTAACACTGTGTGCCCTGCCCATGCATTCTTTACAGATCTGCCCTAGTCAAGGGAGTAGTGGTGGCCGGTCTCACTTTGCAAGCAGACCAGTATGCACCCTGTGAAAACTGTGGACCCTGCTCTGGCTAGTGTGAGAGGCAGTGGCATGTTTGCTCCAATACAGTCTTGGGCAGAACCAATTCAAACTGGAGCCACAACGCTGGCAGTGTGCAAGCAGCCCCAACAGGGGCCAGCATCAATCCAAAGTGACACCTGCCCTGGAATAAGAGGAGATAAACACATACACCAATCAGAGGGCTGCCCCAGCCATGGGCTGGGGGCAGACAGTGGGTTTGATTGTAGGCCCCGCTCACCAGTGAAACTACTCAGGGAAAGTGCCTCGCAATTTGCTGCTACTGCATCTCTAACAAATATCTAGTCTGACTCAATTCAAGCCCAAGGTGGTCCCAAACGGGTCCACTAATACCACAGGGACCAAACACTGCCCACAACAGGGAAAGAGAGCTAGATGACTGGACTGAAGGAAAAGCAGTCAAGACTCAAAAGCAAGGCCCACACAACACACATAGGAGACACCTCTGAAACACCAGGCCATACTTTCAAGAGCAGGAGATGTAGCTGACTTCCCTAACACACTGAAACAGACACAGAGAGTTAGACAAAATGAGGAGACAGAGGAATATGTTCCAAATGAAAGAATAAGACAAAACCACAACTAGAAACCTAAGCAAAATAGATATAAGTAATATGCCTTAGAGAATTTAAAGTAATGATCATAACTTTACTCATAGGACCTGAGAAAAGAGTGGAGGACATCAGTGAGACATTTAACAAAGAGTTAAAAAAGGAACAGAGATGAAGAACACAATAAATGAAATTAAAAGTACACTAGAGGGAATAAATAGCAGGCTAGAGGAGCAGAAAAACAAATTAGCAACCTGGAAGACTGAATAATGGAAAGTAATAAAGCTGAGCAGATGAGAGAGAAAAAAATATATACAAAATGAGAATAGACTTAAGGAACTCAGCAACTCCACCAAGTGTAATAACATTCACATTATAGGGAGCCCAGAAGAAGAAGAAGAGAGAAAAGGGGACAGAAAATTTATTTGAAGACATAATAGCTGAAAACTTCCTAAACCTGTGGAAGGAAATAGATATCCAGATCCAGGAGACAGAGAGAAACTCCAACAAAATCAACCCAAGGAGGTCCAAGATACATAGTAATTAAAGTGGTAAAAAGTAGTGGAAAAGAGAATTTTAAGAGCAGAAAAAGAAAAGAAGACACTTACCTAAAAGGGAAACCCCATGAGACTATCAGTGGAATTTTCATCAGAAACTTTGCAGGCCAGAAGAGAGTGGCATGATATATTCAAAGTGCTGAAAGGGGAAAAAAATTCTGCAGCCAATAATCTTCTATCCAACAAGGCTATTATTCAGAATAGGAGAGGGACACCTGGATGGCTCAGTTGGTTAAGTGTCTGCCCTCAGTTCAGGTCATGATCCCAGGGCTCTGGGATCAAGTCCTGCATAGAGCTCCTTGCTCAGCAGGAAGCCTGCTTCTCCTCCGCCTGCCACCCCCCCTGCTTGTGATTGCTCTCTCAGTCTCTCTGACAAATAAATAAATAAAATCCTTACAAAAAAAAAGGGGGGGAATAGAAGAAGAGATAGAGTTTCCCAGACAAGCAAAAGCTAAAGGAGTTCATGACTACTAAACCAGCCCTACAGGAAATGTTGAAGTGGACTCTTTGAGTGGAAAGGAAAGACCATAAGTAAGAGCAAGAAAAGTAGGAACCACAGAGGCAGCAAAAATAAGTATATCTGTAAAAGGTAGTCAAGAACTCACAAAAGTGAGTCATACCATGCATCTTTTCTGATCAAAATGCAATGAAGCTAGAAATCAACCACAAGAAAAAAAAATATGGAAAACCCACAAATACATGGAGGTTAAATAACATGCTACTAAATAATGAATGGGTCAACCTAGAAAAAAGAAATAAAAAATTACATGGAGAGAAACAAAATGAAAACACAGCAGTCCAAAATTTTGGGGATGCAGCAAAAGTGGTTTGAAGAGGGAAGTTTATAGCAATACAGGCCTACCACAAGAAAAAGAATAACCTCAAATAAAGAACCTAACATAAACTTATACCTAAAGGAGCTAGAGGAAGAAGAACAAGCAAAAGCCCAAACCAGTAGAAAGAAGGAAATAATAAAGATTAGAGCAGAAATAAATGATACAGAAATTAAAACAAAATGAAACAAAACAACAACACGACAAAAACCCCAATAGAATGGATCAAATGAAACCAGGAGCTCGTTCTTTGAAAAATCAACAAAATTGATAAACCTCTAGCCAGACTCACAAAAAAACAAAAAAAAAAAAAAAGGAAAGAGAGGTCTAAAATAAACAAAATCAGGGGCACCTGGGTGGCTCAGTCGTTAAGTGTCTGCCTTCAGCTCAGGTCATGTTCCTAGGGTCCTGGGATCGAGCCTCGCATCGGGTTCCCTTCTCGGCGGGAGTTCTGCTTCTCCCTCTCCCTCTCCCCCTGCTTATGTTCCCTCTCTCGCTGTGTCTCTCTGTCAAATAAATAACAATTAAAAAAAAAATCTTTAAAAAAATAAAATAAAATAAAATAAACAAAATCAGAAATGAAAGAGGAGAAATAACAACCAACACCACAGAAATAGAAAGGATTATAAGAGAACATTATGATAAATTATATGCCAACAAATTTGACAACTTAGAAGAAATGGATAAATTCCTAGGAACATACAACCTTCCAAAAATGAAACAGTAAGAAATAGAAAATTTGAACTGACCAATTACTAGCAATAAAATTGAATCAGTAATTAAAAAAAAAAAACACCCAACAAACAAAAGTTCAGGACCACATGGCTTCACAGGTGAATTCTACTGAACATTTAAAGAATAGCTGATACCTATTTTTCTCAAACTTTTCCTAAAAATAGAAGAGGAAGGAAAACTCCCAAGTTCATTTTATGAGTCCAACATTACCCTGATACCAAAACCAGATAAAGACACCACTACAAAAGAGAACTATAGGTCAATATCTCTGATGAACATAGATACAAGAATCCACAACAAAATATTAGCAAACCAAATCCAACAATACATTAGGAAAAAAAAAAAAAAGTCATTCACTATGGGGGCGCCAGGGTGGCTCAGTTGTTAAGCATCTGCCTTCGGCTCAGGTCATGGTCCCAGGGTCCTGGGATCGAGCCCCGCATCGGGCTCCCTGCTCCGCGGGAAGCCTGCTTCTCCCTCCTCCACTCCCCCTGCTTGTGTTCCCTCCCTCGCTGTGTCTCTCTCTGTCAAATAAATAAATAAATAAAATATTTTAAAAAAAAAAAGTCATTCACCATGATAAAATGGGATTTATTCCTGGGATGCAAAGGTGGTTCAATATTTGCAAATTAATCAGCATGATACATCACATTAATAAGAGAAAGAATAAAAAGCATATGGTTATTTTGTTTTTTTTTTTAAAGATTTTATTTTATTTATTTAAGAGAGAGAGCAAGTGAGCGAGAGAGAGAGCACGAGAGCAGGGTAAAGGTCAGAGAGAGATGCAGACTCCCCGCTGAGCGGGAAGCACGATGCGGGACTCGATCCCAGGACGCTGGGATCATGACCTGAGCGGAAGTCAGACGCTTAACCGACTGAGCCACCCAGGCGCCCAAGCATATGGTTATTTTGATAGATGTATAAAAAATATTTGTCAAAGTACAGCATCCATTCATGATAAAAACCCTCAGCAAGGGCACCTGGGTGTCTCAGTCAGTTAAGCTTAGTTTTCAGCTTAAGTCATGATCTCATGGGTCATGGGATTGAGCCCTGCATCTGGCTCCATGCTCAGTGGGGAGTCTGCTTGAAAGATTCCCTCTCTCCACTATCTCTCTCTCTCCCTCTCTCTCTCTCAAAATGAATAAATAAATCTTAAAAAAAAAAACCTCAACAAAATAGGATTAGAAGAAACATACCTCAACATAAAAAAGGCCTTATATGAAAATCCCATAGTGAACATCGTACTCAGTGGTGAAACACAGAACTTTTCTCCTAAAGTCAGAAACAAGACAAGGATGTTCACTTTTATCACTTTTATTCAACATAGTATTGGAAGTTCTAGCCACAGCAATCAAACAGAAAAAAATAAAAGGCATCCAAATTGGTGAGGAAGAAGTAAAACTCACTATTTAGAGATGACATGATATTATATACAGAAAACCCTAAAGACTCCACCAACAAACTACTAGAACTGATAAATGAATTCAATAGTTGCGGGATACAAAATCAACATACAGAGATCTGTTGCATTTCTATACATTAAATGAAGTGGCAGAAAGATAAATATTAAAAAAACACTTCCATTTACAACTGCACCAAAAATAATAAAACACCTAGGAATAAACCTAATCAAAGAGGTGAAAGACCTGTGCTCTGAAAGCTATAAAACACTGATGAAAACAATTGAAGACAACAAAAATAAATGGAAAAACATTCCATGCTCATGCATTGGAAGAATAAATATTGTTAAAATGTCTATACTTCCTAAAGCAACCTACAGATTTAATACAGTCCCTATCAAAATGCCAACAGCATTTTTCGCAGAACTAGAACAAACAATCCTAAAATTTGTATGGAACCACAAAAGACACCAAATAGCCAATGCAATCTTGAAAAAGAACAACAAAACTGTAGGTATCAAAATCCCAGACTTCAAGTTATACTATAAAGCTGTGATCAAAACAGTATGGTACTGACACAAAAAGACATGGATCAATAGATTAGAATAGAAAGTCCAGAAATGAACTGATAATTATATGGTCAATTAATCTCTGACAAAGGAGACAAGAATACACAATGGGAAAAAGTCTCTTCAACAAACGGTGTTGGGAAAACTGGACAGCAACAAGCAAAAGAATGAAACTAGACCACTTTCTTACACCATACACAAAAATAAACTAAAAATGGATTAAGGACCTAAATGTGAAACCTGAAACTATAAAAATCCTAGAAGAGATCATAGGCAGTAATTTCTCTGACATTGGCCATAACAACATCTTTCTAAATATGTCTCTTGAGAAAGGGGAAACAAAAACAAAAATAAACTACTGGGACTATATCAAAATAACAGGCTTCTGCACTGAAAAGGAAACAACCAATAAAAGTAAGAGATAACCTACTGAACGGGAGAAGATATTTGCAAATGACATATCCAACAAAAGGTTAGTATCCAAAAAATAGAAAGAAATTATACAACTCAACAACAAAAAAACCAAAAATTCCAATTAAAAATTGGGCAGAAGACATGAACAGACATTTCTCCAAAGAAGACATTCAGATGGCCAACAGACACATTAAAAGATGCCCAATAACACTCATCACCAGGGAAATGGAAATCAAAACCACAGTGAGATAACACTGCACACCTGTCAGAATGGTTAAAATCAAAAACTCAAGAAACAACAAGTTTTGGCAAGGATGTGGAGAAAAAGTAACCTTCTTACACTGTTGGTGGGAATGCAATCGGTGCAGCCACTCTGGAAGACAGTATGGAGGTTCCTCAAAAAATTAAAAAATAGAACTACCATATGATCCAGTAATTGCACTACTAGGTATTTACCTAAAGAATACAAAACACTAATTCAAAGGGATACATGCACCCCTATGTTTATTGCAGCTTTATTTATAATAGCCAAACTATGAAAGCAGCCCAAGTGCCCACTGATAGGGGAATGGATAAAGAAGAGGTGGTGTGTGTGTGTGTGTGTGTGTGTGTGTGTGTGTGTGTGTGTGTATAATATATATATATATAATATATAATATAGGAATATTACTCAGCCATTAAAAAAGAATGAAATCTTACTAGTTGCAACGACATGGATAGAGCTAGACAGTGTAATGCTAAGTGAAATAAACCAATCAGAGAAAGACAAATACCATATGATTTCGTTCATATGTGGAATTTAAGGGAAAAAGTAATGAACAAAGGAAAAAAGAGACAAACCAGAAACAGACTCTTAACTACAGAGAACAAACAGTTACCAGAGGGAAGGTGGGTGGGGGGATGGGTGATAGGTGATGGGGATTAAGAGTACACTTATCTGATGAGCACTGAGTAATGTATGGACATGTACCTGAAACTAATGTAACAGGGTATGTCAACTACACTGAATTTTTTTAAAACGTAGTCTTCCTGTTGTCAACTCAATGATCTTTCTTCTTACATTATAGGAACTCAATTTAACATTTTATAACACTTTCGGTAGACCATGATCATGAACAGTTACACAATTAATTGTAAGTCAGGAATTTTAGAATTATTGCTAACTACATGTGACTTTATATGTGACTCCAGGAAACCAGGTAATAATTTTTACCTAAATTTCCTAAGCTCAGAAGGAAATGAAAAAACCATTTTAGATGTCCAAAAATCTTTCTTGAATTAATAAAATATAACTGTATTATTTTACCAATATTTTTCTATGTTTTGGTTATTAGCTTAGCTAAATCAAGCATACAAAATATAAAGAAATGGAGAAGATGCTTGGGTGGGGACAGGCAGGCCCTATGAGGGGTTAAGAAACACATACTGTAGATTTATTATGTGTCTCAAACTATGTATTGTTCATCAGGTTATTCTAAATAAAACAAACCTAAAGAGACCTTTCTCTTGCAGCATGCCTTGTAAAAAGTAGTAAATAAAAAATTATTTGGTTATTTGCATTGGAGTGATGTATTAGAAAAGTTTACAGGAGATAAGGCGGTAAAAAAACTTGAAGGAAGAGGTAAGTGAAACACATTGAAGAAAGGAGCAGGAAGATCAGTAATAGAAATTGCAACAGCTGGGGCCTGAAAGAATACATAGAAGGTGCTAATGATTATGAGTCTCATGAAAAGCAATTAAAACTATTCTCCAAACTTCATTGATTCAAGTAGATTCTTGATACTTTTCACTAAACAACCTATATTAACATTTTTCCTACTTGTCCTTAAATACTTATTTTTTCAACAATGACAAAAATATTTTTTGAACACCTGCTTCATTTCAGGTGCTATTCTCAGATTTTAGGATGCATCAGTGTAAAACAAAACTCTCTGTCCTTTAGAGCCTATATTTTATGGAGGAAGGCAGATAACATAAAAGAAAGTAAGTAAATAATACAGTATATTAGACTATAATAAGACTTATGAAAATATATGGAAGGTAAGGGAGATTAAGAATATACAAAAAGGAGGAGTACCTGGGTGGCTCGGTCAGCTGGGTGACTGACTCTTGATTTAGGCTCGGGTCATGATCTCAGGGTTGTAAGATTGAGCCCTGCATCGGGCTCCACACTCAGTGGGAAGTCTGCTTGAGATTCTCTGTCTCCCTCTGCCCCCACCCCCTCTCTCTCTCTAAAATAAATAAATAAATAAATCTTTTTTTTTTTTTTTAATTTTTTATTTATTTATTTGAGAGAGAGAGAGAGAGCACATGAGAGGGGGGAGGGTTAGAGGGAGAAGCAGACTCCCCGCCAAGCAGGGAGCCCGATGCGGGACTCGATCCAGGGACTCCAGGATCATGACCTGAGCCGAAGGCAGTCACTTAACCGACTGAGCCACCCAGGCGCCCAATAAATAAATCTTTAAAAAGAAAAAAGAATATACAAAAAGGCGGGTTGGTAATTTTAAATATGGCAGTCAGAGTCAGCCTCGTTAAGAAAATGATGTATGTGCAGAGATTTTTATAAGAAGTGCAAGAGTAGGTCCTGCAATATGTAGGGTAAGAATCATCCAGGTAAAGAGAACAGAAAGCTCAAATGCCCTGAGGTGGAAGCATGCCAGTTATTATGAAACAAGAGAGAAATCAGTGTCCTAAATGGAATGAGTGAAGAGGAGAAAAGTAGATTAGGTCAAAGGAGTAAAGTGGCCCACCGACAATTGAAAAGGTCTTTTCTTTTTCATTTCAATTTATTTATATTTAGTTTTACTCTGAGGTACATGGGAAGTCTAAGGGATTTTGAGTAGAGGGCTGACATGATTTGTTTTAAATTTAAAAGCTCACTCCGCATGTTTGAAAAAGGAGCTTAGAAGGACAAAGGCGGACACAGGGAGATTACTTTGAAAATTACCACAATAACTCAGGCCAGAGAAGATGGTGGTCCTCCAGTAGGTAAGTGTTTCCTCTAGCATGATCATTACTCATCTTGAATTTACCCTTTAGATAGAAGTTCAGGGGCGCTCGGTTGAGTGGCTGCCTTCGGCTCAGGTCATTGTCCCCGGGTCCTGGGATCGAGCCCCTCCTCGGGCTCCCTGCTTGGCTGGAAGCCTGCTTCTCCCTCTCCCACTCCCCCTGCTTATGTTCCCTCTCTCGCTGTCTCTCTCTCTCATTCTGTCAATTAAATAAATAAATAAAAAATCTTAAAAAAAGAAAAGTTCAGCTAGTAGCTATTTTCCCTTTTCTGTCTCTTAGAAAAATGGATGTTTCCTGTTCATTCCCACATACATGCCCATGTAAACTGTGGTATAAACATGTATTAACAAGTCAGGTGTAGTATGCTTGGACCATCTAGAGCATCTTACTTTGTATCATCATTTTGTTATAGTCACACTTTTATCTTTAAACATAAATATTTAAACAATAAATATTGTTGTCTGCTCTAAGTACATTCTGCATCCAGAATTATTTTTGATTTTATGACTTCTCAAATCATCCACTCCATCCTCAGGACCCAGGAGGAATTGATCAAACCAAAAACAAAATTAAAAGACATGGTACTCTTCAAAATCTCACCTTGTGCCTTAATTTAACTCTCAAATTATCTTTGCCCTTTTCACATGTCTTTTCATATAGTGACAATTCAAATTTGTATATTAAAAGGCATTAAGAAACTTCACCAAAAATTTCTATATCTTCTTCTTTTCAATTTTTAAATACTTAAGATCCCGAATTTATTCTTCAACATAAAACTACTACTATACTACCTCTTCCTAAGAGCCAAGTTCATCATCATTTTCTTATGGAGAGAGGGCATATTGTGATAATGTTTACTACACACAGCATTTGGAGGCCAAAGGTTCTTTGATTATCATTTTTTTATTACAGAGAAATTCACATAACATAAAATTAACCATTTTAAAGTGAAAAATCCAGTGAACTTGTTGCAGTTTCTGTTCACATGGTAATAACAATGGAAATAAAAACACGACCAAGGGGAAAATTTAAGAGAAAATAAGAAAGAGACAGATCATCATATAAGGAAACACGTTCCAATAATACCTTTTAATTGTAATTATTGAAAAATTGCTAAAAACTGCAAATGGTAATCATAAAAAATAGACATGTTTTGCCTTTCAGAATGTTAATACCTCAGTGATAAGATTTTTTTTTTTTAAGATTTTATTTATTTAGAGAAAGAGCACGCATGAGCAGGGTGAGGGGCAGAGGGAGAGGGAGAGGGAGAGAGAGAATCTCAAGCAGACTCCACACTGACCATGGAGCCTGACACGGGGTTCAGTCTCAGGATCCCGAGATCACCACCCCAGCCGAAATCAAGAGTTGGATGTTCAACCAACTGAGCCACCCAGGCCCCTGGATTATTTTTTTTTCTATATTCATTACCAGATCTTTTTTGATTGATAATATTTACAATGGACAACACTTTCTTATAAGAGCAGTTACCATACTATTTCACATTATACAAGATCCTATTACTCAGAGATGTGGCAGACATATTCTCTGGGCTATTTAACTGAGGGGAAAAAAGAGATGGAGTTGCTGCTTTTTCATGATGTTTTTTGATCATAACCATATTGATGAACAAAATAATAAAATAGCTCTGATTGTAGTGAAGATTTTTTTTTCCCTCATTTTGCTATTCAAAAATACATTTTGCCTTCCACCTGTGTCTGATACACTATTAGACATGGAGGAACATATCATGGAAACACATCGTGTGTACTCCAGGGGCATTTTTTAAGGACAAAAAGCAACTCTAGTAGACCCAGAAATAAAGATCTTCTTGAAACACCAAAGATTTATGGCCAGTTCCATGTTAATATTAGGTCAGTCAGTGGTGGAATGAAGATTTAAGTTCAGCTGACTTGACTCCATTTCTAGGGCTCTATTAACTAGAACCTAATACTGGTCTGCCATTTAAGTTGGTAAGTTCAGAATCATAGCTTCTCCATTCTCATCTAAGATTAAAGTTGGCTGAGCTCTCTTGATATTTTCAGCAGTTATTTAGACCTCAAATATCTCTCTTTTCTGTTTTGTTTTCTGCCCTTCTTATTATTTTACATACTTCTGTCTGCTCTTCCACACTGACACCCCCCCATCATTTTACTGACAACTTCTTCTCACAAATACTGTATGAGGGCACACTACAAAGTTGATCGTAAATTATTGACAGGTGAATCCACACACAACTGTGAGATGAGTTTTCTTGGGTTTCTGTGCTTCTGATTTGAAACCTGTTAAAATAAATGAGGCAATTAAAACAAATGTAAGAAATACTGTCTACTATCTACAGAATGCTGAAATAAATTAGCGAGGATATGGGTAAGGATATTGGTGAAAAGAGTTCCTAAGTGGTTATGTTACTGGGAAAGGAAACTTGAATTTAGATTGCATTAGTTCTCAAATGGTAACAGAAGAGCATTCATTATTAAGGCATAAAAACGACTCAAAAATTTTTTAAGAAAAATACTATTAGTCACATAAAACTAAATAAAGCTCCTGACAAGAAAAATCATATAGTATTCTATAGACAGTTCTTTATTTATCTTTCAACCTCTTACCTAGAAGTATATTTATCAAATAAAACAACAGACTAGTGAAACCAAGCAGAAGAGTTATTATTGAGAAGTATCTAGAACTAAATGAAGAATCATAGGTGTACCTGGGTGGCTCAGTCAGTTAAGCATCTGCCTTCAGCACAGGTCATGATCCCAGCGTCCTGGGATTGAGTCCCACATCAGGCTCCCTGTTCAGTGGGGAGTCTGCTTCTCCCTCTACCCCTCCCCCCTGCTTGTGATCTCTCTCTCTCATGCTCTCTTTCTCTCAAATAATAAATAAAATCTTAAAAAAATAAATGAAGAATCATAGATATCAAGGCCATTTAAAGGCGGGGAAAATAGCATTATATATTTTAATGCATTCTGAAGACAGAATTATATTACAATACAGTGATAGACAATTATGATAATTATCATGGGTAAGTGGGAGTACCACTCTGTTCTATTGCTCTTCAGTCTCCTGAAGGAGCAGTGTTAATTAGTCGAGCTTAAAAGGTAACACTGGCGGGCGCCTGGGTGGTTCAGTTGGTTAAGCGACTGCCTTCAGCTCAGGTCATGATCCTGGAGTCCCGGGATCGAGTCCCACATCAGGCTCCCTGCTCAGCGGGGAGTCTGCTTCTCCTTCTGACCCTCTTCCCTCTCGTGCTCTCTATCTCAAATAAAAGGTAACACTGGAGCACCTGGGTGGCTCAGTCGTTAAGCGTCTGCCTTCCGCTCAGGTCATGATCCCAGGGTCCTGGAATCGAGCCCCACGTCGGGCTCGCTGCTCAGCAGGGAGCCTGCTTCTCCCTTTCCTCTCTGCTTGTGCTCTCTTTCACTATCTCTGTCTGTCTCTCTCAAATAAATAAATAAAATCTTTAAAAAAATAAGTAAAAGGCAACACTGAGCTTCACTGTAAAAGCTGTGAACTGATGCTCTTCATCCTGTGTATCCAGCTCTTCTTGGCCCTGGGGCTGGAGGATTGAGACAATTCTTTTGTAGAAATGACTAGGCTAAAAGCATGAAACAACTTTGATTCAGGCCTCCGGGAGAATTCTGACTGGTGTTCCCCAAAAGTTTTCCTTGGCGTCCAAGAGTTTTTTTGGGTATGGACAGAGCTACGTTAAATTACTGCCACCCAGGAAACCAAGGCATAGTAACAATATCAAAGTGATAATTTGGGCCCATTCTTGTGATTTTTAGAATCCACTAGTCATATGTTTAAATAGCAAAAGAAAACTCAAGACGAACACGTGCTATAAAAACAGTAGGACATATATTTTGTCAAGATTGTTAACAAATTCACTGTGCTTAGGCCGGTGGGAGTGAAATAGTTAAGTGGTGTTAAAATCAAAATGTGATCATACTCAGCAGTTTGTATTATTTACACCCAAATAATGCCTACCAGAAGCGAATTAAAAGCCACTCTGTAAATTTCAAATTAATTCTCCAAACATTTAAGATATAATGTTGAGCACACTATCAAAAATAATCAGGCATGGGGCACCTGGGTGGCTCAGAAGTTAAGCGTCTGCCTTTGGATCAGGTCATGATCCCAGGGTCCTGGGATCGAGCCCCGCATCGGGCTCCCTGCTCAGCGGGGAATCTGCTTCTCCCTCTCCCACTCCCCCTGCTTGTGTTCCCTCTCTCGCTGTGTCTCTCTGTCAAATAAATAAATAAAATCTTAAAAAAAAATCAGGCATAAAAATCAAATAATCCAATTAAAAAATGGGAAGAAGACATGAACAGATATTTCTCCAAAGAAGACATTCAGATGGCCAACAGACACATGAAAAGATGCTCAATAACACTCATTATCAGGAAAATGCAAATCAAAACCACAGTGAGATATCACCTCACACCTGTCAGAATGGCCAAAATCAAAAACTTAGGAAACAAGTGTTGAAGATGTGGAGAAAAAGGAACCTTCTTACACTGTTGGTAGGAATGCAACTGGTGCAGCCACTGTGGAAAATGGTATGGAGTTCCTCAAAAAAATTAAAATTAGAATTACCCTCGGATCCAGGAATCACACTACTGGGTATTTACTTAAAGAATATGAAAGCACTAATTCAAAGGGATACATGCACCTCTATGTTTACAGCAGTTTTACTTACAGTAGCCAAATTATGGAAGCAGCCTAAGTGGCCAACGATAGATGAATGGATAAAGAAGAGGGGCTATATATATATAAATATATATATATAAAATACACACACACAATGGAATATTATTCAGCCATAAAAAAGAATGAAATCTTGCCATTTGAAATGACATGGATAGAGCTAGAGAGTATAATGCTAAGTGAAATAGGCCAGTCAGAGAAAGACAAATACCATATGATTTCACTCATATGTGAAATTTAAGGGGAAAAAAAACAAATGAACAAAGGAAAAAAGAGACAAACCAAAAACAGACTCTTAATTATAGAACACAAACAGGTTACTAGAGAGAATGTGGGTTGTGAAATGGGTGAAATAGGTGATGGGGATTAAAGAGTATACTTTATCATGGGGAGCATTGAGTAATGCATAGAATTAATGAATCACAATATTGAACACCTAAATAACACTATATGTTAATTATACTGGAAGTAAAATTTTAAAAGTTAATAACAAAATAATCAGACATATAAGAAAAATCAACATGAATGAAAAATAGGAGAAAAACATAATAGAAACAGACATACATGAGTATAAGACGTTGGAATTATCAAATACAAATGTTAAAGCAACTACATTCTAGGAGTTAAAAGATAAATTTGAAAAGGTTGGAAGAAAGCTAGGAATTATAAATAGTGACAGAGTAGATTTGACAAAGAACCAAGTTGAAGTTATAGAACTGAAAAATTCACTAAACAAAATTAAAAACTTTTAACACCAGATTAACCACAGATGAGAAAAAAATTGAGAAATGAAAGATATATGAGAAGTAAATATATAAAGAAAAAGGGATGAAGGATTAAGCAAACAAGACATACAGAATGTTGTAAATGGGTCTATAATGTATATAACTGGAATCCCAGAAGAAGGGAAGAAAGATAGGGTGGAAGCAACATTTGAAGCAAGTTGGCTGAGAATTTTCCAAAGCTGAAAAAAGGCACCAGGTTTAAAACATATATTACCTTCAAAGAGCTGACCTTTCAAAAACAATAATAAAAAATAGGAAAACATTATAACAGTATCTTTGAGCGGCTGAGAGAAACAAACTACACATTTCCAATTTTATAATCAAAGAAAATATTTTTTTAGAAAAGTTGAAATAAAAACAGTTTTAGACACAGAGAACTAAACTCTAAAATTTCTACTCTAAAGGGAATAGTAGAGAGCGTTCTTCAGGTTTAAGGAAAACAGTTGAAATGGAAGGTAGGAGACAGAAATAAATAGGAAGCAATGCAAACCATAAATACGTGGAAATATCCAGATGAACTGTGTATAAATCTATACATCTACTGTTTTCTAGGGCTATATTTTTTACTGAATCTGAGATGCCATCAATTGTTGAGAGACCATTTATTTAACTAATACTGTGAAATAAATTCATCCAAGATGGGAATTTAAAAGAAAACCCTGCAGAACAAAGGATTATTCTGGTGTAGGAGTAAATGAAAACAAACTACAACCAGAAAAGAGTTAACAGTGAGAAGTGCCTGTCTCAATCTTGCCACCAAGTGGAAGATGGGAGAAAAAAATTACATCCCCTGAGAAGTTGAACCACAAGCTCATACTTACACAGATCTTCTAATTGAATCCATAATACCAGTGTATTTAAATAACAAAACAAAACAAAACAAAACAAAAAAACAAGCAGAGTGTTCAAGTAATCTCAGGTTTGTGGTGCCTCTCTTTGACTGGCAGAAGCAAACACTAAGCCTTCTTGACAGGGCTCAACTTGAGTTCAGACCTACAGTGATTATAAAAGCCTGCAGTTGTAAGACAGGTGCCATTTGTAGAGATTTAAAATGTGGGGAAAGATGTGAGAACATTAAAGTATACAAAAATAATAGCATATAAATTGGGGAGGGAATACACAGAGTAAAGAAATATTCTAATATATTTTTATATTGCCCAGGAAGAACATAATAAAACAATTAATATTAGACTTTGATGAGTGAAGAATGTGTGTTGTAATCTTTAGAGCAACTATGAAAAAATTAGTAAGAGTAAATTCTAAATTAATATAAGAAAAAATGGAGTCATAAAATTATTTAAACAGTTCAGAAAGAGGAAAGACAGAAAAGAAGAAGTACTTTGAATGGGCTGTGCACCTGTACAGTATAAAAATTCTAAATCTATATGTGCCTAATAATACGTCATCAGCACATCAAAATAGTTACAGAATTTTAAGTAGAATCGCAGTAGAAGATTTTAATATACTTCGGAAACTTTGCCTTTTCCTGTCTCACTTTGTGAGCTGAGACATCTCAGTGTAGCTCATCTTCTTTCTACCTGACCCCTGGGTTTCACACCATTAGCTCCCCTCGTTCCCAGCCCTTCATACTTGAAGGGAATTTATAGCCCCAGGCTTTCCTGGGTCACCAGCTTGCAGATGGCAGATTGTGGGCCTTAGCTTCCATACTCATGGGAGCCAATTCCTCATAATAAATCTCCATGTAGCAATTATTCCTCATTGTGTGTGGATCAGTCAGAGTTCTTCAGAACCAATAGGAGATCTATATAGATCTTCTTCTCTGAAGAACCCTAGCTGATCCACATACAATAAGGGAGAATTTATGATGAAAATGGAAATATGTTTAAAAGAACTTTATAAAGTGTGAAATGTGGTTACTTTCAAAATTAATAATAGCATGTGTCACATATTTACTAGGTACAGAACACTATGCTAAATGATTTGACTTTTATCTCCTTTATCTTAAAATCCTAACAGACAGGTATTATTTTTATTCTCATTTACAGATGAGGAAAGAGGGAGGGGTTCAGGTAGGTCAAGCAGCTTAACCAATTTCACACAGTGAGTGAGCCAATCATTGTCTCAACCTGAGAAGTGACTCCAAAGCCCATGCTCTTCACCACAGTTTTATACTAACAGTGATGGGTCCTAACTGGACTACTTCAAACAGGTGCCAGATGCCCTCCTTGTAAGAAAGCTGAGGAACATTTGTGTCGACAGCACTAGATGACCACTCAACGTATTGTGACTGTAAAATTCTCCTCTACCCTCTTTTCTTTTTTTCCTGATTCATTCTTTTTCTCTCTTCATCACCATTTCCCTTTCTCTCATTCTCATAAACGACCCACAAATCAGATTCTTAACTGCTTGACATGCTCTTGTCTTTCTGAGAAAGGGTGTGAAGTTTTGTCTTTCCAGATACTTACAAGTTAGAAGAGAACGTTGAGCCATCCTCCCAGAGCCATGGTCCTTCAGTCTGATGGCGAGAAAGCCCTATCCAGAATGAATTATCAGGTTGAGAAGACATTTGCCTTACTATAAATTCCTGTAGGAAAGCATAAATACAAATACATGTCAAAGAGTCACTGAGAGAATGAGACAGACAGAGATGATAGAGATAAAAAGATGGAGAGAGACTCTGACAGACACTGAGAAAGAGACAACAGATTGAGTCGCCTTGGTGAAGAATGCATGCATACCCTGGCATCAACCTAGAGAGAAGTGTCAATTATTAATGCCACTGAGTGCCTCAAAAAGTATATTTCATTTCTTCAGAGTCATTATTGTTTAATTTTCCAATAAGGAATAGACCCATAATGTCAAAATTATAATGCCTCCATGCAACCCCCCTGACAAGATCCGAGAATGACAGAGCTCCGAGGCAATTTTCATGGACAACAGGCCACTATCTTCTCAAATCAAATATATGAATTTGTCACATTTTTGTCAAGAAATCCTTTGCAGAGTTAGATAAAAATATAAAAATAACATAGTTCCACTGCATGTTCTATGAACAAGTAATTTGAGGTTTAATGATGACACTTGACAAAGGACAGGAACATCGAAAAGCCAGATAGACTTCCAGTGTCATTCCCTTTCTTTGCCACAATCTACTCCCATTCATTTTCATGCGAACTACAACTGTCAGGTATTGCAGGACAGAAACACAAGAGTTGAAAGGAAGTGAAAGTAAATGTAGGAGTTACAGATTGTTTAGATTTATAGTGTAGAGTGTTTCCTGACTATTGATCCCTTCTTATAGCCCAACCGAGTTCTACCTTTCACTCACAGTGCATTATAACTTCCACTTTTCTGTAAAACTTTATATATCCAGGGATCTCTGTCTGAATTCCTATGTCATTGGGTGCCAATACCAGATATTTAACTTTTAGCAGCTGTTGAGTTGTTTCTTTCTTCTTACAAACTATATAAGCATTGAAATAGCAAGGTTACTTTTTAAACCTCTTTGCCTTTCCTGGTATCTTGCAAAGACTAAATGACTTATAAATGTATATTATCATTGCTGCTATTTTCCTTGATAATGACGACAAGGGGGAGAATTTTCTATTTTACTCCACCAAATTTAAGAATTGAAATCCAAATGCACAAAACTGAGTAGTGACCTGATTGTTATTGTCATGCAAACTTGGAGTGTGTTCGAATAGATTTGTTTTAAAATAAAACACACCGGGGCCCCTGGGTGGTGCAGTTAGTTAAGCATCTGACTCTTGGTTTTGGCTCAGGTCTAGATCTCAGGGTCATGAGATCAAGACCTGCATCAGGCTCTACACTCAGTGCAGAGTCTTCTTGAGATTCTCTCTCTCCCTTTGACCCCCTCCCCGCCTCAAGCACATGCACACTCTCTCTAAAAGAAAATAAATAAAATCTTTAAAAAAATAAAGTGAAAATATTTATTTTTGAATTAATTAAAAAACCATATATTTTACCCACTTAATACATGCTGTTATTATAATTATGGAGGATACTAAATGTGACTTTCTCTTAGGGAAAATATATTTTTTTAAGATTTTATTTATTTATTTGTGACAGACAGAAAGAGAGAGTGCTAGAGAGAGCATGAGTGGGGGGAGGGGCAGAGGGAGAGGGATAACTCCTTGCTGAGTAGGGAGCCCGATGTGGGGCTCCATCCCAGGATCCTGGGATCATGACCTGAACCGAAGGCAGACACTTAACCGACTGAGCTACCCAGGTGCCCTCTTTTAGGGAAAATTATCATTACCTGGACTCTACCTCTATTTTTCTGCTCAATATAGACTACAGATAATTATAACTGAAGTCTACACTTACCAGTTCTTCTGCACTGTCTATCTTCAGGAGGTTAGAATGCAGTTGAGAGCACTGTCTTTTACTTCTATTCCAGGAAGCTAATGATGTGCTAAATAGATAACAGTTGTTTTTATGTATGATCCAATTAGGAGGACAAGAGCTGGAAAAAGCTCCTGGAAATAAAAAGTAAATACAATGAGGTTCATAACATACCAATTTGCTCTTTCAGTGCAAGCATCATTCATCCCAAGGATACTTAATAATCAATGAATTGCCAGTAATATATTCCATTTTCAGTTCAAATTATAGGTATACGATTTTTACAGAAGAGACCACATTGAAACCCCCTCATTCATTTAAAACTTAAAAATGAATTAACTATAAACAGTGTTTTAGACAGTCAACCCTCCTTTCCTTCTTGACCTGTCTTCCATTCTTTCACCTTCAGTCTGTTACTCCCTTTCTTCATGATAATTTTTAAAATAAATCAACTCAAAATCAATCTTCAAGATATACAGTAATTTCATGTTAACTTATTTTAGAGTTGTGAGATCCATTTAAGAATGCGACTTTCCAAATGAGAAACGTATAAGAGCAATTATTCACGTTATAGAGTATCTCTACTTTCTATTTTTAGCTATTTGATACAAACAGTGAGGAGGTATGGGTCCAGAGATGGAAAATTGAAGTCAAAACATTGTCATAGTCAATTATGATACAATTAGAAATAAAGGTCAAGTGTGTATAAAATTGTAATGAATTGTATGATTAAATATAACCAGAGTTTTCAGGAACGTATCTATTCTATTAGGTCTATGTCTCTTGTATATGTTTAATTCACATACAATTCTTATTCTAAGCACATTTTCCCTTTTTTCCTTTTCTCTCTCTTTCTTCCTTTCTGACATCCAATTTCCTATTCTATCTCTGTTACTTTAAAATGTCAATTCTTAAGGGGGGGAGAACACATTTCTTTCCTTTGCATCAAATTATACAATCTCCTATAGGTCTAAATATGTAGAGAGTGATAAATTCATCACTAATTTGAAAAAAAATATCCAACTTAGAAATCATTGGCCGAATGCATGGGATATTTATATCACTTTATTACATATATGACAGGGACATACTATACTGAGATAATACTGATGTGTGCTTTCCTTGGATGCACAATCCTTGCATGTAAAAATACTGTCTTTACCAACCCTACTCCAGGCCTTAGCCACAGTAATTAACTTTCCTGTTTCAAGGATTCCATTCATCTTTTAACCCTGCCCTTGCCTGTGGTTATGAGAGCCTTGGTAGGAGCCACATGGTCTTCTAAAGATGATTGTGTGGGTTGACTGTGGTTCTCTTTATTTCTTGATGGGAAGCTGTCATTCTTCAATGGGTTGCTCCCTGAATTGGATCTCCAAATAGCTTCATATACCAACAACAATTACAGTGACAGGAAAAAAAAAAGTCATTCTACTATATTTGAAATTATAAGTCCAAAATCCACATTTTTGTTGGAATACAAAGGGATATATTTTTGATTAATGATAAACAGATAACACATTGCTGATTGAGAGGTAAAAGTAGTTGAAAGATAGATGATAGATAGATAGATAGATAGATGATATATGGTAGAGGATAGATAAATAAATGGAAAGAAAACATTACTTCCATGAAGGTGTAGGAAAAAGGAGAAAAACAAAGCAGATAGAGGAGTGTGAAAGAGAGAACGAGAGGCACATGAAATACCATCAATTGGAGCATGATAGATTTGAAATAGTAATAAATCTTCTATCTTTCTTCTGTTATTTAAAAATGAGAGCTCCTTGGGTCGCCTGGGTGGCTCAGTTGTTAAGCATCTGCGTTCGGCTCAGGTCATGATCCTGGGGTCCTGGGATCGAGTCCCACATCGGGCTCCCTGCTCTGCAGGAGGCCTGCTTCTCCCTTTCCCTCTCCCACTCTCCCTGCTTGTGTTCCCTCCCTCGCTGTGTCTCTCTCTGTCAAATAAATAAATAAAATATTTAAAAAAACAATAAAATAAAACCAGCTATTCAAGGAAGATACTAGAGCAATATAGTTAAGAGTATGTATTTTTTTAGGGGCGCCTGAGTGGCTCAGTCAGTTAAGCCTCTGACTCTTGATTTCAGCTCAGGTTATGATCTCGGAGTCATCAGATGGAGCCCCATGTCCAGCTCAGTGCTGAGTGTGGAGCCTGCTTGGGAATCTCTTTCCCTCTGTCCCCCCCGCACTTGTACTGGCTCTCTCTCCCTCTCTAAAACAAAAAAAGAAAGAAAAAAAAGAGTATGCGTTTTATTCAGTCAGATTGCCTAAATTTCTAATCATGGTCTTACCTCTACCTAGTTTATGGCCCTAGAAAATGAAATGCACCTCTCCCCACCTCTCACTTCTCTTATAAGTAAGATGAATTAGTAGCACTGATTCAATGTGGTTAATATACAGATTCAATTAGATTATGCATGTCAAGCTCTTAAAAGAGTGCCTGGCACGTAGTAAATGCTTATCAAATGTCTGTTGTTGTTGATCTCCCCCACCAGTACTCACCCCTGGTACCCAGGATCACAGCTATCACCAGTATTAGCAAGCATAGGATTCCCAAAGTCACAGCAATGGGACGCCAATGAGGAGATGTAGCAGAAGTTGCTAGGAAGCCAGAGGGAACAGAAATTAAAATGAAGAAATATGACAAATCACAGAGCATTTCAGTTCTACAGTTCATTAAAATCTGGAAAATTCTAAAGTGAACTATTAATCTCTGATATGCAGATAATCTAGTCATCTAGGATTATCTGAATTTTCCCTCACATTTAGCATAAGTCTTTAGGTCCTGGAACTATAATTTCAGCACAGTGCCCTGATATCTGTACACTCCTAATTTCGGGTTCACACTGATGGTCCTGACATTACCAGAGTTTCTGAAATCCCACTCATTTTTATAGAAGACATACTACTGTAGGGGAAATAGCCCTGGTTACTGAGGACAACCTTCTCTTTTCACTTATTTGTTGCATAGCCTTGGGCGAATTACTCCCTCTGTTTATTCATTTCTCTTTGTGAAAAATTGGGGTAATAATACCTCAGAGGATTATTGTGGAAACTAAATGAGCTAACACATAAAAGCACCTAGTCTAGAGGCTACTAGCACATTATACATAACTCACTGTTTGCCAACAAGTACGTAGAAACATACACCTGCCTCCCTACCTCTTGCATCATCTAGTTTTTCTAGTCCTCCTCAACAGGTTGAGAAAGAAAAGGATTTCATAAGTGGTAAAGGGAAAATAATTGTACAACGTGGGTTACCATAAAGCAGAAGAGAGCAAATCCTCATGTCAAAACTTATGAATAATCTTTCTCTTGATAACAGGAAACTCATTTTATGTTAATACCACTGCACCAAGGATATAGTTCTGTCTTTGAGAATAAACATTACAAGCATTTCAGAGAATTGTCAAATAGAACCACAGAGGAAACTACATGACTCATTCTATTAAGGGAGCGAGCATATAATGCCTTTCTCCATATTTTACTCCTTTTCTATTATGTTTAAGACTCATGTTCTGCAAATGGAATCTTTTCATCTAGCACATATATTTTCCTTCACTAGTATACAAAAGACTCCTATTTGGTTAAGAAAACAAAATCCAAATCAATGTCTTACCCCCAAAAAACACATCAGATTCATGATTCCAAAACCTATGACATCTGAAGTTCCTTTGGCCTTTACCACAAAATCACAAATTTGTTTTTTCCCTCACCTATCTTCTCTCTCTAATCTCCAATATCCTGATGTTGTTCATACACATTACTTTAAATTTCCATGACTTCCATTCTATGATTTACTCCTTTCTACCAAACAAGCAAGTCATGCCTATTGAAATTCTTACATCTTTGCATTTCATCACACTTATTTATAGTTCCTTACTGCTGAAGTGTCTATTTCTACAGAACAGAGAAATTGTGTTTTCTTTTTTTCTTTTTAAAGATTTTATTTATTCATGAGAGACAGAAAGAGAGAGAGGCAGAGGGAGAAGCAGGCTCCCTGCTGAGCAAGGAGCCCAATGCGGGACTCGAACCCAGGACCCTGGGATCATGACCTGAGCCAAAGGCAGAAACTTAACCAACTGAGCCACCCAGGCACCTGAGAAATTGTATTTTCTGCCATCTTAATAATTAATTTAAATACTAATAATTAGTTACCAAATGCTTGCAACGAACAAAGATATTTCAAAATATCTTCAGTGACTTCCGAAAATCTTTTAAAAGGTTTTCAGCCTACAAATCATAAGTCTTTCAAATTTTCTCCACATAAGTGTTTTAGTTGATGAGAACAAGAACACTGAAAGCAAAAAGAAAAGATACCTTTCTCTAAGACCACAGGTCTCCCAGTGATGCCTTGAGAGCGGAAGTCTAATTGAGTATAACCATCTTCATCCAAATTTTCTACCTCAGAACGGGAATCCATTGTTCTACTGAGTTCCTAAGTTGCCACAGCATTTGAGAGCTCTTTCCGCTCTTAAGACAACTGCTTGTGGACAAAAGAGGATGTATGAGTCAAATCATGTGGGGTAGGCATTTACTGAGTTTTAACAAGTTGAGCTTAAGTAAGTAGTCCAACCAGATATAGCCAAAGGCAGGAAATGAAAACTATGCTGTAGTAAGTTCCCATTTGTACTTTTAGATCCTATTTCTAAGACCAATGAGTCTTTTTTTTTTTTAAGATTTTATTTATTTATTTGAGAGAGAGAGAATGAGAGATAGAGAGCACGAGAGGGAAGAGGGTCAGAGGGGAAGCAGACTCCCTGCGATGCGGGACTCGATCCTGGGACTCCAGGATCATGACCTGAGCCGAAGGCATTCGCCTAACCAACTGAGCCACCCAGGCGCCCAAGACTGATGAGTCTTAAGAAAATTTTAAGGCAGCACAATAGATAGATCTTTGTGTCAGACCAAATATAAGAAAAATGAAACATGAATTCACACATGCATTCATTTATTCATGTACTTGCTCATTCACTAAACGTTTATCAAATGCCCATCTTTTCAAATGGCAGGAGCTGGGGATATAGGGATAAAAGATATCTGTGAAGCTCACTGCCTATTAGAGGAAACCTACAGACAGGTGTGTGAAGGATGCCATAAGGAGGCACTGTAACGACAAAAAAGAGAAGCAAATTTCTTCAGGATTTGTCAGGGATTGATAATTCAAAGTAGTAATTATTTATTGAACAATTACTCTGAGCTAGGTATTACCCATTGCCCATGTTTTCTCATTCAATCTCAATTTTCCAACAAGTCCATACGGTATATATTTATTTTACTCTTTTAAAGATTTTATTTATTTATTTTTTGAGAGAGAGCATGAGAGATAATAGAGGGAGAGGGAGAAGCAGACTCACCACTGAGCCTGATGTGTGGCTCGATCCCAAGACCCCAAGATCATGACCTGAGCCACCCAGGTGCCCCTTTTTTAATTTTCAAAAATATTGAGTCTACAGGAGATAGCAACCTTCCAAAGTATCTTCCCCATTCATGTTCACAAATTTCCAAAAAATCCTGAAATTTCATCTCTAATTTGAATGCTAACTTGGATCTCCTTCCTCCCTCCCTCCCTCCCCACCTTCTCTACCCTCCTCTATCCGTTAAGCAATTAAACATCAATTAAACATGTACCATAGTCTCAGAAGCCTGAATACAAAGAAGAATGAGACCCAATCCCTATCCTAATTGGCTTCACATTGTATTTGGAGGACAAAAACAAAACAAAACAAAACAGAAAACAAAAACTTAAATTGTTTAAGTACTTCTGGTTTGGGCAGACCAAAAATTACTTAGCTTTGTTCACAGCACCCTTTCCAGTTTTAATTTTAAGCTTATCACAAATGAGGTAATTGACATGGAATTCTTTCTTAGAGGGCTAACAACTTCTTAAATAAGCCAAAGGCCGTCTTTGAAATTTGAAATTTCCCAGTCTCCCCAAGGAAGAGATGAATTTATGTGTCATTTTCTTATTGTTAGATGCTTATAACGGTTTTCCTCACTAATTCTTGAGCTCTTAAGCAGTGGTATACCTAGCATATTTAACACTGAGACTGTTATTTTTGTTTTGTTTTGTTTTTAATTTTTACTTTCCTTTCCTTTACACAACAAAATAGTTTTCAGTAATGATCATGGAATGGAATGAATGAATAATAAGGGTCAGAAAACAAATGTAGGTAGTGAATATTTTTTGTTGAAAGTTGTATATAAAATAGGGGTGCCTGGTGGCTTTTTCAGTTAGGTGGCCAACTCTTGGTTGTGGCTCAGGTCATGATATCTAGGTCATGGGATCAAGCCCCACGTGGCATTCTGCGCTTGCACGAGTCTGCTTGGGGTTCTCTGTCTCTCCCTCTCCCTCTGCCCTTCCCCTAGCTCATGCATGCTCTCTCTCTCAAATAAATAAATAAAATATTTTTTAAAAGTTGTATATAAAATAATGCCAATGAAAATTAAAACATGTAGGTAAAATCTTTTCAATTACATTAATGCCTTTATTTTTTTGGAAAGGGAGTGGAATTTATACCTATATATAAGTATGTCACAGTAATACATAATATTACAATTTCTGTTTGTGTCCCTTACCTTCTCCAAATTTATCAATGATATTGTCAGAATTAATCTTTTTTACATGTTCGTGGTAAGTAGACTGTGTTTCCAGACACAGCAATTCATCTTTGCTCAAAATTGATTTAAGACCATTTTTTTGTTCATTTTGTTGAGGGAAGAGAAGGCAAGCTGAGGACAAAGCAGAAGCTGACACCCTACATCCCTCCACCCCCATGGGATATATCTGACATTCCTCAGGCACTCCTGGCTGCCCTAAAGGAAAAACAAATCGTTAACTTGTAGAGATCACAATCCTGCAAGACCGGAGTCTTCCTCAGTTTACTTACAAAAGCCTTAGCAATAGCTTCCAGAAGGGAATGTAAATACAATTAAATGTCTTTATGACCTGCCGCCCATCGACATAATTGAAGTGGGCAAAGTGTAATGTTCCTCCCAGAAGTTCCCAACTATCTTAACGTTAATGCCTTACTAGAGGGGTAAACAACATTAACTTGACAAAGGCAAGGCCTCCAGTCTCCTGTGAGTCTTCTTTAGCGTATGAAAGTTCTTTCAGAAACCTCCCTTTTTCCTCACCTCCCCCAAGCCCATAGCATATAATCCGCCACCCCTCACAACCCCAGTGCAGCAGCTCTTTCTGCCCACGGCTCCTGTCCCGGTGCTTTAATAAAACCACCATTTTGCACCAAAGACGACTCAAGAATTCTTTCTTAGTCATTGGCTCTGGACTCCACCCCATTGAACCTCATCTATATCCCCAAACCCCATCAATTTTAATTCTGAAAAAATTTCTTTCACTGAAGCAACAGATACATAAATACGAAAAAGACTTATACATAGAATATGTGTGGCAAAGATTTATAAAAATTCTATTTCACAGTGATTCCAGAAATTACAATATTGTCCATGTCTTTGTTTTCTCAGGATAAATTTTAGAAACTTCAAATTTCTCTGTAGGCTGAAAAATTGTGTAAGGACATATGATAATTGAAAATTGTCACATAGAGGGGCGCCTGGGTGGCTCAGTCGTTAGGCGTCTGCCTTCAGCTCAGGCCATGATCCCAGGGTCCTAGGATCGAGCCCCGCATCAGGCTCCCTGCGCGGCAGGAAGCCTGCCTCTCCCTCGTCCCCTCCCCCTGCTTGCTTTCCCTCTCTTGCTGTCTCTGTCAAATGAATAAATAAAATCTTAAAAAAAAAAGAAAAAAAATTGTCACATAGAACGAACAGAAGCTCAAAATCTTTTTCACTTTATAATCACTGCGCAAAGCTATCGATGTTGATTTCAAATCTACATTTTAAACAGAAATATTCCACATTGAGTAATTGCAAACAATGCAAACCAAGCGGTACTCTGAGTGAACTTCAGCAATTCCAAACCATTCCAAATTGTTCCACAATCACAACTAGTTCTGTGAATTAACTTCCATGTAGAATACAATATTTACTAAAGGAAAAGGGACATAAACCTGCTAATTTGAAGCATATATAGATAGACATATAGATCTATATACACAGATAAGTTGATCCTCATTGTTCATGGATTCTAAAATTACAAATTTGCCTACTTGCTAAAATTTAATTGTAATCCCAAATCAATAATCACGGCTCTTTCACGATCATTCACAGGCATGCGCAGAACAGTGAAAAGTTTGATCCTCGCTGTCCGGGAAAAAGACCCTCCTTTGCCCTATGGTCCTTCTAGCTGGACTTAGAATCAAACTACACGAGACAAAGTAACAGGAGAAAATCAAAAGTAATAGGCATAGGTAAGGGGCAGAGATTCTGAGGGCAAGGAGACAACAGGAAGCTTATATGAGCTAAGGAGAGGGGGAGGGTCTGGGGACACAAAGGGGAGGAAGGCTTTTAGCAGGAAGGTGAAAGGAGATGTTTGGAAGAGCAAGGTTGTCCTATTATGCAAATGAGTTCCTTCAGTAAAAGAGAGTCTCGGGGCGCTTGGGTGGCTCAGTGGTTGAGCGTCCGCCTTCCGCTCGGGCCATGGTCTCAGGGTCCTGAGATCGAGCCCCGCATCGGGCTCCCTGCTCCGCGGGAGGCCTGCTTCTCCCTCTCCCGCTCCCCCCGCTTGTGTTCCCTCTCTCGCTGTGTCTCTCTCTATCAAATAAATAAATAAAATCTTAAAAAAATAAAAATAAAAAAAGTATTTAAAAAAAAAAAGAGTCTCAGTTAATACTCCTGTACCTGTCGCAGGCTCTCCTTTCCAATGTAAATTTAGGCAGTTGTGGGGGAGGCAGAGAGTTTTTCTTTCATCTGCTGGGCTTTGATTACTTTTAACTGAAAAAAAGCGCTATGCCAAAGTGGCCCATCTTGGGGCAGCCTGCAACGCAACATGCCTGATTCCAGATGAGTTTGAACAAAGCAACACTGCTTTCTAGTTCCAACTGTCATACCGTAAGAGTGTCCTTTTCACGGTCTATTTAGTGCCTTTTTTTTTTTTTTTTGCATTCTTTGTTGATGACTTCACTGCTTAAAATGCCCTCAAACATCGTGCTGAAGTGCAGTCTGGTGTTCCTAAGCTCAAGAAGGCTGTGATGTGCCTTACAGAGGAAATATGTGTATTAGATAAGCTTTATGCAGGCATGAGTTACATAGTGCTGTTGGCTATGAGTTCAATGTTAATGAAACAACATTATATATTTGCTAGGGTGTCTTTAAACAGAAACATATATAAAACAAGTTTATGTATTAATCTGTTGACAGAAAATGTTGGGATCAGATGTTAAAGAAATGTAACCCTGCATTTCCCACAGAAGCGATAGTTATTCAGTGTTCTCTGTCACATCATAGATCATAACTACCATAAATAACGAGGATGGACTGTGTAGATAAATAGATAAACAGAGTTTTAAGACTAAACAATAATCACAAAAATTGTTCAAAACTTTGGGCAGCAAAAGATATTTTCAGGGAATTTTTATCATTGACATTGTTAACTATTGCTGGTGATAAAAAGCAGACTGACTTTTAATAAATTTTGTTATTTTTTAAATTCTTTGCAGATAGTTCACTACCCCCATATCGCTGCCTGGCTCTATCTCTCAGCTCTCTTGGCCTTCTTTTTTATCACACAAACACACTGATTTGCTTCTGTCTGAGAGACTTTGCTCTTATACTTTGGCCACATGCTTTGCCTTCAGAACTTTGCATGCGGGATTCTTCTGCATAATCAGTTCTCCGTTCAAACATCATTCTCCCTGGGCAGTCTTCCCTGATATTTCAGTCTGAAGCAGAATACAAGCAGGGTGCTTTCCCCATCATTCTGAATCACATCGTTATTTACTTTTTTTCTTCAAAGCACTTCATGCTATTCAAAAATCACTCCTCTGTTTATAATTAGACTCCCCCTGTTCACAAGTTTGTAAGGTCCATGAGTTAAGAATTTTGTTTGTCTTGTTCACTGAAATATCCCAAGAACCTACACTAGCTTCTGATTCATGGCACATTAGCAATAAATACACGTTGGGTTAATGTATAAATTAATTAAAAACCTTTAAAAGTAATAATATATGTGCACCATATATACATTTACCTTCATATATTATAGTCTAAAATTATCCAATTCTATTGTCTGATCCAGTTTATAAGCTCCAAAAAGACAAGAATTCTGTCTCTATGTCCTCTATGGACAGGGTATTCTCTGTCCAATGTCTAGTACAGTGTCTCCAGAGTTGTGTCTATCTGGGGGGGTAGACAAGCAACTATACACCTTATGAAAAAACCAAACTATTGGCAATTCTAATTTCTAGTCCCAAATCACAACCAAGTTGTCTTTAAATTTCCTTTGGAGAGCAGAGGAAAACAATGGGCATTGGGTGTCATTTTCAAGCGGGAAGTATTTTTTGTGTGTTTGTGTGAGGTTACCTGTGGCATTGTCCCTTTCTCTTCCACCCATCATGGCTCTTCTTTCTCCATTGTGTTTACTTTTATTGCTACATTGGACATTCACATTTTAGTGGAACATGACTGCATTAACTGTATTTTTATTTTCTCCTGTACCCTTGAACTCAGCCTCATCTTTAATAGGAAGAAAGATACAGCAAAATGTGATACAGGACAGAACAAACAGGGAAATCTCTAGACTGCCCCAGCATTGATACAACCAGAGCATCTCTGATTTTGCTTGTGGTTTTGTTTGTTGTTGCTGTTGTTTAACTAGGCTCCGTGCCCAACATGGGGCTTGAACTCAGGACCCTAAGATCAAGAGTCACATGTTCTACTGCCTGAGGCAGCCAGGCACCCCTGATTTTGCTTGTTTTGTATGTAGGAATTTCATAATTTCACTTAGAAGAAAAGCAATTGAACCCACAAAATAGAAGCTATTCACCTGGTATATTCCATTCTTCTTTTTTTTTTTTTTTTTTGAGAGAGAGAGAGGAAGCAACCCAAGATAGGGGATTTGAATTGCATAGGGGGAAAAATATCCCTAAGAACTTCTTGTTGGCAGAACTTCTGTATTCGAAGTCCAAGTTCTAAAAAATGCATCATGTTGCCTGGCCTCTCCTGATTCTGTCGCTGATTGACTTTAGATATGTTGTTTAATTTTTTTTTTTTTTTAATCTGCTTGTTTCTTCACCAGTAAAATGGGTATGATGGGTCTTAAATCTATACTGGGAACATTGGATAGTGAGTAAGAGAGGTACAGGATAACTAAAAAAAAAATGAAAACAGATTCCATGGGGTGTGTGATCTGAGTGAAGTCAGGACAAAGTAATCAAAAAGATTTAGCAAAATTTGGCAGGCGTGAATGAGGTGATGGGGCCATCTGCTGCTTTGTGGTGGGAATTTCAGGACAAGTTAGAGGAAGTGACTATTTTATTCACTTGTGAGTAAAACTGAAGAATTTCTGCAGGTTGGCCCCAATTCATAATAAAAATGTGACTTTCACTCTGCTTAAAGGCATCTATATTATTGCCATGTATGTTTATTTAATTTTTAATTTCTTAAAGATTTATTTATTTTAGAGAGAGAGAGAGAGTGAGAGAGCGCATGCACCTGAGAGCATGGTGGAGTGGGGCAGAGAATCTTCAAGCAGACGACCCATGAGTTCATGACCTGAGCTGAAACCAAGAGTGGGATGCTTAACCGACTGAGCTACCCAGGCGCTCGTAATTTTTAATTTTTAATTTCTGCCACCATATCATAAGTTCCCAGAGGGCAGGAACCTTGTCTTGTTCACTGTTAATTCCCAACATCCAGAATAGTACTTGTACGTGTTAAATAAATGAATAAAATTGTATACATGAAACTATTTTTAATTTAACTGTTATCTTTCTTCATCCACGCTAGATTGTAAGCAGCATGAGAATAGGCTCTATGTATATTCATTACTGTTTACACTGTGACTATTAAAGAAAGAAGGCACTCAAGAGAGCTGTTAATGAATGAATAACCAAAAAAAAAAAGTAAATGAGAAAAATATTTAATCCACATCTCTCTGTGAAAGTAAATTAGAATAACTTGGAGAAAAACAAAATATCCTGACACTATTATTTGGATATTTAAGATAATCAGCTATTTTAAAATTAAATATTATGTATCCTACATTATTTTCAAAATGTAACACATATGCTTAATATGATGGTCATAATGTTTGGAAAAATTGCTCATTCAAATGTTTTTGTTAATATTTGAGATTTGTTGCAAACAAATAAAAGACTTGATCCTATATAAGCATGTCTCAGAAAAAAGCTTAGCGAAGGCAGATCATTTGACATTTATGAATATATTGAGGTAGATTTCTGCTGTCAGTCTTATAGGCTGCTTTACGGAACTTAAATAATTTATACTACCACTGGATTGTCTATTCTCTAATGGTAGAATTATAAATGATCTGTCAGCTGTGCTCTTAATGGAGTAAAAGAGCCAGGGAAGAGCTGAGGCATGTAACTGTTCACTGACTAATAATAGGGACCATTACGTTTAAATGTGTCCTAAGGGCCAACTCAATAATGTTCAAAGCCACTTAGATTTTCTTATGGTCCAGGTACAAGCCAAATGGCTAGTATTCTTACTTAGAATTCTGAGTTTCCCAACTGTGCAAATGCTCAGAACCACTTACTTCTCTCTCATTTTTAAAATTTGCTCCCAGGAAACATGGTCCATCAATTCTCTGGTCCATGGAATCCTTGACAGGTTCATACCGTGCACACTGTGTAGATTAGGATAAATGATCATGGAGAGGCAGAAGTTGGAGGTAAATGTAGGTGCAAAGAAGGCACGTTTGGAGATATTAAGGTATGAAGATTGGATATTTAAAATTTGCTCATTTTACTTGCTAAGATGTAAAACTTGAATGATAGGTTCAGGAAAGCATACATATTCTGCTCATGTCTCCAAACCAGCATAGCCTAACTCTGTGAAATGTTCTAAGGTAACCCAATATTTGAAAAATAATATTCACTTATATGCCATCTATTCTCATTCTGACCCAAATGTCTTGCAGAGCCCTGATTAACTCAGAAAATCTCTATAAAGTAGAAAGGAAGAAACGTTGAACTGTAATTTTTTCTTTTTTCTTTTTTTTTTTTTATGGTTAAGAAAACAAGTGCCAAGTCAGGGTACATTCCACAGCACACTATTTCAACAACAACGACAATGAAATTCTAAGCAATGTTTACAAACACAATTATTTTTTTTTAAATGTTTTATTTATTTATTCGACGGAGAGATAGCGAGAGAGCAGGAACACAAGCAGGGGGAGCGGGAGGAGAGAGAAGCAGGCTTCCCGCGGGTCGGGGAGCCCGATGCGGGACTTGATTCCCGCACCCTGGGATCGTGACCTGAGCCGAAGGCAGGCGCTTAACGACTGAGCCACCCAGGCGCCCTACAAACACAATTAAACCTAGGTTAAGAAAGTCTTTGTTATTTGGCCAAAATTTGTTGTAAGAGGTTGAGAACCTACTATTAAAAACGGAAACACTTGTAGAACTTTATAAAGCCAGGAAGAAAATGAACTAATAATATAAATAGCTAACATTTCTTGAATGCTTGACAAATCTTAGGCACTACGTGAGGTATTACATAAACATTATCCCACTAAATTCTCTATGAGCTACTAGATGTGATAGGAAGATCTATGAGTTACTAGCATGATTTGTGTCTTTCAATTAAGGAAATCAAGGTACTAAGATATCAAGTAACTCGCCTTAGACAACAGAGATAGTAATAGACTAGAATTTGAACTCAGGTAGTCCAAATTCAGGGTCCTTATGCATGTCTTTAATGCATTAAGTTATTTATATCAGGAGTCAGCAAATGTTTTTGTGCAAAGAATGAGAGTAAATATTTTAGACTTTGTGGATCACTTATGGTCTCTGCTGCATATTTTTTTTAAATAACCACTTTAAAAATGTAAAAACCAGTCTTTGCTGTCAGGGTATATGTAAATAGGCTACAGATCAAAAGCTATAGTGGTTTAACAATAACTTTATTGTTTAAAATGATTTAAACCAATCAAGAAACAGTCACCTAAAATAAGAAAGAGAGAGATCCCCAAAATTGATCGGATTAGGTCAATTGCCTGTGAATCTAAGGTTTAGGAAGACAAGCCACCAATGTCTGTAAGAACTGGAGATAGAAATAGGAAGTGTGACTGGACAGTGACTCATAGGCACTGTCAGCCTGGCTTACAAAGACAGCTCTGTCATCAACTTTGAAATAGAAACTATGCTAGACACAGAGGCAAGAAAGTCATGTTCTAGAATTTTTTCCCCAGGGATTCTTTCATATATTTAAAAAGCTGCATAAAGACATGGAAGATATTCTTTAAAAAAGTAGGTGCACTGGGCTGGCTCAGTAGGTACAGCATGTGACTCTTGATCTCTGAGTTGTGAGCTTGAGCCCCTCATTGGGTGTAGAGATTACTTAAAAATAAAATCTTTAAAAACAACAACAACAACAACAACAACAACAAAGCACACTTTGAGAAACGAAAACTATGAAGCGTAAGATGAAAACCCCACTGAAGGATATTAATGACAGATACTCAGCAGAAGAGATTAATGGACTTGAAGATTTAACAATAGAAACTATCAAACATGAAACATGAGAGAAATAACTTTAAAAGGGAAGGAAGGAGGGAGAGAAGGAAGGGAGAGGGGGAGGGAGGGGAGGGAAAAGGAAAGAAAGAAGCATTAGGGTACTGTGGGATAACTTCTGGCTACCTAATATACATGTGATTGGAGTCCCTGAATAGTGTGTGTGGCAGGGAAGAGGGGTTCAGGGTGAAGCAGAATACATATTTGAATAGATAATAGCTTAGTAGCTTAAATTTTGCCAAACGTGGTCAAAAGGCAGAAAGAATTCCTCACAAGCAGACCATCCCAACAGGAAATGATAAGGGAAGTCCTTCAAGACAAATGAAAATATCACATGATAATAATGTAGATTTAGGGGGAAAAAATGAAGAGCATCAGAAATAGTAATTACATGGGTAAATATGTAGTTTTTTTATTATTATTTAAACATCTTTAAAAGATGACTTACATTGGGGTGCTTGGGTGGTTCAGTCAGTTGAGCAGCCAACTCTTGGTTTTGGCTCAGGTCATGATCTCAGAGTTGTGGGATCGAGCCCTGCCTCTGCTGGGGATTCTCTCTCCTTCTCCCCTCCCTTCCCCAGAGCATGTGCTTTCTCTGCCCCCCAAATACATAAATCTTTTTTTAAAAAAAGATAACTTACTCTTTAAGCAAAAATAATAACTATGTATTTTGATGTTCATAATATATATAAAAATGAAATGTATGGTACCATTAGCAGGACAACTGGGAGAAGAGAAATGGAAGTATCCTGCTGTAAGGTTCTGTTCCTATACATGAGGTTGCATATCACTTCAATAAGTTATGATGTGTATTATAAATCCTGAAACAAATACAAAAATAACATAATGAAGAGAAATAGCTAATAAGCCAACAGGAAGATAAAATGGGATAGTTAATTAATACAAAAGTGGGCAGGAAGGGCGGCTGGGTGGCTCAGTCTTTAAGCGTCCGCCTTCAGCTCATGTCATGATCCCAGGGTCCTGGGATCAAGCCCCGCATCCGGCTCCCTGCTCAGCGGGAATCCTGCTTTTCCCTCTCCCACTCCTCCTGCTTGTGTTCTCTCTCTCGCTGTGTCTCTCTCTGTCAAATAAATAAATAAAATCTTTAAAAAAAAAAAGTGGGCAGGAAGGTGGCTCATCAATTAAGCATTTGACTTCAACTCAAGTCATGATCTCAGGATCCTGGGATCAAGCCCCACATTGTGTTCCTCACTCTGAGTTCAGCAGGAAGTCTGCTTCTTGCCTTCTCCCTCTCCTTCTACCCCTTCCCCTGCTCATGTGCACACACTCTCTCTCAAATAAATGAATAAAATCTTTTTTAAAAAAAGGAGGCAGGAAAAGGAAAAGGGAACAAAGGTAAGTTGAGACAAATGGAAAACAAATATCAAAAAGATTTAAATCTAATTATATTAAAATCACATTAAATGTAAATGGTTTAAACACCTAAAGGACAGAAATTGTCAAATTATATAAAATAGCAGGACTCAACTATATGTCACCTAAAAGAACCACATTCTAAGTATAAAGAGAAAAAAATATGTTAAAAGTAAAAGGACTGGGGTACCTGAGTTGCTCAGTCGGTTAAGCATCTGGCTCCGGCTCAGGTCATGATCTCAGGGTCCTGGTATCAAGCCCTGCATCAGGTTCTCTGCTTAGCGGAGAGTCTGCTTCTCACTCTCCCTCTGTGCTCTCTCTCTCTCACTCTTGCTCTCTTTCAAGTAAATAAATAAAATGTTTAAAAAAAAGGTAAAAGGACTGAAAAGGTATGCCATGTTAACATTACTCAGAGAAAACCAGGAATGGCTATATGGCAACATTAATTTCAGACAAATAGATACATAGCAAACATTATTAATAGAGATAAAGAAGTTCATTTCATAATGATATAGGGGTTAATTCATCAAGAGGGAATAACAATCCACAATATTTATGCCTCTATTATCTTTAAAACGTACAAAGCAAAAACTGATAGAACTACAAGACAAACATAAAATTACAATTATAGTCAGAGGCTTAGATATTTCTTTTTCAATAATTGATAGGATAATAGACCCCCAGAAATCATCAAGGATATAGTAGACTTGAACTAAGTCATCAACCACTTTCATCTGATGTACATTTTTAGATCATTCCACTTAACAACAGCAGAATACACATTCTCCTCAAGTATACATGAAAAATTTAACAACAGGTCTCAATAAATTTAAAAGATCAAGTCATAGAAAGTTTGTTTTCTTCCTAGAATAGAATTAAATTGAAAACCTATAGCACAATGATCTCTGGAAAATCCCCAAATATTTGGAAACTGAATAACACATTTCTAAACAACCAACTGAGCAAAGAAGAAGTTTTTGGGGAAGGTAATTGAAAAAAAAAAAAAAAGGAACTGCTAACTGACCTGTGAGCTAACCCCAGGGAGGCTCCTCACCTTCTCCTCTGTTTTTGGATATGATTCCTCTTGCTTTTCCCACTCCCAGGGGCTGCTCCAAGGACATAAGCTTGAGATAGTGATGTGGTGTTGAGAACACCTGCATAGTGTAGGTAATTGAACCTAATTAAGGTCTCTACATAAACTTTTTTAAATTGGTGGGCGTGAGGATTCACTTTCTTATGACTGCCCATGACAAGCTTTGTACGTAAGTTTCCTTTGCTTATTAAACCTGCCGCCTACCAATCTTGAAAGGCTTGCCTCTTTCCTTCATTTCTCTCTGCCCTTGATGAATATGGGGCTGGTTTCAGACTACATGGAGGAAACTCCCAAGAGGGTTGCGAACCAACAACTGGTGAGCCAGCCAGGAGACTGAAGAAACAAGCCATGGGAAAGAGGGATCTTCCGGGGGAATCCATTGACTTTTATGTGGGGAGGGGTGGTCCATATGTTAGATGCTTGTGGACCACTGCATGACTCCAGGACACCCCGAAAACGCTGGCTGTGGTAATGTGTTTATTGGGGAAACTGAGGACAGCTCACTGTGGCAGAGAAGGGAAGCATTTGGGTGCTGCATCGGGCTGGCTTCTACTGTGGGCAGCTCGGCTGGCCACCGATGCCCAACTAGAGGCTGACACTCGGGTTAGAAAGTTAGAAGAGCTGACGGTAGAGAAGGATGTGTGGGTGTCCACTAGTCCGCCAGCTTCCGGCTGGCTGCCAAGGTAGGAGAGCAGGATAATCAGTTGGAGAGATTAGCATGCTGTTTTGCAAAGCTAGGAGGGTGCAAACTGCCACTGATTAAGATCCAGGCATTGGTGACAAAACCTGATTAAGAGGTGGAATTTCTGGGAAAGATGAAAATGAAGAGGAGGCTATTAATGGTGATTGATGAGGGACTCCCATGACTTGGGATCCTTTATACAAAGAAAATTTTAAATAGGAATTACCCCAAAACTCCCAAGAGAAAACTTACATTCTTTCTGTGTCCTTTTGAGTTGTAAATCTTACATGTCTTTGAAATGTAAACACCCAGTAGATAACCTTTGCCCACAGAGACTGAAGGGAAAAAAAAAACGAGGAGAAAGGCTTTTTAAAACACACAGTGCTTTAGAAGTTCCCTTTCCCCAAAACTAGTCTAGAGCCTCCAAAAGATCACAAATATCAGTGAAAAGCTTAAGCCATGGGAGTGGGTACCTAATTCCCAGCTGGAATTTTGGAATGACAACTGTATGGGTTTAGAAAGTTGCAGAAGGTTTATGGAAAAGGCATATTGAGAAAAGAATTTTACCCGTTGTCAAGCTAAGATTAGAATTGATTTATGTAAGTTTTTTGTTTGTTTGTTTGCTTGCTTTAGAGGAGAGTTTTGATTTCAAAAGTACACCATAGGAAAATGAAAATTTGGTTTTCTCTCTGTTAGGAGGACAAAGTTCTTGTAGATTATTGGTCTGCTCTTAATAAGAAATTATAAACAAAGGTTTTCCTTTACTCTTAATGTAATCTGCCTAGAAAATAAAGATTCCATGTTTTGTCTTTACCAGGTTCTTATTACTTAAGAAACTGAGTCTTGTCTATTAAAAAAAATAAGGTTTTTGGGTTTTTTTTTTACAACTATGTAATTTTTTGTCTATGTTAAATTTCGTGAGAAGCATCGTCAAATCAGAAGTGGTGCTAAACTTGCTTTACGGTATATTTGTATAAAATTCTTAATATCTGATATGTCCTGGTATAATGCTACCAATCACAATTTTTTCTAAGATTTTATTTATTTATCTGAGAGAGAGAGAAAGAGAGGGAGAGCACTGAGGGAGAGTGAGATGGAGAAGCAGGCTCCACGCTGAGCAGAGAGCTCAATGTGGGACTGGATCCCAAGATCCTGAGATCATGACCTGAGCCAAAGGCAGACACAACCAACTGAGCCACCCGGGCGCCCACAAATCACAATTTTAAAAATGTATGTCATAGAAATAACCAAATTCCCTTGTCAATTTCATCATGATGAACTCTCAAGTCTTTAAGCATGGCCATTTTAAGTTTTTTTGTCATTTGCAATTATTGTTTTACTCTGATGCTTTGGTCAAAAAAAAAAAAGTCTTTTATAAGTGCTTCATCTTCAAGGAGATTTCATGGAAAAGACTTGGACAAGCACAGGTTTCTGATAACTAAGATCAATTTGCCTTCATGTGTGAAGGACAAAGATGAACCTTTCAGTGCTCCTGCAAGGCTACCTACATAAGACCCACCATGTGCGGGATGGTAGCTGGGACTTGTCCCTGTTGTCCTTCCCCACATCAGTAAAATGGGCCCCTTACACTGATGATACAGCATTAACATGGGAAGACTGGCCTCTGCTGCAGAACACTCTGCAGACTTTGCTAGAGCATCTCTAAGGGAGAAGATGGCTAATGGACCAACGGAAAATCCAAAGCCCAGGCACTGCTATAATGTTTTAGATGTTGTCTGGTTGGGTAAAACCCATGTCGCCCCAAAAGCTATAATTAATGATGTACAAGCCTTTGTAAGGATTATGGGGTTCTGGAAGACTTTTATTCTTCTCCTGGCCCAGTGCCTCCATTCCTTATACTGCCTGCTAAAGAAAGGGTGCATATGGGACTGGGGATCAGAGCAGCAATGAAAAAGCAAAAATTCGAGTTAAGTAAATTAAAGCTCTGGGCATCTCTCTCGAGCAGGGCTACCATTTGAGGTACATGTGTGTACGACTCCAGAAGGGATGAATTGAGCACTATAGCAGAGATAGCAGAAAGGGGAGTGCCCCTAGGAGTTTGGTCCCAGCCCTGTAAGGGGACAGAAACCCATTACACCCCTACAGAGCAACAGCTCCTAGTGGTGTACACAGTGTTCCTCCAGGGAGAGCCTCTCACACAGCTGCCAGTGCAGCAGCCCAGGGGCTGAGCTCAAAGCAATTTGCCTAGTGATCACTCATGAGTCCTGGTCATTAATCCTTTGCAAGGACAGTTGGGCTGTTTTCAGAGGGATTGATCCTATGGCTTGGACAACGGGAAGCCAAGGGATGGATGATCATATACAAGCCCTTGTGGGGGCAGGATATGTGGAAAGACATTTGGGTCCATCTGGAAGAGACTGAGGTACTCGTCACTGTCCTCCATGTCCCAGCTCACAAGGCACTGACACCCCCTCGCAGTCAGAAAGCTGATGCTCTAGCTCAGTTACGAACCCTATCTACTGACCCTTCAATAGATTCAGCAGATTGGGAGCACTGGGTGTTATACGCAAACAATGAATCATGGAACACTACATCAAAAACTAACGATGTAATGTATTGTGATTAACATAACATAATAAAAAAAAAGCAGATTGGGTGCATACAAAGAATGACCACCACAGTGTCTGGTGGGATGGCATCTTGCCAAGGATGCTGGACTGCCCTTGAAGTACAGTGACTTGGTTAATGAAGTAACATCATGTCCTGTGTATTCTGAACAATGCCCAGGACAACCGCTGGAAGAATCGGGAACATCCACTGAAGTTCCCAGGCAGTAAGTGTTTGACAAATTGATTATGTCGGCCCCCTTTCTCTGAGTGAGGGTTCTAAGTATGCCTTGGTTTGTGTGGACACTGAATCTTACCTAATCCAAACTTTCCCCTGTCACTGGGGAAACCAGGCTGCCACTATTAGGGGATGAGAGAAGCTGAGTATTACACCTAGACAGTAGTGAGGGGTCACATTTCAAAGGTTATGAAGTACAAGACTAGGCAAAAGAATTGACATTGGATGTTCCGTCTCCTCTACAAATGGCAAGCAGCAGGGTTGGTAGAAGGGAAAAATGAACCACTAAAACAGCAGATTAAATTATTAACAGGCAAAACCACCTTGACTGGGTGGGCTAAAATACTATCCCAGGCTTTAATACATTTGAATGATCAACCAGTAGGGCCTGTCGCCTCACATGCCAGACTAGGGACCACGGCTGAGGCACAAATACAATAAAGGTATGGAAGTCTTGGGAAACAGCCATTGACCTGATTCTCACTGAGGATCAATGTTCCATGCTGCTGAGAGCACAAAGCCCCATAATGACTGGGGAAAAAAATTATCTACTGGAATTTGCAATGGGACATCCCCCCAAGATGGGTGAGTTACTTTGCACCCTCTGGGTGAGGGGAAACTATTCAATCTCCACTGAAATTCTGTTGTCCTGATGCAAGATGCACCTGTTAGAATATATGAACGGACAGGAACATGTGTCATTGAAAGAGAGGAGAAGATAGGGGTCCTGGTCTGACATATCCTGTTCCTAGTCCATCTCCTGCCTGACAGTGCTGCCTCCCCCACAGGTATGTACAACCAGGTCAGGTTCCTAAAACTGCCAGCCTCCCTCTTCTCAAGGCCAGGTGGGCACATTCTGTTTTCTACTAGTTCACTATTTGGCTGCTATCTTTGCTCCGCATTGGTTTAGAGGATGTTATACGACACAGAGGAGCCCTTACAAAATTCACCCAACAAGCCTTAAATGATAGTCAACACAACCTGTCCTTACTGAACGCTGAAATGACTCTAATGAGAGTCTTCAAAAATAGAATGGCCTTAGACATTATTACTACCTCTCAAGGAGGCACCGATGCCATTATCCAAACAGAATTTTATGTGTTCATACCTAATACATCTGCTAATATATTATCTTTATTAAGTCACAGAACAACGCAGGTAAATGCCCTAAATGATCCAACCCCCAGCCCAGGGGAATTAATAAATCAGTGGTTTGGATCACCGGTCTCTTGGTAGAAAAAATGTGTCACTGGTTTTAGAATCATTGTTTTCTCTTACGTGTACCTGTATTCTTGCTGTGGCATCTGCCTCCAGTGCAGCCAGAGAGCCACCAAATGAGCCACCTCCATGCTGGTGAAACCCCTTGCTGACTGCTCAGGGCACATTGTGGAAGAGAGGGGTACGTGAGATTATAAAAGCCAGTCAAGAAGGGTGGAGTTTTGGGGAAGGTCATCGAAAAGACATGACCTCCAATTGACCTGTGAGCTGGACCAGCAGTCAAAGGTTCCTCATTCCCTCCCCTGTCTTTCAAATATGGATTCTGCTTGCCTTTTCTGCTCCCAGGAGCTGCTCCAAGGATATATAGCCTCAAGACAGTGATGTGGTAATGAGAACACCTGCCTGGTGTGCATGGTTGAGCCTAGTTAAGGCCTCTGTATAAATTTTTAATATTTGGAGGGTGGGTGGGGGATTAACTAGTCTTGCTGCCACCTGAGACAAGCCTTGTATGTAAGTTACCTTTGCTTATTAAACCTGTTACTTCCCCTGGGGCGCCTGGGTGGCTCAGTTGGTTAAGTGACTGCCTTCGGCTCAGGTCATGATCCTGGAGTCCCGGGATCCAGTCCCGCATCGGGCTCCCTGCTCGGCGAGGGGCCTGCTTCTCCCCCTAACCCTCCCCACCCTCATGTACTCTCTCTCTCTCTATCTCATTCTCACTCTCTCAAAATAAATAAATAAATCTTAAAAAAAAAAAAACAAACCCTGCTGCCTCCCAACCTGGAGTAGCGTGCCTCTCTTTGGTCTCCCCTTGCCCTTTGAGTAAGGGAGATGAGGCAGTTTCAGATTTCATCCAGGAACAGGAAGTTCCCAAGGGAGTTATGAGACAACAGAAATTAAAGGGAAATTAGGAAGTATTTTGAACTGAATAAATATAAAAAAAAAATCAGAATTTTTGTATACCACTACAGTTAGTGCTTAAGGGGAAACATATAGCACAACATGGCTATATTTAAAAAGAAAGAAAAGATCTGAAATCAGTGAACTGAACTTTCATCTTAAGAAACTAGAAAAAGAAGAGCAAATTAAAACATAATTAAGTAGAAGAAAGAAAAATTATCAATTGAAGAAGAAATTAATAAAATAGAAAACAAAAGTAATAGACTGTACTTTTTACAAAAAAAGTAAATTCAATGAAAAAAGTTTCATCAAGAAAAATGAACTTTTTCTTCTAAACCAACTAATTAAAAAAAAAGAGAAAGACAAAAATTAACAATGTCAAGAATGAGAGAAGTTGCATTAATACAAAATCTAGAGATATTAAAATGATAAAAAGAAAATACAAAGAAAAATGTTAGGCCAAGAAATTAAATATTTAGATAAAGTGGACAAATTCCTTGGAAGACACTAATACCCAACAAAGCACACTCAAAAAAGAATTATTTGAATGATATTATATCCATTCAACTGAATCTATTGTTAAAAATCTTACAAAAAGGGGCGCCTGGGTGGCTCAGTTGGTTAAGCGACTGCCTTCGGCTCAGGTCATGATCCTGGAGTCCCGGGATCGAGTGCCGCATTGGGCTTCCTGCTCAGCAGGGAGTCTGCTTCTCCCTCTGACCCTCCCCCCTCTCGTGCTCTCTATCTCTCATTCTCTCTCAAATAAATAAATAAAATCTTTAAAAAAAAATCTTACAAAAAAAGAAAACCCATGTCCAGATGACTTCAGTGGTAAACTATATGAAATAATGAACAAATAGTACCAATTCCACACAAAACCTTCGAGGAAATTGACATAGAGGAGTACTTCTCTAAAACATAAACCAGACAAAGCCATTACACAGAAAGCAAATTACATATCAATATCCTTCATAAACATACTTGCAAAAATCCTGAAACAAATTTTAGCAGAACTAATCCACCAATATATTAAAATGATAATAAATCTCAAGAACCCAAGGTTGGTTTAACCTCTTATAATTATTCAATGTAATTCATCACGTTAAAAAATTAAACAGAAAAATATTAAAATATGTGATCATTTCAATAGGTGTAGAAAAAGTAGATGTAGACAAATCAATACCCATTCCTGATAAAAACTCTCAGCATTCTAGGAATAAAAGGGAACTTCTTCAAATGAAAAAAGAGCATCTACGAAAAATATACAGTTAACACCATACTTAATTGTATTAACACTGATTTCTTCCAAGATCAAGAACAAAATAAGGATGTTCACTCTCAACATTTTCTTTCAATGTTTACTAGAGGGTCTGTCTAGTCTATGAAATCTAGCAAGGAAGAGAAATAAAAATCATCTAGAAAGGAAGAAATAAAAGTGTTTTTATTTGCAGATGACATGATTATCTATGTAAAAATCCAATGGAATACACACACACACACACACACATTACTAGAAAAAATAAGTGTTTCAGGATATAAGGTTAGTATAAAATGTTTATTATAATTCTATATACTATCAAGAGACATTTGGAAATTAAAATTATAAATGATAACAATACCATCTCTAGCAGCATCAAAAATATGAAATATATGATGATAATCTAAGAACATATGTGAAACATCTATACAGAGAAAATTATAAAACATTGCTTAAAGAAATTAAAGAACACAAGTAAATGGAGAGATATACCTTGTTTATGAGTTGAACAAATCAGTATTTTTAAAATTTCAATTTTCCCCACATTTTTCTAATAGATTCAATGCAATCACATTCAAAATTTCAACAGGGTTTGTTTGTTAGGTTTTAGAAATGAACAAGCCAATTCAAAAGTTAACATGGAAATACAAAGACAGAGATTAATCAAAACAACTTTGAAAAAAGAACAATGTTGAAGGATTACCACTACATGATTTAGAGAAATTGCAATATTCATGGTGGCGTAAAAATATATAGGTAGATAGATCAGTGGAACAGAAGAGAGAGACAGAAAAAGACCCATGCACATATGGGTGACTGTTGACAAAAGTGCAAAGGCAATGTAGTGAAAAAAGAATAGTCTTTTCAACAAATGTTCTAAATCAGTTGAATATCCATATGCAAAAAAAATAATAATAATGAGAGAGAGAGAGCACTTTACTACCTGACTCACAAACTAACCCAAAGTAAGTTACAGATTTCCATGGAAAACCTGTAACTATAAAATGTCTAGAAGAAAACACAGGAGAAAATTTTGTGACCTTGAGTTTGGCAACAAGTTCTTAGAAACACCAGTAAAAACATGAAAATGGACTTCATCAAAATTTAAAACTGCTTTTCCAGAGAATTAAAAGTCAAGCCATAAACTGAAAAACAAAAACAAAAGATGATCAAAAAGACATCTGATAAGGGACTTTTACCCAGCATATACAAAGGGCTCTCAAAATGTAACAAAAAACAAACAACTTGAAACTTCTCAGATTTGTACATTACTTTATGAGAGAAAATATGTAGATAGTAAATAAGCAATATAAGTAAATAAAAAGACCTCAAGATTATTTTTCATTTAGGAAATGCAAATTAAACCACAGTAATATACCTCCATACACCTATTAGAAGGTTACAATTACAAGACTGACCATACCAAGTGTTAGCAAGGTTAGGTGGAATTGGGACATTCATACATTGCTGGTAGGAATATCAAATGGTACAACTTTGGTAAATAGTTCGGCAATTTCTCAAATACACCTACTGAGTGATCCTGACATTAAACTCTTAAGCATTTACCCAAGAGAAGAGAAATACTATGTACAAACAAAGACTTGTACACAAATATCTAGAGCAACTTTATCTGCGATAGACAAATACTGAAAACAACCCAAATGGTCATCAACAGGTAATTCATCAACAAATTGGGGTATATTAAGAGAATAATACTCAACATTTAGAAAGAGTGAAAAATTGATGCAAGCAACAAGATGAATGAATCTCAAAATGATTAGCTAAGTGAAAGAAGCTAGACCAAAAATAAAGAAAAAGGCATACTGTTTGACTCCATTCATATAAAATGTTACAAAATATAAACTGAAAGCAGTTTGGTGGTTGTCTGAGGAGAAGGCATTGGGGAGAGGATGACAAAAGTTGGAGGGATGGTGGAAATGTTCACTATCTTAATTGTGGCGATGATTTCAATGGAAAATGTTCATATATATGAAAAAATTCTTGTTACTTCAAATATATTAAGTTTGTTATATGCCAATTAAACATCAATAAATGTGCTAACAAAAGAAAATATCTCTTGTTTTCCTAGGAATGATACAGCTTTTTCTTTTTTTTTTTATAAAGTTGGTGCTAGATTATGTGCAACAAAATGGAAAGGCTTCCTTTAAAAAGTAGAATAACCTGTGAAGGAGGTAGCAAGGGAGTAGAAATACTGAAAATAGAAGGAATACTTCTAATTCCATCTGTTTCTATTCAGCTATATATCCATACCTGGCTCAGTTTGTTCTTTAATTGAGTATCTTCATATTTTCGTCCTGTGTGTTTCCATATTAGCACAGCACAACAGAGTTGAGAACTCATTTACAAATGGTGTGTACTTTAGGGGAAAAAAAAATCTATTTTTGCCTCAGGCCCCATGATTCTAACAAATACTGTCTGAGGATTAAAGTGATTAAGCTATCCTTTGATAAAGGATGAAGAAATAATTAGATTCCAAAACTAATAATGAATTGTGATTAGTTGACTGAAAAGATCATTCAATTTGTAATTACTTCCTGGGACATCCCAATTGCCCCAAAATGTGATGATGTGGGGTGTGTATGTCGTGTGTGCGCGTGTGTACGTGGTGGAATCTGGAGAAAGATCACAATTTAAAAGACCAATAAGTTGTAGCTTTTAAATGTTGAGAACACAAGTTTCTGGATTCCAGCATGGCCTTTCCCTTTTTCTGTTTCTTCAGGCATTCTTTTCTGTTTCACATGCATTTTTCCATGCATCCACCAGTTGGGCAAGTTCTCCACGTTCCATCTTCTATGTGGTTTAGGAGGGTGAGGGGAAGATGGTACTGAGGTAGAGAGGACTGAGTACAGAAGGCTCCCAAGACTTGAAGAGGAATAAGACTTTAAAATAAAAAAAAGTGAAGGGGGATTGAAGGGCTGGCAGGAAGACTTGGGACAAGCTAGGTGAAAAACAGAGAGAGAGAGACAGAATCAAAATTTCTGATATCAAGGTGCCAGGCAGCCGGAAGCCCAGTCTCTGCTAGGGAGTTCTGCCATCAGCTAATAACAAGCAGGGCTCTCGTGGTTTACACCTAAGTGATGAAGGACAACTTAAATTCCAGAAAAGAATTCTCCTTCTCTTCTTCCCAAGCGCTTTCGAATTCACTCTGCTCTCAGTAGATTCGCCTTCTTCTGACATATACTGAATGCACTTAAAATGCAGTTGTCAGCAAAAACAGCTCCCCTTTGTATATATGCACAACTACCTGAAGGATAGTTCTGGGAAACAGGACCCTGGAGTCTAAACCTGCAGATGGGGAAGGGGAAAAAAAAAAAAGTAGATTTACTGCCACCTTGTGTCAGAAACTTAAACTTGTCTTAAAAGCTTCAAATCAGTAATAAATGTGGGAAGGAAAACTCCAGAGAAGGTCTGAAAGGCTAAATGGGCGAGTCCCTGACAGAGGTGGAGAAGGAACATTCAGAAATTCCTCAAGCTTCTCCCTGACAAGAAGAGGACATTATGTGGAATGCGGAAGCAACTTCACTAGCACCTTCAGCAAAGAATAGGAAACTTACAAGTGGGGCCTCAAAGGAGAGCCGTCCTCCCAGAGCCACGCGCTGCTGGGTTTCCTCAGAGACAACCCCATCCAGAATGGGAAATTGGAATGGGCACTTGTTTGCCGGACGAATTCCTGTGGGGAGTAATGTTTAGGTTAGATTCACAAACCTAAAGAACCAAAAGAGATCTTCGACATCCTTTCCATGGTTTTACAGAAATGTTTACAAAAGCTTAGAGATACCATGTAACCTCTCTACCCAAGGTCATGCACATCATTAGTGGTCAGATGAGCCTAGAAAATAAGTATTCTGATTCTCAAACACGAGCTCCTCCACCAAGGGCATAAATCTGATTTATTTCCCTATAAGGCACTACTCCAGTGCAATGTACAACCATAAAAACTCACCAGATCATCTGTGCTATTAATTTTCAGCATCTGGGCATCCAAAGACAAACAGTTCTCCTGGCTTTTTTCCCAATTAAATGGGCCAGAGGAAAATAGGTAACAGTTTTCTTCATGCCAGAGCCAGTCTTGGGGACAAGGACCTAGGAAGTGTAGCATATCTAATCAGTGAGTGATGCCTGAGTAGAAATATTTCTACAGTTCTTAAATCAATTCTCCCCTCAGGACTGTCACATGCATATCATCTCTTCTTAATTAGAATTATATCCAGAGTCTTCAAAGACCTCAATACACCAATAGTCTTTATTTCTCTTAAAGTATTCTGATTTTAGTAAACTAAATTAAAAACCAGTGTGTTCAAAAGCAAAACTTGAGCTGAGATGTAACTTTAGAATCTGACCTATTTTTTATAATTATGTTTGGAAGAATGGGGAGTGGATATGTTAATAGCCACACTGCTCTCAAAAAGATAAGCTTGGGGTGCCTGGCTGGCTCACCCAGGGGAGCACACAACTCTTAATCTCGGGGTGGGTTTGAGGCCCACGCTGGGTGTGGAAAATACTCAGAAATAAAATCTGGGGTGCCTGGATGGCTCAGTAGGTTAAGTGACCAACTCTTGATTTTAGCTCAGGTCATGATCACAGGCTGGTGGGATAGAGCCCCTTGGGCTCTGTGCTCACCAAGCAGTCTGCTTCAGGATTCTCTCTCCCTCTCACTAGTATGTGCACTTTCTCTCTCTAAAATCAATCAATAAATAAATCTAAAAAAAAAAAAAGAAAATCTTTAAAAAAAAGACACATTTATATATTTTAAAACTTCAGGTTTTCAAATAATGAATTTAAGCTTAAATATTGTGCTTCCTGTTTCTGGGCATATGTTGTCCAATACATAGCCATATGTGGTATTCAAACTACCTGTGTTTCTTTTAATTCAAAAAAAATGCTTTTTTAAGTAAACTCTACACCCAAGCCCCCGTTGAACTCATGACCCCAAGATCAAGAATCTCATGCTCTACAGATGGAGCCCACCTGGGGTCCTCTTTTAATTTTTTTTTTTTTTTAACAAACACAATATCACTATGTTGGCAGTACTTTACACACATTAACTTATTTAATCCTCACAACAACTTGATTAAATAAATTCCATTCATTTTCTTCCTTTGGCAGATAGAATAAATGGGAATGTGAACCTTGGCAGACTCGCTCTCACATCCATGTGTTTAATCACGACATGCACTACCTCTCAAACTTTTGCGTTTGAATCAATTGAGGAAACTTCTTGGTGCCCTTCAAGATATTTTGATACAGAATCTCGGGATAAACCTAGAAATTGCCATTTTTAAAAAGCTACTGTAGTGATAATGTTGTACACCAAAGGTTGACAACCACCACTAATTTCAGTCCTAAATATAAAGTCTGTTACTGTGCAGACCCTGCACCTTTCTGGCTGGATTACCTCCTGAAAACCACACTTGGTAACTTCTCAGAATCTCTCTCTCTTCATATCTACACTGTGTACCACAGACTTGTTAGTAAGAAAGATAAAACTTGTCTCAAACTTGAGGAAACCGGTCTATTTTTTTTCCATGTGGTATTTTATTATTAATGTTTTTGAGAATCTTCTCAAAGCTGCTTGATGAAAAGCAGTACTTTATTTGCTATCTCTATTAATTGGCCTTTATCTGACACTGTCAAGGAATGGAACATGTTACCTGGGATATCTACCAGTGAAAAACATATTACTTAGTATTTTTGATTGGTTGCCCATGCCTGGAATCTCTGGGAGACAGTTCTGGATGGTCCTGATGTAGATTTAATCTCATACAACTGATAAAAACAAAACAAAACAAAACTGTTTTACAGCCCCATCTGGGGACTAAATCATTGGTTGGTATGCAGCTATGTCTGCTTATATAAACATTCCTATCTTTGATAGATTAGTCTCCTTCCTTTACACCTTTTTAGAGACAGTGTATTCTTTAATTTCCTCGATAGCTCCCTCCTTAATAAAGACATTAAATAGAGGTTTGATACTTGCTAAAGATCAGTTTGTCCAAAAAGCTCTGCTTCTTTTGGAAATTTAAATAACCCTGTAAATATTGAAGGGATTTATTAACTTCAAAACTTTATTAAAAAAAACTACTTATCATTTTATCATCACTTAACTTCTCTGGCTATCAATTTTTTTCATCTATAAAATAAAGATCTGTGGGTATTTGTGAACTGTTATATAATCCATATTCAAATAAATTGCATGGTTGAGATCAAGTGAGATGTACAAGCAAGAAACTGGAGAAATCTCTGTTTATTAGTAGCAGTTAGTTACTAATGCTGAGAATAGGGCACTCATTCATACACCACCAAGAAAGCAATGCATCTCTGAGAGTAATTCCATCTCATATCCCTTAAATCTCCCTATGATGAAAAGCATATGCCTGATTTAATTACATGTTGTACAAAGACTAAATGACACAGATAACTCCGTAATAACATCAGAGTTCACATCATCATCCCCTTCTCAGAGATACTATTTCTACTTGCCTCCTAGATTCTAAGATCAACTCAATTCTTCTTATATAAACTGATTTCCTGGGCCCTTTATATTTTTCTCTTACCTAAAGTATCTACCCAACACTTGCAAGTCAGCTTACCTCCATTCATTCAATTTAAATTGATGTTTTATACTCTAAGAAATAGGGTTATAGAATAAAGTTAATGTAGAGCTTCCCAGGGACAAAGGAGACACCATAGGGAAAGAAATCAATGATTAAGATACATTGGTACAGGGGCACCTGGGTGGTTCAGTAGGTTAGCGTCTGCCTTCGGCTCAGGTCATGATCCCAGGGTCCTGGGATGGAGCTCTGCATCAGGCTTCCTTCTTCACCCTCTCCCTCTGCCCCTCCCCCCTACTGGTACTCTCTGTTCTCTCTTATTCTCAAATAAACAAAATCCTTTAAAAAAAGAAAAGATACATTGGAACAGAAAGAAGTAAGAATCCATGGCAAAGGGTAAGGGTGGGAGAATTCTTCCAGAAATATCTCAAAACCAAATTTTAAAAATAAAGAAGAGGTTCTTATGAGGAAAGAAAATTTAAATCCACCAAAAACTGTGCTTAATTAAATCAGGTATCTCAAGAATTTAGCAGAGGGAAGGGTGGGTTGACAAAAATTGAGAAATTCTGGTGTCAAACATTATGAATATATGTTAATATGCCAATTTCGTGCCTAGAGACATTTTCAAAGCAGAGTTTAGATTAAACAGAGAAGTTTCCACTACTTCTTTTCACCTCTCCATCCCACATACCTGAAAAGTTTGCTGCTTTCCTCAGAGCTTCTTGGAGATTCAGGTTCTGATGATGAAGTTCCATCTGTTTTTTGGAATTTTCATCCATCTTCTGGTTAAGGGTTTCTATCGTTTCTTTGAGTTCCCTTTCAGACTCCTGGGAAGCTTTTTCTGCCTGCTTCTGTGCTAAGATCTGTCCCTCCAGTATAATTTCCTGGTTAGTAAGGTTTTCTTGCTGTTGCTTTAGAAGATCAGAAACCTGTGATACTAAATCATAGCTGAAATAAGAACTCCATTACCAATCCTGAATAAAAATCCCTCCACTGGATTTTGAGGAAATCAAAGAATCGAATCAAATTATCTATTTTGACAACCAGATAAACTGCTGGAAGATTACTCAGAAATTATGGATTTAAAAGTTATTTAATATTCCTGCAGTATTTTTTTTTTAATGTCAGGAACTGTCACAGACATTTTGGTTAAAAAAAAAACAAACAGGATTTTGCTTGTTATTGATAGTTATAGACAAGCTTAAAAGCAATCATAAGATAAAGGGTATATCAATGGCATAAATAAAATATGGACAATCTGAAATAGATGCCAACCAGACTCAGTGATTATTAATAGTCGTCATTAATGATTTACTCTATTTGTGTCTTTATTCTGCTGTTAACTCTCTACCCTTCCAGACTTCCTAATTTTATTTAAAAACTGTGACACCCCTTTTTTGAGGCACCCTCCCAATTATTGTAAGGTGCTATGTCATAACAATTTCAAGCATTTTTTGTTTCTTGGGTTCTTTTTTTTTTTTAGCCACAGTACATTTTAGGAAGGGTGGGGATGAAATAAAGTTTGTGAAATCTGGCAGGCAATTAATGTTAAGGGTCAAATGTCTCAGTTCTAGAAGCTTGATGGTTCAGTACAAAACAGACGGACCCCTTGGGTTGAAGGCTGGATTTGAGACTGTTGTGAAATGATTCTTCTCATGGGAAGACTCATCCAGTCACCACCACTGAGTCAAGGGCACTTATCCTAGTCATTAGGGAAGGCCCTAAGTGTTAACAGATTGAAAAAATAAATGGTTGGTGACTTTAACCAACAATTGAGAAACAAACAGCACTTCCAAGGCCTTAATCATCTAGATTCTAGATGGACAAAGTAACTCAGACCTACAATCTAAATACACAGGCAGATTATATGGATGATTGATACCATTTTCATTCCTTCTTGGCTACTCTCATCCTTCTTATCACTTCTTTTCCTCTCAACATCCTCTCTTATGAGTGGCCATTCTATAAATTTGAATTACAGTTATTTTAAATGTTTCATTTATTGAGATAGTGTTTCTGATTCTTAACTTTAAATTGGTATTTCATCATCTCAATTAAAACTCAATGTAGGAGCGCCTGGATGGCTCAGTAGGTTAAGTATATGACTCTTGATTTCAGCTCAGGTCATGATCTCAGGGTCGTCAGACTGAGGCCTATGTCAGGCTGTGTGCTAAACATGGAGTCTGCTTGAGATTCTCTCTTTCCCTCTCCCTCTGCTCCTCCCCCCACTCGTGCTCTCTCTCTCTCTAAAAAACCAAACAAACAAAAACCAAAAAAAACAACCTCAATGTGAACTATATGAAGTTTCTTTTCCTTTTGGGTCTCAGGGGATCTTGTGGCTTAGTAGCTTCAAATTATTTTCTTTTTCATCATTCCAGGATTTAAACAGACTTTATCCAGGAAGTTATAACAACAAAACAAAACAAACACCTACCATTCATAATCTTAATTCCATGTCCCAGTCAATTTGAGGGACAAGCACAATGTACTTATTCATGTTCCCACTTATTCCAAAAAGTTTGTCTAAACTGTATCTAAATCAAGGCTGTTTATAGTTGTTATGAAACCAATTAATAAACCATGTTTGTAAGTTCTCACTTTTTCTCCCTGTTCCAGTACTTACGTTGCATTGTTAGCATTATAAGAGTTACCAGTAATCCCAAGCAAAGGATCCCCAGGGTCACAGCAGTAGGGCACCACCACCGAGAAGAAAGAAAATGAGGACCTAGAGTGACAGAGGATAGAATCAGAAAGATGTAAAAGATGGAAGCAAGTCATCAAACAATTCTTTGGAAACTGTCTGTAACTTGTACTTTGCATTTCTTACCTTAGAAGTCCTCCCAAGGGCTCTGCAAATAATTCATTGTCCATATTTACAGATGAAAAATACAGACAGAGAATTTAAGTAATTTACTCTTGGTCACACAACTGACACAATTTAAGAGCCGGGACTCAATATCAGATAATGTGATGTTAAGTATCTGATTCTAAAGCTTATACTTTATCTACTCTCCCCATAATGACTCTCTAAGAAACTCTCAGTCTAGCTTGGTTGGATCAGTTTCGTCCACAGAACAGAGATCCTGATACTTTTAATATAGACCATGTGGATGCACACACACACACACACACACACACACACACACACGTACCTCATACACAGTGTGTTTTATAAGTAGTGTACCATAAAAGAATGTCAGACACCAAGCAAATAAGTTTTAGTTAGTTAATCAACAGATCACCTCAAATAATTATAATTTTGTGCTTTCAATTTTTATTCCACTAAAATTACCATTGGAAGTAAGGTTATTGACCGAAGAAAAATAGGAATTAAACTGCAATATTCATTTGACTCATATTAATGTCATGTCCTATACTTACACCAGCTGTGGCCCTTGTTGTTATAAAAGTTCACCATTATTATAGAAACAAATAAGTCATGTAGCTCACAGCTCCACCACTGCAAAAGCACAGATATTTTGGTTCAATGGGAAAATATCTCATATGATCTATGTGAACTCCTCACCCTGTGCAATACACAAATAGGGTACTGGTAGTGTTATCATCTATATGCAGATAAGGAAACCCAAAGTCTCAGTGAATTGTATGAGATCACACAGATGTTAAGATCCAAACATAGGTCTTTAATCCAACTGTCAGTTGCTACATGGCTTGGAACATTACATCCCCAAATTTCTAGTGCAAATGTGTAATGATCCAAATCAATCAATGGTCAAATATATTCACAGAGTCAAAAGCACTTCTGTTAGACTCTAGAGATGAGACAGACAAAATAGAAATCTTAACAGGAAGAAATACAGTTCATTCACTGATTCAAAAGTCATTAAGCTCCTGGAGTGTATGTGGCAAGTTGGCAGAGAAGTAGAAGATAGTTGTATCTCTTGCAAATAACTGCTTAGGATTCTAGCTTGGGGGTAGATATCTGTGTAAATCAACCAATATTTCCCTCTGATCAGTATTCATTCTATACTATGAGTGTATGTTGACCACTCTTGAGTGAAGAAACTCCTGAATTTTTAGAAGAAAATCATAGGCTCAACACCTGTTCAGGGAAAGCACAAGCTCCCATTTTCTACAGGACACCCTTTGTCCCATTTCGTGGGTAGGTAGAGACGATTAATCCAACCTCTGTTCCCATTAGTGATTTTCTGATCAGAAGGCAATTGGATTCTTTTCAGTAGGTGACTGATCTGAGAGATTTAGCTTCATAATTGTAGTAAAATTCAGGTACTCAATATTTACAACATGAAGAATGAATGAATGAATGAACAAATGACTACTGTTAACTTGGATGTCTACCTATGAATGCTGATTCAGAGAAGTAATGCAGGTAAAGTGAATAGGATAGAACATAACATATGATAATGTTTAATAAAAGTTATCAGAATCTATACATCATGATTCATATCAAGTTAGTTCATTCACAGCATCATCATCATCATCATCATCATCACCATTATATCTGAATTGTTTTTCTTTTAAGTAAATGTTATTAATTCTACAATATTTTTCCATCCTCGAGTGTTTCAGCTTTCTAATCTTATATTCAATTAATTTACATTTTTGGCCTAATCCTAGAATTCTGTTGCTGTGCACATTCACCCACCCCTAATACCTTTAGCTTTCTTTCTATTTGGCTTCTGATCAGGTTGATCCTTCATAGTCTTGCTCTTGAAGTCATCAAAAGTCATTTCCAAATTCATTCCACGAATGAGAGAGTGAAGCAGTCAAGGACTTCTGCAAAGTAAAAATGTGTGAGCTCCTGCTGGAGTGTTTAAATAGCTACTGCTATTTAATAGAAGAATGACTCAATCATTGGTAGGAGGAAGAAGAGGATTTTGCTTCATACTGGGAAGTTGGCTGATGCAAATTCTTGGGTTATGTCTATTGCAGGTGGGGAAAGTGGTGATTCTGCTAGTATTTCAGGATGTTTCAGTAGGTAATTTATGAAAGGGAAAACTGTATTTTCTGTGAGCATTAGAGGACAGGCATTTGTATTCATTCTTCAGATAAGGAAACTGAAACTCAAAAGAGTAACTCACACTAAATTTGTGAAGACTGTGCATTTAAACCAGATTACTTGATTCCAGTGTCCATATTTGTTTACTTCACTGTAGCAGACTATCTCTATACTGTGGCTTTCACAAGTCTCACATTTTCCTTTTTAATTTTGACTGTTTAAATAAGCAGAAGATTAGAAATTTTGGAGTTAATCACGTGTGACTCATCTCCAGCCATGGTGACCTGGGTAATTAAGAACTTAATTAGGAGTGCTATTTCATACAGTGGCAGTATAACATAGCAGCAGAAATTTGGAGCCAGATGGAGCTCGTTTCAAATCTTTCCTTTGTTAGTACCTTAGTCTATAATCTTGGGGAATTACTTAATACTCTGAACTTATGTCTTTGTCTATAAATTGAGACATTGCAATGTCCACTGGATAATGTTGGTAATGTTGCTATCTGGATTCATATGAAATATTGTTTCAAAATGCTAAGTATTCTACTTCAAACATGAGAACTCAAGAAATGATAGTTATTAATATTAGTAGTAGTAATATTCAGCACAATTGAATTGCCCATCAAAGGATACATTTTACACATAAATGACTGGAGTCTCAAAGACTTCAATGAACGCCCCATAAGGATGCTTATATGAATTCGTTGATAGAATTCTCACCTTTTTTCCCTCTACAACCTCCTAACCAGAGAAGAAATATCTCACTGCAGTTATATGTGCTTTTTTTAAAAAAAAAATATTATGTATTAGAGATATTTTCTGAAGTATTCATGGGCAAAATGATACGATATCTGGAATTTGCTTTAAACTACGTGAGGAAAAAAATAAAAGGAGGGGATACATTAAAGAACATTGGAAAAAAATATACATACAAATAAAATATCTAGGAAACTATTAAGAAAATCACTGATATTGACAGTCTACTTAGGATTCCATTTCCTTCCTCCTTCCTGGATTACTTGTATTCCCTTTTCCTGCACAGGATATCTGAGACCAAATTGAAAATAGTTCACTTGTCATTTAAAGTTTTACTCTACGGGGCACCTGGGTGGCTCAGCCTATTAAGCATCAGACTATTGATTTCAGTTCAGGTCCATTATCTCAGGGTAATAATCTCAGGGTCATGAGACTGAGCCCCGTGTCAGGCTCTGCCCTAAGTGTGGAGCCTGCTTAAAGATTCTCTCTCTTTCTCCCTCTGCCCCTCTGCTAGCTTGCTCTCTGTCTCTAAAAAGAAAGAAGAAAGAAAGAAAGAAAAAGAAAGAAAGAAAGAAAGAAAGAAAGAAAGAAAGAAAGAAAGAAAGAAAGAAAGAAAGAAAGAAAGAAAGAAAGAAAGAAAGATTTTAAAAAATTAAATGTAGTTTTACTCTATGATACAGTTCACAAAAAAAGCTCAGCCTGTAATATATCCTAGTCAAACCAGCTTGTAACAAATCAATGCTACTTACCTTTATCACTGAAGCCCCACCCCACTTCCCTTGACTGTGAGTGCCAGGAAGCAAGATTGCTTCCTGCATTCACCATGCTGACTTTCACATAAATAGAATCTCAGGAAAGTGTTTTTATTTTTATTTATTTATTTTTAAGGATTTTATTTATTTATTTGTCAGAGAGGGAGAGAGAGAAGAGTGAGCACAAGCACGGGGAGAGACAGGCAGAGGGAGAAACAGGCTCTCGGCTGAGCAAGGAGCCCAACGTGGGACTCAATCCCAGGACCCTGGGATCATGACCTGAGCTGAAGGCAGATGTTTAACCAACTGAGCCACCCAGGCATCCCAGGAAAGTGTTTTTAATGATGAATTAATAAATACTGAAATCATGTCACAGTGAAGAGGACATTTTATCATTCTCCACAGTGACTCAATTATTTTGTATGCCATCAATATTCTAGTGATACAGAAGTGATACAGAAGCACACTTGTTGACATGAAACATTTTTTTCTTGTGAGCTCATCACTTACTAGTAACCTTTTATGGATTGTCCTACGAAGGATTGTCTTGGAAGGACGCATGTGACTCTATAGCTAAAACGCCCAAGGATACACACAGCACTAGAAAGAACTACATTCTTTAGAGAAGGCCTAAGATTGAGCTAGATCTCTCAGACTTCAGTTATTCACCTTCATACCCCACCCATGAAACCCAGGAGAGCATAATCATCCATTGTTCTTTTGGGTCCACACTCATAAGAAACTCAGTAAACAGTCCAGGACCTGGTGATGAGCTCTACAAATCCTGTACTCCCTACAAATACAATTCTGTTTTTTTCTTTAAAAAATCCTCTGTACTCAACATCTACAGGTAGGATTGCCAACACTTTTCACTCCCTCATTTTATACACTCTAATAGTGCACTCTATTGATTTTCAATTCCATTAAAATTATTCCATCTCTCCAACCAAATTACAAGCTCTTTAGAAGTAAAGATAGATCCCCTTCTATTAATAAAAACTAATTCTTTCCTATCACCCTGGCATACCATATCAATTGTAATATTCTTTAATATCTTGTAAATAGTAAACAGTTAACACTTGAGATTCTTAGCTATTAAGACATCACCAGAATAAGCTGGGTTTTAAAATACAAAGAAATTTAAGGAAAATATGTCTTAGTTCTTTATTTTGAGAATGTGGAGTTAAAGCCCAAAAAATATAAGTGATTTACTGAACATCTCTTTTCTACCTGATGTCAGATATTCTTATCCAGTTAAAAACTCTGTACTCATTAAACTATAATTCCTGTGATGCTTAGTTTTATGTGTCAACTTGTCTGGGCCATGGGGTTCCCAGATATTTGGTCAAATATTTTTCTGAGTTTCTCTGAGAATGTTTTTGGATGATATTAACATTTTAATCAGTAGGGTAACGTTTTCCATCCATAATGAGAGTGGGCCTCATTTAATCAGTTGAAGGCCTAGAACAAAGACACTAATCTTGCTTCAAATAAGAAAATATTCTCCAGCAGACAGCCTGTGGGCTGGAACTTCACCATTGGTTCTCTTGGGACTCGAGCCAGCTGGTCCACATTACAGATTTGGACTTGCCAGTCTATAATTGCATGAGTCAGTTCCTTATAATAAATCTTTCTCTATAAATATGCACATCCTATCGGTTCTGTTTTTCTGGAGGACGCTGACTATTATAGCTCTCCATTCTTTCTTTCTCCCAGTTCCTGGAAACCACCATTCTATTTTATGTTTCTATGAATTTGACTACTCTAGGTATCTCATGTAAGTGGAAACATACAATACTTGTCCTTTTGTATCTGGCTTATTTCACTTAACATAGTGTCTTCAAGGTTTATCCATGCTGTAGCATGTATCAGAATTCTCTTTATTTTTAAGGCTAAATAATATTCCATTGTGTGTATATACCACATTTTGTTTATCCATTCATCCATCGATGGACATTTGTATTTCTTCTGTTTTTAAAGATCCATGGGATAATTTCTATAATCCTGATGTAGCAGATAGCTGGACAAGTTTCACAGACTAAGTGGTTCTCATTATCCCTGCCTCCTGATGTTTATGCCCTTGTGTAATCTTCTCTGCTTGGTGGGTTGGTGTCTGTGGCTTGGAATGTGGCAAAGGTGATGGAACATATATGATCCTTTTTTGTGATTATGTAAGGTATAGTGCCTATCTTGCTAAAGGTTCTCTCCCTCCTTTCTGCCTCTCTGGCCAGATTTAAAGAAACAAGCATGCACAAATCCTATAGCCACAAAGAAATGAATTCCTGCCTGACATAGCTTGGAAGTATATCCTTCCCCAGTCGAGCCTTCTGATGAGAGCACAGCCCAACAGCTATCTTGACTGCAGCCCGTGAGACCCTAAACAGAGGACCTAACAAAACTGTTTTTATACTTCTGATCCACAGACACTGTGAGATAAAAAAAAAATGTGTGTTGTTTTACATTGTTACACATATAATTTGTGGTAATGTGTTAGATGGCATATAAAACTAATAATCCTGTGATAAACTTAATCCTTCTGTTTTGTTAAATTTCCTTAAATCTAATCCTGACTGTCAATACCTCTGAGGTTGTCACTCATTGCTTACACTGCAATCTTGATTCATAAGACAAAGGGACTTCCTAGTGGAGAAGTTGCAAGATGGAACTAATCTCTTCTGCTTTATTATCTATTTTTGAAGCCATGGGTATGGCCTAACTCATTGCTCAACACTTTATAACTCATGCTTGTTGACTCACAGTAAGGGTTGTCCTGGCATCTGTTTCACTGAGGCACAGAAAGGAAGGGAATTCTTGGTTGGTCACCTGATGTAGACAAGGTCAAAAGGAGAATAATCAAAGGGGCCAGAAATAAGTAATTTTTTTAGCTTCACTTGTTACAGGTTTTGTATAACAATTTCCTGAGGCATAGGTGAAAAGGCCTATGTACATCACCCTCCATTGGTTCCACTCCAAGTCCTTAACAACCTGGGTATAAGCTAATGATTCACAAACTTAATGGAAGTACAACAAGATTGTGTAGGATTGAAATGAGGTCATTCCCCTCTACCTCAGCTACCTGCCCTTCCAGTGTGTACCCTCTTCAATCTTCCTGCAGGGGTCTTCTTTCCTCTGTCATCGTTCCTGATATGGAGGCTTTGACAGGGACTGAACTCAGCACTAAAATTGCCACAAGGCATAATCACTTTCATTAGGATAAACAAGAAGTTCTATTTCTTCAAGGAATAATCCAGTGAGAACAAAAAAACAAACAAACAAAAAAGGCAGTAGTAATTCTAAGAAAGAAAAGTAACAAGGACGTCATTAACAGAATCCCACTTTGTTCAAACCTGTTAGAAAGCTGGAGGGCAAAAAGATGATGGCAATCACATGCAGGCAAGTGTGATGGGGAAAAATCATGTTAATTGACAAACCTGTTCATGCAGGTTTGGCTGGTATGATTGGGAGGAGAGATGACCAGAACAGCAAGAGGAAATATTCAAGAATTGGAATACCAGGAAAGCTAAAACATGGTCATGGTAATAATACACCAAGAGGACATCAGTTATTCAGCATATTGAAGGTGAAGGTCATTGGCAAAACTGAATGGAAATCAAGATAATCCTAGTTAATGCTTATAAAATACTTGTTACATCAGGACAATTATATGCATTTCACATACATTAACTTGCCTAATCTCTATGTTTATGAAGTAACATTATTATTATTACCATTCTGAGAGAATGAAACTGACCCAACAGAGGTATAATAACTTTCCCAAGATTGTACAGCTAATAAGTGACAAAGCAAAAATAAATAAATAAATAAAAATAAGTGACAAAGCAAGTGTTTAATCCCAGATAAGCTAGCTGGATTCTTAGCCACGATGCTTTACTGTGTCTCTGACAAGAGAAAGGGCAGGGAAAGATTAATGATGCTACCATATGCAGGCCACTCTAAGTAGAAATATTCTAATCAAAATGCCTTCGTATCTCCAATGGTATTTTTTCTATGAAACAACATCTAGGGCAGGTCAAGTGAGCATTCCTCCTCTGTTTTATAAATGGGAAAATTCAGCCTCGGAGAAACCACAAATAATTTAGTGGAGGGCCAGGATTTTTCTGCTCTCCTTGTCCTATGAAATACCTCCCACCTTGTCAATTTTTCTGCTGAAATTTGAAAAATACTCTTCATCCTATCTCTATCTTCCTTCATTCTAAAAAAATAATGTAGCGCTCATTTAGTTTTGGAACTTAATGCTGTGTAGTCACCAGTATCATATTAGGCTTTTCTGTCACTATTTGATTCCCTTGGCTAAGAGGAAAAAAAGATTATATTCTCCATGCTGATATCATATTTTAAAGCTGTGTAAGGACTCTTTGAATTAATCCCACTCAACAGTTGCCCTCAACAATCACTCAGTAAAAGTAAAATTAGACTTTCAGCATTAGTTATGATCTGAAAGTTGTTTTATTCAATTCATATGAGATAGATAAATCTGCATCAACTGATGTCTAATTTTCCTATGAAATACTTTGTATTTTAAAAAAATTTTGAAGTACTTTGTATTAAGTAAAAAATCACTGACTTAAGAATAAGTCATTCATACAACATTCACTCATTCCTGTAGAGATGTTTCTTTCGAATATTGTCTTTCCACATGTGCTTATTTTTATGCTGACCTTAGATTTTATTTAAAAGAGAGAGAGAGAAACCTAGAGACTCATAGATCTTGGAACCCAATTTATTCTTTAGTTTTTGGAACTCAGTTTAAAAAAATGTGATGTGTGCCTATCTGACTTGTGTGTTTCAAAAAGAACTGAAGTCAAGGTAGAGGGGACCTGCTTTCCTCAAAGATGGGAGTGCTTTCCGGTCCATTTGTTAACGTCTCAGTCCTACTGCAATGGTTACGAACAAATGACCCAGAACCAGGAGAGTTGATTATCAACATAGCAAAGGGGAGGGTTTCAAAGAGCAAGGGAGGAGGGCTAATCACGTGGAGAGGGGAGTGGATGGTGATTGGCTGTTATTCAAAGGTCCCCCTGAAGTGCTGCAGTAAAGGACCAAGAGTATTACTCCTTTTTTGATGGAGATGAGAGAAGTTGTTTGGTCACCAGCAATTCACCGTTGAGCCGCCTCAAGTCAAGTTTCTCACCACTGCCTAGAAAAACACCTAAATCTGAGGACTGAATGTGTCCTCCCTGAATGTTTTCCTTTTGGGGGCAGAGGGAGAAAGTTAAAGACATATAGAAAGGATTGCTAGTAGAAGGAAAGGAAAGAAGGCCAAAAGAAGCAAATGTGGAGACCGTAACAACAGAATAGACAGAGAAAGAAGCCAGGATGAAAGGGGAGAGAAAGACCACAGAAAATAAAAGCCCAAAGGAGTAAGAGGAAAGAGAGAGCGAAAGTTTTATTGCTGAGAAAAATTTGTCTCCTTAAGTCCTCCAGGTCAAGAAGTCAGACCAACACAGAGCATGGAAAGGAGGCAACAGACACGGACACTCCGTACCTGATCCTGGAGAAGCAGTTCAGCCCCATGGGGGTGCAAACCCAGGCCGTGACAGTCTCTGCCCTGGTATATTGCATCCAGGTGAGTTGCGAAAAGGCAAAAATAAAACTTTTGTTTGTTTGGTTGTTTCTCAGATAAACCAACTCTCAGAAGAACCTTGGGGGATGTGATTGAGGTGAAAGACATGTATTGAACCAAAGAGGTAGTGGGGAAAAGAATAACTAGAATGTTTCCTTAGTGTTATAGGGTTACATGGCCCATGTGTGGCTGATGGCATCAGTGAAATGGGGGGACAGAAATTAGGGTAACCATAGACACATGAAGGATAGCTGTGGTAATTTAGAAGTGCCACTTATCTATATTTCTCTCTTTTAGCATCCTATCACTCATCCCTCAAAATCCCAAATAAATTATCAAAATTAATTACATAATTCCCCTAAACGGAGTTTCCACATCAGCCCTGATACAATTCTAGCAGTTTAGATGCCTTCAGATCAGAAATAAGTTAAAGGAGGGAAAGTTCCTGAAAAATACTTCCAACCTTTTATTTCTCCCTACCAAAAATCAGAAGCCCCTGAGTAACTTGTTAGCTGAGAAAAGGGTCATTAGACTGAGGATTCTGGACAACTGTCAAGGGGAAATTTACACAGCTATGAACACTAGTAAAGAGGAAAAGCAGGGGCACCTGGGTGGCTCAGTCAGTTAAGTGTCCAACTCTTGCTCTCAGCTCAGGTCATGATCTCAGTGTTGTGAGTTCAAGTCCAGCGTGTTGAGTTCCACGCTGGGTGTGGAGTCTACTTTAAAATAAAGATAAAAAAAGAGGAAAAAGAAGCAACTGGCTAGTATCATTTTCCTGTACATGTCTTAGTAGAGAATGGACTGCTTGTTTTGCTTTCTATATCCGAGTTAAATTATTGTCTGTAAATCCATTTCTTCTTCTTGTATTTTCCTTTTGCTTCCTGTTCTTTTCCTTGCCCTTCACTTTTCCTTCTTTTTTCTTTTCTTTTTTGGCAATAGTCACAAAAAGAAGTATTTTATCTGTTTAGCACTTTAAGCTTCTCTTACCTTTAGTCATATCTATGATAGAGTTTGATTTGAATTCTGGCTACATCAATAGGAGCATACAGTTGGCCATGTTAACTTAAACCCCTTTGCCTCCGTCACGTAACCTTTCAAAATAAGGCTAAATATACCCACCTGCATGAGTTTTGTGATGAAATGTTATGACAAACTGAAAATTCTTAGCAACCTGACTGGCATATAGTAGCTATTAAATAAATAAAATCGTTCCCCTCCTTTTCTCCTTTTTTTGTACGGTGTGTTATTGATGAGCTAAGGGAATAAAAAAAAGGAGTGAGGTAGAATTCAATTTGTTGCTGGGAAAGAATTAAGATGGTGATAACAATATCCTGAGGGACAGATCAGGACATTTCTAGGACTAATTGATTTAAATGCTGCTTCTGCCTCCCACTCACAAAAGTTGTAATGCTTACCAACCACCAAAAAAAAAAAAAAACCCCAAACAAAAAACCAAAACAAAACCGAAAAACAAAACAAACAAAAAACCCCCCACAGATTAGATATTTGCTCTTCTAGTGTCTCCCACTTCAAATATAATAATCAACAGGCATGGGAGCAATGAAAACAAACAGTTCTAAACATGGCTGACCCTATGACCTTGTCCTCATATTGTCCCGGCTAACTAACAGAGCAGAGTCATGAGGAATGGTTGGTAGGCTGCTGAGCAGAGCAGATGAGACATTTCCCTGTCTGAGACTATTTCCCTTCCTACAGCTTCCCCTGGCAAGATGTGAGGAGAACTGCGTGAATCCTGAACAGTAAGTATCTGAGACCAAACTGGGGAAGAAGAAGAAACAAAAACAGTACCCAAAAGAGGGTCAAGAGGTCATTAAATATCTGTGACTTCCCTTTATCTTTACTTAAATGGACATCAACCCACTAATCTCACAGATGGGTCATGCAAAAATAAAGACATGCCCTCGTGTCATCCTAAGTACTTAAAATAACATCCCTGAAAGCATTTTTTCCAAGACTTATCTTTCCATTAAAACAACGGAATCAATCTCAATTTATATAGTCACAGAAATTTGCAAAAGTCTTCCTTTTCCATGCTTCTCAGTGACTCATCAGGACAGACTAGATTTAAAATCTCATCCCAGGCAGATATGTTTGGGTAATTCCAGAGTAGCATCACCATCTGAAATATGACGAGCATTTTCTGTATTTTAAGGCATGTCAATACTTACTGCAGACTTCATTCAGCTATCACTTTGAGGTTGTTATCCCTTAATCTAAACCTATCACAATTAGGTCTTACACAGACGCAGAGGACATAAAAGGGGAAGAGATTCATTCCACTTGGAGGTAAATTATTAAGAAAGCAGGGCCAGTTGGAACAAAACACTGGCTTAGCCTGAAGGAAAACACATATTTAGCCATGGGAAGGGTTTTTCAATAGCCAAGACTGTTAAACCCAGGACAAATGGTGGCAGCCTTTGTTGCTTGTCACACTGTCTGAGGTTTTAGACACCTACTACTCAGGAAGAATCACTTTTAACAGAATCAGAATCACTAACACTATAGAACTAGAAGAGGCTTTAAATAAATGGAGAATGTGAGAAACCTACAGGAGACATTGTTTATTGAAAAAGCAAATTGTATATTCTACAACTGTACAACCAAAGAGAGGATGTAGAAGAAAATTTCAATAGGTTTCAATAGCTCAATATATCAGAAAGTATTATTAAATTTGTTCATCTTCAAACATAAATATCTCCTTCCTCTCCCCTTCCCACTCCTGAGCTTACCCCACACTCCTTCCTTGCAATCCATATTTTTGTCATCTCTATAGAGAAAATTCAGTTACTTTAATTAACTTTCAACATGGTGAAGTTGGTTTCTACATTTTTCCTCCTTCCTGTTTGGCTTCAGTGGGTGTATATATTAGTTCTGATATTGGATGTGAAAGTTCAGGGGTTTTTTTTCATTGTGAGAATTTTTATGATTTAATGGTGACCCTTTTTGCAACAATTTGCAAAACATAAGTTACAAACTTCATTGTATTGCTTTCATGCTTATAACTGATATTTTCTTTATGTTTGAATTTTATTGAACTCAAATATATATATATATATATATATATATATATATATATATATATACAAACCTTAACTTTCCTGCCCATTTTCAAACTTTGTAAACTTACATTCCAAATTCTTTCTTGGTAATTGTCATCATAACTGTTTACTGTGATCATGGTTATATTTTCTATTAACACCATTTTCATAATCACTAGTCTGTCTTATAATGATTTACAAAATTATTTACCCAATGCCATCTGTAGTACTAAACACTTTAAGGCATCCCATTTTGCAATAGATTCTGCTGGCTATATTGAAGTTAAAATAACCTGTTATATGTTAACTAACTGGAATTAAAATGCAAACTTAAAAAAATATATGTAAGTTGTGATGCTTTTATTATAACAAAATAGCAAATTATATTGTAACTCATATTCCTGATTCTGGAACTACAACAGGCGCCAACTATGTTTTTGTTGCAAAAAAACTTTATTCTTTCTCCATAGTTGCCTGACCACAGATTGGGTGCATCTCTGGTACATATGGTAAGTTTCAGCTATCATACCCAGAAAGACATTTCAAAGGAACTTTATTTTTCTCAAGGGCATTCATTTTTATTTTTTTTAGTTTTTAAATATATTGACAGTAGGAAAAAAATGTATGAGACAGCCAGCCTACTTACCTAGCATCTCATGGAGTAAAGTTTCTTTACCTCATCATTAACTATGTGACAATATGTCAGGATTTCCTATTTCAATACCATCTCCTCAGCCATCAAGAGGTTATTGTGTATTTTGTCAGAGTCACCTCTAGAAATTTCTACAGAGAGGAGAATATAAAGTAGAAAGCAGACCCTCCAAACCACATTAGATCTTTTATTGTTTTAATGAACTGATTTAGTCTTGCCGACAAAATAAGTATGCATGTGAAATGAAAGTGTTGAAATTAAAATCATGATTATTGTGCAAAATAGTCAAAGTAAAAATGTAGACACCGAAGACCAGTTATGGCCAGGGCTGGGAAACACACCAGATGGCAGAGCTATCACTGGGGGGTGCTCTTCTTGCAGGTTACTGGTGGTAATTGGTGCACTGCTTCTTCTATGCGGCCTGACGTCTGCGTGCTTCCGCTGCTGTCTGAGTCGCCAGCAAAATGGGGAAGATGAAGGCCGGCCTCCCTATGAAGTGACAGTCATAGCTTTTGATCATGATAGCACTCTCCAAAGCACTATCACTTGTGAGTACTCTGACATTATAACCTGAAAGGGGGTTTAAAAGGATGATCAGGGAGGCACATGGGTGGCTCAATCAGTTAACTGTCTGCCTTCCACTCAGGTCATGACCCTGGAATCCTGGGATCCAGCCCCTCATCAGGCTCCCTGCTCCGCTGGAAGCCTGCTTCTCCCTCTCCCACTCCCCCTGCTTGTGTTCCCTCTCTCGCTCTGTCTCTCTCTCTGTCAAATAAATAAATAAAATTAAGGGGAAAAAAGGATGATTGGGGGCACTTGGGTGGTTCAGTCAATTAAGTGTCAGACTCTTGATCTCAGCTCAGGCCTTGATCTCAGGGTTGTGAGTTCAAGCCCCTCGTTGGGCTCCACGCTGAGGAAACTACTAAAAAAAAAAAAAAAAAGACAAGTAAAAGAATGATCAGGATGATGAAACAACATAGAAACATGGATTGAATAGTATTAAAGATTCTAGAACTCAGGCTTGTTTTAATTTCCAGAAACCTGATGGTGTGGTGACATGGGCTCTCACTGATTCTGTGTCCTCAAATACTGGTCTAACGATAGAGTGAAGAAAGAAGTAGAATGTTGGAGAAAATATTGGAAATGTCTTATAGGAAGAATTACCCAGTTTATAAAGTTATTTTGATAAAACTATTTTAAGCTCTGAGTGTATCCCTTTTTCAAAAATGTCTTGGGTTTTGTTAGAACCTGTATTTTTTATTACCTATATAATATTTTACATCTTTGAAGAAATTAGTCATGTGCACTTGCAATTCTTTGTTCTGTAGTGTATCTACTGATACACTTATATGTTAGCCTAACATCACCTTGATGATTATAAAACACTTTCCTTTATGTCCTTCTCTTCTCTTCTTCATATTATATTCTTTCCTGAAATGGGAGAAGAAAGACTAGTCAGAACAGCAGGTGGCACAACATTGTGAAATTTCTTTTGAAGAGAGGCTACGTTGCTGTTCACCTTTCCTGTTTCACTTACTGCCCTTTGAAAAAAGATAAATAAGACAGAAGTAAATATTTCTAAGAAGGCTGCATTATCAGTGGGTTGGTGTAAAGGGCCCCAAGTCCATAAAAGGGAAGGACAAGGTTGTCAGATATGGGGACACAATTTAGATTAGTTGAGGACCCCAGGGAAGACAGGATCTTCCAGCAGAGTGAAGTTGGTTTCCAAACAAGGTTCACAGCATTTTCATAACATTTTGTGGCTGAGAGTGACAATGGTTTAGACACTTGCTAAAAATGAAGGGAAATTAAGTGTGTTGTAAGTCCCTGATTTCTGAAGATGTCACATTTACTTTAATTCTATTCCTTCTTTCCTCCCTAGCCCTGCAGTCAATATTTGGCCCTGCAGCTCGAAGAATCCTGGCTGTGGCTCACTCCCACAGCCCCCTCGGCCAGTTGCCCTCCTCTTTGGACACCCTCCCAGGGTATGAAGAAGCTCTTCACATGAGTCGCTTCACCGTTGCAAGGTGTGGACAGAAAGCACCCGATCTACCCCCAGTGCCAGAAGAGAAGCAGGTGCCCCCAGTGGATGAGTCTCCTCGAGTAGAACACTCTTCAAACTGATGGGAACTCTGGTTTTATAAATGGGGTGGGGGTTTCCCCAGAGTTGCTACAGACAGACAAATGAAACTTTTTTCCCCTAACTTCTGGAAGATTTAGGATGACAAGTAAACATTATTCAGTGGAAAGGATGGCTTCCAACTCTTCATTTCCAGCCACATCTATTTTCTAAGATGGAATTGCTGTAATTGGGAGCTCCAATTCTTTCTCCAGTGGCCAAAATTTGCAACTAACCTCTAGCAATGCTGATTATTACCAAACCAAGAAAGCATCAAAAGTATCTTGAATTTCTTTTGCTATTGAGTTCCTTTACCCATAGGATACTGCAAGTGGTTTTTCTTTCTGCCAGCTATAACACAACAATAGATCATAATACACTCGGGGAGAAAGACAAAAGCGTAGGCACAGCCACAGACAATGCACCAAAGTCATGAATTCTTCCTCTTGAGAGAACATTCACTTTTATGCCGAATGACAATGACACTCTTGGACATCATGTAATCCCTAAGTGGATATCCAGGATCCATCCTTGCAGATATGGGCTAAGAGAACACATTATAGTATCAAAGTGCCGAATATCAAGGTCTTTCTTTCACTCTTGGTCCTACCCACTAGCAGTATGAGAAACTGCATAGAGTGCAGCAACAGTTTCTATTCACTTGTCAGTTCCTCTGCCTAGCAAACACATGTGCGCGCACACACACACACGTGCATGCATACACATGCATATGCGGTCTTTTCTGAGTCTAGAAGAAGAGCATCGCTTTGCTTTTCTCTTTCTGGCTTTGACCACTTAAAGCCAGATGTCTTGAGTGACACATTCGAGTGGGGTGGCCTTCACTGCCACCTAGTGGAGCCGTGGTAGAAATGGCTTTCCGCACGCCTCTCCGATTCCTGGAGCAGCTGACTGAACTCAGCCTAGAAGGGATCCTACCCGGGACACGTGGAGCGCTAAGCTGTGCACCTGACGTACTACTGGACCATTGAGGAAGTGAAGTGTATCGGGGGAAAATAACTTGCCAGTCACCTTAGATAAATCATTGAAAATCTGTAAAGCAGTTTTCTCACCTGTAAAATAGGGGCTGATAAAACCTCCAAGGATTGTTGTGAGAATCAAATAAACTAAATATAAATGACAAGATTTGTGAAGTATTTCGCACACATATTTGATACTCTTACTACTGACATCAAATTTTCACCCTTTTGCTAAGATTCTACTGATAATTATGTTCTCATTTGTCCTTTTGCCAGTCATCCTGTTATGTTATCACTAAGTCGCACCGAAAGTCACTTTATTTCATCAATAAAGATTTGTTGATTGAGGTTAACAACTAAAGATGTGATTCCTTTTAAAATGGTCTGTACACAGGTAAGGAATATTTGAGAAAACACGTTTATTTGGCAATTAGCTTCAGCACTCATAGAGACATATACCCAGGGAATGGCTGATTAGTATAGCACCTCATTAAATACATTCTTGGAATGCTCCCTCAGCCCAAGGGGGAAAATGTTCTGAGTGTAAGCTGCTGGTGATCTGAATTTAGCCTGAGTCACTTATCAAATTGCCTCTGGAAATTGTTAAGATGCATGAATTGTTAATAGACCCCGTGGTGGCTTTGTTTTGCTGCTGCCAAATGAATCACTTCATTATCACACATTCCATAAAATAGTCTAGGCTTGTTTGTCCTTCAAGATACCACAGTATTGAAGAAGTTAAAACATCATTTGGTAGAATAAGACCTTGGAAGAAATCCTCCTGTAAGTACCTTATTCTAAAGAGATCTCTCAGCCCCACGTCTCCTCTCCGCCTCTCCCTCTCCTCAGACACATGGATACTTGCATTCCTGTGATCCTCCCACTTTGTCAGAATATTAGCAGCCGTTTGGCTTCACCTCTTTCTCTACTCAATCTAAGGTCTCTTAATCAGTGCAATCACTTTCACCACTGTTCTCAATTTTTTAAATGTCTTTTCACTTTCTTTACACCTATCCTTCAAACTTTAAACATTGGTTCAGCGAAACTGATTTCTCCCCAAAGCCTATGCTGCTGAGCAGTGCTGCAGAAAACTCTCAACTCTGCTAAGAGAGGTCATGCCAAGGTCATGGTCCCCAACACCACCTGAACCACCTGCCATTTCTTCTAGAGTTTCTTTTGTAATTCTCCTACTCCTTTTATTAGTTATTCAAATTTCAGTGGCTCCTGGGGTATGTGGATGGTTCAGTTGGTTAAGCAACTGCCTCTTGATTTTGGCTCAGGTCATGATCTCAGGGTAGTGAGATTGAGCACCGCCTCGGGCTCTGTGCAGAGTCTGTTTGTCCCTCTCCCTCCCTCCACTTGCACTCTCTCTCTCTCTCTCTCTCTCAAATAAATAAATAAATAAATAAAATCTTTTAAAATTTTTTTCAGTGGCTCCCTTCAAACCCCATGCCCCTTCACCCACTCATTAATTCTAGGCAGGGGACTTGTCCTTCTCATTCAGAAAGGAAATCAAGTCTTCAGGTAACTTCCTCCCCCAGAGCTATAAACTCCTGCCGACCAGTACCTGCTCTTCCTCCTTCTTTCTAGTCTTATTGAAATAGATGTCCTTCCTCCTCAATATAATACTTCTAATTAGGTTTTGCATTACACTGCTTCAACAGTTTCTGGGTTCAAAAGGTATTGTTTAAAAAATTATCTGCCAGGAATAGTGCAGAGGCAGCTGGGGGTAAAAGAGTGGGCAAGACAGTCAGGGACTCTGACTCATGGTCCTCACAGACCTCAAGAAAAAGTAAAAAATAAAATGATAACAATCATGAATAGTGCAGAGAACCCTTGGAAAAGGCTGAGTGAGGGAAGAACAATTTCAAAGACCAGGGAAAGTTTGATAAGTTTGAGGAGCTGAGCAAAGAGTAGCTGATTCTAGTAAGCTAAAGAGAGAACTGCAGCAAATAGGGTCAGAAGGGAAAGGAGTCTTGGGGGCAAGGAGTCTACACTGTATTTTACACGCATTGAGAAGCCATTGAAAATTTTAAACAGTAAGTCACTTGATGCAATTTGAATTTTTTTTTTTTTAAGATTTTACTTATTCATTTGACAGAGGGAGAGAGAGAGAGCACACACAAGCAGGGGGAGCGGCAGGCAGAGGGAGAGGGAGAAGCAGGCTCCCCACCAAGCAGGGAGCCCAACATGGGGCTTGATCCCAGGACCTTGGGATCATGACCTAAGCCGAAGGCAGATGCTTAGCTGACTGAGCCACCCCGGCACCCCCAATGCAATTTGAATTTTAAGGCAATGACTCTTGATGCTATAGAAGAATGGACTGGAATAGGACAAGTATGAAAGCATGAAGACTAGATGGGAGATATTGAGGAAGAGTAGACAAGAGGTGACTGTGGCTAGGAGTTGTGATTGTGGATAGTCCATGACTGTGGACTAACATGGTGATGTTAGAAGTGGAAATAGAGATAAATGTAGGAATTTGAAAGATATGTTGGGGATAGAATCATCCACATTTGCTGATGGATTGAGTAGAGCAATGTAGTAAGGGAAAGGAATGAAAAATGACTCCTTGATCATTGACCTGAGCCAATGCATGGAAGGTGTAGCTATTGATTAGGATTAGGGAAGGTGTAGTTGTCTGTTGATTAGGGAAGATTATGCAAGACCAGATTTAGGGGTAAATTCAAGATAGTGATTTCTAAAACGGGGAAAAGGCATTTCATCACAAAACATATACCAAGTTAATCTAAGGTAATGCCAACTTCGCTAAAGCAGCAAAAAAAAAAAAAGTTCAGATGTGCCAGTGGGAAAAATCAAAGTTTTTCTTGAGATTAAATGATGAAATTATCAATTTGTAAAAAAAAGAAAAGAAAAAGAAATTCTGTATTAGACCTTCATAATTTACAATATTTATAAAAGAATCCACTGGAAATGGCTGAGATTACTGGATTTTCCTATCTGGGACAGTGGGGTCTGAATAGGAAGATACAAGTTTAGAAGCCCATTAAGTTAAAATATCCATTTGTATTGTGGAAATAATTCCAAATGGAATTGGGAAGCCCTGAAAGGGGAGCTCTCAAGCATGTACCCTTCATTGTAGCCTACATAACCAGCAGGAATAAGGACGATAAGAATTATTTTAATAAGGGATGACACAGAACTGAATTGCCACATTACTGCCACATTACTGAATTGCTGTATGAGTTCTAGTAATTTGGGGGTGGAGTCTTTTGGGTTTTCCACATAAATTATCATGTCATCTGTGAAGAGAGAGAGTTTGACTTCTTCTTTGCCAATTTGAATACATTTTATTTCTTTTTGTTGTCTGATTGCTGTTGCTAGGATTTCTAGTACTATGTTCAACAATAGTGGTGAGAGTGAGCATCCTTGACATGTTCCTGATCTTAAGGGAAAGGCTCCCAGCTTTTCCCCATTAAGAATGCTAATCGCTGCGGGTTTTTCATAGATAGATTTTATGAAATTGAGGAATTTTCCCTCTATCCCTATACTCTGAAGAGTTTTAATCAGGAAAGGATGCTGTATTTTGTCAAATGCTTTTTCTGCATCAATTGAGAGGACCGTATGGTTCTTCTCTCTCTTCTTATTACTGTGTTCTATCATATTGATTGTTTTGTGAATGTTGAACCACCCTTGCATCACATGTACTGTTGGATCCTGTTAGCTAGGATCTTGTTAAGAATTTTGGCATCCATATTCATCAGGGATATTGGTCTGAAATTCTTTTTGATGGGGTCTTTGCCTGGTTTGGGATGAAGGTAATGCTGGCCTCATAGAATGAGTCTAGAAGCTTTCCTTCTGTTTCTATTTTTTTGAAACAGCTTCAGGAGAATAGGTATTATTTCTTCTTTGAATGTTTGGTAGAATTCCCCAGGGAATCCATCAGGTCCTGGAGTCTTGTTTTTTGGGAGGTTTTTGATCACTGCTTCAATCTTGTTACTGGTTATTGGTCTATTCAGGTTATCAATTTCTTCCTGTTTCAGTCTTGGTAGTTTATAGGTTTCTAGGAATGCACCCATTTCTTCCAGGTTGCTTAATTTATTAGCATATAGTTGTTTATAATAATTTCTGATAATTGTTTCTATTTCCTTGGTGTTAGTCGTGATCTCTCCCCTTTCATTCATAATTTTATTAATTTTGGTCTTTTCTCTTTTCTTTTGGATAAGTCTGGCCAGTGGTTTATCGATCTTGTTAAATCTTTTAAAGAACCAACTTCCTGTTTTGTTGATCTGCTCTACTGCATTACTGGTTTCTAATTCATTGTTATCTGCTCTAATCTTAATTATTTCTCTTCTCCTGCTTGGTTTAGGCTTTATTTGTTGTTTTTTCTCCAGTTCTTTAAGGTGTAAAGTTAGTTTGTGTATTCGGGATTTTTCTATTTTTTTGAGTGAGGCTTGGATGGCTATGTATTTCCCCCTTAGGACCGCCTTTGCAGTATCCCATAGGTTCTGGACCGATGTGTTTTTGTTCTCATTGGTTTCCATGAATTGTTTAAGTTCTTTGATTTCCTGGTTGACCCAAACATTCTTTTTTTTTTAATATTTTATTTATTGATTTGACAGAGAGAGACAGAGTGATAGAGGGAACACAAGCAGGGGGAGTGGAAAAGGGAGAAGCAGGCTTCCCGCTGAGCAGGGAGCCCGATGCAGGGCTCGATTCCAGGACCCTGGGATCATGACCTGAGCAGAAGGCAGATGCTTAATGACTGAGCCATCCAGGCACCCCTGACCCAAACATTCTTGAGCAGGATGGTTTTTAGCTTCCAAGTGTTTGAATTTCTTCCAAAAATTTTCTTGTGATTAAGTTCCAGTTTCAAAGCATTGTGTTCTGAGAATATGCGGGGAATAATCTCATTCTTTTGGTATTGGTTGAGACCTGATTTGTGACCCAGTATGTGGTCTATTCTGGAGAAAGTTCCAGGTGTGTTTGAGAAGAATGAGTATTCTGTTGTTTCAGGGTGGAATGTTCTGTATATATCTATGAGGTCCATCTGGTCCAGTGTGTCATTCAAAGCTCTTGTTTCTTTGTAGATTTTCTGCTTAGATGATCTGTCTATTGCTGAGAATGAAGTGTTGAGGTCTTCTACTATTAACATATTATCATCAATATGTCTCTTTATTTTGGTTAACAGTTGGCTTATATAGTTGGCTGCTCCCATGTTGGGGGCGTAGATATTTACAATTGTTAGATCTTCTTGTTGGATAGACCCTTTAAGAATGATATAGTGTCCTTCTGTATCTCTAACTAAACAGTCTTCAACTTAAAATCTAATTTGTCTGATATGAGAATTGCTACCCCAGCTTTCTTTTGAGGTCCACTTTTGAGGTATGAAAGATCTTTTTCCATCCCTTCACTTTCAGTCTGGATGTATCTTTAGGTTCAAAATGAGTTTCTTATAGACAGGATATGGAGTGGTCCTGTCTTTTTATCCAATCTGCAACCCTGTGCTGTTTTATGGGAGCATTTAGGCCGTTCACGTTGAGAGTGATTATTGAAAGATATGAATTTTTTGTCATCATGTTACCTGTGAAGTCCTTGTTTCTATAGATTGTCTCTGTAAATTTCTGTTCTATATCACTCTTGGGGTCTTTCTCCTTTTATAGAATCCCCCTTAATATTTCTTGCAGGACCGGCTTACTGGTCACATTTTATTTCAGTTTCTACCCGTCCTGGAAGCTCTGTATCTCTCCATCCATTCTAAATAACAACCTTGCCAGGTAAAGTATTCTTGGCTGCATGTTCTTCTCATTTAGTACCCTGAATATGTCTTGCCATCCCTTTCTGGCTTGCCAGGTCTCTGTGGATATGTCTGACATTATTCTGATGTTCCTCCCTCTGTACGTAAGGAATCTCTTCCCCCTAACTGCCCTTAAGATGATTTCCCTAGTTCTAAGATTTGAGAGTTTTACTATTACAAGCCGGGGCGTTGGTCTGTTCTCCTTGATCTTGGGAGGGGTCCTCTCTGCCTCTAGGACACGAATGCTTGTTTCATTCCCCAGATTAGGGAAGTTCTCAGCTACGATTTGCTCAAATATATCTTCTAGTCCTCTCTCTCTCTCTCTCTCTCCACCCCTTCAGGGATCCCAATAATTCTGACATTGGAATGTTTCATGGTGTCATTTATTTCTCTAATTCTGTCTTCATGGATTTTAAGCTGTTTGTTCTAGGCCTCCTCCTGTTTCTTCTTTTCCATCAGTTTGTCCTCTAGATTGTTAATTCGTTCTTCTGCCTCTTTTACCTTAGCTGTTAGAGAATCTAGTTTACACTGCATCTCATTTATAGCATTTTTAATTTCGGCCTGATCAGCTCTCATTTCTGCCCTTAGAGTATCTATGTCGCCATTAATGCTTTTGTCCAGCCTAGCTATTGTCTTCATAACCATTACCCTGAAGTCTATTTCTGACATCTTGCTTATACCCATATCCATTAGGTCTGTGAGAGAGGCCATTGTCTCTAGGTCTTTTCTTTGTTGGGAGTTCCTCCTCCTAGTCATTCTCTTGAGTTGTGGTTGACGGGATGTACAGTTGAAAATATCAACCACAATCCACACAAGGTGCACCCTCTTGACTGATGATCCTGTGCCCCCGTAGAGATCCAGATGTATAATCTTACATCTCAGGCTGATTTTGTGGGTGTTCAGAGTGGCTTGATAGATATCTAGATAAATTCAGGGGACCAGATGAAACGGAGTCCTCCACTCCTCTGCCAGCTCATGACAATAAGGGACAAAGCCCGGATGGGAGCTGAGGAGGTTCTGGCCCCAAAGCCCAAATTCTTGACTCGACCAGACCAGGGCTGCAGGCAAGGAAGTTGGAAGAAAACAGAAAGGTTTTTCAAACCACTTTGGTGAGGTGCATGGGTCTCAATGATTCAGATGTCAGAAAACTGTCCCAGGCAGGTAAGTTGTTGGGCTTTGATGGATTGACCATTAAGAGGTCCTTCTCCAGAGATGTGTTACAGAGAACCACTTCTGAATGCACATCTCATCCTTGCAGGAAAGAGCTGGAATGCTCTACTTAATGTTTTATTATTGGGAGAGTTTTATAATGTGATCAATATTTAGAAAGATACTCCAGTGAAAGTTTGAGGTCTTGGGTGAAGTGTAAGGAAGTCAGATCCTCATTTCAGCTAGGAGCATATTGTAAAAATCCTAGTTAAAGATGGTGAGAGTCTGAAAAGGAACACTGGGGGTGGTGATGAAAAGGACTACAGTTATTTATTTTTGTCAGCAGAATTTTAGGTTCTTTAGGTCTTTTTATAGATCTTTCTTTTGATTTGATTTTATTTTTTTAAAGATTTTATTCATTTATTTATTTAAGAGAGAGAGAGTATGAGCGGGGTGAGGAACAGAGGGAGAGGGACAACCAGACTCTGCACTGAGCACAGAGCCCAATGCAGGGCTCCATCTCATAACCCTGAGATCATGAACCTGAGATCATGACCTGAGCTGAAATCAAGTGTTGGATGCTTAACCAACTGAGACATCCAGGTGCCCCTTTCCTCTGATTTTAAGCAGTAGAGATTCTCTCCTACCTCTTTCTTAGCCCAAATGACACAAATATGTATTAAATCTTCTGTAGCCTGGCGGTGAAGCTGCACTAGCCACCCTCTACAGGTTACTTTGGGCTTCTTGGGGTGATTACTCTGGACAAAAAAACCCCCATATTTTCCATAGCTTGTTACTTACCCAAACTAAAACTCCTGTAAGGGGTAGTGTCTGGTGGGATATCACTATCTGAAAGAAGGTATCTACACCTACATAGTGGGAGGAGTTGACTCTGATAGCACAAAGCTTCCAATCCAAGAGGGAGACCTGAAAGATGGACATATATTGATTTACAAAAGAGCAATATAGATTCTCCTTCCTGGTGGTTGGGGGGATGGGTCTGAAAAATGATTGATTGGGCTATGTTGACTAGTTTTATCTGTGGGTTGGAGGCAAATACAACAGTACAGGATGCCCTGCAGGGGCCTGTGTAGAGGAGGACAAATAATTTTCCCTCTACCTTTCTAGGTTCTTGGCTGAGACACCCCAGTAAAAAAAATAAATAAATAAAAATTAAAAAGAGAAAAATAAAAATTTAATAACATGTATACCTCCTGCATACATGGGAGAGACCCAAGAAAGTTGAGTAACTCCCTGAAATGGCCCAAGCCATCACCTTGAATACCATCTCCAGCTAAAGACAAAAGAAGATTGGGTGGGGTGGGGGGTATGAGAGGTTACCAGGAAAAGCACAGTAAATGAAAGTATGGTTGTTATGCAGATTTAAATCACTGTCTTCTCCATTGTTGAGAGTTTCTGGAGATTCAGTCAACTTCTTCTTGGGAAAGAGAAGGAGACACCCTTACAAATGGAGATTTCCCTTATAAACATAAATGTCTCTTACAAAACTTTTACTCAGTTTTCAGAACTTCTCCTGTCTGCTTTTATTAAAAATAACCAGTTTAGGATAATCCTTATGCCAAAGAAACATATTTTGAGGTAGCAATTCTGCTACGCTTCATCTGTCAGGAATTACAGTATTGAATCTTATTGAGTTAGCCTTAAAAGTGTGGTCTGTAAGACGGTTATTAGAGGGTCTGATTCTTTTACACATTAAGAGTATACTTGTATATAAGAATATGGAAATAAAACAAAAATGGGATTTATGTAACAAATTTAATAGGCTGAGGAGAAAAATTGCAGAGTCTGAAAATAGCAAGTTTTGTTTTCTTGTCCTTGGGTAAACAGATTGTCTGGAAGGCAAAAGGGAGGCCGGGATGGGAAGTTTGTCCTTGAGCTGGCAGACTGACTGGGAAAACAATTACAGTGATTTATGTATTGTCCAAGATACACTGAGAATTCAATTGTGGGAAATATTTTACATGCTGTCTCGAATGATGTTGGCCAGTGTCTCTCTTGGCACCTTCACCTTAGTTAACCCATAATTGCACTATTTGCCACCTCAGAATTCCTCATAACATTTAAAGTTTGGAAAGGGTGTTGTGAATGTGGTAATACCTGAGTTGAACCCTACAGGATAATAAAATTTTAAACATCACATATAGAGTATAAGAGTTTTTTTTTTTTTTTTTTTGGTCTGTGAATAAAGAGGAAAAATGAGAATGTGAATCATGGAGAATGTTAAAAATACCAAGAGTGATATAATGGGAATGAACCTGGAAGGACAGGTTAGAATCTTTGTATGGAAGGCATTACATGGGAGCTGAAGTATTTTGATCTTTATCACACATTCTGTGAAAGCCATTGTAAAGTTCTGAGGAGAGAAAAGAGATCATGTAACTTGTAAAATGCTTTGGATGTCAATAAAGCATAAGTAAGAGGTGAGATATAGAAGACAAGGAGACAATTATAGTCCTGAACTACCCCAAAGACAATACTTCTTCCTTGTGTTTCATAAAAGGTTAGTTATAAGCGAAGTTATGAAATAAGGCCAACTAAATATAATGTCTCTTCTCTGTATTTCAGCTTCTCGGTACTTTTTTTTTTTCAGTACTTATTCTTTAATTGTTTCCGTTGCCCTTTGGTTATTGTGGCCCTTATTTGACAAATGTTATCAGTGTTCAAAGTGTCTAGACCTTTCTTGAGTCCCAGTTTATATGTCAAGCTTGCCCATATGGGTCATCTGCTGTACTCCCTTTTACACTAAACTTGGAACCTGCTCTCTAATGGACAAAAGTCCATCAGGAGTCAAATAATTGGTAAGTAATCATAATTATTTTACTGCCTAAAGTGCAGCATTTAATTCATTACTTATCAGCTTTGGAGGTTGAATGGCAGAGAAGTGGTTTAACCTGCCTGAGTTGACTGAACTGGTTTTATACTCAAATTACTTAGACCTCAAACTCCAAACTGAAAAATCTGCTGCTCTTACTTTTTTTAATTTAAGCTTTATTCTTTTTAATCAAATGTAGACTTTCATACAGATTAAAAAGTTAAATAGCTCTACAAGGCTTAGGAAGGAAAATAGCACCTCCTCATCATGCACTTATTTTCCACTCCCTACTTGTAGTAGTTGTAGTTGATCTTTTTAAATCTACATTTCTCCAAATACTATGCATATGTTGCTGTTCTTGATTTTTATTTCCAGTTTGGAGTATCATGCATTGACTTGCCATTACGGAAGATGAAATCTTAGTTCTTTTTCATCGCCACCATCTCTGCCTTGGCTACCTGGGCACATTAGAACATTTCTTGTGTCCTCTCCCATCTTATAAATATAGTTCTATCATAACTTTTTATTAAATGAGTATATTGGGAAGCAGGAAAATGACTATTAATGGTTAAGAGCCCGAAATCAGGTCTTATGGGTTAAAATTCTGGCTCTGGTTATAGTCAATCATTCTATGCTTCAATTTCTTCACCTGTAAAATGATGACAAACAGTACATATACATTATATTATTTTGTGAGGATTATGGGGGTTAATACATATGTACATACTGTATATAAAACATGTATGTTACATGTTAATCTATATATACATATAGATTATCTTATCTCTCATGTTAAATCCAATGTAAATCACATATATTTCCTATATCCCATGTCTTATCCTTTCTTGGTTTACTTCCTCATTTTGGGAATGCTTTCTTTCTGAAAACAGATACAGAAGAAGCACATTTCTGGAGACCTTCCATATCCAAGTTTTGTCTTGTGCTACCCTCATACTTAAATAATAGTTTAGCATAAAATTCCAGGAAGAAAATAATTTCTCTTAGGATTTTAAAGATTTTTTTTTTAAAGATTTTATTTATTTATTTTACAGGGAGAGACACAGCGAGAGAGGGAACACAAGCAGGGGCAGAGGGAGAGGGAGAAGCAGGCTTCCCGCTGAGCAGGGAGCCCGATGCGGGGCTTGATCCCAGGACCCTGGGATCATGACCTGAGCTGAAGGCAGACGCTTAACGACTGAGCCACCCAGGCGCCCCAGATTTTTTTTTTTTTTTTTTTTTTGAGAGAGAGAGCGCACATGAGCAGGGCGAGGGGCAGAGGGAGAGGGAGAAGCAGACTCCCCGTTAAGCAGGGAGCTCCAGGAGGTGGTGGGACATGCAGGGCTCCATCCCAGGACCCTGGGATCATGATTTGAGCTGAAGGCAGATGTTTAACTGACTGAGACACTCAGGCGTCCCTCCCTTAGGATTTTAAAGGCATAACTAGCTTTAAATAAAATCTGACTTCCTTCCCACATTTTCTGTATCCTTTTTATGAGACTCCTAGTATTTGGAATTTGGACCTCTAATTTATATACCCTGGCCTTCTTCCTTATCTTTTTGCCTTGCTACTTTACTTTCTAAAAAATTTCAACTGTCTTCTAATATTTCTATTTAATTTTACCTTCCTCATTCTCTCTCTCTCTCTCTCTCTCTCTATATATATATATATATATGGTCCGAATATTCTTTGGTTGTAGCTATTTTTGTTTCACGGCTGCAATATTTTCTCTTGTTTCTCTGAGGATATTAATGATAAATTTTTTGAGGCTGTAATTTCCCTAAGTAGTCTTTTTTTTTTTTTTATTCTCTTGAAGTTGTTGTTCACTGTTTGCTTCATATCAGATCTTTCCCTCAAATCCTGACTCCTTACTGTCTGCTTGTATTTAAGAACAGGGCACTAAAAAGCTCATTTCAAATTCTGTATGCATGCAAACCCAGCTGAGCTGCCAGAATTCTGGGCACAGATTAGGAGGAAGAAGGTGGGGGATTCAAGTGTGTAAATTTTGAATCTCCCCCTCGCCCAAGCCCACTCCGTTTTCAGTGCACCATCTTGGATTGAGCCTGCTTTCCCCTTCTGCCACAGTTCATAGACCTTGTTTACCCAGTAAATCTCCTGTCTGTACAGGGAATAAGGAGAGACGATCACGTGGTTGTATGGGGCAAGGGAGGTAGCCTGGGGGCAAAAATGCCTGAGCCTTTCTCTCTCAGTTCTTTAATGAATAATGGACTACTTTAGGTATCCCTACTGTCAGTTTAGGATTTCCTTTCTTAAGTATGTTATTTGTCACTTGTCACTCTTTTTATACTCTAAAACGGTTTTCTATTTTCTCTCTCTCTTTTTTTTTTTTTTTTTGACTTTGTGGGGTTTTGACTTCCTTTTTCTTTTTGCAGTCTGTATTTATTTCCTCAGGCTGTAGGATTCTGACACCAATTGCCACGTGTGGGTTTTTCCCCCATACCAAGCAATTCTCTGACACCAACTCAGTGTCCTTGGAATTCAACTCAATTCTGATACTATAGTCATCTGAGAGGAGAGGCAAAACTGAAAAAGAACAAAAGCCTTTATTTGGGGCCTCAGAATTGCAATTTGGGGAGCACAGACTCAGGTAGAACCCAAATAGTATCCCACTGAAGGGATGAAATTGTCACCGGCTAGATCCCAAGACCTGACTTTCACTGCCCACTTCCACTAACTTTTGTCTTACATTTTTCCTTGAGCTCTTCTTTCTAGCTTATCTCTTAACTCAGGCAAATGAAACCACCCCTCAGGTGATGTTGCCTGCCCTGACAAGACCTCCTATAGCTCAGACCACCCAGACCTTTTGAGCTAAACTTGTGCCTACACAGATGGACCAGGGAATAACCCCTGGAATGACTGAGAATTGCCTTTACATCATTATAATACTAAAAAATAATAATAATAAAATAAAAATGAAAAAAATAAGATCTCCATACAAGGAGGAACCTCAGTCTCCTTTACATAATATATAATGTATGTATAGGCACATGTTTCCTTAAGGCACGTGTGTGACCTTATGCCTGCCTCTACATATTATAACAAGGCTTCCTTATCTAAATATCCAACCTAACCTTAAATAAAAGGAATCCACTCACCTTTGTGAAGGAGTCACAGTCTTTGGAAATTATTCTTTGTGATCTCCTTATTTGTGCAAATAAAGTTTATTTTGTGGGACAACTCATCTGATGTATCCGACTCACTGAAGAGAAAACTCACATTGGTCCGGTTATAAAAGCAAGGGGTTTTTATGAGAAAGAGGAAAGGCAGCAATTATATGACCTGGGTAAAAAAAGACAAATAAAATGTCAATTGGCACTAACCGGCTGAGCTGCTTTTGTTTACACATTGATTGACTATTCCGTTGGCGTTAGACGAAATTATTCTTGGTATGCGTTACCTAACTATCTTCTCTTCAGAAAGTCTGCAATCAAGTCTTATGATCAAGATAACTCTTGTCCTGTTGACTTTTAAGAACAATTCCTCGTAAAAGAATTGTTGCTTCTGGCCCAGTTCAAGAGTCTTTTTGCCCAGTTCAAGAATTCATTAGCCATTTGTTTTAGAAAGGAGAATGGAGCTTTTCTCAAAATGGAGTCTCTCATGTCCCCAAGTTTCATACAGTTTTATTATCTACCTGGAAACAGTGTCAGATCCCACAGGTTAAGGGCTCAGTCCTACAAGACTGCTCCCCTCATCCCCAACTTCAGATGCTAATTGCAAATCCAGATTGTCACCTGAGCTTCTATAGTTTGGAGGTTCTGAAGACCTCCTCCTTGTGTGATTAATTTGCTCCAGTGGGTCATACAACTCAGAGAAACATTTTACTTATGGAATTGATGCACAGAGCAAGGTATGTGGGAAGAGGTGCAGAGCTTCCATGCATTTTCCAACCATGCCACCAATCCAGCACCTCCACGAGCTCAGCCAACCCAGAGGCTCTGAGAACCCCATCCTTTTGAGTTTTTATGAAGTCTTCATTACATAAGCATAACTGATTAAGTCATTGGCCGTTGGTGACTGAACTCAATTTCCAGCCCTTTCCTCTCCTCGGAAGTGGGGGAGTAGGGTGGGACTGAAAGTTCCAATTCTTTAATCCCTTGGTTGTTTCCTCTAGGAATGCCCCTAGGCATTCCAAAAGTCACTCACTAGCACAACAAAATACATCTTTATTGCTTTCCTCACTTAGGAAATTCCAAGGGTTTTTAGGAGCTCTGACAGGAACTAGTTAAAAGACCAAATATATATTTATTATTATGAAGTACAATATCACAGACTTCCATAACTAAGTACCACTAACTGGATGATTTAAACACAGAAATATATTGTTTCTTAGTTCTGGAGGCCAGACATCTGAAATCAGGGTATAGGTACAGTTGGTTAGTTTGAGGGCTGTGAGAAAAACTACTTCACGCCTCTCTCCTACCTTTCGGTAGACTCCTACATTTTGGCTTGCAGATGGCATTATTCTCATGACTTCACATACTTTTTCCTTTATGCATGTCTGTCCCTATATTTAAATTTTTCTCTTTAAGAAGGACACCAGTCATATTGGATTAAGGCCTACCTTAATGGCCTCATCTTAATTTGATCATCTACAGAGACCCTATTTCAAAAGTCACATTCATGGATACTGGGGGTTAGAAATTCAACATCTTTTGGGGGGATACGATTCAATCCATGACACTGTTGCTTTAGGAAAGTTTCAGGAGACAGCAAAAGCAAATACATTTTTTTTAGTCTACCATCTTAAATTTTAAAATCTACCCTTTGTTCTTTTGACTATGACATACTCCGCATTTTTTGTCTTTATTTTGTATCCAAAGCACTCAGGATAGAAACACAAGTAATGTTAGAGTTGGTGGCAGTTAGTTCAGTTCTAACAGGATAACTGGAGGCCAGCATAGTGGAAGTTATGGCTAGCTATAGGGAAAGTTAGAGGCCTACCCTGGCAGCACTTCACAAGGAGCCAGATCAAACTAGACAGGTCCAAGATGGCGTGTGCCATGACAGGAAACCCTTGACCAAATAAGGAAGAAAAGGTGTAAAACCCTTCTTCCAAGAAATCCCTGCCCCAAGTAATAAGTATTCCACCCCTTTGCTAACAACTGCCAATAAAAGATAGAAACCCAAACACTGGGGTGCTCAGCTTTCTCTCTCTCTCTTGAACTCACCTGTTCTCACATCTCGAGTGTACTTTGGTTTTAATAAATTTTACTACTTTTGTTGCTTGTTAGTGCTGTGTCTGTCCTTGAATTCTTTCTTGTGACATGACCAAGAACCTTCCTGGACATCTTTGGGCTGGGTGGGGTCATGGCCCTAGGGCCTGGAGTCTCCCTAGTTCACTGGGCAACAATAATATGCCATCAAATAGCACATAGAGTCTACTGGGAAAGACTACCTGAAGCTAAGGACTTAAATGCCATTAGAACTCCCTCTAACTCTGTATCTATCGCTCTATATCCCTACTTATATATATCTTACTTCTCTGAATGTCACTTTCTTTGTCTTATCTCATGCATTTGGACTGCATGAAATTAAAATGATGGCTATTGTAAGCCTCTGATCTTATATCATCCAACTTCATCACCAGAGAAGAGCTTACTTTGTAAAAAAAGAGACAAGCCCCAGATGCCTGGGTGGCTCAGTTGGTTAAGTGTCTGTCTTTGGCTCAGGTCATGATTCCAGGGTCCTGGGATTAAATCCCACATAGGGCTCCTACTCAGTGGGGAGCCTGCTTCTCCCTCTGCTTGCCACTGCCCCTGCTTGTGCTCTTTCTCTCTGACAAATAAATAAAAAATTAAAAAAGGAGAGAGAGAGAAAGACAAGTCCCAAACGGAGTCACTTGTGCTAAGCCCACATCACCATAGACTAAATACCTAACCTAATTGCAGTTTCAGCTTCTCCCAGGAATATGACCTTTCACCAGTCAATCTGGAACTACCCGGTTAGCACTAGTGAGGTAATCAGCCTGATAGGCCCACTACCTACTCTCAAAGGAAGGTGACCTTGCCTAAAGTAAACCCTCTATGCAAGAAACTTTCTTTTTCTGCCTCCTTCTGCCTATAAAAGCCTTCTACTTTGTATAGCTCCTTGGAACTCCTTTCTATCTGCTAAGATGGGATGGGATGCTGCCTGATTCATAAATCATCAAATAAAGCCAATTAGATCTACAAATTTACTCATTTGAATTTTGTTTTTTAACACTTTTCTTAGTTCATATGTGAGAAATTTTAAGGATTCTGATTAGTCTTGTGTAAGTCATGGGGCTTCCTAAATAACCAAGGCTGTCAAGGTTAGTGGGCCCCACTAGAGGTATCAGTGTGGGAGGAGGAGTTCCCCACAATCCTGTATATGTCCCCCAAAACAATGAGAAGTAATGGCATTGTGTTAGCTAATGTACATTATAAGCACTAAGACAAAGATAAGAACACAGTGCTTTGGAAGTGCATTGAAGAGTTACAGAACCCAGGCAAGTGAGATGAAAAAGATTTCCTGGAGAAGGTGATGCCTGAACTAAAGAATGATTTACAGGAATTAGACAGAAAGCAATAGGAAGAACCTTTGAGACTATCCAATGGCCAGAAACAAGGGCAGTATAGGAAAAGAAGTAGTTTAAGTAACTTTGTATGCCTGGAACATAGAGTGCAAAATAGGACATGGGTGAATGTGAGGCCAGAGAAACAGCAGGCTGATCATAAATGCTCACTTTTTCTAAGGAATTTCCACTTTTCTTAAGGACTAGGGAGAATCTCTGACCACTGAATGATATTTAAGAAGAGAATTGATGCAATGAAATATGACTTTGTTATATTTATTCTGGCATCCGTGAGCTTTTTCTCTCTGTCTCTCTCTCTCTCTCAAGGACAATATTAAAGACTAATTAAAAAATGGGTTTGAGTAATATTGGTGGTTTAAAAAACCTGCCCATAAATTCTTTAACACTTCTCCCATCTGAGGGCGGTACTACTGTCCTCTCCCTTTGATGCTGGGCGGGACATTGTGATTGCCTTGAGGAATAAAATGAGGCAGAAGTGTCACATCAGAGCTTAAAAGAGGTTTCGGGGCGCCTGGGTGGCTCAGTCATTAAGCGTCTGCCTTCGGCTCAGGTCATGATCCCCGGGCCCTGGGATCGAGCCCCGCATCCGGCTCCCTGCTCAGCCGGAAGCCTGCTTCTCCCTCTCCCACTCCCCCTGCTTGTGTTCCCTCTCTCGCTGTCTCTCTCTCTGTCAAATAAATAAATAAAAAAACTTAAAAAAAAAAAAAAGATGAGGTTTCAAAGGCCATGTGCTTTCTGCTGATTTGTTTTGGGAAATTTGCTCAGAGAGCCTTCATCTGCCATGGAAAAAGCCTGCCTAACTTGCAGCCGCTATGTGAAAGACCCGTGGTGAGACTATGAAGAAAAAAGGTCTTGGGCAACCACAAGATGAGTAGCACATTCCCTGATCTCACCTCCCTAAAACCTGCTTCTATAGCCCTAGGGACTGGGAACTACGTGCTGGGAGGCCATCCTGGAGGAAAAGGCTTGAGAATAGTGCATCTCCAAAGCAGATCAAGGATGTTATGCCCCAAGGCTGTACTTTAGAGTGTGATTAAACAAAAACAAAGAAGGGGGGCTGCTCACAGAGCATCATCATGGCAGATTAGTCCAAGATAGCTTTAGTCTGGTTCATACACATCCCCTTAAGGAAAGTGACCCTGCCACAAACAGTCCTCTCTTTCCCGTAACTTTTTTGTCCCACCCTCTTCTGCCTATAAAAATCTTTCATTTAGGGGGTGCCTGGGTGGTGAAGTGGGTTAAGCTTCCGACTCGGTTTTGGCTTTCATGATATCAGGGTCGTGAGACACTGCTCATCGGGGAGTCAGCTTGAGATTTTCTCTCCCTCTCCCTCTACCCCCTCCTGCTTGTGCATGCGATCTGTCTCTCATTTTTCTCTCTAAAAGAAAAAAAGTAAATCTTTAAAAAAAAAAAAGAAGTCTTTCATTTTGTACAGCTCTTCAGAGCTCCTTTCTGTCTGGTAGATGGGATGTTGCCCAATTCAGGGATCACTTAATAAAGCCAATAAGATCTTTATTTTTTTTAAAGAAATTTCATTTATTTATTTATCAGAGAGAGATAGAGCACAAGCAGGGGGAGCGACAGGTAGAGGGAGAAGCAGGCTTCCCACTGAACAAGTAGCCCAATGAGGGACTTGATCCCAGGACCCTGGGATCATGACTCAAGCCTAAGGCAGACACCTGACTGAGCCACCCAGGCATCCCGCCAATAAGAGCTTTAAAACGTACTCAGTTGAGTTTTGTTTTTTAATAAAACTAAACTAACATAGTGACAGTTGGGACAGAGCAAAGTGAGCACATTCAAATTATTAAGAAGGAAGATCCACCTATGCACAGTCCTGAGGCAAGAAAGATTGGAGTCATCCTGATGGTAGTTGGCACTGTTTTGCAGATGGCAGTTTATCTAAAAATTCAAATTAACTAACTCCTTTGTTTAAATTCCAAGCATATGAAGTGAATTTGGCAAATGGTTATGAGTTGCTGAACTTCATTATTATATTTCTCATTTGAGATCACTACATTGAAATTCTGGTTTTACACATTAGTTTATTTTTTATTAAAGTAGAGTTGACATACAATGTTATATTCGTTTCAGGGGTACAACATAATGATTTGACAATTCTATGCATTACACTATGCTCGTCACATTAAGTATAGTCACCACCTGTCACCATACAACATTATTACAATATTCTTCTTATTATTATTATTGAAGGAGAGCCAGAGAGTGGGGGGCAGAGGAAGAGAGAGAGAGAATCTTAAGCAAGCTCCATGCCCAGCATGGAGTCTGACATTAGTCTCAAACTCACGACCTTGAGATCATGACCTGAGCTGAAATCAAGAGTTGGATACTTAGGGCGCCTGGGTGGCTCAGATGGTTAAGCGTCTGCCTTCGGCTCAGGTCATGATCCCAGGGTCCTGGGATTGAGCCCCGCATCGGGCTCCCTGCTCCGCAGAAGCCTGCTTCTCCCTCTCCCACTCCCCCTGCTTGTGTTCCCTCTCTTGCTGTGTCTCTCTGTCAAATAAATAAAATCTTTAAAAGAAAAAAAAAAGAGTTGGATACTTAACCGACTAAGCCACCTAGGCACCCCATAATAATCATTATTACAATATTATTGATTCTATTTCTTATGCTGTACTTCTCATCCCTGTGACTTCTTTATTTCATAACTGGAAGTTTATATCTCTTAATCCCTTTCACCTATTTTCCCCATACCCCCAACCCCGCCTTGCTGGAAACCACTAGTTTGTTCTCTGTATTTATAATTCTGTTTCTGTTCTTGCTTGCTTGCTTGTTTGCTCTGGTTTTTAGATTCCATATGAATCTAAATTCCCAAATTACATGATATTTGTCTTTCTCTGAGTTATTCCTTTTAGCATAATACTTTCTAGGTCTATACATGTCATAAATGGCAAGATCTCATTTTTTTTATAGCTGAATAATATTCCATTGTATGCATATATACCCCCTCTTCTTTATCCATTTATTTATTGATAGACACTTAAGTTACTCCTGTAACTTGGTTATTATTATAATGCTGTAATAAATATAGGGGTGCATATATCTTTTCAAATTAGTGTTTTCATTTTCTTGGGGTAAATAGCCAGTAGTGGAATTATTGGATCACATGGTATTTCTATTTTTAATTTTTTGAGAAAACTCAATATTGTTTTCCATAGTGGCTGCACCAATTGACATTCCCATCAGTGATGCACAAGAGTCCCTTTCTCCACATTCTCACCAACACTTGTTATTTCTTGTCTTTTTGATAGTAGCCCATCTGACAGGTGTAAGGTGGCATGCATTTCCCTAATGATTAGTGATATTGAGCATCTTTTCATGTGCTTTTTGGCACACATTAGTTTAACTGTGATAATATAAAAATATCCTGAATAAAAAAGAAATCAGACCTACCTATATGGTCAATTCCAGCTGTTTTTGTATTCTAATGATTGACTGAGGGAAAAATATAAAAAAGTATTTTAAGAGCAATTGAGAAAATGTGAATACAAACTCCGTATTAATGTTGGAAAATATTGGTAATTTTTTTAGGTGTAATAGTATCATGATTATGTAGGAACATTTCCTATTCTTAGCAGGATTATATTGAGTATTTTGGGGTTAAGTGTCATGAAGTTTACATTTACTTTCAAATGAAAAAAATCAAGGTGGTGGGTATATAAGTGTTCATCCTACTATTTTTTGAAATTTTTTACCTATTTGAAAGTGTTCATTAAAGATCAAAAAAACTCTAACCCTTGAGAACACAAAAAATTAGATTACAAGAAAAAATTGAAATGCGTATTTGAGAAAATGTGAGCTTTTTTAAAGACCTTATTGTTTTTTTAAGATTTTATTTATGTATTTGAAAGACAGAGAGAGAGAGATCACAAGCGGCCGGCGGGGGGGCGGGGGGGGGCGTGTAGGGGCAGAGGGAGAAACAAGCTCCCCGCTGAGCAAGAGCCTGATGCGGGGCTCAAAGCAGGGCTCAATGCTGTGCTCGATCCCAGGACCCTGGGATAATGACCTGAGCTGAAGGCAGACGCTTAACTGGCTAAGCCACCCAGGCGCCCCAGGACCTTATTATTTTTGGAGCAGTTTTAGGTTCACAACAAAATTAGGAGGAAAATATAGAGATTTTCCATATACCTACTGCCCCCCACACATGCATAGCCGCTCCCATTATTAGTATTCTCCACCAGAGTGGTACATTTGTTACAACGGAGGAACCTACATCGACACATCATAATCATCCCAAATCCAAAGTTTACATTAGGGTTCAGTTCTGGTGTCATACATTACACTGGTTTGGACAAATGTTTAATGACATGTATCCATCATTATATGAGAATTTTCATCCCCGACCCCCAACCCCTGGCAACCATTGAACTTTTTACTCTCTCCATAGTTTTGCTTTTTTCAGAATGTCATATACCGTTGGAATCATACAGTATTTAGCCTTTTAGATTGGCTTCTCTCACTTAGTAATATGCATTTAAGATATTTTCATGTCTTGATAGTTCATTTCCTCTTGGCACTGATAATATTACATTGTCTGGACGAACTACAGTTTATCCATTCACCTACCAAAAAGCATCTTGATTTCTTCCAAGTTTTGGCAATTATGAATAAAGCTGCTATAAACATCTGTGTGTAGGTTTTTATGTGGACAGAGTTTTAAGTTTCTTTGGGTAAATACTAAGGAGGATGATTGTTGGATCATATTGTAAGAGTATGTTTAGTTTTCTAAGAAACCACCAAACTGTCTTCCGAAGTGGTTATGCCATTTTCCATCCCTTTCAGTAATGAATGAGAATTCCTGAAATGTGAGGTTTTTAATATAGTATTTTGTCTCTGGTTAAAAATTGAATGTCTGTTGGATATTTTGTCTGATTCAATGTGTTAATTTATAAAATTACTGTTTGCATATTTTAAATTTTATGCTGATAATAAAGGTAGAGAGCAAACTTTGAAAGTTGCCAAATTGTATATTCTAAGATTAGCATTTTTAAAAACTTTGAGGTAGAAATATTAACTGAAATTTTATCTTCAAACTATTTTTCATATGTAAGTTGCCATTGCGCTTAGGTATTTTTTAAAATAAAAGTTAAAGTCAGCATTTTAACTAGCTATGATTTGATCAGAGAACCACACTCTCAAAATACTAATCTCCATCATGGTTACCTTTCTCACCTGGTTGTAAAGTACTTCCTTTAAGAGATCTTAGCTAGGGCGCCTGGGTGGCTCAGTTGGTTAAGCGACTGCCTTCGGCTCAGGTCATGATCCTGGAGTCCTGGGCCCGAGTCCCACATCCGGCTCCCTGCTCAGCAGGGAGTCTGCTTCTCCCTCTGACCCTCTTCCCTCTCATGCTATCTCTCTCATTCTCTCTCTCAAATAAATAAATAAAATCTTTAAAAAAAAAGAGAGAGAGATCTTAGCTATAGCGGGTCAAAACTAAAATGAGCCAGTAATTTGAATTTGAAAATAAGAACTAAAGATTATAAACATATAATGCAATAGAATAATTCCTGGATTTTTATGCAAAAAAGGACTGAAAGATGCCATGGAGAAAAATAATTAACATCAAGAAGTAAAGCTATGCTCTTCATTTTCCTTTTTTCAAAGATGAAACTTAGATTTTTTTTAAATTTTGTGGGTTTGTTTTTTAAACCAGAGACACCGAGACCGTGATAAAAGAAGGTAGGTGACAGGGACTGCCGTTGTATATTTCAGAGCTCCCTGGACTCGATCGGAGCAAAGTGGTCCTTCCTCTTCTCTTCTGTATCATTTACAGTTTTCGCTGCCTTCCCCCTACAAGTCCCTGGAATTCCTGCCATTAGCAGTGGCTGGAAAGGCCTCAGTCCTTTGATTCTTAGTGGGGAAAGGGGAGGGCCGGAGGGAGGCGACAATGGCACTTAGCCCACCAGTCTTCTTCCATCAGCCCTTCCGGGGGGCACTTTATTTTCACCTTAGGGACACTTAACAAGTAATACTATCCTCTGGTGAATTTTTGCAGAATAAAAACAGAAATGTTTAAGAAGTATTGAGTTAACCACCTGAATTGCTTGATATTTTCGTTTACGGAAGACAGGCCCAACTTCTGAGTTAAACAGGGGAAAGTGAATCATTTCTATACTGGAACATGAGCGAAGCCCTTAGCAGTCCTGACTGACGGCACTTCTCTGGACCTTGATTACATCGCTTGCCCTTCACCTTATACATCATCTCCTCAAATTCCTGAGTCATGCTTTGTTTACGCCGCCGCTCTAGGAGCAAACTGCGACAAGGACCTAAACAAAATGACGCCAGCGTGGTGAAGGAGGGGTCAGGGTCGGAGGGAGCCCGCCTAGCACCCCGAGAGCTGGCGGCGCAACTGAAGGCGCAAAGGGCAAAATGCAAGCACCGCTCATTTCTGTACTGACCAAAAGAATTCCAGGACCCCCATTCTTTCCTTCCCTAGACTCCAGATCCCAATAAGCTGGAAAAAGCTGGATATTCGCCCTCTGTGTTTGTTTTTGGATCAAACCAAGAAACAGCGAGAAAGAGGGAAGAAGATATCTTTAGAACGTATTTTTTGCATTCAAACCATTTTTAATGTCACAGCCACAATAAAATTCGAAGTCAAAAATTTTCATGTCTGTAACAAACTCTGCTCAGGAAAGTTTAGATTAAAAGAGAACTCCTCAAAAATAGATCGTGTCCCGCCCTTCCCCCCACCCGGAGCGGTCCAAACGCTGGGGGGCGGGGTGGGGAGGCGGGACGTCATGACGTCACAATACCAACGCGCTGCCGTGTTGTTTTTGTGCTTCCAGCTCTCGGGAAAAGCCGCTGGGATTTCTCTACCCGATCCACTCTGTCCTGCGTCGGAGGGGACACGACATCCCTTCGGAAGGCTCTGCCAAGCTGCGTTGCGACGGGAGCTGACATTTCTGGGGCGGTTCTGATACCTATTGAAATTTGGCAGAGGGAAGGGAGACGGGAGAGACGCAACCATCAGCGAGGAAGGCAGGCCCCGTCCGGGGATCTTAGAAACCCTGCGGTCCATCATGAAGTTCCAGTATAAGGAGGACCATCCCTTTGAGTATCGGAAAAAGGAAGGAGAAAAGATCCGGAAGAAATATCCGGACAGGGTCCCTGTGAGTGTAATGGGGAACGGGGAGGGGGAGGGAAGGGGGTTAGCGGGGGTGGGGGGAAACGGGGGAGTCGTGATGGCTGCCCTTAGGTACCGAAGAAGGGTGGTCTCTATGATGACTGAGCCCTGAACGCCCTTCACTGCTAGGACAGCCAATGGAATGGACGTTCTCACTGCAGATCTTTTAAAACCCATCTCCCCAGGGCCCGTCATCTTTACAACTGACCGCATCTTTAGAGCGGAGCCTACGTTTGAGTGACTCAGCAGTATTCAGAGGATGTGTAGGTGTTCAAAATGTGGCCCTTTCGTGAGAGAAGGATCAGGTTGGGACCCTACATTTGTTCCCTTTAAGATCCCAGGGAAATTGTTCTGGAAATAACTTGATGCAATGAGGTTTGCGTCCATCGATTTCTGTTTTAGGTGCTTCTCCCTTAAGTCGACTTTGGCCCTCGTAACATTGGGTTTGGGAGGGAAGGGTTCAGAAACCAATGGATCCTTTCTTTAGTCCATAAGAAGTAGAAAAGCGTGTGTGTGTTGGGGGGGGGGAGGGGAGGGGGCGCCACAAGACAGGTCTGGCCCAGAAAACAAGGTCACGTTCTCTGCGCAACAGCCCGATTGCCTCATCATTCTTGGCTCCAGGGGCATTTATGGATGCAGCGCGTCTCCCACCGGTACTTACTCGATCACATTGTACCTGTACACAATGATGAAGGAGTGAGGCCTTTTTCTTTCCGTTTTGGAAGCTGGTTTATGTGGTTAAAATTAGTGCCTGCAGTCAGAAGATACAGAGGAAACATTAAGGTAGCTTTCTGCATCCGGGCGCTTTTTCCGTCACCCCCTCCCCCGCCACTTGCCTGGTTTTTCTGTAATGTAGGCTGCGCAGCTGGATTGGAAGGCAGAAGACTTTTGAGTGTGGTAGGGGGAACAACAACCCTTGCGTTTTGGAGATGGAAGAGCAGAGACTTTCAGATTGTGCTATCTTCAGGCAGGGATATTAGGATAAACATTACATATTATGTACAGGTAAAGTAATTGTGATTATCTGGTGTCAGTTCTTGACCCGCAGGTACCCTCTGGGACTCTTCAATCCTTACCTAATTTTCATCGTGTTACGGCTACTGGAAGCATCTTGGGCTTTATGCCCGCAGTAGAAACCCCGTGCAGTCCTTCATAAGGAAGCAAGAAGACCTTAGGGCTGTTCCATTCACCTGGAATTGCACACAAGGGTGTTCGGCTAAAAAGGAGAGCTAGCTCTGTTACTCACCCAGTTAATGATCCTTTGCAAATTACGCGTTTAGTCTCTGGACCTTGGGTGACTGCTTCAAAAGTTTCCCCCAATTGTGCTGATAGCAGTCCTGCTTTCTTAGAATATTTAAAAATGTCAACTTTCATTGATTGATAGTTTACTCTGTATCTGGCAGTATTGTACATGCTCTGACTTTATTCACTTAATCCTCACACCATTATAATCCCGTTTTACAGATGTAGCACGGAGAAATGAAGTATTCCTAAAGGTTTCCTGTGGCTGGTGTGTGGCAGAGCTGAGATTCGAACTCTGGTTGTTGGATCCTCCATGCCATATTGTTTCTCAGTTTCTAATACAGTTTTATTAAACGATTAAGGAGGCACTGTGTACCTCACACTGTTAGGTATTGGAAACCAAGAAAAAACATCGTGGCCTTCAAAAGGTCAGGGTCGTATGATGCTAGACAGCATCAGTGACTACCTTTTACTCAGAACTCTAAGTCTGAGGCTCTGTTGCAGTAGCTCTGCCTCAGTCACAAACTCTGAAATGTACCTGTTCCTAAATCTAGTTAAAATTCCCAGGTATTTCTTCAAAACTAAGCCCTTCCCATTTCAGCCATTTACATGCATTCACCCAGAATATTTCAACTCATCCTCCCTATTTTCCTGCTCATTGTTTGATGTAAGAAAAAATGTTTTACCTCTGTGATAATTTGTAAGCTGTTAGAACCATCAGTCAGATCTCATGGTTCCTCCAGTTGGGTTTTAACCAGAAACTAAGCCTCCCAACTGCTCATCAGGTGCTCAGCCTGTGACCTTTGTAGTTGTGACACAGGAAGAAGAGCTCTGCTCTCTGAGTTGTGAGATTTTGTTCTAGTTCTGGGCAGGATCCTTAATCTTGATGTCCTGAAGTGTCCAGTTTACAAAAAAGGGTTGGTGTAAGTGATTTCTGAAGCCCCTTCCAGCTGGACCATTGGTGTTACCAATGCAATCAAGTACCCTGACTGCTCACATAACTCAATTTTAGTTTGGCCCCACCTTATCTCTTAGCTACCATCCAGAAGAATAGATGTGTCATACGTAGAGAGGGGAGGGTTTCTTGAGATCTTAAAGTATCTTGATAGCTACAATGTATTGAAAACCTGCAACATTGCGGGGAGGAAGGGATTGTCTAGGCTTAAACTTTGTAAAAGGCCCTGTGGAATATGGGCCACATTGCACAAAAAAAAAAAACAAACCTGAGCACCATAGAGGAAAAGCATCTTACTACCTAGGGCCCACGAGTAGAGTTGGGATTCTTGGAAACCTAAAGTATTTTCTGGTAAGCCAAGGCCTTAATGATTACCCAACCCCCCCCCCCCACCCCCCGTTCCTCCTCCAAAGCCTGCGGTCCTGTCTGGATATCTTATCTGCAGTATGTTTTATTGCCCTCTTTTTCTGCTCTCTTTTTGTGGTTTCCATCACTTATGACTGATGGGAGCTGGCAGCTCCCAGGGTTCCTTTGAGACACAGTGCTAGGCTCTCTGTCTTTCCCTTTGATTTTATTAACTTGCTGCCTCCTGTCCATCCTCGTTGTTGGGCCTTCACTGGTCTCTCCCTGAACCTCTTCCTACTTTTTCTTTTAAATTTCTGATTCACATTTTTTCCTCCATTTTTCATTTTTAAATTTTTAGTGGGATCATGCCCCTCTGGTCTTCCTGGTTAAGGATGCTTTTTCTCCAGAAACACAAAATAATGTTTTTCACTATTTTAATGTGTTCCCTTTCATTTAAAAGCTTCAAGCCTCAAGTCCTGCTCAATGCACAGTCCTCTTGATGCTCTCATTAAATACAAGGAAGTATAGATCCTATACCTGACAGGTAACTTGTAATTACTATCTAAACTCAAGGTTCTCTTTACTTTTCGTCGCATGCCCTCCATTCTCTTCTTGTTGCAGTAAGAGAACTGTAATCTTACTCAGGAAGCCCATGTTCCCACAGGTTTTGTAAGAGGTAAAGGGGAATAAGAAATGGGAACATTTTAATGGGTCTAGACAAATGCACTTCAAATAGGGCAACCGTAGGATGTGGAAGGAAAAATACTAGATTAGATTCTTTATTTTTCATCCTCACTTTCCTCCCTCCCAGGTGATTGTGGAGAAGGCTCCTAAGGCCAGGGTGCCTGATCTGGACAAGAGGAAGTACCTGGTGCCCTCTGATCTCACAGGTAATGCTTTTTCCCTCCGCAGGCCCTCTTTCCCATCCTGGAGCCTCTTTCGTACCTCCTGTGTGCATGGGATTGTGGGATTGAGAGGAAGTAGAGTTGAAGAAAGTGGGTGGGATTCTCCAGAGAGCGGGGGTGGGGGGGTGGGGGGGTGGGGGTGGGGTGGAATGCAAACCGGAGTGACTCAGCCGTTCTTCTCCATTGCCAGTTCCCTCATGCATTTCCCATCACAACGCCTTGTGTGATTTAGACACAGCAGAATGCACAACATTGAAAGCAATGGCCAGATGTCTGTGTTTTAAACTACTTAGAATCTGCTTTGTTATTGTGATAATCAGTTTATTCCAAAAGGAAAGTCAGAGGGCAGATTACGTTTTAGAGATTCGCAGCTGAATACTTTGTCTCCTCATATTTGGTAATACGTTTTGTAGTTACTGTTTGGGATTACAAAGAATATATTGTTCACCTTAATGATCGTTACTGGAATAACCAGGAATCCAGAAAACACTGCAAAGATTTTGTAGACGTATTTGCCCCAGGGTTGTTAGATTTGAATATCAGTCTTCTAGAACTTTTTCAGTATGTTTGGTAGAAGGTGCAGCGTTGAACCCCACTTACTGCCCAGACTTTGGGATGAGCGACCATGCTGAGATTACTGGAGTCCAGTAGACCTCTCCCCGTCACGTGTTTGTCATAAGGTGGGAATGGGGATGGAAGTGCATTTCAGATGCCATTTAGACAACAATTAGAGAGTATTTTGGTCTGGATGTACATAGGATTCCCTCAAAGTCGTCCTCAAAGCTTTGAGTGGGGATGCTAACAGTATGTCTGAAAATTGAGTAAAGTGGGAAAGGATTGAAGAATAAGCTTCTCAGTGGCATGTCAGGGAATATGGAGGCTTCTTTGAGTTGCACATTCTATTTCTAAAGCTATAGGACAGTATTTGGCTCTGCTGAGATTTTATCTAAAGCTGGTACTTTAACGGGCGCAGGTGCAGTAGAGGTTTTGTTTCGTTCTGTTTTGTTTTCTGGGTCTTCCCCCCGCCCCCTGCCTTGTTTTTCCTAATCGTCTTCCTTTTCTAAAACCTTCCTTTATCCAGTTGGCCAGTTCTACTTCCTAATCCGGAAGAGGATCCACCTGAGGCCCGAGGACGCCTTGTTCTTCTTTGTCAACAACACTATCCCTCCCACTAGCGCTACCATGGGCCAGCTGTATGAGGTAAGTGTCCTGGTCACAACAACACCGTGCGGTCTCGTGTTCTCTAGCCTTTGTTCCGGGGTCTGTTGATAACACACCTGGGAAGTGGGGCAAGAGGTGTTACTTCCCTGTATCCCCTTACACGTCCCAGTGTAAGGCTCTGGGCAGTTAAAATGTCACTCGGCCTCTAGGGATTGAGCAGCTTACTAGAGTCATTCTTCTTGAATTCTCAGTTTTGCCTTCTAGGGTTCTAATCTTGGATTGTCTTTATTGAAACAGCAAGAAATTGTTTCTGATTGCAAATTCCAAGTAGAATGCAATTTAAATTTACAAGGTAAAGCCTTTCAATTGATTCATTTGTCTTAATTGATAAACTCAGTTGGAGAGAGTAATTTCCTGACTTCATTTGGTTTAATTGGTAAACTGTCAGGATCTAATGAGAAAACTCTTGTAAAGGACTTGCTCATGCTGTGTCACCCAGTTTTATGGTTGCATTATTCCTTAAAGGATTTCACACGGTATTGCCTTCTTATTGTGCCCTGTGAGTTGTGCACACTTCTTCTAACAATCTCTTAATCTCATTTTTATTCCATAGCCTATAATCCCTGCTAGTGGATATTGTAGTATATGTTATTTTTTGTATGTGTGTTCCTCTTGCTAGAATGAGCTTTTTTAAGGGTCATGTTCTTATCCCTGGTTATCTATATGTGTGGATGTTCTCTTTGAAGATTTTTTGTGAACTCAAAAGTTGAATTCCTGTCACTTCTTTATTCTTTTCTCAGTGGAGGCTCATGATGCCTTGCATACCTACCTACCTTGTGTGAGGCTCAGAATCCTGAAGATAATGAATGTGATGTTTTCCTCTTGTCTCTTCCCTCAGGACAACCATGAGGAAGACTATTTTCTGTATGTGGCCTACAGTGACGAGAGTGTCTATGGGAAGTGAGTGTTGGAAGCCCAGCAGATGGGAGCACCTGGACTCGGGGTAGGGGGAGGGGTGTGTGTGGGACTTGGGGAAAGAGAGGGAGGGCTCCCACCGTGGAGGAGACAGAAGGGGAAGACATCTGGAAACACTACACTGCACACACCGTCATCATATTTTCACACGCTCAATTGATATTTTCTGCTGCTTCCTCAGCCCAGGGAGAAAGTATGTCAGGACAGAGGCGTTGGATTGGCTTTGATAGAGGAATGAAGACGATTTAATTTCACAACATTTCTGTGAATTGGTTTTTGTGTGACTTCACGGAAGAGGCAGGAGGCGGGCAAGTTGGGGCCAGAGATGATTGTGGACCACCAGTAACTTCCTGCTCTCTTTCCTCTTCGGGCAGAGATTCTATTTTTGACGTTTGCACAAGACAGGTAGGGAAAGGGAGGGGATGAGGGTGTTTTAGGACTACTTTCTGGCTTTTCATTCCTAGGGACCAAAGGAAGCCCATTGTAATTAAAGCATTGTGACCCCGGCCTATCTCCACTCCTCCCCATCCCTGTCATAATCCCACATGCATCCCGAGACATCACAGCGCCACCCAGTGGTGCTGGTTGACATCAGGCCGACATTGAGATGGAGCTCTCTCACCACTGGAAGAAGACAGGGGCCAGGCATGAGGGATGGTGTGGTTTTGAAGATAGTTTTGGTAGCATTAAACTGGAATTGACTAAGCCGAGCATCTCTGTCTAACCTGCTCTCTCTCTGGTGCCCCTTATCCCACACCTACGTGGGACTTCAGTGAGCCACAACCGTTTCCAATTACGGGCTATAAAACCACTCCTCCAGCACTTCCCAAACTTTGCTCCACGTGTAGGGACGGAGATGTCTTATATACGGAAGGGGCAGGTACGAGGTGAGACAGATTGTCTGCGCCTCCCACTCAGCCAGGATTCTTGCTCCCTGTTGCTGCCCCTTCGGTCCCAGGCACACAGATCTGCTAAGTGATGGATGACCAGCTGCCTCCTGACTTAGGTTTTCATGTACTGCAGCTGCTAGTTAAACAGGTTTGAGGGGATGACTTAATACTTCATGGGGATTCTATGGATTCTGATTATTTTCACTTTGGGGATTTTGTGGGCGGGCGTGGGGAGCAGGCATCGCACTCAGACATGACATTTCAGTTCATCTCTGCTAATGAAAAGGGTCCTTCCTGTGGGAGAAATCTGTGTCTGTTCTCTCAGCTGCAGATTCTTGTGTAATGAAGTTTGTGCTGTCAGGCCAAGGAAATAAAATAATTGCATACCTTGAAAACCAGCCATGAGTTCAGAGATGTTGCTTTTTTTGACCGTACATGTGAAGAGATGGCGTGTGGACTCTGAGCAGAAAAGCTCGAGTGAGGGTGGCTGTTAGAAATGAATGTTCGCGCATGGTCAGACGTAGACAGGTTTACTTAGCTCTTTCCTGGCCAGGAGTTGCTGTTGAGAGGTGAGTGTGGTGGGGGAGCGTGCCCGCGGTGTGGGTGATGTGTGTGTGATTTTTCTGCTCCACAGGTAAGGCTTTGTCATTGCTTTATGCGTTTCTCAAAGCTGAAGATGGAACGCTGCCTGGGTGAGACTATAAGGGGTAAGGTGGGGGTGTGCTTATTAAAAGTGCAGATGTCTAGGCCTCGTCCCAGAGTTAGCTGACTCAGAATCTCGGCGTAGGTGTCTGTGTTGTTCACCAGCTCTTCCTGATTCTGCTGCACGCCAAAGGTGCAGAGGCATTGCTCTCTGTCCCCGGTTTTGTTCTGAGTCCCAACCAGACCTATTCTCTCTGTCACATCTTGGTCATTGTGAGGCCACCATGTCCCAGAGTAGCAAATGGCACATAGGTAAGGCTCCTGGGGTCAGAACAAGCTTGATGTCTCCTGACCATATGAGAGTCTCTCATTCATTCATTTGGAACCAAAATGTGGGTGGGCAGTGAGGGTGCAAAGTTATGAGACAATGAAAAACCAAGGAAGTAGTAGAAAGTCCTTTTTTTTAACCTTAAAGGCCATCTCTAATCCTCTTTCATCTCTTGCAGCCATGTGTCCAGATGGTGTCTATCTCTAGACTTTTATGGATTATATCACAGTCACCAGACGGATAGAAATAGGTGGTTACAAAAGATCCATGGCAGGATTCCAACCACCACCAAACCCTGCCCAGTGCACTGACTGAGAAAGTTAAGTCAGGATTGAGAGAAAAGGAAGAAGCTCAAGCCCCACAAGCACAACACGCAGAGAATTATGGAAAGCTCACAGGAATTTGGATTTTGACATCAAAGCCTTAAAAATGAACACGTGTCAGTATGGACAGAAAAACATCAGGATGTTGTTTCTGATAAAGTCAAATGGGAGCTCATATTTGAATTATGATACAAATTGTATTTTGAAACAAACAGACTTAACCCACTAGCTAGGAATGAGATTAGGTGAATGTTTAAAAGCTAACAAATACATGGCAGATCCCAACTCTCTGTACACATTGCAGACAGTCCCTGTAGCGCAGGAGACTTGGGCCATTGCTCAACCAAAGTAGTTAAGTTTGGAGGTTCTCCCCGAGGTGGCCTTTTATTTCAGTCCTCCTCATCTCTGGATATTCCTGGTGGGGAAAATTGCTCCTTGGGTGGGACATTTCATGCCATTTTAGACCAGCCTTCTGATTCTATAGGTCCATAAAGTTGAATAACTTTTTTTTTTTTTTTAAGATTTTATTTATTTGTCAGAGAGAGGGAACACAAGCAGGGGGAGCGGGAGAGGGAGAAGCAGGCCTCCCGCCGAGCAGGGAGCCCGATGCGGGGTGTGATTCCAGGACCCTGGGATCCTGACCTGAGCCGAAGGCAGACGCTTAACCGACTGAGCCACCCAGGTGTCCCCATGAAATTGAATAACCTAGCTAAGTTCAGAGCCAGACCAGATACTTGAGTGCTGTAATTTGGGTCTGATGCTCTTTCGTGAACAGTATCTCCCAAGTGTGTCTCCTGTGTTTCCTGCTAGTGAAGCTTTAAAGCTGCTTTGTAGCCTCAGGCAATTGTGTCAGTCTTGAACTAAAAACACTTTTAGGAAATGTCTTTTCATTAACCTTGGCCTCATGTGCCAGGTAAGATTGACTTGCCCTGATCCTTCCTTCTGGAGACCAAGGTTGAATGATGTGTCAGAAAGCCCATTCTTGCCTTGGAGGCCAGTATGACTCAGCAGCAGAGATGAGTGAGTCCTTTGCTGTATTCTGGTAGAAAGATCTCAAATACTAGTATGTCGGGTGAGCCTAGATGTCGGCTTCCCAAGGATAGCCTTGCTTCATGCACATTTGTCCTGACTGATTTATTGATGGTTCCTTATCTCACTGTCTCAGGTTTCCCAGTGGACAAAACATACGGTCCTACTCCTAAGTTTAAAAAAAAAAAAAATTGAAGTTTGTTCCCCCCCATCAAGAGAGACAACACCTGTGTCATCCAGACAGCATGCCCCAGTACAGCTCTGTGTGGGTGACAACGAGAAAAAATGCCACTTTGGGCTGGCCGACTGTACTGCTTTATTCCATTTTTTCTGGCTCCATGCAGAATCATTCTCTTCCTTTAAAGCACTGTGCACTTAAAAGCATAGGGGTAGCTAGGCAAGCACGTGCACTGCCTTGGGCCACTCCCGGTTATGCCTTCATGGCCAAGTGTGAGCGGTGCTCCCCAAAGTGGGTGGTGCACAGTCCTCTGTTACAGTGACCCTTCGAACACAGTATTTTATTGCCGGTTGCTATGGAAATGTTACATTTATTAAGCGGTTTGACATTGTCTTTTTATCATTAAGCAAATGTAGGTATGGTATGACATGGATACGGCGCAAGTCAGCTGTAAAGAACAAATTCAGTCACTTCTGGAAAATAAACGAGTTGATACATTGATTCCATCCAGTGTTTACAGAACTTAATCAACTATTCCTAGCTGTGTTTTCTTTTGGATCTTTTTCACTCTGACAGATTTGAACAAGCTCCAAGCATTCATAGTTGTTTTGTGTTTTTTTGTTTGTTTGTTTTTTTATCCCCTGCATGAAACCACCAATTATTTTCAGAAACTGGCCCATTTTGGCCTGGGGTGGCTCTAAGTCCACGTTGTCACTTCAGTGCAACCCTGAGTAACCACCTATTTCCTTCCTATCTCTTGCCTGCCACCCACCTCCTCACCAGCCCTTCTGTTTACCTCGATATTACTGTGTTAGGTGTGAAGTTTGGTCAGCTCTGGCCTGTAGCACATGGCTATGGAGCTTGTTTTTCTCACTTTGGTACATGCTTAAAAACAACAACAAAAAAACTCCAGAAACACAAAAGAGTCCCTGTCTCAAAGGCTGTGAGAGGCTGTGGTGATGTGAGCCTGATTGGCCTGTTATGTCATAGGACCATTTTTTCCCACTTTCTATTATTACAGTTATGGACACTTCGGTACTTCATAAATATACGTGCAGATTATTCTCCATGTTTGATGCAGCAGGAAGTGATCACCCCTAGAAGTAGTCAGGTGACAATTCAATATGCCATTGTTTCAACAGTGACTAACAAGCCCTAAGTAATTCTGGTTGGTGTGTGTCCAACAGCGTGTTGGACAGTTTGTTTTGACAGTTCTGTTTTCAGCCTGGCAGGGTGTTTATCTAAGATCTTTATGATTTTGGCTGAGAGGTACTTAAGCACCTAAAACTTGAATAAAATGATCTTGAGATCTTGGGTGGAGCGTTGAAGTGCATTTTCTATTTTTACACTTCTAAGTAGGTTCAAGGTTACCTCAGATCATTCAGTGAAAGCGTGCTGATTACCTCTTGCTGGGTGTTCAGAGGCTAAAAGTAACAGGCTGTATTTTAGGGGCTGGCATTAGCTAACTCTCTCCAAATCTTTGTTCTGCTGTCATCTCAGGACCACCCTGAGCCCCCTCTTAAGTATTTCAGCAACCTGCACCTACTTGCCACTCTCCCAGTCATTCCTACCATGCTTGTTTCTTCACTTAACACAGATCACCTTTTTTTTTTAAAGATATATTTATTTGTTTGAGAAGAGAGAGCACGTGCACATGCAAACGGAGGGATGGGGGAGTGATGGAGGAGGAGAGGGGCAGAGGGAGAAGGAGAAGCAACAAGTAGACTCTGTGCTCAGCGTGGGGCTCAACCTCATGACCCTGAGATCAGGAGCTGCGCTGAAATCAAGAGTCCGGTGTGCTTAACTGACTGCACCACACAGGTGCCCAGCACAGATCACCTTTTAACTTTTTTTTTTTTTTTAAGTCTTCTCACAAGAATCTAAGTTCCACAAAGGCAGAAACTGTTTTGTTCACTGATTTACATGAACTGGTCAGAACCGTGCCTGACACATAGTTTATGCTCAAAAATAGTGAAAGAACAGTAGCTTCTGATAGGACAGAAGGTTTCAGCTCGAGGACTAGGTAACTCTGCTAAGAACTAAATTAACTATAAAAGCACAGATTAGAAAAGGGCCACTCAAGGAACTCTGGGAGCCCCTTGGAGCTTACTAGAAGATCTTGAGGCAGGAAATAGGGCTCAAATCTCAGGGCTGCCACTTCACTAGCTCTGTGACATGACCCAATCTGTCTTATGTTCAGATGAAATTCTGACTTCCTTTCCTCTCAGAGATAATAACAATTACATCTTAGGTTGTGACTGTTGAATAAGTCCTTTGAAAACCACTAAATAGCATTATTGCCTATTCGGAGTAAATTTTACTTAAAACGACAGTAACAGGCTAGCTGGCAGAAAAATTTAGGTTTTCATTGTTTGCTGACATTCATTGACAATTGCAGGATAGGGCATGAGTCAGGGAAAATGAAGCGGACTGTATTCCGCTGGATGCCTGTAAAGACAGCTCTTAGACGATGGGAAACACAAAAGAGAGGGTTTTTTTTTTTTCCCATTTCTGTTAAACTCTCCTTGAGGATTGATTTTCTTGATAATCCATTTATCCTCCATTTATCCTCAGTACCGTTGGTCTTTTCCACAGCCGCCAGTAAAACGTAGATGTGGGGCAGAGCAGACGTGGGGCAGAGTAGCTAGACCATTTTTCATCTTTATTGAGCTGGAATCCATATCATGAATCTTTAAACTTTTTTTTTTGCTAAATACTTATGAAATGTCCAAACATTCAAGATGGTATACACAAATTAACAGAACTAACTCCCATTCATTAGTTTTTATGCCACCCAAAGCAGAACGTAAAACACTGCCTTCCAAGGAAGACGCCCTTGGCTCTGGTGTTCTGCAACCGGAAGTGCGGTGCAAGCGGAAGTGCTGTGCAGCGCACCAGGAGCGCTTCCCCACTCCCGAGTGCAGCCCCTGGCTCCAAAAGACTAGTTCCGGGATGGCAAATTAGGTGTCTTTTTCTCTTTGCTTTCTTTTGTCTCTTTCGTCTTCTTTATAATCCCCAAATGTCAAATTCCTCTAGAGCCCACACTTCTTAAATATGAGTGGGCAAGAAGGAGAGTTAAAGGTGAGAGGGAGGAGAAGAACAAGCACGGCCCTCCAAAATAAGGGCTACTTTTTCCTGTCCTACTTGCAATTCTGCATAAATATGCCAGTGACTTTAGCCTCATGAATTTCAGTTTCCTTATTGGTAGATTAGAAATAATGATGTCTGCCTCCCAATGACATAGTTCTGTATATATTTCTATGATGTTACTAAAATCCCGTCACTCTTAATTGTTTCTCTCCTTAAGGCCTGAATTATGTTTAATTCATCTTTGTATCTCAGTGCCTGGCTCTAACATTTTGGTTGAATCTGGAATGACTGCAGTATAAGACAGCAATAAAGACTAAAGCCGATTGGGCATTTTTCATATCTTAAATATTAAATACAGTCCTCAGAATTCTCTAGGTAGCAGGTGAGTCATCTTTGGAAGCAAAATTAAATCTTCAAAGCCAACTAGAACAAAGTATAACTTGATAAGTTACTCTCCTACTGGCTTCTCTCTCCAGCTTCAGCTAGTGTTACTCTGCCTTTTGCAGTCTATGCTGTTGCTTTGGTGGCTCGCTTAGTCCCCCAAGCTCACCAAGATCCTCATAACCTCAAGACCTTCCAAAGATTTATCTAGAATATCTGTCCCTCTCTATTAGTCAAGTTTCTTTGGAGAAACGGAACTAATAGGCTTATATAGAGAGCTATAAAGATTTCTTTACAAGGTATTTAAGTACTTACCTCAGCCTACTTGTTCTTCATAATTTGTCCCTCAAACAAACATGAAGAGTCAAAATATTAACCATGGTTTTATCATCTGGTTTTACTCACTGGTCTTCTACTCAAAACATGAAATTAGAAATGCATTTATTTGGCAAGAGAAGTATATCGACGAACACCCAATAGGAGGAAAAAGAAAAAAAAAGTAGCATTTACAGTAGTGCAGACAGAAGTTTGTGTTACTCTGCATTTCCTCTTAGGACGCTGGAGAAGACACTTGGCTTTTTCTGGTGAGACACATCTGCAAGCATTTCTTGCAGGGATCCAGTCCCCTCCACTATAGCCCTGAAGGACATATGCCACATGTCCTGCAGACAGCGCTGGCCTGTCTAGCACTCATGCTTTGGACTGCAGCATGACATCAGCAGAGAGAGAAGCAGGCAGAGATTTTTTTTTTTTTTTTTTTAAGCTCCTGAAAATAGCTGCAGGATTCTCATCACCAAAGCTCACCTGAAAATTGAAGGCCCTTCATGGCAAAAGACAGAAGCGGTGTCTCTGTGCTCCTCTCTGGGCAAGGCCTCTCCCCTCACCCTTTGACAGCAGAGCTGCACCTGTTCCACTCCAGGTCACCTGGGATGCCTGAGTTAGGGGAGAACCCAGGGAATCAAATCACCGAATCACCTGGCTAGATGGAGCCTCTGGTTTCATCTTTTCTTTGGGTGTGCTGATTCCACCCAACCTACTATGCTACTAAGATAATAAATAGAAACATAATATTTGCCTTTTACAAGTCTTTTAAAATTCCAGTGCCTTATTTAACCCTTACCACAAACTCATGGAGTCATTATCCACATTCTGCAGATAAAGAAACACTGCCAAAGGGTTTGTGTCCAATGGGTCTGGCTAAGGCAAGCATGTTCACCTTTCTGAGTCTTCTGTGTCTCTGTTTTCTCATCTATAAATTACAAGTAATGCCAACTGCAGCTGACAAAAGAGTAAAGCTTCAATCAAAGTTCTTGACTCTACTAGGTAAATGTTCCCTTCCTTTCTAATGTTTAATGAGGAACTCACTAAGAGAGTAAAACGATTTATGCATGGTTTTATTCCTAGTAATTGACAAGAGTTGGGATTCCCATCCAGGTCTTGTAATTTCAAATACCATGCATTTCCCCACATGTTGATATATAGGCATGGGGCATGCTTCCTTCCTAAAGACGTGTTAGGAGGATGAGACAAAAATTCTAAGAACAAGGAGAAGCTACACCAAAAAGCCATCAAGGAGGATGGGATGGTTTGACTAGTGGTTCTCAAATTTAAGAGTATATCAGAATCAGCGAGAGGGCTGGTTAAAATACTTTTGTGGGGCCTCACCATGAGTTTCTGATTCCATAAGTCCAGAAGGGGGCTAGAATTCACATTTCTGTAAGAAATTCCCTGGTGGTGCTGATGCTACTGGTCCAAGAACCACACTTTGGAAACCACTGTAGTAGAAATTAAATATAAAAACATCTCTTACCTTATCGTACACACTCCCAAGCCCGTGGTGAATTAGTAAGTTTTAATATCTCCAAGCAAAGCAAAGCTTCTCTGAGATGCATGAAACTACCTGCATCTCCGGATTGCTTGTTAAGTAAACGGAGATTTCTCCTTATTACTCCAAACTTACTAATGTGCATTTCTGAGGGGTAAATACAGAAAACTGCATTTTATTTATTTTATTTCTTTTTAATATATATATTTTAAAGATTTATTTATTTATTTATTTATTTATTTGACAGAGAGAAAGACACAGCAAGAGAGGGAACACAAGCAGGGGGAGTGGGAGAGGGAGAGGCAGGCTCCCCGCCAAGCAGGGAGCCTGATGGTGGGACTTGATCCGAGTACCCTGGGATCATGACCTGAGCCGAAGGCAGACACTTAACGATTGAGCCACCCAGGCGCCCCTGCATTTTCAACAAGGCTTTATGTATGCAGATGAAATCTCTGGAACCACTAGGTAAAGTGTCACACTTGCCCAAGAATGAGAGAAATTCACAATTCGTGTAATAATGTCCCACAATACGATATATCTAGGCCCCCAAAGAAGTGAAGACCAGGAGACTCATTTGGGATACTTTCTTTGTAGAACAGATTCATTGGAGCCTATCCAAGGAAGTTCTAAAAAGTTATATTTTGGGTTTCTTTTCATTTTCTAATCTTTTTTGAAAACTTAGGCAATATTGGGGTGTTATAATGTGCTGTAATGTAAGGGGTTTTGTTTGTATATCATTGAACAAGATGACCTGTGGCTTTATAACCATGTTGAATTGAAATCACCATCCATCCTACTGAATGGGGTTAAGGGACATGGTGTTTCCTTTTCTGGCTGCCCGTTAGCGCAAGTGGCAAGCATTTAAAAACCACTCATACCAGGGCCCCACTTCAGCATCACTCCTGGGAAGGACACGGGGAGGGTCTGAGCATCTTTACTTTTAACCAACCCCTCAAGTGATCTCTAGTCAGGGTTGTGAACAATTGGGCTGCGCTTGTTGCACAACACATCGGTATCAGTTCTGGCACTAGGAACTTCTCCCCTGAATTTGCTTAATTTTCCTTCTATGTAACAGACAGAATAAGTCTTGCCAGATCCATACTTCCTTCTCCAACTCTTGCAGTGCCGCAGACCCTAAGACAATTTTAGTTAGTGATTTTGATTTCTGCTACAGACGAGTAGAGACTATAGCATGAGGCTTCTTGCACATCTTTAAGAAAATAAGTCTCCTGTCTTCTGTCATCCGTGGCTTTGATGCCATTTTGATCTGACCGAAAGACTTTGATGAGCTAACTTGCAAGGCATCCTTATCCTAAACTCTATCACAGCAAGGGAGTCCAGGTTTTTGAAACACTTGCCAAGAGTTTGTATGTAATGAACACTTATGGCCGCAAGGTGGCGGGCCAGATCCACTTAATAACTCAATGCAGTCGATCTCCAAAGGTGGAGGCTATCATTTTTCCCATTTGTCACTAATAAAAGAGTGTGCCACCTTACCGTAATCAAAGGCCATATAATCTTAGGACTAGACAAAAATATGAGAGGTCATCTTGTTCATTTACCGTCAACTCTTTTTTAATCTTTTCCCAAAGGAGGGAGATGCATTACACATTTTTTTTTAATTGTTATTCCAACTCTGGTATCTCTTTCAGAATCTAGATAAATACCAACACTCTTATCTCAAACACATGGAAGTGTTTCTGCTGAAAAAATTAACAGTGATGTATATCTAAGAACTCAATTGCTGAAGGAAATAGAGGCCTAGTTAAAAGGAAATAATGTCACATGAATTTGTTCCCTCATTTGTTGTTTGAGCTACCTAAAAGGTAGAAAAAAGTGGAAGACCAAATAAAGATTTATAAGGGGAAAAAGCAAAATGCTTAGTTTCAACTCTGATTTTTACACCTCTGAAAGTATTTGCTTCTGTAAAAGTTGAAGTTTTATTTGTAGACTACCATGGCAATTCAAAAAGCGGGTGCCAATTATAAATTCTTTTAAACATCTCTCGAACTGACCTTGCCCTCATTTCCTCCACTTATGGAGGGTTAGAAGCTAATGAAGAACTTCCCGTGCTAAGGTGGCTAGCAGACGGTGAGGCAGGGAAAGAAGGGAAAGGAAAAAGAAATAAACATTTTTAGCATCTTTTTTCCAAATGTACTCTATTCCTTGTTTGTTTAGAGATTAAGCTTTCGTATAGGGATACAAAGACCAGAAACGCATTTTGGTATTGCCTTAAAAAAAAAAAAAAAAAGGCAAACAACATAAAAATTAAAAAATAAAAAGACTTCTGCAGCCACAAAATATATATCTAAGTAACGTTGTTTATAATGTCCAAATCTAAAGAGAGCACGTGTTACAGTTGTAGCCCTCTGCTTATCTCCCCAACAGCATGTGTCATATGTCCATTGCCCTCTCACTAATTAATCTTAAACCACAGTGGTCTTGCATCTGTTTCTGGAACTGTACTAAGCAATTTCCTGTCTCAGGGCTCTGTACTTGCTGGTATGTTTTGTTGAATTGCTCCTCCCTTAGCTTTCTTGTATGTCCCATTCATCCTTACACTTTGTCTTGGCTAAATTACTGCCATCTCTCATCACCCAGTTAGTGATTGTCTGTCCCTCCATTATTGCTCTGAAGCTCAAACCCTTTTCTGTTTCATTTGTAACACTGATTGGAACTTTTTTTTTTTGCCTTTTACTTAGATTTTGTAATTTTTTTTAAAGATTTATTTATTTTAGAGAGAGAGTGAGCAGGAGGAGGGGCAGAGAGAGAGAGGGAGACAAGTAGACTCTGCGCTGAGTGGGGAGCCCGACTCAGGGCTCGATCCCAGGACCCTAAGATCATGACCTGAGCTGAAACCCAACAGTCAGATACTTAATGGACTGAGCCACCCAGGCGCCCCTGTAATTTCTTTCATTAGGAATAATATAGTCTCCCTGAAGACAGAGGCCATGTCTGTTTTTCATTCATACATTTTGTCACTTGAATATTTAATTTGTGGCTACTAAGTGTCAGTGACTATGCTGATAAGCAAGCAGTAAATATTCATTAAATAAGTAACAATATCTCTTTAGAAGGAATGCCTCAATTTTCCATATATGAATTGAGAAGCAAATAGTAAGAGTTTACACTCTTGAATTTAACCTAAGCAGATAATTTCACTTGAATCTCAATGAGAAAGAAATTTAATAGATATGCCTGTTAAATAAGATGAATATGTGAAAAAAGGGGAGCAATTAATTGACCTAATGACTCATATATGTGGAACACATACCGCAGAACCAGATACATCCTAGCCTAGAACCAAAATAATCTAGCCTACAACATTAGTTTAACAAACATAATGATGAGTTCAAATTTGGTGAAATGAGACAGAGCCAGTTCATTTGGGGTCAAAATTAGGGGGATTTCCCAACCTTAACATATGATTATAGTGACCTTTCCTTTCATTACAGTTGTGTGAATCTCCTCTGACAAAGGATAACAATGAGTGGTTTGAAATTCACATTTGTGGTCTCTGGGCCTGAGAATTTTCCAGTTCATCCACCTGCTTGGCCTTCAGAACTTTTAAAGTGTATCTTGGGCATTCACCTAATTATTGCTAAGTTGTTCAAGAAGCTCAGGAATTCTGGAATGCTTGACTAGGCAGGCAGATGAGATGTTGCCAAAGATTTTCCCTGTTGTTTTTGCTGTAGCTTGTCACTTAACTTCTAGCATAATTTAACAAGATCTGAAGATATTTATTTAGTAGCATGCAGCTGAAGTAGGCTTCCTCTGGGCCAATGGCCAAGGATAGGCAGGGGAATAAAGGACAGCTAACATATTCAAAGAATATCTATTATATAGCAAGCAAGCTTGGTACTAGAGGCACCCCGACAACTAATCTCTAGGCATATGAGTTCTAAGAACCCCAGGTACTGTGAAGATAACTGGAGAATTCCTTTCTCTGTCCAGGAAAAAGACGCTATAAGCATGACCCCCTCTCTGGGGATGGTACCAATTCAGCTCCACCATTTCTTGTCTTTTTGGTAGTGCCATCACGTGTTCTGATGTCTATAGTTGATCTACCATCTCTCTATCCTTCTAGCATTACTGCAATACAACCTCTGTAATAAAGCTTTTATTTTAATTTTGTCAATTTTAAGTGAATTAATTTGCTTCCCCTAAGATTATGAAATCACATAGTCATGTAAACAATCTACTGTAGGTGTTTCTTGTGCATCATTTATCCATCCTGGAAAGTGACCATGGAGGCTCTGTGGCTTAACATCAACTATGTACATGCAATTAGACACCCTGATCCAAGGCTCTGGAATAGTAACTATATAGTCAGAGAGGAGTGTTTAGGTACTGAGCAGTCTGCCAGCTGGACCCAACCTCCTCTGTGGTGGCCATGGCCGGTGTAGTTGAGGTCATGTATGTAGGTTCCAAAGCCAGGCTGCTGGTATTCAAGTCCCAGCTCCTCCACTTCCTCGCTGTAAAACTTTGGACAAAATATACATGCTCTCTGCATTTAGATGTTCCATCTGACAAATGGGGATAACTAGGGCATCTACTTCATAGAGTAGTTGTGCGGCTTAAATATTTTACTACATGAAAAGTGTTTGTCACTTGGAAAATATACAACAAATGTCACTTTTTATGTTATATATTCCACTTTTATTTATTTTTTATTTTTTTAAAAGATTTTATTTATTTATTTGAGAGAGAGAGAGAGAATGAGAGACAGAGCACATGAGAGGGAAGAGGGTCAGAGGGAGAAGCAGACTCCCCGCTGAGCAGGGAGCCCGATGCGGGACTCGATCCCGGGACTCCAGGACCATGACCCGAGCCGAAGGCAGTCGCTTCACCAACTGAGCCACCCAGGCGCCCTATATATTCCACTTTTAATTGGGTCTTTTTGCTACATCTTCTCTTTCTTAAAACTTTCTGCCTAATGCTAAATTTCTTTGCTTAGCTTCACCATTGTAATTTGCTTTAGAAGAAAATTACCAAGGGTGAACCTTCAAGGTGTTCTAGGATGCTCACTTCTACTTTATGTCTTTTTCCTCCTTTGTTTATTGCTCAGATTCATGTCATGATCTTGGTGTGTGCTACGACTTGCTTAGTAGAGCGTCTTTCAGGCACGTTCTCTGTACTCAGTGACCAATGGAGAAAAATGTGTTTTTGTATTTTTTAACTTTCTGTGGTGGAAAAGAATTTAAATTTTTTTGTTTGTTTGTTTTGAGGGAGAGTGTGAGGGAGGTGAGGGGGTGGGGAGGGGCAGAGGCCTATAGTCTGGAAAGGTGACCGTCTTACAACCTCTAGTCAAATGGAAGCGATGAGAAAATGGGAGAAAAGTGATGACCTTAATTCCTTGTTCAACTCTCCGTTTTGATACATCCTCTAAAGTGTTGACCATCATATTTGCAGTTGCGTTTGGAATGTCATTGCTGTCCTGATTTTCTTTTACTAGTGTAGAATAAGTTTATAATTTTATGTTTTATGGCGACATTAACAAAATCATCCATAAATATCAACTAAGACACATTACAGAATGTAATTTTCACTTGCCTCAACCTCATGTTTGGACATAAACAAGAAAACACATTCAATCCCTCCTCTCACAAACCAACCAAAACATTATCCCCTCCACTATCTGGTAGATAAAGATTCATTTACTCACAATCAAACAAAGGATATGGAACAATGTGTGAGATCTGGGTGCTGTTATTTTCCTTGTCAGTGCTTAACTCTGTTGAGTAGCAATGTCACAGAGTGAGACATCTCCCCAGGAGAAGAGATGTGCCCACCTAGATGCTATCATGTGGAACACTGGTCTGTTAGGAATTCTCATCGGAAGAGGTTTTTTTATAAACCAGAGTTGAGAAGAACATGATTTCAAAATACAATGTTTCCGTGTTGATTCTGATAAACATGTGATTCACTAATCACTTACTGTAAGTATGTGGGGCTAAAATAAGGTGTTAATACCTCACTCAAGAACTTCAAAGAGCTTGCCAGCTGCTGGGGCTCCTTGCAGAAAACCATTGCTCTGAGTGAGCTGTTGGTGGGCTTCGGTTTTCTCACACTGAAGGAGTCAAAGAATTGTGGCAAATAAGTCACTTCTTGGTAGCCAAAAATCTCAGGCAATTTACTAAGGATCAGGGAAATGGTTCTGAACTCCCCTAGCCAGGAGATTTAGGGGAAAATCTGTTTCATAAAACTTTGTAGTCTATGATTTTGCTGTTAAAACTTGAGTATATATATTAAAAAAAAAAAAAGACAAGCAAATGCCTGAAGAAGGATCAGGGAACAACTTCAGGACTAAAAACCAGAAATTAATCGTTCAGTTAGTAACTACCCCTCAGGCTCAAGGATTTACAAACCATCAAATCACCCATTTACTCACTTATCAGTCTGTTTATGGGATTTGAAGCCCCAGAAACCAGAAACAAACAAAGCCAGAAATAAACATGATGAAAAAGGACTGATTACCAAGAAACTCGATTACATTGAAGGAAAGCATGCTCTTTCAACGAAGTTTGAATCTCATTGATTTAATTTAAATATAACCTCCAGTGATAGTTAATGCTGATTGATGTTCACTACGTGCCTGGCTTTGTATTAAGCATTTGCTTGCATTAGTTCATAAGATCTTTGCTATGATACAATGAAGTAGATCACATTGCTCTCTGTATTTTACATATGAAGACACTGAGAATTAAACATTAACATGCTCAAGTTCACCAAGCTGGTGAACTGCAAAAGTTTATTGTCTAAGAAATGTTTATTGCACTCCAGGTTTAGCACACAGAAAGACAATATGCGTAATTACATTAAAATCCAATTTCTTTTTGCCTCAATTATCCCAGTAATTTTTTAGCTCTCTGGTTGAACTTAGCTGTATAAAAAAGCATGCACATATTACATGTATATTGATTATTGAATCATTAATTGCTGTACATATACTTGTCTATGAACTATATACCTGTTCTCATTGAGCTAAAATATAAATTTTGGCATATAATGAAACTTTGGCTATAACCAAAGTATTTTTAGGAGTGTTGACATGCTTTCATTATGTGCCTTACTTCCCAGTTTCTTTCCTCCCATGAGTTCTGTCCTTTAAGGAGTGTATACTTACTTTAAAAATAGTCAACTCTCCCTTTCTCTATATTAGAATTTTGTGATACTTTTTTTTAAAGATTTTATTTATTTATCTGACAGAGAGAGAGAGAGAGAGAGCACAAGCAGGGGGACCAGCAGGCCGAGGGAGAAGTAGGCTCCCTGGGAAGGATGTAGGACTTGATCCTAGAACCCTGGGATCATGACCTGAGCCCCGGCGCCCCTTGTGATACTTTTTGACATAATACCTTTCACATTATTATTGTATTGCTGTTGAGTGGGCCATTTTGTGATTTCCTTAGAATTTATTTGAAGTTAACTTTTTTGTTTGTTTGTTTTTTTGCCTGAATTGTATGTTGCTCCCTCTTTCAGTTCTGAGTGTGTGTGTGTGTGTGTGTGTGTGTGTGTGTCTATGAGCTTGTGAGGAGGAAGCTCTGACTGGAAAGATGTCAGTTCAAAGTTGTCACTATAGTCTGAATGAAGAAACGGTAAGGAATTTTCCATTCAATATCGATGAGCTTTGTGTTTACCAAGTTCCAGTAAACATAAAATTACTAAGGGGGTAAAATTATGGCAAAATATGGTATCTCTTTTTTAAGAGCTCAGTCCAGTGGAAAAACTAATAAACACACACCAGTCATAATACATTGATATGATGTAGGTGAGGTGTGCATGGCATATAGTCATTAGAGTGTTCAAATCATCCCTCTTGCCTCCCCTTTGACTATTTCATCCAGCCCGCTGTTGAAATCCTCTACTGTAGTTTTGCAGTTCAGTTATTGTATTCTTTAGCTTGGTGACTTTTGTTTGGTACTTTCTTATATTTATATCTCTTTGTATTTTATTCTTTTTTACATTTATTTTTTTATTTAAATTCAATTAGCCAAGGTATAGTACATCATTAATTTTTGATATAATGTTCAATGATTCATTAGTTGGCTATATCACCCAGTGCTCATCATATCACGTGCACTCTTTAATCTCTTTGTAGAGGTTCTCCTGTGTTCATCCATTCACTTCCAAGTTTGGTGAACATCTTTGTGACCATAACCTTGAAGTCTTTATCACTTAGATTACTTATCTCTGTTGCATTAAGGTCTTTTCTGAAGTTTTATTTGTTCTTTTATTTGGGACATATTCCTATTTTCTCATTTGGTGTGATTCTGTGTTTGTTCCCATCTATTAGGTAAAACAACTACCTCTCCTAGTCTTGAAAGAGTGGCTTTGTGTAGGAAGTGAATCTTATTGTCCTAACTCTTTGATTGTCTCTCTTTGCCCTAGCTCTTGATTGTCTCTCAAACCTTTGTGATTGTCTAAGCAGCTTGATTTATTCTTTTTTGGAGGGAGGGGGTGACCGACCCATTTTATTGAGGGGCTTTGGGGAAAGGTCGAAGGGAAGGAGGGCAGGGAGATCCAATGTCCTCGGCCCAGCTGGAACCTTCCTAGCGTCACAGTCCCCAAAAGCAGCAGCTTGACTTATTCTTGATGGATCCCTGTTGTTGAGGATGTGCCAAGACCTGTCACTGTTCCAAGGGGAGGGATCTTATTTAGCACCTAGTTTCGGGCTGATTGGAAGATAGACCATCAGCTAATTTTTGGTACTTTTTCTGAAGGAATTGTTCCGTATGTAGCTGTAGATCTGGTGTGTCCATGAAAGGAAGTGAGTTCAGGATCTTCCTATGCCACCATCTTTAACTGCTCCCTGACTGCTTCAAAATTAATGTAGGAAACAGTCTGTGGCCTGTTGAGAAAAGACTTTCATGCTGTCTCCTAAGTTGAATTTGCCCTATAGGCTTTGGATATCCAAAAAGTATATTTGGTGGTCTTTAATAAAGATTACAGTTTGTGAATTTAATATGAATACATTCTCATTTCAGATAAAAGTACAGAAAAACAGAAAAGAAAAATTAGAAATGATCTATATACTGTATACTCTGTCCTTGGCCTTTTAAATATAGTTGATTCACTCATAGAAACAAACTTTGGGTATTACACGTAGTTATCCAGGTTGACTACTAGACCAGTTACCTCTGCTATTATTTCTTTAATGTTCAAATTTCATACAGTAGCTACAATACTAAGGCCACTCTGTATTTTGGGAATTCATTGGACCTTTCTTGTGTACTCTTCCTGCAAGCATGGAAGGGGTCATATTAAAATACTTATCAACTGGTATAGAAATGGATATTGGCATGCCATATCATTCAGTAGACAAATTAAAAATTTATCTTCCTCTTTATTCTGCAATTATATGTTATAAATGGAATATGGAAGAAGCATGTCATTTGTCAAATCATTTATAGAATGTACAAATTTTTTAAAGAAAATGTTGATGCAAGTTTTTCTTTTTTTTCCTTCACCCAGCTAGATTTCACATGTGTATGACTGAAGTCTATCTTCCATAGTCCATTAAATTGAGAATCAGCTGTTTATATTTTCCATAATAATTTTCTACATATTTCTGCTGAGCTAATAGCAGTTGAATTTGAAACTTGTTTAGCTCTTATCGTACTGATATTTTAATATTTGTAATGTCATTTAAGTCATCAGAACAATTTATTGAAATGCCATTTAGTCAGCTAATATAATTTTTTAAAAAACTTCTTATCTGAGTAGGTTTGCAAACTTCATTTTGCCCTGTTTCATAGCTCAATTAATTCAGAAACTAAAAAGTTTATTCTATTTTTCACAATTGTCATCAAAAACACAATTTTTATATAATTTTTTAGATAATTTAATAGATTTTTACATGTTAGACTTGACATAGTATTTTGCTTCTTTAAAATTTATCATACTTATTTTTATATTTGGCTTCATTTTCATATTTTCCTCTCCTCAATCTATTTCAATAAGTCTAAGGTATGTTGTTTTTCACATTTTAACACCTCTGAAATCAGGATACCTCTTAAAATATATGGAGTCTTATAATAACTGTAGGTCAGAAGACATATGCTCTGTCTTTGTAATTGTGTGCGTATAACTGACCTTCATCATTGATGGTGATAGTGTTCTTCAAGTAAGTTATGTACATTGGTTGTCCTGCATATTTTTGTCAACAGACTGCTTAAGCACCATTCAAGAATGGAATATAAAACCTCTTTTTTTTCTCTAAAATTTTTACAGACAACTTTGACAAAATTTTCACAGATCAAGTAATTATTAATATAAAGCCTGAATAATGAGCACCAAAAGCTAGGAAGAAAATCTTTACAGACAGTAGAGGGCACTCTTTTAAGAAATGCCACAAGATTTTTGTTCTTAGTATCACAGAGGACAATATTGTGTTTAGAACAATTCTGATGACAATAAATACATTTCCTTTACTTTACTGACAGTAATCAACTATTTTAAGATTTTATTTTGTATATGTTTTATTGTTTGAAATGAATTATGATATTTAAATATATTTTCTTATTGAAGATGCAAATTTCTTTTATTTGAAACACGAACTTTAATAGAACATTGTGATTGTTCTGTTACCATAGAAGACTTTTTAACACTTTCATACTTGAAAATACTAATTTTGAATTCAATTTGCATCACTAATTTTCAGGTATAAATTCATATATAGTAAGGCGTAATGACTGAGAATGTATACCCTATTATTCTTGCTATAAAGTAAGCATATCTTCAAGTATGGGGACATTAGCATCAGCCAACCATTGGAGAAAGTCCTAAATTAAGCATAAAGGGGGAGAAATGGGAGTTGCTAACATTTCTTTACATTGGACAATTCTTGATGCCAAATCCTGATGCCTTTACTATATAAAATATTCCCAGAAAGAAAAAAAATGTAGTAAAACTATGCAAAAGGAGAAAAAGGTATTGACTTGAACAAAGGACAATAACAATAGTTCATGCTTTCTCATTTAATACCTAGAAGAACCCTTTGATTAAAGTACTCTTTTTCTCTTCTTTTTACAAATATGGAAATACTGAATTCGTAAGGTCAGCTGGACCAAGATTATACAGGTTTGAATGCACAAATGGAATTAGTATCTTGCCTTATATGATACCAAAGTTGTACTCTTAATCACAACATCAGAACACTTCCAAGAAAGTTAAAAAGAGAGCTTGGAACCAGTGTAGAAAATCTCAAAAAAAAAAAAAAATCAAATTTCTTTTATTTATTAAGGAACAACCTTGAAAAGACTTGAAAAGAAAATGATGAAATCATTTCACACTTGATTTTCTACAAAGAACAAATAATGAGTCTCCTCCCACATGTATCACATATACGAGGTGAGTAGGTGTCATGAGGGCTGTGGCAGTGCCTTTCATCCAGGAAAGGCCATTTACTCTGAACTCCGCTGGGCAGAGGGGTGGGGCTGTGTCACGGTGGTTATAATGAGCTCCTTGATTCAATGACTTTCTTTGTGGTTTCATCTGAACTCAGAGGAGCTGCCACTGCTCTGTCTTTGTGGCTCTCATCTCTTTGGAAATGAAGAGGGTGTCAGTCTTCATGTTTTGTACAAGCCAACTTTTAGGACTGCTTATTGTATAGACTTTGTCCATCATGCTCAGATTCCCTAGGGCTTAAACTTCCACCCTGATTCTCAGTCTATTTCTATATTGGTGAATTCGGCTGTCAACCTGGAAGGAAACATCCCCATCTCCTCAACCTCTCTCTCGAGTCTGTGTCAAGTTCCAAGGTCGTGATAACTTTCTGCTTTCTTTTTTAGATGGTCTTATTCTCGTCCCTCTGAATGGTGCTGGGAGCTAAGAAAGGGTGAGCAAAGGCAAAAGCCCTGCTGGTTTGTTTTGGCTCCCATATTTTAACATATTAACAATCATCCAAAGCCCTTATCGTAATCTAAATGTTTCCTATTGAAGATCCTATCCTCAGTTTGCACATACATGAAGAGAAAGTCAGAGGCATCTGCTCTCATTTTGCATTGTCCCAAACTTTCCTACTTAACCTAGATAAAGCTTGGCTATTAATTTATCAGTTAACTTTTAAAACTTCACCTTTAATTCACATTAGCAACAACCCCTGATTATTCTTCCGTATATGTTGAAACAAGTCAGTAGGAAGTGGCTTCAAAATCAGATAATATTCTTAGAATAAGTATTTAGAGTAATAATGTAAGGTGTCTTGTTATCTGTAAAGCTAGATAAGATCCACACCGGAAGAAAGTTTTGGGCATTTAAGACCATGTTAATGATTCTGCATCGAACATTCCAATGTGTGTGGGCTTTTTTTTCCCATGCAACCAATCAGTTCTCAGACACCAGCTGGTGTTTTCTGTGTTTGGCTCTTCATTCTTCCATCCTCCTCTCTTAGTGGGTAAAGGCGGTCATTCTGAATTTAGTGTTGTTTCTTGTGGTCACTCTTAACCAGAGTCATAACAACACAAACAATGACATTAAAGTGATAATGATCACCCACATCCAGGCTTGCGCACCTCAGTTTTGGGTCTCTTCTTCTCCTTAAGTTTTATCTTCTTCTGTTCTTTGGCCAGGTGCACTGCTGTGACTCCTACTATATTTTTTCAGTTGCTTCTTTTTCTTTTAATCAGAAATGCTGTTGGGGCCCCTGAGTGGCTTGTCGTTAAGCATCTGCCTTCGGCTCAGATCATGATCTCGGGGTCCTGCGATCGAACCCTGCATCGGACCTCTGCTCAGCAGGGAGCCTGCTTCTCCCTCTCCCACTCCCCCGGCTTGTGTTTACTGTTCTCCCTGTGTATCTCTCTCTGTCAAATAAATAAATAAATAAATAAATAAATAAATAAATAAATAAATAAATAAATAAATGCTGTTCCCTTCACCTCATCCTCATGAGACCTATGTAGGTATTAAATGTTTTAAGCAGCAACAACTCTACAACTGGAAGTATTCTGTATTGTACGGTGTGATTTGTCAGCCATACATGTTGGACACACTGTATTGAACTCACTGAGTATATTGAACTAATGCATAATGTCTGAAGAATGATAGGTTGATTGATCCCAAATGACCATTTAGTAGCATTTCTAAAAATTTCAACAGCGTGTCATATCATAATCCAGACAATTCAGTTAAACTTTAATCTCCAAACTAATTATAAGTAATCACCACCTCTATCCTATGAGCCCCAACATATATATATTTAAATATATATTATATATAAGAATATATGGTATTTTTATATGATATACATTATAATCCTTTTAATACTTTTTATGTTTATATATTGAATCATCCTTATGATATACTGCTAATAAACTATTCAGTTTAATTTTATATTTCCCAGATGATGGAAATGAAACTTTTTTTTTAAAGATTTTATTTATTTATTTGAGAGAGAGCACAAGCAGGGGGAACGGCAGAGGGAGAGGAAGAGGCAGGCTTTCTGCTGAGCAAGAAGCCCGATGCAGGGCTCAATCCCAGGACTCTCGATCATGATCTGAGCCAAAAGTGGACACTTAGCCAACTGAGCCACCCAGGCGCCCTGATGGAAATGAATCTTGAGATTATGTATCCTATTCAGGTTTGTAGATCTAACAAAAGAATCAGGCACTTGAAACAACTGACTTTTGATACATCACATTCAGCAGGTTGAAGAAGGAAGGGAAAAGAATTGTCCACTCAATTAGGACAATTAAAAATTAGATTTGAATGTTAAATAATCTGCCTTTGTATTGTCATCCTATTTACTTTTGTGCTGCCAGTTTTCTAGATACTCTGTGTGCATTGTTCTCATTAGATTACCCTACTCGATCATTTGGAATGATTATGAACATCACTGAACAAACCCATTTAATTCAGTTTTCCTTTCCTATGTAATACTGAGACATTGGTGTTGAACTGACCTTAGTTGATTTTTAAGTGTCATGCAAATTCATAATGCTACCCTTCACGTGGTTCCATTTATATATTCATGCATGCATTCATTCCCTGATCATAGAATTATTATTTTTTTATTTGCTGAGGGCTTTTCATATATGACTTTTATGATACTGAAGTATGTTCCCTCTATCCCTATACTGTGAAGAGTTTTAATCAAGAAAGGATGCTGTACTTTGTCAAATGCTTTTTCTGCATCTATTGAAAGTATCATATGGTTCTTGTCCTTTCTTTTATTTATGTAGTGTATCACAGTGATTGATTTGCAGATGTTGAACCACCCTTGCAGCCCAGGAATAAATACCACTTGGTCATGAAGAATAATCCTTTTAATGTATTGTTGGATCCTATTGGCTAGTATTTTGATGACAATTTTTGCAACCATGTTCATCAGGGATATTGATTGGTCTGTAATTCTTTTTGGTGGGGGTCTTTGTTTGGTTTTGGGATCAAGATAATGTTGGCTTCATACAACAGAGTTTGGAAGTTTTTCTTCCAACAGCTTCAGAATAAGTATTAGTTCTTCTTTAACTCTTTTGTAGAATGCCCCTGGGAAGCCATACAGCCCTGGACTCTTGTTTATTGGGAAATTTTTGATTACTCCTTCAATTTCCTTGCTGGCTATGGGTCTGTTCAGGTTTTCTATTTCTTCCTGGTTCAGTTTTGGTAGTTTATATGTCTCTGGGAATGCATCCACTTCTTCCAGATTGTCCAGTTTGTTGGCATATTGTTGTCATAATATGTTCTTATAACTGTTTGTATTTCTTCAGTGTTGGTTGTGATCTCTCCTCTTTCATTCATGATTTTATTTATTTGGGTCATTTCTCTTTTCTTTTTGATAAGTCTGGCCAGGGGTTTATCAATCTTATTAAAATATTTGCAAACCACATATCTGACAAGGAGTTAATATCCAAAATTTATAAAGAACTCCTACAACTCAATAGCAGAAAAATATTCCAAATTAAAAATGGGCAAAGGATCTTGAGATTTCATATGAATTTTAGGATAGCTTTTTCTATTTTTACAAAAAACAAAAAAACAACTCACACAAAGTAAGCTACAGATTCAATACAATCCCTACAAATTCCGAGTGAGTTGTTAAGTGATAAGTTTTCTCATTAATAAACACAGGATGACTTTCCAATTATTTATGTCTTGGTTTCAGCAATGTATTATAATTCTCCATGTATAAATCTTTACCTCCTTGCTTATGTTTATTCCTAAGTATCTTATTCTTTTTTATTCTATTTGTAAATATGATTTTTTTCCTTATTTCTGTTTCAGATTATTCATTGTTAGTAGATAGAAACACATCCCAATTTTGTGTTTTGAATTTGTATCTTACAATTTACTAAGTTTCTTTATTAGTTCTTACAGTTTGTATGTGTGTTTTGTGTGCATGGGGAGGGGTGGAAGATCTTTGGTTTTCTCTACATAAGTTCCTGTCGTCTATTACATCTTTTTTTCCAATGCTTTTTTTTTTTTTTGATACCTTCTCCCTCTCTCTCTCTCTTTTTTCTTTCTTTCTTCCTAATTGCTTGGGCTAGAACTTCCTCATACTATGGTAAATAAAAGTGACAGAAGTGGGCATCTTTCTCTTGTTTTTAGTCTTAAAGGAAAAGCTTTGAGCATATTAGCTGTGGGCTTTTCATATATGAATTTTCATATATTTCCTTCTATTTCTAGTTTGTCAACTTCTTCATCATGAAGAGGTGTAGAATTTTGTCAAATGACTTTTTTTTGTGTGTAAATTGAGATGATTGTGTGATTTTTTTCTCCCTTTAGTCTGTTAATTTGATGTATCATGTTAATTGATTTTCATATGTGGAACCATTCTTGCTTTCCATGAATAAATCTTATTTGGACAATGGTATATAATCTTTTTAATATACCACTGAATTTGGTTTGCTAGTATTTTATTGAGGGTTTGTGATGGTTAATTTTATGTGCCAATTTGATTGGACCATGGTGTGCCCAGATTAAACATTATTTCTGCATATGTCTGGGAAGGTGACTTTCTGGATGAGTTTAGCATTTAAATCTGTGAGCTCTGTAAAGTAGATTTCCCTCCATAGTGGATGGTATCATCCAGTCTCCTTGAGAGCCTGCTTATGAAGAGGAAAATTACTCAGAGCAGACCCAGGCCGGCAGGCCCCAGAAGATGGGAATTTATTAGAGATAACCAGAAGCCCCCCTGGGAGCAAGAGATAACCAGCCGTTTCTGCTTCTGTAAGCAGGCCTCCCAACACGAGCTTCCTGCACTGCCCTAACCACTGCCCTAACCGCTGTTCCTGCCTAAAGCAACTCCCCCACCCCCATCTAAACCCATCTACCAGCAGTAAGCACAGCCCTTGGAACCTGGCCCTCTGCACTGTCCTATAAAAAAGTGGACGAAGGAAGGATTCCTTCCTCTTCTGTCTGTCTGTTTGAGGTGGAACATCACTCTTCTTTTGCCTTAGGCTGACATTTACATTATTGGCTCCTCTGGTGTGTATATCTTCATACTTGGACTGGAACTACACCCACTAGCTCTCCTGGGTCTCCAGCTTGTAGATGGCAGATCATGACAAGATCTCAGCTGGATCTCACTTCTCCAGCTTGCACGTCTCAGGTTCTATAATTGCATGAGCCAATTCCCATCCTATTGGTTCTATCCTATTGGTTATGTTTTCCTGGAGAACACTGACTAACACAGATTTTGGTACCAAGAGTGGTTCTAGAGGAACAGGATTTTAAGATGAGTTTTCTGAATTGGTTTTGGGGTTACTGGAATTGGTTCTGTAACCTGATTCAGTTTAAAGATGCTTAGACAGTATTGTTAATAATAAGGAGAGCATTGATAGTCCATGGCATGATCAGGTGATAGAGATATGAAAAATACCTGCATTGGATATTTCTAAGCAACCACTTAGAAGAATCAAGGAGCTGAGTAACTCTGTATATGATACTTTCAAGCATTTTGGGAAACTAATGATTATAATGATGCTGACCAGTTGCTCCTAATGTCACTGGATAAAGTGATAAAAGAAAAAAATAAGTCCAGGGGGTTCACATTTTGAGCTCAAGATCTGGGTTGTCACTCCCACCAGACCAAGGTCATGCCATATCAGGGAGACTGTGGGACAATGGCAAACAAAAATGCCACAAAATTCCCTGCTGTTCTGAATGTGGCTTTTTTCTTGGTTAGACACTCTGCAGGTCTTTGACTGTTTCCCAGAGCACTTATACAGTAATTTTAGCTAGTCTAATCATTTTCAATATTTTTATGGGGGAAACAAGGGCCTGGAACTTCCTAGTCTGCCATTTTGTTGACATCACTCCAACTCTCTCCAATTTTTTGTGATGTATATATATTTTTTTATCTGTGACTAAAATATTTTTTTAAATCTTGGCTTCTCTACCTTACATTATAAGTATTTTTATGGTTGTAGAGAGAGAAGCTTGTTAACTTGCTAGATGATTTGGTGAATCCAACTCAGGTCAGATGATCCTTGCTACTCCCATTCCCTCTATAAACATATGAATCTGAAGGAAATCAGAAGTCTTTTCCTGTTGTGCAATGTATAGTATGTTCAGTTATGCTCAGCCCAGGCTCATCTTTCTTTGGTCTGATCAAAGTCTGTGGCACCACGTGTTATCCTTAGTTTTCTTGTGCCTTCTTTCATGAGTCATTTGTGGCGTTTGTCCTATTGAATTAGTAGACAATTTTTTCCCATCATGGGACATAAACTACTCTTTCCCAAGATAATGGCCTTTTGGAGCAAATTCTGTTCAGCAACTTTGGGGTGAGGGGTATCTTCTTTTGAGGGAACAATAGTGGGACATTCAGCCTAAATAGGATAGTCAGTGATAAAATGATAATGCGAATTATGTCTGGGGACTACAAAATCCTGTTGCAGAAGATCTATTGAAAATAGAAATTGAGATAATACATATGTTTCAAATCTCAGCTATTGAAACAGTTGGAAGAATCAATTACTACCAGTTCCACATAGAGACAAACTAGTCTTTACAGAAACAGATATGTCTCAAGGGGAGGAAATACTGCAAAAGAGACTTTTGAAATTTATTGTAGGCCTTCACTTGAGACTGAAAAACAAAGGGAGAGCAAGAATAATGTGAAGATGAAGCTTCTAGGGGTACCTGGGTGGTTCAGTTGGTTAAGCATTTCTCTTTGACTCAGGTCATGATCCCAGAGTCCTGGGATCAAGCCCCACATCGGGCTCCCTGCTCAGCAGGGAGTCTGCTTCTCCCTCTCTCTCTGCCCCTCTCCCTCGCTCATTTTCTCTCTCTCTCTCTCTCTCAAAAATAAATAAATAAAATCTTTAAAAAAAAAGATGAGGCTTATTAAGATGTGGCTTCCTCACAAAACTACATGGCTATTTTTCTAGAAAAAGAGGTTGAGAATATATATTGTGGGTTACCAGTCTCTCTTTAAAGCTGAGGTAAGTGATTCTGTAAGAACTGTGGAAAATTGTGACTCAGAGGTACCTGGGGATGCTTTCACTTTTGCCCTTAGAATCAGTCATTCTCATTCTCCAATATCCACCCTCAATACTTTGTGGGCCCCTGAACACTCAGAAAGGACCCAAAAGATAAGGCTGAGGTTCTTGTTTGAACTCCTGCATCTTTGTCTAAAAACGATTCTGATATGAAATCTTTTCCTTCATTGACTTTATTGAATATAATTCTACTAATTAAGTTATTCAATAAATTATTGTTCCATTAATTGAGATATATTCCTTCACTATATTCATAGTTTTATAAAATTTTGTTATTATTTTAGTGTTTATCCTGAAAATCCCAACATGTGTCCTTGACTTATTAATGTCCAATATAAATAGTTGTTTTACCTCTTCTTAGACATTGTGATAAATTTAGGTCCTTTAAACTCCACTTATCCCCCTTTTGGTTTAATTGCTACACTTATAGTGTACTTTAAAAAAAACAAACCTTTTATTTATTTATTTGAGAGAGAAAGAGAGCACACGAGTGGGGGGAGGGGCAGAGGGATAGAGAGAGAGAGACAGAATTTCAAGCAGGCTCCACACTCAGCATGGACCCTGATGCAGGGCTCAATCTCATGACCCTGAGATCATGACCTGAGCCAAAATCAAGAGTCGGATGCTTAGCCGACTGAGCCAGCCAGGCACCCCCACTTATAAATGTACTTTGATTTTACACAATTTTAAACCATAGACATTAATATTATGGTTTTATATGGTCACTGTTTCAACTTATACCCACATTTACCTATTTCATTGTCCCTTCAATGTTCCATTTGGAATAATTTTCTTACACCTAAAGAACCCACTATAGTTTATATCCTTAGTGCAGACCCAAAGTAGTAAATTCTTTTTTCTCTATCTTTAATTACCTTTATTTCTTCTATGAAATATGATCATGTACCCATACGATTCTTATATATGTAGAATATTTCCTCTGGGAATAGAATTTTAGCATGGCACTTTTCTTTCAGTAAGTATGTGGCTTTCATGTGGTTTTTTTTTTTGTCTTTTTATTTATTTATTATTTATTTTTTAAAAAAATTATTTATTTAAGAGAAAGAGAGAGAGAGAGAGAATGAGTGGGGAGGAGGGGCAGAGGGAGAGGGAGAAGCAGACTCCCCAAAGAGAAGGGAGCCTGACATGGGACTCAATCCGGGACCCTGGGATCATGATCTGAGCTGAAAGTAGATGCTTAACCAACTGAGCCACCCAGGTGCCATCTTTGCCTTTAAGAGTTAGCTGCCAATTGCTCATTTAAAAGTAAATTCTATTTTTCTCTGACTGCCTTTCAACCTTCTCCTCTCTTTGGTTTTCAGCAATTTACAAGATACACATAAATTTGTTTTCACTTTGTTCACCTTCCTGGGGTTGATAGGCTTTGTCAATATGTAATTTGATGTGTTCTGTCAGTTCTGGAATATTCACAGACATTATCTCTTTCACTCTAGTTTATAGGTAAACTGATTTACAAAAGTGAATTTTGAGGTTTAGGAGACATTACCTTAGCAAACTCATTATATACATTTTTATATGCTTTTCCTGAAAGAGTTCACTGATGATCTGTATATACAAGTTTAGTTTAAAGCATAGTGTGTGGATGAGATGAGAGCATCACCACTGGGGAAAACTTTTAGCTGTGCTTTGTTGAAGATTACTCAAAGTGGAGTTCAACCTCAGGAAGGAAGAGTGTTCTAATTATGAACGAGCCTTCCCCAGAGCATCATGTAGAAATCGTCAACATATATGCCACAAATTTACCATCGCAGATGTAGATTGAAGTCTTTATTAAAGGCAGTAACAAGTTGAATACAGTGCAAAAGAGCAACAATATAAATGCAAGAGTCACATATTGGAGGAGAATTAAAAATAAGGGAGATTTATATTTTTTAGGCTTGTTAGAGTCTATTAGGGGAAAAAATCCCTTCTATTAATCTTTTTTTTCATATTCCAAAGAATAATTAATATAAACATGTCACTCCTCACGAACAGCTATCATGATATTTGATTCTTGAAAATTCTTTTTATTTGTCCCTTTCTGAAAGATACATCCAGGGGAGAAAAATATAAATCTGCTTGCATAAGCATATCTGACTATTTCCAACAAAAGCAATATTCTTACAACTTGGTTTAATATGATCTATTGTTCTGGGGTTAGCATAGCATAATGATTATGCTAATGATCTCTAGAGTAAGACTATCATGGCTTAAATCTTGTTTCTAATTCTTGCTAGCTACATAATCCTCTCTGGACCTCAGTTTATTAATATGACAACAGTAATGACAGTATTGTCTCATAAGATTATTGGGGCAGTACATGCTTTAATATATGTAATCACTCAAGTATTACTAGGAATATTAGAAACAATCAATAAACATTAGCTATTTTAAGGTGCCAATTGTGACCAGATTCCCTTTAGTTTGTACGTCTTATGTGATTTCTACTCCTCCCCATTTATTTACTAAGGTATGAAATTTTTATATATTAGTATATACTTCTATATGCAAATATGTTAATAATTTTAAAATCACATAAACATTTTAAGTCCATTTTTTAATATTTTCAGTTTGATTGAGATCTCTGCTTATAATGTATTGAGTTGAGAATCTTGAAATCACACAAGATATTAAAAAGTTTATAATTATCTTCTCTATAAGAAAATATGGTAATGAATTGATTATGGGCTGCACAGAATGTTTTGTTCTTCAGTGTTGTTCTACTTATATATTTTTGTTTTTGTTGACTGTGCTTATTGTTTCATATCCATTAAACCAGTACCAAGACCAAAAAAAAAAAAAAAAAGAAAATATGGTAATGAATATCATGTCATACACTTCCAATTCTTCCTTGCCATTTGTCTTGATAAGACTGGAGCTCAGTACTTCAGAACAATTTCCTTGTTGCCAAGATTTTATTTTTCAGTGGAAATAAAATATCAATTTTCTTCAGAAAAGACCAGTTACCTTGACAAACAAAAAGTACATGCATGAAGATAACTTTGTCATCATGTTTGCTCAATGTATTATGATTTTTGTATTATTATTTTTAATTATGCTCCCTAATTTCAAGAGTTACATGAAACTTTTTTCTGATACCTATGCCATAGTTATCTAACTTTGATGTTATATTTATTAATTGCATATATACATCTAGATTTAAACAGTTTATATTTGGTGCCAAGATTCCCATTGCAATTCAATACATACCTCTGCTTTGCTATATTATTTTGCAATATGTAGTGTCATTTTGCTTAGCGGTTTCATGTGTCATCAGAACCCCTTCTAGACAATGAACTGAAATTCATAAAATTTGCAAAGGAAAATACATTTTAAGACTGTTATCATTTTCAAACAGTGTTGCAAATAAAATAGAAATCTAACATTTCTTCAATATAACTTAGCCATTCATTTTTTTTATTATTAACTGAGGAATAAATTGTAAAATATCAGCAAGTAACTGATCTAAAATATGAACTTTTCCTTATGGCACATACTTATGAGTTAATTACTGGTGCTTTGATAATTGTAATTTTCTACATCTGATTGATGCCATTCTAAGCAGTTAGTAAACCTGGACAGTCAAGACATAATGACCTAAGTTATATTTGAAGCAAACATCTTAGACATAGCACACATCCAATCAAGCACAAAGTACTATTTATTCTATCACTATTTATTCTATCACATTGCTTCATATATCTGTTCCCTTCTTCACAGTACCATGATCTTTTTCCTATTCAGATTTTCATTATTTTTGTATTGAGCTATTATAATATTCTACACTGTTTCTATCTTTACCTCTAGCGCTTTCTTATCACTATTTTCTTCAAAATGCCTCTAGAATTAACACTTCCAGTGCACAGCTTGAGTTATGCTACTCTATCAACCATCTGCAGACTATCAATTGTTTATATGCTAAAATTCAAACTAAAAGGAAAAGTTTACAAAATTGTATCATTTTTCTTCACAGCTCCATTTCGAGCTATCTTCAAATAGGAAAACTTTAACCCACATCATTTCACATTGATGTGCTTTGTTTTATTTTGAAGGATCTGGAATTCCAGATGGCATGACCTGAATTTAAAAAATAATACGCAAACAATGAATCATGGAACACTACATCAAAAACTAATGATATAATGTATGATGACTAACATAACATAATAAAATTAAATTAAAAAATAAAATAAAAAAAATTAATAATAATGAAAATAAGATTGAGTGGAATGTTCCTAGCTTAAATTTATTTTAGTCTGAATGGCTCATGGTTACTTCTAACAGATTTTGGAGACTTCACACAAATTATAAAGAAAATCTTCCTGCATGCTTCCTTTACCAAGATTTGATTTCAGTCCAATTAGAAGAACATGAAACTTGCTGGACATGGGGCTTCAACTTAGTCAAGCGCAGACGCTTATCACCATGATTTTAAGTTCTCTGGACCATATTACTCCAGCTTGAGTCCCAAATGCGTTTCTGGACACATGGGAATCAATGTAATAAATATTGCTGGGTCATTCCCTCAACAGACCACTTAGAGTATTAAAGTTGAGTATTTTTGCTATGCCAATTCAATGGATAAAGAAGATAGTATTATCATCAACTTTCCATTCCCTCAAACTTGCATCTTTCATATTTGTTTCCTAAACTGGATTATTACATATTTTAAACATTTTCTCCTGTGAAGGATGCTGCTAGTCACTGATGGGATGTTAGTTGAATACAGACCTACAACTTTTCTTTCTTGTTTAAAATGAGAAGCCAAATAATTAAGTTAAATCTTATCAATTGAATAAGCAAGCCATGCTTAATTAAATTTTGGACCAAGAACATTCTTGTTTGTTTACAAAGTTGCCCCTCCATTTCTGCCATATGTTTATTCATTCCTGGTTCATTTACATACTAAAACCTAAGTATCCAGGAAGATCTTCCTTCTGATTGGTAATTCACAGATAAGATTAGGTACTTGACACAGGGAAATACTTCTGCTGGTTCAACTGCTTCTCTCTTCTCTCCTGCTTATTAAGACAAAGTTTACTAATAGTGAAACAGAAGAAAAAGCTGTGTTTATTAGGATATTTCACCAATTTATTTTATTTATTTCATTCACAAGTTAGTATTCCATACCTAAATTATATTGGTGTCTTCATGACTTTTCCAAGATATGTTGATCAAAATAGTATGTGCAATTGCTTCTAAGCACAGCTTGGTCCTCACAATAAAATAGTCTTCTATACTTAGTGATTATTTTAAAACAGGCTTTAAAAGCACAATATCTTAGATGAGTACCCATCAGAATCCTAGTTATACTTTTTTTTTGATATTTACTACCCTATGTCTGTCATACCCAAATACAATTTCTTCATTTCTAGAATATAATATTTTTCTTTTTAAATTATTTTCTCTTTTACACAAGTAATACATGAATTTATTTATTTTACAAAAAAAGTGAGTAAATGTATACACTGTGAGGAGTAGAGAAGAGTCCCTTTCATAGTCCCTACAATACCACTTACTTCAGCAAAGACAATTCTGTAAATAGCTTTATATATACCATTCTAATTGTTTACATGTCTAAATACTCTTTAATATTTCCATCTTCCATATTAACAGACTATTGCTTACTTTCATATTAATAATTATTTCCATATTAACAGATAATTATATATATGATTTCTTTTCTTTATATATGTGTATGTATTTGTATGCATGTATACTTCATCCTTATTTTTTGTAAATAAGCTTGATAATTTCATACATCAAATGTGTATGAGAAAAAAATGTGTATGAGAGTGTTTACTGTCAAAGTATTAACCCAAACCTATTGTTAAATATCTGTCATTTTGAAAAGCTTACTGTATTATATACTAAATATATATATGCCATAGGTATGAGCATGCATGCATTTATTTTATACCAGTACTATAATGTTACTTATAGCTTAATAACTTTATAGACTATTTTGATACCCGACAAGACTAGATCTGTACCTCTCTTGTCTATATATTTCAATCTGTATTGTGTTAATCTCATACATTTTTACTTCTTTGTATAATTTTAATTAATTTATTTATCATGAAAATATACTTGCCTTGGAATCACATAAATCTTAGATGAATTTGGAAGAGTATTATCATCTTCACACTATTAATCTTCCTACCAAGGAGCATTTAATATATATTTAATTCATTAATGCCCTTCTTTATGCCTTTTAACAAAGTATTATAATCTCATATACATTATTACGTATATGAATTTATTTAATAAAAAATGTTCACTGAGTACCTATAATGGGTTACCATAATATTTGAAAGCAAAGGATAAAATGTAGAGCAAATACAGACATGAGCTGTGTTCTAAAGAAGCTACCAATCTAGTGGGAAAGACAGACATTGAATAAATAACCACACAGATATACAGGTAAGACTGTGAAAGATGCTACAAATGGTGGTACATAAGATACTGTAATAGAGGAAGCTGGCTTAATTATAAAATTATAAAGGAAAATTTATTTTCTGGGACAATTGATTACTCTAGGATTTAGTTACTCCAAATAACTGTATAAGTAAGGCTACATAGGGTAAAAGGAATAGTTTATGCATATGCTCAGTAGCCAGAGAGATCATGGATCAAGTTACAATTCATGTCAATCTGCCCAGAGAAGTCCTGATTCATCCTTGTCGTCCCAGAGTAATTATTAACAGCATCTAACGCATTCTTAAAATTATCTTTGTCTCTTTTTTTAAAATTATCCTTGTCTTTACAATGGTAACTTTAATCATGAGTCATTTAATGAACTAAAAGACGGCAACTGTGGCTGGAGCCTAAAGAGTGAGAAAGTATGTGGTACTAGCTGGGGTAGAGATCCATAGACCGAGTAAGAAAGAACTTTATAAACCATGTTAAGGATTTTTAGATTATATTGAATTTAGAGTATTAAGAAGCTAACAGTAAAAGTATGGTGAGTTTATAAAATTTATATTTTTGAGGAGGTTACTCTGGAAATTGATTATAAGTCATGAGTGAATGTAGTTAGATCCCTTGGCGGCTTGTAGAGTAGGAAGAGAGAGGAAGGGAGAAAGAGAGAAAGGGAAGGAGAGGGAGAGAGCGGGTGAGGAAGAAGGAGATTGTCTTGGATTAGATGGATAGTAATGCAAATGTAAAGAAGTGTATTAATTCACTAAGTTGAGATAATTAGTAGCAGTTAGAAACAGAGATGACTCCTAGGTTCATTTCACTAAACATCAACCACCAAGAAAGACAATAGTATTAAAGCATCTGATTTTTCCCTTGATGTTGGTAAGGATCCAGGTTGGGAAGATAGTCTGTTTGGAAATATAGTATGCTAGTTGTTTTTAAAGATATCTCAGAAGAAATGTTAGTAAGAGACTTAAAATGAGGACCTAGATATTGGACCTTAGTTCTTGTTTGTATATAGTAACACTACATTAACTTTGTATCTAGCTTCCTTATTGAAGTGTTCTTTTATTCTGATTTTTTTCAATAGATTTCCTTGTAATATATGGGTAAGAATGCACATCATCTGCAGATAATTTCAGTATTTAACTTGTAATATTTATATTATATCTAAATAGGTTCTTCTGTATGTTTGCTTTTCTTTTGCCAGGACATCCAAAGAAATGCTGAAGGATAGTAGTTCTATCAGTCATCCTTGTCTTCCTTATTCTATTGAAAATGAGTCTAAATTTTTACTATGAAAGATATTTGATTCTTACAAATCAAATTAAATATATTTCCTTCTACTTGGAGGTATTTCTTTTTCTCCTCAATATGACAAATTTCTTGATAAATATACAAGCCCATCCATGATTTTAACCAGAATTTGGTTATCACATAATATCCTTTCAGTATAATAGTGGATTATGTTAGCTCTTGTATGTAGGATTTTTGCTTCTATGTTTGTCAAGGGTGTTGTCCTAAAATATTTTCCTGTGTATGGAGATAATTTGGAATAATGCTATGCTTCTCTTCCTGATCTGGTTGGCACTTTTCTTTCTTTTCTTTTCTTTTTTTTTGTTAGTTTATAAACAGTTTATCTCAAAGTCAGATTAGTTATTAAGATATTTTCAAATTCATCCTTTAAAAGTTATCAGTCAGGGACGCCTGGGTGGCTCAGTCCATTAAGCATCTGCCTTCGGCTCAGCTCATGATCCCAGGGTCCTGGGATCGAGCCCCGCATCGGGCTCCCTGCTCAGCGGGAAGCCTGCTTCTCCCTCTCCCACTCCCCCTGCTTGTGTTCCCTCTCTCGCTGTGTCTCTCTCTATCAAATAAATAAATAGAATCTTTAAAAAAAATAAAAAAATAAAAGTTATCAGTCAGGTATCTACGTGAAGGTATATCACTGATTATTTATCTACAGAATATAGAATATATTTATCTATAGAATATAGTTATTTTATCAATTTTTCTACATTATCTTGAGGCTTTTATCATGTGTCTTTGCAGGAAATCATACATTTAAACAAGTTTTTTGTGTTTATTATTAAAAATTATATATTTTGCTTTATTCTGAAACAATTCACTTTGAGATTATAATTGATTTAGATGTAATTATGCTTTTTTAATAAATTTATTTGCTATGTGTTTTGAATTGCTCTTTTCTCTGACTTATAAATCGTATTTATCTTACTTTCTATATTTGATGAAATTTTTCACATTTCTGTCCTGTTAATAGTGCTGTGTTATAGATTTATTCTTTTAAAAGCTAAATATTTTTTGTAATGTAATGAAGTATTGAGTTTGAGCAATGTGTAGGCTCAGTCCAGTATTGTGATCATTTTGCTTTATTTTTTTGATGAATACCTACGCACCATCTTTTCTTTCCTCTGTTAAATTCTCTTTTTCAAATTACTTGATTTGATGCCCTTATAGTTCATTTTTAACTGCCCCGATAGATAAATTCTATAACTGTTTCCAGTTTTTATTACATCTCACAATTGGTGAATCTAATGTTGTTATGATATTACAAAATATAGAATGCTGCTATTATTTTCCACTTTTATTAAAATACCCAACTATTCACTGACATCTTTGATAAGATCACTTGGGCCTTTGCTATTGATAATTCAATAAATCACTGATTTGATAAAATACTCATATAATTAAAATATATGAAATAAGAAAATACCTTCAGGAAAATATTGCAATCAATTTAAAGACCTTTAAAAATTATATTCTAGTAATTTAGAACAAATTAATGAAATAGCTCTAAAAAATACTTACCCTTAGCTGTCATAATCGCAGCTAGTCCCAGAAAAATAAGATAAAGGAAGGCAAATAATATTGCCACAGGGCACCATGGAGACTCTGTCCAAAGAGAGGGAAGTGAGCTACTATGATGATCAATGAAAACAAGATTCTGTAGTTGGGGTTAGAAAGAATTTTGGACAAGAACATTCAACTCACTTGAATTGGACTGAAATCTAAGCTTATGAGAGCACTGAATTGTGGGAAAAATATACCTCAGCCTGAGAAGGTAACTCCCAGACTTATTTTGCAGGTTTGGATACAGCCAGAGAATATATGAATATTTTTATGTAGGAACGGATTATGGACTAACAAGTTGCCCTATTAAAGAATTCTTTTAAAGACTACAAATGAGTATTTTTAAGTCATTTTTAAAAAAATGACTTCTTTGTTTTTATAGTAGAACTAGGTTAAGAACAAAATTCCTGCATTAGCTGTTGGTCCAGACCGATATTCTGTGACAGTTTTGATAAAAGTTTATTTATCATGAGATATCTCATAAGCTTCTTTTTTTTTAATAGAAATAATACAAAAGGGACACTGTGCAAGACTAAAATATCAAACTGAGAAAGGTATATATGAAACATTTTTTTAAATTATTATTCTATGGGTATGGTACATTATTCTAAGCCATGTGGCCATCAGTGATACATTGTCATTGGCTTTTAATGCAGCCCTTCATGTCAATATGACCATTTTAAAGGTGTTGATATGAGAGATGAACTCCGATTCAGAGGTTTGTCCAGGAATATTTGTTTTTATGATTGGTTCATTAAAATATTCAAGCAAAAAAGGGGAACCTAGAATTTTAAATGTTTTTTACCGTTCATCTTCAACTTGCTAGTTGTTTTTCTCTTCTCAATACTTGAAGAGCCATGAGCTCTGACTTCTGAGTAAGTTATACTTTCGTCACAAAACTCTAGAAAATATATAAGAAGAACACATAACAACTATTTATATATAATTAATATATGTATGTGCATATACATATCTGATACACAAACATACAATTGAAAAGCATACTAAAACTGGAAACAAAAATTATGTTAAAAAAAGAAGAAGATAGTAGGAAGGGAAAAATGAAAGGGGGGAATCAGAGGGGGGAGAAGAACCATGAGAGACTATGGACTCTGAGAAACATACTGAGGCTTCTAGAGGGGGGTGGGGTGGGGGGATGGGTTAGCCTGGTGATGGGTATTAAAGAGGGCACGTACTGCGTGGAGCACTGGGTGTTATACGCAAACAATGAATCATGGAACACTACATCAAAAACTAATGATGAAGACTATACTTTCAGGGATCATTTCTATAGTTCGTTACTAGAAAAACTAATGATGTAATATATAGTTATTAACATAACATAATAAAATAAAAAAATGTAAAATAAAGAAAGAAAGAAAGAAAAGAAAAAAAATTGCCCCATCCTATGCTTATGAGAAAGTATTAAAATTTGCTCAATCATGTAGCTGCTTTGTAAAATATGACAATTCTTTGTCTTTTTTAATTCTTAGTTTCTTTATAAAATAAAGATAACCATTCATAGATATATTGTGGAGATTAAATGTATATAAAATCGATAGCATACTGTTTGAAGCAATCATGTACAAAGGTATATGAGGAAAAAAATCATGCAAATGATCTTATTATTGTAGAAGTAGTAATAGTAGCCATGTAGAATAGTGATTGTAAGAATATAATGGGCAGTAGCATTAAGAGTAACACTGGTTGCAAAAGCAAGAGTAGAAATATAAAACTTAATTTAAATGCCTATCTTGCCCCTTCCTCTAGTTGAATTTAATCTTAATTAAAAGAGCGTGAAAAAAATCATCTGATTCTCATTAGGTAGGTAAAGTCCCTTAGCAATATATTGCATGTACTCCTTTAGTATACAAGTAAAGTAGAACTCAGCCACCAAGTCAGTAACATTTTCTGAATGATCTTAAATCTAACCCCATTGTAAATATTTACTTATCAAATGATGATTGTCTGAAATTTAAATCATCTTCAACTGGAAAATCCGAAATTGATTCATACAGAGAAAAGATTTTTAATTCCTCATTTGAATGTATCTGGCTATGAACTTTGTTGTTTATAATATTATTTTCTCATTAAATAAAGGGACTACTTAGCAATAACGGCAGTATCTGATTTTACCTGTATTTATTTCATGAAATTCCACTGGCGAAGCATGAAGATCAAGACAAGGACGGGACAGTGCCGATGTGTTTGGTTCCATAGTTTCGATCAGATTGCCCGGGTCAGATGATGAGCAGAGTGTTAAGAATGAGACAGAATCCAGAAAACAGATCTCCATATTGCATCATCAGACAGGATGTTTACTCTAACTTTATATGTAAACTACTTTCTCCACTTAAGAAAATAAAAGGTAATGTAATCCAGTCCCTATAGATTAAATTTGTTATTCTTCTATGCATAATGAAGCACATTTTTATTCCCAAAAATAACGTTTAAAATTATCTTAACCATACTAATTTCTTCTCTGCCATATTTTTAAAAAAGAATGAATAAACAATAAATACTAAAACATTTACATAAATAAATGATATACTGTATTTGAATAAGATTATAACAGATACTGATTTTTGGAAATATCTTTTTTATAGTTATAAGTATCCATTCTCATTACAAATAATTGAAAAGATATTAGAATGACTCCTATAGAAAGTGAAAATGATACAACCCTGTTTCCTCAATGTACTGTTAACATAATTATTCATAACTTTCTAATTTTTCAAGTGACCAATGAATGTTTTGTTTAAAAAAGTAAAAAGAATAATTTAACTATCAATAAATTAAATAATTAAATGAATTATAATGTCTTCCCTCAGTAAAGCTTATACAGTCATTAAATATAAATAAGGGAGTTCTTCAAATACAGATATGGATAATATTCCATAATATATTAAGTGGTGAAAAGTCACAAAGTATTTCATAACATGATTTTATATTATATTTTGTAGGAAAATAAATGTTGTTATGCATGTGTTTCTAATACAATAATATCTGCCTAACCTGGTAATTTAAGATTGTAGTGTAATAATATTTAAGTGACTAACTTGGTAGATTTTTAGTTTACCTATGTGGTTTTCCATTTTTGTGTGACTGTTGAACATTTATTTTTATCGTTGGTAGGAATAAAGTGTTTTATTTTCAGCTAAAGTATGCTCTGATATATTCACACCACAGTGACCACAGGGGCCCCTGCCCTCACCTTTGATCAATAGAATTAAACTTCACAACAAAAGTATATAATTTGGGAGACCATAGACCATTCTTGGGCCTTATATTGTTTTGGAAGAGTGTAAAGATAATGATCAATTTCAGACACTGATAATTTGAGTACACATGCATTAAATTCTAGAGTAAATGCTGACAGGATGGAAAATATAACTTCAAAAAAAATTAGGGAAGAAACATAGATTGAGAAAAATAAATAAATACAGAAGAAGCTAGAAAGGAGGGGGGAAAGCCCAAGAATAAGTAGGACAAAGAGAAAGCACAAAATTATGATATTGGTAAAAAAGAAAATATACCTGGGATGCCTGGGTGGCTCAGTCAGTTAAGCATCTGCCTTTGGCTTAGGACATGTTCCCAGGATCCTGGGATCAAGTCCCACATCCAGCGCCCTGCTCAGCAGGGAGTTTGCTTCTCCCTCTGCCTGCCGCTCTCCCTGCTTGTGCTCACTCTCTCTCTCTCTGACAAATAAATAAAATCTTAAAAAAAAAAGAAAATATATTGTCAATAAATGTGAACGCTCTAAATGCTCCAGTAAAGAGATAAAAATTAGCACATGGCTTTAGAAAAAAATGTTATATGCTATTTACAAAAGCCGCATTTAATAGATAAGTATGAAGTGTTTGAAAATAAGAGATGAAAATATGCATGATGCACACAAATTAAAGCAATTATAGCTTCTAAAATCTGACAAAATACACTGTGCAAAATGTAGTATTTAAGGTAGATTTCTTAATAATTAGTATAAAAGTTTCAATTTGGTAGTAATATATCACAATTTTGATATAATATTTTTTAACAATTTATTTATTCATTTTAGACAGAGAGTATGAGCAGGGGGAGGGGCAGAGGGAGAGGGAGAGAGAGAATCTCAAGCAGACTCCCCACTGAGCATGGAGCCAGATATAGGGCTGGATCTCACCACCCTGAGATCACAACCTGAGCTGAAACCAAGAGTTGGACACAACCGACTGAGCCACCCAGGCACCCCTAATATAATCTTTTAATATAACTTCAAAATATAACAAAGATAAATGATATGTGTATACAGAAAGAGAAATAAACATAATGCAATCATTTAAGGAAATTTTAACATACTTCTGACAAACATCAAGCAGACCAAAGAGATCAGATTTGGACAATCTAATGAAGTTTCAAACAATACTGTTTCTTTATTGAATAAAAATGCCAATTTCTCTCAGGTTTTGTTTGAAAAATACATATTTTTTTCCCTCATGCTTGGGAAACCCGCCTGGGTATTGAGTTTTATCTTGATTCATTTTCTGTCGATATAGCACATGCATCATTCACTTTCTTCTTATTTCCATTTTTGCTGTTGAAACAGCAGGTAGAATATATGTTGCTTATTTGCAGTAATTGCCTTTTCCTTAGTGCTGCTTTTGGAAATTTATCATTGTTCTTGGTGTTCTTCAGTTTCTACTATAATGTGTTTTTTTGTGAAATTCTTTTTTTTTCTTGTATTCTGCTTGATGTTAATTAGACTTCATAAATATGTGGGGTGGTGTGTCATTATCAGTGGATTGAAAAAGTCTTCGCTATTAATTTCACAGAGACCACATCTCCTCTTTTTGCTTTTCACTCTGAAATGCTACCTTTGACATCTAGTGAGGTTGCTTCATATTTATCTTTTTCTTTTTGCCTCTATATGCTATATTTTGACCAGTAGTTGCAGAAATGTCTTCCAATTCATTAATTTTCTCTTCATCTGTGCCAAGGTAGATGATAAATCTATCCAATATTTTATTTATTTTATTTTATTATTTTTTAGAAATTCTATTTAGTACCTTTTCAGACCTATTTGATCATTTTTAAAGTTTCTTGTTCTCTAAACACATTTCTAAATTCACCTTATATTTCTTTTTTTTTTAACTTTTTATTTATTTATTCATGAGAGACAGAGAGAGAGAGAGAGAGAGAGAGGCAGAGGGAGAAGCAGGCTCCCAAGGAGCAGGGAGCCTGATGCGGGACTCGATCCCAGGACCCTGTGATCATGACCTGAGCCGAAGGCAGATGCTTAACCATCTGAGCCACCCAGGCGCCCTCACCCTATATTTCTTTAAACATAGTAAATACAATTAAAATTAAGAATATAAATATACATATAAATTTATACAATGTGTTTGATAATTGCAGTAATGATTTAAAACCTTCAGCTGTCATTTTGTTCCTGCTGCTTCTTTCCAAAATGACTTGTTACTTGTGTGCTTAATTTTTCAGTATGTTTGTTTCTGGCACTGAATTTCTTATCTGCCTTACTAATTTATTTATGGGAATTTAATAAGCCTGGGATGAAATGAGTTGTTCTAGAGAATATTTACACTTTCTTCTGTTAGGTGACAAAGAAACATTACTAATTTTGGATACTTTTAAAATACTGGGGGAGTGATGTCATCAAGATGACAATAAAAGCCATTCCTGACTTCCATCCCCTTCAAAGAAGACCAACCAGCAACTATCCATAGACAAGACACCATAGGGAAAATCCTAGAACACAACAGTGAGGGTAAAGTACCCTTTTGGACTACAAAGACCAAGAAGGACTGCATTAAAAGGTAAGAGTAATTGTTACACTCTGATCATCACATTAATAGAATGAAAGAAAAAAATCATATGATCATATCAATAGATGCAGAAAAAACATTTGGTGAAATAAACATCCGTTCATGATAAAAACTCTTAAAAAATTAGGTAATGAAGTCACGTACCCCAACATAATAAGGCTATATATAATAAGACCACAGCTAACATTGTACTTAATGGTGGAAGATTGAAAACTTTTCCTTTAAGATTAGGAATAAGACAAGCTACCCACTCTCACCACTTTCATTCAACAGAGTACTGAAAGTCCTTGACAGAGTAGCCAGACAAGAAAAAGATATAAAAGACATTAAAATTGGAAAGGAAGAAGTAAAATTATCTCTATTTGCAGATGACAAGATTTTATATATACAAAATCCTAAAAACTCCACCAAAAATCTGTTAGATCTAACCAATGAATTCAGAAAAGTTGCAGGATACCAAATTAATACCTAAAAATTGCAGCATTTCTATACAGTAACAACAAATAATCTGACAAAGAAATAAAGAAAACAATCCCATATACAGTAGCATCAAAAACAATAAGATACTTAAAGTACTTAGGAATAAATTTACCCAAGGTGGTGAAAGCTCTCTACTCTGAAAACCATAAAACATTGATGAAAGAAATTGAAAAAGGTACAAATAAATAGAAGGATTATCTCATGTTCATGGATTGAAAAATTAATATTGCTAAAATGTCCACACTACCAAAAGCGATACTTCCTGATTTGAAGCTATATTAGAAAACTGAATTGAAACAGTATGGTTCTGGCATAAATACAGACACATAGACCAATGGAACAGAACTGAGGACCAAGAAATACACCCTTGCGTATAAGGCCAACTAATATTTGATAAGGAAGCCAAGAATACTCAATGGAGAAATGCCAGTCTCTTCAATAGTGTTTGGAAAATTGGATATTCACATGCAAATGGATGAAAATAGACCTCTCTCTTAACTACTCACAAAATTTAACTTGAAATGGATTAAAGATTTAAATGTAAGGCCTGTAACCATAAAACTCCTAGAAGTAAACATAGGAAATAATCTTTACATGGGTCTTGGCAAAGATTGTTTGGACATGGCAACAAAGCAGAAGCAACAAAAGCAAAAGTAAACAAATGGGATTACATCAAATCAAAAAACTTCTGCACAGCAAAAGAAATGATCAACAAAATGAAAAAGCAACCTACTGAATGGGAGAAAATATTTATAAACCATATCTCATAAGGGGTTAATATCTAAAATATACAAGGAACTCGTAGAACTTAATAGCAAAAAACCCCAAATAATCCAATTAAATAATGGACAAAGGACTTGAATAAACGTTTTCCCCTCTAAATATTCAAATGGTCAAGAGGCAAAGGAAAAAGTGCTCAACATTACTAATTTTTAGGAAGTGCAAATCAAAACCATCAGATATCACCTCACACGTATTAGAATGACTGTAATAAAAAAAGATGAGAGATAACAAATGCTGATGAGAATGTGGAGAAAAGGGACCCTTGTGCATTATTGTTGGTAGTGTAAATTGGTAGAGCCACTATGGAAAACAGTATGGAGGTTCTTCAAAAAATTTAATAGAACTACCATATCATCTAGTGATTCTATTTCTGGGTATATATAAAGGAAATGAAATCACTATCCTAAAGAGATATCTGCTGTATGTTCATTTCAACGTTATTTACAATAACAAAGACATAAAACAAACTAAGCGTCCATTGATGGATGAGTGAATAAATAAAATGTGGTATATATCTGTCATGTAATACTGTTTAGCTGTTAAAAACAAGAAAATCCTTGGACTCTGAAAAACAAACTGAGGGTTCTAGAGGGGAGGAGGGTAGGGGGATGGGTTAGCCTGGTGATGGGTATTAAAGAGGGCACATTCTGCATGGAGCACTGGGTGTTATGAACAAACAATGAATCATGGAACACTACATCAAAAACTAATGATGTACTGTAGGGTGATTAACATAACAATAAAAAATTAAAAAAAAAACAAGAAAATCCTGCCAATTGAGATAACATGAGTGACCTTGAGGGTGTTATGCTAAGTGAAATAAGTAAACAGTGTAAGACAAATACCATATGCTCTGACTTATATGTGAAATCTAAAGCACACACACACAACAGACTCATAGAAACAGAGATCAGATTTGCAATTGCCAGATGTGGGGTGCAGTGGGTGGGGTAATGGGTAAAAGTGGTCAAAGGTATAAACTTTCAGTTATAAGATAAATTCTGGGGATGTAATGCATAGTATAATAATTATAGTTAACAATACTGTATATTTGAAAGTTGCTAAGAGTAGATCTGAAAATTTCTCATTATAAGAAAAAAAATTGTAACTATTTGAAGTAATTGATGTTGACTAAACTTATTATGGTAATCACTTCATAATATATACATACATCATATCATTATGTTACACACCTTAAACTTATATGATATTATATACAAATTATATCTCATAAACTGAAAAACAAAACAAAAAAACACACAAAATAAAATCTTGGCCTAGTGACCTTTTTAACCAGAGAAGTGCTATTAATGTAGCCTGGAAATCTACATGAAGCCTGCCTTCAGGGAAGCTATTTAAATAAGGAAATTGTCCTTTTACTGATCTGGGTAGCTGATTTAGTTTTAGCACATTTTTATCCTAAGACTTAGTTGCCAGATTTAGCAAACAAATACCCACTTGAAAAAAATGAAGATGCTTAGTCCCTACTGACTGGATTCCTAGATATGATCTCTTACTAAATTCATGAAATTAATCCCCTTCCAAAGGCCACAGTATATTAAAACATCACTTTTCCTGACAGCCAACTAGAGGTTTGGCTAATTAGTTAACCCACATAACAATAGTAGACTTAAATAGATCAGATACATGGAATACAAAGCAGAGCAAGAATTATTCTTTTAATTGAAAATAATATTTTTGGATATAATGTTATTTTAATAACTTCAATATAATGTAAATTATGAGTTTACCAAAAATCTCAAAGCTATCATTGATGTGACAATGGGTTGTTTTTAAAAGATGATTTCATGAAAGGTAGAATACTGAGAAGTTAGGGACGTGAATATTTTTTTCACAAACTAGACATAATTCCTGATGCAGAATTTGTTTAACAACAACAAAAAAAAGTCTTCTGATTGCAAGGTGTTACATAGTTAACTGTCCAGAACTAACATTAATTTGCATTTCTCAAGAAGCTGAGGTAGACCTCTTTTTTTTTTAAGATTTTATCTATTTATTTGAGAGCGAGAGAGCATGAGTGGTGGGGAGGGGCAGAGGGAGAGGGAGAAGCAGACTCCCTATTGAGCAGGGAGCCTGACTCATTTAGTCTAGATAACAAACTCCTGGCAAGACTCTCTGCCTTATCTATCTTAGAATTAGGTATCAGACATGGATCACTGTCATGAAAATGTATATGCTTATCTCAATAGAAATAACAAGTTAGACATTTTCCAGAAGAAAGTCAATCATACTGGGCTAATGAATCTGACAGTAAAGATTAGCCTTTCCAATTAGGTTATATGGCGGACATTTAAGTAAATTAAATAAACTAAATCTGCAGCTCCAAGATTTTAAAGAACATTTATCGAGAACATGTGAGAAAATGAAACTGTTTCATTAAACCTGTTGTAGTGGTATCTCTAGTATGTCACATGGCCTGATCTCAGTGTTCCCAGTGGCTCCTCGGACTTTCTGGAATGTGTAAATTATGTGAGGTTGGTGAGAGTGGATGGTGAACCCATCTTAGTTCATTGCAGTGCTGGAACAGGTCCAATTGGTGTGCTGGTCACTGTGGAAACAGCCATGCACCTCATTGAGAGAAACCTGCCCATTTACCCCTGGATGTTGTCTGGAAAATCTGAGACCAGTGTGCCATGATGTGCAGGCATCAAACCAGTACAAGTTGGTATGTGAAGTGATTCTTTGTGTTTATGAAAAAGGCTTAGTCCAAATCCTGGATCCCATTTAAGACAACTGTGAAAACATTCATTCCTCTTTTCCAAGGATATCCTCCTTAAGGACAGACCTTCACTCTGGAAGAAGCAAGAGGACTTTGTAGGCCATGGGAAAGGAATGAGCACATTTGAACCCAGATACTTGAAATGTCTATAGAAGAGGTATCATGTACATAGAAACTGTGTAGATAATCATGCAGTTACACCATCATTTAGGCCCCTTTTTCCTCATATAGAAATAAGTAAAAGGGGACCTCAGTTTGGGGCTGGAGAAACGAAAGCATATTATCAAGAGACAGAAGCTTGCTTATGTAATGAATTCCTATAGAGAATAGTGAGGATACACAAAAATAAAGCAAGGCCCCCTTTCCTGATGAACTAACAATCCATAGGGCTAGACCAACAAGCCCACAGTTGTGGTTTAAATATCTGGAGGTATGCTATGGGTTTGAGAAAATGAGAAGGTGACAGTAAGCAGTCATAAAGGATTAAAGGGAATAAGCCCTGTGGATAGCAGGGGAATACCAATTCCAGAAATGAGAAACAGCAGTGTTAAGGCTGCTATGTTGGAGGAACAACAGCAAGGAGACTAGTGTGATTGGTGCGGAGTGACCCAAGTTTGAGAGTAGTGTGGGATGAGTTGGAGAAATAATGGGCATAGGGGCAGGTGCGGGCACTGTGAGGATTATGGTTTTCATATTGAGAGAATTGGGAAGCCATTGCAAGGTTTTCATCAGAGGAATGATGGGATCTGAGTTGTGTTTTAAAAGGATAATTGTAGGTACTGGATGAGAAAGAACTGGAATGGGATAAGGGGAGATGTAGAAGATACTGGAAGTTGCTATTGAAGTAATGCAGACCTCAGGTGATGATGGTTTGCAGCAGGTAGGGAGTGAAAATGGTCAAAAGCCAGACTTTGGAGCTGTTCATTTGCTCTGAGCAAATGAACAATACTGTGGCCATCAACCAAAATGAGGGAGAGTGGGGAAGGAGGAGGTTTGGAGAAGTAAGACGTTAGGAGTCCAGTTTCAGATATGTCTTACATTCAAATGTTTCTTGTTCATTCAGAGTCAAATATGCCTAAATATATATTTTTTATAACTTCTGGGTGTTGTCTTAACACATATCTATGCATAACCACAGCAAACACCTACAAATTATGGATTCCTGCATGTATAAAAAAGTTTGAATATTCAAAAATTCAATCAAAGTCCAAATTAAAATCAGTGGCTTTAAGGGCACCTGGGTGGCTCAGTTGTTAAGTCTCCGACTCTTGATTTCAGCTCAGGTCATGATCTCAGGGTTGTGAGATCAATCCCTCTATCGGGCTCTGTGCTCGGTGGGGAGTCTGCTTAAGATTCTCTCTCTTTCTCTCCTCCTCTGTTCCTCCCCCTACTTGCACTCCTCTCTCTCTCTCTCTCTCAAATAAATAAATAAATCTTTTAAAAATTAAAAAAATAAAACCAGTGGCTTTAGTTTGATCGACACATTAACAAATATCCTTCCCTCCCCACAAACAAAAAGTTTCATGGAATTCTCTAACACAGAAACCAAATAGAATATTCTTTTTGCTTATAAATTATTGCCTATTAAATCATATCTAATATGGTTCTGTTTGATAGTCACCCATGTCATCGTGACACCAAATCTTATGGGGAAAGAGTATACCCTAGTTTCAGCTGATGGAGTTGTCAGGATTCACAGTGGGAAAGCAATGTTAACAAGATCTTATAGGTGGTGACTTCAGGGCCAATTCAATATTCTGCTCTTGTTGCTTCTATGTATGAATGTATAGTAGGAATTGATGTATTCTATGCTGGTACTTCTCCATTCCATCAGCACCAGACGGGTTCTCTTGATCAGAAGAGACCAATGTCGAGCTGTTCGAGAGGGGCAAAATCCCTGGCATTTGCCACTAGTGTATATGTGTGTGTGTATGGGGATGGGGTGTAAATCGGGATTTATAGGGAATGTCTTTACCCACCAACATCGAAAGCAAGCATTCACTATATAGATGATACTCTCTTGGGTGGAAAGCCAGAAGCCTTGGCCTCAACAGGCCTGGCTGCAGTGTTATCATATCTCTGCCAGGATTGGGGGACTGAAAGGGGTGTTGGTAAAACCCCACAAAATTCAAAAATTTGCTCTCCAACTAAAGTTTCTTGGGGCAACATGGATTGGTTCACAATATTAATTTCTCCAGAAGTCAAAAAACACTGCTGTCTCTTCATCTCTATTTCCACATCCAACAAGGAGGTCCAACACCTTACTGGTTTGGAGAAAGTATTGGGCGTTCTACTTGGTGGGTTAACCTGCAAATCAACATACTTTAAGTGCTTGTTGGAAGCCACCCAGCCAGCTGTACCATGCTGATAGTGAGAGTTTGACTTCTTTGCCGATTTGGATGCCTTTTATTTTTTTGTTGTTGTTGTCTGATTGCTGTGGCTAGGACTTCTAATACTATGTTGAATAGCAGTGGTGATAGTGGACATCCCTGCCATGTTCCTGACCTTAGGGGAAAAGCTCTCAGTTTTTCCCCATTGAGAATGATATTCGCTGTGGGTTTTTCATAGATGGCTTTTATGATATTGAGGTATGTACCCTCTATCCCTATACTCTGAAGAGTTTTGATCCAGAAAAAAGGCTGTACTTTGTCAAATGCTTTTTCTGCATCTATTGAGAGGATCATATGATTCTTGTTCTTTCTTTTATTAATGTATTGTATCACATTGATTGATTTGTGGATATTGAACCAAACTTGCAGCCCAGGGATAAATCCCACTTGGTCATGGTGAATAATCCTTTTAATGTACTGTTGGATCCTATTGGCTAGTATTTGGGTGAGAATTTTTGCGTCCATGTTCATCAAGGAATCTTATGTTTTTATTGACTCATGGATGGATTGTTGCCAGTGGCCTACTGATGTGGCCTAGATTTGGAAACCTACCCCCAGGGGGCCCTTAAGACACTCCACTTCTGGGCTGTAAACTATAGAAAGAATCTACAGCTATTCATTTAACTGTCTGTGTCTCTCCTGTAGATGCTCATATTTTTTGAAAAGAATGATAAGAATCAAGCTGTTGATTGAATCTGCACTATTGATTGCTACCATTGCTGCCTGGATCCATCTTCATACTGGACACAACATAGGGCCATCATAGACTGCCACAAAATATGGGACTCTGTTTCTGATTCAGAGACTACCACTGCGTGCCAGACCTGTAACCCCTGGCTAAGGTGATCCTATTGTTTTCTGTTGGAAGAGACCACAACATGTAAGGCATTGCCCCACCCCCTACTGGCAGATTAACTACATCACGTATTTGACCTCGGAGTTATCAGTAGTAACTCATTGATGTCAGCAGGTGTCTAGACAAAACTGCTACTATTCTAGTCTGATTAGCCAAAAATTTGAAAATAATCTGTGTCAGGTTTTCAGCTTTCCAGATCATTTGCAGTCTGACAATGGTGTACATTTTATTGTCAAGTCATTCGAAATGCCTAATATTTAAAGTATTTGATGGATTTTCATGCTCTCTACCATCCACAGGTATTTGGTATTGTTGAGTTTTGGTAAGGCCTCCTCAAAAATACACAAAAGAAATGTCTGCATCTATCTTTCTCACCCCTTCTTGGCCCACATAATATGTACTTAAGAACAATCCCTGAAATAGTGATGTTTTAATAATTCCTCTTTATTTTCTGACACTTACTTCCCTTGTGCATTCCATACGGGCTGTGTTTCATCATAAGCATGGATTTATAAGCCATTAGCACTATTTGCAAAGGAAGTCTTTAATTTTAAACTATATTCTTCTTAAAACTGCCACTTAAATGCAGAGTTTTTGTTACTGATTGCTAAGAATGAATTGTTTCTTTCAATATATTCAGCAAACCACAGCTATTTTACCTACTTATTATTTCAGAAATTATTTTTATCATGGCCTAGCTTTCTGTTTCTCTAATATGAATGCCTGAATGTGTTTTACAAAAATTTTCTTATCCATCAATTTATTTTTGTAGAAAGTTTAAGATTATAAAAGAGTGTTTCATATAAATAGTATGACAGGGATTCTTCTATGCATTTACTTTCTCATTATTTTTATTTACAAAATATGTTACTTAAATAGACCCAATTGAGAAGAAATTTCCAAGAAACACATATTTGGAAATGATTAACATTTACATAGTCTTATGTAGGACTCGCATCAGAGATATTTTCTTTTCTTTTTTATTTATATTTTTTAAGATTTCATTTTATTTATTTGAGAGAGAGAGAGAGTGAGAGAGAGAGCACAAGAGGGGGTAGGGTCAGAGAGAGGAGCAGACTCCCTGCTGAGCAGGGGAGCCCAATGCTGGACTCGATCCCGGGACTCCAGGATCATGACCTGAGCCAAAGGCAGTCGCCTAACCAACTGAGCCACCCAGGTACCCCTCTTTTCTTTTTTTTAAATTTAAATTTAAATTTTTTATTTTTATTAGATTTTTTAATTTTTTAATTGACAGAGAGACACAGCAAGAGAGGGAACACAAGCAGGGGGAGTGGGAGAGGGAGAAGGAGGCTTCTTGCAGAGCAGGGAGCCCGATGCGGGGCTCGATCCCAGGACCCTGGGGTCATGACCTGAACTGAAGGCAGACACTTAACGACTGAGCCACCCAAGCTCCCCGCATCAGAAATATTTTCATCCTCATGTTGTATCTCAGTCTCATTACATCAAAGATTTTTCTAGCCTCATGTTATTTCACTTTGTGAGGTTTCTCTTCATTCTTCCCTCCTTCCTCTTTCAAAGAAAAAAGCAGTCATGATGCTGAAGCTAATGTTATTAATTGTGATGATGTGTGTCCAACTCATAAGGATGGAAATGTGACTGTTACAGTGGTAGTGATCCCTACATCCAAGCTTGTAAATCCCAGTCTTGATTTCCTTCTCTTCCTTGAAGCTAATTCTACTGCTTCTTGGCCAGCTACTCAGGTTTTACTTCCAATATCTTCTACAGTAGAATTGTTTTTTCATCAGAAATTTCAATCTCTTTTACTATAGCCTCCCTTGTGATCCCCAAGAGTCATTACAAAAACATCAACAGTGGTTTAGGTGCTAAACGAACTTTCAAATATTAACAACACTGTGGTTGGAAATATTCTGTACAGAGGAGTGGACAGTGAGTATATATGTCAGCAACAGCTTTAGTACTTAGAGCATATTGACCAGAAGCATGATGATTAAACTAAAAATAACCGCTGGGCTAAATGCTAAAGAAAATGTACCTTTCTGAAAAAATGCCACATATATCATTTCAGAATACAGATGGTTTATTTATTTAGTAATTATATGACAAATATTTTTTAGCAGCCAATATTCTAGAAAACTACCACAGAGCACTTTATCAGGACTCAGTTTTTATTCCTTAATGAATAGAATACATTGATTTTTTTAGTAATATATATCCTAGGCAATGTTTTGTAGGATAATGATCATGTTGTGCTCCACTGTTGAGTGTCAGAAGAATACCAGGAGTTCACAGGGGCAGATTTTAGCCATTTCCAGGTCCTGATTAGTCAGGGAGAAACTGAAGAATTAAATAATTTGCCTACTTTCTCCTCTCACCTTTCCTGTCGATGTCTCCCCGTGATTGAAACTAGCCAGAAGCCAAAGCGCAGGGCTGGCTGAGTGATGCAGTTGATACAAGTTCAGCTTCCAGGAGCATAGAATGCAACAAAGAATTACGGAGAATGGATGTGGGTGTGGCATTAGGAATAAAAGATATTAACATCATGCCCACTGAAGTAGCCTATGGGACAGAGTAGTGAAAGTTCCCCTGAGAACACAATGGTATGTCTGCAATACTGGGATAAACTGTCTGAGTGTTTCTTGTGGGCTAAAAAGGGCCCAGGTGGGGGCAAAACTCAACTTGGGGCATCTTGGGTTATATGGTAGTCTGAATAATGGCCCCCAAAATATCCACATCACAATCACTGGAAACTGTCAATATTACCTTCTATGGCAAAAGGACTTTGCAGAAGTGATGAAGTTAAGAATCTTGAGATGGAGTGAGTATGTTGGATTTTCCAGGTGGGCATGAAATGTAATCACAAGTATTTGCAGAAGAGGGAGGCAGAGGGAGATTTGAGTACAAAAGGGAAGGCAATGTCATCATGGAAGCAGAAATTGGAATGATTCAGCCACGAGCCAATAAATGCTGGCAGACATGAGAGCTGCATGAGGCATGGAATACATTCAGCCCTGCTGCAACCATGATATGAGCCTTATGAAACTCTTTTGGATGTTTAGTCTCTCATGGGACACACGGTGTCTTCAGTTCCAGGGAAGAATCGGAACTAGACCACAAACCAGTGGAGGTTAATGGCCCATGTCATAGGACCTGCACATATAGGGTTTCAGGGGGACTTCTCCAGGAACTCCCTGAGACTGCAGTGGGACAAAGAGAGAAGTCAGACACACCCCTTATTCTGTGCTGTTTTTCTGGTCTGAGTTCAGCTGAAGCTATAAGAAGGAGAAAAATTTAAAATTTACATTACATTTCATAATTTTGTTATTGTACTGAACTGGAAATTTGAACTGCTGAACTGGCATGTTCTTGTAGTTGACAATAACTGAAAGATGTAACTCTCTGAGAATTACTTATATTATTGGAGACACCAGGGAAGCAGGTAAAGAACAAAACTACATATCAAGTTCAAAGGAAATTGAGAGAAACCTTGACCCTAAATTTACACAGGCAGTATCTCAATTATTTTAATAGTTTTACTTTTATGAACAGGATTTTGGAACCCTGAGTAACACTGATTAACCCAGAAATATACTCCTTTTTATCTAAATTCTGTTAACAATATCAATAATCTAAAATCTCTTTTGGTTCCAATCTTCCTAGGTTATCTGGTATTCTTGTCTGTTTGAAAATCAACTCTTCTGGTAGTTAAATGTCCCTGTTTTGTTTATTCTATTTATTAAAATCAAACTATCTGATCTCTCTAATATCTGTCAATATTACCTAGTCATAGAACTGTCTATAAGATAAAGTGCCTATAAAGATATAGACATTCAATAAAAATACACTTGACATAAAACTTACATGTCAGAATACATTTAAAATAGTGAATCACTTTAGATTTTGAATTTCAGTTGTTGGTCCTGATGAAGGAATTTTGGCCTCTTCATCTGTCACAGGAAATATTATAGATCATATAGAATGATACAGGCACAAATTAAGGTGTGGTCAGAGAGGTTCACATCTTAAAGGGGTGACCTTTGAGTAGGTCCAAATGAAGTGAGGGGGCAAGGCTCTAAAATAGTTGGGGGCGGAACCGTACAAACAATCCAAAGACTCTAAGATGTAAGATTGCATGCTTTGTTTGAGGAAGACTAAGAAGGCATGGGGGCTAGAGCAGTCAATGAGGTAGGAAAGGAAATCAGAGGACTAGTCAGGAAAGTGAAGGTGTGGCAAATAGTTTGAATCTTATTTAAAGTAAGGTAGTGTGCTGGTGAGGATCCAGCGGGTAAACAAAGCCTATGGCAGATCATTAAATGGAGGGAATTTAGTATAGGAAAATGGAGGGAATTTAATATAGGAAAATATTTATAAAGCAGTTGGACAGCCCAAAAGGTAACAGGAGAAAGAAGACAGCACAGAGATGATCAAAACAGAAAGCTTGTGCCATTCCTAGAGATGGAGGGACTGAGGGAGGAGGAGGGGTCCCCAGAACCACATGCTGGGAACTGGAACGACAGTGGATGGTTCCTGGTGGGAGCTGGGAAGAAGAGGCAATTGTGTGGCAGGACCACATTGTATGTGCAGCCATGGCAAGAGATAAAGTCCGAAGCAGAGAGAGGGAAGAAAAAACACCATGCTTCTCCCCTCTTCCCACCTTCCAAATATCAAGCCAGTTGCTCCCATTGACTAAACCTAACTGAAAGTGGGTTGGCCATGGAACCTATGAAATGTGTTTTGCAGGAATTATGGGCAGAGCAGGGAAAGGCCATGGAGACCAAAGAGGAAAATGATTGTGGAAGAAACCAGATTGACCATGGCATAGAATCACAATATCTGGGGACAGATGTTTCTCATATCCAAATAAAAATATGATTTGTTAGCACAATATTCTGTAGAGAGTAAATGTATCTTATCCAATTTGTGTCAGTCTCCTTACTGTACCATGTGGGTAGGATTTCTCAGATAAATTATCAGTATGAAACTACATATGGAAGGGTTTGGTAGGAAGGGGAAGGATTTTGGAAAAAAGGTTTTGAAGAAAGAATTGAGTTTACTTTAATGCATATATTGACTAGGGAGATACAACTTCCCACTTGCTTATCTATAATGCTAAAAACCAAATATCTATAAGATAAAATATTTTTATTAGTTTGGCTCCAAAACCTGAACTCAGTTGATTATGAGTTTGGTTTTATATATTTTGCTAAGGAAATATTGTTGTGCTTAGTTATAGGGTGAACCACCACCAAATTCCACTATTATTGTTAACTTATGAATATGCACAAATTATATTTTAAAAGACAAAATTGTGAATCTCTTAATACATTTATTTCCAGGGATTTTGGATACAGAATTGGGGGCTATATTTGTATTTTGCACATCACTTAATTTTCAGTTCTATCTCTTTTAAAGAAATGGTGAGAAACCACTGTATAAAAGAACAACCTCTGATCTATTCTGCTTGATTTCTCTGTCTGTCTCTCCATCTCTCTTAGTTTTTGGCTATATTGGTGTTATTGGTACACTATGATAGTGATGTTGCATGTTAACCTGGATTAGAATAACATTTTCTTATTTTCAAAAAGACGTTACTATTTACAAAATAAGCTCTCACCTTTAGATCATGTTCTTGATAAAATTAACATTTAAGTATGGTGTCTTGCTACCTATTGCAAAGAATGGGTTGCTTCTTTTAAAACACCCAGCAAAATCATGACTGATTCACTTGTATTCCTGGAATGATTTTTGCCATATACTGACTTCTTTTTCCTCTCACATAAATTGACTGTCTATTTTGAAAACTTTCTGTTCCAGTCACTGTGTTGTTATAATAACAGTTCAGGAGGAGCTCAGGGAGAAACAATTCTTTTCACAAACTTTTATATACACAGGCACTCCAGTAACTTTTGTATTGTATTATTTAACCATATTATTTCTCCATGGCAGCTTAAATGTTAGTTTTTTGTGTCCTTACTTATTTACCTTTTCCATCTATAAAATATGCTACTGGTAAGCATTCTATCAGGAGAAAAGTCCAGATAAAAGAAGACCACATCTAAAATATAACTCCAGTATTTACAGTCTAATCAATGATTTATGATCTTCATGTTATTTTTCTTTGTGTTTGGCTCTTTCCTCTAACTTCCTCCTCTCTTAGTGGGTAAATGCTGTCATAATTCTGAATTTAGTGTCATTTCCTGTGGTCATGTTTGCCCAAATGATAATGACACAGATAATGACATTAAAGTGATAATGATATCCACATCCAGGCTTGCAAACCTCACTTTTGGTCTCCTTGTCTCCTCCTTAAACTTTTTTTTTTTTGAAGATTTTATTCATTTATTTGACAGAGAGAGACACAGTGAGAGAGGGAACACAAGCAGGGGGAGTGGGAGAGGGAGAAGCAGGCTTCCCACTGAACAGAGATCCTGATGTGGGGCTCGATCCCAGGACCGCAGGATCATGACCTGAGCCGAAGGCAGACGCTTAACGACTGAGCCACCCAAGGAGTCCCATCTCCTCCTTAAACTTTATCTTCTGTTCCATGACCAGGTAAACTGCTTTGATTCCCAGTATCTTTTATAGTAGTTACAAAACAGCAGACATGCTATTTCCTTTGCCCAATACCCATTTACCATCCTCAGGATGGTACAGTTATGTCAAGGCTAGTGTAAGCATTAAATGTTATCTCAAGCAGCAACAAGTCTGTGGTTAGAAATATTCTGTACAGTAAGTGCACCTTTTACACACATAATGTGTACTGAGCTGCCGATGAAGTCTGACCAAAAGAGCCAGAGTCATATCCGAATCCAGACATCCTTCTTGAAAAACTTTAATCTCCAAACTGAATGTAATTAATGGCCCCTGTCCATAATATATGTACATTATATATTACATATACATTATATGTGTATATATCCTAATGTTTTTGAGCACTTATTAGATGTTAAAAGTATTTATAAGTTATCTTTATGTTGATACATTAAACTATTCTTACAATATATTTTAATAAACTATTTCCTTGCATTTTTACCTTCTCTGATGATGAAAATAAATATCAAAAGGGTTATGTAATCCATTCAAGTTTACAGATCTAAGAAAAGAACCAGACTCAGACACTTGAAACTACTGACTTTTGACACCTCATGTTTAGCAGGCTGAAGAAGGGAAAAAAATGATCATCTGATTGGGATCAATTAGAAATTGGTTTTGAATTCTAAACATTCTTTTTTTAAAATATTGTTTTGCCTTTGTATTGTCTTCTCATTTAGCTATATGTTATTTTTCCAGATTCTCTGTGTCCCTTGTTCACATTAGCTTATTCCACCGATATCATAATTTCCATGGTACTGAGACAGTTGTGTTTCTTCAGACTTCATCTGGTTTTTAAGTGTCATTCAGTTTTTATACATCTACTTATCACCTGATTCCACTTCTATATTCACACATTCATTCATTAAACAAATAGTTATTTTTTAAAAATCTGCTGTGGTTTAGGCACGATTCTGGGAGCTATAGACACAGAACTAAACGAAAGAGATACAATCCCCACTCTCATATTATTTTTTTCTGTCAGGCCTACCAGAGATAGGTAACGACAAGACAGGAGCTATTTTGTTTTTTATTTTATTTTTTGAGATTTTACTTATTCATTTGAGAGAGAGATAGTGAGAGAGAGCACGAGCAGGGAGGAGAGGGAGAAGCAGGCTCCCCGATGAGCAGGGAATCCGATACGGGACTTGATCCCAGGACCCTGAGATCATGACCCGAGTCAAAGGCAGACACTTAACTGACTGAACCACCCAGGCGCCCCGACAGGAGCTATTTTAGAGTCAGACTTCAGTAACATGCACCTGACCTTTCCTCCCTCACCCCCTTTTCTGCATACTCAGATCTGTATTAACAGTATTTAATGATTTGTCACACAGAGGAAGTGATAACAATTTCTTAATTGAAAGTAATTTGTCTTTTCGCATGTTTTAGGTCCTGGGTATGCCATAACTATTTATGTACAGTTCTGTTCATATAACAAAACTCATTGGTTTTTTAGATGATTAAAAACCCAGGAGAGACCAAGATGAATATGCAGGAGAGGACATAGTTTTGAAGTTAGATCAAAGAGCCACTGCGGGAATGGAAGGGTATGTCTGAGATCAGTATAGTTATTAAATGAGTTATTACTTATAAAGTACTTAGAAGCGTGCATGACACAGAATGCATATTTGTTGGTGTTCTTAAAATAAATATATACATGCATAAATGCAAATTACTTAGAAAATTCTCTGGACCAACACTCATACTTCTCAGTGACAGGTTGCAAAAAATATGAAAATGAAAGAGCATTTTCCCTTTCTGTTATGTGGTACAGTAAGCACATAAAATATCAGAAACATTCATTCCTACAGTTTCTTTAGCAAATAGAGGTCATATTGACATTTTCTGCAGATGTATGTAATTTCCAGCATCTCCATGTCAGTTGTGAATTTTTATCATCATCAGTAGTAGTGATGCTTTAGACAGAAATTGGCAACGAGGCTTTTGGTATCAGAAGTGTTTGGAAATATCCCTTTAGCAACCACCACAGGAGATGGTTTATAAGAGTGCAATGTGGTCCAGAGACGTAACATGTTTGGGCACCTCTAATTTAAGAAAAACCTATCCTTTTTTTTTTAAATTAAAAACACATATACTGTGATATTTTTCCATCATTGTTTCTCATATGGCTTAAACCACCTGTATTAATTCTGACTGTTAACCAAAGTAACTAATTTCTATTCCATGGAGAAAAGTCCTACGTGGATAGTTGGGAACTCTCTCTTATGCAACAATATTTTCTCAAACTAGAGGAGCTTGTGAACACACAAACACAACTTTCTACTGTTATATTGATCCATTTTTCATAAAGTGACAAAAATAAACACATTTGCTAACATATTAATTTTTTAAAAAAAGGTTCATGGGACACCTGGGTGGCTCAGTCAGTTAAGTGTCTCCCTTTGGCTCAGGTCATGATCCCAGGACCCTGGGATCAAGTCCCACATCGGGCTCCTTGCTCAGCAGGGAGCCTGCTTCTCCCTCTGCCTGCCGCTCCCCCTGCTTGTGCTGTCTCTCTCTCTCTCTCTCTGACAAATAAATAAATAAAAATCTTAAAAAAAATAAAAATAGGCTCATGCCTTCCACTGTCTTCAAGTTTTGGAAGTTTTGTCTACAACTCTAGAAGTTTTAAACCTGAGAGAATATTGTCAAACTCCAGCTATTGTCAGTAACAGACTGTAACATCGTATGAGTCTCCATTGGAGGGGTATTATCAGGAAATGATCAGAATAACTTTAATTTAGCTTGTTTCAGTTTTTTAATTATCTATACCTTTGTTATGGACATTATTATTTAAAAAATAAACATTTATTTTCATAAAGTTTGAATCCACCTAGAGGAAACATCAGTAACACCAAAAATCAAAAGCACGTCAATGGGCCACTTTTCATTCAAAAGAGAGGGAGGTACTAAGCTCCTATCCAGGTCCTTGAGTTTCCTCAGTACTTTACTGGTGTCCAGAAAAAAGACTGATTCCAAATCTAAGCAGTGATTTCAGTGACAAAAGCAAAGTGTGCTTTCCTCGCCCTCCTGCCCCTCTTTCCTCATTCTCTAGTTCCTGTTCTCAGAGTAGTACTTGTTGCACTCTGAACCAGCTCGGAATCTTGCTTATTCTTATATATGGTTTAACGTCCCCTATACTGTCAGTATTTCCTGCAACTTCAAAGGGTGTGATGAGAAATGGTATTCACATCAATGAGCACAAATCCAGCGTGACATCTCCTTTGAATGACTCTAGGATTGTTTGTTATCCAGACAACTGTTGGTGGTTGCAGAAAGGGAAATGGCCAGCAGGTGTGGAATAACCTTTACTATTTATCTGACATGCAGAAACCTTGCGATATCAGCAACTACAGAACACATTCTGCCATGAAAGGGAGGAATTAGTGATCTTCCTATTTTGTCTTCTGTATGATATCTGCATTTATCTTGTCCTTTTCATCTGACTACCACTAATAAAACACCATCTATCTTTTGTAGGTCAGCATAATTATTTTGTACCCTGTAATTTACACTCATTTTATTTAGTCTTCCCCAAACCAATGAGTTAAACATATAATTTTAGAAATTATGAAATTCTGGCTGAGTAGTTGTGATTTATTTAATTCACCAAGCTAGAAAGTGGTAGAGCTTCGCTTTGAATCTAGATCTTTCCTATTTCAATGCTAAGCCTGTGAAGCTCTGTTATTCGTGCTGTTTTCTATTTTTAAAGATTTTATTTATTTATTTGAGAGAGACTCAGTGAGAGAGGGAACACAAGCAGGGGGAGTGGGAGAGGGAGAAGCAGGCTTCCCGCAGAGCAGGGAGCCCGACGCGGGGCTCGATCCCAGGACCCCGGGACCGTGACCTGAGCCCAAGCCAGACGCTTAAAGACCGAGCCACCCAGGTGCCCTTATTCATGCTGTTTTATTCACTATGTTGGCTGAGGCCAATTCAATTCGGTGAGTAGTTTGAATACAGAATTTTACCTGTAATTAGTGCATCTCATTTAAGGAGAAAAGTGAGAAAAAAATAGCTTAGACTCATTAATTATAAACTCATACAACAGATCAAATGGGAAGAAAAATCTTTTATCTCAAACTCTAGTTGGTTCAATCAGAACTAACCTGTTCTCATAAAAATGTTTCTATTCTTTTATTTGAAAAAATGTAGATATTAACCATGCAAGCTGTCTTGATACATTATCATGTGCCATTCAATTATCTTTTAGTTTTAATGATATCTGAAAACAACAAAGGGAAAGGGATGGAAAGAAAATTACAATATAAAATCATCCAAATTCATCTTTTACTTTTCCATTAAAAAAAATGGATGTCAAATTTTATTGTTAGAAAACTGCTACTGGACGCCTGGGTAGCTCAGTTGGTTAAGCGTCTGTCTTTTGCTCAGGTAATGATCCCAAGGTTCTGGGATCGAGTGCTATGTCAGGCTCCCTGATCAGCGGGGAGTCTGCTTCTCCCCCTCCCATTGCCCATCCCCCCCCACACTTGTGCTGACTCTCTCTCTCTCTCTCTCTCAAATAAATAAAATCTAAAAAAAAAACAAAAGAAAACTGCTACCATTTTAAACATAACTGTAATCCTGATATATGCTTTTTATTATTGTTAATTTTTTAACACAGTTTTAAACAAGTATTAGATCTACTATTAGAGTTCAGAGAAAATTTATTTGAATATTTTTTTAAAGATTTATTTATTTATTTTAGAGAACGGGCAGGGGGAGGGGCAGAGGGAGAGGAAGAGAGACAATCCTCATGCAGACTCCCTGCTAAGTGTGGAGCTTGACTCGGGGTTCGATCCCAGGACCCTGAGATCATGACCTGAGCCAAAATCAAGACTCAGTTATTCAAACCGACTGAGCCTCCCAGGCATGCCTAGATTATATTTTAAATTTTATTATTTATATTTGTAAAAAAATAAAGGGAAATAGAATGAAATAAAATTGTAAATGAAAAGAAGAAAATATGTATGTAATAGTGATCATATTAAGATGAAATATCATACAGCACAAGGAAAATGCTAAAGACAGGACCAGAGGAGATAGAGATTAACAATCAACAAGACACTTTAGATATGAAGGTAAATTAAAGAAAATCTGTGATTAATGAATCAGATCCGTTACTGATTCCAAATAATGACTGCTCCATAATCCTTGTTTTAAATTAAACATTTTATTAGGTTTAATGTACAAATAATGTTACTTTTTGGGGCGCCTGGGTGGCTCAGTCGTTAAGCGTCTGCCTTCGGCTCAGGTCATGATCCCAGGGTCCTGGGATCGAGTCCCACATCGGGCTCCCTGCTCGGCAGGAAGCCTGCTTCTCCCTCTCCCACACCCCCTGCTTGTGTTCCTGCTCTCGCTATCTCTCTCTCTGTCAAATAAATAAATAAAAATCTTTAAAAAAAAAAAAAAATAATGTTACTTTTTGAATATATTTTATATGTGTGATGTGACTGAAACTAAGAATGTACTAAAATTAAACTTTTAATTAAAACTGAAATGAAACTGAAGTGTCCTAAATAGATAAGATGTGATAGATTTCTTTGAAATGCTTTAGATAACATATGTAAAAATGATATACGTGAAGGAATGAAAGGACATACAACTCTTAGAGAAAATAGTGGAACAAGACAATGTAAAGATTTCAAATGGGTAAGTTCTTTTTTCTTGGAGAGAGGCTTTGAAACTACTTGTGTATCTCATACTGTTTTGGTTATCTATTACTGTGTGTCAAACCACACCAAAATTTAATGGCTTAGAGCAACAAATATTTTGTTTCTCATGTTTCTGTGGTTTGGCTGGGAAGCGCCCAGATGGGATAGTTCTTTCTGTTCCATATAATGTTGGCCGGCTTCATTCATGGAGCTTCATTCATGGAAGTAAATCATGGAAGCCTCCATGATTCCATTAATTCTGTCTTGCCCTTCAGCTAGGATGGCTGCAAGGCTGAGGCCTGTCTCTCCTTGGTCTTAATTCTCAAAGACTTCTTTCCCTTCATGGCTATTCATCTTCTGTGACCCCTCTCACCATGTGGCCTTGCCAACATGATAGCCCAGACTGCTTGGTAACTTAGTTCTTCACAAGACAGAAAAAGATTCAGGGCCTCTTAAGAGTTTGGTTAGAGAACTTGAGAAAGAAACATCATGTCCACCACATTCTATTGGTCAAAGCAAGTAACGAGGTCAGTTCAGGTTTAAATGGAAGGGAAGGGCACAAGGGCATGAATACAAGAAGATAGTATTTGGGGGTCACATTATAACAATCTGCCACACATATTAATCATTTATCAATTTAGTCTTGAGTCAATACATGTGAAAACGAACAATGAACGTCTGCTGTGGCCCATTGATATTAAGAGCCAGATATGCAAAGAGAGTAAAGCAGTCCAAGCCTGATGTTTACAATGTTATGGGTTCAGATTCTTTATGGAATTTAATTCAGTCAAAAAGGACTTATTTTCACTGTATTGGTCTGGTTCAGAAAAAAAAAAAATCAAGCAAAATCTAGCAATAGGAATATAGTTCAAGCAGATCTACTAAATTTTGAGTATTAAAACAAATAAATATATAATTTCACTCATAGAATTTAAGAAGCAAAGAAAGAAAAAAAAGAGACAACAAAAAGAACAGATTCTTAAATATAGAGAACTGGTGGTTGCCAGTGGGGAGATGATGGAGATTAAGTGAAAGAGCTGATGGGGATTAAGAGCACACGTACCATGAAGAGCACTAAGTAATGCATGGAATTGTTGAATCACTATATTGTACACCTGAAACTAATATAATATTGTACATTAACTATACTTCAATAAAAAATCATAGATTTTGAAGGTTAGAATGGATGTTGATATCTAAATAAGTTGCTTCTAAGTTTTAAAAGTAGCAACCTTAGATCCTCCAAAGCAAGTGTGGGGAGAGTTAAATGGGAGGGTAGTCCTGGCTTCAGTAATAATACTTCTGGGTTGTGTGTATGTTATTGGTTTATATCTCAACTTAAAATTGTATTTATATAAAAGTTCTGCTCTAAAAGATAAAAGTAGGAAAATCGCTGATTTAGATCTAAGCACTCTAGCAGTGCTGCAGTTGATACCTAGAGGGGTGGCTTGTTCTGAATCACGTCCTGGTTGGTTGTGCAACTGTGAAGTTCTTGTCTTCTAAGGCCCCCTTCAGCATTTTCCTCACTGTTTCTTCCTGAATATAGATGTGTTTGATTAATTTATTTTGATCCTGAACATGGAAAATTCTAATTATTTCCTTTTTCTCCTAAGAATTAACATTTTAACATATAAATAATTCATTAACTAGTTATTGCTTTAGTCCTTCAGGAATTTTCAAGGACCAAATCGGTGTTTTTATATATCAAAGGTTAAATTTGGAGCTGAAAAATATTCAAAATGACATAAATTGATCTCTGATAAGAAATCTATAATAAATCCTAATTTGTTACCCCAAACATTTTATTGTAACCTTTTGTTGTGTTTCCTTAATTTTTAAATGCATATCTTTTGTATCTGTGGCGAAAGATGTTCACTGTTGACTTTTATTCCCTTAGCATTAAGTCTTTTTCTTAGTGTTAGCCTACTGTAGGATATTGTGAATCTAGCTTAGGTAAAATTCTTCCTGACATCTTCAACCTCTTTATAAACATATGAATCTGAATGAAGTCAAGATTGCTTTCCCATAGCCCTATCTACAGTGGCTTTGATTGTACCCAGGCAAGCATGCCTCTCTATAGTATGAGCAGAGTCTTCTGCACCATGTACATCCCACTATCTCTGAGTTTCCTTGAGTTGTATCTTGTGTCTTTGTGGTGTTTGTCCTGTTTCATTACTGTTAGTGCCCAACATGGGACAGAAACTATTCTTTTCTGATATATGGTCTTTTGGAAGTGGAACAAGTGTTTTGCATCCACTTCAGAAGGGCGAGTCATCTCCTTTTGGGGGGAAAAGTGGTGAGCATTCAGTGGAATGGGATGGTCAATGATAGGATGATTCTAGGAATATAACTTGGGGCTACAAATAATGAAGCAGGGGATCTACTGAAAAAAAGTAGAGATCCAAGATAATAAATTTGCTTGAAATCTCAGCTATTGAAACAGTTGGAAGAATCAACAGGGGCGCCTGGGTGGCTCACTCAGTTAAGCCTCCGCTTTCGGCTTGGGTCATGATCTCGGATCAAGCCCCACATTGGGCTCCCTGCTCAGCAGGGAGTCTGCTTCTCCTTCTCTCTCTGCCCCTCACCCCGGTCGTGCTCTCTCTCTGTCCCTCAGTCTCTCGCTCTCTCGCTCTGCTCTGTCTCTCAAATAAATAAATAAAATATTTTTAAAAAAGAACCAACAAATACCACATCTACAAGGGGACAGATTTATCCTTTTCAAACCATATAAGTCTCAAAGGAAGGAATAGAACAAAGGACATCCTGCAAGTTTATTTCAGGACTTCACTTGGTGCTTGATTGAAAACTTCCATGTTCTTTGCCTGACTGAAGGCTTCCATGTCCTCAATGAGAGGGGCCCATCTGGACATTGTAACCTGAACTAAGTGCATTGCTGTTACTGCCAGCATGTGAATAAATTTCGTAGTGGCAGCTACTAAAGAGATTGCCTGCCTTTCACTGCATGCTTCCCAAGCACAGCTCACCAAGATGGAGGATCACTGTACAGTTGTAAGGACAGTGATTTGAAAACACTTGTCTGCTTCAAGATGGTATCTGGTATTCATACACACCAAAAAACCCACACTTTGCTCATGTTTGTCTATGATTTCAGTGTATTACAGCCCTAAAATTATGGACCACTGGCCCAATTCTTATTCCTGTGCAGCCACTCTCCTATATTTCCTGGAATTTCTTCTAGTGCTAAAATAGTGACTCCTAGGTTTTTGTTGTGCATTTCGGTTAGGGTAAAGGACAAAAGCCTGACCTTTCCAGAGGGACATGACAGATCTGCATTAGAAATATGTGCGTATATTTGATTCTGGGAAGCAGGTAGAGGTTAAAGTGTGAATAACTTTTCCTTTCTTCGTATTTCAGGTATAGATAGGCTACCCTAATCATTCCTTTAGTACACTGAGTGAGACCTTGTCATCCTTGTGGCCACTGATTTTTGCTCTTCATAAGGATATTTTGTCTGTTTAGCTTATAAAAATTGACAAAATACTATAAATATATCAATTGTAGCCCACCCTTCCCCTGAAATCATAAATAAAAATCCTTTTTACTTTTTGCAACTGATACTTTGTTATAAGTAAAGCATCAGAAGTTGGGTAACTGTCAGAAAGCTTGAGCACAGCTATTGGGTGTTTCTGATTAAAAGTAGATTCATCTGTTTTGGAAACAAACTAAAATCTTCTTGGCATTCTCTAATGAAGATAACAATTCAGGATTCTTGACTGAATTTTAGGCATTCTTTCTTGGTATAGCTAGATTAAATACAAGGAAGCACTTCTGGGCTTTCATTGTACATTTCCTAGTAACAGCTGCAGGCTCATGTTATACAAACACAGTAGTCTTCTCTACTAAAGAATTAGGAACACATTATAACATTTTTAAGAATATTCCTTTATATGCCTCTTTTCCTTCAGATTTAGTTCAGGCTACTGGATTTTGGAAATGTATAGGTTAATTGATCTTCACTGGACAAGAGATCAGTACGAAAACTAAAAGGTGAGTTTTCCAGACTTATACAGGTTTTTACTGATCTGAGTAACCTCCTGTTTGGTACTTATGTGTCTTACTATTCTTAGGGAATTCTCTTACTTCCCCTGTTTTTTCTTTATGCTCAAGTTTCATCAAGAGATACTGATCATAGAGCTTTATAATGCATGTATTTTTGTCTAAAGTCAAGAAAGAGGCTCTGTGTCATTCCACAGATATTTAGTAAAAATACTTCAGTTTTAGACTTTAGGAAGTAAACAATGTGTCACTTTGGTGTGTTATTTCAGAGTGAGAACCTAAAGACCCACCCAACAGCTCACCACAGACAAACTGTTTCCATCTACATGGGGACTGACAAGCCACAGCTGCAGCCAACAAGGTCTTTGCAACTCTTACATGAGGTCTTATACTCTACCGAAGTCTCCTGTGAGGAGACTTATTAATTAGAAGACATATGCTTTAAAGGCTGAGATTAAGAAATTTTGAAACAAACTGTATGTTTTTTTTCCCCCCATTCTGGTTTTATAAACCCATCTCTTCCCTTAATAATCAGAGAATACCAATGTTTTATCCAAAATCTATGTTACCAATTAGGACATTATTTTGAATGCTTCTTTTCCTGTGTAAACATCTTACTTTATAAAACAGCTATTAGGCAGTCTCAAGTGCTGAGAAAAATCTAAATATATCCAAAACCTTCACATTATTGTTTTTTCTTTCATCTGAATCTGAATAAGCTCTTCCTGAACCAGATGCAGAGTTGATTGTTTCTTTGGTTTTGTTGCTTTTTTGTCTACTTCTTTTGATGGGTAGGAGTTTCCTGGTACTTTTAATTTCATGGGAAAAAAGGGAAACATTCTTGTATAACATCTTTGGTTAATATCCGTGATTGAATTTAAACTGTCATTTAAATCACAAATGTAAAATGATACCCTACTTGTCAAAACAACAATGCAGTATCTAAAACCCATAATGTAATTGCACAGACATTGGGTAAAAAATCCGAGATCAAATTAAAACAATGTATTAAATAAGAACTGAAAAATCAGCATTTCTACTAATGGCAAATATTTCCTCACTTGATGGAGCTACAAAATGATCATCTCAACCTCTTAGAGAAGGCCAGAGCAAGATCCTGTAAGAAACAATCCTAGTCAACTCTTAAGAAAGCTTTATTGGTGGAACTGAATGACCAATTAAGAATCTGGTTACTCAATTTAAAGTGATGTCAGGATCTTTAACTCTAGGACAAGAATATTCAAAGGTGGGAAAAATGTCAATGATTTCCTATTGCTATGTTTACTTGTATAATCTTTACATTAGAGAAAGTATTGGATAAAACAGAATTTCTGGTGTATTAATAAATTTCTACATCAATGAAACAGTAGAGTGCTCAAATATTTTACCAGGATTAAGTGTACTGATACTGGTAAATGTGTACTCATGCACTTAATGAGACATTCAATTAAACAGTAGAATAGACATGTGATATTTGCTCAATAAATGTTAAATTTTTCCCCCACTAAATCAATTAAAATGAAAATTGGTAAACAAAGGAAAAGCTCCAGTCATTTACTTTGTCTTTTCTTTAACAACCAAACTTCAGAGTAACAAAATAAATGGTGGTAATTACTTTCTAAAATATAAAAACAGAGATTATATGATAGTGGTTACACAAATTTATACACAAGACAAAATTGCATAAAACTATACACATACACACACACTCAAGCAAATAAGTGCATACAAAACTGGTGAAATCTGAATAGTTTATGGATTGTATGAATGTCAATGTCATGGATTTGATATTATACTCTAATTGTGTAAAATATTACCATGGGGAGAACTGAATGAAGGGTACCAGGGAACTACCTGTACTTATTAATTTTGCAATTTTATGTCAATCTATAAGCATTGCAACATAAAAAGTGAAAAAAAGAGGTTAACAGAAGATAATGTATTTATTCTCTTGGTATTAGCACTAGCTATCTTTTCACTTTCTTATGTCTCAACTACACTATCCTCTCTCTAAAGTCAAATTCTGTTATATTCTTTAATAAAACATTCATTCCACCTCAGAAATAGTAAATTCATGGCACCTGGGTGGCTCAGTAGGTTAAGCACCTGACTTGATCTCAGCCCAGGTCTTGATCTCAGGGTCATGAGTTCAAGCCCCACACTGGGTGTAGAGCCTACTTAAAAAAAAATAGTAAATTCAGAGATGGTGGATGTGCTAAATGTTTTCAAATCAAAGCTCATGGAAGTCATTGCTCATCTTTATAACATTGTTTCTTGATGAATCTGGACTTGAATTGACTATAATTGGTACACAATAAGAAGTTCACTCTTTGTGCTTCAAAATAAACTTTTACATGTTGATCAGTGGTAGACTCATTCATAAAGACCTATTTTAAGAAAAAAATAAAGGAAATAAAACAAACAAACAAACAAACAAAAACGAAAAATTATTGAAAGGGGTCAACAATTTCCCAAAGTTCATCTTTCTAGAAATTTAGTGCTTTAGATTTCCTTTAGATGATCATTACTATTCATTTTGTTTTGAGCAAAGTTGACCCCACTCCAGTGTCCAAATTGGACTCCAACTGATTCAAATCAATCAATGTGTCTTATCCACTAGCCACGGTAATTTGCATATGGCCTAGTCAGTGTCAACAAGATGGAGAGGGATCCTTGGGTGACTCTCTCAAGAATGTGAGGAAAATAAGCTAGAAACAGAAGAGTTTATTTTATGTTGTTCTAGTTATATACATTTAAAAAATGGGCAAAACTAAACTATGGTTTGCATTTGAGGTCAAGATAGTTTTGGAGTCAAGATGGTGGTGATATCTGGAAGGAGAAAGAGAGTAGTAGTACCAGTTTAAGTGAGGAAAGATCTTGGGGGTGCTGGAAATGTTCTATTTCTTGATGGGGGTGGTAGTTGCAGGTCTTGCCTTTGATAATTCATTAGAATTTTTGCTTTTATTACTTTTCAAAATGTATATTTTATTTAAAAAGATGGGAAGAACATATGTGTGTCGAATTTTTTCCATCTTATTTAGGTATTGGTTTGAAGCATGTCTGTTTTCTACTCTCACTGTAACTACAGTTCTGTATTTCCAAGTCCAATTTATCCTACAAGCTCATGCTCACATTTCAATTTTAATATGAGTCCTTTCTTTTTCTTTCTGAAGTTATCTCTCTCGCCTCTGTTTCTCTGTTCTGTTCCAGAGTGGATTGGGAATAGACTCAAGGGCTACCTCCTTTGTAATGAAGTAAAAATGAGAGAGAGCTGGGGTCTCCTGTGATTGAGGATTCATTGAATTAGTGTATTGTTATATTTTAGACTTTTAGTGTATTTCGGTTACAGAGTAGAGGTGAATCAATATTTCCTCAAACTGAGTGTCACACATTTTCCTTTGGGTGACATTGAAAAACACTTCAAGATTAAGCTGAATGTTTTTGATTTGATTGTTAGATTATTGAATGAACATTTGAACAAATTATCTGGTTGTTCCTTGTACCCTAAAATAGTTATTATAAAACTGACATAAGGTGCCTTACCAATTACACGAATAGCATAAAATTCAGGTTTCTGGGAAAAGGTTAAGAAACTCATAAAAATTTACAATGAATAAAAATAAATCATTATTAAATATTAAAATACAGACACCTGTGTTCCTACGAAAATAAATTGTTTTAATTATGAATAAAAATATGTATTCTATGTTCTTACCAGGTGATGTTTCATTTAAATCAAGTGATTAGGTTCATGTTTCATACTTTAGGTGATTGGAGATAAAATAGGTAATCATAATTCTAACATGTGGCCTTAAAATAGAGTAGAATTTCATTTTATCCACTGTTTTATTCAACAACCAATTAAACTTGTTTTGAATCATAACAATTTTAACTCATTTCTACCATTTGTTTTAAAATAATGGGGCTTTTTTGCATCTCTGAAATAAGATGTGGAGCCATATTAGAGGTATGAATATGAAAACTAGTCCATCCTTTTAAGAAAAAAAAGTTCTTGCTATGGCTGCATTTAAAACTTTTGCTGACTTTAGAAACTATTAAAAAAAAAAAGAAGATAGCAGGAAGGGAAAAATGAAGGGGGGGAAATCGGAGGGGGAGACGAACCACGAGAGACTATGAACTCCCTACCATCTTGGGTGAGACATTCACTTAGTACTTGGTTTTGGGAGAATGGCTCCACTTTCTCCCATAATTTGTTAAGTGTCAGGTAGTTCTGGTGCTCTTCTGAAGTCTTTTTTTGAGTTTAACCTCAGGTAACACCAAAGCAGTTTTGTAAAATTGCCCTCAAGATAGAGCCTCAGGGTTTGAAATTTGAGACAAGAAAACAAAGGAAACAGGATAACAATTTAACAGGATAAAAAAATCTACCTAGATTCCCAGTAAACTCTAAGGATGAAAACCATACATGTGTGTTTTCCAAATGATGTTTTAAAATGACTTTGATATTCACACATTAAAAAAAGATCCCACTCATTTTCTTTTATGATAGTCAAAGGGCTTTCATTACACATGTACTGTGGTAATTTCCTGTGTTGTGGTTCCTGGAACATTTTAGAAGCTAGTGACTTTACTGCTTCTTGTTCATGTGATACATTCACCAATAGAAGATTCAAGAACATTGTTCAAATAAATAATTTTTCTCTTTTTTTCTTTTAAATTTCTTCATGCATGACTTTTGGATTGTTTAGCCTCCAGCTCAGCTCTGTGAACCAACACAACACCATCCTTCTTGATTAAGCACACATTGTACCTTACCGGCATCGATACTGGAACATTTCTCATGGCAGGTATGTGAGGCCCGAGTCATAATACTTTAAAAAATGAAATGAAACAGAAAAGGCATCTCAGGGATATGGCTAATTTCAGGGCAGTGTTTTTAGGAAAAAGTAGACATTTTTACGCTTTCTATGTATCAGCGCTTTCCACTTCTGATTCTTTATCTGTAACTTAGAAATGATTTTGTGAAGATTTTCCAGCAGGTTTAAAGAGTGGCTTCTGACAGGGATAGCTCTAAACTCTGAATGCAAACTGAATTTACCAGGTTAAATTATGAACAACATAATGCTAGCACCAAAGTGAATAGAGAATGCCAAGTATTAGTGACAATGCTTACAAGTGTTTTTTAAAAATTTACCATTTGTGCTGTGACACCCCAAATCACCTAGATTAATAGTTTGACACATTGGACTGTCTGTTAGTGATTCTTTGGGAGTATGCTAATGTTAATGCCAAATCTCCTAAATTTATATTATTTTAGGGTAAATGCCAATAAGCAGTAATTTTTGGTATGAGAAAGCATAGTGTTCTTGTAAAAAAATGGTTGCTTATATATCATAATTTAATGTACTGTGAAATGAATCCAGGTCCCCAAGGTATTACCCATACATCACACCAGGTCTGGAGTGCTCCTATGTCTTCTCTTCCCTATAAAAAAAAAAAACCTCTACAAAGCTACAAGCAACCGGACATTTCTTAGGTAGAGAATGCACTAAGATGAATAGAAGGGCACATTTCCAAGTATACTATTGTGGCAATGATAGAATTTGCTAAGTAAAAGACTCTGGGTAGACAAACTTTCATTTGATTTCTGACTTGGATACTTACTAGCTTTGGTATCTGGAGAAAATAACATTATTAATGGACCTTAAGGTTTTTTTTTAATTTTATTTTATTTTGTTATGTTATGTTAGTCACCATACATCATTAGTTTTTGATGTAGTGACCTTAAGTTTTCTTATCTACTTAATGGGAATCATATTATCTTGTGATTCTTGTTGAGAAAATAAAGTAAATACCTGTTACGTAAGCCCATAAAACACAACCTGATGCCTGCTGATGTCTTCTTACTCCAGATCCCTAAGCTTCTTTGTGGAATTAAGAAATAAATGGTAAGTCCACTTTACTGGGACAGGATTGGTAAAGGAGAAAAGTTATAGATAATCTCGGTAATGAATAAATTACACCACATAAAAATTTGGGTATTGGGGCGAGTTCTGATGGGAATATTTTCATTTTCCAGTGTTTCATTGGCAAGATGATTGGGTTATCAAACCAAAAAATGTTTTGGATTCTCTCTCACTGTGTTGCTTTTAAGATCTTCAGCTCCTGCCTTTGTTCTTTAAATAACCACTGTATCTCTCTTTCACTACAGCTTCTCAGACCACTCCATGGAATTTGATTTCTGGGATCTTAGGAGTAATCTGCCTTTTTTTGATGGCTACTATAGGAATTTTGTTGAAAGATTGTAAGTTTTTCTAGGCAAGTTTGTATAAAGACCATAACTGTGGTGAAACCATTTAATACTAAAGGTTTCATTTTATTATGTGTAATATTTTATTATTTCATAAGCTTGTATCTAATGAAGTAAATTTTTAATCATTTCTTACAGTATATCCCAAACAAAGTATTCAGCCAACATTGTCTCCAGATGCAATCACAGAACTCCAGAAAGGTAGGTTCCATACTTTGGAAAACCTTAGTGTTGGTAGAGGATGAAATAGTTTCTTGTTTTTCTCACACAGAGCATAATGGAATAGTACACTTGGTAATACAAGTTTACCTACTAATTGTAAGATAGTAACATTTCATTATTCTCTAATGTAAAAAGCATTAAATTACATTGAACATGGATCATTTACATATTTAAGTAATAAGGAAAATATTAGCCTGAAATGACATTTTTTTCCTATATGAGTGCTCATGTTTATGTAACAAATATGTTACAGTAAATACTATGGTTAATCCTAATTACCTGCTGGTTTGCTCATAGCTCATATTTTTATATCTCTTTACCTTTGCTTCCGCTTCTTGCTTGACTCAGAATATAGTGCACAGATTTCTGTTATTTTAAACCCTACTTATCCAGTGAAAGCCAGCTCAAAGTCCAATTTTTAAGGTATTTTTTTCCAAATGGTCTCCAAATTGTCTCACCATCTTCTGTGATCATATTTATTTATCTTTTTCCCTTTTGCATTTTTTCCATCCATATTGAGATATTACTGACATATAATGCTGTGTAAGTTTAAAGTAATCAACAGATTGATTTGATACACTTATATGTTGAGATATGATTACTACCATAACATTTACTAATACCTCTATCATGTCACATGATTACCATTTCTTTTTTTATGGTGAGAGCATTCAAGATCTACTTTTTTAGCAACTTGCAGTGTATAATACACTATTGCTAACTATAATCATAACTGTGTGCATTAGATCCCCAGAACTTATTCACCTTCTAACTGGAAGTTTGTCCCCTTTGACCAACATTTCTTCATTTACCCCACTCTCCAGCTCCTAGTAACTACCATTCCACCTTGCACTTCAGAACCATTCACTTGACAAAGATTTGAGTGCCTACCATGTCTCTCGACTTTTATCACTGAGGATAGTAAATGTTCAAGACCCATCATTGGTAAACTGTAGTATTAGACTTCAAGCTAATTGTTTTATTTATCTCTGTTTTGAAAATAAAATATCCAAACATCAGAACTCTCCAATTTGTGCTATATTCTTTTCTGACTCAGGAAATATGCTAAAATATTTCACTTTAAATATCTCTTTAATCTGTTTATTCCTATTTACACAACAGAACTCAATTTGGGGTCACTTCTTCAAAAAGCTTCTTTAGCCGCTCTCCAATTTATACTCCGCTACCCAATGTTTTAACATACTGACTTATTCTTGTGTATACTTACCAAAATTATCATTAAATATAATTGATAAATGATTGGAAATTATATAGTTCTGACTCTCTATCTCGAATATAATCTCTATTAGGAAAAAGGGTTATGTCTGACTTGTTCACATTAATAGCCCCTGAACTATGGTATGTGTAGTAGATTCTCAAAGAATATTTGCGGAAAACAGTGAAGAAATAACAAATGATTTTTGAATGAGTAAATAGCATTGAAAAAACTGAATGTCATAAGTCATGTTTTTTGTTTTTTGTTGTTTTGTTTTTTCTCTTAGGCCCTAACTGTTGTTCTTGCCCAGAAAGGTGGATTGGGTACCACTGCAACTGCTACTTCTTTTCTGGTGAATTAAAAACCTGGAAAGAAAGTCGTGATTTCTGTGTGTCTCAGAATTCCAGTCTACTTCAGATTGAAAACGGAGATAAATTGGCATGTATTTAATTCTGGTTTCCTACCTTTTCTTTGACCTAGGGAAATATGCTACCTAAGTAAGCTGAATACTCTTGTTTGTCTTTAATTATAGTAAATGGATTGTTATTATTTGAACTAATGACTTACTAATTTGCTATATCTTGAAACAATCATTATAAAACCTACAAAAATTTCTCAAAGATTTATATTATAGGAATAAAAATCAAGTTACATTCCAGATAAAGCACAAGGAACATTTTAGAGCGAATTCAAAGAACGAATAATAAGCCATTATTTTTATTCAAAGACTAATAAAATAACTTTATAATTTTTAGTTCATTAATTAAATTTATAATTTCTTTTGTAATTATATCTTTTGTCATCACTCTGGGATATAATGTGTGATAAGTACGGACAGTATGATAAAAAAATTACCCAATTTAAGAAAAAGTGAAAAATTTCTCTAGCTGCATGAAGAAACTGTCCTGAGTATAAGTTAAGTAGACTATATCTATGAAATCTATCCTCAAGATACTGTTGATGTGGGATCAAATTTGATTTAATCTCTTTGAAGGAGGTGTTCCATGAAAACTCTTACTTCCTTCTAATGTCTTATTCCTTTAAGAAGTGATATTTTGTGGCATTTATTTCTATATCTTAAATGAGTATTTGTGGAAATTAGTGAATAAATAACATAAGGAAGAAAAGGAAGAAATATGAGGCATGTGACTATACTTTCTAAACTGGACATTAAAAATTATTTCAATTTGTGTGATTAAAAAGCTAAATCTGATGCTGACACTTTCTTCAAAGTACATTATTCCCAGAATAGATTCAAGTTTGATTAATGTGTTTGTCTTTGTTTCCAATCAGCATTTTATGAGCTCCATTAAATATTTTTACTGGATTGGACTCTCTTACCATAAAGAATGTGATGCCTGGTTGTGGGAAGATGGCTCCAGTGTCTCCCAAGATCTGTAAGTTTCTGGCAGCCAAGTTTCCTTTTAGTTCTTTCTTTTTTTTTTTTTTTTAAGGTCTTTTTAGTTTTTTATGAGTTTATCTGTAGATCTCACCAGAGACTGTAACATTTGGGAGCACTGTAGCTAGGATAACCTGTCTAAGGCATGAAGATACAGAAAAGAAGGAGATCTAACAATTTTAGCTCCATGTAGATCATCCAAATTTATGCTCAAGTGACACGAAGTTAGTGTACTTGTGACCATTAAACAGCTTTTGACTTTTTTTGTTGTTGTTGCTTTGTATAAGCACTTGGATGTGTATGTGCATGTACAGATGCTTATCTTCACAGAAGCTGTCCAGGGAAAATAGAATATTTATTATTTTCTTTACTCTTCTTGAGCCTGTTATTTTCAGTATACTCCCATGTTTCAAATATTCTGAGCTTATTTTCTGTATATTTGTAATCTTTAGTTCTCATTTTCATTCATAAACGTTGGATGTGCAGCATCAGACAATGACAAATCTTATGCTTGGATTTGTTTTCCCAGGCTAGATTATCGAGTACATTTTTAAACAAAATAGAAGTATACAATATATCAAAACCATTAATAACAACAACAAAAACACAAAATCCTTGGCCTTAATGCTGTTGATAAGTGAGGCAATAGCTGAGTTTTTGTAATACTGTGCTCTGAAATTGTTAAAACATGGCTCTTGGATAAAAATCAATTGACTCAATATGTTAATATCTCATTTAAGTGCTTTAAAAAATCTATCATTTAATAAAAAAACACAATCCCTAGATATTCTCATTTCCTTTTCTCATATGTTAACATTTTATTTTTCATTACAGATTGCCATTAGTTCAAAAATTAAGTCCAGAGAAATGCGTAATCTATAATGCAAGACAAAGTGTTTTCGATATATCCTGTGACAATAAATATCATTTTATATGTAAACAAAAATTTATTTAGTGTTTCTTGGAGTGGAAGGGGTGGGTGGTGAAGATTCAGTAGTATAAGAACATGACTTTACCTCTTATATTATTGCTAATTATCTACTTCTGGGATTTGTAAAATGTTTCAAATCATGTCTTGTGATACAATTTTCATATATTTGAAATAATGTTTTAAAATTGGTGGAATTTGTTCACCTATATCTGTAATAACAATGAATCAAGGTAAAGAATTTCAGTACTGTTGTGACTTAATGTGTATGTTTAATATTAAATTTAATGTATTTTATGCATATATTCTTGTAAATTTTCTTTGCAGAAATTCAAATAAAATAATTTGCATCAAATGACCTATATCAATGTCATTTCAGTTCTTTGTAAGGCATAGTAAATTGGGAAGTCCCATCTTCATTTTACTTTTCTGGAACTTAGTTCTTTCTAGATATCTATATATACATATCTATATGTTTTAATTCAGAGCTTAAAGTGTCATCAGACAGCTTCCTCATGTGTATCATCAGACTTTAGAGGGGAACATATTGTGTTCTTCTCTTGATGGTCCTGAGTTCTGTAGAATAATTTTGAATCTTTGTCCAAGTAGTGGTTCCCATCTGATTGTTTTTAGACTTTGCAAGGGTAAACGGAATCCAAGCCTGATCACATAAATTTGAAATACTTATTTTTCTATCCTACACATCTTTCTTGCCTTATGGTTATCCACCAGTAAAAAGTCACTGAGATGTAAATTGAAGATCTTAATCTCTAATCAAACCCAAGCCTTTTTCCTAAAAGTTAGGTGTGAAATACTGAACAATTCCCTTTTTCTGTCAGGGGAGGGAGCAAACCATTTAACTGAGGGGGTTCTGACTGTGTCAGAGAAGCGTGGGAACATAGTACGGTCTGATGTCTGTGACCTGGATGGGGTTTTCCTAATCTCACAAATATCAAAACCCAGTTCCCTTTTTTAAAACTATTGCATATACATCTCTACAAATTTATATTGACACATCTTTTTGTTTTATATTTCAATTAAATTATAATAATTAAGAACATCAAATTGATTTTTAAGAAAGAGCCAGGAAGAGAAAAAGCCCTGTGTTTTAGTTCTTAAAATATAAGTATAATAAGGGGCGCCTGGGTGGCTCAGTGGGTTAAGCATCCATCTGCCTTCGGCTCAGGTCATGATCCCGGGGTCCTGGTATTGAGCCCCGCGTCAGGCTCCTTGCTCAGCGGGGAGCCTGCCTCTCCCTCTCCCTTTGCTGCTACCCCTGCTTGTGCTCTTTTGCTCTTTCTTTCTCTGTCAAATAAATAAATAAAATCCTAAAAATATATATAAGTATAATAAGGCTACGAACTGCACTCTTCACATTCTCGTATGAAGATTAGGAAAAATGCACTTGTTATGTTATGAAAACTACAAGACAATCTAAATTAAATGTTTAACTTGGACTAGGAGGACACACATTACACTTTCTGGATATTTAAACTGTTCTGGCTTTGGGGCGCCTGGGTGGCTCTGTCGGTTAAGTGTCTGACTCTTGATTTGGCTCAGGTCATGATCTCATGGTCTTGGGATCAAGCCCCACATTGGGCTCCACACTCAGCAGGGAGCCTGCTGGAGATTCTCTCTTTCCCTGTCCCTCTGTCCCACTCTCTAAAATAAATACATAAATAAATCTCTAAAATGTTTTGGCTTTGTTGCCCATGTCAATTAAAAATAGTATATTTTTAATTAAATTATAAAACAGAGATAAACATAATGAAAATTAATAGTTTTCCCTCCCAACTATCCCATCTCCTTATAAGGCGATTTCCTTTTGGTTTTTTGTTTGCTTTTCTGCTTGGGATGATTTTCTCTGAAGTGAACCAAGGATGGTCTATTTTTTATAATTTTGTCCAGAATGAATCTCAAGTGTTTTCATTTAGCCACAGCCAAGTATACCTTCAAATTGTTACTTTTCATATCATCACCCTATGAGGTGCCCAGAGCCCTATCTGCCTTTATTCTGAGAACTCATGAACATTCGTTAAGATTGCAAGAGCAATGAGGAAACAGAAGGTGCTAAATATGATGAGTTATATCTAATTTCAGAGTGTCTGCTAAAAAAAATTGTCTCTACTGAGAGAGGAAAATTCCTGTAGCCTCCCATTATAGCTTAGGTGGTTTTTTCAATTCCCATGTAATTTCAGGACATTTATGATGGAAACTCCTGGATTGAAAGGAAGATACTAGTCCTCCACATTAGGGTGCCTTCTCACAGCATGATCCCGTCATGTTAGTGACACTGAGTCCATGACCATTAGGCCCATTTTATTTGAATTAGTCTTCCTCCTACTCTTCCTTCATCCTGAAAATATCGTTGTCATCGTTGGGATAGGAAAGACTTCTTTTATATAAAGGTCTTCCTATTAAATATCTCTTTTCTCTTCTAACGTGATTTCTGATATATTTTCTGGGGAGAAATATTTTTCTTTTGTTCTTTGTTTTATTGTTATGAAATAGGCTAATGCACATGGAAGGATCTAGTTGAGTGAATATCTCAGTGTTGAATGTAAAACTAATGAAAGAGGGTGAGGGAATGTCCACCGCCCCCAATAACAAAATAATATTGCCAAGAGTTAGCTTATCCTTCCTTAATTTTATCCTGTTACCTAAGTGTATTACTCTGAATGTATTGGTGCATGACAAATCATGATAAATTTGGAAACTTAAAACAGCACATGTTTGTATGTCATAGTATCTATGGATCAGGAGCTGAGCGTGGCTTAGTCCTTAGCTCAGGGCTTCACAAGGCTAGAATCAAAGTCGTGGCCACATTGAATTCTCATCTAAAACTGAGTCCTCTTCCAAGTTTATTCAGGCTGATGGCAGCATTTAGTTCCTTATGGTTGTAGAACTGAGACCCTTGCCTCCCAGTGGCTGCCCCTCTTCATAGACGGTCACACCGTGGATGCTTGCTTCTTCAAGGCCAGAAGGAAAGCACTCCTTTCTCTCTCACCTCTAGAGTCTTTTTTAAGTATGCAACTGATTAGGTCAGCTGTACCCACAATATTTTCTTTCTGATTAACTGAAAACTGATTAATTTAGAACCTTTGTTACATCCGAGAAATAGCCTAATCTTTCCATTTAATGTAATCTAATCACAGAGCAACCTCCCATCATCTACATAAATCCCACCGAAATTCAAGGGCACATGATTATACATGTGTACACCAGGGCATGGGAATTTTGAGGTCATCTTAGAGCTGCCTACCATACCAACATAGTCCTTAAAAATATGCTGTAAGTGCTGCTACATAGTTTATTGAATTTAAACATTGCCTTTTGATTCATGAATTGAATTCATACATGCCAGGACAAATAATACTTTAAAAATTTTTTTCCAGTGTATTAATTCTTAGTTCCTCCACTTACTGACATCTAAGTTTGCTTATTAAAGACAAAGTTTTTGTATAGCTGGATTGAGACAGCTCTTTGCTTATCTCCAGGGATGCTTGAGAGTTGATTTTTGACTCTTGGCCATGTAGGGCAGTGAGCTAGCTAACTAAGTAACTAAGTCAGTTAACATAAAAACTAACTAGCATAAAAACTAATGGTAAATTTTTTAAAAGTTCAAACTTCCTGTGTGGAACCTAGAACCAATTTGTTTATTTATAACATACTTGAGATAATTAGTTATATATCCTGTCTCTGCCATATAACCAGACTATGCAGGAAACTTCTGTCTGAGCTCTCCTAAAACCAAGTTTTTGCATATAAGAATCACCACAAATATCAGCAGTTTTATTCAGAGATGAATCATGTCTTTGTAGAAGTAAAAACACTGGGGAGCTTGTTCCTACATGGTTTTTTGTTCCCCAACTGCTTATTTGAATTTTCTCCTGCTGTATTATATTATGTGCCTTTTAAAAAAGCCTTATATGGGTATGCTTACTAAAATCTTATGATTTCTTTCAATTATCTAAACCTGGAAATCTTTGGAACATTTATCTTTTTTTAAGATTTTATTTATTTATTTGTCAGAGAGAGAGAGAGCACAAGCTGGGGGAGTGGCAGGCAGAAGGAGAAGCAGACTCCCTGCTGAGCAAGGAACCTGACATGGGGCTCGATCCTAGGACCCTGGGATCATGACCTGAGCCGAAGGCAGACAGTTAACCAACTGAACCACCCAGGAGCCCCTCTGGAACATTTAAGCCCCCTTTTTCATTTCCATAATTTTGGACCTTTTGAATTTTTTCTCTTTATGTTTTAGTGTAGGAGTTAGAAAGCCTTCTCTGAAGAACTGGATGGTAAATATTTTCAACTTTGTTGGCCAGTCTGTGTTCAACTATTCAACTCCACCATGGTAGTGCAAATGAAGACACTGATAATACATAAATGAATGGTTTGGCTGTGTTACAAAAGAACTTTATTTATAAAAACAGGTGGTGGGGTAAATTTAGTCTGTAGGTGATAGTTTGCCAACCCCTGCCAAAATGGCTAAAATGAGAATATGTAGGCACAAACCCTACTCTCCACTTTGCCTTATCACCTCTTAGCAGTTGTAAATGTACTTATTAATTTCACTGTACAAAACCAGTTGTGTCTTATCAGTTCATTGTAAAAGGTAAAAATCCATAAAGTATGTGTGTTAGCCAACCTGCAGTGTGTCTGCCAATGATCCTTATCTTCTGGTGTACATAACTTTGTATAATTTCCTTCCACATTATACCAGGGTTGATCTGTGTCACCAGTGGAATACAGTGGGAATCATAATATGACACTTCTAAGGCTAAATCATAAAAGATAGCACGGCTTCTTCCTCTTTTTCTCTCTCGCACATCACTTGAGATAGGGGACGCCAACTACTCTATCATGAGAAACCCTATTGCAAGGATAATGCGACAACGAACTAAAGTATCTTATGTATAGTGAGCAAGGAAACCAAGTCCAACTTCAGGTAATGAGACTTCCTCTTCCTTGACAGCTTCTAACTCTCCAGCCTTAGACAAACCTTCAGACGACATAGTCCCAGCCAGCATCTTGATGGAAACCTCGCAAGAAACCTTGAACAAAAATTCATTTTACTAAGTTGTTCCAAGATTCCTAACCTTCAGAAAGTGTGTGATATAATACCTGTTTATTTTTAAGCTACTAAGTGTTGGAATAATGTATTACATAGCAATAGATATTTCACATTTTGGTACCACAAGAAACCATAAAGAAACAGAGTACTTGAACCATGACAGTGGATAGAAGCTGGGAGGCCTGGAAAGACCAAAGCCTTCTGCCTGCACCTTTTTTTCCCTCCCATGCCCAGCCTGAGCACCTGCCAGCTGGTAAGTACAAGGCAGGCTTACTTGCCTTCATTTTTAGAGACACTTTTCCATTCACTGTAAATTTATTTAATTTTTTAAAAGATTTTATTTATTTGAAAGAGAGAGAGAGTGTGTGCACGAGAAGCAGGCTTCCCCCTGAGCCAGGGGCTCAAAGTGAGGCTCCATCCCAGCACCCTGGGATCATTACCTGAGCCAAAGGCAGACACTTAACCAACTGAACCACACAGATGCCCCTACTCACTGTAATTTTAATTGTTCACTTTGGAAAATTTGGGAACCAAAAACCAGATACAAGCAAAAAGTGAATGTAAGTATATGACACATGTCTGTACACATAAATCAGTACACATGTGTATATACAGGGGTTAGTGTTTGTCCACCCTTTATTGTGAAATACAACACACTTACAGTGCATGAAGCAGAAGGTGTGTAGTTTAGCCAATAGTCATCACATGCCTGCCATGCCACTGAAGACCGCAGAGATGGTCCTTTGGGATCACCCACTATGCTGTCCAGTGACCCCCATCCTGATTCTGGGCATACAATTTCCTCGTTGTTCTTTGTAGTTTATAAATATGTATCCCTCAACAGGTTAGTCTGGCTTAATTTTGAGCTGTGTGTGAATAAAACATCCCATTTATATTAAAAAAAAAACGGATGGAAGGTTTCTAGTGAGGGCTTACACGGAAGTGAGAAACATGCTTTAGAAACTGAAGAAGAATTCTTACTGTTCACTGGCATCAAGTTTAGAATCACTGTAATATGTGGGAGGTAGAAAATGTACCTAATAAATTGAGTGAACAAGCTAAAGTTATTTCTAGCCAGATTGTTGAAGATAGGGCCTAGTTTCTTCCTCTTGCTTATATCATAATGCAGTAGGAGACCCATTAGCTAAGGAAAGGCCTTTAAAACAAGGAGCCAGAACTCACTGGTTTTGAATATATATGCACACAATGGACTATTATGCAGCCATCAAAAAAACTGAAATCTTGCCATTTGCAACGATGTGGATGGAACTGGAGGGTATTATGCTAAGCTAAGCGAAATAAGTCAATCAGAGAAAGGCAAGTATCGTATGATCTCACCGATATGAGGAATTCTTAATCTCAGGAAACAAACTGAGGGTTGCTGGAGTGGTGGGGGGTGGGAGGGATGGGGTGGCTGGGTGATGGACATTGGGGAGGGTATGTGCTATGGTGAGCGCTGTGAATTGTGTGAGACTGTTGAAACACAGATCTGTACCTCTGAAACAAACAATACATTATATGTTAAAAAAAAGAAGATAGCAGGAGGGGAAAAATGAAGGGGGGGAATCAGAGGGGGAGATGAACCATGAGAGACTGTGGACTCTGAGAAACAAACTGAGGTTCTAGAGGGGAGGGGGGTGGGGGGATGGGTTAGTCTGGTGATGGGTATTAAAGAGGGCACGTTCTGCATGGAGCACTGGGTGTTATACGCAAACAGTGAATCATGGACCACTACATCAAAAACTAATGATGTCATGTATGGTGATTAACATAACATAATAAAATAAAATTAAAAAAAAGCATGGCTAGTTGAACTGAAAAAGACAGTGACAGTAAAAATACATACATACACACAATACAAACACACACATATACATATGCACAAACATATATAAATGGGAATCTTGGTATCCCCAAATATTTGCAAGTAGGAAACACCTAAGAAAACTATGAAGCCACAAACAAATGCTGCCTTTAATTAAAAAGGAAGAATGATTCAGGGAGAGAACCAAGAACCCAGCAGTTTGGTCCAAGCATTATGGAGAGATATTTCAGGGCAAAAGTAGGACTAAATCTTAATCAAGTATCCTTGGTATATTATTTTATATTATTATATCACATATCAACCCTCTATCTATCGACATATATGATCTATAGCACATTTTCTTTTTCCATTCATCTGTCAATGGGCATTTAGTTTGTTTCTACATCTTGGCTGTGGTGAATAGTGCTGCAATAAACATGGGAATGTTAATATCTCTTTTGATTCTGATTTCATTCTTTTGGATACATATTTAAAAGTAGGATTGCTGGATCATATAGTTTTATTTTTAATTTTTTGAGCAATCTCCATACTGTTTTCCCCAGCAGCCACATCATTTTGCATTCCCACTAAGGGTATGCAAATGTTCCAATTCTTCCACATCCTGGCCAACACTTTTTATTTTCTTTTTTTAATCTCTATTCTAACATGTATGAGATGGTATCTTGCTGTGGTTTTGATTTGCATTTTCATAATAATTAGTATTATTGAGCATCTTTTTATGTGCTGTAAATTTGTAAACTTTTTAAAAATTTATTTATTTATTTTTTATTATTATGTTCAGTTAGCCACTGTATAGTATATCATTAGTTTTTTAAATTTTATTTTATTATGTTATGTTAATCACCATACATGACATCATTAGTTTTTTTTTTAATTTTTTTATTGTTATGTTAATCACCATACATTACATCATTAGTTTTTGGTGCAGTGTTCCATGATTCATTGTTTGTTCATAACACCCAGTGCTCCATGCAGAACGTGCCCTCCTCAATACCCATCACCAGGCTAACCCATCCCCCTACCCCCCTCCCCTCTAGAACCCTCAGTTTGTTTTTCAGAGTCCATCATCTCTCATGGTTCGTCTCCCCCTCTGACATACTCCCCTTTTCTTCCTCTCCTGTTATCTTCTTCTTTTTCTTTTTTCTTAAAATATGTTGCGTTATTTGTTTCAGAAGTACAGATCTGTGATTCAACAGTCTTGCACAATTCACAGCGCTCACCGTAGCACATACCCTCCCCAATGTCTATCACCCAGCCACCCCATCCCTCCCACCCCCAACCTGATGTAGTGTTCCATGATTCATTGTATACTGTGTATAACACCCAGTGCTCCATTCAATACGTGCCCTCCTTAATACCCATCACCAGGCTAACCCATCCCGCACCCCCTTCCCCTCTAGAACCCTCAGTTTGTTTTTCAGAGTCCATAGTGTTTCATGGTTCATCTCCCCCTCCGATTTCCCCCCTTCATTTTTCCCTTCCTACTATCTTCTTTTTTTTAACATATAATGTATTATTTGATTCAGAGGTACAGGACATCATTAGTTTTTGATGTAGTGTTCAATGATTCATTAGTTATGTAAACACCCAGTGCACATCACAACACGTGCCCTCAATACCTATCACCCTTTTACCCCCTCCCCCTAACCCTCCCCTTAAATTTGTAAATCTTCTTTAGAAAAATATTTATTCAAAATTTAGCCCATTTTTTAGTTGTTATTAGTTTTTTTGGTATGGAATTGTAAGAATTACTTATCTATTTTGGAACTTAACTCTATCTGGTGTACGGTTTGCAAATATTTTGTCTTATTTTATATATTGTTTTGTCACTCTCCTGATGGTTTCCTTGATGTGCAGAAGGTTTTTAGTTCGATACAATCCCACTTGTCTATTTTTGCTTGCTCACCTGTACTTTCGTGTCATATCCAAGAAACAATTACCAAGAACAATGTCTTGAAGGTTTTCTCCTATGTTTTCTTCTAGGAGATTTATAATTTCAGGTCTTTTGGTTAAGTTTTTAATCTACTTTGTGTTGATTTTTGTGTATGGTATAAGCTAAGGGTCAAATTTTGTTCTTTGCATGTGGATATCCAGTTTTCCCAACACCATTTGCTGAGGAGACAATCCTTTTCTCCATTGTGTATTCTTGGCACTCTGTCAAAGATCAGTTGACTGTACATGCATGGATTTATTTCTGGGATCTTTATCCTGTTCTATTGATCTATGTGTCTGTTTTTATGCCAGTACCATATAGTTTTGTAATATAATTTAAAATTAGGAAGTTTGATGCCTGTTTTGTTCTTTTTGTGTAAGATTGCTTTGACTATTTAAGATCTTTTGTTAGTCCATATGAATTTTAGGATTTTTTTCTATTTCTGTACAAAATGTCACTGAGATTTTGATGGCAATTGCACTGAATCTGAAAATCATTTTGAGTAATGTGGGCATTTTAACAATATAGAGTCATCTGATCTCACCAATCAGCCTGGCCAGATATTCTGCAGTACCTCCAACCTTTGTGCTAAATTCAACTCATTTTGTTCTTAGCAGCTCCCGGTCATCTAATGTATGCAAGTCTTCAGTGCTTTGGCATAAGGGACACTGAATCCAGTTCCTCAGGAAACCTCTGTAAAAGTTAGTTATCAGATGCTCTTTCCACTCTTTTACTCCCCAGGGAGAAGCTAGGAGCTGGAGTGTTTTGTCCACTCACTTTGTGTTGGGCCAGGGGGAGGATCTGTGGAGCTATGACAGCCTCCGTCCCACGCTTTCATCTCTGCTCTCATTGGTACCAGGCAACTAGACTCTGCTGGGTCACATTAGCACTTCAAGAGAGGCTGGACAGAAGTCAATCCTATGGGAAGTGTTCCAGAAAGTTAGAACATTGTATGTGTAGTCCACTTCTTTTCCTCCCAAGGGAGAAGCTGGAAGTTGGAGTTTTTTATTTCTCACTGCTGAGTGGGCTATGAGGGCTAGACTATGATGACTACCAGCCCATACCACGGTCAAAGTTCTCACTGGACAGAGGCAGCTAGATTATGCTGGGTGTTATCAACACTCTGAAATAAGCTAGACAGAATCCAGTCATTTGGGTAGCCTCTGGAAAAGTTAGGGCACTTAGACACTCAGTCTTCCTCTTGGAAGGTGGAGAGCCTGGAGTTGCCTCCTGATTGCATAGACCTGAGCTAGGGTAAACATGACAAGAGGGTGTCTCAATTTTCCCTACTGGCTTCAAAGTGGGTAGTTTTGCACTCACCCAGGTTACATGAAACCTCTCAGTTTTAGAATTTCTCACAAAGGGATTCTGCCTATGAATTGTTATTGAATTGGTGTGTTTGCGGTTGGAAAGAGGGTCAAGGGCTTCCTGTTTTGCCATCTTGCTAATGTCACTGGCTGATTTTTTTTCCCCTAGAAGGAAAAATAAAAATTAGCATACTATATATTTATAATTTACATGTATTTATATATACATATTTCCAGGCTTAAGTGATATAAAATAGAGTTACTTATCACTCAATTTCTAATTTATATCTAAATCAGGCTTGAATTGCAGTCAAATGTAGTTTAACTGTATTTAAATGGACAAAAATAATCACCCTGTGTAAGTGAAAGAATTGTGACTAAATTCATCTCATGACTGGGAGAGCAAATGACATTGTAAATAATGCCATAAAACATCTCCTTTTAACACTAACTAGGACTTTTAATATTTTCTAATTACCTGTTGAGGTTTTCTGAACAATATCCTTTGAGATGCTTCTAGTTCCTATAAAACCTATGGTGTAAAATCCAACGTGATACTCTTTCTCTGTATGTTTTTACTTGCACCAGCATTAAAATAGTTAGACTTGCATTTTTTTCAGCTATTATGGACTACAGATGCTTGTTAAAACACTAAATAAATAACACAGAGGTGCTGCGAGAGAGCCAATGCATACATGGAGAACACTGTTTAACATTTTATTTTTATTTTTTTTAAAGATTTTATTTATTTATTTGACAGAGAGAGAGAGACAGCAAGAGAGAGAACACAAGCAGGGGGAGTGGGAGAGGAAGAAGCAGGCTTCCCACGGAGCAGGGAGCCCAACCACGGGGCTCCATCCCAGGACCCTGGGATCATGACCTGAGCTGAAAGTAGACACTCAAGGACTGAGCCCCAAGGCGCCCCTCAGTTTAACATTTTAGAATGCTTAGTCACTGAAAACTATTGTCTTCCATATAAGCTTTTGCTGGATAAGACTATGAAGTATATTTTAGAGTACAGATCTAAAAGAAAGGGTATTTTAATAAATATATTAGCTAAGCCTCCAGTTTCATATTGCAGATGTTGCCTGATTTCAAATATCTCCCAGCTCTTCCCCCAATACATAAACTCAGTAAGAAAAACAAATAAACTGCACAAGACCCATGACCTTTCAGCAACTCCTGATATGGGGTATCACAACCTCCAAATTAACCATAAGCAGATAAAAGAAATTTAATGGAGTTCTTGCTCCAGCCTACTACTCAATGCATATATGGTGAAGCTTCCGGGGATTTCTATAAAAAGGACAACAGAAGGCGCGATGAAGCAAAGACATAATCAATCCAGGAAGATAAAACTGCAATAATAAATTCCAAAATGCTTAACATGGTTTGGGACTTGGTATTTCATAAAGGGTTTGAAATGTAAGACATGTGAGAAACTTGGAAAAGCACATTTTTTTTTCCCTTGTGGGAGAAGCAGATAATAATGAAGAGGTGGTGCCTCTTAGAGATGCGAGTGTGAAAGTAATAATAATAATAATGATAACAATAATAATAGGGATTTAAGGATCCTGAGGAAAGGAAAAAGAAAAAAAGACATGCCTTTTCCCTGCACACCGCACCCTTATGTCAGCACCATCTGGAAAGGAAACTGAACAGAACAAGGGCAGAACTGACAGAAGAGGGAGCTCTCTGACTAGGAACCTTGTACCGGTACATGACTAGGCATAGAAAAAAAAACAGACTACATCTGTAGAAAATCTCTTTAACAATTCGAGAATATGAATAAAATATTTTCTACCTACAAAAAGTCATCCATCTAAAAAAGAAAACAACCATAAAGCTGATGAAAACCACAGTTCCACACAGCAAATTAAATACAAGATCCTCACACAGTCATAAAAAGAAACAGAAGTGTCCAAAAAAAAAAAAAGGTTGAAATGAAGCAGAAGTCAATGAAACTCAGAAAAGCAATAGATTGCCCAAAGTAAAGTGATGAACAGAGATTTACAAGGCAAACGGAAACATAAGAAAGCAGGTGTTGCAAGCCCCATACCAGGCAAAGAGAATTAAATGAGACCAAAAAAAAAAAGACACTTTATAATCTTAAAAGATAAATGCCACTATGAAGATTAATATTTATGAATCTATTCAATAAGTAATGGTGACTATATATTATAAAAATTACAGTCGATGCAAGAAGAAATAGGCAGTAACACATTACTAAAAGGTGGTTTTAACGGGCCACTGTCAGTAGAGGACAACAAGTTTGAACAAAATAAGTTATGTTATAGCAGCTCTGAATAACATAGTCAGCACGGTAGATATTTTAGATATATATTGACCACTATACACTGATGGTAGAAAATATACCTTCTTTTCAAATGCATTTGAAGCATCCACAAAAAACTGTATGGATACTTTCTGATCTGGATGAAGTACATACATATACTTAGTTGTGTGTATGTTTGTATGTACATGTGTTTATATGTTTCTGAGTATTCTAAAGTATTTTGCTTTGCAGAAAAACTCTTAAGGTATTCCAATGGAGTTAGGAAAATGGCATAGATGCCGATTATCTCCACTCTTTATTAACATTGTTCTGGTGGTCTTAGCCAATATAACTAGGCTAAAAAAAAATAGGCAGAAAGAAAAAGAAAAAACCCTCCGTATTTGCACATGTGTGATAATATACCTAAAGAATATGAGATAATTGATGATAAACCTAACTCTAATAATAAGAAATTCAGTAAGTTAACAGGTTGTGGAGTTTTAATATGCAAAAATAAATAATATACAGGACACCTGGGTAGCTCAGTTGATTTATCTACCTTCCACTCAGGTCATGATCTCCAGGTCCTGGGATCTAGCCCTGTGACCGGCTCCCTGCTCAGAGAAGAGTCTGTTTCTCTCTCTGCCCCTCTCCCTGCTCATGCTTAAATAAATAAGTAAAATCTTAAAAAAATAACATCCATTTACAGAAATAAAACCAGGAAGAAGACATGATGATGGAAAAACTATTTACAATCATGATAAATAAGATGAAATATTTGAGAATGAACTTAACAAGGACTATTTAAAATCTATTTATAAAAATGTAAAACATTCCTGGAAGACAAAAAAATAGACTTTAAAAAGGTAAGAACATCTATTTTTGGTTGGGATCTTTTCTTTTTTTTTTTTTTTTTTTTAATTTTTTATTGTTATGTTAATCACCATATATTACATCATTAGTTTTTGGTGCAGTGTTCCATGATTCATTGTTTGTTCATAACACCCAGTGCTCCATGCAGAACGTGCCCTCCTCAATACCCATCACCAGGCTAACCCATCCCCCTACCCCCCTCCCCTCTAGAACCCTCAGTTTGTTTTTCAGAGTCCATCATCTCTCATGGTTCGTCTCCCCCTCTGACATACTCCCCTTTTCTTCCTCTCCTGTTATCTTCTTCTTTTTCTTTTTTCTTAAAATATGTTGCATTATTTGTTTCAGAAGTACAGATCTGTGATTCAACAGTCTTGCACAATTCACAGCGCTCACCGTAGCACATACCCTCCCCAATATCTATCATCCAGCCACCCCATCCCTCCCACCCCCAACCACTCCAGTAACACTCAGTTTCTTTCCTGAGATTAAGAATTCCTCATATCAGTGAGGTCATGTGATACATGTCTTTCTCTGATTGACTTATTTCACTCAGCATAACACCCTCCAGTTCCATCCACGTCGTTGCAAATGGCAAGATCTCATTCCTTTTGATGGCTGCATAATATTCCATTGTGTATATATACCACATCTTCTTTATCCATTCATCTGTCGATGGGCATCTTGGCTCTTTCCACAGTTTGGCTATGGTGGACATTGCTGCTATAAACATTGGGGTACATGTACCCCTTCGGGTCCCTACATTTGTATCTTTGTGGTAAATACCCAGTAGTGCAATTGCTGGATCGAACGGTAGCTCTAATTTCAACTGTTTGAGGAACCTCCATACTGTTTTCCAGAGGGGTTGCACCAGCTTGCATTCCCACCAACAGTGTAGGAGGGTTCCCCTTTCTCCACATCCCCGCCAACATCTGTCGTTCCCTGACTTGTTAATTTTAGCCATTCTGACGGGTGTGAGGTGGTATCTCATTGAGGTTTTGATTTGGATTTCCCTGATGCCAAGCGATGTTGAGCACTTTTTCATGTGCCTGTTGGCCATTTGGATGTCTTCTTTGGAGAAATGTCTGTTCATGTCTTCTGCCCATTTCTTGATTGGATTATTTGTTCTTTGAGTGTTGAGTTTGATAAGTTCTTTATAGATTTTGGATACTAGCCCTTTATCTGATACGTCATTTGCAAATATTTTCTCCCATTCTGTCGGTTGTCTTTTGGTTTTGTGGACTGTTTCTTTTGCTGTGCAGAAGCTTTTTATCTTGATGAAATCCCAATAGTTCATTTTTGCCCTGGCTTCCCGTGCCTTTGGCGATGTTTCTAGGAAGAAGTTGCTGCGGCTAAGGTCGAAAAGGTTGCTACCTGTGTTCTCCTTTAGGATTTGGATGGACTCCTGTCTCACGTTTAAGTCTTTCAACCATTTGGAGTCTATTTTTGTGTGTGGTGTAAGGAAATGGTCCAGTTTCATTCTTCTGCATGTGGCTGTCCAATTTTCCCAACACCATTTGTTGAAGAGACTGTCTTTTTGCCATTGGACATTCTTTCCTGCTTTGTCAAAAATAAGTTGACCATAGAGTTGAGGGTCCATTTCTGGGCTCTCAATTCTGTTCCATTGATCTATGTGTCTGTTTTTGTGCCAGTACCATACTGTCTTGATGATGACAGCTTTGTAATAGAGCTGGAAGTCCGGAATTGTGATGCCGCCAGCTTTGCTTTTCTTTTTCAGTATTCCTCTGGCTATTCTGGGTCTCTTCTGGTTCCATACAAATTTTAGGATTATTTGTTCCATTTCTTTGAAAAAAGTGGATGGTATTTTGATGGGGATTGCATTGAATGTGTAGATTGCTCTAGGTAGCATTGACATCTTCACAATGTTGATTCTCCCAATCCATGAGCATGGAACGTTTTTCCATTTCTTTGTGTCTTCTTCAATTTCTTTCCTGAGTATTTTATAGTTTTCTGAGTACAGATCCTTTGCCTCTTTGGTTAGATTTATTCCTAGGTATCTAATGGTTTTGGGTGCAATTGTAAATGGGATAGACTCCTTGATTTGTCTCTCTTCTGTCTTGTTGTTGGTGTATAGGAATGCCACTGATTTCTGTGCATTGATTTTATATCCTGCTACTTTACTGAATTCCTGTATGAGTTCTAGCAGTTTTGGGGTGGAGTCTTTTGGGTTTTCCACATACAGTATCATATCATCTGCAAAGAGTGAGAGTTTGACTTCCTCTTTGCCGATTTGGATGCCTTTGATTTCTTTTTGTTGTCTGATTGCTGTGGCTAGGACTTCTAATACTATGTTGAATAGCAGTGGTGAGAGTGGACATCCCTGCCGCGTTCCTGACCTTAGGGGAAAAGCTCTCAGCCTTTCCCCATTGAGAATGATATTCGCTGTAGGTTTTTCGTAGATGGCTTTTATGATATTGAGGTATGTACCCTCTATCCCTATACTCTGAAGAGTTTTGATCAAGAAAGGATGTTGTACTTTGTCAAATGCTTTTTCTGCATCTATTGAGAGGATCATATGATTCTTGTTCTTTCTTTTGTTAATGTATTGTATCACGTTGATTGATTTGCGGATGTTGAACCAGCCTTGCAGCCCAGGAATAAATCCCACTTGGTCGTGGTGAATAATCCTTTTAATGTACTGTTGGATCCTATTGGCTAGTATTTTGGTGAGAATTTTTGCATCCATGTTCATCAAGGATATTGGTCTGTAATTCTCTTTTTTGATGGGGTCTTTGTCTGGTTTTGGGATCAAGGTAATGCTGGCCTCATAAAATGAGTTTGGAAGTTTCCCTTCCATTTCTATTTTTTGGAACAGTTTCAGGAGAATAGGTATTAATTCTTCTTGAAATGTCTGATAGAATTCCCCTGGGAAGCCATCTGGCCCTGGGCTTTTGTTTCTTGGGAGATTTTTGATGACTGTTTCAATTTCCGTAGTGGTTATAGGTCTGTTCAGGTTTTCTATTTCTTCCTGGTTCAATTTTGGTAGTTGATACATCTCTAGGAATGCACCCATTTCTTCCAGATTATCTAATTTGCTGGCATAGAGTTGCTCATAATATGTTCTTATAATTGTTTGTATTTCTTTGGTGTTGCTTGTGATCTCTCCTCTTTCATTCATGATTTTGTTGATTTGGGTCATTTCTCTTTTCTTTTTGATCAGTCTGGCCAGGGGTTTATCAATCTTGTTAATTCTTTCAAAGAACCAGCTCCTAGTTTCATTGATCTGTTCTATTGTTCTTTTGGTTTCTAGTTCATTGATTTCTGCTCTGATCTTTATGATTTCTCTTCTCCTGCTGGGTTTAGGCTTTCTTTGCTGTTCTTTCTCCAGCTCCTTTAGATGTAGGGTTAGGTTGTGTATTTGAGACCTTTCTTGTTTCTTGAGAAAGGCTTGTATTGCTATATACTTTCCTCTCAGGACTGCCTTTGCTGTATCCCAAAGATTTTGAACAGTTGTGTTTTCATTTTCATTGGTTTCCATGAATTTTTTTAATTCTTCTTTAATTTCTTGGTTGACCCATTCATTCTTTAGTAGGATGCTCTTTAGCCTCCATGTATTTGAGTTCTTTCCGACTTTCCTCTTGTGGTTGAGTTCTAGTTTCAAAGCATTGTGGTCTGAAAATATGCAGGGAATGATCCCAATCTTTTGGTACCGATTGAGACCTGATTTGTGACCTAGGATGTGATCAATTCTGGAGAATGTTCCATGGGCACTAGAGAAGAATGTGTATTCCGTTGCTTTGGGATGGAATGTTCTGAATATGTCTGTGAAGTCCATTTGGTCCAGTGTGTCATTTAACATCTTTATTTCCTTGTTGATCTTTTGCTTAGATGATCTGTCCATTTCAGTCAGGGGGGTGTTAAAATCCCCCACTATTATTGTATTGTTGTCAATGTGTTTCTTTGCTTTTGTTATTAATTGGCTTATATAATTGGCTGCTCCCATGTTCGGGGCATAGATATTTACAATTGTTAGATCTTCTTGTTGGATAGACCCTTTAAGTAGGATATAGTGTCCTTCCTCATCTCTTATTACAGTCTTTGTTTTAAAATCTAGTTTGTCTGATATAAGGATTGCCACCCCAGCTTTCTTTTGGTGTCCATTAACATGGTAAATGGTTTTCCACCCCCTCACTTTCAATCTGGGGGTGTCTTTGGGTCTAAAATGAGTCTCTTGCAGACAGCATATTGATGGGTCTTGTTTTTTAATCCAATCTGATAGCCTGTGTCTTTTGATTGGGGCATTTAGCCCATTTACATTCAGGGTAACTATTGAAAGGTATGAATTTACTGCCATTGTATTACCTGTAAGGTGACTGTTAACTGTCTGTTGTCTGTGTTCGTTTCTGCTCTTTGCTGCTTTTAGGTTCTCTCTTTGCTTAGAGGACCCCTCTCAATATTTCTTGGAGGGCTGGTTTCGTGTTTGCAAATTCTTTTAGTTTTTGTTTGTTCTGGAAGCTTTTGATCTCTCCTTCTATTTTCAATGATAGCCTAGCTGGATATAGTATTCTTGGCTGCATATTTTTCTCGCTTAGTGCTCTGAAGATATCTTGCCAGTCCTTTCTGGCCTGCCAGGTCTCTGTGGATAGGTCTGTTGCCAATCTAATGTTTCTACCATTGTAGGTTACATATCTCTTCTCCCGAGCTGCTTTCAGGATTTTCTCTTTGTCTCTGAGACTCGTAAGTTTTACTATTAGATGTCGGGGTGTTGACCTATTTTTATTGATTTTGAGAGGGGTTCTCTGTGCCTCCTGGATTTTAATGCCTGTTTCCTTCCTCACATTAGGGAAGTTCTCTGCTATAATTTGCTCCAATATACCTTCTGCCCCTCTCTCTCTCTCTTCTTCTTCTGGGATCCCAATTATTCTAATGTTGTTTCGTCTTATCGTATCACTTATCTCTCGAATTCTGCCCTCGTGATCCTGTAGTTGTTTCTCTCTCTTTTTCTCAGCCTCTTTATTTTCTATCATTTGGTCTTCTATATCGCTGATTCTCTCTTCTGCCTCATTTATCCTAGCATTTAGTGCCCCCATTTTTGATTGCACCTCATCAATAGCCTTTTTGATTTCGATTTGGTTAGATTTTAGTTCTTTTATTTCTCCAGAAAGGGTTTCTCTAATAACTTCCACGCTTTTTTCAAGCCCAGCTAGTATCTTTAAAGTCATGATTCTGAACTCTAGGTCCGACATCGTACTAATGTCCGTATTGAGTAGGTCCCTGGCTGACGGTACTACCTCTTGTTCTTTTTGCTGAGGTGATTTCTTTCGTCTTGTCATTTTGTCCAGAGGAGAATAGATGAATGAGAGAACAAAAGGCTAACAGGTTTACTACGTCCCCAGCAAATATACTGTATACAAATCAGAAAAGACCTGAAACCAGGGGAAAAGAAAGGGAAAGAAAGAAAAAAGAAAGAGAAAAAGAAAAAAAAAAGAAAAAAAAGATAAAAACAAAAACAAAACAATTCAAAAAAGGCAGAATATGATCAAATATGATCAGGCTAGTGCATAGATCAGTGCCACACACTAGATTTTGGGCGTATTTTGGTCTGTTAGAAAAAAGTGCCTCCTAAAATTTTAAAGGAAGAAAGACATATATGTACAAAATAAGGGTTGATACAATGAAGGGATGGAAGATGACTGTAAAGATGAAAATTATAAAAGATTTTATAAAAGGACTTGGTAAGATAAGTTGTTTGAAAAAAGAAAGAAGATTTAAGGAAAAAAAAAAAGGAAAAAGGGAGAGAATGTGATCAGGCAGGAGACTAGAACAAAGCCATACACTAGTGATTTAGGGTATATTTTGATCTGTTAGAAGAAACTGTACCTCAAAATTTTAAAGAGAGAACAACTTATATATATATGCCAAAAACAAGGATAACTACTATGAAGGGATAAAATATGACTCTAAAAATGAAAAAAAAAAAATTTTTTTTTTTAAAAAAAAGGGATTTATAAGATGTTGTTGAAAAAGGGAAAAAGAAAAATAAAAAAAAGTCAACAAAAATTAACTTTGATGAAATAATGAATCATGGTAAAAAAAAAAAAAAAAAAAAAAAAAGAAGCCAGGAATCTATGTGCAGTATTCCCCTAGCGCTGGAGTTCTCCTATTCTCCTTGATCGATCAACTTGGTCTTGGCTTGCTGGCTGTTTGTGTTGATCTTCTGGGGGAGGGGCCTGTTGCTGTGGTTTCCAAATGTCTTTGCCGGAGGCGGAATTGCCCCGCCCTTGTCGGTCCGGGCTAAGGAAGCTGCTCCAGTTTGCTCTCAGGAGCTTTTGTTCCCTGCAAGCTCTCGGCACAGCTTTGGAGGACCAGGGCGAAAATGGCGGCCTCCCAGTCTCCGCCCGGAGGAGCCGAGAACTCAGGGCCCCACTCCTCAGTGCGCCCCCAGAGAAAAGCAGTCACTCCCGTGTCCCCGGTCTCCGGCCGCTCTCCATGCTCACCCGGCCTGTGATCGAGCGTTGCTATCTCTGGCACCCGACCCCGCTCGGAGTCTCCAAATCCAGCAGATCCCTGCAGTGCGTTCCCGCACCGCTCCTCCCCGGGAAGGAAGGGGAGTCTCCCCGGATCTGCTGCTTGTTGGGTCCTTGCTGGGGGAGCCGTGCCCCGACTGGGCCGCAGATCACAGTTTATGGCAACCCCGAGCTGAGAGCCCGCGACTTTGCTCCGTATCTGCAGCCGGCTTCCCCGCCCCGACACCTGGGAGCTCTGCCGCACTCAGGCACCCCCGGTCTCTCTGTGACCCCAAGGGTCCTGAGACCACACTGTCCCGGGAGGATTCCACCCCCCGCTTAGCCACTGCAGCGACGTCCCTCCGCCGAGCCAACTTTTAAAAGGTCCGATTTTGTGCTCCGCGGCTCTAGCACTTGCCAGAAGCGGCCGGCGGAGGCCCCTCCCCCGCCGTTTATCCTCCCGAATATCGCCTCGGATTCACTTCTCCGCACGTCCTACCTTCCAGTAAGTGGTCGCTTCTCTGTTCAGAGAGTTGTTGCTACTCTCCTGTTCGATCTCCTGTTGAGTTCGTAGGTGTTCAGAATGGTTTGATCCCTATTCAGCTGAATTCCTGAGACCAGACAAAATCTAGGTCTCCTACTCCTCCGCCATCTTGCTCCGCCCCCTGGTTGGGATCTTTTCTTAAGTTAATTTATACATTTGAAGTGATCCTTCCAAAATCCAATGACTGATGGATCTGGGCAAGTTGACATTGAAATTCATATGGAAAAATAAGTACAAAATATGTAGACTGCAAAAGAATAGCTATGAGGAAGTGCTAGACCTACTAATTATTGAAACGTATCTCAACAACCTCCCGTTATACTATGGTTGGTAAAGACACACAAATAGACCAAAGGAATAGAATACAAAGGCCAGAAATAGTCTCAACTACATATAGAAATTTAGATTATGATAAAGATAGTGATCTTAAATCATGGGGTACATGTTGTTGTATGGACAACTGGATAGCTATTTGTCAAAGGTTAAAATTAGATATATTCCTTAAACCATATACAGGAATAAACATCAAAGGGATTATAAATTTAAATAAATAAAATGAATAGAAGAAAATGGGATATATTTCTCCATGATCTGGGGGAAAGCCTTCTAATTATCTTAAAAATTTCAGTGCTATAAATGTAATGCTTGAAAAAATATAGCTACCTAAATTTATTTTAATTTGCATAGCAAAAAATACAAAAATCGAAGTAAAAATACACATGAAAAACGTGGAAAAATATTTACAATATACATTACAGGTAAAGGATGATATTCTTAATATACAGAGAATGTTTAAAGACAGAAAAAAGACGGCAGAGCAAGATGGCGGAGGAGTAGGAGACCTGGTTTTTGTATGGTCTCAGGAATTCAGCTGGATAGGGATCAAATCATTCTGAACACCTATGAACTCAACAGGAGATCGAAGAAAAGAATAGCAACAACTCTCTGAACAGAAAAGAGACCACTTTCTGGAAGGTAGGACGTGCAAGGCGATATTCGGGAGGATGGGGTGGGGAGGGGGCCTCCATCGGCCACTTCTGGCAAGTGATAGAGCAGCGGAGCACAAAATCGGAACTTTTAGAAGTCGGTTCTGCTGAGGGACCTCACTCCAGTGGCTAAGCAGGGGGTGGAACCCTCGCAGGACCGTGTGGTCTCAGGACCTTTGGGGTCACAGAAAGACCGGGAGTGCCTTAGTGCGGCAGAGCTCCCAGGTATCGGAGCAGGGAGGCTGGCTGCAGAGATGGAGCAAAGGAGTGGGCTTTCAGCTCGGGGTTGCCATAAACCATGATCCATGGCACAGTGGGCCACTGCTCCTCCAGCAGGGACCCAACAAGCGGCAGATCTGGGGAGACTCCCCTTCCTAACCCCGGGAGGAGTGGCGCGGGAGTGCACCACAGGCATCTGCTGGGTTTGGAGACTCCATACCCAGAGTCAGGTGCCAGAGATAGAAACGCTCGATTACAGGCCAGGTGAGCACAGAGTGTGGCCGGAGACCTGGGAGGCGGGAATGACTGACTGCTTTTCTCTGGGGACGCAATGAGGAGCGGGGCCCCAGTTCTTGGCTCCTCCAGGGTGGAGACTGGGAGGCCGCCTTTTCACTCTCGTCCTCCAAAGCTGTAAGGAAAGCCTGCAGGGAACAAAAGCTTCTAAGAGCAAACCCAAGCAGATTACTTAGCCCTGACCCGGCAAGGGCGGGGCAATTCCTCCTCTGGCAAAGACATTTGGGAACCATGGCAACAGGCCCCTCCCCCAGAAGATCAGCAAGAACAGCCAGCAAGCCAAGACCAGGTTTACTGATGAATGAGAACCTCAGAAACTCCAGTGCTAGGGGAATACTGAATAGAATCCATAGCTTTTTTACCATGATTCTTTAGTCTTTCAAAGTCAATTTTTTTTTACTGTCTTTTTTTTTTTGAATTTTTCTTTTTCCCTTTTTCAATGAACATCTTATCAATCCCTTTTTTAAAAAACATTTTTATTTCTCATTTTTAGAGTCATATTCTATCTGTTCATAGTAGTTACCCTTATTTTTAGCATATATATATAAGTTGTTCTTTCTTTGAAATTTTGAGATACAGTTTCTTCTAACAGATCAAAATATACCCTAAATCACTAGTGTATGGCTTTGTTCTAGTCTCCTGCCTGATCACATTCTCTCCCTTTTTCTTTTTTCTTTTTTTTTAATCCTCTTCTTTCTTTTTTCAAACAACTTCTTATCAATTCCTTTTATAAAAATTTTTAAATTTTCATCTTTACAGTCATATTCCATCCCTTCATTGTATCAAACCTTATTTTTGTACATATATAAGTTTTACTTTCTTTAAAATTTTGGAAGGCATTTTCTTCTAACAGACCAAAATAGACCCAAAATCTAGTGTGTGGCACTGATCTATGCACCAGTCTGATCATATTTGATCATATTCTGATTTTTTTGTTTTGTTCTGTTGTGGTTTGTTTTTCTTTTTCTTCTTCTTTTTCTTTTTTCTTTTTTTCCCTTTCTTTTCCCCCAGTTTCAGGTCTTTTCTGACTTGTTTAGAGTATATTTTCTGGGGACATTGTTACCCCGTTAGCATTTTGTTCTCTCATTCATCTCTTCTCCTCTGAACAAAATGACAAGATGGAAAAAAAATCACCTCAACAAAAAGAACAAGAGGTAGTACCGACTGCCAGGGGTCTACTCAATACAGATATTAGTACAATGTCGGACCTAGAGTTCAGAGTCATGATTTTAAAGATACTAGCTGGGCTTGAAAAAAGCATGGAGGTTATTAGAAAAACCCTTTCTGGAGAAATAAAAGAACTAAAATCTAACCAAGTCGAATATAATAAATAAATAAATAAAAGAACTAAAATCTAACCAAACATTGAAATCAAAAAGGCTATTAATGAGGTCCAATCAAAAATGGGGGGGCTAACAGCTAGAATAAATGAGGCAGAAGAGAGAATCAGTGACTAGAAGACCAAATGATGGAAAATAAAGAGGCTGAGAAAAAGAGAGATAAACAACTACTGGATTACGAGTGCAGAATTCGAGAGATAAGTGATACCATGAGATGAAACAATATTAGAATAATTGGGATCCCAGAAGAAGAAGAAAGATAGAGGGGGGCAGAAGGCATATTGGAGCAAGTTATAGCAGAGAACTTCCCTAATTTGGGGAAGGAAACAGGCATCAAAATCCAGGAGGCACATAGAAGCCCCCTCAAAATCAATAAAAATAGGTTAACACCCTGACATCTAATAGTAAAACTTATGAGTCTCAGAGACAAAGAGAAAATCCTGAAAGCAGCTCAGGACAAGAGGTCTGTAACCAACAATGGTAGAAACATTAGATTGGCAACAGACCTATCCACAGAGACCTGGCAGGCCAGAAAGGACTGGCATGATATTTAGGGACACTAAACGAGAAAAATATGCAGCCAAGAATACTATATCCAGCTAGGCTGTCATTGAAAATAGAAGGAAAGGTGAAAAGCTTCCAGGACAAACAAAAACTAAAGGAATTTGCAAACACGAAACCAGCACTACAGGAAATATTGAAAGGGGTACTCTAAGCAAAGAGAGAGCCTAAAAGCAACATAGACCAGAAAGGAACACAGACAATATACAGTAACAGTCACCTTACAGGCAATGCAATGGCACTAAATTCATATCTTTCAATAGTTACCCTGAATGTGAATGGGCTAAATGCCCCGATCAAAAGACAGGTTATCAGACTGGATTAAAAAAAAGACCCATTGAAATGCTGTCTGCAAGAGACTCATTTTAGACCCAAGACACCCACAGATTGTAAGTGAGGGGGTGGAAAACCATTTACCATGCTAATGGACACCAAAAGAAAGCTGGGGTGGCAATCCTTATATTAGGCAAATTAGATTTTAAACCAAGACTGTAATAAGAGATGAGGAAGGACACTATATCCTACTTAAAGGGTCTATCCAACAAGAAGATCTAACAATTGTAAATATCTATGCCCCTAACATGGGAGCAGCCAATTATATAAGGCAGTTAATAACAAAAGCAAAGAAACACATTGACAACAATACAATAATAGTGGGGGACTTTAACACCCCCCTCACTGAAATGGACAGATCATCTAAGCAAAAGATCAACAAGGAAATAAAGACCTTAAATGACAAACTGGACCAAATGGACTTCACAGACATATTCAGAACATTCCATCCCAAAGCAACGGGATACACATTTTTCTCTAGTACCCATGGAACATTCTCCAGAATTGATCACATCCTAGGTCACAAATCAGGTCTCAACAGGTAACAAAAGATTGGGATTATACCCTGCATATTTTCAGACCACAATGCTTTGAAACTAGAACTTGATCACAAGAGGAAAGTCGGAAAGAACTCAACTACATGGAGGCTAAAGAGCATCCTACTAAAGAATGAATGGGTCAACCAGGAAATTAAAGAAGAATTAAAAAAATTCATGGAACCCAATGAAAATGAAAACACAACTGTCAAAAATCTTTGGGATGCAGCAAAGGCAGTCTTGAGAGGAAAGTATATAGCAATATAAGCCTTTCTCAAGAAACCAGAAAGGTCTCAAATATACACCCTAACCGTACACCTAAAGAGCTAGAGAAAAAACAGCAAATAAAGCCTAAACCCAGCAGGAGAAGAGAAATAGTAAAGATCAGAGCAGAAATCAATGAAATAGAAACCAAAAGAACAATAGAACAGATCAACGACTCTAGGAGCTGGTTCTTTGAAAGAATTAACAAGATTGATAAACCCCTGGTGAGACTTACCAAAAAGAAAAGAGAAATGACCCAAATCAACAAAATCATGACTGAAAGAGGAGAGATCAGAACCAACACCAAAAAATACAAACAATTATAAGAACATATCATGAGCAACTGTATGCCAGCAAATTAGATAACCTGGAAGATATGGATGCATTCCTACAAATGTATCAACTATCAAAACTGAACCAGGAAGAAATAGAAAGCCTGAGCAGACTTAGAACCACTAAGGAAATTGAAGCAGTCATCAAACCTCTCCCAAGAAACAAAAGCCCAGGGCCAGATGGCTTCCCAGGGGAATTCTACCAAACATTTCAAGAAGAATTAATACCTATTCTGAAACTGTTCCAAAAAATAGAAATGGAAGGACAGCTTCCAAACTCGTTTTATGAGGCCACCAGTACCTTGATCCCCAAACCAGATGAAGACCCCATCTAAAAGGAGAATTACAGACCCGTATCCTTGATGAACATGGATGCAAAAATTCTCACCCAAATACTAGCCAGTAGGATCCAACAGTACATTAAAAGGATTATTCACCATGACCAAGTGGGATTTATCCCTGGGTTGCAAGGTTGGTTCAACATCCTCAAATCAATCAACGTGATACAATACATTAACAAAAGAAAGAACAAGAATCATATGATCCTCTCAATAGATGCAGAAAAAGCATTTGACAAAGTACAGCATCCTTTCTTGATCAAAACTCTTCAGAGTATAGGGATAGAGGGCACATACCTCAATATCATAAAAGCCATCTATGAAAAACCCACAGCGAATATCATTCTCAATGGGGAAAAACTGAGAGCCTCCCCCTAAGGTCAGGAATGCAGCAGGGGTTTCCACTATCACCAGTGCTATTCAACATAGTATTAGAAGTCCTAGCCACAGCAATCAGACAACAAAAGGAAATAAAAGGCATCCGAATTGGCAAAGAGGAAGTCAAACTCTCACTGTTTGCAGATGATATGATACTTTATGTGGAAAACCCAAAACACTCCACCCCAAAACTGCTAGAACTCATAGAGGAATTCAGTAAAGTGGCAGGATATAAAATCAACGCACAGAAATCAGTGGCATTCCTATACACCAACAACAAGACAGAAGAAAGAGAAATTTAGGAGTCGATCTCATTTACAATTGCACCCAAAACCATGATACCTAGGAATAAATCTAACCAAAGAGACAAAGGATCTGTACTCAGAAAACTATAAAATACTCATGAAAGAAATTGAGGAAGACACAAAGAAATGGAAAACATTCCATACTCATGGATTGGAACAACAAATATTGTGAAGGTGTCAATGCTACCTAGAGCAATCTACACATTTAATGCAATCCCTATCAAACTACCATCCACTCTTTTCAAAGAAATGGAACAAATAATCCTAAAATTTGTATGGAACCAGAAGAGACCCCGAATAGCCAGGGGAATGTTGAAAAAGAAAGGCAAAGCTGACGGCATCACAATTCCGGACTTCAAGCTCTATTACAAAGCTGTAATCATCAGGACAGTATGGTACTGGCACAAAAACAGACACATAGATCAATGGAACAGAATAGAGAGCCCAGAATTGGACCCTCAACTCTATGGTCAACTCATCTTTGACAAAGCAGGAAAGAATGTCCAATGGAAAAAAGACAGTCTCTTCAACAAATGGTGTTGGGATAATTGGACAGCCACATGCAGAAGAATGAAACTGGACCATTTCCTTACACTACACACAAAAATAGACTCCAAATGGTTGAAAGACCTAAATGTGAGACAGGAGTCCTTTAAAATCCTTGAGGAGAACACAGGCAGCAACGTCTTCGTCCTCAGCTGCAGCAACTTCCTCCGAGAAACATCACCAAAGGCAAGGGAAGCAAGGGCAAAAATGAACTCTTGGGACTTCATCAAGATAAAAAGGTTTTGCACAACAAGGAAACAGTCCACACAACCAAAAGACAACTGACAGAATGGGAGAAGATATTTGCAAATGATATATTTGATAAAGGGTAGTATCCAAAACCTATAAAAAACTTATCAAACTGAACACACAAGGAACAAATAATCCAATCAGGAAATGGGCAAAAGACATGAACAGACAGTTTTCCAAAGACATCCAAATGGCTAACAGACACATGAAAAAGTGCTCAGCATTGCTCGGCTTCAGGGAAATCCAAATCAAAACCACAATGAAATACCACCTCACACTAGTCAGAATGGCTAAAATTAATAAGTCAGGAAGTCACAGATGTTGGCGGGGATGCAGAGAAAGGGGAACCCTCCTACACTGTTGGTGGGAATGCAAGCTGGTGCAACCGCTCTGGAAAACAGTATGGAGGTTCCTCAAACAGTTGAAAATAGAGCTACCATATGAACCAGCAATTGCACTACTGGGTATTACCCCAAAAATACAAATGTAGGGATTCGAAGGGGTACATGAACCCCAATGTTTATAGCAGCAATGTCCAAAATAGCCAAACTGTGGAAAGTGCCAAGATGTCCATCAACAGATGAATGGATAACCTCCCATTGGTATGTATATCCAATGAAATATTATGCAGCCATCAAAAGGAATGAAATCCTGCCATTTGCAATGATGTGGATGGATTTGGAGGGTGTTATGTTGAGTGAAATAAGTCAATCAGAGAAAGACATGTATCCTATGACCTCACTGATATGAGGAATTCTTCATCTCAGGAAACAAACTGAGGGTTGCTGGAGTGGTGGGGGGTGGGAGGGATGGGGTGGCTGGGTGATAGACATTGGGGAGGGTATGTGCTATGGTGAGTGCTGTGAATTGGGCAAGACTGTTGAATCACAGATTTGTACCTATGAAACAAATAATGCAATGTATGTTAAGAAAAACAAAAAAAGAAGTTAGCAGGAGGGGAAGAATGGAGGGGGGGAAATCGGAGGGGGAGACGAATCATGAGAGATGATGGACTCTGAAAAACAAACTGAGGGTTCTAGAGGGGAGTGTGGTGGGATGATGGGTTAGCCTGGTGATGGGTATTAGAGAGGGCATGCTCTTCATGGAGTACTGGGTGTTATGCAGAAACAATCATGGAATACTACATCAAAAATTAATGATGTAATTAATTGTGATTAATATAAAAATAAAAAATTTTTAAAAATTAAAAAAATAAACACCACACACACACACACACACACACACACACACACACACGGACAGAAAAAAGACTAAAAATCCCCTAGCAAAAACATGGGCAAAAACCTGTGAACATTTCATATGAATAGATATAAAAATGACCATTAAACAGAGAACCACTGCAGTCATCATAAGAGAAGTACAAACTAAAGTTATAATAAGAATCCATTTCTAACCTGCAGATAGACAAAAATTCAAAAGCTTAATGAAGTTGAGGAGAAATGGGCATTTTCATATATTGCTACTGGGAATGCCAAAGGCTACATCCCCATGGAGGGAATGTCTCTGTTCCTCTCTTCTCTCCCTCCACCCCTCCTCACCCCGCCCCCCACATAGAAGGAGAGTTATAGATATTGAGATAGGCATAGGCATACCTATAGAGCTGTAGTAATGGGTAACAACAGAGACACTCAACACACCTAATTGCATATTCATGTATTCCCTAAGTCAGCAATCCCATTTCTAGGAATTTATTTTGAAGGTGATGTGCAAGTGGAAAGAAATAGAAACCCATGGGACATGTGCAGGGAAAGGAAGCTGGATTAGAGACGGTATAATGTATCAATTAAGGGTACTCTCTGAAGCAAGATTTCCTGGGTCTATAATTTATGTGACTCTGGACAAGTTATTTTTTCTCAGTTCACACCTCAATTTCCCAATTAGAAAAATTAAGACATTAATAGCATCTTCCTTGCAGAATTGTTTTTAAGAATAAATGAGTTAGAGGCGGAGCAAGATGGCGGAGGAGTAGGAGACCTAGATTTCGTCTAGTCTCAGGAATTCAGCTGAATAGGGATCAAACCATTCTGAACACCTACGAACTCAACAGGAGATCGAACAGGAGAGTAGCAACAACTCTCTGAACAGAGAAGCGACCACTTACTGGAAGGTAGGGCGTGCGGAGAAGTGAATCCGAGGTGATATTCGGGAGGATAGATGGCGGGGGAGGGGGCCTCTGTAGGCCGCTTCTGGCAAGTGATAGAGCCGCGGAGCACAAAATCGGACCTTTTAGAAGTTGGCTCGGTGGAGGGACGTCGCTCCCGTGGCTAAGCGGGGGGTGGAATCCTCCCGGGACAGTGTGGTCTCAGGACCCTTGGGGTCAGAGAGAGACCGGGGGTGCCTGAGTGCGCCAGAGCTCCCAGGTATCAGAGCGGGGAAGCCGGCTGCAGATAGGGAGCAGAGTCGCGGGCTCTCAGCTCGGGGTTGCCATAAACTGTGATACGCGGCCCAGTCGGGGCATGGCTCCCCCAGCAGGGACCCAACAAGCAGCAGATCCGGGGAGACTCCCCTTCCTTCCCGGGGAGGAGCGGTGCGGGAACGCACTACAGGGATCTGCTGGGTTTGGAGACTCCGAGCGGGGTCGGGTGCCAGAGATAGCAGCGCTCGGTCACAGGCCGGGTGAGCACGGAGTGCGGCCGGAGACCGGGGACACGGAAGTGACTGCTTTTCTCTGGGGGCGCACTGAGGAGCGGGGCCCCGAGTTCTCAGCTCCTCCGAGTGGAGATTGGGAGGCCACCATTTCTGCCTTGGTCCTCCAAAGCTGTACCGAGAGCTTGCAGGGAACAAAAGCTCCTGAGAGCAAACCAGAGCAGCTTCCTTAGCCCGGACCGACAAGGGCGGGGCAATTCCGCCTCCGGCAAAGACATTTGGGAACCACAGCAACAGGCCCCTCCCCCAGAAGATCAACACAAACAGCCAGCAAGCCAAGACCAAGTTGATCGATCAAGGAGAATAGGAGAACTCCAGCGCTAGGGGAATACTGCACATAGATTCATGGCTTTTTTTTTTTTTTTTTTACCATGATTCATTATTTCATCAAAGTTAATTTTTGTTGACTGTTTTTTTTATTTTTCTTTTTCCCTTTTTCAACCAACATCTTATAAATCCCTTTTTTTAAAAAAAAAAAAACATTTTTTATTTTTCATTTTTAGAGTCATATTTTATCCCTTCATAGTAGTTACCCTTATTTTTGGCATATATATATAAGTTGTTCTCTCTTTAAAATTTTGAGGTACAGTTTCTTCTAACAGATCAAAATATACCCTAAATCACTAGTGTATGGCTTTGTTCTAGGCTCCTGCCTGATCACATTCTCTCCCTTTTTCCTTTTTTTTTTTTCTTAAATCTTCTTTCTTTTTTCAAACAACTTATCTTACCAAGTCCTTTTACAAAATCTTTTATAATTTTCATCTTTACAGTTATCTTCCATCCCTTCATTGTATCAACCCTTATTTTGTAAATATATGTCTTTCTTCCTTTAAAATTTTAGGAGGCACTTTTTTCTAACAGACCAAAATACACCCAAAATCTAGTGTGTGGCACTGATCTATGCACTAGCCTGATCATATTTGATCATATTCTGCCTTTTTTGAATTGTTTTGTTTTTGTTTTTATCTTTTTTTTCTTTTTTTTTTCTTTTTCTCTTTCTTTTTTCTTTCTTTCCCTTTCTTTTCCCCTGGTTTCAGGTCTTTTCTGATTTGTATACAGTATATTTGCTGGGGACGTAGTAAACCTGTTAGCCTTTTGTTCTCTCATTCATCTATTCTCCTCTGGACAAAATGACAAGACGAAAGAAATCACCTCAGCAAAAAGAACAAGAGGTAGTACCGTCAGCCAGGGACCTACTCAATACGGACATTAGTACGATGTCGGACCTAGAGTTCAGAATCATGACTTTAAAGATACTAGCTGGGCTTGAAAAAAGCGTGGAAGTTATTAGAGAAACCCTTTCTGGAGAAATAAAAGAACTAAAATCTAACCAAATCGAAATCAAAAAGGCTATTGATGAGGTGCAATCAAAAATGGGGGCACTAAATGCTAGGATAAATGAGGCAGAAGAGAGAATCAGCGATATAGAAGACCAAATGATGGAAAATAAAGAGGCTGAGAAAAAGAGAGATAAACAACTACAGGATCACGAGGGCAGAATTCGAGAGATAAGTGATATGATAAGATGAAACAACATTAGAATAATTGGGATCCCAGAAGAAGAAGAGAGAGAGAGGGGGGCAGAAGGTATATTGGAGCAAATTATAGCAGAGAACTTCCCTAATGTGAGGAAGGAAACAGGCATTAAAATCCAGGAGGCACAGAGAACCCCTCTCAAAATCAATAATAATAGGTCAACACCCCGACATCTAATAGTAAAACTTACGAGTCTCAGAGACAAAGAGAAAATCCTGAAAGCAGCTCGGGAGAAGAGATATGTAACCTACAATGGTAGAAACATTAGATTGGCAACAGACCTATCCACAGAGACCTGGCAGGCCAGAAAGGACTGGCAAGATATCTTCAGAGCACTAAATGAGAAAAATATGCAGCCAAGAATACTATATCCAGCTAGGCTGCCATTGAAAATAGAAGGAGAGATAAAAAGCTTCCAGAACAAACAAAAACTAAAGGAATTTGCAAACACGAAACCAGCCCTCCAAGAAATATTGAGAGGGGTACTCTAAGCAAAGAGAGAACCTAAAAGCAGCAAAGAGCAGAAACGAACACAGACGACAGACAGTGAACAGTCACCTTACAGGTAATACAATGGCACTAAATTCATACCTTTCAATAGTTACCCTGAATGTAAATGGGCTAAATGCCCCAATCAAAAGACACAGGCTATCAGATTGGATTAAAAAACAAGACCCATCAATATGCTGTCTGCAAGAGACTCATTTTAGACCCAAAGACACCCCCAGATTGAAAGTGAGGGGGTGGAAAACCATTTACCATGCTAATGGACACCAAAAGAAAGCTGGGGTGGCAATCCTTATATCAGACAAACTAGATTTTAAAACAAAGACTGTAATAAGAGATGAGGAAGGACACTATATCCTACTTAAAGGGTCTATCCAACAAGAAGATCTAACAATTGTAAATATCTATGCCCCGAACATGGGAGCAGCCAATTATATAAGGCAGTTAATAACAAAAGCAAAGAAACACATTGACAACAATACAATAATAGTGGGGGACTTTAACACCCCCCTCACTGAAATGGACAGATCATCTAAGCAAAAGATCAACAAGGAAATAAAGACCTTAAATGACACACTGGACCAAATGGACTTCACAGACATATTCAGAACATTCCATCCCAAAGCAAAGGAATACACATTCTTCTCTAGTGCCCATGGAACATTCTCCAGAATTGATCACATCCTAGGTCACAAATCAGGTCTCAATCGGTACCAAAAGATTGGGATCATTCCCTGCATATTTTCAGACCACAATGCTTTCAAACTAGAACTCAACCACAAGAGGAAAGTCGGAAAGAACTCAAATACATGGAGGCTAAAGAGCATCCTACTAAAGAATGAATGGGTCAACCAAGAAATTAAAGAAGAATTAAAAAAATTCATGGAAACCAATGAAAATGAAAACACAACTGTTCAAAATCTTTGGGATACAGCCAAGGCAGTCCTGAGAGGAAAGTATATAGCAATACAAGCCTTTCTCAAGAAACAAGAAAGGTCTCAAATACACAACCTAACCCTACACCTAAAGGAGCTGGAGAAAGAACAGCAAAGAAAGCCTAAACCCAGCAGGGGAAGAGAAATCATAAAGATCAGAGCAGAAATCAATGAACTAGAAACCAAAAGAACAGTAGAACAGAGCAATGAAACTAGGAGCTGGTTCTTTGAGAGAATTAACAAGATTGATAAACCCCTGGCCAGACTGATCAAAAAGAAAAGAGAAATGATCCAAATCAACAAAATCATGAATGAAAGAGGAGAGATCACCACCAACACCAAAGAAATACAAACAATTATAAGAACATATTATGAGCAACTCTATGCCAGCAAATTAGATAATCTGGAAGAAATGGGTGCATTCCTAGAGATGTATCAACTACCAAAATTGAACCAGGAAGAAATAGAAAACCTGAACAGACCTATAACCACTAAGGAAATTGAAATAGTCATCAAAAATCTCCCAAGAAACAAAAGCCCAGGGCCAGATGGCTTCCCGGGGGAATTCTATCAGACATTTCAAGAAGAATTAATACCTATTCTCCTGAAACTGTTTCAAAAAATAGAAATGGAAGGGAAACTTCCAAACTCATTTTATGAGGCCAGCATTACCTTGATCCCCAAACCAGACAAAGACCCCATCAAAAAAGAGAATTACAGACCAATATCCTTGATGAACATAGATGCAAAAATTCTCACCAAAATACTAGCCAATAGGATCCAACAGTACATTAAAAGGATTATTCACCACGACCAAGTGGGATTTATCCCTGGGCTGCAAGGCTGGTTCAACATCCGCAAATCAATCAACGTGATACAATACATTAACAAAAGAAAGAACAAGAATCATATGATCCTCTCAATAGATGCAGAAAAAGCATTTGACAAAGTACAGCATCCTTTCTTGATCAAAACTCTTCAGAGTATAGGGATAGAGGGTACATACCTCAATATCATAAAAGCCATCTATGAAAAACCTACAGCGAATATCATTCTCAATGGGGAAAGGCCGAGAGCTTTTCCCCTAAGGTCAGGAACGCGGCTGGGATGTCCACTCTCACCACTGCTATTCAACATAGTATTAGAAGTCCTAGCCACAGCAATCAGACAACAAAAAGAAATCAAAGGCATCCAAATCGGCAAAGAGGAAGTCAAACTCTCACTCTTTGCAGATGATATGATACTGTATGTGGAAAACCCAAAAGACTCCACCCCAAAACTGCTAGAACTCATACAGGAATTCAGTAAAGTAGCAGGATATAAAATCAATGCACAGAAATCAGTGGCATTCCTATACACCAACAACAAGACAGAAGAGAGACAAATCAAGGAGTCTATCCCATTTACAATTGCACCCAAAACCATTAGATACCTAGGAATAAATCTAACCAAAGAGGCAAAGGATCTGTACTCAGAAAACTATAAAATACTCAGGAAAGAAATTGAAGAAGACACAAAGAAATGGAAAAACGTTCCATGCTCATGGATTGGGAGAATCAACATTGTGAAGATGTCAATGCTACCTAGAGCAATCTACACATTCAATGCAATCCCCATCAAAATACCATCCACTTTTTTCAAAGAAATGGAACAAATAATCCTAAAATTTGTATGGAACCAGAAGAGACCCAGAATAGCCAGAGGAATACTGAAAAAGAAAAGCAAAGCTGGCGGCATCACAATTCCGGACTTCCAGCTCTATTACAAAGCTGTCATCATCAAGACAGTATGGTACTGGCACAAAAACAGACACATCGATCAATGGAACAGAATCGAGAGCCCAGAAATGGACCCTCAACTCTATGGTCAACTTATCTTTGACAAAGCAGGAAAGAATGTCCAATGGAAAAGAGACAGTCTCTTCAACAAATGGTGTTGGGAAAATTGGACAGCCACATGCAGAAGAATGAAACTGGACCATTTCCTTACACCACACACAAAAATAGACTCCAAATGGTTGAAAGACCTAAATGTGAGACAGGAGTCCATCAAAATCCTAAAGGAGAACACAGGTAGCAACCTTTTCGACCTTAGCCGCAGCAACTTCTTCCTAGAAACATCGCCAAAGGCACGGGAAGCCAGGGCAAAAATGAACTATTGGGATTTCATCAAGATAAAAAGCTTTTGCACAGCGAAAGAAACAGTCCACAAAACCAAAAGACAACCAACAGAATGGGAGAAAATATTTGCAAATGACATATCAGATAAAGGGCTAGTATCCAAAATCTATAAAGAACTTACCAAACTCAACACCCAAAGAACAAATAATCCAATCAAGAAATGGGCAGAAACATGAACAGACATTTCTCCAAAGAAGACATCCAAATGGCCAACAGGCACATGAAAAAGTGCTCAACATCGCTCGGCATCAGGGAAATCCAAATCAAAACCTCAATGAGATACCACCTCGCACCCGTCAGAATGGCTAAAATTAACAAGTCAGGGAACGACAGATGTTGGCGGGGATGTGGAGAAAGGGGAACCCTCCTACACTGTTGGTGGGAATGCAAGCTGGTGCAACCTCTCTGGAAAACAGTATGGAGGTTCCTGAAACAGTTGAAATTAGAGCTACCGTTCGATCCAGCAATTGCACTACTGGGTATTTACCACAAAGATAGAAATGTAGGGACCCGAAGGGGTACGTGTACCCCAATGTTTATAGCAGCAATGTCCACCATAGCCAAACTGTGGAAAGAGCCAAGATGTCCATCGACAGATGAATGGATAAAGAAGAAGTGGTATATATACACCATGGAATATTATGCAGCCATCAAAAGGAATGAGATCTTGCCATTTGCAACGACGTGGATGGAACTGGAGGGTGTTATGCTGAGTGAAATAAGTCAATCAGAGAAAGACATGTATCACATGACCTCACTGATATGAGGAATTCTTAATCTCAGGAAACAAACTGAGTGTTACTGGAGTGGTTGGGGGTGGGAGGGATGGGGTGGCTGGGTGATAGACATTGGGGAGGGTATGTGCTACGGTGAGCACTGTGAATTGTGCAAGACTGTTGAATCACAGTTCTGTACTTCTGAAACAAATAACGCAACATATTTTAAGAAAAAAGAAAAAGAAGAAGATAACAGGAGAGGAAGAAAAGGGGAGTATGTCAGAGGGGGAGACGAACCATGAGAGATGATGGACTCTGAAAAACAAACTGAGGGTTCTAGAAGGGAGGGGGGTAGGGGGATGGGTTAGCCTAGTGATGGGTATTGAGGAGGGCACGTTCTGCATGGAGCACTGGGTGTTATGAACAAACAATGAATCATGGAACACTGCACCAAAAACTAATGATGTAATATATGGTGATTAACATAACAATAAAAAAATAAAAAAAAAAAGAATAAATGAGTTAGTTTAAGCAAAGTACCTGCAATTATAGTGGCCCATTCAATAAATATTAACTCTTTCTAAGGGAGGAACATTATTTGTATAATGAAATTACCTTAAAAAATTATCTTTTGTTTGCTTATCTTTTGCTCAAATATTTGAATGTATTTTTTTCCAAAATGGTATTTGCTTTCATGGATTAAAACAAAACAGCAAAATAAAACAATTCCTTCTCACCTTTATAGGTGTTAACTCAAAAAAATCTTGTATGGTGTTACCGTTTTATTTACTTTTAGAAGTAAGTGTATTCTCTCCTTGATCATAGTATTATCCATTGCTCACAAAGACACTTAATAAGCATCATTTATATGTATGGTTTTTCTTTCTCATCTTTTAAAAACTTTTTCTACCCACATCTTTTTTTTATTTTTTATTTTTTTTAAGATTTTAATTATTTGACAGAGAGAGAGCACAAGTAGGGGGAACGGCAGAGGGAGAAGCAGGCTCCCTGCTGAGCAAGGAGTCTGACTTGGGGCTTGAGGGCAGACGCTTAACCAACTGAGCCACCGAGGCACCCCTCTACCCACATCTTTTTGATTTCTTACTGCAGCTCAAATTCATGATCTGGCACCACTCTTTTCTCTCCTGCATTCATTGTGTCTCTTGTATACATCTTGGGACATCATTTTTTTAAAAATTTAAATTCAATTAATTAATATATAATGTATTATTTGTTTCAGGGGTACAGACTATGATTCATCCGTCTTTTATAATACCCAGTGCACATTACAACACATACCCTTCCCAATGTCCATCACCCAGTTACCCCATCCCTCCGCCCCCTTCCCCTCCAGCAACTTTCAGTTTGTTTCTTATGATTAAGAGTCTCTTATGGTTTGTCTCCCTCTCTGGTTTCATCTTGTTTCATTTTTTCCTCTCTTCCCCTAAGATCCTCTGCCTTGTTTCTTAAATTCCACATATCAGTGAGAGATCATATAATAATTGTCTTTCTCTGATTGACTTATTTTGCTTAGCATAACACCCTCTATTTCCACCCACATCATTGCAAATGGCAAGATTTTATTTTCTGATGGCTGTGTATGTAAATGTGCTTTTTACATTCATCTTAATTTCCTATTCTTCTGTAATTTATAAATCATTTTGTGCATTTTTCCCAAGGGTCTTAAGGAGCAGATTGTATTTATAGTACTTCTGAATTCTGAGTGAGAAACTAACATCTGGTTAAATTATCAACAAAATTCTAATATAGAAAAGCAAAATGAGACCAAATGTAAATGTCATAATGTATAATAGCCTTATATTAGCATTTAGCATGTTTGGTAGAATATCAAAAAATTACTCAGACTTACTAATCTTGGACATTACACTCTTATCATTGACCTCACTCTTCATGACCTTGAACTTCTGGTAATGTGAATTAATATTCTAACAACATTGAGGGATTTAGGATTTAGGAGGAAAAGCCAATACCAGTATTTTTTATTTTGAGCAAATAAATATGAATGGCTTATATATCACAAATCAATTTTATGGAAAAGAAACCCAGGCCTCTTCCAGCCCCCAGTGCCCCAACAATTCATTATTTGCATATCCGCTGTGGAACCTCCCATGAAACCAGGTACAAAATTGTTTTCTTTTTTCCCCACATACTTCCACAAAGGTATATATACAGCTAGCAATAACTCAGAATACAACCTTCACTTGCATTGAGAAGGATATATTCCAAAAGAGTAATTTTATTTGTGACAATGGTAAAGTAGTTCAGATTTAAAGGCTCTAGTGGCTTAGACAAAGCTGAATTTGAATTCTTACTTGAATTCCTATTATATTTGAGTCCCTGAGCAAGTAATTTTATTTTCAGAGCCTCAATTTTCTCATCTGTACAATGGGAATATCTACTTTGTGAATTTGCTGAGAAATAAAAATAAATACTTGCAGAGCAAGCATATAAAACAGAAGTGAGAACAGAGTAGATGTGCATTAAATTGACTTCACTTGCTGTCTTCATAATGCTAGATTTCTAGGCTTCTTTGCCATTTTACTGTCTTCAAAAGCTCTAGAAAGACACTAACAGGGATAGGGAAGGAAGAGCACAAAGAATCTTACTGAAGAATAAAGTAATTCAGTAAAAAATTATGGAGTTAGAGGTCTGAACAGAATGTCTTCCTTTTCCAATGTTTCACTGGCCAGATAACTAGGTATCAAATAAATGACCTAAAGACTAAAAGATACTTTCATGTATTTATTGTATGGATCCCGGAGCTTTCTGAATTCTCTCCAACTGCTTTTCACCTTTAAGACCTCTATCCCCCGAGTTCTTATCTTAACCTCTCCCCTTATCTCTCTTGCTTCCTGTGGACTGGTTCAGACTATCCATTAAGGTTGATTTCTGAGACTTTAGGAGCACTGCACTTTGTATTGACAATTATGGTGTCACTCTTGTTACAAAAATGTTAAGTTTTTCTAGAGGAGTCTTTATGAAAATCAAAGCTTTTCTGAAGCATTTTGATCATAAAAGTTGTATTTCACCAATATATAACATGTCTTTTATTTCATGTTTTTCCTGAAAACCAAACCTAATCACATGAATATCTAATGATTCCGTCAGTGTTTTCGAAACACAGTTTTCAGGCAATATCCTCTCCAGGACCCACCATAACCACTCAGGAAGTAGGTTCTAATATGTATTTGTAAACTCCTGTGGTTGTTTTAACTTGAAAATAGAGGGTTTTCTGTACATCACCACTCAGGAATGTGAGGGAATATAACAAGGTAATAAAAGTTCCCTTTTCTCGATGTGGGAGAGTCCAATTCCAATGTTCTCTGACATAAGGATGATAGCAATGTTCAACATCTGTATACTAAATGGATAATAGAAATATGAGCTCAATTTGACAGATTTTTCCTATGTGCATATGATTATGTAATAAGTGATAAATAAAATACCAGAAATATTTCAGTGAATTCTGATGACCTGCCTGAGATTGCTCATAGCCCTTGCTTTCTTAACTCTCCCTTTGCTTCTGCTAACTACATGACTCAGGAAAAAGTACAAATATTTTGCATTTCTAAGTCTTTCTTATTCTAGGAGATCCAGCTCAAAATCCAAATGCTATGTGAATTCTTTCCTGAATGCTTCCTGAAATGGTCCCTTACTCTTCCATAGTCAGGAAGCACTTCTTTCATAAGTCATTTTAGTGATTACTGTGCCATTTATTTGGCAAACACTTGAGTCCTTACCATAGGCTATGTCTTATGGATGCTAAGGGAGAGGAAGTAAGATGCCATAACCTTTGGGGGAAAATAAACACACTTTCTGAACACCTATGAAAGTTTTACCATTGAACTACCCAGTTATTGATGCTCACGTAAAATTATTTTCTTAATTTATTTGCAACTAAACAAAATATTCCACCATTACACAAGGGTCTTTCCTGACTCAGGAGAGGTGCAAATGCTATTTCTTTTGCCTGGTAAGCTTTTCCCATTTACTGCCCCCTCCAGTTAACTCCTCTTCACCCTTGAGAGCTCAGCTTACAGGTCACTTCCTAAAAAAGGCTTTGTCCTAAGCACTCCTATCCCATTCTCTGCTATAGGTTCTTTTAGCATAGTATAGTTGTCTTAATACTTTCCAAAAGAATAATTTACTATAATTAATAAATTATTGGTAATTTTATCATCTTACTCTTTACCTCATCTTTTATAAGATAGTGTAAAAGATCATGTCTCACTTGTGCACAGTTATATCCCCTGAGTGCATCACACTATAGTTTATATAGTAGGTTCTCAATTAATATTTGTTGATAGAATAAAAAAATAACAAGTGGTTTTTGACTGAGTAAAAACCAGTAAAAATTTTTGAAAATTCCAATATTGGTAACCACGTTTTATTTTTCACTCTTACGCTTTGGCTGCTCTGCTGATGAAGAAAAGAATTTACCAGAGAGCTGCATTCTCTGTGCTACTCAGAATTCCATTATACTTCAGCAGGAAAGCACAGATGATTTAGTATGTACTTAATCTTGATTTTACACATTTTCCTTTGACGGGCAGTTAGATCTTGGAAAACAAACTAGCCATGCAAGTTGAATACTTCGATCTGGCTCCTTATTCAGATATTAAAATGGATAGGTATCTTTGAAAAAAAATGACTTCTTAATTTGCTGAACTTTGCCTCTTTTTTTTTTAATTTTATTATGTTATGTTAGTCACCATACAATATACATCATTAGTTTTTGATGTGGTGATCCACGATCCATTGTTTTCGTATAACACCCAGTGCTCCATGCAGTACGTGCCCTCCTTAATACCCATCACTGGGCTAACCAATCCCCCCTCCACCCTCCCCTCTAAAACCCTGTTTGTTTTTCAGAGTCCATAGTCTCTCATGGTTCATCTCTCCCTCCGATGTCCCCCCCTTCATTTTTCCCTTCCTTCCCCTAATGTCCTCCATACTATTCCTTATGTTCCACAAATAACTGAAACCGTATGATAATTGACTTTCTCTGTTTGACTTATTTCACTAAGCATAATCTATTCCAGTCCCATCCATGTTGATGTGGAAGTTGGGTATTCATCCTTTCTGATGGCTGAGTAACATTCCGTTGTATATATGGACCACATCTTTATCCATTCATCTGATGAAGGGCATCTCGGCTGTTTTCACAGTTTGGTTATTGCGGACATTGCTGCTATGAGCAGTGGGGTGTATATGGCCCTTCTTTTCACTACATCTGTGTCTTTGGAGTAAATACCCAGTAGTGCAATTCCTGGGTCATAGGGTAGCTCTATTTTTAAATTCTTGAGGAACTTCCACACTGTTTTCCAAAGTGGCTGTACCAACGTGCATTCCCACCAACAGTGTAAGAGGGTTCCCCTTTCTCCACAACCTCTCCAACATTTGTTGTTTCTTTCTCTGTCCATTTTTGCCATTCTAACTGGTGTAAGGTGGTATCTCAGTGTGGTTTTGATTTGAATTTCCCTGATGGCTAATGATGATGAACATTTTTTCATGTGTCTGTTAGCCATTTGTATGTCTTCTTCAGAGAAGTAGCTTTTCATAGCTTTGGCCCACTTTTTGACTTGATTATTTGATTTTGGGTGTTGAGTTTGAGAAGTTCTTTATAGATCTTGGATACCAGCCCTTTATCTGTAGTGTCATTTGCAAATATCTTCTCCCATTCTGTGGGTTGCCTCTTTGTTTTGTTGTTTGTATTTTGTCAAGTGCTTTTTCTGCATCAATTGAGAGGACCATATGATTCTTCTCCCTCCACTTATTAATGTGTTCTATCACATTGATTGATTTGCGAATGTTGAACCACACTTGCATCCCGAGGATAAATCCCACTTGGTCGTGGTGGATGATCCTTTTAATGTATTGTTGTATCCTATTAGCTAGGATTTTGTTGAGGATTTTGGAATCCATATTCATCAGGGATATTGGTCTGAAGTTCTCCTTTTTGATGGGGTCTTTGCCTGGTTTGGGGATTAAGGTAATGCTGGCCTCATAGAATGAGTTTGGAAGTTTTCCTTCTGTTTCTATTTTTTGAAACAACTTCAGTAGAGTAGGTATTATTTCTTCTTTGAATGTTTGGTAGAATTCCCCAGGGAATCCATCAGGCCCTGGACTCTTGTTTTTTCGGAGGTTTTTGATCACTGCTTCCATCTCGTTACTGGTTATTGGCCTATTCAGGTTGTCAATTTCTTCCTGTTTCAGTCTTGGCAGTTTAGAGGTTTCCAGGAAGACCTCTATTTCATCCAGATTGCTGTTTATTGGCATATAGTTGTTGATAATAATTTCTAATAATTGTTTCTATTTCGTTGGTGTTAGTCGTGATCTCTCCCCTTTCATTCATAATTTTATTAATTTGGGTCCTTTCTCTTTTCTTTTGGATAAGTCTGGCCAGTGGTTTATCGATCTTATTAATTCTTTCAAAGAATCAACTTCTAGTTTCATTGATCTGATCTACTGTGTTTCTGGTTTCTAATTCATTGATCTCTGCTTTAATTTTAATTATTTATCTTCTAATGCATGGCTTAGGCATCATTTGTTGCTTTTTCTCTAGTTCTTTAAGGTGTAGAGTTAGTTGGTGATTTCGGGGATTTTTCTATTTTTTTGAGTGAGGCTTGGATGGCTATGTATTTCCCCTTAGGACTGTCTTTGCAGTATCCCATAGATTTTGGACCAATGTGTTTTCGTTCTCATTGATTTCCATGAATTGTTTACATTCTTCTTTGATTTCCTCGTTGACCCAAACATTCTTGAGCAGAGTGGTCTTTAGCTTCCAAGTGCTTAAATTTCTTCCAATTTTTTTCTTGTGATTGAGTTCCAGTTTTAAGGCATTGTGGTCTGAGAATATGCAGGGAATAATCTCAATCTTTTGGTATTGGTTGAGATCTGATTTGTGACCCAGTATGTGGTCTATTCTGGAGAAAGTTCCATGTGCACTCGAGAAGAATGAGTATTCTGTTGTTTTAAGTGGAATGCTCTGTAAATATCTATGAGGTCCATCTGTCCAGTGTATCATTCAAAGCTCTTGTTTCCTTGTTGGTTTTCGCCTTAGATGATCTGTCCATTGCTGAGAGTGGAGTATTGAGGTCTCCTACAATTAATGTTTTGTTATCAATATGACACTTTATTTTGGTTAACAGTTGGCTTATGTAGATGGCTGCTCCCATGTTGGGGGCATAGATATTTACAATTGTTAGATCTTCTTGTTGGATAGGCCCTTTAAGAATGATATAGTGTCCTTCTGTATCTCTAATTACATTCTTTAGTTTAAAATCTAATTTGTCTGATATAAGAATTGCTACCCCAGCTTTCTTTTGAGGTCCACTGACATGGAAGATGGATCTCCGTCCCTTCACTTTCAGTCTGGATGTATCTTTAGGTTCAAAATGAGTCTCTTGTGGGCAGCATATGGATGGGTCCTGTCTTTTTATCCAATCTACAACCCTGTGCCATTTTATGGGAGCATTTAGGCCATTCACGTTGAGAGTGATTATTGAAAGATATGAATTAATTGTCATCATGTTGCTTGTGAAGACGTTGTTTTTATAGATTGTCCCTGTAAATTTCTGTTCTATATCACTCTCGGGGTCTTTCTCCTTTTATAGAACCCCCCTTAATATTTCTTGCAGGGCTGGCTTAGTGGTCACATATTATTTCAGTTTCTGCCGGTCGTGGAAGCTCTGCATCTCTCCATTCATTCTAAATGACAGCCTTGCCGGATAAAGTATTCTTGGCTGCATGTTCTTCTCATTTAGTAACATGAATATGTCTTGCCAGGCTTTTCTGGCTTGCCAGGTCTTTGTGGATAGGTCTGACGTTATTCTGATGTTCCTCCCTCTGTACGTAAGGAATCTCTTCCCCCTAACTGCCCTTAAGATGGTTTCCTTGGTTCTAAGATTTGCAAGTTTTCCTACTACATGCCGGGGTGTTGGCCTGTTTTCCTTGATCTTGGGAGGGGTCCTCTCTGCTTCTAGGACGCGAATGTTTGTTTCGTTCCCCAGATTAGGGAAGTTCTCAGCTACGATTTGCTCAATTACATCTTCTAGTCCTCTCTCTCCACTCCCTCTTGGATTCCAATTATTCTGACATTGGAACGCTTCATGGTGTCACTTATTTCTCTATTTTCATGGATTCTGAGTTGTTTTTCCCCTGGCCTCCTCTGTTCCCTTTTTATCTATTATATTGTCTTCCAGGTCACTTATTCGTTCTTCTGCTTCAGTTACCCTAGCTGTTAGATTATCTAGATTGGATTGGATCTCATTGATAGCATTTTTAAGTTCTGCCAATTCAGCTTTCATTTCTGCCCTTAGAGACTCTATGTTGCCATTAATTGATTTCTCCATTCTAGCCGTTGTCTTCACAATTGCTAGCCTGAATTCCATCTCCGACGTCTTGGTTATATCTGCATCCATTTGTAAATCTGCAGCATAAGTCATAATCTCTGAGTCTTTTCTATTTTGGGGGTTCCTCCTCCTAGTCATTCTGTTGATGGGTGTTTGAGTCCAAATTATTGGCCAGAACCTAAGCAAGATGCACCTGTTTCCTTGGGACCTTAGGGGCACTTGCCTTTTGTTTTCCCAGCCTGTCTTCTGGGGGAGGGGCCTGCCACGCTGTTACTTAGGCAACCCTGTTTGGGCGGAGCTGCCCTGCCCCCCTGTGGTGGGGGATGGGCTCAGCGGGAATCAGTTTTGGGGGCTTTAGTTCTCTGGCTGCTTTCCCTGGCGGCTTTCCATGTCTCTTCCGTGAGTCAAAGCAGAAGAGACCATTTCCAACCCTCTGCCTCAGAGCAGAGACACCGCAGTCTCTTCTTCAGTGAGCTCTCGAGGCCACACTCTCTCCGTTTCTGTCCGTGCTGCTATAAACTGCAGCATCCTGGGTTGTGCGCCCCTCCACAGCGCCCCCAGTCCTGCCTCCAGGTCAGAGCACGTCTCTGCCCTTTGTGCTTCTAAAATGGCCAGCCACCCCCCAGATCGCAGGTGCGACCCCACCACTCCGGGTTTCCTCCCTGGGGGCTGCCCTAAAGTCCTATCCCCGCCAGTCTGTACCCCATCCCCAGTGCGCGAGGCTGTCGCTCACCGGCGGTGTAGGATCCCTGCGGCCAGGCTCCCTTCTGCTGCCATTTATCCTCCGATATCTGCCCATGGGATCAGGGCTTCCTTCTTTGTACCTCAAAACCAACCACCTGCGATATTCTGTTTGTAGAGATCCAGATCTTCTTACATCTCAGGCTGGTTTCGTGGGTGCTCAGAGTGGTCTGGTAGATATCCAGCTCAATTCTGGGGACCAGTTGAAATAGGGTCCCCTACTCCTCCACCATCTTTCCTTCTCCAATTTCCTGTACTTTGAAGTACTCATTACAAAACTAGGATAAAAAACAAGGTGCCTCATGGAGTGTAAACAACATTTCAGGGAAAATTCAATAAGTAATGATAAATCATTCATATGTATCTAAAAATATAGAACATTGTGATGCCATGAAAATAATGCTAAAATATATGTATTCTATGTTGACTGATGCTGTTTATATGCCCCTTAAGGAAACTTCTTAGCTGCATTTTTACCTTATAATTTGAATGCTTAGTTTTAGAGCAATAAATACAGAAGATATGGTTTTAAGAATTACTGCATGCTTGGGAAAAAGAACCTGTGCTGAGTGCAGAATCAACAGGGGACGCCAATGGTAGTTACCCTTCCAGATAGCACTGATTTGGGATGTTGTGAGGCCAGGACCTCTGATTTTCTATGAAAGTCATATTTCACGAGAACTTTAACAACCTTCATAAAATGTTTCTGTCGTTTATGTACTACAGATCCTTAGGTAAATGAAATTTTTCTGGTTTGTTTTTGTTTTTGTTTTTGTTTTTCCATGGGTGGATGGGCCTGATAATGAGAACTCTGAGCCATAGGACTGTCACCTCTTACTAGAAGTTAAAAATGTTTTGTGATTGACGAGCCAAGTCTGAATCTGGGCTACTGACTTTAAAAAGAAAAAAATGCATGGTAGCAAGAGCAGATTGGATTAATTTGATGTATTTGTCCTTGTTTCTAAACAGGGTTTTATGAACTCCCTACTCCCTACATACTGGACTGGGCTTTTTTGTAATGTAGATTGTCGGGGCTGACTCCGCTCTCTCCCCAGTCTATACATTTCTGGCAGTTGGATATCTTTTCTGATCTTTGTAAATGTATTTTTGTATCTGGTCAGTGCAGTCATCTAGTAGCACTGCAGTGAGAACTTGTCTTTCACACATAAAATATGTGCAAAAGAAAAACACATTTAGCCCCACCCAGAACTTCCAAGTTTATGCTCAAGTGTCATGGAAGTTAGCAGTCCTATGTCCTATGACCCATTATTTTATGTGAAAATACTCTTTTCTCCTTTTCCTGTGGTATAAACATATGGACATACACACTATCCCTGATTCATCTGCTTTGGCAGTCAAGAGAAACTTACAAACCACTTTTCATTATTCTAGAAGAGTCCAACATTCTTAGGTCTCACACCTTTTCAAAGATTTCAAGCTCATTTACCATATATTTGTAATCTAGGAATCACAATTCCAGTAATAATTATGGAATATAAATATTAATGCAATCCCAAATGTTCATCTCTGGTGTGTTTTCTTAGCCTGGATCAACCAATACATCTTAAAGAAAACAGAAATAAAGTATATAATACAGTACATAGTCTTTTTGCCTGCATTCTTTGACTCAGGATTATATCTGTTTGGTTCTTTATTACTGTGTAGGTTTCCATCATATGAATATACAACATTTATCAATTCTATTCTTCTACTTGTGATGGTTATTTTGGTTGTTTCCAATTTTTAATGTCATAAATGAAACTTCTCTAAACACTTTTGTATATTTTGTACATGCTTTTTTGCGACTATGTGTTCTCATTTCTCTTGTATATGTACTGAAGAAGTAAATTTCTAAGTTATGGTGTGAGCATGTATTTAGTTCTAGTGGATAATAACAGTTTTCTAAGGTGCCATAATTTTACCAGTAGTTTTATGTGACTTTCTGTTGCTCTACATCCTTGCCAATACTTGGTATTATCAATCTTTCTAATTTTACATATTCTGGATCATATTATGTATTGATATGTAACTGTAGTTTAAATGCCCAGTTCCCTAATAATTAATGGTACTGATACCTTTTTGTTCATTAGAATATCCTCTTCTATGTAATGTCTTTTAAGTCTTTGAGCATTATTTATTGATTGTAAAAATGTCTTTTAGAGCAACTTGTCAGATATATGGGTTGCAAATATCTTTTCTTATTTAATAACTTTTGTTTTTAATGACCTTGTGAACAGAATGGAGTTTTTTTATAAGTAGAAAATTTGATTTTAATAAATTCTGGTTAATAATTTTTTTTCATTATGCATTATCTTTTTTATCTTAAGAAACCTTTTACCTATAAGATCATGAATATACTACATTTTTTTCTGGAAATAATTCTTTTCAAGTTAATTTTTGTTTGTCTACAGTATAGATCAAAATTACTTCATTTCTATCAAGAACTATTTATTGAAAAAGTCATTTTCTTCACTGAATTGCAATGACACCTTTGTCATAAATCAGGCAATACATATGCCAGCTAATTCTGGCCTTTCGATTATGGTGCAGTGATTTATCCTTACACAATACTATTCTGTCTTAAATACTATAGCTTTATAGTAAATCTTGACATCCAACTTTTTTTTCCTTTCTTTTATTTTTTAAGATTTTATTTATTTATTTGACAGACAGGGAGCATAAGCAGGGTGAGCTGCAGGCAGAGGAAGAGGGAGAAGCAGGCTCCCAGCCGAGCAGGGAGCCTGATGCGGGGGCTCGATCCCAGGACTCTGGGGTCACGACCTGAGCCAAAGGCTGATGCTTAACAACTGAGCCACCCAGGCGTCCCTTATTTTTTTTTCTTAATAATTTATTGATTGTCTTGGATATTTTTCTAGGTCGTGCGTGTGTGCATATGTATAAAAGAGAACTGATACTTTAACAAAACTGACTCTTCACATCCATGAACAAGATTATCTGTCGTTCTATTTATGTTGTCTTTATTTTCTCACAGAAAAGCTTTGTTGATCTCAGTAGAAATGTCTTGCAAAATTTTGTGCTAGATTTTTTCCCCTAAGCATTTGATAGTCTTTGGTGTGATAGGAAATGGTTCTCTTTATCTACATATTTTCTAAATTTTTATTGCTAGCAAATTAAAAAAAATGATTATCTTTGGCTTTATTGAGGCATAATTGGTATCTATACCAAAGAAAACATCTTTAAAGGATACAATTTGATTTATTCTGATATATGTGTATATCCATGAGATAACTATCAAGAAAAAAAACATATGCTTCTTGCCCCCAAATTTTCTTATGCCTGTTGTCTTCTGTGGCTGGTGGTTCCATTTTAGCTCAATTTCAAAACCTTTGCTACGTTGCTTGGGGTCTGCCTTGTTTGTGAACCTTCAGTTCTTATGTAAGATTTCCATACATAGTGGGATATAGAACACAGTTCAGTTCTCAAAGTCTTTGTTGTCTTGGGTTTATTTCCCACTTGTGAAGCTCATTGGTGAATCCGGGCTTTGGTCAGCTCATACACAAAATTATGGTATAATTTTTCAAACTTTCTCCTTTCTGAAATTTCCTTTATTCTCTCCAGAGCTCCAAGAGTACATTTTCTTGTTTCATTTGATTGTATGTTTTCGGGGCAGGACAGTACATTTCTCTCAGAATTTTAGCTTTCTCTGCTTCAATCCTTTTTTATTTTTTCTTTTCCTTTTGAGAATGCAATGACACAAATGTTAAACTTGTTGGTATTGTCCCACAGCCCTGAATCTTTTTAAAATATATAAATATTTCTTTCTCTTCTTTAGATTAGATAATTTCTAATGATCTATCTTCAAATCACTGGCTCATTCCCCTATCCTTTCTGTTCTGTTATTAAGCCCACCTACTGATTTTTTATATCAAATATTGTATTTTTAGTTCTAAAATTTCCATGCTGTGGAAGTGCTTATGCATATATAAATGAATATAAATGTTATATAATATCAAAACCTGGATCCTGGAAATGTCAAATAAAATAAATCACTAAAGTATTTGATAAAGGAAAAGAAAGTCAGTACCATAGAGTTATAAGTTTAATACAGCGAAAATGTTACTTCCATAACACAAGTTGAAAGCAAAAAATATCATTAGTTTTGGTTACACAATGGGAGTAAACTGGGAAAATTAAAGGGCAGCAGGTGATCTATCAGCAACACATAGTATCAAATTGCTCTTAGAAGGAAAAATCTGAGCTCACTATAAACACTGGAGTATTTAGAAAAAATTTTACAGCTTCAACGTTAAAAAAATTACATTCATAAAATCCTCTACAAGGATTTTACTTAAAATTTAAAGAAAAATTTACCACTATCTACTTAAACTAGTCTAGAACATAATACAGTGCCTCCAAATTTATTTTGTGCAGCTCACAAATCTTTACCAAAACTTGATAGAATATTCCAAACTTGTAAGCTGATTCATTTATGAGTAAAAAAGCAAAAAAAAAAATAATAAATTTCAAATGTACACCAAAATAATAATGCATCATGATAAAGTAAGAAATTTTACAGAAATGGTTTCCAAGATTAATTGCATGAGCACATTAGAGAGAAATATCATTAGTTATTAAATTTATTTGATAAAGATTGGCAAATATTTCTCATATGAGCTCTATGTAAAAATAGAAATAGAAGAAAAAATATTAATTTAAATTTTACTACCCCAAACTAAAATCAAACCTGCATAGTAGAGAGAAATTTGAGGGTATTTTCATTAAAAATCTTAAAAATTCGAATGGTTAGATATCACCAGTACCAGGTGATAATGTTTCACCTAATGCAATGAGGTAAGAAAATAAATTACATAAAATGAAATGGGAATAGAGGCAGCAAAATAAATGGTATGTTAATACATATGATTAAATCTTTAGGAAATCAAAAAGGTCCTTGTATCAAATCTTTTTTTATGTTATGTTAATCACCATATATTACATCATTAGTTTTTGATGTAGTGTTCCATGATTCATTGTTTGCATATACACCCAGTGCTCTACTCAGTACGTGCCCTCTTTAATACCCATCACCAGGCTAACCCATCCCCCCAACCACCTCCCCTCTAGAACCCTCAGTTTGTTTCTCAGAGTCCATATCCTCATATGGTTCGTCTCCCCCTCTGATTTTCCCCCCTTCATTTTTCTCTTCCTGCTATCTTCTTCTTCTTCTTTTTTTTTAAACATATGATGTACTACCTGTTTTAGAGGTACAGGTCTGCGATTCAACAGTCTTACACAATTCACAGAGCTCACCATAGCACATACCCTCCCCAATGTCTATCACCCAGCCACCCCATTCTTCCCACCCCCACCACTCCAGCAACCGTCAGTTTGTTTCCTGAGATTAAGAATTCCTCATATCAGTGAGATCATATGATACATGTTTTTCTGATTGACTTATTTTGCTCAGCATAATACCCTCCAGTTCCATCCACGTCATTGCAAATAGCAAGATTTCATTCCCTTTGATGGCTGCATAATATTCCATTGTATATATATACCACCTCTTCTTTATCCATTCATCTGCCGATGAAAATCTTGGCTCTTTCCATAGTTTGGCTATTGTGGCCATTGCTGCTATAAACATCGGGGTGCACATACACCTTTGGTTCCCTATATTTGTATCTTTGGGGTAAAAATCCAGTAGTGCAATTGCTGAGTCATATGGTAGCTCTATTTTCAACTCTTTGAGGAACCTCTGTACTGTTTTCCAGAGTGGCTGTACCAGCTTGCATTCCCACCAACAGTGTGGGAGGGTTCTCCTTTCTCCGCATCCCCGCCAACATCTGTGTTTCCTGACTTGTTAATTTTAGCCATTCTGACTGGTGTGAGGTGGTATCTCACTGAGGTTTTGATTTGGATTTCCCTGATGCTGAGCGATGTTGCACACTTTTTCATATGTCTGTTGGCCATTTGGATGTCTTCTTTGGAAAAATGTCTGTTCATCTCTTCTGCTCATTTCTTTATTGGATCATTTGTTCTTTGGGTGTTGAGTTGGTAAGTTCTTTATAGATTTTGGATACTAACCCTTTATCTGATATGTCATTTGCAAATATCTTCTCCCATTCTGTCGGTTGTCTTTTGGTTGTGTGGACTGTTTCCTTTGCTGTGCTTAAGCTTTTTATCTTGATGAAGTCCCAATAGTTCATTTTTGCCCTGGCTTCCCTTGCCTTTGGCGATGTTTCTAGGAAGAAGTTGCTGTGGCTGAGGTTGAAGAGGTTGCTGCCTGTGTCCTCCTTTAGGATTTTGATGGACTCCTGTCTCACATTTAGGTCTTTCAACCATTTTGAGTCTATTTTTGTGTGTAGTGTAAGGAAATGGTCCAGTTTCATTCTTCTGTGTGTGGCTGTCCAATTTTCCCAACACCATTTGTTGAAGAGACTGTCTTTTTTCCATTGGACTTTCTTTCTTGCTTTGTCAAAGATGAGTTGACCATAGAGTTGAGGGTTCATTTTTGGGCTTTCTATTCTGTTCCATTGATCTATGTGTCTGTTTTTGTGCCAGTACCATACTGTCCCGATGATTACAACTTTGTAATAGAGGTTGAAGTCCAGAATTCTGATGTCGCCAGCTTTGCTTTTCTTTTTCAACATTCCTCTGGCTATTCGGGGTCTCTTCTGGTTCCATACAAATTTTAGGATTATTTGTTCCATTTCTTTAAAAAGAGTGGATGGTAGTTTGATAGGGATTGCATTAAATGTATAGATTGCTCTAGGTAGGATTGACACCTTCACAATATTTGTTCTTCCAATCCATGAGTATGGAACGTTTTTCCATTTCTTTGTGTCTTCCTCAATTTCTTTCATGAGTATTTTATAGTTTTCTGAGTACAGATTCTTTGCCTCTTTGGTTAGATTTATTCCTAGGTATCTTATGGTTTTGGGTGCAATTGTAAATGGGATCGACTCTTTAATTTCTCTTTCTTCTGTCTTGTTGGTGTATAGGAATGCCACTGATTTCTGTGCATTGATTTTATATCCTGCCACTTTACTGAATTCCTCTATGAGTTCTAGCAGTTTTGGGGTGGAGTCTTTTGGGTTTTCCACATAAAGAATCATATCATCTGCAAAGAGTCAGATTTGACTTCTTTGCCGATTCAGATGACTTTTATTTCTTTTTGTTGTCTGATTGCTGTGGCTAGGACTTCCAATAATATATTGAATAGTAGTGGTGATAGTGGAAACCCCGCCATGTGTCTGACCTTAGGGGGAAAGCTCTCAGTTTTACCCCATTGAGAATGATATTCGCTGTGGGTTTTTCATAGATGTCTTTTATGATATTGAGGTATGTAACCTCTATCCCTATCCTCTAAAACGTTTTGATCAAGAAAGGATGCTGTACTTTGTCAAATGCTTTTTCTGCATCTATTGAGAGGATCATATGGTTCTTGTTCTTTCTTTTATTAATGTATTGTATCACATTGATTGATTTGAGGATGATGAACCAAACTTGCAGCCCAGGGATAAATCCCACTTGGTCGTGGTGATAACCCCTTTTAATGTACTGTTGGATCCTATTGGCTAGTATTTTGGTGAGAATTTTTGCATCCATGTTCATCAAGGATATTGGTCTGTAATTCTCCTTTTTGATGGGGTTATTGTCTGGTTTGGGGATCAAGGTAATGGTGGCCTCATAAAATGAGTTTGGAAGTTTTCCTTCCATTTCTATTTTTTAGAACAGTTTCAGAAGAATAGGTATTAATTTTTCTTTAAATGTTTGGTAGAATTCCCCTGCGAAGCCATCTGGCCCTGGGCTTTTGTTTGTTGGGAGATTTTTGATGACAGCTTCCATTTCCTTAGTTGTTATAGGTCTGTTCAGGTTTTCTGTTTCTTTCTGGTTCAGTTTTGGTAGTTGATACATCTCTAGGAAGGCAACCGTTTCTTCCAGATTAATTTGCTGGCATAGAGTTGCTTATAATATGTTTTTACAATTGTTTGTATTTCTTTGGTGTTGGTTGTGATCTCTTCTCTTTCATTCATGATTTTATTTATTTGGGTAATTTCTCTTTTCTTTTTGATAAGTCTGGCCAGGGGTTTATCAATCTTGTTAGTTCTTTCAAAGAACCAGCTCCTGGAGTCGTTGATCTGTTCTACTCTTCTTTTTGTTTCTATTTCATTGATTTCTGCTCTGATCTTCATTATTTCTCTTCTCCTGTTGGGTTTAGGCTTTATTTGCTGTTCTTTCTCCAGCTCTTTTAGGTGTAGGGTTCGGTTGTGTATTTGAGAACTTTCTTGTTTCTTGAGAAAGGCTTGTATTGCTATATACTTTCCTCTCACTGCCTTTGCTGCATCCCAAAGATTTTGGACAGTTGTGTTTTCATTTTCATTGGTTTCCACGAATCTTTTTAATTCTTCTTTAATTTCCTGGTTGACCCATTCATTCTTTAGTAGGATGCTCTCTAGCCTCCATGTATTTGAGTTCTTTCCGACTTTCCTCTTGTGATTGAGTTCTAGTTTCAAAGCATTATGGCCCGAAAATATGCAGGGTATAATCCCAATCTTTTGGTACCAGTTGAGACCTGATTTGTGACCTAGGATGTGATCTATACTGGAGAACATTCAATGGGCACTAGAGAAGAATGTGTATTCTTTTGCTTTGGGGTGGAATTTTCTGAATAGACCTGTGAAGTCCATTTGGTCCAGTGCGTCATTTAGTCTTTATTTCCTTGTTGATCTTTTGCTTAGATGATCTGTCCATTTCAGTGAGGGGGGTGTTAAAGTCCCGCATTCTTATTGTATTGTTGTCGATGTGATTTTGCTTAATAATTGGCTTATATAATTAGGTGCTCCCATGTTAGGGGCATAGATATTTACAATTGTTAGATCTTCTTGTTGGATAGACCCTTTAAGTATGATTAGTGTCCTTCCTCATCTCTTTTTATAGTCTTTGGTTTAAAATCTAATTTGCCGGATATAACGATTGCCACGTCAGCTTTCTTTTCGTGTCCATTAGCATGGTAAATGGTTTTCTACCCCTCTCTTTCAATCTGGGGGTGTCTTTGGGTCTAAAATGAGTCTCTTGCAGACAGCATATTGATGGGTCTTGTTTTTTTATCCAATCTGATAACCTGTGTCTTTTGATTGGGGCATTTAGCCCATTTACATTGAGGGTAACTATTGAAAGATTATGAATTTAGTGCCATTGTATTGCCTTTAAGGTGACTGCTACTGTATATTGTCTGTGTTCCTTTCTGGTCTATGTTACTTTTAGGCTCTCTGTTTGCTTAGAAGACCCCTTTCAATATTTCCTGTAGTGCCGGTTTCGTGTTTGCAAATTCCTTTAGTTTTTGTTTGTCCTGGAAGCTTTTTATCTCTGCTTCTATTTTCTATGACAGCCTAGCTGGATATCGTATTCTTGGCTGCATATTTTTCTCAGCTAGTGCCCTGAATATATCATGCCAGTCCTTTCTGGCCTGCTAGATCTGTGGATAGCTTTGTTTCCAATCTAATGTTTCTACCATTGTTGGTTACAGACCTCTTGTCCCGAGCTGCTTTCAGGATTTTGTCTTTGTCCTTTAGACTTGTAAGTTTCACTATTAGATGTCGGGATGTTGACCTATTTTTATTGATTTTGAGGGAGGTTCTCTGTTTCTCCTGGATTTTGATGCCTGTTTCCTTCTCCAAATTAAGGAAGTTCTCTGCTATAATTTGGCTCCAATATACTCTCTGCCCCTCTCTCTTTTTCTTCCTCTGGGATCCCAATTATTCTAATATTGTTTCATCTTATGGTATCACTTATCTCTCGAATTCTGCCCTCATGGTCCAGTAGTTGTTTATCTCTCTTTTTCTCAGCTTCTTTATTTTCCATCATTTGGTCTTCTAGATCACTACTTCTCTCCTCTGCCTCATTTTCCTAGCAGTTAGAGCCTCCATTTTTGATTGCACCTCATTAATAGCCTTTTTGATTTTGACTTGGTTAGAATTAGTTCTTTTATTTTTCCAGAAAGGGTTTCTCTAATATCTTCCATTCTTTTTTCAAGCCCAGGTAGTATCTTTAAAATCGTCATTCTGAACTCTAGTTCTGTCATCTTACTAATGTCCATATTGATTAGGTCCCTGACAGTCAGCACTGCCTCTTATTCTTTTTTTTTTTTTTGAGTTGTTTTTTTTCCATCTTGTCATTTTGTTCAGAGGAGAATAGATGAATGAGAGAACAAAATGCTAACAGGGTAACAATGACCTCAGAAAAATATACACTAAACAAATCAGAAGAGAGCTGAAACCAGGGGAAAAGAAAGGGAAATAAAGAAAAAGAAAAAAAAAGAGAAAAAGATAAAAACAAACAAACAAAAAACAGACAAACAAACCAACCAGAATATGATCAAATATGATCAGGCTGATGCATAGATCAGTGCTACTACTAGATTTTGAGTGTATTTTGGTCTGTTAGAAGTGCCTCCCAAAATTTTAAATAAAGAAAAACTTATATATGTATAAAAATAAGGGTAAATACGATGAAGGGATGGAATATGATTGTAAAGGTGAAAATTATCATTGATTTTATAAGAGGAATTGATAAGACTTGGTTGAAAAAGGAAAGAAGAGGATTTAAAAAAATAGGGAGAGAATGTGATCAAGCAGGAGACTAGAACAAAGCCATACACTAGTGATTTAGGGTATATTTTGGTCTGTTAGAAGAAACTGTATCCCAAAATTTTAAAGAGAGAATGACTTATACATATATACCAAAAATAAGGTTAACTATTATGAAGGGATACAATATGACTCTAAAAAATGAAAAATAAAAAACAGTTTTAAAAAAAGGGATTGATAAGATGTTGTTTGAAAAAGGGAAAAACAAAATTCAAAAAAAAAAAAGAAAAAGAAAAAGAAAGTAAAAAAAAATTAACTTTGAAAGACTAAAGAATCAGGGGGAAAAAAGCCATGAATTCTCTGTGCTGTATTCCCCTAATGCTGGAGTTCTGCCATTCTCATTGATCGGTAAACTTGGTCTTGGCTGGCTGTTCTTGCTCGTCTTCCCAAATGTCTTTGCCGGAGGTGGAATTGCCCTGCCCTTGCCCTCTGGGCTAAGTAATCTGCTCAGTTTTCCTCTCGGGAGCTTTTGTTCCCTGCAAGCTTTCCATTCAGCTTTGGAGGACAAGAGTGAAAATGGTGGCCTCCTAGTCTCTACCCTGGAGGAGCAGAGAACTTGGGGCCCCACTCCTCAGTGCACCCCCACAGGAAAGCAGTCAATCACTCCCATCTCCCCGGTCTCCAACCACACTCTATGCACACCTGGCCTGTGACCTAATGTTTCTATCTCTGGCACCCGACCCTGTGTGGAGTCTCCAAACCCAGCAGATCCTTGCGGTGTGCTCCTGCATCGCTCCTCCTGGGGGAGGAAGAGGAGTCTTCCTGGATCTGACGCTTGTTGGGTCCCTGCTGGAGGAGCAGTGGGCTGACTGTGCCTCGGATTATGGCTTATGGCAACGCCGAGCTGAGAGCCCGCGCCTTGGCTCTGTCTCTGCAGCCGGCTTCCCCGCTCCGATTCCTGGGAGCTCTGCCACCCTCAGGCATCCCCGGTCTTTCTGTGACCCTGAGGGTCCTGAGACCACACTGTCCCACGAGGGTTCCACCCCTGCTTAGCCACTGGAGTGACATCCCTCAGCAGAGCAAACTTTTAAAAGTTCCAATTTTCTACTCTGCTGCTCTATCACTTGCCAGAAGCGGCTAATGGAGGCCCCCTCCCCTGCCGTCTATCTTCCCGAATATCCTTTTGGATTGACTTCTCTACACGTCCTACCTTCCAGAAAGTGGTCACTTTTCTGTTCAGAGAGTGGCTCCTCTTCTTTTCTTCAATCTCCTGTTGAGTTCGTAGGTGTTCAGAATGGTTTGATCCTTATCTAGCTGAATTCCTTGGACCAGATGAAATTTAGGTCTCCTACTCCTCCACTATCTTGCTCCTCCTCTATCTGTCAACTTTCAAAGGTGGGTTGAAGTTGCTTTCCTACAGGAACTATTGGTATTGTTAATAGGTAGACCATTATTCACCTTGAACTACTTTAAATATTTTTTTTTAATCTGAAAATGTCGTTATTTTGCCTTCATATTTAAAAATGCTTTCATGGGCATAGACTTTTAGAATTTACATTTTTCTTTCAGTGCTTTTTTTTATTAAATTTTTTTTATTTGAATTCAATTAGTCAAGGTTGAATGCAGTTCTTTTGAAATTGGCTGTTAGGAAGGCTTTGGGCTATAAACTAACATGACGGCTCATCTGTTGTTATAAATACTCAATGGAAATTTTCATTTTTCCATCTCATCAGAGGTCAAGACTAGTACAGGGAGGTAAAACTTTACCTCCACTGATCTTAAGTTTTCAGGTGGGTCTGTCTCTTGAACAAAAAGACAGATTAGCAAGAGAAAAACAGTTTATGTTTTTTAAGATTTATTTATTTGAGGGAGGTGACAGAGAGAGGGAGAGAAATCCTTAAGCACACTACATGCTTGGTGCAGAGCCCCCCAGGTCTCATCTCACAACCCTGAGATCACCACCTGAGCAGAAACCAAGAGTAAGAGCTTAACTAACTGAGCCACCCAGGCGCCCCAAGAAAAAACAGTTTATTGACTCAGCACATATCACACTAGAGAAAACTAAATCAAAGCATAATACAAAGCTGCAGCTTAGAAATGCAGCTTATATAGCATCTTCTCCAAGAACAGTACATTTGTAGAGAAATGATAGAATAAAGACAAAGCGATGTAAAGCTTCTAAGGGTGGCAAACCATGGGAAGGTAAATGCATGGGAAGGTGGCAATAGAGTCAAGTTTGTTTGCAGATTCCTTTGGTGCCCATCTCTGTGCTAAGAGTCTATCTTCAGTAAAAGGAGACTTTATATCCTGCCTTTAAGCAGAAAAGGGAGGTTAGAGAGATAAAACATTTTCTGTGCCTTGTTCTTTTCTTTCCTCCTCCTTTTTTTTTTAAATGACAAAAGGAAATCACCATAGTTCCCTCCCCACCCCCAGGTTTATTGAGATACAATTGACATATAACATTGTGTAAGTTTAAAGTGTACAACTTGATGATTTGATACATGTATATATTGCAAAATGATTAGCACAATAAGGTTAGTTAACAAATCCAGTACATCACATAATTACCATTCTATTGTGGTAAGGGTGAGAGCATTTCAAATTTACTGGCTTACCAACTTTCAAGTATACAGTCCAGTATGGTTAACTTTAGTCACCGTGCTGTACAGTAGATCCCCAGAATTTACTCATCTTATAATTGGAAATTTGTACCATCTGACCAACATCTCCCCATTTCTTCCATTTCCTAGCCTCTGGCAACCATTATTCTACTCTCAGTTTATATGAATTCAGCTTTTTTACATTTTACATATAAGTGAGATCATATGGTATTTTCTTTCCATGTCTGCCTTATCTCACTTAGCATAATGTCTTCTAAGTTCATTTCATATTGTCACAAATGTCAGGATCTCCTCTTTTGTGGTTTCTCTTTTTTCTCTTTCCATTATTTATATATATCACATTTTCTTTATCCATTCATCTGTTGGTGGACCCTTAGGTTGTTTCCATGTCTAAGCTTTGCAAATAAGAATGCAATGAACAGAGGGGGCGGAGCAAGATGGCGGAGGAGTAGGAGACCTGGATTTCGTCTGGTCTCAGGAATTCAGCTGAATAGGGATCAAACCATTCTGAACACCTACGAGCTCAACAGGAGATCGAAGAAGAGAGTAGCAACAACTCTCTGAAGAGAGAAGCGACCACTTACTGGAAGGTAGGACGTGCGAAATGAATCCGAGGTGATATTCAGGAGGATAGACGGCGGGGGAGGGGGCCTCTGTGGCCGCTTCTGGCAAGTGCTAGAGCCGCAGAGCACAAAATTGGAACTTTTGGAAGTCAGTTCCGCTGAAGGACTTCACTCCAGTGGCTAAGCAGGAGGTAGAAACCTCGCGGGACAGTGTGGACTCAGGACCCTCGGGGTCACAGAAAGACCGGGGGTGCCTGAGTGCAGCAGAGCTCCCAGGTATCGGAGCAGGAAAGCCGGCTGCAGAGATGGAGCTGAGGCACGGGCTCTCAGCTCGGGGTGGCCATAAACTGTGATCCATGGCCCAGTCGGGCCACTGTGCCTCCAGCAGGGACCCACCAAACAGCAGAGCCGGGAAGACTCCCCTTTCTACCCCAGGAAGAGCAGCGCAGGAGCGCACCTCAGGGATCTGCTGGATTTGGTGACTCCACACGGGGTAGGGTGCCAGAGATAGAAACGCTCGGTCACAGGCCGGGTGAGCACGGAGTGCAGCCGGAGACGGGGGAGACGGGAGTGATTGACTGCTTTTCTCTGGGGGCGCACTGAGGAGCAGGGCCCCGAGTTCTCAGCTCCTCCGGGCAGAGAGTGGGAGGCCACCATTTTCACCCTGGTCCTCCAAAGCTGTACCGAGAGCTTGCAGGGAACAAAAGCTCCTGAGAGCAAACCCCAGCAGCTTGCTTAGCCCTGACCGGCAAGGGCGGGGCAATTCCGCCTCCGGCAAAGACATTTGGGAACCACGGCAACAGGCCCCTCCCCCAGAAGATCAGCACGAACAGCCAGCAAGCCAAGACCAAGTTTACCGATCAAGGAGAACAGGAGAACTCCAGCGCTAGGGGAATACTGCACATAGAATTCATGGCTTTTTTATCATGATTCATTAGTTTTTCAAAGTTAATTTTTTAACTGTTTTTTGTGTGTTTTTTTGAATTTTTCTTTTTCCCTTTTTCAACCAACATCTTATCAATCCCTTTTTTAAAAAAAACATTTTTTATTTTTAGAGTCATATTTTATCGTTTCATAGTTGTTACCCTTATTTTTGGCATATATATATATATGTATATATATAAGTTCTTCTCTCTTTAAAATTTTGAGATACAGTTTCTTCTAACATCAAAATATACCCTAAATCACTAGTGTATGGCTTTGTTCTAGTCTCCTGCCTGATCACAGTCTCTCCCTTTTTTATCTTTTCTTTTTTTTTTTAATCTTCTTCCTTCTCCTTCAAACAACTTCTTATCAATTCCGTTTATAAAACCTTTTATAATTTTCATCTTTACAGTCATCTTCCATCCCTTCATTGTATCAACCCTTATTTTGTACATATATAAGTCTTTCTTCCTTTAAAATTTTAGGAGGCACTTTCTTCTAACAAACCAAAATACACCCAAAATCTAGTGTGTGGCACTGATCTATGCACTAGCCTGATCATATTTGATCATATTCTTTTTTTTTTGTTTTGTTCTGTTTTTGTTTGTTTTTATTTTTTTCTTTTATTTTTTTCTCTTTCTTTTTTCTTTCTTTACCTTTCCTTTCCCCTGGTTCAGGTCTTTTCTGATTTATATAGAGTATATTTGCTGGGGACGTTGTTAACCTGTTGTGTTTTGTTTTCTCATTCATCTATTCTCCTCTGGACAAAATGACAAGACAAAAAAAATCACCTCAGCAAAAAGAACAAGAGGTAGTACCGTCAGCCAGGGACCTACTCAATATGGACATTAGTATGATGTCGGACCTAGAGTTCAGAATCATGACTTTAAAGATACTAGCTGGGCTTGAATAAAGCATGGAAGTTATTAGAGAAACCCTTTCTGGAGAAATAAAAGAACTAATCTAATCAAGTCGAAATCAAAAAGGCTATTAATGATGTGCAATAAAAAATGGGGGCACTAACTGCTAGGATAAATGAGGCAGAAGAGAGAATCAGCGATATAGAAGACCAAATGATGGAAAATAAGGAGGCTGAGAAAAAAAGAGATAAACAACTACAGGATCACGAGGGCAGAATTCGAGAGATAAGCGATACAATAAGACGAAACAACATTAGAATAATTGGGACCCCAGAAGAAGAAGAAAGAGAGAGAGGGGCAGAAGGTATATTGGAGGAAATTATAGCAGAGAATTTCCTTAATGTGAGGAAGGAAACAGGATTCAAAATCCAGGAGGAACAGAGAACCCCTCTCAAAATCAATAAAAATAGGTCAACACCCCGACATCTAATAGTAAAACTTACGAGTCTCAGAGACAAAGAGAAAATCCTGAAAGCAGCTTGGGAGAAGAGATATATAACCTACAATGGTAGAAACATCAGATTGGAAACAGACCTATCCACAGAGACCTGGCAGGCCAGAAAGGACTGGCAGGATATCTTCAGAGCACTAAACGAGAAAAATATACAGCCAAGAATACTATATCCAGCTAGGCTGTCATTGAAAATAGAAGGAGAGGTGAAAAACTTCACAAACAAAAACTAAAGGAATTTGCAAACACAAAACCAGCCCTAAAAGAAATATTGAAATGGGTCCTCTAAGCAAAGAGAGAGCCTAAGAGCAGCATAGATCAGAAAGGAACACAGACAATATACAGTCACAGTCCCCTTACAGGCAATACAATGGCACTAAATTTATATCTTTCAATAGTTACCCTGAATGTAACTGGGCTAAATGCCCATCAAAAGACACAGGCTATCAGATTGGATTAAAAAACAAGACCCATCAATATGCTGTCTGCAAGAAACTCATTTTAGACCCAAAGACACCCCCAGATTGAAAGTGAGGGGTGGAAAACCATTTACCATGCTAATGGACACCAAAAGAAAGCTGGGGTGGCAATCCTTATATCAGACAAATTAGATTTTAAACTAAAGACTGTAATAAGAGATGAGGAAGGACACTAATCATACTTAAAGGGTCTATCCAACAAGAAGATCTAACAATTGTAAATATCTATGCCCTAACATGGGAGCAGCCAATTATATAAGGCAATTAATAACAAAAGCAAAGAAACACATTGACAACAATACAATAATAGTGCGGGACTTTAACACCCTTCTCACTGAAATGGACAGATCATCTAAGCAAAAGATCAACAAGGAAATAAAGTCTTTAAATCAAACACTGGACCAAATGGACTTCACAGACATATTCAGAACATTCCATCCAAAAACAATGGAATACACATTCTTTGCTAGTGCCCATGGAACATTCTCCAGAATTGACCACATCCTAGGTCACAAATCAGGTCTCAACCGATACCAAAAGATTGGGATCATTCCCTGTCTATTTTCAGACCACAATGCTTTGAAACTAGAACTCAATCACAAGAGGAAAGTCGGAAAGAACTCAAATACATGGAAGCTAAAGAGCATCCTACTAAAGAATGAATGGGTCAACCAGGAAATTAAAGAAGAAGTAAAAAAATTCATGGAAACCAATGAAAATGAAAACACAACTGTTCAAAATCTTTGGGATGCAGCAAATGCAGTCCTAAGAGGAAAGTATATAGCAATACAAGCCTTTCTCAAGAAACAAGAAAGGTCTCAAATACACAACAGAATCCTACACCTAAAGGAGCTGGAGAAAGAACAGCAAATAAAGCCTAAACCCAGCAGGAGAAGAGAAATAATGAAGATCAGAGCAGAAATCAATGAAATAGAAACCAAAAGAAGAGTAGAACAGATCAATGAAACTAGGAGCTGGTTCTTTGAAAGAATTAACAAGATTGATAAACCCCTGGCGAGACTTATCAAAAAGAAAAGAAAAATGACCCAAATCAACAAAATCATGAATGAAAGAGGAGAGATCACAATCAACACCAAGGAAATACAAACAATTATAAGAACATATTATGAGCAACTCTATGCCAGCAAATTAGATAACCTGGAGGAAATGGGTGCATTCCTAGAGATGTATCAACTACCAAAATTGAACCAGGAAGAAATAGAAAACCTGGACAGACCTATAACCACTAAGGAAATTGAAGCAGTCATCAAAAATCTCCCAAGAAACAAAGGCCCAGGGCCAGATGACTTCCCAGGGGAATTCTATCAGACATTTCAAGAAGAATTAACACCTATTCTCCTGAAACTGTTCCAAAAAATAGAAATGGAAGGAAAACTTTGAAACTCATTTTATGAGGCCACCATTACCTTGATCCCCAAACCAGACAAAGACCCCATCAAAGAGGAGAATTACAGACCAATACCCTTGATGAACATGGATGCAAAAATTCTCACCAAAATACTAGCCAATAGGATCCAACAGTACATTAAAAGGATTATTCACCATGACCAAGTGGGATTTATGCCTGGGCTGCAAGGTTGGTTCAACATCCTCAAATCAATCAACGTGATACAATACATTAGTAAAAGAAAGAACAAGAACCATGTCATCTTCTCAGTAGATGCAGAAAAAGCATTTGAGAAAGTACAGCATCCTTTCTTGATCAAAACTCTTCAGAGTATAGGGATAGAGGGTACATACCTCAATATCATAAAAGCCATCTATGAAAAACCTACAGCGAATATCATTCTCAATGGGGAAAAGCTGAGAGCTTTTCCCCTAAGGTCAGGAATGCGGCAGGGATATCCCCTATCACCACTGCTATTCAACATGGTATTAGAAGTCCTAGCCACAGCAATCAGACAACAAAAAGAAGTCATGGCATCCAAATTGGCAAAGAAGTCAAACTCTCACTCTTTGCAGATGATATGATACCGTATGTGGAAAACCCAAAAGACTCCACCCCAAAACTGCTAGAACTCATACAGGAATTCAGTAAAGTAGCAGGATATAAAATCAATGCACAGAAATCAGTGGCATTCCTATACACCAACAACAAGACAGAAGAAAGAGAAATTAAAGAGTCGATCCCATTTACAATTGCACCCAAAACCATTAGATACCTAGGAATAAATTTAACCAAAGAGGCAAAGTATCTGTACTCAGAAAACTATAAAATACTCATGAAAGAAATTGAAGAAGACACAAAGAAATGGAAAAACGTTCCATGCTCATGGATTGGAAGAACAAACATTGTGAAGATGTCAATGCTACCTAGAGCAATCTACACATTCAATGCAATCCCCATCAAAATACCATCCACTTTTTTCAAAGAAATAGAACAAATAATCCTAAAGTGTTTATGGAACCAGAAGAGACCCCGAATAGCCAGAGGAATATTGAAAAAGAAAAGCAAAGCTGGCGGCATCACAATTCCGGACTTCCAGCTTTATTACAAAGCTGTCGTCATTGGGACAGTATGGTACTGGCACAAAAACAGACACATAGATCAATGGAACAGAATCAAGAGCCCAGAAATGGACCCTCAACTCTATGGTCAACTCAACTTTGACAAAGCAGGAAAGAATGTCCAGTGGAATAAAGACACTCTCTTCAACAAATGGTGTTGGGAAAATTGGACAGCCACACACAGAAGAATGAAACTGGACCATTTCCTTACACCACACACAAAAATAGACTCCAAATGGTTGAAAGACCTAAATGTGAGACAGGAGTCCATCAAAATCCTAAAGGAGAACACAGGTAGCAACCTCTTTGACCTCAGCCGCAGCAACTTCTTCCTAGAAACATCACCAAAAGCAAGTGAAGCAAGGGCAAAAATGAACTATTGGGACTTCATCAAGATAAAAAGCTTTTGCACAGCAAAAGAAACAGTCCACAAAACCAAAAGACAACCGACAGAATGGGAGAAAGTATTTGCAAATGACATATCAGATAAAGGGCTAGTATCCAAAATCTATAAAGAACTTATCAAACTCAACACCCAAAGAACAAATAATCCAATCAAGAAATGGGCAGAAGACATGAACAGACATTTTTCCAAAGAAGGCATCCAAATAGCCATCAGACACATGAAAAATTGCTCACCATCGCTCGGCATCAGGGAAATCCAAATCAAAACCTCAGTGAGGTACCACCTCACACCAGTCACAATGGCTAGAATTAACAAGTCAGGAAACGACAGATGTTGGCGGAGATGTGGAGAAAGGGGAACCCTCCTACACTGTTGGTGGGAATGCAAGCTGGTGCAACCCCTCTGGAAAACAGTATGGAGGTTCCTCAAACAGTTGAAAATAGAGCTACCATACAATCCAGTAATTGCACTACTGGTTATTTACCCCAAAGATACAAATGTAGGGATCCGAAGGGGCACGTGCACCCCAATGTTTATAGCAGCAATGTCCACAAGAGCCAAACTGTGGAAAGAGCCAAGATGTCCAACTACAGATGACTGGATAAAGAAGAAGTGGTATATATATACAATGGAATATTATGCAGTCATCAAAGGGAATGAAATCTTGCCATTTGCAACGACATGGATGGAACTGGAGGGTGTTATGCTGAGTGAAATAAGTCAATCAGAGAAAGACATGTGTCATGACCTCACTGATATGAGGAATTTTTAACCTCAGGAAACTGAGTGTTGCTGGAGTGGTGGGGTGTGGGAGGGATGGGGTGGCTGGGTGATAGACATTGGGGAGGGTATGTGCTACGGTGAGTGTTGTGAATTGTGCAAGACTGTTGAATCACAGATCTGTACTTCTGAAACAAATAACGCAATATATGTTAAGAAAAAAAGAAGAAGAAGAAGATAACAGGGGGGGAGAATAAAGGGGAGTAAGTCAGAGGGGGAGACGAACCATGAAAGATGATGGACTCTGGAAAACAAACTGAGGTTTCTAGAGGGGAGGGGGGTCGGGGGATGGGTTAGCCTGGTGATGGGTATTAAAGAGGGCACGTTTTGCGTGGAGCACTGGGTGTTATGAACAAACAATGAATCATGGAACACTACATCAAAAACTAATGATGTAATGTATGGTGATTAACATAACAATAAAAAAATTAAAAAAAAAGAATGCAATGAACATAGGGTGCAGGTATCTTCAAGACGGTGATTTCAAGCTGCTTCTTAATTTTCTTGAGCTCAAGATAATTATGTGGTGACGTATTCTGTTTTATTTCACTAGAAAGTGTCCCTGTTACTATTTCCTGAAATGTACGTTTTTTTTGTTATTTTTTTATATGAGATTGTAGCTGTGGAGTGTTCCAGTTTTAGAAAGATAACTTGTTTCTAACCCTTCGGGTAAGGTGACCCCTAAGCTTTATCTGGTTTCCAGTGCTCCATGACAACAGTCAAAACAGAAACTAAGGTTCCCAAGTTAATTTTAGACCCTCAGAATGAATGTCAGTTTCTGTGGTTGCTTTTCTCTTGGGAATCCCATTTTCACTGAATTGTGACATTCTGCAGAGTTTTTACCATCTTGTTGGGTTAGCAGTGTTTTCCCTAAACTGGTATGCATTATACAACAATATTATAAAAAGTTTTTTGTTATTTTCCGTGGGACCTAATAGCAGACTATTTTCCCTTCCTTAATTCCAGAAACAGAAACATAGTCCAATTTATATTGCTTTATTTTTTCAAAGCAAACATATGTGTTTTTTTGTGCACTTTCTATGATTTAAATATTTAATAATAAAATCTTAAAACAAATGTGACTAACTAAATACTAAATTTTGTTAATTATGAGTGGTGCATATTACAACTTTACACAAGAATTTAAAAACTAATTTGGACTAACACATTCCTCAGCCCTTGATTGACTATGTAGAAAATAAATGGTTTTCTCCATGGCATTTTATACCAATTTTCCCCCAAGATGCTGTTCAACCCACTTCTTCATGCCCCCCACAAAACACACAAATGGCAATTACACTTAGAATAAAAGCCAAAATTATAATGGGGTACACAAAGCTCCACATGATTTAACCTCTGCTTCTCTCTCCTCCACTTCTTAGGCTCCTCATCTTCTCTATCATTCTGCTCTGATCAAATTGGCTTTTTTTTTTTTAGTAATTGTTTTGTTTTGCCATTTTTTAAATTTGAGTGTAGTGCATAGACAATATTAAATTAGTTTCAGGTATAGAAGCAACCTAAGTGTACATCAATAGATGAATGGATAAGGAAGAGGTGGTATGTATACACAATGGAATATTGCACAGCCATAAAAAAGATGTGATTGTGCCATTTGAGATGATATGGATGGACCTGGAGGGTATTATGCTAAGTGAAATAAGACTGAGAAAGACAAATACCATATGATTTCACTCATACCTGAAATCTAAAACAAACAAATGAATAAACAAACAAAAAGAATCAGCACACATGAAAAAATGTTCATCGTCATTAGCCATCAGGGAAATTCAAATCAAAACCACATTGAGATACCACCTTACACCAGTTAGAATGGCAGAAATTGACAAGGCAAGGAACAACAAATGTTGGAGAGGTTGTGGAGAAGGGGGAACCCTCTTATACTGTTGGTGGGAGTGCAAGTTGGCACAGCCACTTTGGAAAACAGTGTGGAGGTTCCTCAAAAAATTAAAAATAGAGCTACCCTATGACCAGCAATTGCACTACTGGAAATTTACTCCAAAGACACAGATGTAGTGGAAAGAAGGGCCATATGCACCCCAATGTTCATAGCAGCAATGTCCACAATAGCCAAACTGCAGAAAGAGCTGAGATGCTCTTCAACAGACTAATGGATAAAGAAGATGTGGTTCATACATACAATGGAATATTACTCAGCCATCAGAAAGGATGAATACCCAACTTTTGCATCAACATGGATGGGACTGGAGGAGAGTATGCTAAGTGAAATAAGTCAAGCAAAGAAAGTCAATTATCATATGGTTTCACTTATTTGTGGGACATAAGGAATAGCATGGAGGACATTAGGAGAAGGAAGGGAAAAATGAAGGGGGGGAATCGGAAACAGAGATGAACCATGAAAGGCTATGGACTCTGAGAAACAAACTGACGGTTTTCAAGGGGAGGTGGGTGGGGGATGGGTTAGCCCGCTGATGAGTATTAAGGAGGGAACGTACTGCATGGAGCACTGGGCGTTATATGCAAACAATGAAACATGGAACACCACATCAAAAACTAATGATGCACTATATGGTGACTAACATAACATAATAATAATAAAGCAGAATCAGACGTATAAGTACAAACTGGCTTTCTTTAGAGTCATAGACTCTTCCAACTTCACGTTTGCAAGTAGTATCCCATTTGCCGAGAGTACTGTTATCCTTATGATTTCTCCACACAACTTCTAGTCACTCTGCAAGTTTCCACTCAGATGTGATTTTCCCCTTGAAGCCTGGAAAGTCCTTTGCAAACTCAATTCTTTATTTTTCTGTGTTTTGTAGTAATTGGTGCCATATTTTTACTGTGAGGAGTAATTCAATTTCTGCCAAACATCTCATGTACTGCATTAAAATAGTAGTGGCATTTTGAAATTTTGAGGTTATATTTGTTGCTATTTGAACTTTTATTTTGAAAACTTTTAAATATAGCAAATGTAATGAACCCTCATATACCTTTCACCCAGCTTTAGATTTATTTAATTTTCAAAATTTTTGAGTTTGAAAAGTTCTAAAACCCTTCTTAGTGTAATATTTGTGCACATTTAATAAAATTGTAGTTCGAAGTTTAGTTTAACCCTGGGTTTCATCAACAGTTTATTAAATATAAAAAATGAATCTGTTCATTACTAGAAATTTTACAAAAATTAAAGAAAACCTTATAGAAGGTAAGTTCTTTAATTATTGGCCTTTATTCCCCTGCAAGGTTATTTTTGTGTCAGGTCATAGATGGAAAAATAATTCAATAACTATTGGCAGTATTTTCTTCAGGAAGTTTTCTCACAGAGAACATTCAGAGAATGGCTTATTTTTTTAAGATTTTATTTTTATTTATTTGAGATAGAGCAAGAGTGAGAGAGTGAGAGAGCATAAGCAGGGGGAAGGGAAAAGGGAGAAGCAGGCTCATCCTAGGACCCTGCGATCATGACCTGAGCTGAAAGCAGACACTTAACCAAGTGAGCCACCCTGGAGTCTCAAGAATGGCTTCTGTGTTTTTGAATTCTTTATATTTTTATAAATCATAAGCTTTTACGCAATCCTCTGCATGCAGATGTATGTGTTTGGAGTTAAACAGTTTTCTGTATAACCTTTAAAACTTGATCCATAAACGGCACAAGTTCCATTCTCCATTTCAACCATTGTTAATCTAGATTAGAAAGAAGGACAAATTATATTTGTGATTTTATTAATACATAAATATAAAAATGCAATAAAATAAATATAGGTATTGAAATAATATCATTTCAGAAGGTTTTAGGACCATGCCTGGTCTTTCTTAGTTAAAGATATGCAAAATATAGCTAACTCAGTTATAAAAGCAGAAGTTACATTCTATTATAAATTATATGCCATTATTTTTTTCTGCATTGGAAATTAGTCAATTTAGGAAGTCTGAAATCTCTTGATATATGTACCTGAGTGAAATGAAAGTTTTTAAATGTTTTTTTTTCAACAAATAGATGAGAAATGAATTTAGAATTCAATTTAGAAGTCAGCAGATGTCATGTTTTATGCAAAAATAAACAATCTTCTTTGGATATATGCAACTTTACTTGGTAAGGAAATAAAAATTGTAAAATTCTCTTATATATTAAATATGTCTATATATATATAAGTATGTATAAATATAAATATATATGTGTGTGTGTGTGCATAGGCATTCCATGTAGAGATAGTTATATCTGTGTATCTATTTGCCTTGGAATCTGGTGATTTGTTTTCTTCCAGGAACAGGTGGGAAATAAAAGGCCAAGGAAAGAGTGAGGATGCATCAGCATGAATATGAACAATAAAATAGTTTGTATTCAAAAGGAGAAGAGAAGAAACTCTGTCCATAGAAACCACTAAATGCTCTTAGTTGGTCTCAGTTTATGCACATTAGAGTCTCATTTTTAAATCTCACTTTGTTTTTGTATTCCTTCAGTTTCTGTGTGTGTTTCCTATACCATTCATATTCCATGTCTGCCAGAGTGCTGATTATTCTGGATTGTACTTATTTGCTTATAACCATATCTCTAACTGAAGTGTGAAGCCCTTGAAGTTGTGTCTTATTCATCTCTGTCATTATCTCTGCATAGTTCCTGGAAATTGAGTTACACTCAACAAATATTTATCACATGCATAAACTGGAACTTAATTTGCCAGTTGTTTTGCTTTTGCTTCTAAAACAAACGTTTACACTTGCAGTGTGGAAAATATTGAGATAAGGTGATACAAATTTTATTAGTATTTCTAGAGAATAAACTTTTTTTTGTCAAAAATAAAATCTCAAGCCATACAGAAATGAGGTCATCCAAGATCAATTCTAAGGTATACTGGGGTTCCAAATATATAATGAGGTAAGAGGGTAAGTAGTTATAATGAATATAAGGGGAGATATGAAAGAAACAGAAGGTTATGCATTGATTACTGCCAACTAACCATTACAGAAGCAAAGTAAACTTCAAAATCAATGAGAAGAGATTTTTTTTAAAAAGATTGATTTATTTTAGAGAGAGAGAGAGGGAGTGGGGAGGACCAGCGGGAGTGAATTTTCAAGCAGACTCCCCTCTGAGCATGGAGCCCAAGGCAGGGCTCAATCCAAGACCCATGAGATCATGACCTGAGCTGAAACCAAGAGTCCAAGAGTGGGATGCTTAACCAACTGAACCACCCAGGTGCCCTGAGAAGAGATTTTTTTTAAAGTCATTTAATGATAATTCTGGCTGTAGAGTAAGAAAGACACATATTTGAATATCTACCAGAATTATTACTCATTTTATAGCTTAGGTGAATTATTCTACACTCTAAGACGCTGTTCCTAACCAGCAAAATTAGGTTAGAAATGACCCCTGTTATAGAGGTTTTTAAGAGTCCTCAATGAGAAGACATATATAAAGTGCTTAAAACTATGTCTGACGGAAAGGAAGCAGCTAATTAACCCGATATTAACATTAATGTTGTTGTGATGTTTTTATTATGTACTACAGAATTAGGGGTTCAAATAAGTAAAATATACTTGAAATAAAGAATTAAAAACTTTTACAGTTATATATAAGGAAAAGCACCTGTTAACTTCATCCCAATTTTAATTTGCTTAATGTATTTGTGATTGTATTGTATCTGAGGGAGAGGAAAGAGAAATGGGGGGGCATTTGAAGAAATGATGGTAGTAAATTTTCTAATTTTGTTTGAAAATTATAAACTCAGATATCCAAGAGTCTCAACAAAACACAAGAACAAGAAAAAAAAAAAGTAATCCAAGGCATATTACAACCAAATTTCTCAAATCCAGTTATAAACCAAGTGGGATTTATTCCTGGGCTGCAAGGTTGGTTCAACATCCTCAAATCAATCAATGTGATACAATACATTAATAAAAGAAGAACAAGAACCATATGATCCTCTCAATAGATGCAGAAAAAGCATTTGACAAAGTACAGCATCCTTTCTTGATTAAAACTCTTCACAGTGTAGGGATAGAAGGTACATACCTCAATATCATAAAAGCCATCTATGAAAAACACGCAGCGAATATCATTCTTAATGGGGAAAAACTGAGAGCTTTTTCCCTAAGGTCAGGAACATGGCAAGGATGGTCCAATATCACCACTGTTATTCAACATAGTACAAGAAGTCCTAGCCACAGCAATCAGACAACAAAAAGAAATAAAAGGCATCCGAATCGGCAAAGAAGTCAAACTCTCACTGTTTGCAGATGATATGATACTTTATATGGAAAACCCAAAAGACTCCACCAAAACGGCTAGAACTCATACAGGAAAACAGTAAAGTGGCAGGATATAAAATCAATGCACAAAAATCAGTGGCATTCCTATACACCAATAAGACAGAAGAAAGAAATTAAGGAGTCGATCCCATTTACAATTGCACCAAAAGCCATAAGATATCTAGGAATAAGCCTAACCGAAGAGGTAAAGTTTCTGTACTCTGAAAACTAGAGAACACTTATGAGAGATATTGAGGAAGACACAAAGAAATGGAAAAACGTTCCATGCTCATGGATTGAAAGAACAAATATTGTGAAAATGTCTATGCTACCTAGACCAATCTACACATTTAATGCAATCCCTATCAAAATACCATCCACTTTTTTCAAAGAAATGGAACAAATAATCCTAAAATTTATATGGAACCAGAAAAGACCCCGAATAGCCAAAGGAATGTTGAAAAAGAAAAGCAAAGCTGGCAGCATCACAATTCCAGACTTCAAGCTCTATTACAAAGCTGTCATCATCAAGACAGTATGGTACTGGCACAAAAACAGACACATAGATCAATGGAACAGAATAGAGAGCCCAGAAATGTACCCTCAACTCTATGGTCAACTCATCTTTGACAAAGCAAGAAAGAAAGTCCAATGGAAAAAAGACAGTCTCTTTAACAAATGGTGTTGGGAAAATTGGACAGCCACATGCAGAAGAATGAAACTGGACCATTTCTTTACACCACACACAAAAATAGACTCAAAATGGGTGAAAGATGTAAGTGTGAAACAGGAGTCCATCAAAATTCTTAAGGAGAACACAGGCAGCAACTTCTTAGACCTCAGCCACAGCAACTTCTTCCTAGAAACATCGCCAAAGGCAAGGGAAGCAAGGGCAAAAATGAACTCTTGGGACTTCATCAAGATAAAAAGCTTTTGCCCAGCAAAGAAAACAGTCAACAAAACCAAAAGACAACTGACAGAATGGGAGAAGATATTTGCAAATGACATATCAGGTAAAGGGCTAGTATCCAAAATCTATAAAGAACTTATCAAACTCAACACCCAAAGAAGAAATGATCCAATCAAGAAATGGGCAGAAGACATGAACAGATATTTTTCCAAAGAAGACATCCAAATGGCCAACAGACACATTAAAACATCGCTCGGCATCAGGGAAATCCAAATCAAAACCTCAAAGAGATACCACCTCACACCAGTCAGAATGGCTAAAATTAACAAGTCAGGAAACGACAGGTGTTGGTGAGGATGCAGAGAAGGGGGAACCCTCCTACACTGTTGGTGGGAATGCAAGCTGGTGCAGTCACTCTGGAAAACAGTATGGAGGTTCCTCAAAAAGTTAAAAATAGAGCTACCCTATGACCCAGCAATTGCACTACTGGGTATTTACCCAAAGATACAAATGTAGTGATACTAAGGGGTACCTGTACCCCAATGTTTATAACAGCAATGTCTACAATAGCCAAACTATGGAAAGAGCCTAGATGTCCATCAACAGATGAATGGATAAAGAAGATGTGGTGTGTAAGACTGATGAATCACAGACCTGTAACCCTGAAACAAATAATACATTATATGTTAACAAAAAAGAAAAAAAAGAAAAAAGTGACTGCAACTGTATTCTGTCTATAAGAGTATTCTGTCTATAAAAGTTTACTTTTAATATAAATGTACACATAGGTTAAAAAAAGAATGCAAAATAAATACCACATTAACACTTATCAAAGAGAACCTGGCAGGGCTATAATTATGATAGACAAAGGAGGATTTCATAGCACACACACAAAAAAAGAGCTCATTACATAATGATTAGAGTCATAAATTCATCACGAGTACATAACAATCCAAACATTTATCAATAGAACTTCAGAATAATTTGGAAAAATTGTTTGAAATGCAAGTAGAATACATAATTCCATAATTATAGTCCAAGATTTCAATATATGTCTTTCAGTAATTAATAGAATAAGTAGAAAATCAGAAAAGATATAGAAGACTGGAGCAATACTCCCAACTAACTTGACCTAATTGAAATTATAGTATACTCTACCCAAGAATAATATAATACACATTCTGTTCAAGTGCACATAGAACATTTCAGAAAATAGACCATAGTCTGGTCCATAAAACTAATCTCAATAAATTTAAGTGGGTCCAAGTCATACAAACTATGCTCTTGACCAAGACGGGACTAAATTAGAACTCAATACAAGAAAAATCTCTGGAAAATTCCTAATGTTGGAAACTAAATAGCACACTTCTGAATAATCCATGGATCAAAGAATACAAAAGGAAATTTAGAAGGTATATTAAACGGAATGAAAATGAAAACACAATATCTCAAAACATGTAAGGATGTTGCTATATTATCTCACATATTAGTAGCCTGAATGCTTCTATTAGAAAAAAAATTTCAAATTAATAGATCAGTTTTCACTACAAAAAACTATGGTGACTTTCTTTCTTTTTTCTTTAGGGGATAGGTAAATGGGAGTCCTTTAATACAGCTGAAGGTTGAATGAGGAACCTGTGTGAATGAATACTGAAAGAAATACAGTGGAAGTAGGGCGCAGAAATTAATGAAATAGAAAATTGACAAATAAGTGATAAATAAGCACCAAAGTGATGTTCATTATCATTAGTCATTAGTGAAATGCAATTAAAACCACAATGAGATACCACTGCACACCTATTAGAATAGCTAAAATGTAAGGGACTGACTGTAACAAGTGTAGACCAGGATGTAGAGCAACTAGAACTCTCACACATTGCTAGTGGGAATGTAAAACGTAACAGTTACTTTGGAAAATAGTTTGGCAGTTTCTTAAAAAGTAAAACACATACCTATTATATTACCCAACCATTCCACTCCTAGGTATTAATGTAAGAGAAAAGAAAGCCTATGTTCATACAAAGACTTGTACACAACTCTTCATTGCAAGTAGCCTTATTGTTAATAGTCAACAACTGGAAATTACCCACCTATCTATCCATCAGCAGATGAAAGGATAATCAAATTGAGCTACACTCATAGATGGAATCCCTCTCAGGAATAAAAAGAAATTAATTTTTTATACATGCCTTGAGGTGCCTGAATCTCAAAATAATTATACTGAGTGAAAAAGCCAGACATAAGAATAGTACATATGGGGCGCATGGGTGGCTCAGTTGGTTAAGCGACTGCCTTTGGCTCAGGTCATGATCCTGGAGTCCCGGGATCGAGTCCTGCATCGGGCTCCCCGCTCGGCGAGGAGCCTGCTTCTCCCTCTAACCCTACTCCCTCTCATGTACTCTCTCTCTCTCTCATTCTCACTCTCTCAAAATAAATAAGTAAATCTTAAAAAAAAAATGAATAGTACATATGGCAGAAATCCATTTATATTAAATTCTATAAATTGCAAATTAATCTATAATGACAGAAAGCAGATTAGTTGCCTGGGGACAGAAAGAGGTGGGCAGAAAGGGATAAGAAGCAGATATTACAAGGGTGCAAAGGGAAAGTTTTGCAGGTGATAAATATGTTAATTATTTTGATGTTATTAATGGTTTTGTGGATGTATACCTTTTTCAAAATTTATCAAATTGTACACTTTAAATATGTGTAGTTTATTGAATGTAATTATATCTCAACAATTCAGTTAATAACCTCAAGAAAGAATATGTTTTTGATATTTAACCTCTCCTCTAGTCTCCTTATCTGTAAAATGGCCATAGTATTATGTACTGCTAAGCAGTACTTAGCACATAGCAAACAATTAATGTAACTCATTATTATTGGTGTTGGCTGCTCTGCTCCATAATCTCCTAAACTTAGGTCCTCAGAGTTTTTTTCTGAATCTATTAGAATATGGGAACATCCTGGCATTGTGTGAAATAATGTGATCTTGAATGACCATAGGGACAGCTTAGAGACAAATCCACAAATAGACACCTATTGCTACAGACTTACTGGCTGGGCAAGAGAATGGTGCCATCTTCCCACTGCCAAGATCCATTTGCTGGAATTTGTATTAGTCCCATCCAGTGATATGACTTCACCAATTTAAAGAAATCCTGTTTGAGACCACAAATAAAATCAGTGCTTAGAATTTTAGTTAATACAAGGCCATAATCATTCAATCATTTTTTTCCCACACTTAGGGAAATGAATTCTGTCCTCTAGCCTAATTCTGACTTAAACACTGTACATAATACCTATAATTTCTGTGTTTTCTTATTTTTATTTATTTTTTAAAATTTTGAATTTTAATATTTTTAAAAAGGCTTTATTTATCTATTTGAGAGAGAGAACAAGGGAGAGAGAGAAAGAGCACACAAGTGGGGGGGGAGGGGCAGAGGGAGAGGGCAAAGCAGGCTCTCTACTGAGCAAGGGGCCTGATGCAGGGCTCCATCCCAAGACTCTGGGATCAGGACCTGACCTGAAGGCAGATGCTTAACCGACTGAGCCACCCAGGTGCCCAGTGCTTTCTTATTTTTGATTCAGAAAGATTTAGGGTGGATATATCTCAGTCGTAGTGCCTCTCTTATGTTTCAGGTTTATATTCCAGTGATTTGCCTCACATGTTAGAAATGAATATAAGAAGGGAAATTAAAACAAACACTCAACCTGATCCTCTCTGCTGTATATCTTCAGGAGACTGGAATTTTGAGACATACAAGAAGCTTGGCTCTGGTACCAGCTTTTGCTCTCATTAAAAAATTGGTAGCAGTTATTTCTATAACATATCCAGTTTTTAGGACATGGGCCACAATAACATTCTGAAAGAGAGAATATATTCTTAATTCTGTACAAGTTTGAACATTATAGCAGATTTTGTCTAGACAGGTTAAATACTCTTTTATTGTAACTTTAACATTCCAGATAAACCAATCTGATCATCTCCAATGACATATCTTTACACATTTATATATATATATATATATAGAGAGAGAGAGAGATGCCAAAACTAAATATCTTCTTCTTTTTAGAAGCACTCTTTCGTTGTTAACCCATAAAAAATTTTGGAATGTTGTGGATCATGGACAAAAATTAATAATTTTCTTATACATTCTCTTGTTAACAACATTGGATACATGCCTATACTCAATTATATAGAGATTTATGTAACTTGTGCTTCAAAATGTTAAAAAAAACTTTCACTGGGCGCCTGGGTGGCTCAGATGGTTAAGCGTCTGCCTTCGGCTCAGGTCATGATCCCAGGGTCCTGGGATCGAGTCCCGCATCAGGCTCCCTGCTCCTTGGGAGCCTGCTTCTCCCTCTGCCTCTCTCTCTCTGTCTCTCATGAATAAATAAATAAAATCTTTAAAAAAAAAAAAAAAAACTTTCACTTACCTTGCAAAGAAATTGGAGCTTCTTTGTTGAATAATGCTATTAAAATAATCATTAAGAGGATTAAGAGGTACCAACTTTCAGTTATAAAATAAGTCATGAAGATGAAAAGTACAGCATAGGGAATATAGTCAATAATATTGTAATAACATTGTATAGTGACAGATGGTGATTACACTCATCACTGTGAGCATGGAGTAATGTATAGAATTGTCAAATCACTATGTTGTACAACTAAAACTAATATAAAACTAATGTAAAACACAGTTCAATAATAAAAAAATCAAAATTATTAAAATGTGATTAGTAACATAGTCCTAGCAAAAGTAGACACATTTTTACACTAACAGCAAAAACATAAAGACACATACAATATTGTTAGTTTATGTCTCTGTGCTTCTGAATACTAATCAAAGTAATGCATTGCAATCATTAGATCGAGAATGCTCTATCTACTTCTCTACTATCACTTACAATGTACGATTATGGCACCGCATATCATTACCATTATAATGAAATGGATCCCCATAGCTACAGCAATGGCACGGGCTACGAAAAATGGAGATGCTGTCCAAAAAAAAAAAAAAGTGAGAAAGAATAGAAAATAAATATTAAAAAGTTTTGGTATGTTCATGTTTGATATAAATGTTATGAGTGTTTTTTATGGGAGGAGTGATATCAGTACTTTTACCTTAATTGTTTTTTTCAGAACAAGTAAAATAGGTACTTTGTAAGTGATTAAAAAAAAAAAGACAATAGAAATGCACATTCCCTCCTGTTTCTCTTTAAAAATTCTCCAGTTCCCTCTTTAGAGTAAATCATGGTTATAATTTTTAATTTTTTTAATGTAGATACCATAACAAACACAGACAGTTCCCTTCAATCCCTTTTTAAAAACATTTTGAAGAAAGTATGGAAAATATTCTGTGATTTTTTTTTTTGCTTACGAAAATATCTTAATGATTATTCTATATCATATCTTATAAAGTCAAAATTTTATATATAGCTGTTTTCATTCCTTTCATTGGTATATGGACAAAATCTATTGACAGACATTTAATTTTTTCCAATGTGTATTTAAATCATTTCTTAGTTTTGCTATTAGATATAACAATATGAATAACATTTTATATATACCTGTGTATATTTTTGAGTTCCTCTCTAAGAAAAATCCCTGAGAGAGTAATTGCTGAGTCAAAGGGCATTTTCATTTAAAATTTTTGTAATGATTGACATTTTCAGTCCAAAGAAGAAATACCAATTTATTTAGTATCGAAAATAAATTTAAAAGCCTGTTTGCTCACATCTTCTCTGCATTAAATATTATTCACATTTTAAATTGTGTAAATCTTATAAGCAATATTTTTAATTTAAATTTTATTTTTTCTGTTATGAATAAGATTGGCATTTACTATGGTTAAGTAATGTTTTTATTTTATTTCTCTGAGACTTCTCTTGTTTGTATTGAGTAGCTGGTTCCTTGTTTACTTTTTGGGTTAAGGATATTAGTTCATTTCTTACCATATGTTTTGCAAACACACATCTCAGATATTTTTGTTTTAACATTATGAAATTGTGGGGGTGCTGAACTGCATAATGGTTGACTTGACCAAATTTTCCTTTATGGCTGTTTTTTTTTGGATATGAATAAAATGTCTTCATTATTCTGAGTTTATAAAGTATATTACACTCATGTGTCATCATGGGTTATATGGTTTCCTTTTTTATTTGACCTGTTTGGTGTGTGTGTGTGTGTGTGTGTAATAAATAAGGTAGGAACTTAAATTTATAATTTTTTTTCCCAAATGAGCACTGAATTTTTCTAACAACATTTATTGAACAAGTCAATGTGTTCTCATTGATATGAAATGCCACCTTTAGAATGTAATACATTCATATTTGTATTTTCATTTATTCTTATATTCTTTATGTGTTTTCCATTCAAACTATATGTAAAATTCCCTTAGTTTTATAATATGCTTGAGTTTTTCACAGTATCCACAATTTATATTACATTTCTTTTTCAGAATAATTTGGCTATCATTACACTTTATGTGTACCTTAAGAACTTAAGAAAAAAAGAACTTTAAGCTTTTCAAGAACCTGTACTTTTAAAATATGGTAATTTATCTTTCAATAGCATCACATTAAATGCATAAATATATGGAGATAATTTACTTCTTTAAAATGTCTTTTCCCATTAGGCATGTCTTATTTTATGTTCATCAACACAACTTTAAATTAATAAGTTTACCTCTAGAGTTTTTAATTAAAAAGTTTATTTCTGTCTTTTCAAAAAAATTTTGCTGTTATATATATGACATTTTTGTTTCATAACATTTTTCTTGTTTTTGTAGTTAGTAAATCAATTGATTTTTATATCTTATTTGTAATCAAGTCCTCATATCAGATTTCCTTATTGTTTGTCATATTTTTGGGTGAAGCTTTTGAGGGCTTTTTAAATTATTTTAAATTACAAATTTTTGCAAATAATATTAATTTTGCCTTTTTATTGTAATTTCATATCATTTGCTTTCTTCTTTTTCTTGGTTATTCATGTTGGCTATCACCAGCAGAACAATTAATATTACTCAACAGCAATAATAGCAAAAATCCTTGCCTTTTCTAACTATAATGAAAATGCTACTAACATTTATCAATAAGCATAATGATAGCTTCTGAATATAAATATATATATTTGAAAAACAGTATTTAATTTTAGAGATTTTAAAAATTAAGTCCTTTTTAAGAATTCACAGTGATTTTTATCGAAAACCTTTTTAACATTATGCATATGATCATGCAATCTTTCCCCTTTGATGACTACATATGGCCCATTTCCATTCTTATAATCAACTCATAAGGTGGTGCTATTTGATAATCATTTATTTTTTAACATTTAATGAAAATTCATAGGTGAGAAGTCTGCTGTTTTCCTTTCTGTGTAAGCTATTTCAGGCTCTATTTTCAATGATATTCTGGCTTGATAAAAGACAGCTTATCTTCATCAGTGCATTCTGAAACATTTCTTTGAATGGCAATCAAATTGTTGCTTCCACACCTTTTAAGAACAGAACTCTGAAAGATATTTTGTATTTCCTCTATCTTTTGTTTCCCTTTCTATTTATTCCTCCTTAAAGTTAGTTGTTCAGTGCTCTCTTAGAAACTGCTGTCTCACAGTCAATGCAATTTCTAGCAAGATACCAACAGCATTTTTCACAGAGCTAGATTAAACAATCCTAAACTTTGTATGGAACCATGAAGGACTCTGAATACCCAAAGCAAACTTGAGAAAGAAAAGCAAAACTGGAAGCATTACAATTCCGGACTTCAAGTTATATTACAAAGGTGTAGCGATCAAGACAGTATGGTCCTGACATGAAAATAGACACATAGATCAATAGAATAGAATAGAAAATCCAGAAATCAACCCACAACTCTAAGGTTAACCAATATTTGACAAAGCAGGAAAGAGTATCCAATGGAAAAAGGACAGTCTCTTCAATAAATGGTTTTGGGAAAACTGGAGAGCAACATGCAGAAGAATGAAGTTGGACCACTTTTTTACACCATATACAGAAATAAATTCAAAATTGATGAAAGACCTAAATGTGAGACAGGAAACCATGAAAATCCTAGAGGAGAACAAAGGCAGTAAACTCTTTCGACATTGGCTGTAGCAATTTCTTACTAGTATGTCTCCTGAGGCAAGGGAAACAAAAGCATAAATAAACTATTGGAACTTATCAAAATAAAAAGCTTCTTCACAGTATGGGAAACACTCAACAAAACTAAAAGGCAACCTACAGAATGGGAAAAGATATTTGCAAATGACATATCTGATAAAGGGTTAGTATCCAAAATATATGAAGAACTTATAAAACTCAACACCCAAAAAACAAATAACCCAGTTAAAATGGGCAGAAGGCATGAATAGACATTTTCCAAAGAAGACATCCAGGTGGTCAACAGACACATGAAAAGATGCCCAACATCACTCATCATCAGGGAACTACAAATCAAACTATGATTAGAAATAACCTGACACCAGTCAAAATGGCTAAAATGAACAACACAGGAAACAAGAGATGTTTGTGAGGTATTGGACAAAAGGGAACCCTCATGCATTGTTGGTAGGAATGCAAACTGGTGTAGCTACTGTAGAAAAAAGTATGGCGGTTCCTCAAAAAGTAAAAAATAGAACTATCCTACAATCCAACAATTGTACTACCAGGTATTTACCCAAAGGATACAAAAATAACTAATTCAAAGGGATAGATGCACCCTGATGTTTATGGCAGCATTATCAACAATAGCCAAATTATGGAAAGATCACAACTGTCCATTGACTGATAAATGGATAAAGAAGTGTGTGTGTGTGTGTGTGTGTGTGTGTGTGTGTGTGTGTGTGTGTGTGTGTGTGTGTATAGTGGAATCTTACTCAGCCATCATAAAGAATGAAATCTTGCCATTTGCTATGATGTGGGTGGGCTAGAGAGTTTTATGCCAAATGAAATCAGTCAGTCAGAGGAAGACAAATACGATATGATTTCACTCATATGTGGAATTTAAGAAACAAAACAAATGAACATGGGGGAAAAAAGGCAAACCAAGAAACAGACTCTTACCTATAGAGAAAAAACTGATGGTTACCAGAGGGGAGGTGGGTGGGGGCTGGGTGAGATAAGTGATGGGGATTAAAGCGAGCACTTGTTGTGATGAGTACGGGGTGTTGTATGTAAGTATTGAATCACTAAATTCTAAACCTGAAACTAATATTACACCATATGTTAACTAACTGGAATTTAAATAAAAACTGGAAAAAAATATCAAGAAACTGCTGTTTCAGTTGCCATTATTATGTTAATGATGATCTCATCATTTGTAGGGCATGAAAAAATCCTAAACTGAACAATTTCTGCTAATTGTATTATATATTCCAATATTATACTAGAGTTAATTTCATTTCTGCTTTTCTCATTAAGGTAAAAGAAACTGAATGCTAATCACTGATCTAATCATATAGATTCCAAGATTCACCTCAGTATACTGAGAGAAGACAAATGGAATATTGAACTTACGGTTTTCTCCATGTTTCCTTGTGATTAATGTAGACTTTCTCTTTTGCCATTGTGGAGCAGTACCATGCTTTACCAGCTCACAGTTATAATTATGGACTTCATTCATCTCTAGAGGAAAACAATTCAGGCCAACAGGAGTCATAGCCTTTCAGCCCCTTGGGTCATAATTTTTATAATTTAACTTGCCATACTATTCATATCCTTTTTAAAGTATAACATCAAGTTACTTTTGTTTTATATTACTTCATTACTATGATTTTTGCACTTCGTATAAAATTATTTTTATTCTATGGCAAAATATCTTTTTTTTCTTAAGATTTTATTTATTTTGACAGAGAGAAAGAGAGAGTACAAGCAGGCGGAGCAGCAGGTAGAGGGAGAGAAGCAGGCTCCCTCAACAGGGAGCCCAATGTGGGGCTCCATCCCAGGACCCTGGGATTGTGACCTGAGCTGAGGGCAGACGTTTAACCGACTGAGCCACCCAGGCACCCCTCTATGGCAAAATATCTTTAGCAAGATCTTATGTACCATAAAATAAGTTAATTCTTAGCATGCAATAAAATCTAACATTAAAATAAAGACAGTGTATAATAAAAAAGACAGGGGCCTAGGGAGTTAGACATGTGTTTAATTCATAGAGCCACATTTGCTAAGTTAATAACTTCATGAATTACAAAAAAAAAAAAGAAAAAAGAAAAAGAAAGGAAAAGTAAAGAGGAAACAAAGGAAAAAGGGAAAGAAAAGAACAAAGGATATCAACACAAACTGTAAGGAGTACTTTAAAAAGTGAAATTAGTTGCACTGGAAGATGGCGGAGGAGTAGGAGACCTAGATTTTGTCTGGTCTCAGGAATTCAGCTGAATAGGGATCAAACCATTCTGAACACCTACGAACTCAACAGGAGATCGAACAGGAGAGTAGCAACAACTCTCTGAACAGAGAAGTGACCACTTACTGGAAGGTAGGACGTGCGGAGAAGTGAATCCGAGGCGATATTCGGGAGGATAGACGGCGGGGGAGGGGCCTCCGCCGGCCGCTTCTGGCAAGTGCTAGAGCCGCGGAGCACAAAATCGGACCTTTTAAAAGTTGGCTCGGCGGAGGGACGTCGCTGCAGTGGCTAAGCGGGGGGTGGAATCCTCCCGGGACAGTGTGGTCTCAGGACCCTTGGGATCACAGAGAGACCGGGGGTGCCTGAGTGCGGCAGAGCTCCCAGGTGTCGGGGCGGGGAAGCCGGCTGCAGATATGGAGCAAAGTCGCGGGCTCTCAGCTCGGGGTTGCCATAAACTGTGATCTGCGGCCCAGTCGGGGCACGGCTCCCCCAGCAAGGACCCAACAAGCAGCAGATCCGGGGAGACTCCCCTTCCTTCCCGGGGAGGAGCGGTGCGGGAACGCACTGCAGGGATCTGCTGGGTTTGGAGACTCCGAGCGGGGTCGGGTGCCAGAGATAGCAACGCTCGGTCACAGGCCGGGTGAGCACGGAGTGCGGCCAGAGACCGGGGACACGGGAGTGACTGCTTTTCTCTGGGGGCGCACTGAGGAGTGGGGCCCCGAGTTCTCGGCTCCTCCGGGCGGAGACTGGGAGGCCGCCATTTTCGCCCTGGTCCTCCAAAGCTGTACCGAGAGCTTGCAGGGAACAAAAGCTCCTGAGAGCAAACTGGAGCAGCTTCCTTAGCCCGGACCGACAAGGGCGGGGCAATTCCGCCTCCGGCAAAGACATTTGGAAACCACAGCAACAGGCCCCTCCCCCAGAAGATCAACACAAACAGCCAGCAAGCCAAGACCAAGTTGATCGATCAAGGAGAATAGGAGAACTCCAGCGCTAGGGGAATACTGCACATAGATTCATGGCTTCTTTTTTTTTTTTTTTTTTTTTTTTACCATGATTCATTATTTCATCAAAGTTAATTTTTGTTGACTTTTTTTATTTTTCTTTTTCCCTTTTTCAACCAACATCTTATAAATCCCTTTTTTTAAAAAAAAAACCCATTTTTTATTTTTTTTTCATTTTTAGAGTCATATTTTATCCCTTCATAGTACTTATCCTTGTTTTTGGCATATATATATAAGTTGTTCTCTCTTTAAAATTTTGAGGTACAGTTTCTTCTAACAGATCAAAATATACCCTAAACCACTAGTGTATGGCTTTGTTCTAGTCTCCTGCCTGATCACATTCTCTCCCTTTTTCCTTTTTTTTTTTTTTTCCTTAAATCTCCTTTCTTTTTTCAAACAACTTATCTTACCAAGTCCTTTTATAAAATCTTTTATAATTTTCATCTTTACAGTCATCTTCCACCCCTTCATTGTATCAACCCTTATTTTGTACATATATGTCTTTCTTCCTTTAAAATTTTAGGAGGCACTTTTTTCTAACAGACCAAAATACGCCCAAAATCTAGTGTGTGGCACTGATCTATGCACTAGCCTGATCATATTTGATCATATTCTGCCTTTTTTGAATTGTTTTGTTTTTGTTTTTATCTTTTTTTTCTTTTTTTTTTTCTTTTTCTCTTTCTTTTTTCTTTCTTTCCCTTTCTTTTCCCTGGTTTCAGGTCTTTTCTGATTTGTATACAGTATATTTGCTGGGGACGTTGTAAACCTGTTAGCCTTTTGTTCTCTCATTCATCTATTCTCCTCTGGACAAAATGACAAGACGAAAGAAATCACCTCAGCAAAAAGAACAAGAGGTAGTCCCGTCAGCCAGGGACCTACTCAATACGGACATTAGTACGATGTCGGACCTAGAGTTCAGAATCATGACTTTAAAGATACTAGCTGGGCTTGAAAAAAGCGTGGAAGTTATTAGAGAAACCCTTTCTGGAGAAATAAAAGAACTAAAATCTAACCAAATCGAAATCAAAAAGGCTATTGATGAGGTGCAATCAAAAATGGGGGCACTAACTGCTAGGATAAATGAGGCAGAAGAGAGAATCAGCGATATAGAAGACCAAATGATAGAAAATAAAGAGGCTGAGAAAAAGAGAGATAAACAACTACAGGATCACGAGGGCAGAATTCGAGAGATAAGTGATACGATAAGACGAAACAACATTAGAATAATTGGGATCCCAGAAGAAGAAGAGAGAGAGAGAGGGGCAGAAGGTATATTGGAGCAAATTATAGCAGAGAACTTCCCTAATGTGAGGAAGGAAACAGGCATTAAAATCCAGGAGGCACAGAGAACCCCTCTCAAAATCAATAAAAATAGGTCAACACCCCGACATCTAATAGTAAAACTTACGAGTCTCAGAGACAAAGAGAAAATCCTGAAAGCAGCTCGGGAGAAGAGATATGTAACCTACAATGGTAGAAACATTAGATTGGCAACAGACCTATCCACAGAGACCTGGCAGGCCAGAAAGGACTGGCAAGATATCTTCAGAGCACTAAACGAGAAAAATATGCAGCCAAGAATACTATATCCAGCTAGGCTATCATTGAAAATAGAAGGAGAGATCAAAAGCTTCCAGAACAAACAAAAACTAAAGGAATTTGCAAACACGAAACCAGCCCTCCAAGAAATATTGAGAGGGGTCCTCTAAGCAAAGAGAGAACCTAAAAGCAGCAAAGAGCAGAAACGAACACAGACAACAGACAGTTAACAGTCACCTTACAGGTAATACAATGGCACTAAATTCATACCTTTCAATAGTTACCCTGAATGTAAATGGGCTAAATGCCCCAATCAAAAGACACAGGCTATCAGATTGGATTAAAAAACAAGACCCATCAATATGCTGTCTGCAAGAGACTCATTTTAGACCCAAAGACACCCCCAGATTGAAAGTGAGGGGGTGGAAAACCATTTACCATGCTAATGGACACCAAAAGAAAGCTGGGGTGGCAATCCTTATATCAGACAAACTAGATTTTAAAACAAAGACTGTAATAAGAGATGAGGAAGGACACTATATCCTACTTAAAGGGTCTACCCAACAAGAAGATCTAACAATTGTAAATATCTATGCCCCGAACATGGGAGCAGCCAATTATATAAGGCAATTAATAACAAAAGCAAAGAAACACATTGACAACAATACAATAATAGTGGGGGACTTTAACACCCCCCTGACTGAAATGGACAGATCATCTAAGCAAAAGATCAACAAGGAAATAAAGACTTTAAATGACACACTAGACCAAATGGACTTCACAGACATATTCAGAACATTCCATCCCAAAGCAACGGAATACACATTCTTCTCTAGTGCCCATGGAACATTCTCCAGAATTGATCACATCCTAGGTCACAAATCAGTTCTCAATCGGTACCAAAAGATTGGGATCATTCCCTGCATATTTTCAGACCACAATGCTTTGAAACTAGAACTCAACCACAAGAGGAAAGTCGGAAAGAACTCAAATACATGGAGGCTAAAGAGCATCCTACTAAGGAATGAATGGGTCAACCAGGAAATTAAAGAAGAATTAAAAAAATTCATGGAAACCAATGAAAATGAAAACACAACTGTTCAAAATCTTTGGGATACAGCAAAGGCAGTCCTGAGAGGAAAGTATATAGCAATACAAGCCTTTCTCAAGAAACAAGAAAGTTCTCAAATACACAACCTAAGCCTACACCTAAAGGAGCTGGAGAAAGAACAGCAAAGAAAGCCTAAACCCAGCAGGAGAAGAGAAATCATAAAGATCAGAGCAGAAATCAATGAACTAGAAACCAAAAGAACAGTAGAACAGATCAACGAAACTAGGAGCTGGTTCTTTGAAAGAATTAACAAGATTGATAGACCCCTGGCCAGACTGATCAAAAAGAAAAGAGAAATGACCCAAATCAACAAAATCATGAATGAAAGAGGAGAGATCACAAGCAACACCAAAGAAATACAAACAATTATAAGAACATATTATGAGCAACTCTATGCCAGCAAATTAGATAACCTGGAAGAAATGGGTGCATTCCTAGAGATGTATCAACTACAAAAATTGAACCAGGAAGAAATAGAAAACCTGAACAGACCTATAACCACTAAGGAAATTGAAACAGTCATCAAAAATCTCCCAAGAAACAAAAGCCCAGGGCCAGATGGCTTCCCAGGGGAATTCTATCAGACATTTCAAGAAGAATTAATACCTATTCTCCTGAAACTGTTCCAAAAAATAGAAATGGAAGGGAAACTTCCAAACTCATTTTATGAGGCCACCATTACCTTGATCCCAAAACCAGACAAAGACCCCATCAAAAAAGAGAATTACAGACCAATATCCTTGATGAACATGGATGCAAAAATTCTCACCAAAATACTAGCCAATAGGATCCAACAGTACATTAAAAGGATTATTCACTACGACCAAGTGGGATTTATTCCTGGGCTGCAAGGCTGGTTCAACATCCGCAAATCAATCAACGTGATACAATACATTAACAAAAGAAAGAACAAGAATCATATGATCCTCTCAATAGATGCAGAAAAAGCATTTGACAAAGTACAACATCCTTTCTTGATCAAAACTCTTCAGAGTATAGGGATAGAGGGTACCTACCTCAATATCATAAAAGCCATCTACGAAAAACCTACAGCGAATATCATTCTCAATGGGGAAAGGCTGAGAGCTTTTCCCCTAAGGTCAGGAACGCGGCAGGGATGTCCACTCTCACCACTGCTATTCAACATAGTATTAGAAGTCCTAGCCACAGCAATCAGACAACAAAAAGAAATCAAAGGCATCCAAATCGGCAAAGAGGAAGTCAAACTCTCACTCTTTGCAGATGATATGATACTGTATGTGGAAAACCCAAAAGACTCCACCCCAAAACTGCTAGAACTCATTCAGGAATTCAGTAAAGTAGCAGGATATAAAATCAATGCACAGAAATCAGTGGCATTCCTATACACCAACAACAAGACAGAAGAGAGACAAATCAAGGAGTCGATCCCATTTACAATTGCACCCAAAACCATTAGATACCTAGGAATAAATCTAACCAAAGAGGCAAAGGATCTGTACTCAGAAAACTATAAAATACTCAGGAAAGAAATTGAAGAAGACACAAAGAAATGGAAAAACGTTCCATGCTCATGGATTGGGAGAATCAACATTGTGAAGATGTCAATGCTACCTAGAGCAATCTACACATTCAATGCAATCCCCATCAAAATACCATCCACTTTTTTCAAAGAAATGGAACAAATAATCCTAAAATTTGTATGGAACCAGAAGAGACCCAGAATAGCCAGAGGAATACTGAAAAAGAAAAGCAAAGCTGGCGGCATCACAATTCCGGACTTCCAGCTCTATTACAAAGCTGTCATCATCAAGACAGTATGGTACTGGCACAAAAACAGACACATCGATCAATGGAACAGAATCGAGAGCCCAGAAATGGACCCTCAACTCTATGGTCAACTTATTTTTGACAAAGCAGGAAAGAATGTCCAATGGCAAAAAGACAGTCTCTTCAACAAATGGTGTTGGGAAAATTGGACAGCCACATGCAGAAGAATGAAACTGGACCATTTCCTTACACCACACACAAAAATAGACTCCAAATCGTTGAAAGACCTAAACGTGAGACAGGAGTCCATCCAAATCCTAAAGGAGAACACAGGTAGCAACCTTTTCGACCTTAGCCGCAGCAACTTCTTCCTAGAAACATCGCCAAAGGCACGGGAAGCCAGGGCAAAAATGAACTATTGGGATTTCATCAAGATAAAAAGCTTCTGCACAGCAAAAGAAACAGTCCACAAAACCAAAAGACAACCGACAGAATGGGAGAAAATATTTGCAAATGACATATCAGATAAAGGGCTAGTATCCAAAATCTATAAAGAACTTATCAAACTCAACACCCAAAGAACAAATAATCCAATCAAGAAATGGGCAGAAGACATGAACAGACATTTCTCCAAAGAAGACATCCAAATGGCCAACAGGCACATGAAAAAGTGCTCAACATCGCTTGGCATCAGGGAAATCCAAATCAAAACCTCCATGAGATACCACCTCACACCCGTCAGAATGGCTAAAATTAACAAGTCAGGGAACGACAGATGTTGGCGGGGATGTGGAGAAAGGGGAACCCTCCTACACTGTTGGTGGGAATGCAAGCTGGTGCAACCCCTCTGGAAAACAGTATGGAGGTTCCTCAAACAGTTGAAATTAGAGCTACCGTTCGATCCAGCAATTGCACTACTGGGTATTTACCACAAAGATACAAATGTAGGGACCCGAAGGGGTACGTGTACCCCAATGTTTATAGCAGCAATGTCCACCATAGCCAAACTGTGGAAAGAGCCAAGATGCCCATCGACAGATGAATGGATAAAGAAGATGTGGTATATATACACAATGGAATATTATGCAGCCATCAAAAGGAATGAGATCTTGCCATTTGCAACGACGTGGATGGAACTGGAGGGTGTTATGCTGAGTGAAATAAGTCAATCAGAGAAAGACATGTATCACATGACCTCACTGATATGAGGAATTCTTAATCTCAGGAAAGAAACTGAGTGTTACTGGAGTGGTTGGGGGTGGGAGGGATGGGGTGGCTGGGTGATAGACATTGGGGAGGGTATGTGCTACGGTGAGCGCTGTGAATTGTGCAAGACTGTTGAATCACAGATCTGTACTTCTGAAACAAATAATGCAACATATTTTAAGAAAAAAGAAAAAGAAGAAGATAACAGGAGAGGAAGAAAAGGGGAGTATATCAGAGGGGGAGACGAACCATGAGAGATGATGGACTCTGAAAAACAAACTGAGGGTTCTAGAGGGGAGGGGGGTAGGGGGATGGGTTAGCCTGGTGATGGGCATTGAGGAGGGCACGTTCTGCATGGAGCACTGGGTGTTATGAACAAACAATGAATCATGGAACACTGCACCAAAAACAACTAATGATGTAATGTATGGTGATTAACATAACAATAAAAAATTAAAAAAAAAAGTGAAATTAAATAATATTCATTTAGAATCAATAATGTTAATCATGTAGTAAACAGTAAATGCCTTTCTTTTTTTTAGTGAAGGACATACAAATAATAAGGTGTAAAATTTTAAAATAAATACAAATAATCTTGCCTTTGAACAAAACAAGTAAAAAACCACTTTGCTCTCTTCATGAAATAGTAATCATTACTGGATATGTAAAAACTTTTTATAATGAAATGTTAATACTAATTATCTTTTTTACCTAAAATTAAACTAAAGCATTGTTTGTACATACCATATGTAACTTAATTATCAAACATGTGAAGAGGGTAGGTATTATTTTATGGATGAAGAAATTGAATGTTATAGGTGGCCAAAGTCATATTTGTATTTAATATAATGCTAGAAATAGAAATCTATTAATGTAAATATAGCATGTTTTATATCTCTATTTGATAGAGAAAGGAAACTCAAGTGCATAGAAGCTGTGGATTGTCCCAGATCTCAAAACTAGAGACTAGTAAAAGTTTGACTAAAATTTTTCTAACTCCAAATCCTTATGCTGTCACTATTTCAGGCTACCTCAAATTGTGAAAGATTTTACTTTAGGTAGTTAATGAAACAAAGGAAGAAAAAAGTTCTCAAGTTTTCAAAAACTCCATTTAAAATATAACATGAAATGAACATAAGTGAATCAGAGTAATTTGTTTTCTTATGCCTTGTATGCTAGTATCAAATTCTGGGTATCTTAAAATTATATACAGGCCAAACTGCACATTTATGTGGAGAACACATACCCATGTTGTGATGGTCCCACCGATCTCGGATCAACCTCATTGTTTGATTACGACTGTTTATTTACTCCAGAGATGAATCCAAAATCTTCATTTTGAAGATGACATATCTTCCTTAGAAAAACAAGAATACAAAAATATCTCTGCTTCTCTCCCTCTGCCTGCTGCTCCGCCTGCTTGTACTCTCTCTTTCTCTCTGTCAAAATAAAGAGTTCATACAAAGCCAGGCAAAATTTTTTTTTATGTTTCTCTTGGTTATAAAATAATAAATAATTATTTCAAAAATATAATGGGTGTTTTTAATTCACCTATATTAAGCTACTTAGCCAAAAATATTTTCCATCACAGATCTTGAATGACAACACATATAGTTTTCTGTTTGTAGTTGTTTTATTTGGTGACAATTTTTTTTGGCAAGGCAAATTTGGGTAAGATATATGAATATTTGGATGTTTGTTCCTAGTACATATTAATTCAACTTCTGTCCATATTATCATCATTATTATAATCATCACCACCATCATCATCATCATCTACAAGTTATCACCATCATTATTAGCAAAAATAATCTCATGTTTATTTATATAGCAACATCTTACAGTGTCTAGAAGAGCTCTCAGAGAGAGATGACTCTTTAGGGGCGCCTGGGTGGCTCAGTCATTAAGCATCTGCCTTTGGCTCAGGTCATGATCCCAGGGTCCCGGGATGGAGCCCCACATTGGGCTCTGTGCTCAGTGGAAAGCCTGCTTCTCCCTTTCCCACTCCCCCTGCTTGTGTTCCCTCTCTCGCTATGTCTCTCTGTCAAATAATAAAATCTTTTTTTAAAAAAAAAAATGACTATTTAATAAATATACATAGTGAATGGATTTTAAAAAAGCTGTTTCATGTTTGATCATGGTAGTAAGAAGCAACAACATGTTTTTTTTCATTTTGCAAATAAAGTTGTGTATCACAGAAGCTAAGTGCCCTGCACAAGAACAGAAAATTCCCATGTGTGAATTCAAATGGAAATTCAATCCTCTAATCCCAAATGTAGATCTATTCCTCTAGTTTTATTTAATGACAAGACTTCATCTTATAGCAACATCATAATGTGTTATTCTTCAGTAAATATATCCTGCCTACTCACCACTGAATACAGCGAAAAACAGTATATACCTCAGAAGTAAGAAGCATTCCTTGACCTCCGTATTTCTATTGAAAGAAGCAGTTCTAATTACCTTATGTTGTAAATATTTTTGGAAACTTTCTTGAGTCTGAAACCTCAAGAATTTCTCATTTCTTAAATAACAGTTGTTAGAAACACAAACACACACAAAAACACACCTGATCAAAGAAGGAAGGTCTTGATTTTTGCGGATAAAGGTCTCCTTTACAAATGAAAAATTTAGACATGTCCTGAGTTATCACTTTAGAACTAAAACTAGAGACGTACAGTCAATTCTGATTCCTGAGAAAGATAAGACAAATGTTACTGTAATCTCGTCTTGTGAAGAAACAACACAAACCACACTACTTCCACTTTATCACAGCACAGAAAATTCTACTAAGTGGCGAAATAAATGCGAGGTGTTAACATGATTTTATGACTTAAATGATCAATGCAATGATAAGAAGTTTCCCAGAGTTTTGAGAAACAATGGTGGGCTTAGATCATCTCTTCCTGAATTAAAAGTGAAAAGTTGTTCTAAAATATGGTTGTAAGTACTATGTGGGAAAAAAAGAAGAAAATTAAGTTAACTTCATAATCAAATTGTACACATGCTGTTATAAATTTGAATGGAATCAAGTATGCTGTATCATATAAGTTGGAACCATAGAAAGATATCTTTCATATACATATACATATATAAGTATATGAATACACATAAATGCATACAAGTATATAGACATCTATGTGTACACACATGATCTTTTAACTATAAAAATATAAAGTGTATATAAAATAAAAGTTCCATAATGAACCATCATATGCCTAGCTTCAACAATTATCAGTTTGTGGTTAATAGGACTTCATTTATGATATATGCGGTGTCTCACACCCATCTCTGCACCTATTAAATAGGGCCTTTTCTCTACTTTCCTTGTGAACATCACTCATTATATTACTCTCTATTTCTCAGAACATTAGCACCAAATCTTATGCCAGAATAGCAATATAATCAACTATAATGTCTTAGTGTTCTGGTTTTCAGCTACTCACAATTGTTACATTAAAAAGTGATAAAGAGGACTGCCAGACCCAAAAGGAGCCTTTGGAGAAAGGGGAACCCTCTTACACTGTTGGTGGGAATGCAAACTGGTACAGCTATTCTGAAAAACAGTATGGAGGTTCTTCAGAAAGTTAAAAATAGAGCTATCCTATGACCTAGCAATTGCACTACTAAGTATTTATCCAAAGGATACAAAATAGTGATTCAAAGGGGCATCTTCACCCCAATGTTCATAGCAGCAATGTCTACAATAGCTAAACTATGGAAAGAGCCCAGGTGCCCACCGACAGATGAATGGATAAAGAAGATGTAGCATATCTATACAATGGAATATTACTCAGCCATCAAAAAAGAGAAGTCTTACCATTTGCAACGACATGGATGGATCCAGAGGGTATTATGCTAAGCAAAATAAGTCAACCAGAGAAAGACAATTATCATATGATCTCACTCATATGTGGAATTTAAGAAACAGGGCAGAGGATCATAGGGGAAGAGAGGAAAAAATGAAACAAGATGAAACCAGAGAGGGAGACAAACCATAAGAGATTCTTAATCATAGGAAACAAACTGAGGGTCGCTGGAGGAGAGATTGGTGGGGAGAAGGGGTAACTGGGTGATGGGCATTAAGGAGGGCATGTGATGTAATGAGCACTGGGTGTTATATGCAACTGATGAATCACTACACTCTACCTCTGCAACTAGTAATACACTATATGTTAATTAATTGATTTTGAATAAAATTAAAAAAAGACATAATGACTAAATGTACTATGGTATCCTGGCTGGGATAATGAAACAGAAAAAAAATATTAAGTAAAAACTAAGGAAATCTGAAAAACTATGTTCTTTATTTAATAATATATCAATATCAGTTCATTCACTATGACAAGTGTATCATACTAATGTAAGCTATTAATACAGGAAACTGGGGATGGGGTATATGGGAACTCTCTCTATTACCTTTGTAATTTTTCTGTAAATTTTATACCATTATAAAATAAAAAATTTATTCAAAAATAAGTATTGGGTCTTCTTTAGAATGTTATAACAACAACAACAACAACAACAACAACAATAATAATTTTATTAGTATAATACATATGGGAGACTTTAAAGAAAACAAAAAACCACTCTGGAGGGAAACATCTAAAAAAATCACTTACTCATATTAACTCTCACTGAACATGAGCTCGTGAAAACAAACCTTAATCAGTAAATCTATAATCAGTCTATTCAATCAGTAAGAGATAATGATTAGTCAATAATCTTTAGCTAATAGAACAATTAAACACTATAAAAAATAACTAAACACTGTAAAAATCTGTGTACAATATGGATGAGATAAAAATAATATAAGCAAAAGTTGATTCTGCAAAGTTTGATAAAGCTAGAAAAAAATTTAATGAAATCAGTAGGGTATTTAAAATCTTCCCATATGGGGCCCCTCACTGACCCAGTCTAAGGCTATGGTGAACCAGGTTATCAAGTGCAAGACTGCAGTGGCCTGGGAGGCAGGAAAACCTCTCTCTACAGAGTAGGTAGAGGTGGCATCCCCAAAGGCTCATGAAATTCGAATTAAGATTATTGCCGCTGCAGTTTGCCACACTGATGCCTATACCCTGAGTGGGGCTGATCCTGAAGGGAGTTTTCCAGTGATCCTGGGACATGAAGGTGCTGGAATTGATCCTGGGACATGAAGGTGCTGGAATTGTGGAAAGTGCTGGGGAAGGAGTTACTAAGCTGAAGGCAAGTGATACTGTCGTTCCATTTTACATGCCATGGTGTAGACAATGCAAATTTTGTCTAAACCCTAAAATAAACCTTTGCCAGAAGATTAAGAGTTACTCAGGGGAAAGGATTAATGCCAGATAGTACTGGCAGATTTACTTGCAAAGGAAAGACAATTTTACATTACATGGGAACCAGCACATTTTCTGCATATACAGTTGTGCCTGATATCTCTGTTGCTAAAATTGATCCTTTAGCACCTTTGGGTAAACTCTGCCTTCTGGGTTGTGGCATTTCAGCTGGTCCTGGTGCTGCTGTAAATACTGCCAAGGTGGAGCCTGGTTCTGATGTGGGAACCAAAGGCAGAAGAAAAATTATTAAATTTCCTTACTACCTGCAGCCCATTGACAAGTCCTTGAAACAGGCAGAGTGACATTCCTCTAGGGACTCAACTGCCTCAATGTTAATACTTTGCTAAGAGCAAAAGGCAATCTTAGCCTGACCACCCCCCCTGCCCCCCCAGGATCCTGTAAGTCTACCTTAAGTTATAAGAATTCCTTTGGAAACTTCCTTTATCTCTAAACCCTCCAAGATATGTGTTGGCAATCATCCCCCAAGCACATGGCCCACCAATATACATCTGGAGGGTCTCATGACTAAGGTTTTATTAGACAGTAATAAAAGACACATTTCCAACAATAGTTAGCCCCCTCAAGGTCCTGGAAACCTTGCTTCCAAAATTCTTTAGAGACTTAATACTATCCCTAACCCCCTCCCAACTTGAATGTATATAATGGGCCACTCCTCATGACCCTATTGCAGCTCTTTCTGCCCACGGATCCTGTCCCCATGCTTTAATAAAACCACCTTTTTGCAGCAAAGACATCTCAAGAATTCTTTATTGGCATCTATCATGGGCTGTAAGGTGGCTGGTGCATCCCAGATCACTGGTGTGGACATCAATAAAGATAAATTCACAAGGGCCAAGGAGTTTGGAGTCTCTGAATGTATTAACCCCCAGGACTTCAGTAAACCCATCCAGGAAGGTACAATTCCTAACTCTCTAATCAAGGACAAGGCTGATACAGTCATAAATTTGTTTCCTGAACTCTCCTTCACATGAATAATTGCCAGCTCATTAAGGAACATTCTAGCATAATAAAAGTCATTTCTGCAAAAAAAAAAAAATCTTCCCAATGGATAACACAAAAGCTGAATAGTTTTACAGGAGAGAAATAATAAACTTTTGAGAAAAAGATCATTATAATTCATGCAAACACTTCTAGATGGTATGGATAAAAGGAATAGTTGTCATTTCTTTCACTAAAAGTAGAATTAATTACCTTGGTGCCTAAATTAGATGAGAATATGTTAAGAAAGGAAAAAGAAAAGTCGAACTCATTCATGAAAATTGTTGCAAAATCCTAAAACAGTGCTAAACCAAATCAGTGTATAAAACTCATATAGGTAATCAAATTGAGTTTATTTCACAATTATAGTAATAGTTTTCCTTTGAAAGAAAAATCATTAAATGTAATTTGCTATAAACAATAGTCTAAAGAAATAGAACAAGATTGCATCAAGGTGGAAAGCCCATTTGCTATGATTCAAAACCTTTTCATGATAAAAACAATCTTTAGCATACATATGAGAGGGCTTACATAAACATCATTCTTAATTTGGAGATATGAATAGTCTTTTAGAAATCCATGAAAGCAAACAGTCACTAATATCACTTCTTTTCAATTTCATTGTAGAGATTTTGCAGCACATTTAAGACCACCATAGGAAATTAAAGAGATAAGGACTTAAGCATTTTTTTTTCTGATGATATGTTCATCTACATTATGGGGAGGAAGATATTTCTCTGACATATGGTCCTTTTAGGTGAACTTAGAATCAAATTGACTTGAGACAGACTAACAGGAGAAAATCAAATTTAATAGGCATATGTATGGGGAATCCACAGACACAAAATTCTAGGGACAATGAGGCAACATGAAACTTATATGAGTAAAGGAGAGGGGGAGGGTCTGAGATACAAAAGGGAGAAAACTCATTAGCAAGAAAGTAAAAGGAGATGTCTGAAAAAACAAAGTTACCCAATTATGCAGATAAGTTCCTTAGGTAAAGGGGAGTCTGTTAATAGCTCTCTTCTTGGTACAGGATCTCTTTTCCAGTGTAAAAGAACATGGGGCTTGAACTCATTATCCTAAGATCAAGAGTCCTAGAGGTTTTGATTACTTTTAGCTCAAAATAATCTCTATGCCAAAGTGGCCCATCTTGGGGCAGCCTGGCCTGGGCCCCTACAACATAGAAAATTAAAAAAAAATAGTTTAAAAATTAAAAAAAAACAGTTAATAGAAATAATATTAATATAACTGAATGTAGCATTAACTTGCAAAAACTATTACATTAAACATCACCAATAAACAAAAAAATTAATCTTTAAAAATATATCATTAACAATGACAATAGAAAGTAAGGTGCTTATGAGTAAATCTAACAGAAATAGAGAAGATGTACATGGAACTTATATAACTTATATAATATTTTTTTAAAACTCTAAATTTTGATAGAACTACTGGATCTTATAAAGATGTCAATTAATCCTAAAATGTTTCAGAGAGTCAATTTAATTCCAATTAATATCCTAAGTTTTATTGTATGACCTACAAAATAGGATTCTAAATATTCATAAATTGCAGTAGCCAATAGTCCTATTGCTATTGCAGAATACAAGGTGGGGGGTCCTGTCCTACTGATATTAAGACCTTGTTTAAAGCTATGTTAATTAAGACAAAATGATAGAAGAACATAGACAAAGCAGACAAACTGAAAAAGAGAAAAGATGCAGAAAAGGAAAAGTTATGTGCACAGACGTAAAAAGTATATGAGGTAGCATTGCAGATAAAGTAGAAAATGAGATACCATTAAATAGGGCTGAAAAGTTGTTTTAACAATATAAAATACAAAATTTGATCTTTACTACATGCAGAAGAATTAGGAACTTAAACACAGACCCCTGGTGTGTGTATAAGAAATAAATATATGAGGGGCACCTGGATGGCCCAGTCAGTTGAGCATCTGAACTCATGATTTTGGCTCAGGTCATGATCTCAGGATCATGAGATCGAGCCCTGCACTGGGCTCCAGGCTGGGCATGGGGCCTGCTTAAGATTCTCTTTCTCTCCCTCGCCCTCTGCCCCTCCCTCCCCTGCTCACACTCTCAATCTCTCTTAAAAAAAAAAGAGAGAGAGAGAGAGAGAAGTAAATATATGAGAGTTGATACCAATTCATAAGATTGGCTCAGGATACATTTTATTTATGTTCATTTATTCAGAATATCGGAAAAATACAAAGTAAGACAATAAAAGAATATGTAAAAAAAAAAAAGAGTATGTAAAATTTTAAGAAATGTAAAGTTACCAAACTCAAAATTCCTAAAGCTACAGTCAGGAAAGAAGGCAAACTATATGTGGTCATATGTTTCAAGGTTAGACAATAAACAACTTTGCTCAACATACTTTTTTAGTGACTCCTATTTGCTAGGTGCTTTTCTAGGCCTTGGGAACGCTGAAGTAAACAATTCCCCCAAAATTTCTTGCCCTTGTAGAGTTTACATGTTAGAGTAGGTGATGGAAAATGCACAAATAAATATGAAACAAGTTCAAGAATAAACAAGATAAGTGAATATAAAGTAAGTTGGAGAAAAGAAGAAGAATGTTATATCCTGACATTCTCATATCAATATTCTTTTCAGGTAATCAGCATTTTCTATCGACTATTATACATAAAATTAGATCTATAACTAAGAAATGTAAGCTGATCTTTTCTTACAATCACAATTTTACAGTTGGTTTATGAAAGGAAATGAATGGATGCTCAAATGTGGGCTTTTTAGGAAGAGATCTAAGTCACATTTGTCTGAAGTGTCATTTTTATGTTAGTAACAAAATTTAATCAAATTGTGTGTCTCTTAAATAAAGATCGAGAAAAAGAAGTAGGAAATAGGGTATATACAGCATCTAATTAGTCTACTCATTTCATTTTGTTCAAATAGGAACTTTTAACCCTGTGAGGAAGTTACAAAAACATACTTACAAGTTCGGTTTCTTGAAATAAATATCGTGAGAAGCTAGGCATGGAAGCTCTGGTGTTATATATAAAGCAAATCTTAGAGTGAAGAAAGGATTCTTTTTTTTTAAGATTTTATTTATTTATTTGACAGAGAGAGAGAGAGAGAGCAAGAAAGCACAAGCAGGAGGAGCAGCAGAGGGAGAGGGAGAAGCAGACTCCTTGCTGAGCAGGGAGCCCAATGCGGGGCTCAATCCCAGGACCCTGAGATGATGACCTGAGCCAAAGGCAGGCACTTAACTGACTGAGCCAGCCAGGCACCCCTGAAGAAAGGATTCTTAAAGAGGCATATTCTAAAGTGAGTCCAGGATAGTGAATTAAAAAAAAAATTAAAAAGGAGGGGAAGAGTTAAAAAAAACTTATTTGTATAAAGAAATAATATATAAACAGACATTCTAATTTCTTCCTTGATGCTGAGCACACACTCTGCATCTGTCGTGTTGGAACATCTATTGAGGATTTGCTGAACATTAATGATGCTTTGGTGATACATAAAATTACAAAAGGACATGATACTATTTTCAGAAAACATACTTTCTGATACATGAAATAAAACCAACAAAAATTTATGCAGAAATAATTCGGCTACAAAAATATATGCATGGGCTTCACATGGGCATATTTATCCAACCTCTTAAAACTATTAGGGAAAGTTACAGTTCTTTGCAAACAGCCTGGGTTCAAGTCATTTAAAAACACCCACCACCACTTCAACAAACTGTTTAGAAATTACTTTTGTTAAATGAAAATAACCACCCACCAAGACCTAATCAACTGGCCTTCTTGGCCAGTAAGCTACACATTCGTGGGCTTACATGGCCTGAGTGTGTATATTAAGCTCTTCCTGTGTACCCTAAAGGGAGGAGGTAGTGAGGACCCAGTGCAACTTTGTGGTGAGAAAAAGTCCTCTTGGGCAGGATGCTCACTTGAAGCTGTGACACAGAGCCTGGTTGTGGTCAGCGGTATATTGTGGGTAGTTGACCAGAAATGAAAGTAAAAGGTCTGTGATTAGGACCCAGTGAAACTTTTGAGATCTTAACATTTCTGTAAATATGCTTGAATTGATAAGAAACATGTCTGAAAGACAACTTCTAAAATTTACAAGAGCAAGAAAGTAAATAAAGAAGACAGAGAAATAGATCTGAGTCTGGATGTGGATGGACATATTGAAGCAAAAAGTCTGTCATATAGAGAACAAACTGATGGTTACCAGAGGGGAGGTCGGTGGAGGGATGGATGAAATAAGCGAAGGGGATTAAGAGTACACTCATCATGATGAGCACTGAGTAATATACAGAATTGTTGAATCACTCATATTGTACACTTGAAACTAATATAACACTGTATGTTAACAGTACTGGGATTCTTTTTTTAAAGTAAGAAATCTGCAAACATACTTATTCAGAAACTAAATAATTACACAAAACATTCAGCTAGGGATTATGTAGTGGGCAAAGCACATATAATGCCATAATAATGTCAACTAGTACATTTTAATAGGATGAATACAAGGCAGAGATTCATAAATCTTGAATGTATGTTTTTGAGAGGGGAAGGAGAAAAGGTCCCTATCTTGGTAACTAATTGTTGTTTCACAGTTTCTTGAGCTCTTAATGGATAAATAATTCCTTGGCCCCATCTCAGATAAAACTTTCTGTAATTAAAAATAAGCAATTCTACTGAGATGTAATTTTATTCACAAACGAATATTTTCATTATGTTAACTTCTTATCCCATGCTAGGAGACTTAATTTTTTTATTTGTTTATTATCAATTTATTTGATATAATGGGACAGAAAAGATTTTTTCCCTGTGCTATTACTTAGAATTTGTGAATAAACAGCTATATAAATAGCAGCTCTTTTCAAAGTTGTTGTCAAGTAAATCACAAGCATGACTTACAAGTCAGATGATTTCAAAGTTCTATTAGCATCTTACTTATTTTTCTTTGATTGGTTGCCATTTAACCTTACATTTCCTGCCACAGTGGTAATCTCCACATTCATGAAAAAAATAAAAAGAATGAGATGCCATTTATAACTTCTGCATCTTGCATCTAAATGGATTTTGTGTTTATTTCAGTACTCTAAAGGTCAAAGACTCTTAGAATTTTGTAGATGTCATAAAATTTTGACATTACTTATCTCAAGTGTCTAAGGAAATAGATTTATGAATAAAATAACACAGAAGAAAGACAGTAAAATAAAGGGAGCTATATGAAATTCATTATTATTGGTTTATTAGGTGAGATTATGAATAGCTGGAGATCAGGATAGAGCCTGGAACAGTCTGGAATGACAAGAAGCAAGTGTGAGAAGGCAGATTCATAATTTAAGCTATGTTTTTTGAATAGTAACATGTAGTAATAAAAATCCTTTGAGGACTTTTAAGCAAGGACTGACAAGGTCAGATTTCTATGCTTTGGGTAGACAATTTGACTTCTCAGAGGACAATGGATTTGATAATGGGAATAAAGAACAAACAAGAACAGCAGTTATGGGCCACAAACTGTGGAAGTAAATAGGCTTTTTACCTAAAACTGTCATGTTAGGAATGGTGACAATGACACTAGTTAGAGGACTAAACTGACACAGTGGATGACATTAAATAAACAATTGGTGAAGACAAGAGTGGAGAGAGAAAAAGTATAGGAATGGTGTATATGTGTCTAGATTTTGCCAAATGAAATGATTGTGCCACTAATCTGATACTAGACTAACCAGTTTAGGGAAGGGGATGATGATGGCCTAACCTATGGACATAAAGTGTATGTCCAATAGTGATGAGATAGGAGTAAAAGACCAAGAAAATGTGTTGCGCTCGGTGCAAAGTGAAGAAAATGTTTCAAGAAGGAATTAATGACCTACTGTGTCTAACACTGCAGCTAATTCAAGTAAGATGAGAGTTTATTATTGGACTTATAAAATAGAGAGTAGTTCCAGTGTACTGTTGGGGAAAACATCTAAATTGTCAAAGCTTTAAAAGAAAATGGAAAGACGGGAATTAGAAATATTTTACTATGATGCAGCCAGTAGTTCATTAAATGTATCTATTTTTTAATTTTATTATGTTATGTTAATCACCAAACATTACATCATTAGTTTTTTATTTTGATTTTTAAATTTTATTGTGAATGTTCAAACATAAATAAGAGGAAAAAATAGTACAATAGCCCTAATGCCGATCAAGAAAATCATCAGTTGTTGAAATTTTGCCATAACTGTTTCATTGTAGCTATCATTATTTCCCTAAAATTAAAATTAAACATTAAACATTAAACATTAAAAATAAACACATCAAAATTGTGGTTATTCACCCATTATAACCCTTAAATTCAAAGGGGACTAGGGTCCGTGTATTCTTTTTTAAAAATTTTTATTGTTATGTTAATCACCAGACATTACATCATTAGTTTTTGATGTAGTGTTCCATGATTCATTGTTTGTGCATAACACCCAGTGCTCCACGCAGAATGTGCCCCCTTTAATACCCATCACCAGGCTAACCCATCCCACCACCCTCCTCCCCTCTAGAACCCTCAGTTTGTTTTTTGGAGTCCATCATCTCTCATGGTTCATCACCCCCTCCGATTTCCCCCCTTCAATCTTCCCCTCCTGCTATCTTCTACTTCTTTCTTTTTTCTTAACATATATTACATTATTTGTTTCAGAGGTACAGATCTGTGATTCAGCAGTCTTGCACAATTCACAGTACTCACCATAGCACATACCCTCCCCAATGTCTATCACCCAGCTACCCCATTCCTCCCACCCCCCCACTCCAGCAACCCTCATTTGTTTCCTGAGATTAAGAATTCCTTATATCAGTGAGGTCATATGATACATGTCTTTCTCTGATTGACTTATTTCACTCAGCATAACACCCTCCAGTTCCATCCACGTCATTGCAAATGGCAAGAACACATTCCTTTTGATGGCTGCATAATATTCCATTGTATGTATATACCACATCTTCTTTATCCATTCATCTGTCGATGAACATCTTGGCTCTTTCCACAGTTTGGCTATTGTGGACATTGCTGCGATAAACATTGGGGTGCATGGACCCCTTCGGATCGCTACATTTGTATCTTTGGGGTAAATACCCAGTAGTGCAATTGCTGGATTGTAGGGCAGCTCTATTTTCAAATTTTTGAGGAAACTCCATACTGTTTTCCAGAGGGGCTGCACCAGCTTGCATTCCCACCAACAGTGTAGAAGAGTTCCCCTTTCTCCGCAACCCCGCCAACATCTGTCATTTCCTGACTTGTTAATTTTAGCCATTCTGACTGGTGTGAGGTGATACCTCATTGAGGTTTTGATTTGGATTTCCCTGATGCCGAGCAATGTTGAGCACTTTTTCGTGTGTCTGTTGGCCATTTGGATGCCTTTTTTGCAAAATGCCTGTTCATGTCTTCTGCCCATTTCTTGATTGGATTATTTCTTCTTTGGGTGTTGAGTTTGATAAGTTCTTTATAGATTTTCGATACTAGCCCTTTATCTGATATGTCATTTGCAAATATCTTCTCCCATTCTGTCGGTTGTCTTTTGGTTGTGTGGACTGTTTCTTTTGCTGTGCAAAAGCTTTTTATCTTGATGAAGTCCCAATAGTTCATTTTTGCCCTTGCTTCCCTTGCCTTTGGCGATGTTTCTAGGAAGAAGTTGCTATGGCTAAGGGTGAAGAGGTTGCTGTTTGTGTTCTCCTCTAGGATTTTGATCTCCTGTCTCACGTTTAGGTCTTTCAACCATTTGGAGTCTATTTTTGTGTGTGGTGTAAGGAAATGGTCCAGTTTCATTCTTCTGCGTGTGGCTGTCCAATTTCCCCAACACCATTTGTTGAAGAGACTGTCTTTTTTCCATTGGGCATTCTGTCCTGCTTTGTCAAAGATTAGCTGACTGTAGAGTTGAGGGTCCATTTCTGGGCTCTCTATTCTGTTCCATTGATCTATGTGTCTGTTTTTGTGCCAGTGCCATACTGTCTTGATGATGATAGCTTTGTAATAGAGCTTGAAGTCCAGAATTGTGATGCCAACAGCTTTGCTTTTCTTTTTCAACACTCCTCTGGCTATTCGGGGTCTTTTCTGGTTCCCTACAAAGTTTAGGATTATTTGTTCCATTTCTTTGAAGAAAATGGTTGGTATTTTGATAGGGATTGCATTGAATGTGTAGATTGCTCTAGGTAGCATTGACATTTTCACAATATTTGTACTTCCAATCCATGAGCATGGAACGTTTTTCCATTTCTTTGTCTTCCTCAATTTCTTTCATGAGTATTTTATAATTTTCTGAGTATAGATTCTTTGCCTCTTTGGTTAGATTTATTCCTATGTATCTTATGGTTTTAGGTAAAATCGTAAATGGGATTGACTCCTTATTTTCTCTTTCTTCTGTCTTACTGGTGTATAGAAATGCAACTGATTTCTGTGCATTGATTTCATATCCTGCCACTTCACTGAATTCCTGTATGAGTTCTAGCAGTTTTGGGGTGGAGTCTTTTGGGTTTTCCACATAAAGTATCATATCATCTGCAAACAGTCAGAGTTTGACTTCTTTGCTGATTCAGATGCTTTTATATCTTTTTGTTGTCTGATTGCTGTGGCTAGGACTTCTAGTACTATGTTGAATAGCAGTGGTGATAGTGGACATCCCTGCCATGTTCCTGATTTGAAGGGAAAAGCTCTCAGTTTTTCCCCATAGAGAATGATATTCGCTGTGGGTTTTACATAGATGGCTTCTATGATATTGAGGTATGTGCCCTCTATCCTTATACTCTGAAGAGTTCTGATCAAGAAAGGATGCTGTACTTTGTCAAATGCTTTTTCTGCATCTACTGAGAAGATGACATGGTTCTTGTTCTTTCTTTTACTAATGTATTGTATCACATTGATTGATTTGTGGATGTTGAACCAACCTTGCAGCCCAGGGATAAATCCCACTTGGTCATGGGGAATAATCCTTTTAATGTACTGTTGGATCCTATTGGCTAGTATTTGGGTGAGAACTTTTGCATCCATGTTCATCAAGGATATGGGTCTATAATTCTCCTTTTTCATGGAGTTTTTGTCTGGTTTGGGAATCAAGGTAATGGTGGCCTCATAAAATGAGTTTGGAAGTTTTCCTTCCATTTCTATTTTTTGGAACAGTTTAAGTAGAGTAAATGTTAATTCTTCTTGAAATGTTTGGTAGAATTCCCCTGAGAAGCCATCTGGCCCTGGGCTCTTGTTTGTTGGGAGATTTTGATTACTGCTTCAATTTCCTTAGTGGTTATAGGTCTGTTCAGGTTTTCTATTTCTTCCTGATTCAGTTTTGGTAGTTTATACATCTCTAGGAATGCACCCATTTCTTTCAGATTATCTAATTTGGTGGCATAGAGTTGCTCATATTATCTTCTTATAATTGTTTGTATTTCTTTGGTGTTGGTTTTGATCTTTCCTCTTTCATTCATGATTTTATTTATTAGGGTCTTTTTTTTTTTAAATAAGTCTGGCCAGGGGTGTATCAGTCTTATTAATTCTTTCAAAGAACCGGCTCCTAGTTTCGTTGATCTGTTCTACTGTTCTTTTGGTTTCTAGTTCATTGATTTCTGCTCTGACCTTTATTATTTCTCTTCTCCTGCTGTGTTTAGGCTTTATTTGCTGTTCTTTCTCCAGCTCCTTTAGGTGTAGGGTTCAGTTGTGTATTTGAGACCTTTCTTGTTTCTTGAGAAAGGCTTGTATTTCTATATACTTTCCTTTTACAACTGCCTTTGCTGCATCCCAAGGATTTTGAACAGTTGTGTTTTCATTTTCATTTGCTTCCATGAATTTCTGTAATTCTTCTTTAATTTCCTGGTTGACCCATTCATTCTTTAGTAGGATGCTCTTTAGCCTCCATGTATTTGAGTTTTTTCTGACTTTCCTCTTGTGATTGAGTTCTAGTTTCAAAGCATTGTGGTCTGAAAATATGCGGGTAATGACCGCAATCTTTTGGTACCTGTTGATACCTGATTTGTGACCTAGGATGTGATCTATTCTGGAGAATATTCCATGGGCACTAGAGAAGATTGTGTCTTCTGTTGCTTTGGGATGGAATGTTCTGAATATATCTTTGAAGTCTATTTTGTCCAGTGTGTCATTTAAAATCTTTATTTCCTTGATCTTTTGCTTACATGATCTGTCCATTTCAGTGAGGGGGTGTTAAAGTTCCCTACTATTATTGTATAGTTGTCAATGTGTTTCTTTGCCTTTGTTATTAATTGGCTTATAAAATTGGCTGCTCCCATGTTAGGGGCATAGATATTTACAATTGTTAGGTCTTCTTGTTGGATAGACCCTTTAAGTAGGATATAGTGTCCTTCCTCATCTCTTATTATAGTCTTTGGATTAAAATCTAATTTGTCTGATATAAGGATTGCCACCTCATCTTTCTTTTGGTGTCCATTAGCATGGTGAATGGTTTTCCACCCCCTCACTTTCAATCTGTGGGTGTCTTGGGTCTAAAATGAGTCTCTTGCAGACAGCATATCAATGGGTCTTTTTTTTTTTTTTTCCAATCTGATAGCCTGTGTCTTTTGATTGGGGCACTTACCCTACTTACATTCAGGGTAACTATTGAAAGATATGAATTTAGTGCCATTGTATTGTCTATAAGGTGACTGTTACTGTATATTTTCTGTGTTCCTTTCTGGTCTATGTTACTTTTAGGCTCTCTCTTTGCTTAGAGGACCCCTTTCAATATTTCTTGTAGGGCTGGTTTCATGTTTGATAATTCCTTTAGTTTTTGTTTGTCCTGGAAGCTTTTTATCTCTCCTATTTTCAGTGACAGCCTAGCTGGATATAGTATTTTTGGCTGCATATTTTTCTCATTTAGTGCTCTGAAGATATCATGCCAGTCCTTTCTGGCCTGCCAGGTCTCTGTGGATAGGTCTGTTGCCAATCTAATGTTTCTACCATTGTAGGTTACAGACCTCTTGTGCTGAGCTGCTTTCAGGATTTTCTCTTTGTCTCTGAGAGTTGTAAGTTTTACTATTAGATATCAGGGTGTTGATCTATTTTCATTGATTTTGAGGGGTTTCTCTGTGCCTCCTGGATTTTGATGCCTGTTTCCTTCCCCAAATTAGGGAAGTTCTCTGCTATAATTTGCTCCAATATACCTTCTGTCCTTTTCTCTCTTTCTTCTTCTTCTGGGATCCCAATTATTCTAATATTTTTTCAAATTAGGATATCACTTATCTCTCGAATTCTGCCCTCATGATCCAGTAGTTGTTTATCTCTCTTTTTCTCAACTTCTTTATTTTCCATCATTTGGTCTTCTAGATCACTAATTCTCTCTTCTGCCTCATTTATCCTAGCTGTTAGAGCCTCCATTTTTTTAATTGCACCTCATTAATAGCCTTTTTGATTTCAACTTGGTTAGATTTTAGTTCTTTTATTTCTCCAGAAAGGTTTTCTCTAGTATCTTCCATGCTTTTTTCAAGCCCAGCTAGTTTGTTTATAATTGTCATTCTGAACTCTAATTTTGACGTGTTACTGATGTTCATATTGATTGGGTCTCTGGCAGTCGGTACTGCCTCTTGTTCTCTTTTTTGAGGTGATTTTTTCCATCTTGTCATTTTGCCCAGAGGAGAATAGACGAATGAGTGAACAAAGTGCTAACAGGGTAACAATGTTTCCAGAAAATATACACTAAACAAATCAGAAAAGACCTGTAACCAGGGGAAAAGAAAGGGAAATAAAGGTCATAACCTGAGCCAAAATTAAGAGTTTCCCATTAAACCTTCTGAGCCGCCAAGGTGCCACATTCTGTTTTTGTTTTGTTTTGTTTTGTTTTTTTGCCAGAACAGCACCAGTTGAGGTCAAGAGAGATTTAACTATATACACAAAAGCTGTCATTTTCTCAAGATCATTCTTGGAAGTCTGATTAGTTTTATTTGGAAATTTTGTCTTTGATCATTTAATTTTCTTTTTTTAAATAATTTTTTATTGTTATGTTAATCACCATACATTACATCATTAGTTTTTGATGCAGTGTTCCATGATTCATTGTTTGTGCATAATACCCAGTGCTCTGATCATTTAATTTTCTGTTGAGAGTTCTGATCATTTGGTGATTTTTTTCTTTAAAAGTTTAGTAATCTTTATTTGTCTATTTATATTGATGATTGATGTCCATTAAACTTGAGCAATATTTTTGTCATGAAATAGTATTTGTATTACTTTGTTAATCAAATTAGAAAACATACAAAGAAGTTTACCTCTGGCAATATTGAAGCTGTGGGAGGAACCATGTTGCTGGACAGAGTATGAGGATATTGTATATTTTGCCTTTTGGGATTTCCTTTCCTCCTGCAGCTGGTCATACTGGTGGTACACAACCCTCTTCAGCGCACTTAGCATGTATTCTGGCATCTCTTATGCCAAAAATCACATTCCTGAGTGCCTTTCTCTTAGAGTCATAATGACAGGGCAAAATCTATTGATTTTTATTTTGCTATGTTTCAAAAAAGGCCACATAGCCTAGATCATCTTAAAGTAAAATTAAAGAATTTAATGAAGGTATTTGAATTCTTATTCTGGCAATAGTCCTAAGCACCCAAGTACTCATTACCTGTTACTTTTAAGCTGATGAGAGGATTAAATATCTTCACCCTGTTGAGCTCAAGTTGGGCTCTTCTGAGATGAAATGCTAGGAGGCAAGTTCATGGCATTCTGTAGCTCTTTTCTCTCTGACACAAGAACCAGTGTTGTTACAGATAGAGGCTACTTAATAAACCTTCATTCAGGGGTGAAGGTGATCTGGGTAAGAGACATATGGTACAAGTAAGAAATAAAGTTCTCTTGCTACAGATATAATTTTTGTTGTTGTAATGAGATCTAATATTTGGGAATTATAAGACATTGTCAGGAATACATGGAGGAGTTATCATGTCTCTAGACTACACTATAAGTCTCAGTATATTTTTAAAGGCTTTATTTATTTATTTATTTATTTATTTATTTAGGAGAGAGAGAGAGAGTGAGAGAGCAAGCGGAGGGACAGAGGGAGAAGCAGACTCCCTGCTGAGCAGGGAACCTGACTACACAGGGCTTGATCCCAGGACCCTGGGATCATGACCTGAGCTGAAGGCACTTAACCAAGTGAGCCACCCAGGTGCCCCTATAAGCATCAGTACTGCTTTCAGTTGAAGAATTTGCTGAAGATGACTGTTCTAGTTACAAACCTTGTGGGAGAGTACAAAAATCTTCCTCAGGACACAGATTTCTTAGCTCTAAATATTTCCCAAACCGAAAGCAATCAAAACAGCCAGTGTTGGGACTAAAATTGTAAATCCAGTGGAATGTAGAAGTTATGTCATTAGAAATGCCCCATACTCAATGTATTATCAGGGGTCCTGACATATAGAGATCAAAAGGAAAAGGATAATCCATGGATTCTGAACGTGCAAGTAAAGTACTTCAAGTATGACCTGGTCAGTTAAGTTGAAAACATTTGACATTTCTAAACTTTGCAAAAAAAGCAACATATCTAAGAGGAGATAATATTGGAGGTTTATTTTATCCCTGATATGTAAATATACTTATCACATTTAACTGTATAAAGAAGACTTCTTCCAAAAATGTTAAGATTGTGTATCTAGCAAAATGAACAAGTAGCATTTAAAAATAACAGTCACCCCAAAAAGGTTAAATCAGGGATATTTTCCTTTTTTCAGATATTATTAGGTCTGCCATTGTCTTTGGAGACAATGATCCCTGGGCTCTGAGAAAATAATTTTGCACATAATAAACCCTAAGGGTGAGGAATCTTGTTTTATTATGAAGATGATGATTATGACAATGATGATGATGGTGACTATGTGGATGAAAGTCTAGTGTTTTGATGATTTTATGCAGTACTACACATTTGGAGATTTAAAAATAACAAATATAAGATTTTTGTTTTGTTTTTGTTATTTGAGTATAACTGACACACAATGTTACATTAGTTTTGGGTATAAAACAGTGATTTGACAAGTTTGTACATAACACTGTGCTCACCACAACTGTGGTTACCATCTGTCCTGTTTCTAAGCCCATTTTTTGTGGTCAGAAAATGTTACATCTATATCAAGGGAAGGCAACCCAAGCTGAATCTCCCTAGGAATACTAAATCCAGGCAACACATACTTTATGGTGAGAATAACCAAAGTAAGAGTTTGGGGTAGATGAATTATTTTCTTAATCATTTTTAGTCTTTTATATTACATAAGTGTTAATTTCAAAATTAAATTATTCTGGATTCAAAATTTGTTTTGTTTTTGTGCCTTCTATGCCTGCCTTCTCCAGGATTATTTGAATATTTTTTAGAATTTCATTCCAATTAATATATTGGCTTCTAGGCTACCTCTGTTTACATCATATTGTGATTGTTCTAAAGATTACAGTACACAGTCTTAACTTTTCATAGTCTTGATAGAGTTAATTTTTTACAACTTAAGAAATTTTGTACAAAATAGGTTTATTGATCACCTCCCCTAGTCATTATGGTGTAGTTATCATATGTATTACAATCTACATACATTGCAAACACTGGAAGACACTGTTGCAAACTCTGCTTTGAGTAGACATGCATACTGCAATGAAATTAACAGAAGATTGTCTTTCATATTTACCCAGATATTTATAGTTGCTCGTGCTCTTCTTACATTCCTAAATGCCCAATTTTCTATCTGATACTATTACTCAGAGCCCTGAAGAATTTCCTTTTTTTTGCACCTCTTGCAATGCAAGTATGTCGGTAATGGATGTTTCCAGTACTGTTTGAAAATGTCTTAATTTATCTTCATTCTGGGGCACTATTAATGATATTGAATTCTGAGTTGGCAGTTTTTTTTTTTTTTTCTTGAGATGACTATTCCATTATTTCTTATTCTCATTACTCATGAGTTTCTGGGTATATAGGTGTTATTCTCTGGTTGCTTTCAAGATCTTTTTTTTTTTTATCTCTTTCAGAAGTTTGAGTTTAATGCATCCACTCATGACTTGGTTTTTATTTATCTTATTTGGGTTTTGCTGGGCTTCCTGACTTTAACTTTGTGTTTTTCAACAAATTTGGAATAGTTTCGGCCATTATTTCTTTAAATATTTTTCTGCCAATTGTTTCCTTCTCCTTGTAAGATCCTAATTACATGTGTCATAATTTTTGATGTTATTACATTGATCTCTTTTAAAAATTAATTTTGCTCTCCTCTGAGATTGCATTACTATTCTTACCCAATCCAGACCATTTGAGGGGGACAAGAGCTAGATATTTACATGTTGCCTTAGGAGGAGCCACAAAGAAACATAGGTTGTAATTAAGGGAAGAGCCTCATAAAATGTAGGGCAGAGTAACACTTTCTAAATACTGAAGTCTTATTTTATCCACAAGTTTATACTCATTAATTACCAGGAAATGAAATTTTTACATTAGTAAATTTAGTGCACGAGATTGGAAAGACACAACTCTGTACTTTTTGCATTCTCTCTGGAATTGAGTGCCTGCAAAAAACACACTTTCTGGTCTGTTCCAATAACAGTAAATTTTAAAAGGGCACCATCTTCCTCTGAATTTAGTACTGAAACGAGTACTATTTAACTCTGGGATCCAGAAAAACAAGTCTGTTCATTATGTTGAACACCTAATGTATATTCTCAGAAAGTTAGACACAGAGAAAACTACCATTTCCCTGACTTCTCCATGACTCTTTCTATTCTGAATTTACTTTTCACTAACATCCTCCTAATATTGTTCCATATTTATATAGCTCCAGTGGTTTTGGTGGATCCCTTAACCAAGCTCACTCTACCAAATATTTCCCATAGCTCCTCATGGGTAGGTATAAGACTTTAGGTACCTTTTTATGAACGTGTTTAGATATGTAGAAAATACTTTGGGAGAAAATTGGGAGGTGTTCCACATCAGAATGTATTAAGCAGCTTCTCTCTTATTTCTCCATTTTCAATAGTAAAAGTACATACTTGTGGTTGGGATTCTCCAACATTAGAAAGAAGAGGGCATTTTGGTGTCTTCTTCCCCTAGGACCCTGTAGGTTCCACAAATCTAGGAATCGAACAGGCTATTTTGTCAAACCTTGACAAGCCCTTTCAAATTTCTTTAATACAAAAAAAGGATAGCCTTTAAATATGTCCAAAACAACACATTGTGGGAGGACACAGGGGTTCTTCATCACTGAGAAAAGGAACAGTAATCATGACTTGATTTTCAAAATAGGAATGCATGTACAGTAGAAATATCACTGTCCATACATGATTTGCTGAATTTCTCAAAAACCTTGTTTAAAATGCAGTACCTTTGATGTATATGATTGAATTGGTTAAATCAGATGATATTTTTGATGCCACATTAAACTAATATATTGAAACAATAGAAATTTGGATAGGTGAAAAGAGAAAGACAAAGTTTTAGACTTCAGGTCTTCTTGAAATCAGAGTTTATTAAATATTAGGGAAGCAAAATATGAAAAGAGGACATATAGCAAGAACTCAATGTGGTTACACTTTATTTTAAGGATCTTTAGGCATGATATTATTTATTCTTCAGATCAGCCCTATTAGGTGGCTACAATTATGGTCCTCATGTCAGATGATGAAACTGAAGCATAAAGTTTTTAAGTAAAAACAACTGAGATTTAGTGAATACTTATGTGCCAAGAGGTGATTTCAAATAATTTTCAGGTAACTCTATGAATCAAACACTATTTCTATCATATTTTCCAGGAGAGGAGCCTGAGTCAGAGCAGTTCTGTAACTAAGTCACAGGGCTAAGAGTGTGCATTCAGAAATTACATAGAAGTGACCTGGTTTCATTGGTGATGTCCTTAAACTTTACCCCATACTGCTTATTCCCCATTTTTACATTGATTAGGGACCCTGGTGAAAGCATCTATATGATGATGTTTACCACTAAACAAAATACCTTCTGAGAATATTTGGCATAGAGGACACAAAAAAACTAGATGGGAAGTTAAAAAAATAACTAAGCTTTTAAACTGTTTTCCAATATTGTTTTTTACAAACACACTTACTTATCTCATAAACTATAATGAAAAAAATATTCCTAAGGCTATTATAGTAGGTTAGGTTAAATTTCAGTGATCTACATTTCTTCCATCTGACCATTTTGAAAAGAGTATACTTTGCTGACAATTAATGGATGTTTGGTCATGTGACTTCTTTTCACAATATAATGTGAGTGAGAAAGTGACATCTTACAAGTTCAGGGACCAGGCATTAAGAAGCACATATCTCCCTTCCCCTATGATCTAACTGAACATAATAAATAAATAAATAAATAATAATAAATTAATCTTAAAAGAATAAAATATTAATTAAAATAGTAACCAAAAAAAAGCACTTATCTACTGGCTCTTCTGAGAGCTATTGATCTCTGTTATATAAGGTCATATACCAGGTATCTCAGTCCTCTAAGAATAAAATACATAAGAAAGATGTAAACTGAATCTGGAATAGTCTGGAGTCAAGTTCTTACACGCCCAACCTACATAAACTGAAACATCCCCAAACTATAAGTGGTTGAATGAGAAATAAATTTAAATTATTTTTAAAGAATTTTTAAAATATTTTATTTATTTATTTTTGAGAGAGAAAGAGAGAATGCATAAGCAGGGGGAGGGGCAGAGAGAGAAGCAGAGTCGAAGGCAGACTCTGAACAAACTGAGCCCCCCAGGCGCCCTTTAAATTATTTTTAAATGTCAATGCAATCTTGGACAGTTTGTAACACAACTTTAGCTATTAGTTACAGCTGATATTTACATATTGTACGAAAATAATCTTGAATATTCATATAATTTCTCTATACGAGTTTAGGGAATAAATATAGAGAATATAAAGAACAAGGCTATATTCAAAGAGATAATGTGTATGAACTACTGAGTTATTTTGCAAGTTATAATCAAATGTAAGCTCTTTACCTCTTGTGAATGAACTAGGGTAGAAATATCTCTGAATAATTATCAAATTACAAAAGGCTCTCCCAAATTCTGTCAATATCCAGCTGCTTGACCCACACAAGTATCATTATACTTTTAATTCTTGTTTTCTTTGTTATTTAACATTTTTTCCCATTAAAGTACTTTTCTAAGCATTGAAGTGAAGAGTGGCAAAAATAGGGACATGGAGAATTTAATAAAACATGCTATCTTCCAAACTATCTGCAGTCCAGGTGAAGAAAAAAAAACAAGAAAATGTATCAAAGAACATTGGTTATTATCCAATGAAAATACCAATCTTTGCCAGAAAATGAATCTAATCATTAATAATGCTGCACTAAAACAGATTCAGAAGATAGATGTCGATTCCATACTCTGGGGACGTGGGACAGATGTGAATGGCTCTTTTATAGCAACCCTGTGGTTGTTGCATGATAACCCCAAGTGTCTGTTTTTTCTGTTTTTTGTTGTTGTTGTTTATAAAAATTTATTGAAATTGAAAATTTGATCTTCTATCCCATGAACATCCATTTAGGTGCCTTTCAACTGGTAATCTGCTCTCATAACTGGATTGCTGCTCTCATAAATGCCCTCTAAATCTTCAGGTTGACAGGTCTGCCTTGGCTTAAAACTTGTTCCAGGCCTTGTAAGCTGTCCCAACTCTTCACACCTTTACATGAAAAGGTCTTCAAACTCAGCACCCAAGCAAGCCGTCCAAGATAGTGGCCTGTAAACCCAAAGATAGTTGGTCCAGACATGTCAACGACTCAAGTCCACCCCTTCAACTTCCAGCTAATTATGTTTAGTGCATGTTTGCTCATGGCTAAGGTGTGAAACTTGAGCTTTAGGATCTTGGCAGCCACTTCCACACCTTTGGCACAGAACTGTCCATCAGAAGCCATTAAAAGCCACATTGCATTCACACCCAACACCATTCCTAGGGAAAACATTAGGATTTTTAAGATAGCATTTTGTTCTAAAGTCTGTCTAAGCATGTCGTTTTTCTATCATCTATATTGGATCATTTACACCACCCATAATTTCCTGACTATAAAGGGCGCAGTTCATGCAGTTCATAAGTTAGAAAAAGCATATTGCACAAAGGTTGGGAACCACTGACATAAATAATGGTGCACTACCTGAATGCAGCCATTGAGAGAACCACGTGGACTACCCCAACCACCAGCCTTCCTGAGCAAGGGGCCAAAGGAGGCCCTGGCTGAGGTCATTAACAAAGGCCCACTCAGGTGACTCAGCATGGGCAGACCCTGAGTGCCTATTAACCATTTAGTACTCTCGGCTCCAAATGGATCTCTCAGTGCCCTGTTTTCGGGTAATGGAGCTAGGTGCTATAAACTTCTCTTCTTTGTCAGCTCACATGAGGTTGAATTGTGTTGGTAGAAGGCAATGGAGAGACATTGCTGCAGAAAGGGCTTTTCTTCCTGGTTTCATGGTGTTTTCAGGGTGTTTGGCTGCTATGGCTTGGTTGCCTGCTGTATGCATCCAGGAAGTCCTGTCCCAGTCAAAGCTTCCAGCCCTTTGTTCTGTGCCTCCTAACAGTCTGGCAGAGAATTCTTCCTGCCTGCCAGTGACAGCCTGAGATCCATCCTCACCAAGTTCAGCCTGTGGACTATGCAGCTGCTCTGTCTCAGGCTAATCCCCTGAGCATGTCTGCCATGAATCGTGTGTATCCACCGTCTTCAATGACATCTAAATCCCATCTTCAGAGAGTAGACCTGTCTTTCTCAGTGATTACTACTTTGGGTACTCTCCTTTCACTCTAAGGTATTCTTATAACTTTCCTTATCTTAGCAGCCTTTCCTCTTAGTAGGCTTTCCCTTACAAATAGATAATAATTGTTTACATCAAACTTCTCCTGGATTTTGTCCCCTGACTCAATTCTCACTGATAACCTTGCCACCCTGGTTTGTCATTTGTAGTCCCTTTAAGGGCTATGAGAAACCAACTCATTTGGAAATATGAGTGGAATTATTCACCTTAGTGAGAACTTTATAGTAACAGTGCTTGATATTATAATTTGTAATTTATGATTTAACAAATAACAAAAGCCTAAGAAATGTATAATATGTTCCTTAGTATATATTTTTTACATTAATAAAATTGAGATTGAAAAACAGTTCTATAACACCAAGGGTGAAACCTCAGGTACACTTTGGACTTTGTGTGATTATGATGCATCACTGAAGGTTCATCCTTGGTAACAAATGAACCATTCTACTGAATGATGCTGATAATGGGAGAGGCCATGCACGTGTGCATAGAGGGATAATACAGGTTAGTTCTGTATTTTCTTCTTAATTTTGTTGTTAATCTAAAATTGCTCTAAAAAATAATATCTGAAAAATATTCTGAGAAAATAATTGGCTTTTAAAGAAATGAGAGATATGTTTTTTTAAGATGGTGAGATAGCATTATACCAAAATTAAGTAGCTAATATGCCTGGTGCTTACAAACATATGTTTTCGTTTCTAAACAGGATGCAAAAGAACATTTGCTTGACTCAAAATCAAAAAATGGGCAATTCTTGTCACTCTCTGAAGATACTGACAACCTGAAATACAGAGAATTATATCTCATTAATCTTAGCAATAAATAATATAATATTCTAATGAATAAACAATTTATTTTGACTAAGAGTTATATATCTAAATCTGAATATTCCCCATATAATTTTTCTATAGAAACACTTCAACAATTGTATTTATATAGTTGTTCATATATGGCTGTTTTTCTTTGTAAGATTAATTATTTTAAGTCATGAAATATAAATGTTCTTAAGAAACTTACTCTTTGGAAAAGAAAGGTGAGCATTTTGACCACATTGATGAATTATAATGGCTTCTCTGGGAGACTGTTATCCATGAAGAATGAATGAAGACATCCAACAAACACTATGAGAAAGCAAATTTAATTAGAAGTCAAATAAAAGCTCATACTCACCTGAATTTTGTAGTAACAAATAAACTCTTTCTTACTTTATAGAATCTTTTAAATTATCATATAATGTTACACACTGGACACATTATAAAAGTATCATAGTAGGAGTAAGTGAAGAGGACAAACTGACAAAGATAACAATTTCAGGGTTCTAAAAATTGACCAAAGGTTAATAATAATTTGTGAAATATCTATTATTAAAAAACTCTTAGAGATTCAAGTAAGAAGAAAGCACATCTGTAGTTTTCTTGCTCAGCACTGTTCCCATGCCTTCCTGCCTGCCCACCGTAGCTTAGTGATCCAGCACTTATAGTTCTACAATTTGGAGAAGCTGCAAATGGTGCTAGTGCCACAGGGAGACTCTATTAGCAGTGGAGAAGGGAGTGAAATAGCCCATTGACTTTTCAGCTCAGAGTGATGATTTTGCTTGTTAATGAATGAGGAAATCCCATATATTTACTAGTCAGAGGCTGTGTATCAAGCCTTGTATCAAGCACTGTGATCTTCATAAATACAAGCGGAAGATACTGTAAGGGAAAGTATGACCAAAGAGTTGACATGAGTTCTCTAAACACTCTTGGCTGATGGAAAAAATATATATATATGTGCAGAGGGAGAGGAGACCAAGATGAACCCAGTAGAAAGTAAAAGCAGAAGGAGGCTTGAGAACTGCTAGAGAAGTTATGAGCACTCCACTCCCCCCCACACACACACATGCACACACATCACATGGCAGAGGGTGGAAGCCCTACTGACTTGTGGTATTTGAATATAGTCTTTTGAAAAAATTAGTGTTTGACATCTAAACTACAAAGTCACCAGGGCAATCCCTAGGAATGTTGGCTGAAAAATAAAAATAAGCAATTAGAATTTGGAAAAACTGGGCAGACATATCAGCAGGCAGACTTAGAAGATCCTGTAGTAAAGTTTATGCAAGTTTCAAAAATAATAAATCAAAGAAAAATGAAATAGAATGCATGGTTACTAATCTATATTATCAAAAATTCTACCTAAAAATTAAAAAAAAAAAACATGAAAAGGAACTGGAAGGGGTGCCTGGGTGGCTCAGTCAGTTAAGTGTCTGACTCCTGGTTTTGGCTAGAGTCATGATCTCGTGGTTGTGGGATTGAGCCCCTGTCCGGCCCATAGTCAGTGAAATCTGCTTCAGATTCTTTTTCCCTCCCCGTCTGCCGCTCCCTGCTTGCATGTGTTCACTCTCTCTCTCTCTAAAATAGGTAAATAAAATCTTTAAAAAAAAGGAATGAAAAGGAACTGGAAAATGTCTTCCATACTAAGGGAAAATAAGGTCTATAGAAACTTTTATGGGGATAAGATGTTAAGTTTATTTGAAAAATATATTTTAAAGGAATATTTAAAAATCTATGTAAATTATAAAGAAAACTATGTTCAAATAATTAAACGAAAATATTATGGCAGTAGTAGATCAAGTAGGAATTATGAACAGAGAAATAAAACTATGCAAATAGACCATAGAAATTCTGAGTTTATAAATAATAGGTATCCAATTTTGGTGAGCATGTGAAGAAAAGGAAACCCTTTGAATGAAATGTAAATTGGTATTGCCAAATGGAAAATAGTATGGTGGTTTTTAAGAAATTAAAAATAAAACTACCATATGAATTAGTAATGCCACTTCTATGTATATATTTAAAAGAACTGAAATCATTATCTCAAAGTTATACCTGCATGTCAATTCTCATTGCAACATTATTCACAATAGCCAATATATGGAAGTATCAGCAACAGATAAATAGTTAAAGAATGTATGATACACACACACATACACATATTTATACATATTGAAATATTATTCAGCCATGAGAAAGAAGAAAATCTTGCCATTTGTGACAAATGGATGGACCTTGAAGACATTATGTTAAGTGACAAAAGTCAGACAGAGATAGACAAATACTGTGTGGTCTCACTTACATGTAGAATCTAAAAAATTGAACTTGTAAAAGCAAAGAGTAGAATGTTGTTTACCAGAGGCTGAGAGGTGGGGGAATTGGAGAGGTTTAAGAATACAAAGTAACAACTAGTAGATAATAAGTTCTGGAACTCTAATGTACAACATAGTGATTATAGTCAGCATTACTGTATTAGAAACTTCAAAATTGCTAAGACTAAATCTTAGCTGACACCCACAAAAATGATAAATATATAACATGAAAAAAGTGTTACTTAACATTATCTTAGTAATCATACTCTAATACATAAGTGTATCAAATGAACACATTGTATGCCTTAAATTTATACAATGTTATATGTCAATTATATCTCAATAAAAACAAAAAAAAAGATATATTTGTAATACCTACAGCTCCTACTAAGGAAATAAGAATATAGCTAAGACAATTTTTGTCTTAGGAATTAAAATGGAACACTAAAATAACACATGTTTAATATAAAAGTTGTCAGGTAACATAGAAGAAGAAATCAAGACACAGACATAGAATAAATAGCAAAATGGCAGACCCAAACCCAACTATCCTATTAATGATATTCGTGTGAATTAAATAAATATTTCAATCAAAAGATAGAAATTGCCACCCCGAATGAAAAAGTAAGATCCATCTATATGCTTTCTGTAACAGACACACATTAGACTCAAAGGCACAAGTAGGTGTAAGTAAAAGGGTAACAAAAGATCTACCCTACAGAGTCACCCCATGAGTGAGCAGAAGTGGCTATTCTAATATCAAAGTAGCTGTTAAGACAAGAAATATTATTAGAAATTAAAAGAAACATTTCAGCATGTTAAGGCTGTCGATATAAGAGGAAAATAAAACAATTACAACCATATAATATTCATTTTACAACAGAACCCGCAAACACATGCAATAGAAACTGACAGATTTGAAAGGATAAATAAACAATTCAATGAGCACAGCTGGAGATTTACAGTTCTTCCATCAGTAGTGAGAGAACAGCTAGTCACAGAATCAGAGGCCTATGGAAGACCATCAAAACAGTAGGAACCAGCTTGACATAACTGACATATACAGAAAGAGGTTTAGGTCATAGATAGGGATCAAATATTTGAAGGATGGAGATATTCAAAGTATATTCTCTGAAGACATAGGAACAAATTAGAAGCAGCAATGGAAAGAAATGTGGGAAATGTCAAAACATGTGGAAAAGTGATACACTTCTGAAAAATGTATAGTTCAAAGATGAAATCTGTCAAAATACCTTGTACTGAATGATACTAAACTGAGAATATGTGAAAACTTTTAGGGTGGAACTCAAGTAGTGTTTAGAGACAATTTGCACCTTTGTCACTTCTACTCAAAAGGAAGAATGTTATAAAATGCATGATCTGAAAAAAACAAAACAAAAAATCAAAAAATAAATAAAATGCATGATCTGAGTAGCTTCCTTCTCAAGAAGCTATACAGAGAAGAGCCAATTAAAGTTAGAGAGGAAAGAAATGGTAAACATATATTTAGCAGAAAGCTGATTCTGAAGTATGTATAGTAGAATAACTAAGAGTAGCCCTAAATGGATCAATACCCAAATATCCAAGAGCATCAGCAGTAGTATGGATGAATACATTATAGTAGAATCAGACAATGGAACGGAAATGAGTTTGGACAATTGAAAACTTCATGCAACTACATAGATGAATTGCACAAGTTTAGCTTCCCCTGAAAGAGCCAAGAAAGAAAGAATACATACTGTATGATTCCATTTACGTAAAGTATTTTTTAAATGCAGGTAAAAATATGAAAGGGGCATTTTGTAGTCCTGGTAAAATTCATTTTCTCATTCTGTGAGATGATGACACTTGAAAATTCAGCCATCTGTCGGCATGTATAGCATTCCACCCATCTGTATGTATATTATACCACAATAAAATTAGCATAAGAGAATATTTTGAAAATATGCAAACATTTTTAAAACTAGACATAAAATTGAAAAAAATCCTACCAAACACAACTTGTGAAAACCAAAGCAAAAAGAAATAAAAATATCAGAAGTGTGTTACAACTTCTAATACAATTTTATCTGTCATTCAGAAAGCTTTTCACACTCAGTTACAGAATATTTAGATGTTTATGAGTAAGGACAAATGTGATGCCATTTGAACACCAAAATGAAACCCTTGAGCGTGGAAAAAAGGGGCTAATAAAATCTGTGTTATGTGCATTTTGATAGGAATACTAAAAAAAAGGAAATTACATGTCAGTGGCAATCATAAGTAGATTCTGACAATATGTAAAAATAAAGGACTATGACCTAAGTAGATTTATTGAAGCAATACCATGTTGGATTTACATCTGAAATCCCATAGTCATAATCCATCACATTAGCAGAGTAAAGAAGATCAAATGATGTGATTTCTCTGATGCAGAAGGCAACTGATAAAATTAATATTTATTCTTATTTTAAAAAATATCTTTAGAAAGATAGAAATAAGTAGGAAACATCAATGCAAAGATCTAGAATAGATATAAGTCTGGAAAGAATTATATAAACTTAATGTTTAAAAAAAGACCATTTTTAAAGTATGAGTTGACATAAAAGTACATAAGGAGATTAATGAGACAGAAGTGCAAAATTTATATTCACACATATATGGAATGTAGATTTCAACAAAGATCAAAAATCATTCAGTGGAGAAAGCATAGTCTTTTCAACAAATACTGTGGGAAAAAATAGAGTATCAAATATTATTAATAAATATATATTTTATACTATGTAAGAAATGCTAAAAATTGATCATACATAAGTGTAAATGATAAGATTTCAAGATGATTATTAGAAAAAATGCATGACCTAAAGTTGGGCAGACATTTCTTAGGTAGAACACCAAAAACATGATCCATGAAAGAACAAATTGACGAAGTGTATTTCATCAGGATAATTTCTACTCTTTGAAGGGAAAAGAAAGATAAATCATAGACTTCAGAGAAAATATTTACAAACCATGCATCTCATAAAAGACTTGCTGCCAGGATACATAAAGAATTATCAAAGTACAGTAACAAAAATTAAAAATATAACCAAAATATTTCAATAGTTAACTTCATCAAAAAACATATATGGATGGCAAATGAGCTTAGGAAAAAATGTTCAACACTATTAGTCTTAGGAACACTCAAATTAAAACCACTACAAATCAGACTTCCTGTTGTCTATAGTTTGTGAATGTTCACTGCTTCTGTCTTATATGAATATGACATTTTAAACTCAATTCTCAGAAATTTTCCAATATGGGAGTAAAAATCCAAGTCACAGTGTCAAAATGTATTTGCATCCTATAAACTCAGAAAAGAGCACATATCTAAAATATGACAAGGACTTTTAAGAAGGGAAAAGAAGACACCATCTAGGAGAAATGGGCAAAAGACACACTTGAGCACTTCTCATTCTCACAAAAGAGAATATCCTAATGATTCACAGCCCATAAAAATGGAGCTGTTATATAACCACCAGAACTTACTCTATTAATTTTTCTGAGACTACTGAACTTTGGATCAAGGTACTCTTTGGTAAAATGTGTATTTATACAATACATTAGAAAAACATTGGAATAATTTAATAAATTGAAAGCACACATAATTATGACCATGTAATTTCATTCTAATCCTTAGAGAAAAATGTATTATAATTAAACATAAATACAATTATAATGTTATATTTTGCATTTGTATTTTATGATGATAAATGTAATATTTATATGCTTAAATGTATTATATACTATATAGTTATGCATCATTTATAAATTATTTTACATACAATATGTAAAAAGACAGGGAAAGGCTTTTCATAAAATAATTGTTCATAATACCCACATACTAAAAGGAACAAAATTTCTGAGAATAGATTTTAAAATGTCATATTCATATAAGACAGAAGCAGTGAACATTCACAAATTATAGACAAATGGATAATATAGATGGTTTACAAATATGTGAGAGTGAAAGGAGACACATATCAAAACGCATACTGCATGATTCCATTGATATAAAGTCTAAAAATAAGCAAAGGTATTTCATAATATGAAAATTAGCAGGGGTAATAAAGGCTCTAAACTTCTATTTCAGGATCTGATTTGTAATTATGTGGTTCTAACTACTTTGTGATCAATTTCAAAATTATATACTTAGTTTTTTGATGTGTGGTAAAATTAAATAGTAAAGTTTATTTCAGGCAAAAGAGCATATATAGAAGCACTGCTTTCTATGAAAAGCTAGACTGGAAATTATCAAATGTACACTGACAGTATAAAATATAAATAAAATATTTAGAGTCAAACTATGGAACATTAGCAGACTTAAATAAACTACAAATACAAATACAAACACAAATACAAAACTATGGGTGAACTCTACAAATTTGATATTATAATATTAACTGATAAACTCTTAATAAAATGGAAACATCTGAAATCTTACCAATTCCTCTTTATCATCTATGGAGAGCAAGTTAGAGTTCTTAGAAGCACAGGACACTGAACTCTCATTCCATGATTTTCTTTCAGTGCTAATGTAATAGCAATTATGAAAATATGTAAACCACTCTTTTGGACAACAGTGACAAGCTGGAGAAAGATTATGAGATATCATGCAAAAAAACTTTGAATATTAACAAATTCAAATTAATTTACAGACTCACATATGTATACACATATCCATATACACTCATAGGATGGTATAAATAGAACAAAATATGCTTACATACACTTACCAAAGAATGGTCAGACTATCATTCCTTAATTTGTGTGTTCATATAAAGCAAACACACAAGAATGTCCATCTCTACATGTCCTGAGAGTCACTAAACGAAACCACTATTTTAGAATAGTAAAATGATTTATCTCTTATCATGTTATAGCAGGAGGAAATTTGAGGCAATGGCTAACAATGGATATAGGGATTTGAATGACTATTTCTTCAGATTGTTACATTCAAAGTAATACTCTCCTATAATCATTATTTTTGAAAGTTTATTACATTATTTTCTACTTTATTTTCCCCAAAACAATCTATTATCATCGTTTCCTAGCCTAAGATAGAGATAAAATAGAAACTATACTAATATCAGAATTTTGAAAATGATGTTGTACCTTTTGGGATCCTTGTTTCCAGGGACGTTTGGTTCTGCTCTGGTCCTTCAGTAACTAGAAAAATTAAAACAATCTTCATACAAACTTAATATTAAACTGAATAAATCATAATGATTTGAGTTTCTGAGTTTGAAGTTTGGCGCATTGTTTAGAATGAGAAAATTCTGTAATAAAATTGATTTTACCAGTAAGTAATTAATGAAGTAATGAATATGTGGGGGAAAATGTTTCAAAAGCCTAAAGAACCAAACCTCACCACTTCATATAGTATTTGGTTTATGCAATCTCAAGAATTAATTTGTGTATTTCTCAATAAGGTCTCTGCTGTAACTTCTCTTTGAGTCATGAAATCTGAACATATTTGTGATACTCTCTACATTATTGTTATTTCTACTGTGACAAATTTAAAATAACCATTCCAAACTTAAAGCATATACGTATTAAAATGAGATAAGACAATTCCATAACATAGTGCAATATTTCAAGGCACTAATGATCATTAAAGTGAAAAATTCCCTTGTAGTCATTCAAACACTTACTTACAGGGAATAACAGCTATTGTGACCACAGTGGACATCAAGACAAGGCAGATAATTCCCAGGATCCCAGCAATGAGCTTTCCTGGACATGAAGGTAAACAGTAGGAAGAGAAATGAAAACAATGAGAAAGGACGGGCAGAAATTATCCTTTAGGAAATTTAACGTACCAGAGAACAAATGATGTCCAGAGGGTCACAGATAAAAACTTGGACTCCAAACCCATATCTACCGTTGTAATTCTCTCAGAATATACCATTGTATTTGCAGTAAATTTATTACCCCATGAGACATTGGTAAAGACTACAAATAGTCTGGAACAAAGTCAACTACATTATATTATGCAATTATATCAATTATATCATGTAATTATATCAATTGCAATACTATAGTTGCAACTTCAAGCTCTGATCCTAAGAAATGAAAAATATGGAAGATCTTTCCCTACTCACTTTCTGCACCCCTGCATGCCAACTGCACATCATATTACAGTTACACTGTGTGTATATTAAATGTTTTACCTTTGTAGTGGGAATTCTTGTCATTCCTTTGAAGAGCCTGAGAAGCATTTTGAAGATTTAATTCTGCATATGTTATTTCCTGCTCAGTTACTGAAATGGAACTTTTAGTGCCCTTAGCTTTCATTTGCTGTCTTTTTGAGCCCTTAATCTGATTGAGTTCTGCATAGGTAACTCCTTGGTTACTCATCTCTGCAGCTGAGTAGTGTCAGGCACGGTGCTGAATGGAACTGTACTGAAGGACTTGAATAGAATATGCAATAACAAGATTGCTAGGACAGTCACACGGGGTGGAGTGTGTGGTAAGTGATGGTATTCATTTGCTGCTGAACAATGTAAAATCTGGTACTAATTTACTCATAGATTTAAAGAAGCATTTCATGATGAAATAAGTGGTTTAACAATGATATTCTATGTTTGACACAATAATACTGGTTGGAGAAATGTAAAGCAATAAATTAGTGAAGAAGAAAGGAATTCATGAATAATATTATCCTTATTAATGTAAGTTCAGATTCCACGGAATATTTCAAAGGCAGAAGAATAACTGGGTTAAAATTAAGATGCTGTATTAGAAAAAAATGCTGTACCAACTTTTTGATAGTTTTTAAAACCATTTTAAAATTGAGTGCTCTAAGATTGAGAAATACTAGTTTTAGCACATATAGGAATTTCCTGTAGTGTATGACTTTTATTTGGGGATTTAAATTTCTTTTTTTTTAAGATTTTATTTATTTGACAGAGAGAGACACAGTGAGAGAGGGAACATAAGAAGGGGGAGTGGGAGAAGGAAAAGCAGGCTTCCCGCTGAGCAGGGAGCCCGATGAGGGGCTGGGACCATGACCTGAGCTGAAGGCAAATGCTTAATGACTGAGCCATCCAGGCGCTCCGGGGATTTAAATTTCTTTACTAAAAAATAATGCAGTACTATCAACTGAATTTTTATTTTGAATAATTGGGGAGTTCTAGAAATAATTTAATTTTAAAAGAAAGATTTTATATGTTGAAAAATATTATATAACACACTCAACTTATCAGAAACCGGAACCACATTGAAAACAAAGACCAAAATATATTTTTTAAAAGTACTTATATAACACCAGAAATTGACAATTAATTTAATGATAAAGATATGAAATCATAAAATGATAAATAAAAGTATAGATCATTTATGGAAGAACACTGTTGGTACAAACCACAGAAAGATCTATGAATGTCAAAGACAGTGCAGGTAGCTTTAGTTGTATAAGGAATTCTAATAAACCAAAGTGTAATTTCATAATTCAGTCAATGAGCTGTGCAGTCAGTGAAATCTGAAATTACTCTTGGCTCTCAAACTTATAAAGTATGACCTTTATAAAGTTACTTCATGTCTAGCTACCTAGTTTTTACTAATCCAAAATGGAAATTAAAATAAAATATACTGCAGGGGCGCCTGGGTGGCTCAGTCGTTAAGCGTCTGCCTTCAGCTGAGGTCATGATCCCAGGGTCCTGGGATTGAGCCCCGCATCGGGCTCCCTGCTCAGCGGGAAGCCTGCTTCGCCCTCTCCCACTCCCCCTGCTTGTGTTCCTTCTCTCGCTGTGTCTCTCTCTGTCAAATAAATAAATAAAATCTTTTAAAAAATAAAATATAGTATAATGCATATAAAGCAGCGTATCTTTTAAACTATGTAACATAATTCATTAGACAGGAGTGTCTTTCAGTATTGAATATCCTTTTTTTGCCAAGTTTTGATATGCTTTTAAAAAAGTCTTTTGAGTGTTTATAGTTAAGTTTAAATTAGCATTTTGCAGAAGGTACCTCATCTTGCTTTTTATGAAAAATCAAATTGTTTCCATTCATCTATGCAAATGTATGAGGAATTATGTTTGACCGTTATGATTTAATGGACCATTTTAAGAAAAAAGGTTGCTAAATCTTGGCATTACATACTTCCTTCTTATGACCTTGCTATGTCATTTCTATTATACTGAAAATATTCTAAAATCATCGCCCTGTTAACAGGTATTTAATGATATTTGACACTAATTCTGAAGACTTACTACATTTTCAACTTTACTGTTACTGTCACAAAGACATCAATTTCCAAACTTATCTTTTTTAAAAGATTTTATTTATTTGAGAGAGAGAGGAAACACGCACAAGTGTTGGGGGGAGGGCCAAGGGAGAAGGAGAAGTGGACTCCCCACAGAGCAGGGAGCCTGAAGGAGGGCTCAATCCCAGGACCCTGGGATCATGACCTGAGCTGAATGTAGATGCTTAACCCCCCAGAGTGAACTACCCAGGCGCCCCTCCAAACTTATCTTTTCAATTTTTCTGCCTTAGTTTTTAATATGCATGCAATCAATTTTGTTATTTGTAAATAAGTTATTTAGGTTTCTGCTGAAAAAACTAAATATAACAGTGAACAATATTAAAACAATTAAACGATACATGAACACCAAAGATAAAATACATATATTTTTAAGATTCTATTGATTCATCTGACAGAGGGAAAGACAGTGAGAGAGGGAACACAAGCAGGGGGAGTGGGAGAGGGAGAAGCAGGCTTCCCGCTGAGCAGGGAGCCAGGCGCCGGGCTTGATCCCAGGATGCTGGGATCATGACCTGAGATGAAGGCAGACGCTTAACGACTGAGCCACCCAGGCGCCCCCAAAAGATAAAATATTAAATTATGTAATACATCAATAGAATTCTTTTCCTTTTTTTTTTTTCACATTGTTGGAATTTATTTGCCAATATTTTTTTAGGATATTTGCATGTATATTTCTTTTGGTCTGTAGTTCTTTTTTTTTTTTTTTTTGTAAAATTGGGTGACAATTTAAATTTTATTTTTATGTATTTATTCATAATGATGTATAGTTGGCATACAATATTCTATTAGTTTTAGGTGTAGACATAATGATTCAACACTTATACACATTATGCTATGATCATCACGATAAAACTCATTATCATCAGTGTAGGAGGGTTCCCCTTTCTTCGCATCCTCGCAAACATCTGTCCTTTCCTAACTTGTTAACTTTGGCCATTCTGACTGGTGTGAGGTGGTATCTCATTGAGGTTTTGATTTGGATTTCCCTGATGCCGAGCAATGTTGAACACTTTTTCATGTGTCTGTTGGCCATTTGGATACCTTCTTTGGAAAAATGTCTGTTCATGTCTTCTGCCCATTTCTTGATTGGATTATTTGTTCTTTGGGTGTTGAGTTTGATAAGTTCTTTATAGATTTTGGATACTAGCCCTTTACCTGATATGTCATTTACAAATATCTTCTCCCATGCTGTCAGTTGTCTTTTGGTTTTGTTGACTGTTTCCTTTGCTGTGCAAAAGCTTTTCATCTTGATGAAGTGCCGAGAGTTCATTTTTGCCCTTGCTTCCCTTGCCTTTGGCAATGTTTCTAGGAAGAAGTTGTTGCAGCTGAGGTCGAAGAAGTTGCTGCCTGTGTCCTCCTTTAGGATTTTGAAGGACTCCTGTCTCACATTTAGGTCTTTCAACCATTTGGAGTCTATTTTTGTGTGTGGTGTAAGGAAATGGTCCAGTTTCATTCTTCTGCGTGTGGCTGTCCAATTTTCCCAACACCATTTGTTGAAGAGACTGTCTTTTTTCCATTGGACATTAATAAAATAAAATTAAAAAAAACTCATTACTATCTATCACCATACAAAATTAATAAAATTGTATTGACTATATTCTCTATATTGTAATTTATCTCCCTGTGACTTATTTATTTTATAACTGAAATTTTGTACCACTTACTTCCTTTCACCTATTTCAGCCTCCCTTGTCCCTGCTCCCTTATGGCAACCACAACTTTGGTTTCTTTTTTTTTTTAAAGATTTTATTTATTTATTTGACAGAGAGAGACACAGCGAGAGAGGGAATACAAGCAGGGGGAGTGGGAGAGGGAGAAGCAGGCTTCCCGCTGAGGAGGGAGCCCAATGCAGGACTCGAACCCAGGACTCTGGGATCATGACCTGAGTCAAAGGCAGATGCTCAATGACTGAGCCACCCAGGCGCCCCCAACTTTGGTTTCTTTATATGAGACTATTTCTGTTTTGTTTGTTTTTAGATTCCACATTATCAGTTGAATCATATGATATTTGCCTTTCTCTAATTTCACTTAGCATTAAAACTTCTAGGTCCAACAATATTGTCAAAAATTACAAAAATTTTATTTTTTTATTACTGACAAATACTCCATTGTGTATATGTATGTATATGTAATATATATATTATTTCTTCTTTATATGTTCATCTATAGTTGGACATGAGGGTTGCTTCCATATCCAGGCTATTATAAGTAATGCTGCAATAAATATAAGGTGGTTACATCTCCTCAAGTGAATGTTTTCATTTTCTTCAAATAGACAGCCTGAATAGATTTTCTGGATATTATGTTATTTCCATTTTTAATTTTTTTGAGAAACCTCCATACTCATATGCATTGTGACTACACCAATTTACATTCCCAGAAACAGTGCACATGGTTCGTTCTTCTCCACATCCTTGCCAATATTTGTTATTTCTTGTCTTTTTGATTCTGACAGGTGGGAGATGATAGATACCTCATTGTGGTTTTGATTTTCATTCTCCTGATGATTAATGATGTTGAGAATCTTTTCATGTGTCGGTTGGCCATCTGTATGTCATCTTTCATGGAATATCTATTCAAGTCCTTGGTCCATTTTTTAATCACTTGTTTCTGTTCTTTTGGTGTTGAAATGTAGGAGTTCTTTAGGTCTTTTGGATACTAATCACTGGTTGGATATATCATTTCTAAATATCATCTCCCATTCAGTAGGCTGCCTTTTTGTTTTGTTGATGGTTTCCTTGGCTCGGCAAAAGCTTTGTGGTTTGAGTCGGGAGGAGCAAGATGGTGGAGGAGTAGGAGACCTAAATTTCATCTGGTCCCAGGAATTCAGCTAGATAGGAATCAAACCATTCTGAACACCTACGAACACAACAGGAGATTGAAAAAAGAATAGCAGCAACTCTGAACAGAAAAGCAAACACTTTCTGAAAAGTAGGATGTGCAGAGAAGTGAATCTGAGGGGATATTCGGGAAGATAGATGGTAGAGGAGGGGGCCTCCGTCAACTGCTACTGACAAGTGATAGAGCAGCGGAGCACAAAATCAGAACTTTTAGAAGTCGGCTCTGCTGAGGGACGTCACTCCAGTGGCTAAGTGGGGGGAGGGGGGAACCCTTGTGGAACAGTGTGGTCTCAGGACCCTCGGGGCCACAGAAAAACTGGGGGTGCCTGAGTGCGGCAGAGCTCCCAGGTATCCAAGCAGAGAAGCTGGCTGCAGAGATGGAGCCGTGGAGTGGGCTCTCAGCTCAGGGTTGCCATAAACCATGATCCGAGGCACAGTCAGGCCACTGCTCTTCCAGGAGGGACCCAACAAGCAGCAGATTGGGGAAAAACTCCCCTTCCTCATCTGGGAGGAGCAGCGTGGGAGCGCACTGCAAGAATCTGCAGGGTTTGGAGACTCCAAACAGGGTCGTGTGCCAGAGATAGAAACGCTTGGTCACAGGCCGGGTGAGCATGGAGTGTGGCCGGAGACTGGGGAGATGGGAGTGATTGACTGCTTTTCTCTGGGGGCACACTGAGGAGTGGGGACCTGAGTTCTTGGCTCCTCCAGGGCAGAGATTGGGAGGCTGCCATTTTCACTCTCATCCTCCAAAGCTGTACAGAAAGCTTGCAGGGAAAAAAGCTCCTGAGAGCAAACCCAAGCAGATTACTTAGCCCGGACTGGCAAGGGTGGGGCAATGTCGCCTCCGGCAAAGACATCTGAGAACCACGGCAACGGGCCCCTCCCCCAGAAGATTAGCAAGAACAACCAGCCAAAACCAAGTTTACCAGTCAAACAGAATGGCAGAACTCCAGCACTAGAGGAATACAGCACATAGAATTCATGGCTTTTTCCCCATGATACTTTAGTCTTTCAAAGTTAATATTTTTTTAACTTTCTTTACTTTTTTTTTTAGAATTTTTCTTTTTCCCTCTTTCAACCAACATCTTATCAATCCCTTTTTTTTTTTAAATTTATTTTTCATTTTTAGAGCCATATTCTATCGCTTCATTGTAGTTAACCTTATTTTTGGTGTATATATATATATAAGTTGTTCTCTAAAATTTTGGAATACAGTTTCCTCTAACAGAAAAAATATACTCTAAATCTCTAGTGTATGGCTTTGATCTGGTCTCCTGTCTGATCATATTCTCTCCCCCCCCCTTTTTTTTTAAATTCTCCTCTTTCTTTTTTCAACCAAATTCTTATGAATTACTTTTATAAAAAATTTTATAATTTTCATCCTTACAGTCATAGTCCATTGCTTCATCGTATTTACCTTATTTTTGTACATATATAAGTTTTTATCTATTTAAAATTTTGGGAGGCACTTTCTTCTAACAGACCAAAATATGCCCAAAATCTAGTGTGTGGCACTGATCTATGCACCAGCCTGATCATAGTTGATCATATTCTGTTTTTTCTTTGATTGTTTGTTTGTTTTATCTTTTTCTTTTACTTTTTTCTTTCTTTCCATTTCTTTTCCCCAGGTTTCAGGTCTCTTCTGATTTCTTTACTGTATATTTTCTGGGGTTGTTGTTACCCTGATAGCATTTTGTTCTCTCATTCATCTATTCTCCTCTGGACAAAATGACAAGACAGGAAAAATCACCTCAAATAAAAGAACAAGAGGCAGCACCGACTGCCAGGGACATAATCAATAGAGACATTAGTAAGATGTCAGAACTGGAGTTCAGAATGACGATTTTAAAAATACTAGCTGGGCTTGAAAAAAGCATGGAAGATGTTAGAGAAAACCTTTCCGGAGAAATAAAAGAACTAAAATCAAACCAAGTCAAAATCAAAAAGGCTATTAATGAAGTGCAATAAAAAATGAAGGCTCTAAATGCTAGGATAAATGACACAGAAGAGAGAATTAGTGATATAAAAAATCAAATGATGGAAAATAAAGAAGCTGAGAAAAAGAGAGATAAACAACTACTGGATCACGAGGGCAGAATTCGAGAGATAAGTGATAGCTAAGACAAAACAATATTAGACTAATTGGGATCCCAGAAGAAGAAGAAGAAAGAGAGAGAGGGGCAGAAGGTATATTGGAGCAAATTATAACAGAGAACTTCCCTAATTTGGGGAAGGAAACAGGCATAAAAATCCAGGAGGCACAGAGAACCCCCTCAAAATCAATAAAAATAGGTCAACACCCCGAGATCTAATAATAAAACTTAGAGTCTCAGAGACAAAGAGAAAATCCTGAAAGCAGCTGGGGAGAAGAGATCTGTAACCTACAATGGTAGAAACATTAGACTGGCAACAGACCCATCCACAGAGACCAAGCAGGCCAGAAAAGACTGGCATGCTATCTTCAGAGCACTAAACCAGAAAAAATATGCAGCCAAGAATACTATATCCAGCTAGGCTGTCATTGAAAATTGAAGGAGAGATATAAAGCTTCCAGGAAAAACAGAAACTATAGGTATTTGCAAACATAAAACCAGCCTTACAAGAAATATTGAAAGGGTTCCTCTAAGCAAAGAGAGAGTCTAAAAGTAACAGACCAGAAAGGAACATAGACAATATACAGTAACAGTCACCTTACAAGAAATACAATGGCACTAAATTCATATCTTTCAAAAGTTACCCTCAATATAAATGGGCTAAATGCCACAATCAAAAGACATAGGCTACCAGATTGGATAAAAAAACAAGACCCATCGATATGCTGTCTGCAAGAGACTCATTTTAGACCCAAAGACACCCCCACATTGAAAGTGAGGGGGTGGAAAACAATTTTCCATGCTAATGGACATCAAAAGAAAGCTGGGGTGGCAATCCTTACATCAGACAAATTAGATTTTTAAACCAAAGACTATAATAAGAGATGAGGAAGGACACTATATCCTAATTAAAGGGTCTATCCAACAAGAAGATCTAACAATTGTAAATATCTATGCCCCTACATGGGAGCAGCCAATTATATAAGCCAATTAATAACAAAAGCAGGAAACACATCAACAACAATACAATAATAGTGGGGGACTTTAACACCCCCCTTACTGAAATGGACAGATCATCTAAGCAAAAGATCAACAAGGAAATAAAGACTTGAAATGACACACTGGACCAAATGGACTTCACACATACATTCAGAACATTCCATCCCAAAGCAACAGAATACACAGTCTTCTCCAGTGCTCATGGAACATTCTCCAGAATTGATCACATCCTAGGTCACAAATCAGGTGTCAACCAGTACCAAAAGATTGGGGTCATTCCCTGTATATTTTCAGACCACAGTGCTTTGAAACTAGAATGCAATCACAAGAAGAAAGTCAGAAAGAACTCAAATACATGGAGGTTAAAGAGCACCCTACTAAAAATGAATAGGTCAACCAGGAAATTAGAGAAGAATTTTAAAAATTCATGGAGAAAAATGAAAATGAAAACATAACTGTTGAAAATCCTTGGGATGCAGCAAAGGCAGTCATAAGAGGAAAGTATAGTGCAATACAACCTTTCTCAAGAAACAAGAAAGGTCTCAAACACAACCTAATCCTACACCTAAAGGAGCTGGAGAAAGAACAGCAAATAAAGCCTAAACCCAGCAGGAGAAGAGAAGTAATAAAGATCAGAGCAGAAATCAAGGAAATAGAAACCAAAAGAACAGTAGAACAGATCAACAACACTAGGAGCTGGTTCTTTGAAAGAATTAACAAGATTGATAAACCCCTGGCCAGACTGATCAAAAAGAAAAGAGAAATGACCCAAATAAATAAAATCATGACTGAAAGAAGAGTGATCACAACCAACGCCAAAGAAATACAAACAATTATAAGAATATATTATGAGCAACTGTATGCCAGCAAATTAGAAAATCTGGAAGAAATGGATGCATTCCTAGAGATGTATAAACTACCAAAACTGAACCAGGAAGAAATAGAAAACCTGAACAGACCTAGAACTACTAAGGAAATTGAAGCAGTCATCAAAAATTTCCCAAGAAACAAAAGCCCAGGGCCAGATGGCTTCGCAGGGGAATACTACCAAGCATTTAAAGAAGATTTAATACCCATTCTTCTGAAACTGTTCCAAAAAATAGAAATGGAAGGAAAACTTCCAAACTCGTTTTCTGAGGCCACCATTACCTTGATCCCAAAACCAGAGAAAGACTCCATCAAAAAGGAGAATTACAGAGCAATATCCTTGATGAACATGGATGCAAAAATTCTCACCCAAATACTAGCTAATAGGATCCAACAGTACCTTAAAAGGATTATTCACCACGACCAAGTGGGATTTATCCCTGGGCTACAAGGTTGGTTCAACATCCACAAATCAATGTGACACAATACATTAATAAAAGAAAGAACAAGAACCATATAATCCTCTCAATAGATGCAGAAAAAGCATTTGACAAAGTACGGCATCCTTTCTTGATCAAAACTCTTCAGAGTATAGGGGTAGAGGGTACATACCTCAATATCATAAAAGCCATCTATGAAAAACCCACAGTGAATATCATTCTTAATGGGGAAAAACTGAGAGCTTTCCTCCTAAGGTCAGAAACACGGCAGGGATGTCCATTATCACCGCTGCTATTTAACATAGTATTAGAAGTCCTAGCCACAGCAATCAGACAAGAAAAAAATAAAAGGCATCCGAATCAGCAAAGAAGAAGTCAAACTCTCACTCTTGCAGATGATGTGCAACTTCATGTGGAAAACCCAAAAGACTCCACCCCATAAATGCTAGAACTCATACAGAAATTCAATAAAGTGGCAGGATATAAAATCAATGCACAGAAATCAGTGGCATTCCTATACACCAACAACAAGACAGAAGAAAGAGAAATTAAGGAGTCAATCCATTTTACAATTGCACCCAAAACCATAAGATACCTAGGAAGAAATCTAGCCAAAGAGGCAGAGAATCTGTACTCAGAAAACTATAAAATAGTTATGAAGGAAATTGAGGAAGACACAAAGAAATGGAAAAATGTTCCATGCTTATGGATTGGAAGAACAAATATTGTGAAGATGTCAATGCTACTTAGAGCAATCTACACATTCAATGCAATCCCCATCAAAATACTATCTACTTTTTTCAAAGAAATGGAACAAATAATCCTGAAATGTGTATGGAACCAGAAAAGACCCCAAATAGCCAGGGGAATGTTGAAAAAGAAAAGCAAAGCTGGTGGCATCACAACTCCGGACTTTAAACTCTATTACAAAGCTGTCATCATCAAGACAGTATGGTACTGGCACAAAAACAGACCCATAGATCAATGGAACAGAATCGAGAGCCCAGAAATGGACCCTCAACTCTACAGTCAGCTAATCTTTGACAAAGCAGGACAGAATGCCCAATGGAAAAAAGACAGTCTCTTCAACAAATGGTGTTGGGAAAATTGGACAGCCACATGCAGAAGAATGAAACTGGACCATTTCCTTACACCACACACAAAAATAGACTCCAAATGGTTGAAAGACCTAAATGTGAGACAGGAGTCCATCAAAATCCTAAAAGAGAACACAGGCAGCAACCTCTTCAACCTCAGCCACAGCAACTTTTTCCTAGAAACATTGCCAAAGGCAAGGGAAGCAAGGGCAAAAATTAACTCTTGAAACTTCATCAAGATAAAAAGCTTTTGCACAGCAAAAGAAACAGTCAACAAAATCAAAAGACAACCAACAGAATGGGAGAAGATATTTGCAAATGACATATCAGGTAAAGGGCTAGTATCCAAAATCTATAAAGAACTTATCAAACTCAACACCCAAAGAACAAACGATCCAATCACGAAATGGGCAGAAGACATGAACAAACATTTTTGCAAAGAAGACATCCAAATGGCCAACAGACACATGAAAAAGTTCTCAACATCACTCGGCATCAGGGAAATCCAAATCAAAACCTCAATGAGATACCACCTCACACCAGTCAGAATGGCTAAAATTAACAAATCAGGAAATGACAGATGTTGGCAGGGATGTGGAGAAAGGGGAACCCTCCTACAGTGTTGGTGGGAATGCAGGCTGATGCAGCCACTCTGGAAAACAGTATGGAGGGTCCTCAAAAGTTGAAAATAGAGCTACCATATGACTCAGGAATTGCACTAGTGTGTATTTACACCAAAGATACAAATGTAGGAATCCTAAGGGGTACATGCACCCTGTTTTTTATAGCAGCAATGTCAATAGCCAAACTATGGAAAGAGCCAAGATGTCCATTGACAGATGAATAGATAAAGAAGATGTGGAGGCGCCCGAGTGGCTCAGTCGTTAAGCGTCTGCCTTCGGCTCTGGTCATGATCCCAGATTCCTGGGATCGAGCCCAGCATCGGGCTCCCTGCTCCACGGGAAGCCTGCTTCTCCTTCTCCCACTCCCCCTGCTTGTGTTTCCTCTCTCGCTGTGTCTCTCTCTGTCAAATAAATAAATAAAATATTTTAAAAAAGAAGAAGAGGTGGTATATATATACAATGGAGTATTATGTAGCCATCAAAAGGAATGAAATCTTGCCATTTGCAATGACGTGGTTGGAACTAGAGAGTATCATGCTGAGCGAACTATGTCAATCAGAGAAAGACATGTATCATATGACCTCACTGGTATGAGGAATTATTAATCTCAGGAAAGAAATGGAGGGTTGCTGGAGTGGTGGGTGGTGGGAGGGATAGGGTGGCTGGGTGATAGACATTGGGGAGGGTATGTCCTATGGTGAGCCCTGTGAGTTGTGTAAGACTGTTGAATCACAGACCTGTACCTCTGAAACAAATGATACATTATATGTTAAAAAGAAGAAGAAGAAAAGAAGAAGAAGAAGAAGAAGAAGAAGAAGAAGAAGAAGAAGAAGAAGAAGAAGAAGAAGAAGAAGAAGAAGAAGAAGAAGATAGCAGGAAGGGAAATATGAATGGGGGAAATGGGAGGCGGAGATGAACCATGAGAGACTTTGGACTCTGAGAAACAAAGTGAGAGTTCTCAAAGGGAAGGGGTTGGGGGGATGGGTTAGCCTGGTGATGGGTATTAAAGAGGGCACATACTGCATGGTGCACTGGGTGTTATACGCAAACAATGAATCATGGACCAGTACATCAAAAACTAATGATGGAATGTATGGTGATTAACACAACATAATAAAAAAAAAAAAAGCTTTGTGGTTTGATGTCTTATTTATTTTTCATTTTATTGCCCTTCCTTAAGGAGAGAGACCCAAAGAATAAAGTTAAGACCTATCTCCAGCATTTGTTGCCTGTGTTTTCTTTTAGGAGTTTTATGGCTTCTGATCTTATATAGGTCTTTAATTCATTTTAGCATTTTGTGTGTGTGTATGTGTGTGTGTGTGTGTATGGTGTAAAAAGTTTTGTTTTTATTCTTTATCATATAATTTTCCAATTTTTTAAACAGTATTTACCGAAAACTCTCTGTTCCCCATTGTCTAACTTTACCTTCCTTGTCATGTATTAGTTGACCATATAAACAGGTTTATTTCTGGGCTTTGTATTCCATTTCTTTGATCTATGTGTCTATTGTTGTACCATACTGCTTTGATTGCTTTAGCTTTGTGATACAGTTTGAAATTTAAGAGCATGTTACATACAGTTTTGTTTTTTTTCCAAAAGATTGCTTTGGTTTTAAAGTGCTGGTTGTCTGATATAAATATTGCTATTCCTGCTTTCTTTTGATGTCTGTTTACATGATAATGTTTCTCAACTCCCTCATCATCAATCCACAGGTGTCTTTAGGTCTAAAATGAGTCTCTTATAGGCAACATACAGTCCTTTTTCTTTAAAATTCATTTTGACACTGTATGTGTTTTAATTGGAGAGTCTTGTCCATTGAAATTTAAAGTAATTATTGATAGATATGATTTATTACCATTTTATTACTTTTTTTGTCATTATTTCTGGAGATTTTCTCTGATCCTTTCTTGTCTTTGTCACCTTTGGTCTTTCCCATTGACAGAGTCCCATTTAATATTTCTTGCAGGGCTGGTTTAGTGGTCATAAACTTTTAGGTTTTGTTTGTCTGAAAAACCTTTTATCTCTCCTTCTATTCTGAATGATAACCTGGCTGGATAGAGTATTCTTGGCTGTAAGTTTTTCTTATTCATTACTTTGAATACATCATGCCACTTCTGCCTTGCTAAGTTTCTGCTGAGATATCTGTTGTTAGACTTACGGGTTTTCCATTGTAAGTTAAGGACTCCTTTTGTCGATGTTTAAGACTTTTTCTTTATCACCATATTTTGCAAAATTAATTATAATATGTCTTGGTGGTATTGGCCTGCTTTTGTTGATTTTAATGGGAGTTCTCTGTGCTATTGGTTGGATCTGGACTGTAAAAAGAGACAAAGAAGGGCATTATATAATCATAAAGGTGACAATCCAACAAGAAGATCTAACAGTTGTAAATATTTATGGCTCCAACTTGGGAGTTCCCAAATATATAAATAAATTAATAACAAGCATAAAGAAGCTCATTGATAATAACACAATGATAGTAGGGGACTTTAGGACCCCACTTACAAAAATGGCCAGATCATCAAACAGAAAATAAACATGGAAACAATGGCTTTGAATGACACACTGGATTAGATGGACTTAACAGATACATTCAGAACATTCCAACCTAAAATAGTAGAATACACTCTTTTTCAAGTGCACATGGAATATTCTTCAGAATAGATCACATATTAGGTCGCAAAATAGGCTTCAACAAATACAAAAAGATTGAAGTCATACCATGCTCCTTTTTGACCACAATGCTATGAAACTAGAAGTCAACCATAAAAATATTTTGGAAAAAAACACAAATACATGGAGGCTAAACAACGTGCTAATAAAGAATAAATGGGTCAACCAGGAAGTCAAAGAAGAAATAAAAAAATACATGGAAGCAAATGAAAATGAAAACATGACAGTCCAAAACCTTTGGGATGCAGCAAAGCAGTCCTGAGAGGGAAGCATAGAGCAATAGAGGTGTACCTCAGGAACCAAGAAAAATCTCAAATAAACAGACCTGACTGATGAATGGATAAAGAAGGGGTATTATATAAATACAATGGAATATTATTCAGCCACAAAAAGAATGAAATCTTGCCATTTGCAACAACATGGTTGGAGTTAGAGAGTGTTATGCTAAGTGAAGTAAGTCAGTTGGAGAAAGACAAATACAATATGATTTCACTCATATGTGGAATTTAAGAAACAAAACAAAGGGAAAAGAGAGAGGGAGGCAAAGCAAGAAACAAACTCTTAACTATGTAGAACAAAATGATGGTTACCAGGGGGAATGTGGATGGGTAAATGAGTGAAGTAGGTGATGGGGATTAAGGACTGCACTTGCTATGATGAGCACTGAATGTTATATGGAAATGTTGAATCAGCACATTGTACACCTGTAACTAATATTACACTGTATGTTAACTAACTATAATTTAAACTAATATTTAGAAAAATATAAAGATTGCTTTGGATATTCAAAGTCTTTTGTAGCTCCATACCAATTTTAATTAATTTAATTTAATTTATTCTAGTTCTGCAAAAAATGATATTGATATTTTCATAGGGATTACATTAAATTAATAGATTATTTTATATAATATGGATATTTTCATAATATTAGTTCTTCCAGTCCATAAGCATGGTATATCTTCCCATTTACTGATTTGTGTCTCTTTGAATTCCTTTTATCAATGTCTTATGGTTTCCAGAGTATAGGACTTACACCTCTTTGGTTATAATGCAATTATAAGTAGTATTGATTTCTTAACTTCTGTTTCTCCTAGTTCTTTACTAGTGTATAAAAATGCAACATATTTCTGCATACTAATTTTGTATCCTGCAATTTATCTGATTTCATGTATTAGTTTTAATAGTTTTTTTGGTGGAGTCTTTAGGTTTTTCTATCTAGAAAAACACTATTTGTTGTTTGCAAATAGTGACAGTTTTGCATTTTCCTTATCAATTTGGATGTCTTTTATTTCTTTTTCTTTTCAGATTACCGTGGCTAGGACCTCCAGTACTGTTTTGAGTAAAAGCTGTAGAAGTGGACATCCTTGTCTTGATTATGATCTTAAAAGAAAAAGCTTTTGGCTTTTCACTGTTTAGAATGTTTTTTTGTGGGTTCTTAACATATGGCTTTTATTATGTGAGGTTCATTCCCTCTCTACATACTTTGTTGGGAGTTTTTACCATAAATGGATGTTGAATTTAGTCAAGTGTTTTTCTTCATCTATTGAGATTACCATATGATTTTGACCTTTCATTTAGTTAATGTGATGTATCAAGTTGATTGATTTGGAGATATGGAACCATTCTTGCATACTTGGAATAAATCCCACTTGATCATGGTGTATGATCCTTTTGTTGTATTGTGGAATTCAGTTTGCTAATATTTTGGTGAAGATTTTTGCATGTTCATCAGGGATATTGGCCTATAATATTCTTCCTGTGTGTGTGTGTGTGTGTGTGTGTGTGTGTGTGTGTGTGTGTGTGTTGTGTCCTTGTTTGGTTTTGATCAGGGTAATGCTGTCCTCACAGAATGAACTTAGAAGCTTTCTTTTGTCTTCAATTTTGGGAATAATTTGAGAATAGACATTAAGTCTTTTTTCAATTTTTTAAATTTAAATCAAATTTAGTTAATATATAGTGTATTATTAGTTTCAGGAGTAGAAATCAGTGATTCATCAGTTGCATATAACACCCAGTGCTCATTATATCAAGTGCCTCCTTAATGCCCATCAGCCAACTACCATCCCCCCCCATCTCCCCTTCAGCAACCTTCAGTTTGTCCCCTATAGTTAAGAGTCTCTTATGGTTTGCCTCTCTCTCTGTTTTTATCTTATTTTATTTTTCCCTCCCTTCCCCTACGTTCATCTCTTTTGTTTCTTAAATTGCACATATGAGTGGAATCATATGGTATTTGTCTTTCTCTGACTCACTTATTTCACTTAGTGTAATACCCTCTAGTTCCATCCATGTCATTGCAAATGGCAAGATTCCATTCTTTTTCATGGCTGAATTATAATCCATTGTGTGTGTGTGTGTGTGTGTGTGTGTGTGTGTGTGTGTGTGTGTGTGTGTAACCTCTTCTTTATCCATTCGTCTGTCGATGGACATCTGGGCTCTCTCCATATATTGGCAATTGTGGACAGTGCTAATATAAACACTGGCGTGCATGGGCCCCTTTGAATCACTATTTTTTTGTGTCCTTTGGATAAATACATAGCAGTGCAATTGCTCGGTCATAGGGCAGTTCTATTTTTAACTTTTTGAGGAACCTGCATACTGTTTTCCAGAGTGACTGCACCAGTTTGCATTCCCACCAACAGTGTTAGTGTTCCCCTTTTTAAAATATTTTATTTATTTATTTGAGAGAGAAAGAGAGAGCCAGAAAGAGAGCACGAATGGATGGGAGGGGCAGAGGGAGAAGCAGACTCCCCACTCAACAGGGAACCTGATGTGGGGCTTGATCCTAGGACCCTGGGATCATGACCTGAGCTGAAGGCAGACTCTTAACAGACTGAGCAACCCAGGCAGCCCAAGAAGGTTCCCTTTTCTCTGCATTCTCTCCAACATCTGATGTTTCCTGAGTTGTTCATTTTAGCCATTCTGACTGGTGTGAGGTAGTGTCTCATTGTGGTTTTGATTTGTATTTCCCAGATGTTGAGTGATGTTGCGCATTTTCTCATAAGTGTGGTATTAAGTCTCTTTTAAAAGTTTGGTAGAATTCACCTGTGAAGCCATCGGGAGTGTTTTGATTTACTGATTCAATTTCTTTACTATTAATTAGTCTGTTTAGATTTTCTATTTATTCCTGATTCAATCTTGAAAATTTGTATATTTCTAAGAATTGGTCCATTTCTTCTAGATTGTCCAGTTTGTTGGCATATAATTGGTCACAGTAAGTCTCTTATGATCTTCTGTATTTCTGAGCTATGTCTTGTAACTACTCCTATTAATTTCTGAATGGATTTATTTAGGTTCTCTTTTTTTCCCTGACAATTCTGGTTAAGGTTTTATCAATTTTCTGTATTTTTTCAAAGAAGCAACTGTTAGTTTCTTTGATCTTTTGTATTGCTTTTCTAGTCTTGTTTTCAATTATTTCCACTCTCATCTTTATTATTATTTCTTTGTAATTTGTTTTTTTTTTCCTTTTCTAGTCCTTTTAGGTATAAGGATAAATAGTTTATTTGAGATTTTTCTTGTTTATTGAGGTAAGCCTGTATCTTTAAACACTTTCCTCTTTGAAATGATTTTGCTGTGTCCCATAGATTTTGAAACATTGGGATTTCCCTTTCATTTTTCTCCAGGGATTTTATATTTTCTTGTTGATATTTTCATTGACCCTTTGGTTGTTATGTAGCATGCAGTTTAGCCTCCACATGTTTGGTTTTTTATTAATTTTTTTTATTCTTGTAATTTATTTCTAGATGCCCATACCATTGTGGTCAGAAACGATGCATGAGATGATTTCAATCTTTCTAAATTTAATGATATATGTTCTGTGGCTTTCCATGTAATCTATTCTGGAAAACGTTCCATGTGCATTTAAAAAGAATGTGTATTCCTTTGGCTTTAGATGTAATGTTCCATACATATTTATTAAATTCATTTGGTCCAATGTTTCTTTAATGATATTATGTCTTGATGTATCCATTGACATAAGTGGGATGTTAAATTCCCCTACTATTATTGTATTACTGTCAATTTATCCATTTTTTAAAAGATTTTATTTATTTGTCAGAAAGAGGGAGAGAGAGCAGAAGCAGGGGGAGCAACAACAGGCAGAAGGAGAAGCAGGCTCCCTGCTGAGCAAGGAACCTGATGCAGGGCTCCATCCCATGACCCTGGGATCATAACCTGAGCTGAAGGCAGATGCTTAACCAACTGAACCCCCCAGGCATCCCAGAATTTATCTATTTCTTAAAAGATTTTTTTATTTATTGGGGCACCTGGGTGGTCAAGAAGGTTAAGCATCTGCCTTGGACTCAGGTCATGATCTCAGGGTCATGGAATGGAGCCCTACTTTGGGCTCCCTCTTCAGCGGAGAGCCTGCTTCTCTTTCTTCCCACCTCGGCTGATGCTCTCTCTCTCTCGCTATCTCTCTCTCAAAGAAAATCTTTAAAAAAAAAAGATTATTTATTTGTTTGAGAGAGAGAGGGAGAGCAGAGTTAGCCAGAGAGAACACAAAAGGGGAGGGGCAGGGGGAAGGAGGAGCAGACTTCCTGCTGAGCAGGAGCCTGTTGCAGGGCTCCATCCCTGGACCCCAGGATCGTGACTGAGCCAAAGGCCAATGATTAACTGACTGAGCCACCCAGGCGTCCCTCAATTTATCCTTTTATGTTAATATTACTTTTATATGTTTAGGTGCTCCTATATTGGGTGCATAGGTATTTACCATTGTTATATTCTTTTGTTGGATTGACTCCTTTTCATTATGTGAGGCCCTTTATTGTTTCTTGTTACTGTCTTTGCTTCAAAGTCTATCTTGTCTGATATAAGAATTACTACCCCAGCTCTTTTTTTTTTAACTTCCATGCGCATTGAACATTTTTTCCCATCTTTTCACTGTCAGACTGTGTGTCTTTCAGTCTAAAGTGAGTTTCTTATAAGCAGGATATAGATGGATCTTGCTTTTTTTCTCTTTTCTTTTTTATTTGTTTAGTCACACTGTTAGACAGGGCTGGCCCCTGATACAGTTGACTGAGAGTCCTGGGTAGGAATATTGAGGGTGTACTTTTGGACAGGACAAGTCCCTAGTGTCGCAGGCTGTATGGCTTGTCCACATATGTTGCAGGCATACTGGTGGGCATGGGCAACTGCCACAGGAGTTCCTTTACAGGGGTTCTAGTCTTAGTGAGGCCACCCACTTGGTGTGGCAGAATGGGAGACTTTTGGGGGGTTTTGGTCCCAGCTGAGATGGTCCACAGGGTTTGGTGGCCCATAAACCACTTCACAGGTGTGCCAAATTCAGCAAAGCCTGCTTGGAGGGTGTGGAGGTGTGGGAGTCACTTTGGCAGTGAGCCATACTGATCAAGGCTTTCTTCCAGGCATGGTGGGGCATGTGCCCATTTGTGGCTCACTGGACTCAGTGTAAGTTGCCCTTGGGGTGTGGCAGGGCAGGATTCCCTTTAGGGGCATCTGCCAGGACACACACATTGGGCGGGTGGGTTTGCTAGGGAACACCAAGATGGGGTGAAAAGTGCTAAAAAGGTGGATGGAGGCTGTCAGATTTGGAACTTAAAGCATAAGGGCAGCTAAGCAAAAGGTGGGTAAGAGAAATGGTGTCCACCACCAGCTCTTCTATTTCTGCCTCTGGGGCACACCCTTAAAATTAGTCATTAAATCTTCACATATGGGAAAGCAGTTTTCAAACTGCTGCCTCTCTGCTGGGTCTCAGTGCAGGTGAGTTTTATGAGCCCTATAAGAGCAGAGTCTTATTTTCCTATAACCCTTGAGCTCTCCCAGAGTTAAACCCCACTGATTTTCAATGCCCTGCAGGTAAAGCCAGCTAAATGTCAAAGCCAGATGTGGTGGAGGCTCATCAACCCAATGCAGATCCTCAGGATAAGGGGATGCCCAATGCAGAGCCTGATCCCTTCACTTTTTACAGAGGACTCTGCCTGTGAGGTCTCTGCCAGTTGTGGGTCACCAAATTGGGGTTGTGAATCAAGAACAGGCTGTGTCTTGTCCTTTCTACTTTTCTTGATGTGACTTTTTCTTCATATCTTTAGCCATGTAGAGCTGTTCTTCTAGTCTTGAGGTCATTCTCCATATGTAGTTGTAGACCTGCTGTGTGCCTTGGAGGTGAGATCAGAATCCTCTTACTACACCATCTTTGAACTGACCTCAGAATTCTTGTCACCAATTTTTTATCTTGTACCAAGAAAAGGGGGAATGTTTATTTATAATTTCTAAATATATTCACTTAAACCATAATCTCTAGGAGACTGAGTTTGTATAAACAAGCTTTAGCTTTCTAAAACCTAGAAAGTGAAATTTAAAACCATATTTATGTTATTGAAATCAGGACCAATACTTGAACCTTTTTAACAATGGCTGAAGCTGGCTAGCTATGAGTGATTCAATTATATTACATTTTCATAAACAAAACTAACAATTTATTTCTCTCTATTAGCCACATAATAGGATTATAACATTTAAAGTGTTCATTAATGATGTCAAATAATGTAAAATTCACTGTGCTGTCTTTTGAAATTGAGGTGCTTATATCTATTATTCTTGTGTTTATACACATTGCTGTTTTTAATTAAATAATTGTATATACTTTTGTATAGATAATGTCCTTTGTTAAATGTAAAAATATAGACTCACTCTTTGACATTTAACTTTAATGCAATCTATGCCTGGCAGTACAAAGTCACAGTAAAAATTACTCCAATTATTTCCCTCTCCTTGAAAGATCCTGATTACACATGTGTCATAACTTTTGATGTTATCACATACATCTCTTTTAAATATCATATTTGCTCCTCATCTCTCATTGGATTATTACTCTATCCAATCCAGAGCATTGGGGTTGGCTACACAAGCTAAATTTGTATAGGGCATAGGGCTACACAAGCTAAATTTTTACATGTTGCCTTAGGAGAAACAACAAAGTAATAATGCTTGTAACTAAGGGAAGAGCCTCATAAAACATAGGGCAGAGCAACACTTTTGAAATGTTAATGACTTATTTTATCCCTAAGTTTACACCCATTGATTGCCAGGAAACAAAATTCCAATTCTAGGAACTGAACATGCTATCTTGTCAAGCCTTGATAATCCCTTTCAAATTTCTTCAATTCCAAAAGAGATAGCCTTTACATATGTCCATATAACACACTGGGGGAGGAGATTGGGGTTCTTGATCAGTAACAGAAAGAACAGTAATTGCAACTTGATTTCAAAAAAGGAAATACATCTCCAGAAAACATTAGTCCTGTTTAGTGTGCATATGTGACATGTATCTAATTTCTCAAAAAAAAATGTTTGAAAATGCAAATATCTTTGATGTATATTATCGAACTGGTTAAGTCAGACTGTATTTCTGATGCCTGGTTATTTCATTGGGTGAAAGTTAGAAGACAGTTATAGGGCATAAGTTTTCTAGGAAAATGACTTTTTTTGAATATTTGGTAAAGTAAAATATGAAGAGATCACAGAGAGCCAGAACGTCATGTGGTTAGGCTGTATTTTAAGGATCTTTAGGCATTATGTTATTGATCCTCAGATCAGCCCTATGAAGTAGCTACAATTAACATCATCATGTCACAGGAGATAGTACAGAAGCATCAAGTTCTTAAGTCAAATGACTGAGATCTAGTGAATATGTCAGGTACCTGCTCTTCTAAGAATAAAATATGGAAAAAAGATCTGAGCCCAATCTGTAGGTTGGAGCCAAATCCATACATGCCCAGCCGCATCAACTAAAACATAGCCAAACCACAAACTGACGAATGAGAAATAAATGCTTATTGTTAAACCTCAGTGCAATCCTGGGTTGTTTGTAACACAATTTTAGCAATTAGTTACAGCTACTGTTCAACTATTATATGAAATTGATTTAGAATATTCACATGATTTCTCTATATAATCATGAAGAATAAGTACAAAGAATATAAAGAATATATCTTCAAATAGATAAATGTATATAAAATATGAATTTATTTTGCAAATAATTATCGAGTTTAATCTCGCTCCCTGTTGTAATTGAATTAGGGAAGAAATATCTCTGAATCATGATCAAAGTAGTAATGTTTGTCCTGAATTCTGGCAATAACTAGCTGTTTGCTCCATACAAATGTCTTTATACTTTTAATTCTTCTTTTCTTCACTATTTAAAATTTATTTTCACTTCAAAGTACTTTTTAGCATGGTAGTAAAGAATAACAAAGGTGGTGATGTGAAGAATTTAATAAAACAAGGTCTCTTCCAATATATCTGAAATCCAGGTGAGGAAAACAACACACAAGAAAGAGTATCAAAGGACATTGGTTATTATTCAATGAAAAACCAATCTCTACCAAATAATGAACCCAACTTTTCATAATGCTTCACTAAAACAGATTCTGAAGATAAACTTTGCTTCCATTCCCTGTGGACGTGGGGCAGATGTGAATGGCTCTTATAGAGCACGCCTGTGGTTATTGCATGATAACCCTGAGTGTCTGTGAACAATTTAGTACTCTTGACTCCAAATGGATCCCTCAGTGCTCTGTTTTCAGGTAATGGAGCTAAGTGCTATAAACTTTTCCCCCCTGTCAGCTCATATGAGGTAAAATTATATGGATAAAAGGCAGTGGAACAATCCTAAAATTTGTATGGAATCAGAAAAGACCCTGAATCACCAGGGGATTGTTGAAAAAGAAAACCAAAGCTGGGGGCATCACAATGCCTGACTTCAAGCTATATTACAAAGGTGTGATCATGAAGACAGCATGGTATTGGCACAAAAACAGACACCTAGATCAATGGAACAGAACAGAGACCCCAGAAATGGATCCTCCACTCTATGGTCAACTAATTTTTGACAAATCAGGAAAGAATATCCAATGGAAAAAAGACAGTCTCTTCAATAAATTGTGCTGGGAAAATTGGACAGCCACATGCAGAAGAATGAAGCTGGACCATTCTCTTACACCATACACAGAGATAAAATGGATGAAAGCCCCAAATGTGAGACAGGAATCTATCAAAATCCTAGAGGAGAACATAGGCAGTAACCTCTTCAACACTGGCCACAGAGACCTCTCAAGACACATCTCTAAAGGCAAGGGAAGTGAAAGCAAAAATGAACTTTTGGGACTTTGTCAAGATAAAAAGCTTTTGCACAGCAAAGGAAACAATAAACAAAACTGAGAGGCAACCCACGGAATGGGAGAAGATATTTGCAAATGACATATCAGATAAATGGTTGGTATCTAAGATCTACATAGAACTTCTCAAACTCAACACCTAAAAAACAAATAATCCAGTCAAGAAATGGGCAGAAGACACGAACAGACACTTTTACAAAGAAGACATACAAATGGCTAACAGACACATGAAAAAATATGCAACATCACTAGCCATCAGGGAAATACAAATCAAAACCACAATGAGAAACCACCTTACACCAGTCAGAATGTCAAAAATTACCAAGAGAGGAAACAAAAATTGTTGGTGAGGATGTGGAGAAAGGGGAACCCTCTTACACTGTTTGTAGGAATGCAAGCTGTTACAGCCACTCTGGAAAACTGTATGGAGGCTCCTCAAGACTTTAAAAACAGAGCTACCCTATGACCCAGAAATTGCGCTACTAGGTATTTACCCCAAAGATACAGACTTAGTGAAAAGAAAGGGCACATGCACCCCAATGTTCATAGCAGCAATGTCCACAATAGCCAAACTGTGTAAGGAGCAGAGATATCCTTCAACAGATGAATGGATAAAGAAGATGTGGTTCATATATACAATGGAATATTACTCAGCCACCAGAAAGGATGAAAACCCACTATTTGCACTGACATGGATGGAACTGGAGGGGATTATGCTAAGTGAAATAAGTCAATCAGAGAAAGACAATTATCATATGGTTTCACTCATATGTGGAATATAAGAAATAGCACAGAGGATCATAGAGGAAGGGAGGGAAAACTGAATGGGAAGAAATCAGAGAAGGAGACAAACCATGAAGACACTGGACTCCGGGAACCAAACTGAGGGTTACAGAAAGGAGAGGGGTTGGGGGATGGGGTAACTGGGTGATAAAAATTTAAAAAATAAAGAAATAAAATAAAAATTCTACAATAAAAAAAGGCAACAAAGAAACATTACAGTAGAAAGGGTTTGTCTTCCTGGTTTCATGGTGTTTTCAGGGTGTTTTGTCGCTATGGCTTGGTTGCCTGCTGCATGCATGCAGGAAGCCCTGTGTATTCAGCCTCCAGGAAGTTTTGTGGCCAGTCCCAGTCAAAGTTTCCTGCCCTCTGCTCTGTGCCTCCTAATAGTCTGGCAGGGGTTCTTCCTGCCTACCAGTCACAGCCTGAGATGCATCCTCACCAAGTTCAGGTGTAGATTGTAAAACTGCTCTGTCCCAGGCCAATCCCTCAAGCATGTCTGCCATGAAGCTGTGTGCAGTCACATTGTCTTCAATGACATCTAAATCCCATCTTCAGAGAGTAGATATGGCTTCCCAGTGATCCCTCCTTTGCATACTCTCCTTTAATCCTAAGGAATTCTTATAATTTTATCTTAGTAGCCATTTCTCTTAGTAGGCTTTCTCTTACAAATGGATAATAATTGTTTACCTCAAACTTCCCCTGGTTTCTGTGTCCTGACTGGTAATCTTGCAACCGGGGCTATTTAAGCCTCATTTGTAGCCCCTTTAAGGGCTAGGACAAATCAATTCATTTGTAATTATTAGTAGAATCATCACCTTACTGAAGAATTTACAAAAACAGTTCTTGATATTATGATTTGTAATTTAAATAGGATTCATATTAATAAATAGCAAAAGCTTAAGAAATGTATAATATGTACCTGGGTATTTATTTTTTATATTAGTATGACATCAACACCAAGTGTGAAACCTCAGGTACACTTTGGACATTGGGTGATAATGATGCATCACTGCAGGTTCATCCTTGTAACAAATAAACCATTTTAGTGAGTGTTGTTAATGATGAGAGAGGCCCTCACCTGTGCGGATAAGGGCAATAGAGGAAATCTCTGTACCTTCTCTTAATTTTGTTGTGAACCTAAAATTGTTCTAAAAAATAACATCTTAAAATATTCTGAGAAAGCAACTATATGGCTTTTGAAGAAATGAGAGAGATGTTTTTCAGATGGTGAGATACCACTATACCAAAATTAGGTAACAAATGTCTGGTGTTTACAAACATATGGTTTTAATTCTAAGCAGGATTCATGACAAAATATGTTTGAGTCAAAGTTGAAATATGAACAATTCTTGTCACTCTCTGAAGATACTGCTGATCTGAAATACAGAGGATTACATCTCATTAATTTAGTAATATATATCATAATATTTTGAAGAATAAATAATTTGACTAATAATTATGTATCAAAATCGAAATATTTCCCATGTCATTGTTCTATGAAACACTGCAATATTTGTGTTTATCTAATTGTTCACATATTAATGTTTTCCCTTGTAAGATTAATTCTTTTATGTCATAAAATATAAACATTCTCAGGAAATTTACGTTTTGGAGAAGAAAGTTGAGCCTTTTGGCCACACAGATAAATTATTATTGATTCTCTGGGAGACTCTAATCCATGAAGAATGAGTGAAGAAGTTCAACAAATACTATGAGAAACAGATTTTATTAGAAGTCAAATAGAAGCTCTCATACTCATTTGAATTTGTACTAACAATAAAGTTAGTTCTTTCTTACTTTATAGTATCTGTGTATATCTATATATTTTGTACCACACCGGACACACTATAAAAGTATCTTACTAGGATTAAGTAAGAGGAGAAACTGACAAAGATAACAATTTTGGGTTTCTGATAAGTGATAAAAGGTTAAAAGTATTTTGTGAAATATTTACATTGGAAAAAATCTTAGAGATTCAAGTAAGAAGAAGCACCTTGTAATTTTCCTGTGTAGCACTGCTCCCATAACTTGCCCCCATCAAGATAGCTCAGTGATCAAGAATTGTAGTTTTTACATTGGAAAAGCTGCAAAAAGCAATGGTGCTTGTGCCACAGGGCAGACTTGATTAGAAGTTGGGAAGGGGACAAAATAGCCCATTGATTTTCCAGCTCAAAGTGCTAATTTTGCTTGGTCATGATGAGGAAAACCCATTCTTTAATTAGTGAGAGCTTGTGGTCTTTATATCAAGCGCTCTGACTCCCATAAATATAATGGGAAGATACTGTAAGGGAAAGTACAACATAAGACTTGACATGAACTCTCTACACACTCTTGGCTAATGGAAAAAAAAATATGCACATAGGGAGAGGAGACCAAGATGAACCCAGTAGAAAGTAAAAGCTGAAGGAGACTTGAGAACTACTAGTAAACTTATGAGCACTCCCCTCCCTACCCCCCCACACACATGCACACACATCACATTTCTGGGCATCAAAGGGATCGATCAACAGAATGAAAAGACAAAGTGGGAAAAAACAGTTGCAAATCATATATCAAACAAGGGATTCATATCCAAAATATACAAGGACTACTACAACTCAGTAACAACAAAAACAAAAACCAAAGAACCCAATCAAAACTGGGCAAAAGAATTAAATAGACATTTTTTTCTAAAAAAAAATGATTGAAAACCATATCAAAAGATGCTCAATATCACCAATGATCAGAGAAATGCAAATCAAAACCTCAATGAGATATCACCTCATACGCTTTAGGATGGATATTATATTAAAAAAAAAAGTGTGTGTGAGGAGGTGGAAAAAGAAGACCCTTGTACACTGCTGTTGGGAATGTAAATTGGTCAGCCATTATGAAGAAGAGTATGGAACTTCTCCAAGAAATGAAAAATAGAATTACCATATGAATCATCAATTCCACATACATAATACATACATAAAATATTTGAAAGCAAGATTTCAAAGAGATAATTGTACACCCATGTGCACTGCAGCATTGTTCACAGGAGCCAAGTGGTAGAAGCAACTCAAATGTCCATCAATAGATGAATGGATCAAGAAAACAGTATGCATATAACAATGCAGTATTATTCAGCCTTGAAAAGGAAGGAAATCCTATTACATGCTACAACATGGATGAAACCCCAGGACATTATGTTAATAGAAAGAAGCCAGTCACACACACACACACACATACAGACACAGACACATACACATGCAAAAAAGTACATCCTCCCATTTATCTGAAGTATCTAAAGTAGTGAAACTGATAGATACAGAAGTAGAATGGTGATTACTAAGGCTTAAGGGGTACATGGAGGAGGGGAATTATTGTTCAATGAGTAGCGAGTTCCAGTTTTACAAAGTGAAAAGTTCTAGAGATCTGTTGGGCAATAATGTGAATATAGTGAGCACTCTAAACCATGTGCTTAAAGTTGGTGAAGATGCATGATGTAGTTAGACGTAATGTAAGTTGTGAGATAGTGTATAAGTCCCACTATATGACAGTCTAGAGAAAACAAAACTATAGAGATAGTAAAAAGATCAGTGGTAGACAGGGTTTAGTGGGGAAGGAAGGATGGATAGGAGGGGCACAGAGGATTTTTAAGGCAGTGAAACTATTCTATATAACTCCATAATAGTTGATACACATCAACTACTTCTCCAAACTCATAAAATGCACAATATCAAGAGCAAACTTTAAAGTACACTATGGTCTTTGGGTGATAAAGATGTGTCACTATATGTTCATCAATTGTAGCAAATGAACCATGTCACTGAGGAATACTGAGAGAGTCTATGCACTACACATGTGCATAGATATAGACAGTAAGGGAATACAGGAAATCTCTGTGACTTGTCTGAGTTTTGCTACAAATCTAAAGCTGCTCTAAGAAAATATCTGTTTTTAACATGGGTAATGGGGTAAATATTATGTTATGTGGTTTGGTTGCCAGAACTTAAAAATAGAAAGACAAACAAACAAAAAGAAATGATCTTGACAGCAGCGAGAGAAAAACTAGTCATTACATTTAGGAAAATAACAATATGGCTAATAGAGGAGTTCTCACCAGAAACAATGAAGAATAAAAGACAGGGAGAGTCAAATTCAGAGCTGAAAAAACAAAAAACAAACCTACTCCTCACACAAAAGAATCTGAAGCAAAACAAAATAAAACAAAATGTCTTGTCAAGCAAGAATTATAAATTATAAATTTAACAAAACAGTCTGTCTAAAAAGAAGGTGCATAAAGACCCCATGATATACACAAAACCTAAGAGAATTTCTTCTTCGTAGATCTGCCCTCCAAAAATATTCTTCAAGCTAAAAGTAGAGGACACTAGATTGTAAAACAAATCTACAAAAACGAATAAAGAATAGCAGAAATGGTAAATATGTCGGTAAATTTTGAAATCTGTATGTGTATTTTCTTCTCAGAATTGCTTTTGGAGATTATTTAAAGCCACCATTATAATGCCATATGGTTGAACCTATACCATATATGGATGCAACCTTGTACTGGTATATGGGCACATGGCGGGGAGGGGGAGAAAACACTTTTTCTTTTTAGTATTTGTTATTTTTTTCGGTGCAAGTTCCCCAAGAATGCTTCATTTCACATCACCAATGTGAAATCATGAATGCAGTAGGAAAAGACATGCATGATGGGTGTTCAGAAGCCAGTACTAGCTGGCTTCAGTAAGGCATGGTTAGAAGTACAGGTTTCCTGCTCTATCTGAAAGTAGAGTATTCATCTGAAACTTTTTCCTAAGCTGAAAAGGTGTAAATTGAAGAAGCAGTTACCATTAATTTATAAGAAAAGTTGTTGAGCATTCCCTGATCCAAAAAATAACCTCTTTTAGGCTTTTCTGATACCTTAAGACACATCTTATTAATGGATACACACAATAAATTGAGCTGAAGCACAGATCTTCAAAAACATGGTTGAAAGCTACACTTGATACTGGGATGCTGAGTATAGTTTCTGATGAAGGAACCTGACGGGGTCACTCTCACTGCTTAGGGTGTGTGCTCCCTCTATAACAAGAAATCTAGCACTGAACACAAGTCTCGCTTTTCACCTTTTTTTAAGATTGGTCTTTCATAAAAGCAAAGTGACATAAAACAAATTTTTTGAAAAATTGAGGCATACATGTAATAGGGGGAGGAAAAGAGCTATGTTAGTGGTGATTTAATATATTTTATCAGAATTTAGTCAGAATTAATTTGAAGTAGATGGCGACCAGTTAATAATATATGTGTGAAGATTGCCATCAGCAAGATGGAGGATAGAGTGTCCCAGAGGCCATCATCCCACAAAAAACAGTAAGAACAATAACTAAACATGGCTCTTGAAACTAAAAATGGCTCAGGGAATGCTTTAGATAACAAAGAATCATCAGTATCCAAAATCTTTAAAGAACTTATCATACTCAACACCCAAAAAACAAAAATCCAGTCAAGAAATGAGCAGAAGACATGAACAGATATTTCTCCAAAGAAGACAAACAAACAGCCAACAGACAGATAAAAAAATGCTCAACATCACTTGGCATGAAGGAAATACAAATCAAAACCACAATGAGATACCACCTCACACTGGTCAGAATGGCTAAAATTAACAGCTCAGGAAAGAAGAAATTTTGACGAGGATGTGGAAAAAGAGAAACCCTTTTACACTGTTGGTGGGAATACAAATTGGCACAGCCATTCTGGAAAACAATATGGAGGTTCCTCAAAAAGTTAAAAATAGAGCTACCCTATGACCTAGCAATTGCACTACTAAGTGTTTTTTTTTTAAAGATTTTATTTAATTATTCATGAGAGACAGAGGAAGAGAGAGAGAGAGAAGCAGAGGGAGAAGCAGGCTCCCAAAGAGCAGGGAGCTTGATGCGGGACTCGATCCCAGGACCCTGGGATCATGACCTGAGCCAAAGGCAGACGCTTAACCATCTAAGCCACCCAGGCGCCCTGCACTACTAAGTATTTACCCAAAGGATACAAGCACAGTGATTCAAAAGGGCACTTGTGTTCCAAGTTTATAGAAGTAATGTTTATAGTACCACAATGGCCAAAATATGGAAAAAACCCAGAGGTCCATCAACAGAGGAATGGATAAAGAAGAGATATATATATATGAGATGGAATATTACTCAGCCATCAGAAAGAAAGGAAAAGAAGGAAATCTTACTATCTGCAACAACGTGGTTGGAACTAGAGTGTATTATGCTATGCAAAAAAGTCAGTCAGAGAGGTTTAGGGAAAAGATGGCAGAGGAGTAGGGGACCCTATTCCAACTGGTCCCCAGAATTGAGCTGGATATCTATCAGACCACTCTGAACACCCATGAAATCAGTCTGAGATATAAGAAGATACATCTGGATCTCTACAAACAGAATATCGTAGGCAGCTGGTTTTGAGGTATGAAGTGGGGAGCCGTGATTCCCCAGGGCAGATATTGGAAGATAAACAGAGAAGGGCGGAGCTGTGGGGATCCTGCACCGCAGGTGAGCGAAACCCTCCCACGCTAGGGACAGGGCACAGATTCGCAGACCAGTAGTGCAGGGGAAAGGACTTTAGGGCAGCCCCCTGGACGGAAAACCAGAGCAGCAGGGCCATGCATGTGTACTGGGGGTGGCTGGCAGTTTTAGAACCACAAAGGGCAGAGACGAGCCCCCATGCCTGACCTGGAGGTGAGGACTAGGAGCCCAGCTGAGGGACGCACAACCCAGGATGCCGCAGTTTATAGCAGCACAAACAGAAAGGGAGATAGTGTGGCCTGGAAAGCTCACTGAAGAACAGACTGCAATCTCTCTGTTCTGAGGCAGAGGGTTGGAAACGATCTCTTATGCTCTGACTCTTGGAAGAGACATGGAAAGTCACCAGGGAAAGCCACCAGAGAACAAAAGCCCCCCCAAAACAGTTTTTACTGAGCCCATCCTCCCCACAGGGGGCAGGGCAACTCTGCCCAAACAGGGTTGCCTGAGTAACAGCAAGGCAGTTTCCCCCACCCACCCACCCCCCAGAAGACAGGCTGGGAGAAAAAGAGACCAACAACCCTAAGGTCCCTATACAACAGGTGCATCTTGCTTGGGTTGTGGTCAATAACTTGGACTCTGTACATTCCCTCAACCACCCCTCAACAGAATGACTAAGAGGAGGAACCCCTCAAAATAGGAAACACTCAGAGACTGTGACTTCTGCCACAGATTTACAAATGGATACAGATATAACCAAGATGTCAGAAGTGGAATTCAGGGTAGCAGTTGTGAAGACAATAGCTAGAATGGAGAAATCGATTAATGGCAACATGGAGTCTCCAAGGGTAGAAATGAAAGCTGAACTGGCAGAACTTAAAAATGCTATCAATGAGATACAATCTAATATAGATACTCTAACAGCTGGGGTAAGCAAGGCAGAAGAACGAATTAGTGATCTAGAAAACCAATTGATAGAAAAGACGGATAAAGAGGAGGTGAGGGAGAAACAACTCAAAATCCATGAAAATAATCAGAGAAATAAGTGACACTAGGAAACGTTCCAATGTCAAAATTATTGGGATCCCTGAGGGGGTGGAGAGAGAGAGAGGACTAGAAGATATATTTGAGCAAATCATAGCTGAGAACTTCCCTAATCTGGGGAATGAAACAAACATTTGTGTCCTAGAGGCAGAGAGAACCCCTCCCAAGATCAAGGAAAACAGAACAATGCCCCAGCATAGAGTAGTAAAACTCACAAATCTTAGAACCAAAGAAACCATCTTAAGGGCACTTAGGGGGAAGAGATTCCTTATGTACAGAGGGAGAAATATCAGAATAACGTCAGACCTATCCACAGAGACCTGGCAAGCCAGAAAGGGCTGGCAAGATATATTCAGGGTATTAAATGAGAGGATCATGCAGCCAAGAATACTTTATCCAGCAAGGCTATATTTTGAATGGATGGGGAGATGCAGAGCTTCCAAGACTGGCAGAAACTGAAAGAATATGTGACCACTAAGCCAGCCCTGCAAGAAATACTAAGGGGGGTTCTATAAAAGGAGAAATACCCCAAGAGTGATATAGAACAGAAATTTACAGACAATCTATAGAAACAAGGACTTCACAGGCAACATGATCACAATAAATTCATATCTTTCAATAATCACTCTTAACATGAATGGCCTAAAAACCGCACACAGTTGCAGATTGGATAAAAAGACAGGACCCATCCATATGCTGTCTACAAGAGACTCATTTTGAACCTAAAGATACATCCAGACTGAAAGTGAAGGGATGGAGATCCATCTTCCATGCCAAAGGACCTCTAAAGAAAGCTGGGGTAGCAATTCTTGAACAAATTAAATTTTAAGCTAAAGACTGTAGTTTGAGACACAGAAGGACACTCTATCATTCTTAAAGAATCTATCCAACAAGAAAATCTAACAATTGTAAATATCTGCATCCCCAACATGGGAGCTGCCATCTACATAAGCCAAATGTTAACCAAAATAAAGAGTCATATTGATAATAATACGTTAATTGTAGGAGATCTCAATACTCCACTCTCAGCAATAGATAGATCATCCAAGCAGAAAATCAACAAAGAAACAAGAGCTTTGAATGACACACTGGACCAGATGGACCTCATAGATATATATAGAACATTCCACCCTAAAGCAACAGAATACTCATTCTTCTCGAGCGCACACAGAACTTTGTCCAGAATAGATCACATACCGGGTCACAAATCAGGTCTCAACTGATACCAAAAGACTGAGATTATTCCCTGCATATTCTCAGACCACAATGCTTTAAAACTGGAACTCAATCACAAGAAAAAAATTGGAAGAAATTCAAACACTTGGAAGCTAAAGACCACCCTGCTCAAGAATGTCTGGGTCAACCAGGAAATCAAAGAAGAACTTAAACAATACATGGAAACCAATGAGAATGAAAACACATCGGTCCAAAACCTATGGGATACTTCAAAGGCGGTCCTAAGGGGGAAATACATAGCCATCCAAGCCTCACTCAAAAAAATAGAAAAATCCCGAATACACAAACTAACTTTACACCTTAAAGAACTGGAGAAAGAACAACACATAAAGCCTAAACCAAGCAGGAGAAGAGAAATAATTAAGATTAGAGCAGAGATCAATGAATTAGAAACCAGAAACATAGTAGATGAGATCAACAAAACTAGAAGCTGGTTCTTTGAAAGAATTAATAAGATTGATAAACTGCTGGCCAGACTTATCCAAAAGAAAAGAGAAAGGACCCAAGTTAATAAAAGCATGAATGAAAGAGGAGAGATCATCACTAACACCAAGGAAATAGAAACAATTACTAGGAATTATTATCCACAACTATATGCCAATAAATTAAGGAACCTGGAAAAAATGGATGCATTCCCGGAAACCTATAAACTGCCAAGACTGAAACAGGAAGAAAATGACAACCTGAATAGGCCAATAACCAATAACTAGATTGAAGAAGTAATCAAAAACCTCCCAAAACACAAGAGCCCAGGACCTGATGGATTCCCTGGGGAATTCTACCAAACATTCAAAGAAGAAATAATACCTATTGTCCTGAAGCTGTTTCAAAAAATAGAACAGAAGTAAAGCTTCCACACTCATTCTATGAGACCAGCATTACCTTAATCCCCAAACCAGGTTAAGACCCCATCAAAAAGGAGAATTTCAGACTGATATCCCTGATGAATATCGATTCCAAAATTCTCAACAAAATCCTAGCTAATAGGATCCAACAATACATTAAATGGATCATCCTTTAAGATGAAGTGGGATTTATCCACAGGATGCAAGGGTAGTTCAACATTTGCAAATCAGTGTGAAAGAACACATTAATAAGAGGAGAGAGAAGAACCATACGGTCCTCTCAATTGATGCAGAAAAAGCATTTGATGAAATACAGCATCCTTTCCTGATTAAAACTCTTCAGAGTATAGGGATAGAGGGAATATTCCTCAAGTTCATAAAATCCATCTATGAAAAACCCACAGTGAATATCATCCTCAATGGGGAAAAGCTGAGAGCTTTTCCCTTAAGATCAGGAACATGTCAAGGATGCCCACTCTCACCACTATTGTTCAACAAAGTACTAGAAATCCTAGCCACAGCAATCAGAGAACACAAAGAAATAAAAGGTATTCAAATTAGCAAAGAAAAGTCAAACTCTCAATCTTTGCAGATGACATGATACTTTATGTGGAAAACCCAAAAGAGCCCACCCCCAAATTACTAGAACTCATACAGCAATTCAGTAATGTGGCAGGATACAAAATCAATGCCCAGAAATCAGTTGCTTTCTTATACACTAACAATGCTACTATAGAAAGAGAAATCAGACAAACGATTCCATTTACAATAGCACCAAAAACCATAAGACACCTCAGCATAAACCTAACCAAAGAGGCAAAGGATCTGTACTCTAGGAACTACAGAACACTCATGAAAGAAATTGAAGACACAAAAAGATGGAAAAACATTCCATGCTCATGGACTGGAAGAATAAACATTGTTAAAATGTCTATGCTGCCCAGAGCAATCTATACCTTCAATGCCATCCTGATCAAAATTCCAATGACATTTTTCAAAGTACTGGAACAAACGATCCTAAAATTTATATGGAATCAGAAAAGACCCTGAATTGCCAAGGAAATGTTGAAAAAGAAAAACAAAGCTGGGGGCATCATGTTGCCTGATTTCAAGTTATATTACAAAGCAATGATCACCAAGACAGCATGGTAGTGGCACAAAAACAGACATATAGACCAATGGAACAGAATAGAGAGCCCAGATATGGACCCTCAACTCAATGGTCAAATAATCTTCGACAAAGCAGGAAAAAATATGCAATGGAAAAAAGTCTCTTCAATAAATGATGCTGGGAAAATTGGACAGCTATATACAGAAGAATGAAACTCGACCATTCTCTAACAGCATACACAAAGATAAACTCAAAGTGGACGAAAGACCTCAATGTGAGACAGGAATCCATCAAAACCCTAGAGGAGAACATAGGCAGTAACCTCTTTGACATCAGCCACAGCAACTTCTTTCAAGATACACCTCCAAAAGCCTGTGAAACAAAACGGAAAATGAACTTTTGGGACTTCATCAAGATAAAAAGCTTCTGCACTGCAAAGGAAACAGTCAACAAAACAAAGAGGCAACCCACAGAATGGGAGAAGATATTTGCAAATGACACTACAGACAAAGCGCTGATTCCCAAGATCTATAAAGAACTTCTCAAACTCAACACCAAAAAACCAAATAACCATGTCAAAAAACTGGGCAGAAGACATGAACTGACACTTCTCCTAAGAAGACATACAAATGGCTAACAGACACATGAAAAAATGTTCATCATTAGCCATCAGGGAAATTCAAATCAAAACCACATTGAGATACTACCTTATACCAGTTAGAATGGCAAAAATGGACAAGGCAAGAAACAACAAATGTTGGAGAGGTTGTGGAGAAAGGGGAACCCTCTTACACTGTTGGTGGGAATGCAAGTTGGTACAGCCACTTTGGAAAACAGTGCGGAGGTTCCTTGAAAAATTAAAAATAGAGCTACCCTATGACCCAGCAATTGCACTACCGGGGATTTACCCCAAAGACATGGATGTAGTGAAAAGAAGGGCCATATGCACCCCAGTGTTCATAGCAGCAATGTCCGCAATAGCCAAACTGTGGAAAGAGCCAAGATGCCCTTCAGCGGATGAATGGATAAAGAAGATGGGGTCCATATGTACAATTATTCAGCCATCAGAAAAGATGAATACCCAACTTTTATATCAACATGGATGGGACTGGAAGAGGTTACGCTAAGTGAAATAAGTCAAGCAGAGAAAGTCAATTATCATATGGTTTCACTTATTTGTGGAATGTAAGGAATAGCATGGAGGAACATAGGAGAAGGAAGGGACAAATGAAGGGGGGATATCAGAGGAGGAGAGGAACCATGAGAGACTATGGACTCTGAGAAACAAACTGAGGGTTTTAGAGGAGGGGGCGGTCAGGGGATGGGTTAGCCTGGTGATGGGTGTTAAGGAGGGCACATACTGCATGGAGCACTGGGTGTTATACGAAAACAATGGATCGTGGATCACCACACCAAAAACTAATGATGTATTGTATGGTGACTAACATAATATAATTTGATTTGATTTAATTTAATTAAAAAAAAGAAAAGAAAAAGTCAGAGAAAGACAGATACCATATGATTTCACTCTTATGTAGAATTTAAGAAACAAAACAGGTGAACATAGAGGAAGGGAAGGAAAAATAAAATAATATGAAAACAGAAAGGAGGGCAAACCATAATGACTCTTAACTATGGGATACAGACTGAGGGCTGCTGGAGGGGAGATGGGTTTGGTGATGGGGTAACTGCATGTTGGGCACTAAGGAGGGTACTTGAAATGATGAACACTAGGTGCTGTTTGCAACTGAGGAATCAGTGGATTCTTCCTCTGACACTAATAATAAAATGTTAATTAAATTGAATTAAAACATTTTTAAAAATCATCTTTTTTTAAAAGATTTTATTTACTCATTTGCAAGAGAGACAGAGAGAGAACAAGCAGAGGGAAAGGCAGAGGGAGAGGGAGAAGCAGACTCCCCGCTGAGCAAGGAGCCCGATGCGGGACTCAATCCCGGGACCCTGGGATCCTGACCTGAGCCGAAGGCATACGCTTAACCATCTGAGCCACCCAGGCGCCCAAATTTAAAAAATTTTTAAAAAGCCAAAAAACAAGGAAGCATCAAAAACCTGGTGGAGCTCAAAAATCCAGGATTGCTAAATAAACTAAAGAAAGCATTTTACCTGCATGACCCAAACCTCCAGCTGAGAGCTGCCTTGCACCTGGAGGAATACACTCAGAGGGAGTCACCACATGGAGAGAAGAGGAACAGGAGAACCCAGCAAGCTTCACCTTTGTGGACATCAGCAAATTTTGCAACAGAGTTGCCTACTAATGCTGATCCCCTCTGATGGAGCAGCACAGAGTACCCCAGCCCCTCGCATTTATTACCAGAGGCTGGAGCTGTTGCTATGGGGAGACTGGCCTTCAGGGGCCCCAGGTGCTGCTCTTAGAGATTGGGCAGCATTGCATCTCACTATATACAGCATTAGAGATGACTCTGATTTTTGCCCACCCCTAGTCCCAAGTTGGGGCTCTGTCTCAACATTACTTGGGCAACTTTGCTGACCTGAACCCTGCCCCCAGGTCCTAAGACATGCTTTGATTGCCACTAGTGGTGCATGCTGCTGCTTCCCTGTGCCCCCCCAGTGGGATCCATGTCATGACACTCGGTCTTCATTGTAAAGGATGCTCTGAACTCCATCCCTATCCCAGGACTGGACTCTGAACTGCCATTGCTAACACCAAGTTGCTGCTGCCTGGACACTTTCCTCCACCTATGGCAGCCCAAGACTCTGACCCATCATTGCTCAGGCCAAGCTCCCACTGCCTTGAGTCCCATCTCATAGGTCCCACAGGAGGGCTCTGAGTCCTCATTATATTGTCGCATCCCAAGACACACTTTCAACTCCTGGGTCACAGCTTGAACTGTTATGGGGGCTAGGCTCCTAGAGCTCTATGTCCAGCTCCCTGGGTCCTGACACATGGTTTGAACAAACCTCCACTGGATCATGCTGCTGCTATCTTGTGACTGCTACTCAGGACAGAATTGAAACTTTGACTTACTGTCCTCAGACTATGCTGATACTATACCCCGTCCCCCAGGCCTAAGCCCCCACTGAACCTCGTCATCCCAAAGCCCATGTCACTGCTACATTCCTCCAGCTAGCCAGAGTCACAAGGTGAGCCTCTGAGATGCAAGTACAGTTTCCAGGGAATAGGTGCATGTGTCTCAACCCCAGACCCCAGTGCCATGGCCACAGCAAGTGAACCTGTGCACCAACACGCAGTTGCTATGGTTGTTCCATGTGTGCCTGATCCTGGATGACAGCTTCAATACTGCGCTGAGAGCTCTGAGGTCAGCATGTCATACCAGACACCAGGATCCTCGCAGCAAGAATTTCTTCCCATGGATGAGACAGGAGAGAGTGGGATGATATATGTTTAACGTGATCAAAGAGAAAATGACCTGTCAACCAAGAACACCTCACTCATCAAAACTGTCATTCAGAAATGAAGTAGAGATAAAGACTTTGCCAGCATCCCCGAGGATGGTGTGTCAAAGTTTTCACTCTCACTGCAGATGGCGGTCAGAAGAGAGCAGCAGTGTGACCCCAGGGGTGGTCCGTTAATGTCACATGCAGAAGAAATTTGAACTATTAGACCTGCTTTAGAGAAATGTTAAAGTGAATTCTTTAGGTTGAAATAAAGAGACATAAATGTATCAAATGAACATATTATAGGCCTTAAATTTATACAATGTTATATGTCAATTACATCTAAGTAAAAAACCCACAAAGAATATATTTGTAATACCTACAGCTCCTACTAAGGAAATAACTTAAGAGTATAGCTAAGACATAATGGAGGAATTAAAATGGAACACTAAAATAATATATGTTTAATACAAAATATGTCAGATAAGGTGGAAGAGAAACAAAGACATAAACATAGAATAAATAGGAAAATGGCAGACCTAAATACAATTATTCTAATAATGACATTCATGTGAATTAAATAAATATTCCAATCAAAAGATAGAAATTTTCTCCCAAATGAAAAGGTAAGATCCATCTATATGCTCTATGTAACAGACACATGTTAGACTTAAAGGCACAAATAGATGTAAGTAAAAGGATAACAAAAGATCTACCCAAGAAACAGTAACCCCATAAGTAAGCAGAAATGGCTATTCTAATATCAAAGTAGCTGTTAAAACAAGAAATATTATTAGAAATTAAAAAAAAATTTCAACATGTTAAGACTGTCAATATAAGAGGAAAATAAAGCAATTATAAACATATATTATTCACCTAACAACAGAACCCTCAAACACATGAAATAGAAACTGATAGATTTGGAAGGATAAATAAACAATTCAGTGAGTATAGGTGGAGATTTAAAAGCTCTTCCATCAGTAAGTGAGAGAATAGCTAGTCACAGAATCAAGAGGCCTATGGAAGACTGTCAAAACACCAGGAACCAGCTTGACATAATTGACATATATAGAAAGTATTCTTGTAGGATATAATTGGGATCAAACATTAAAAGGATGGAAATTTTCAAAGTATATTCTCTGAAGACAGAGGAATAAATTAAAAGCAACAACAGAAAGAAATTTGGGGAATTTCCAAACATGTGGAAAGTGACACACTACTGAAAAGTTTATAGTTCAAAGATGAAATCTGTGAAAATACATTGTACTGGATGATACTAAACAGAATATATCAAAACTCAGGGTGAAACTAAAGTGGTGTTTAGAGACAATTCATAGTTTTGTCACTTATACTCAAAAGGAAGAATGTTATAAATGCATGAGCTGAGTAGCTTCCTTCTCAAGGAACTGTACAGAGAAGAACCAATTGAAGATAGAAAGAAGAAATAATAAACATATTTAACTGAAAGGTGATTGTGATGTATGTACAGTAGAATAATTCACAGTAGCCTCAAACAGATCAATACCCAAATATTCAAGGGCATCAGCAATAGCATGGATGGATACATTGTAGTAGAATCACACAACGGAACAGGAAGGATTATGGACAGTTTACAACTTCATGCAACTGTGTGGATGAATTGCACAAGTTTAGCTTCACCTGAAAGAGCCAAAAATAAAGTATGCATACTGTATGATGCCATTTACATAAAGTGTTTTTAAAATGAAGATAAGAACAAGAAAGGGACATTCTGCAGTGCTGATAAAATTCATTTTCTCATTCTGTGTGATGGTGACACTTGAAAATTCAGCCCTTTGTTGTTGGCATGTATAACATTGCATTCATCTCTATGTACATTATAGCACAATAAAATTATCATAAGAGGATATTATGAAAATATGCAAACATATTTAAAACTAGACATAAAATTGAAAAAAATCCTACCAAATACAACTTGTGGAAACTAAAACAAAATTAAACAAAAATATCAGAAGTGTCTTCCAACTTCTAATACCATTTTATCTGTAATGCAGAAAGCATTTTACAATCAGTTACAGAATATTTAGATGTTTATGAATGAAGAAAAATGTAATGCCAATGAAATACCAAAGAAACACTTGTAGGGTAGAAAAAAAGGGGCTGGGGCGCCTGGGTGGGTCAGTCGGTTAAGTGGCTGCCTTCGGCTCAGGTCAAGATCCCAGGGTCCTGGTATTGAGCCCCACATCGGGCTCCCTGCTCAGCGGGAAGCCTGCTTCTCCCTCTCCCACTCCCCCTACTTGTGTTCCCTCTCTCACTGTCTCTCTGTCTAATAAGTAAATAAAATCTTTAAAAAAAAGGAAAAAAAAGAAAAAGGGCGAATACATTATGTGTTATGTGCATTTTGATGGAAATACTAAAAAAAAAGGAAATTACAGGTTAATGGTGATCATAAATAGATTTGGACAATGTGTAAAACTAAAAGGCTGTGACAGAAATAGATTTATTGAAGCATACCATGTTGGATTTACATTTGAAATGCCATAAACTATCTGTCATATTAGCAGACTAAAGAAGATCAAGTCATGTAATTTCTCTGATGTAAAAGGCAACTGATAAAACTAATATCCATTCTTAATTTTAAAAAAATATTTAGAAAGATAGAAATAAAGAGGGAACATCTAGGCAAACTTCTAGAATAAGTATGATAACTCTGAAAAAGAACTATAATGAATATACTGTTTACACAAAGGATGGTTTTTAAGTATGAAATTGACATAAAAATACATAGCGAGGTTAATGAAACAGATTAGAGAGTACAAAATATACCCACATATATATGGAATGGAGATTTCAAGAAGGATGCAAAGTCAGTTAGTGGAGGAAGTAAAATCTTTTCAACAAATGTTGTGGATGAGCACTGAGTGTTGTACGTAAGTGATGAATCACTAAATTCTACACCTGAAACTAATACTGCACTGTATGTTAACTAACTGGAATTAAAATGAAAACTTGAAAAAGAAAAAAAAATGAAATTGTTATGGAAACAATTCAGTATCAATAAAATTAATATTTATATACCTTATACTATATAAAGATGCTAATGTTAAAAATTACTCATACATAAATGTAAACTATAAAATTTCAAGGATATATATATATATATCACATTACCTAAAGTGGGCCAGAGATTTCTTTTTTTTATTATTTTATTGTTATGTTAATCACCATATATTACCTCATTAGTTTTTGATGTAGTGTTCCATGATTCATTGTTTCTGCAAAACACCCAGTGCTCCATGCAGAACGTGCCCTCTTTAATACCCATCACCAACCTAACACATCCCCCCATCCCCCTCCCCTCTAGAACCCTCAGTTTGTTTTTCAGAGTCCATCGTCTCTCATGGTTCGTCTCCCCCTCCGATTTCCCCCCCTTCATTCTTCCCTTCCTGCTATCTTCTTCTTTTTTTTTTCTTAACATATAATATATAATTTGTTTCAGAGGTACAGATCTGTGATTCAGCAGTCTTGCACAATTCACAGTGCTCACCATAGCACATACCCTCCCCAATGTCTATCATCCAGCTACCTCATACCTCCCACCCCACCCCCAACCACTCCAGCAACACTCAGTTTGTTTCCTGAGATTAAGAATTCCTCATATCAGTGAGGTCATATGATACATGTCTTTCTCTGATTGACTTATTTCACTCAGCATAACACCCTCCAGTTCCATCCACGTCGTTGCAAATGGCAAGATCTCATTCCTTTTGATGGCTGCATAATATTCCATTGTATATATATATACACCAATTCTTCTTTAACCATTCATCTGTCAATGGACATCTTGGCTCTTTCCATAGTTTGGCTATTGTGAACATTGCTGCTATAAACATTGGGGTGCACGTACCCCTTCAGATCCCTACATTTGTATCTTTGTGGTAAGTACCCAGTAGTGCAATTGCTGGATCATGTGGTAGCTCTATTTTCAACTTTTTGAGGAACCTCCATACTGTTTTCCACACTGGTTGCACCAGTTTGCATTCCCACCAACACTGTAGGAGGGTTCCCCTTTCTCCGCATCCCTGCCAACATCTGTCATTTCCTGATTTGTTAATTTTACCCTTTTGACTGGTGTGAGGTGGTATCTCATTGAGGTTTTGATTTGGAGTTCCCTGATGCCGAGCGATGTTGAGCACTTTTTCATGTGTCTGTCAGCCATTTGGATGTCTTCTTTGGAAAAACGTCTGTTCATGTCTTCTGCCCATTTCTTTATTGGATTATTTGTTCTTTGGGTGTTGAGTTTGATAAGTTCTTTATAGATTTTGGATACTAGCCCTTTATCTGATATGTCATTTGCAAATATTTTCTCCCATTCTGTCGGTTGACTTTGGTTTTTTTGACGGTTTCTTTTGCTATGCAAAAGCTTTTTATCTTGATGAAATCCTACTAGTTCATTTTTGTCCTTGCTTCCCTTGCCTTTGGCGATGTTTCTAGGAAGAAATTGCTGCAGCTGAGGTCGAAGAGGTTGCTACCTGTGTCCTCCTTTAGGATTTTGATGGACTCCTGTCTCACATTGAGGTCTTTCAACCATCTGGAGTCTATTTTTGTGTGTGGTGTAAGGAAATGGTCCAGTTTCATTCTTCTGCATGTGGCTGTCCAATTTTCCCAACACCATTTGTTGAAGAGACTGTCTTTTTTCCATTGGACATTCTTTCCTGCTTTGTCAAAGATGAGTTGACCATAGAGTTGAGGGTCCATTTCTGGGCTCTCTATTCTGTTCCATTGATCTATGTGTCTGTTTTTGTGCCAGTACCATAGTGTCTTGATGATGACAGCTTTGTAATAGAGATGGAAGTCCGGAATTGTGATGCCGCCAGCTTTGCTTTGCTTTTTCAACATTCCTCTGGCTATTCGGGGTCTTTTCTGGTTCCATACAAATTTTAGGATTATTTGTTCCATTTCTTTGAAAAAAGTGGATGGTATTTTGATAGGGATTGCATTGAATGTGTAGATTGCTCTAGGTAGCATTGACATCTTCACAATGTTTGTTCTTCCAATCCATGAGCATGGAACGTTTTTCCATTTCTTTGTGTCTTCCTCAATTTCTTTCATGAGTATTTTATAATTTTCTGAGTACAGATCCTTTGTCTCTTTGGTTAGATTTATTCCTAGGTATCTTATGGTTTTGGGTGCAATTGTAAATGGGATCGACTCCTTGATTTGTCTCTCTTCTGTCTTGTTGTTGGTGTATAGGAATTCCACTGATTTCTGTGCATTGATTTTATATCCTGCCACTTTATTGAATTTCTGTATGAGTGATAGCAGTTTTGGGGCGGTGTCTTTTGGGTTTTCCACATAAATTATCATATCATCTGCGAAGAGTGAGAGTTTGACTTCCTCTTTGCTGATTTGGATGCCTTTGATTTCTTCTTGTTGTCTGATTGCTGTGGGTAGGACTTCTAATACTATGTTGAATAGCAGTGGTGATAGTGGACATCCCTGCCGTGTTCCTGACCTTAGGGGAAAAGCTCTCAGTTTTTCCCTTTGAGGATGATATTCGCTGTAGGCATTTCATAGATGGCTTTTATGATATTGAGATAGGTACCCTCTATCCCTATACTCTGAAGAGTTTTGATTAAAAAAGGATGCTGTACTTTGTCAGATGCTTTTTCTGCATCTATTGACAGGATCATATAGTTCTTGTCCTTTCTTTTGTTAATGTATTGTATCACATTGATTGATTTGCGGATGTTGAACCAACCTTGCAGCCCAGGCATAAATCCCACTTGGTCATGGTGAATAACCCTTTGAATGTACTGTTGGATCCTATTGGCTAGTATTTTGGTGAGAATTTTTGCATCCATGTTCATCAAGGATATTGGTCTGTAATTCTCCTCTTTGATGGGGTCTTTGTCTGGTTTTGGGATAAAGGTAATGGTAGACTCATAAAATGAGTTTGGAAGTTTTCCTTCCATTTCTATTTTTTGGAACAGTTTCAGGAGAATAGGTATTAATTCTTCTTTAAATGTCTGGTAGAATTGCCCTGGGAAGCCATCTGGCCCTGGGCTTTTATTTCTTAGGAGATTTTTGATGACTGCTTCAATTTCCTTAGTGGTTATAGGTGTTCAAGTTTTCTATTTCTTCTTGGTTCAATTTTGGTGGTTGATACATCTCTAGGAATGCATCCATCTCTTCCAGGTTATCTAATTTGCTGACATAGAGTTGCTCATAATATGTTCTTATAACTGTTTGTATTTCTTTGGTGTTGGTTGTGATCTCTCCTCTTTCATTCATGATTTTGTTGGTTTGGGTCATTTTTCTTTTTGATAAGTCTGGCCAGGGGTTTATCAATCTTGTTAATTCTTTCAAAGAACCAGCTCCTAGTTTCATTGATCTGTTCTACTGTTCTTTTGGTTTCTATTTCATTGAGTTCTGCTCTGATCTTTATTACTTCTCTTCTCCTGCTGGGTTTAGGCTTTATTTGCTGTTTTTTCTCTAGCTCCTTTAGGTGTAGGGTTAGGTTGTGTATTTGAGACCCCTCTTGTGTCTTGAGAAAGGCTTGTATTGCTATATACTTTCCTCAGGACTGCCTTTGCTGCATCCCAAAGATTTTGAACAATTGTGTTTTCATATTCATTGGTATCCATGATTTTTTTTAATTCTTTTTTAATTTCCTGGTTGACCCATTCACTCTTTAGTAGGATGCTCTTTAGCCTCTATGTATTTGAGTTCTTTCCAACTTTCCTCTTTTGTTTGAGTTCTAGTTTCAAAGTATTGTGGTCTGAAATTATGCAAGGAATAATCCCAATCTTTTGGTACCAGTTGAGACCTGATTTGTGATCTAGGATGTGATCTATTCTGGAGAATGTTCCATGGGCCCTAGAGAAGAATGTGTATTCCGTTGCTTTGGGATGGAATGTTCTGAATATGTCTGTTAAGTCCATTTGGTCTAGTGTGTCATTTAAGGTCTTTATTTCCTTGTTGATCTTTTGCTTAGATTATCTGTCCATTTCAGTCAGGGAGGCGTTCAAGTCCCCCACTATTATTGTATTGTTGTCAATGTGTTTCTTTGCTTTGGTTATTAATTGCCTTATATAATTGGCTGCTCGCATGTTAGGGGCATAGATATTTACAATTGTTAGATCTTCTTGCTGGATAGACCCTTTAAGTAGGATATAGTGTCCTTCCTCGTCTTTTATTACAGTCTTTGTTTTAAAATCTAATTTGTCTGATATAAGGATTGCCACCCAAGCTTTCTTTCGGTGTCCATTAGCATGGTAAATTGTTTTCCACCCCCTCACTTTCAATGTGGGGGTGTCTTTGGGTCTAAAATGAGTCTCTTGCAGACAACATATCAATGGGTCTTTTTTTTTTAATCCAATCTGATAACCTGTGTCTTTTGATTGGGGCATTTAGCCCATTTACATTCAGGGTAACTATTGAAAGATATGAATTTAGTGCCATTGTATTGCCTGTAAGGGGACTGTTACTGTATATTTTCTGTGTTCCTTTCTGGTCTATGAGGCTTTTAGGCTCTCTCTTTGCTTAGAGCATCCCTTTCAATATTTTTGGAGGGCTGGTTTCGTGTTTGCAATTTCCTTTAGTTTTTGTTTGTCCTGGAAGCTTTTTATCTCTCCTTCTATTTTCAATGACAGCCTAGCTGGATATAGTATTCTTGGCTGCATATTTTTCTCATTTAGTGCTCTGAATATATCATGCCAGTCCTTTCTGGCCTGCTAGGTTTCTGTGGATAGGTCTGTTGCCATTCTAACGTTTCTATCATTATAGGCTACATATCTCTTCTCCCGAGCTGCTTTCAAGATTTTCTCTTTTTCTCTGAGACTCGTAAGTTTTACTATTAGATGTCGGGGTGTTGACCTATTTTTATTGATTTTGAGAGGGGTGCTCTGTGCCTCCTGGATTTTGATGGCTGTTTGCTTCCCCACATTACGGAAGTTCTCTGCTATAATTTGCTCCAATATACCTTCTGCCCCTCTCTCTCTTTCTTCTTCTTCTGGGGTCCCATTTACTCTAATGTTGTTTCATCTTATTGTATCATTTATCTCTTGAATTCTGCCTTCATGATCCAGTAGTTGTTTATCTCTCTTTTTCTCAGCTTCTTTATTTTCCATCATTTGGTCTTCTATATCGCTGATTCTCTCTTCTGCATCATTGATCCTAGCAGTTAGTGCCCCCAATTTTTATTGCACCTCATTAATAGCCTTTTTGATTTTGACTTGGTTATATTTTAGTTCTTTTATTTCTCCAGAAAGGGTTTCTCTAATAACTTCCATGCTTTTTTCAAGCCCAGCTAGTATCTTTAAAGTCATGATTCTGAACCCTACTTCCAAAATCGCACTAATGACCGTATTGAGTAGGTCCCTGGCAAATGGTACTACCTCTTGTTCTTTTTGTTGAGGTGATTGTTTCATCTTGTCATTTTGTCCAGTGGAGACTAGATGAATGAGAGAAGAAAATGCTAACAGGTTAACAACGACCCCAGAAAATATACTCTAAACAAATCAAAAAAGACCTGAAACCAGGGGATAATACAGGGAGAGAAAAAAGAAAGAGAAAAAAAGAAAAAGATAAAAACAAACAAAAACAGAACAAAACAAAACAAAAAAACCAGAATATGTTCAGATATGATCAGGCTGGTGTATAGATCAGTGCCACACACTAGATTTTGGGTGTATTTTGGTCTGTTAGAAGAAAGTGCCTCCTAAAAGTTTATCGAAAGAAAAACTTATATACATACAAGATAAGGGTTGATATGATGGAGGGATGGAATATGACTGTAAAGATGAAAATTATAAAGATTTTTTAAAAAGGAATTGATAAGAAAGTGTTTGAAAAAATAAAGAAGAGGATTAAAAAATAAGGAAAGAAAGAAACAAACAAAAGGGGGGGAGAGAATGTGATCAGGCAGGAGACTGGAACAAAGCCATACACTAGAGATTTAGGGTATACTTTGATACATTAGAAGAAACTATATCTCAAAATTTTAAAGAGAGAACAACTTATATATATATGCCAAAATTAAGGGTAAGTACTATGAAGGGATAGAATATGACTCTAAAAATGAAAAATAAAAATGTTTTTTTAAAAAAGGGATTGATAAGATGTTGGTTGAAAAAAGGAAAAAGAAAACTTCAAAAAAAAATAGTAAAAAAAAATTAACTTTGAAAGACTAATGAATCATGGTAAAAAAGCCGTGAATTCTATGTGCAGTATTCCCCTAGCGCTGGAGTTCTCCCGGTCTCATTGCTCAGTAAACTTGGTCTTGGCTGGCTGTTCTTGCTGATCTTCTTGGGGAGGGACCTGTTGCCATGGTTCCCAAATGTCTTTGCTGGAGGCAGAATTGCCCTGCCCTTGCTGGTCCGGGCTAAGTAATCTGTTTGGGTTTGCTCTCAGGAGCTTTTGTTCCCTGCAAGCTTTCCATACAGCTTTGGAGGACAAGAGTGAAAATGGCGGCCTCCCAATCTCCGCCCGGGAGGAGCTGAGATCTGGGGCCCCGCTCCTCAGTGCGCCCCCAGAGAAAACGGTCAGTCACTCCCATCTCCCCGGTCTCCGGCCGCACTCTGTGCTCACCCGGCCTGTGACTGAGCATTTCTATCTCTGGCACCCGAGCCCCTGTGGAGTCTCCAAACCCAGCAGATCCCTGTGGTGCGCTCCCGTGCTGCTCCTCCTGGGGGAGGAAGGGGAGTCTCCCAGGATCTGCCGCTTGTTGGGTCCTTGCTGGAGGAGCAGTGGCCCAACTGTCTCCGATCACAGTTTATGGCAACCCCAAGCTGAGAGTCTGCGTCTCGGCTCCGTCTCTGCAGCCGGCTTCCCTGCTCTGATACCTGGGAGCTCTGCCACACTCAGGCACCCCTGGTCTTTCTGTGACCCCGAGGGTCCTGAGATCACACTGTCCCATGAGGGTTCCACCCCCACTTAGCCCCTGGAGTGACGTCCCTCAGCAGAGCCGACTTCTCAAAGTTCTGATTTTGTGCTCCGCAGCTCTATCACTTGCCAGAAGTGGCCGATGGAGGCCCCCTCCCCCGCCATCTATCCTCCCAAATATCGCCTCAGATTCACTTCTCCGCACGTCCTACCTTCCAGAAAGTGGTCGCTTTTCTGTTCAGAGAGTTGTTGCTATTCTTTTCTTCAATCTCCTGTTGAGTTTGTAGGTGTTCAGAATGGTTTGATCCCTATCCAGCTGAATTCCTCAGACCGGCCGAAATCCAGGTCTCCTACTCCTCCGCCATCTTGCTCCACCCCCTGGGCCAGAGATTTCTTAAAAAGAATACCAAAAGCATGATCCATAAAAGAAGAAATTGATGAAGTGTAGTTCATCAGGACAATTTCTACTCTTTGAAGAGGAAAGAAAGATAAATCATAGACTTCAGGGAAAATATTTACAAATTATACATCTCATAAAAGACTTGCTGCCAGGATACTTAATGAATTCTCAAAATACAATCACAAAAATTAAAAATATAACCAAAATATTTAATAGTTAACTTCATCAAAAACCATATATGGATGGCAAATAAGTACAGGAAAATATGCTCAACACTATTAGTCTTAGGAACATTCTAATTAAAACCACTACAAATCAGACTTCTTGTTCTGGAAAGATAGAGAAGATAAACTTTTTGCTATTCTTTCTATCAGATACAGCTAAAAGCCCTGGACAGTATTTACAAGACAACACAAGAAGATTCAGACAGGTGATGAGAAAGCTGACAGACCTGGCACTCTAGATCTAAGGAATGACATGGCTGTGAGTGCCCTGGAATTTCTCTTTACCTGACATATACCAGATTGGTGAGAGAGAGGCTGGCAACCCACAGACACCAATGAGGACAGACAAAAGTCCCCAAGATGTTTTTTCTCTCCAGTTAAAATAAGGAGAAAAATCATGTTAGGAGACAGAAAATTTTTAGACACTAAGTGCATTGTCCTTATCAAAAACCATGGACTATTATCCAACAACAATATCACTCAGGAATGCAGGAGAAATCAAGACATTCTGTGATAAAGGAAAACTATGAAAATTATGAAACCCACTTTGAAAGAACTGCTAAAGGGAACTTTCTAAACAGAAATTAAAAGATAAAAGAAGGAATCTTGGGTCATGAGGAAGAAAGAGAACAAAAGAAAGAATAAAACTATCATTAGGTCTAATGGAATTTGTTTCAGCTCTTGTGTTGTCTAAATTGTTTGATAGTTGAAGCAAAATTTCCACTTGAAGCCAAATTTTAACATCTATGTGATTCTCAATGTAAGTAGAGAAATATTTAGGAAAATTATAAGTAGGACACAGTGAAGGAAGGTAAGGCTCTACATTTAAAGTGCTGTGGTTGTGATAGGCTGTAGACTGTGATATATGTGTATATGATTATTTATATAAAGATATCTAATATCTATATTATTTATATAAAGCAGATTAGAGCACATCTGACTATATATATTGTTATATATATGAAGTTACTTATAAAGAAAAGATCTACTTCGGTATAAATTATACTCCATCAATTAGGTGATGATGTAGAAAAGTGTAACCTTTAATTTTATCTGACAGCATCACAAACAGAGCATCACAAAAAATAAATTCCCAATGGGTCATAAATTCTTTTTAAGAGTTAAAAAATAAAGAAATAAAGAAAAATAGATAAATCCTAGAGAGTAACATAGGAAATTATATTCATGTACTTTGACTAACTTCTGAAAAAGTCCAAAGCAATCACCAAAATGATAATTTGGACTAGAGTAACATTAATAAATTTTCTCATTAAAAGACTCTACTTTCAGAGTAAAAATGCACTTCACAGAGTCAAAAATCTATTCGCATCTTATAAACTCAGAAAAGAGCTCATATCCAAAATATGACAAGGACTGGAAACATTTGAAATCTTACCATGTCCTCTTTATCTACGTAGAGCAGGTTAGAGTTGTTAGAAGCACAGGACGTCAAACTCTAATTCCATGATTTTCTTTCAGTGCTAATGTAATAGCAATTGTTGGAGTATGTAAACCACTCTTTTGGACAATGGCCACAGTGATAAACTAAAGAAAGATTATGAGATATCATCCCAAAGAATCTTGAATATTAACAAATTCAAATAAATTTACATACTCACATATGTATACACATATGTGTGCATAACATATCCATGTACACTCACAGGATGGTACAAATAGAACAAAATATGCTTACACACACTCATCAGAGTATGGTCAGCCTATCATTCCCTAATTTATGTGTTCATATAAAGCAAACACACAAGAATATCCATCTCTACATGTCCTGAGAGTCACTGAACAAAACCACTATTTTAGAATAGCAAAATGATTTATCTCTTATCATGTTATAGCAGGAGGCAATTTGAGGCAATTGGTAATAATGGATATGGGGATTTAAATGAGTATTTCTTCAGATTGTTACATTAGAAGTAGCACTCTCCTATAATCATTATTTCTGAAAGTTTATTACATTATTTTCTAATTTATTTTACCCCAAAAAATCTATTATCATCTTTTCCTAGCCTAAGATAGAGATAGAATAGAACCTATACAATATCAAATTTTGAAAATTATGTACCTTTGGGGTCCTTGTTTCCAGAGACGTTTGGTTCTGCTCTGGTCCTTCAGTAACTAGAAAAATTAAAACAATCTTCATACAAACTTAATATTAAACTAAATAAATCATAATGATTTGAGTTTCTTAGTTTGAAATTTGGTGTATTTAGAATGAGAAAATTCTGTAATAAAATTGATTTTACCAGTAAGTAATTAATGAAGTAATGAATGTGTGTGGGAAAATGTTTCAAAAACCTAAAGAATCAAACCTCACCACTTCTTATAGTATTTGGTTTACACAATCTCAAGAATTAATTTGTGTATTTCTCAATAAGGTCTCTGCTATAACTTCTCTTTGAGTCATGAAATCTGAACATATTTGTAATACTTTCTACATTATTGTTATTTCTAATGTGACAAATTTAAAATAACCATTCCAAACTTAGAGGAAAATGACATAATACAATTCCATAGTGTTATGCAATATTTCGAGGCACTGATCATTAAAGTGAAAAATTCCCTTGTAGTCATTCAAACACTTACTTACAGGGAATGACAGCTATTGTGACCACAGTGGACATCAAGACAAGGCAGATGATTCCCAGGATCCCAGCAATGAGTTTCCCTGCACATGAATAAGTAGTAGGAAGAGAAATGAAAATGCTGAGAAAGGATGGGCAGAAATAATCCTTTAAGAAATTTACATACAAGAGAACCAAGGATGCTCAGAGAGTCATATATAAAAATTTGGAACCCAAACCCCTATCTACCATTGTAATCTTCTCTCAGAATATATCATTACATTTGGAGTAAACATATTACCCCATGAGGTAGTAAAGATGAATTACAACAATGCCTGAACAGTTAGTCCTCAGATTTCAATTACAATACCATACTTCTACTCCTCTCTCTATATGATCACAAATGAAAAATATGGGAGATCATTCCCTACTCATTCCCTACATCCCCACACCCCAACTGCACATCATAATACAGTTTATACTGTGTGTGTATTAAATGTTTTACCTTTACAGTGAGAGTTTTTGTCCTTCCTTTGAAGATCCTGAGAAGCATTTTGAAGATTTAATTCTGCATAGATTATTTCCTGTTCAGTTACTGAAATGGAACTTTTAGTGCCCTTAGCTTTCATTTGATGTCTTTTTGAGCCCTTAACCTGATTGAGTTCTGTATAGGTAATGCCTTGGTTATTCATCTCTGCAGCTGAGTAGTGGCAGGCACAGTGCTGAATGGAACTGTACTGAAGGACTTGATGAATAGAATATGCAATAACAAGATTGCTAGGACAGTCACACTGGGTGGAGTGTGTGGTGAGTGATAGTACTCATTTGCAGTTGGGCAATGTAAAATCTGGTACTAGTTTCCTTAGAGCTTTAAAGAAGTGTTTCATGATAGAATAAGTTGTTTTAAAATAATACATTATATGTTAAAAAAAAAAAGATAGTAGGAAGGGAAAAATTAAGGGGGGAAATTGGAGGGGGAGATGAACCAGAGTATGGACTCTGAGAAAAAAACTGAGGGTTCTGGGGGGGTGGCGATGGGTTAGCCTGGTGATGGGTATTAAAGAAGGCATGTTCTGCGTGGAGCACTGGGTGTTATACGTAAACAATGAATCATGGAACACTACATCAAAAACTGATGATGTACTGTATGGTGATTAACATAACAGAATAAAATAAAATTTAAAAAAATATTTAAAACTAAAAAAATAAAAAAAGGAATAGGTTGTTTTACAATGATATTCCGTTTGACACAATAGTATTGGTTGGAATAAGGTAAAGCAATAAATTTGTGAAGAAGAAAGGAATTAGTGAATAATATTGTCCTTATTAATGTAAGGTCAGATTCCACAGAAACATGTCAACACTATTAGAATAACTGGCTTAAAACTAAAATGCTGCATTAGAAAAAAATGTTGCACCTACTTTTTTGACAATTTGGTTAAAAATTGAGTGTTCTAAGATTGGGGAATACTAGTTTTAGCACAAATAGGAATTTCCTGTAGTAAATGACTTCTATTTAGGACTTACATTTCTTACTAAAAGGTAATGCTATCACGTCAATTTTTATTTTGAATAATTGTAGAGTTCTGAGAAATCGTTAAATTTCTTTTTTTTAAAGATTTTATTTATTTATTTGAGAGAGAGAATGAGAGATAGAGAGCATGAGAGGGAAGAGAGTTAGAGGGAGAAGCAGACTCCTTGCTGAGCAGGGAGCCCAATGTGGGACTCGATCGCGGGACTCCAGGATCATGACCTGAGCCGAAGGCAGTCGCTTAACCAACTGAGTCACCCAGGCGCCCGAGAAATCGTTAAATTTACATTTCAAAAGACCGATTTTATATATTGAAAAATGTCACATGACACATTAAACTTATTGGAAACCTGAACAACATTGAAAACAAAGACCAAAATATATTTTTAAAAAGTATTTATATAACACCAGAAATTGACAATTGATTTAATGATAAAGATATGAAATCATAAAATGATAAATATAAGTGTAGATCATTTATGGAAGAACACTGTTGGTACAAACCACAGAAAGATCTATGAATGTCAAAGACAGTGAGGGTAGCTTTAATTTTACAAAGAATTCCAATAAATCAAATCAATGTAATTTCATAATTCAGTCAACGAGCTCTGCAGTCAGTGAAATCTGGAATTACTCCTGGCTCTCAAACTTACAAAATATGACCTTTAACAAGTTACCTCCTGTCTAGCTATCTAGTTTACTAATCTAAATGGGAATTAAATATGTAAAATACAATGCAGGTAAAACAATACTCTATCTGACTTTTCTAAGCTCTCAATAATATTTAAGTTATTTTAATTATTTTTAACACAATAGCCACTTTTTCATTACTGATTCATATCCTTTAGACCGTGTAACATAATTCATTGACAGGAGTATCTTTCAGTATTGAACATATTTTTTTGTCAAGTTTTGTTTTGAATGTTTATAATTAAGTTTAAATTAGGATTTTCCAGAAGGTAACTTATCTTGCTTTCTATGAAAAATCAAACTATTTTAACTTATCAAAGCAAACGTATGACCATTTGACCATTATGATTTGATAGATTCATTTTAAGAATCTGTTTTTAAAGCCTCAGCTAAATATAAAATAATATAGGTAACTATGTCTATAATTGATGACAAATCCAAATTAACTGTTCATTCTCATGATGCTTATAGGATTTCACTTAAAATTATATTGATTTGCAAACACAATTATGCCTGTGTATATATACTTAATTACTTCTCCACAGGCAAGAATTTGGACATTTTAAGAAGTTCTCCATTATATTTCAAATTCATTTTTTTTGTCACTCTGAATTGTTGGAATAAAGATACCAATGTTCTCTGTGATTTGATTGTATATTTGTTGTGCCTCAGGTGCATCCCATCCAGCATTTGTATCGCCCACTAAGTGAGGTGGCTAGTAGAGAGAGAGCAGAGTAGTGACACATACCTTCTGTTGGCCAGAGAATTGGGCATCTTCCAGTGGGAGACCAGGTTACTCTTGTAAACAGACAGTATCTGTGGTCTTCACGGACTGCCAGCCCTGTGAAAGCTCAGAGGGAAGCAATAGTGGAAAAATTAAATTTCTCATCAGTGTGTCACTTAAAATTTGAACAGAAAATTCTTACACTGGGGCTATTTTGAAGACACTTTATCTCATCACACACCTCCAGAATGTCCGAGACTTTCAGCTGGTAGTGTGTCATTTACTTTATCCCTTGGCAAGTGCCTCTGAGAAATGTTTATGTTCTACAAGATATTGGGGTCAGAGTCTTGACCACCTGGGCTGTTAACTTACTTCCATCTGAATCACAAACACTTGAGAACTTGGGCCTTGTGAGAAATGTCTTAGATGTTTAAGTTTTCCTGTTAGACAGGGTTTCTACATCCTGGCATCAAATGCTTGTCTTTCTTGCGCCTTTTCTATGTCATACTTATTATACTGCAAATATTTTAAAATCATCATCCCGTTAACAGGTATTTAATGATATTTAACACGAATTTTGAAGACTTACTACATTTTCATCCTATTGTAACTTCCACAAAGACATCAATTTCCGAACTTATCTTCTCAATTTTTCTACCTTCATTTTTTTTAAGATTTTATTTATTTATTTGAGAGAGAGAGAATGAGAGATAGAGAGCACGAGAGGGAAGAGGGTCAGAGGGAGAAGCAGACTCCCCGCTGAGCAGGGAGCCTGATGCAGGACTCGATCCCGGGACTCCAGGATCATGACCTGAACCAAAGGCAGTCGCTTAACCAACTGAGCCACCCAGGCACCCTCTACCTTCATTTTTAATAGACCTGCATTTTATTTTTATTATTATTTAAATAAGTTATTTAAGTTTCTTTTGAATAAAATGTCTGTGGAAAGGATAAAACACTGAAATTTATTGAAACATAGCACCATCCTAGAGATTTGAATATTGTTATTATTCATATCATTCATTGATTCATCCTCCAATGATAACTAGGTGTCTGTATTTTAATAGAAATAATTGTTGTAAATGAAAAAAATAGGTCTAACTATGTAGTGGGAAAATGAATTCAATGCTTAAAAATTTCACTTAATTCAAAAAATTGAGGTGGGCTGAGAAGGTACCTTTAAAACACAATTAAATATCATGTGAACATCACATAATTTTTGAAGACATTGGCAAATATGTTTCTATTGCTCTGTAGTTCTGTTGTTTTGGTTTTGTTTTGCAAAATTGGTTGACAATATTATTTTTATTTTTATGTATTTGTTTCTAATGATGTGTAGTTGACATACAATATTACATTACTTTCAGGTGTAGACACAGTGATTCAACACTTTATATACATTATATGATCATCATTATAAAACTCATTACCATCTATCACCATATAAAATTAATATAATGTTTCTAGTACAAGATTTCAGTTATAAAATAAGTCACAGGGATGCAAATTACAGCATAGAGAACATACCATACAATATTACATTACTTTCAGGTGTAGACACAGTGATTCAACACTTTATATACATTATATGATCATCATTATAAAACTCATTACCATCTATCACCATATAAAATTAATATAATGTTATTGTATTGTATGTTAGAAGCAGGGGGAGTGGGGGAAGGCGAAGCAGCCTTCCTGCCAAGCAGGGAGCCTGATGTGGGGCTCCATCCCAGGACTCTGGGATCAAGACTGGAGTGAAGACAGACGCTTAATGGCTGAGCCACCCATGCATCCAGTTTTCCAGTTTTTAAACACCACTTACTGAAGACTCTCTGTTCCCCATTGTCTATACTTGCCTTCCTTGTCATATATTAGTTGATCGTATAAACAGAGGTTTGTTTCTGGGCATTATTTTCCATTCCTTTCATCCCTGTGTCTATTGTTGTGCCATACTGCTTTGATTGCTAGAGCTTTATAGTATAGTTTGAAGTGTAAGTGCATGTTACTTCCAGTTTTGTTCTTCTTTCTAATGATTGCTTTGGACATTCAGAGTTTTTCATAGATCCACACAAACTTTGAGATAATTTATTCCAGTTCTGAGAAAAATGCTATTGGTGTTTTCTTAGGGATTACATTGAATCTCTACATTGTTTTTCAAAAATATGGGTATTTTCATGATATTAATTCTTCCGGTCCATAAGCATGGTATATCTTCCCATTTATTTATTTGTGTCATTTTCAAATTTCTTTTATCAATGACATAGTTTTCAGAGTATAAGAATTTTACCTCCTTGGTTAAATTTATTCCTATGGAATTTATTCTTATAAATGGAATTAGAAAGGGGATTGCTTTCTTAATTTCTATTTCTCCTAGTTTTTTCTAGCGTATAGAAATGCAAAATATTTCTGCATATTAATTTTGTACCCTACAACTTATCTGATTTCATTTATTAGTTTTAATAGTTTTTTTGGGGGGATGGAGTCTCTAGGTTAATTATCTAGAGAATCATGTCATCTGAAAATAGTGACAGTTTTGCAATTTCCTTATCAATTTGGATGTCTTTTATTTCTTTTTCTTTTCAGATTACTGTGGTTAGGACCTCCATTACTGTTTTGTATAAAAATGATGAGTGGGCATCCTTGTATTGATCCTGATCTTAAAGGAAAAGATTTTAGCTTTTCACTGTTGAGAATGATGTTAGTTGTGGGCTTGTAATATATGGCCTTTATTATGTGAGGTATAGCCCCTCTCTACATACTTTTTTGGGAGTTTTTATCATAAATGGATGTTGAGTTTTGTCAGTGCTTTTTCTGCATCTATTGAGATTGCCATATGATTTTGATCTTTCTTAGTTAAATGGTGTGTCAAGTTGATTGATTTGCAGATATTGAACCATTCTTGCATACATGGGATAAATTCTTCTTGATCATGGTGTATGATCCTTTTATTGTGTTGTGGACTTCAGTTTGCTAAAACTTTAGTGAGGATTTTTGCATGTTCATCAGGAATTTTGGCCTATAATAATTGTGTGTGTGTGTGTGTGTGTGTTGCATCCTTTTTTTTTTTTTTTTGTAATATCATGGCAATGCTGTCCACACAGCATAAAGTTGGAAGCTTTCCTTTGTCTTCATTTTGGGACAAATCTGAGAAGAAGAGGTATTGTTGTCCAGTTTGTTGGCATATAATTGGTCACAGTAAGTGTCTTATGCTCTTCTGTATTTCTGAGGTGTATTTTGTTACTTCTCTTCATTTCTGAATGTATTTACTTGGGTCCTCTCTCTTTTCTTCCTGATAATTCTGCTTAAAGTCTTATCAATTTTGATACATGTCTTTCTCTTTTGACCAGGTAATTGAGATACATCATAATCTACATGGGTAAATTCATAAATTCTCAACTAGGATAACAAGAATGATCAACAAATAAAGAATCCAAAGACATGGATTCTACTCCTGTCTTTACTACTTAATATCTTCTTTCAGCATGAGGACAATTGCTAAAATCTGATGATTCTCAATTAACTCCTTTGGAAAGTATATGTAACCATTCCGTTATTCCTTCATTTCTCTAGAAATCTTTATCAAGCATCTTTTCTGTGCCACATTATACACATTCTATTTACAGCAATGAGCTAAGGTAAAGGTTAAATAATATATGTTATTTTTAAACTCTAAAGTTTCAAGTAAGTGTAAAATTGTTTTATTATAAATTAAATCTAACTTTAAAATTCTAATGTATTGTATGTCCGAGTCTCTAAAGACAAATGGGAACAAAGTGTCCATACACAGGGGACTGTTCAGCTATACTGAGGAGGAGTCCCACAGTGGACTACTCAAATTTCCGAAAGGATGAGAAAGTACATGCTCGTATGGAAAGACACACTACTGGTGCACCTGGGTGGCTCAGATGGTTAAGCATCTGCCTTCAGCTCAGGTCGTGATTTCCATATCCTGGGATTGAGCCCCACATTTGGGCTCCTTGCTCAGTGGGGAATCTGCTTCTCCCTCTCCTTCTGCCTCTCCCCCTGCTCATGCTCTCTTTCTCTCAAATAAATAAATAAAACCTTAAAAAAAATCAGGAAAAGATACATGCACACACATATGCATGTATGCACACAAGGACATACAAAGTGTATATGTGTGTTTCTATATGTACAAATGCGTGTGGTTTCTGGTGGGGAGAGTGTTAGTGAGAAAGGAAGAAGCTTTCTCCTCCTCCTCTTCTTCTCCTACTTCTACTCATTCTTGTCCTCCCTTTCCTCTCCTTCTTCTACCTCTTCCAATCACATTTGGATGGTTTACCATACACTGTGTTAAGTTTTCAAAATGATGGTCTTTGCTCAATGATGGGATCATGAGATAATTTAATATATTTGTTTTCATTTTCTACAATTGTTTATGTTAAATATATCATCTGTGTTCTTAAAAAAAAAGTCTTATCAATTTTATATATTTTTTCAAGGAGGCCACTCTTCATTTCATTGATTTTTTCTATTGTTTTTTAATCTCAATTTCACTTATTTCCACTCATGTAGATTTTGAAACATTGTGATTTCCTTTTCATTTTTCTCCAGGGATTGTTGATTTTCTTTAATTTAAATTCAATTACCAACATATACTACATCATTATTTTCAAGTGTAGATTTCAGCTTTCATCAGTTGCATAAAACACCCAGTGCTCATCACATCATATGCCCTCCTTAATGGCCATCACCCAGTTACCCCATCTCCCTACCACCTCCTCTCCAACAACCCTGTTTTTTTCCTATAGTTAAGAGTCTCTCATGGTTTGCCTCCCTCTCTGATTTCTTCCCATTCAGTTTTCCTTCCCTTCCTCTATGATCCTCTGTGCTGTTTCTTATATTCCACATATGAGTGAAATCATATGATGATTGTCTTTCTCTGATTGACTTATTTCACTCAGCAAAATACTCTTTAGTTCATCCTTTTTGAAGGCTGAGTAATATTTCATTGTATTTATATACAGCATCTTCTTTATCCATTCATCTGTTGATGGACATCTGGACTTTCCACAGTTTTGCTATTATGGACATTCCTGCTGTTTATAAATTTTGGAGTGCCAGTGCCCCTTGGGATCACTACATTTATATCTTTGGGGTAAATACCTAGTAGTACAATTGCTGGGTCAAAGGGTAGCTCTATTTTTAACTTCTTGAAGAACCTCTGTACTGTTTTCCCAATTGGTCGTGGTGAATAATCCTTCTAATGTACTGTTGTATCCTATTGGCTAGTATCTTGATGAGAATTTTTGCATCCATGTTCATTAGGGATATTGGTCTATAATTCTCCATTTTGGTTGGGTCTTTGTGTGGTTTTGGGATCAAGGTAATGCTGGCCTCATAGAACAAGTTTGGAAGTTTTCCTTCCATTTCTATTTTTTGAAACAGCTTCAGAAGAATAAGTATTAATTTTTCTTTAAATGTTTCATAGACTATAAAGATGCTGTCACAATTTTACATGCTACCATACTTTTTAGAAAATAAAATTGTTAGACAATTAAAAAATAAATACAAATTAAAAACATGAAAGCAAAAAATTAGGTGAAATTAAATCCAAATGAAGAAGACTCTGGTGAGTGTTGTTGATAACAGGGGAGGCCATCATGTGTGCAGAGTGGGGCAATAGCAGAAATCTTTTTACCTTCCTCTTTTAAGTTCACAACAACAAAATGAATGTTGTGAACTTAAAATTGCTTTAAAAAATAACATCTTAAAAATATTCTGAGAAAGCAATTGTATGGCTTTTGGAGAAACGAGAGATATGTTTTTTAGATGGTGAGATACCATTATACCAAAATTAAGTAACTAGTGGCTGGTGCTTGCAAACATATGGTCTTAATTCTAAGCAGGAGTCATGAGAAAATACGTTTGAGTCAAAGTTGAAATATGGACAATTCTTGTCACTCCCTGAAGATACTAATGATCTGAAATACAGAGAATTACATCTCATTAATTTAGTAATATATACCATAATATTTTGGTGAATAAATAATTTATTTTGACTAATAGTTATATATCAAAATCGAAATATTTCCCTTGTCATTGTTCTTTGAAAACAATGCAACATTTGTGTTTATCTAATTGTTCACATATTAATGCTTTTCCTTGTAAGAGTAATTCTTTAAGTCATAAAATATAAACATCATTAAGAAACTTACACTTTGGTGAAGAAAGTTGAGCCTTTTGGCTGCACAGGTGAATTGTTACTGATTCTCTGGAAGACTCTAATCCATGAGAAATGAATGACGAATTTCAACAAATACTATGAGAAACAGATTTTGTTAGAATTCAAATAAAAACTCTTATATTCTTTTGAATTTTGTAGTAACAGTAAAGTTAATTCTTTCTTACTTTATAGTATCTGTGTATATCTATATATGTTGTATCACACTGGACACACTATAAAAGTATCTTACTAGGACTAAGTAAGAGGAGAGACTGACAAAGATAGCAATTTTGGGTTTTTGATAAGTGACAAAATGTTAAAAGTATTTTGTGAAATATGTACATTTGAAAAAATCCTAGATATTCCAGGAAGAAGAAGAAGCATATTTGTTCTCTTGTTGCCTACCACTGCTCCCATGTCTCCCCACCAGCCCACCCTAGCTCAGTGATCAAGAAGAATTGTAGTTTTTACAATTTGGAGAAGTTGCGAAAAGCAATGGTGCTGGTGCCACAGGGCAGACTTGATTAGAAGTTGGGAAGGGAACAAAATAGCCCATTGATTTTTCAGATCAAAGCGCTAATTTTGCTCTGTCATGGTGAGGAAAACTCATACTTTTACTAGTCAGAGCTTGTGGTCTTCGTGTCAAGTGCTCTGACTTCCATAAACATAATGGGAAGATACTGTAAGGGAAAGTACAACATAAGACTTGACATGAACTCTCTACACACTCTTGGCTAATGGAAAAAAGATATGTGTACAGGGGGAGACCAAGATGAACCCAGCAGAAAGTAAAAGTTGAAGGAGACTTGAGAACTGTTAGTAAAGTTATGAGCACTCCCCTCCCACATTCACACACACACACTCACTCACTCACACACACACAAGCACTTACATCACCTGGCAGAGGGTGGAAGCCCTACTGACTAGCAGTATTTGAAAAAAAAATTAGTGGTTGACATCAAAGCTATAAAATCACAAGGATCATACCCAGGAGGAAAAGCAAAAAAAATAAAAATAATAAGAATTTAGAAAAACTGAACAAAAATATCAGAAGGCAAACAGAGGGGCAGAACAAGATGGTGGTGGTGTAGGAGACCTGGATTTTGTCTGGTCCCAGGAATTCAGCTGGATAGGGATCAACCATTCTGAACACCTATGAACTCAACAGAAGATCAAAGAAAAGGATAGCAACAACTCTCTGAACAGAAAAGCGACCACTTTCTGGAAGGTAGGACATGTGCAGAAGTGAATCTGAGGCGATATTCGGGAGGATAGATGGCGGGGGAGGGGGCCTCTGTCGGCTGCTTCTGGCAAGTCATAGAGCAGCGGAGCACAAAATCAGAACTTTTAGAAGTCTGCTCCACTGAGGGACATCGCTCCAGTGGCTAAGTGGGGAGTGGAACCCTCACTGGGACAGTGTGGTCTCAGGACCCTCCGGGTCACAGAAAGACCGGGGGTGCCTGAGTGCGGCAGAGCTCCCAGGTATCAGAGCGGGGAAGCCGGCTGCAGAGATGGAACAGAGGAGTGGGCTCTCAGCTCGGGGTTGCCATAGACCATGATGCATGGCACAGTTAGGCCACTACTCTTCCAGCAGGAACCCAACAAGAAGCAGATCAGGGGAGACTCCCCTTCCTCCCCTGGGAGGAGTGGTGTGGGAGCACACCACAGGGATCTGCTGGGTTTGGAGACTCCACACAGGGTCATGTGCCAGAGATAGCAATGCTCGGTCACAGGCCGGGTGAGCACAGAGTGCGCCCGGAGACCAGGGAGATGGGAGTGATTGATGCTTTTCTCTGGGGGCTCACTGAGGAGTAGGGCCCCGAGTTTTCAGCTCCTCCAGGGCAGAGACTGGGAGACCTTCATTTTCACTCTCGTCCTCCAAAGCTGTACAGAAAGCTTGCAGGGAACAAAAGGTCCTGACAGCAAACCCTAGATTACTTAGCCCTGTCCCCAGCAAGGGCAGGGCAATTCCAACTCCAGCAAAGACATTTGAGAACCATGGCAACAGGCCCCTCCCCCAGAAGATCAGCAAGAACAGCCAGCCAACACCAAGTTTAACCAATCAATTAGAATGGCAGAACTCCAGTGCTAAGGGAATACTGCACATAGAATTCATGGCTTTTTCCCCATGAATCTTTAGTCTTTCAAAGTTAATTTTTTTTATTTCTTTTTCTTTTTTTTTTATTTTTCTTTTTCCCTTTTTCAACCAACATCTTACAATCCCTTTTTAAAAAAATCTTTTTCATTTTTCATTTTTAGTCATATTCTGTCCCTTCAGAGTAGTTAACCTTATTTTTGATATCTATATATAAGTTGTTCCCTCTTTAAAATTTTGGGATAGAGTTTCTTCTAACAGACCAAAATATACCCTAAATCTCTAGTGTATGGCTTTGTTCTAGTCTCCCGGATGATCACATTCTCTCCCTTTTTTTTTTAAATTCCTCTTCTTTCTTTTTTCAACCAACTTCTTATCAATTCCTTTTATAAAATCTTTTCTAATTTTCATCTTTATAATCATATTCCATCCCTTCATCATATTTACCCTTATTTTTGTACATATATAAGTTATTCTTTCTTTAAAATTTTGGGAGTCACTTTCTTCTAACAGACCAAAATATGCCCAAAAACTAGTGTGTGGCATTGATTTATGCACCAGCCTGATCATATTTGATCATATTCTGGTTTTTTTTAATCTTTTTCTTTCTTTCTTTCTTTCTTTCTTTCTTTCTTTCTTTCTTTCTTTCTTTCTTTCTTTCTTTCTTTCTTTCTTTCTTTCTTTTCTTTCTTTTCTTTCTTTCCCTTTCTTTTCCCCAGTTTCAGGTCTCTGCTGATTTGCTTAGTGTATATTTTTCTGGTGTCATTGTTACCCTGTTACCATTTTGTTCTCTCATTCATCTATTCTTCTCTGGACAAAATGACAAGATGGAATAAATCACCTCAAAAAAAAGAACAAAGGCAGTACCGACTGCCAGGCACCTAATCAATACGGACATTAGTAAGATGTTGGAACTAGAGTTCAGAATGACGATTACAAAGATACTAGCTGGGCTTTAAAAAAGCATGGGAGATATTAGAGAAAACCTTTCTGGAGGAATAAAAGACCTAAAATCTAACCAAGTCAAAATCGAAAAGGCCATTAATGAGGTGTAATAAAAAATAGAGGCTCTAACTGCTAGGATAAATGAGGCAGAAGAGAGAATTAGTGATCTAGAAGACCAAATGATGGAAAATAAAGAAGCTGAGGAAAAAAAGAGATAAACAACTACTGGATCACGAGGGCAGAATTCGAGAGATAAGTGATACTATAAGATGAAACAACATTAGAATAATTGGGATCCCAGAAGAAGAAGAAAGAGAGAGGGGCAAAAGGTATATTGGAGCAAATTATAGCAGGGAACTTCCCTAATTTGGGGAACGAAACAGGCATCAAAATCCAGGAGGCACAGAGAACCCCTCTCAAAATCAATGAAAATAGGTCAACACCCTGACATCTAATAGCAAAACTTATGAGTCTCAGAGACAAAGAGAAAATCCTGAAAGCAGCTCGGGAGAAGAGATATGTAACTGACAATGATAGAAACATTAGATTGGCAACATACCTATCCACAGAGACCTGGCAGGTCAGAGAGGACTGGCATGATATTTTCAGAGCACTAAACGAGAAAAATATGCAGCCAAGAAGACTATATCCAGGTAGGCTGTAATTGAAAATAGAAGGAGAGATAAAAAGCTTCCAGGACAAACAAAAACTAAAGGAATTTGCAAACACGAAACCAGCCCTCCAAGAAATATTGAAAGGGGTCCTCTAAGCAAAGAGAGAGCCTAAAAGCAACATAGACCAGAAAGGAACACAGACAATATACAGTAACAGTCCCCTTACAGGCAATACAATGGCTCTAAATGCATATCTTTCAAGAGTTACCCTGAATGTAAATGGGCTAAATGCCCCAATCAAAAGACACAGGTTATCAGATTGGATAAAAAAACAAGACCCATCGGTATGCTGTCTGCAAGACACTCATTTTAGACCCAAGACACCCCCAGATTGAAAGTGAAGGGCTGGAAAACCATTTACTATGCTAATGGACACCAAAAGAAAGCTGAGGTTCAATCCTTATATCAGACAAATTAGATTTTAAACCAAAGACTGTAATAAGAGATGAGGATGAGCACTATATCCTACTTAAAGGGTCTATCCAACAAGAAGATCTAACAAATGTAAATATCTATGCCCCTAACATGGGAGCAGCCACTTCCATGGGAAGGATGAGTTGGCTGGGTGATAGACATTGGGGAGGGTATGTGCTATGGTGAGCGCTGTGAATTGTGTAAGACTGTTGAATCACAGACCTGTACTTCTGAAACAAATAATACAATATATGTTAAAAAGAAGAAGAAGAAGAAGATAGCAGGAGGGGAAGAATGAAGGGGGGGAAATTGGAGGGGGAGATAAAACATGAGGGACGACGGACTCTGAAAAACAAACTGAGGGTTCTAGAGGGGAGGGAGGTGGGAAGATGGGTTAGCCTGGTGATGGGTATTAAAGAGGGCACATTCTGCATGGAGCACTGTGTGTTATACACAAACAATGAATCGTGGAGGACTACATCAAAAACTAATGATATAATGTACGGTGATTAACATAACATAATAAAATTAAAAAATAAATAAAATTAATAAATAAGTTAAAAAATAAACAAAGAAAAAGGTAAATACAGAGGTAATATAAGAAATTATATTCATGAACTTTGACTAACTTCTGAAATAGGTCCAAAATAATCACTTACCTCCAAAATGACAAATTGCACCATGACAACATTAAAATTCTGATCATTAAAGGACTCTAGTATGGGAGTAAAAATGCAAATCACAACTATTTCCATCTCATAAACTCAAAAAAGCACTCGTATTAAAATATGACAAGAATTAGGGTGCCTGCATGGCTCAGTGAGTTAAGCATCTGTCTTTGGATCAGGTCATGATCCTGGGGTCCTGGGTTGGAGCCTTGCTCTGCTGGGAGCCTGCTTCTCCTTCTCCTCCCGCTCGCTTATGCTCTCTCGTATCTCTCTTTCAAATAAATAAATAAAATCTTTAAAAAATAAGACAAGGGCTAAGAAGGGAAAGATGACACCATTTGGAGAAATGGGCAAAAGACATACTTGAGTACTTCTCATTCTCACTGAAGAGAATATCTTAATGATTCACAGGCCAGAAAAATGATACTGTTATATAATCATCAGAAATTATTGTATTAATTTTTCTGAGACTATTGAGTTTTGAATCAAGGGACTATTTGTACAATGTGTATTTACACAATACACTAGATAAATGTAGGGATAATTTAATATATTGAAAGACACACATATCTATGACCGTGCAGCTTCATACTAATGCTTAGAAGAAAATAAATATTGTATTTATCATAATAAAATACTAATGTACAAATATGATAAATGGAATATTTATATTCCATAAAAATAATACACTATATCCTATGCAGTTATGTACAATAAATTATTATAAATATGGTTTGTGGAAGAAACATAGAAGACTGGGCCTCTTGGGTGGCTCATTTGGTTAAGCATCTGACTTTTGTTTTTGGCTCAGGTCATGAGCTCAGGGTAGTGAGATCCAGCCCCGAGTTGGGTCTGTGCTCAACACAGAGTCTGCTTGAGATTCTTGGCCTCATCCTCTCCATCTGCCCCTCCCCACGTGCTCTCTCTCTCTCAAATAAATAAATAAATATTTTTTTAAAAAGACATAGAAAAGACTTTTCATAAAATATTCATAATACCCATATACTAAAAAGGAACTAAATTTATGAGAATAGATTTTAGAAGGTCATATTCATATAAGACAGCAGTGAAAATTCACAAACTATAGACAAATGCAATGATATAGATGGATTACAAATATCATGTGAGACTGAAAGGAGACACACATAAAAATGCATACTGCATGATTCCATTGATGTAAGGTCTGAAAATAAGCAAAGATATTTCACATTATTAAAATGGGTAGGCCTGATAGAGGCTCTAAATTTCTATTTCATTCTCTGATTTATAGTTACATGGTTCTAACCACTTTGTGATCAAGTTGCACAATCATGTTTAGTTTCCTTGATGTGTGGTAAAATTAAATAGTAAAGTTATTTCAGGCAAAAGAGCACCTATGGAAGCAGTTTTCAATGAAAAGCAAGACCTGGAAAATATCAAATGTACATTAAAGGTATAAAAATATAAATAAAATATCAGAGAGTCAAACTATGGAATAGTAACAGACTTAAAATGTACAAAAATATGGTTAAATTCTACCAATATAATATTAACTGATAAGCTTTTTTAAGAAAGATTTTATTTATTTATTTGTCAGAGAGAGAGACAGTGAGAGGTCACAAGATGGAACGGACGCTGGGATCATGACCCAAGCCAAAGGCAGATGTAACTGACTGGGCCACCCAGGCATCCCTCAACTGATAAGCTTTTAATAAAATGTTGGAAACATTTGAAATCTTACCATGTTCGCTTCACCTATGGAGAGCAGATTAGAGTTCTTAGAAGCACAGAACATCAAACTCTCATTCCATGGTTTTCTTTCAGTGCTAATGTAATACCAATTGTTAAAACATGTAATCCACTCTTTTGGACAATGACCACAGGGATCAGCTAAAGAAAGATTATGAGATATTATCCAAAAGCTTTGAATATTAAAACACACAAACTTACAACTTGCAAATGTATACACATGTGTATATAACATCCATGTACCCTCACAAGCTGGCAAAAATAAAACACAAGCACACTCCCAGAAGAGTGAGGCTTTCCTGCCCTAATTTATGAGTCCATATAAAGCAAAAACACAAAAATGTCAATATCTACATGTCCTTTGAGCCACTGAACAAAACCACTTATTGGGCATTGTAAAATGATTTCTCTCTTATGTTTTAGCAGGAGGATATTTGAGGCAATTGGTAACAATGGGTATGGTGATTTTAAATTAGGATTTCTTCATATTGTTGCATAAGGAGGAATACTCTCTTATAATCATTAATTATTAACATCTATTATCTGTATTTTATGACTTATGTTTCCCTTGAAACTCTATTGATTTTGTACAGCCTAGATGGAGACAAAATATAAACTGTACTAATATCAGAACTATGAAAATCATTACATATCTTCTTGGATTCTTGTAACTGGGTATGAATTGTTTTGCTCTGGTGTTCCACTACCTAAAAATATAAATTAAGGAAAGTACAATGAAAAATTAAGGAAATTACAAGAAAACAAAATCCTTGTAATCATTTTAGTTTTCTGTTTGAAACTTGGTGTATTTTCTAAGAGTAGAATACTCTGGAGTAAAATTGATTTACCAAATTCAATTAATAATATCATGAAGATTAGAGCTTAAAAGCATAAACAACCAAACTTCGACATCTCTTACAGTATTTCATTTAACTAGTGTCAAGGATTAACTTGTGTTTCTCAATTATGTATAGATTCATATTTTCTACAACTATTGTTATTTATACTTTTGAGAAATTCAGAATAAGCATTCCACATTTAGTCTAAATGCATACATGAAAAGGAAAGCTTCATTCCATGATACTTGAAATGTTTAGAGGCACTGATGATCACTAAATTGAAAAGATCTCTCACAATCATTCAGAGATTTACTCACAGGGAATAGAACCTATTCTTGCTACAATGTATATCAAGACTAGGCATGTGATCCCACAAATCCCAGCAATGAGCTTCTCTAGAGATGATGGCAAATCTGCGGGGAGAGAAATGAAACACTGAGAAAGGATGGATGGATGGAGACCAAAGTTTAGACAGTTTACATACAAGAGAACCAAAGATGCACGGGGAATCATAGGTATAAACATGGACCACAAAACCATATCTACCATTGTAATTTTTCTGGCCATATACCATTTAATTTTCAGTGAACACAATGCTCCATGAGTTGTTGGTCAATGACTATGAATTACAACAATGCCTGAGTAAAATTAATCCTCAGATTTCAATAAAAATACCCTATTCCAATTTTAAGCTCTGCCCTCACAAATGAAAAATTTGTGAGACCATTCCCCACTCTTTCCCCATACCTGTGTACCCCAAGTTCACATCCTAGAACAGTTGTACTGCGTGCTTTATTTATGCAGTGTTAGTTCTTGTCATCCCCTTAAAGATCCTCAGAAGCATTTGAAGATTTAATTCTGCAGAGATTATTTCCTCCTCAGTTACTGAATTAGAGCTTACCTTTCAATTGCTGTCTTCTTGAGTTCTTAATCAGATTTGGTTCTGAGCGGTTTTCTCTTTGGTTATTCATCTCAGCAGCAGAGTAATCTCAGGGACTGTGCTCTATGAAACCTGGACTTATGTAGTTGGTAAGTGGTGTAGGTAATGACAAGAGCACTACTAGACTCACACTGGGTGGAGTGTGAGATAAGTGGTAGCACTCTTTTGCAGTTGAATGATGTAAAAGTCTGGTTCTAATTTCCTCAGATCTTTAAATAAGTGTTTCACCATAGAATAAGTGATTTTTAAAGTTATATTCTATGTTTGATGCAATATTATTGGTTGTAGCCATGAAAAGCAAAAAAATTAGTGAGGACTAAAGAAACTCATAAAGAATGATGCCCTTATTAACTTAAATTCAGATTCCATAGACACACTGTTAGAGTAGCTGGGTTAAAACTAAAATGCTGTTATTAGGAAATAATGGGACTAATTTTTTATGACAATTTTGAAAATCCATGAATGGTTAAGGATTGAGTTTTCTAAAGTTGGGGGAAGAGTAGTGTTAGCATATACAGGAAACTCCTGCAGGAAATTACTTTTATTTGATGATGTATATTTGATAAAAGGGTATGAGGCCTTTTAAATGACCTTCTATTTTGAATGATTGTAGAATTCTGGAAATCATTAAGTTTTAAAGAAATACTGCATATGGTAAAAAATGCTACATGACACACTAAACATCAAAAACCTAAACAATACTGAAAACAAACAAACAAACAAAAAACAATAACAGAAAATATTTCTAAAAATCCTTATTTGACACCAGAAAAGGGTAATTGATAATGGCCAACATATGAAACTGTAAAATGATAAATAAAAGTAGAGATCATTTATGGAAGAATAGTGTTGGTATGAACTCAGAAACAACTTATGGCTGTCAAAGGCAGTGAAGGTAGTTTTACTGTGTAAGCAATTATAATAAGTCAAATTAATGTAATTTAATAATTCACATAATTAGCTCTGCAGTCAGTGAGCTTTAGCATCACTTCTGGCTCTCAAAGTTACAATGTCTGACCTTTTAAAAGTTACTTCAAGTCTAGCTATCTAGTTTACTAACATATAATTAGGATAAAATATGTGAGCTATAATGCATGTAAAACACTTAAGATTCAATCAGGCTTTTATAAACTATCAATAATATGTTAGTTATTTTATTTATATTTTTAACACAATTGCCATATTACTGTTTCTGATTCATGTCAGACCCTATAACATGATTCACTGGGGTGTCTTCATCAGTGTGGTAAAACCCTTTGCAAAGTTTTGTTCAATTTTTTTAGAAATCTTATCATTGTTTATAGGTAAGCTTAAATTAGCATATTATGGAAGTTACCTCATCCTGATATTATGAAAAATTAATCTGGTTGTATTTGAGAAAATATATGAAGAATTGCATTTGACCTTCATGAATGCATGATTTTATTTCAAGAATCTACATTTAAAGCCTGGGCTAAATATCAAGTAATATATGAAATTATATATATGTTGATGACAAATCCAAATTAACTGTTCCTTGTCATGCATGATGTTTATGAGATTTCACTTGATATTATATTGATTTATAAACCCTTAACATATGTGTGTGCATACACTTGATTACTTCTCCACAGGCAAGAATTTGAATATTTTAAGAAGTTCTCCAACATATTTCATATTTATTCCTTTGTTACCCTGAATTGTTGGAATAGAGACAACCAGTGTTCTCAGTGCTTTCATTGTGTATTAGTTGTGCCTTAGGTGCATCCCATTCAGCATTTGTAATCTCCCACTAAATAAGGTGGCTAGGAGAGAGACAGCAGAATACTGACACATCCCTTCTGTTGGCCAGAGAGTCGGGCATCTTCTAGTGGGAGACCAAATTACTCTTGTAAACAGTATCTGTGGTCTTCACAGACTGCCAGCCCTGTGAGAGAGCTCAGAGACAATAGTGGAAAAAGTAAATTTCTCATCAATGTGTCACTTAAAATTTGAACAGGAAATCCTTACACTTGGGCTATTTTGAAGACACTTTATCTCATCACATACCTCCAGAATGTCTGAGACTTTCATCTTGTAGTGTGTCATTTAATTGACATGTGCCTCTGAGAAATTTTTATGTCTAAAAGATATTGGAGTCAGAGACTTGACCACCCATGTTGTTAACTTGCTTTTATCTTAGTCGCGAATGCTGAGAACTGAAAATTCAGGACTTTTAAGAGTATCTTAGTTGTGTCAATGTATTTTTACACAGGCTGCTAAATCTTGGCATTACATACTTCTTTCTCTTATACTCTCCTTATGTCATTTCTGTTATAATGGGAAAAATCTGAAACCATCATCCCATTAACAATAGGCATTTAATGATATTTATCTCCAACTATTTTGAAGAATTACTAAATTTTCAACTTTATGGTAACTGTTGTTACTATCATCAATTCTTAAACTGTTCTCAATTTCTCTGCCCTATTTCTTAAGATTCCTATATTCAAATTTATTATTTGTAAATAAGTTATTTAAATTTCACATGATAAAAATAAATGTCTCTGGGAAGATTAAAACATTAAACAATATTGAACTATATCACCATGGCAGAGGTTACAATATTAAGTAACTACTCATGACATTATCCATTGATTCATCCTCCAATCATAGCCAGTTGTCTCTTATTTAAAAAGCATATTTGTCATAAATGACAAAAACCCAATTCTAAGTCTGTAGGGGGAAAACAAAGGTGATTTTTAAACATTGCTCTTAACTAAAAAATAGGACGGCAGAAAATGTGGACTTTTAAAACCAAGTTAATGACCCATGAATACCAAAGGAAATAAGGGCACCTGGGTGGCTCTGTTGGTTAAGCGTCTGCCTTTGGGTCAGGTCATGATCTCAGGGTCCTGGGATTGAGCCCCATGTGAGCTTCCTGCTCAGCGGGGAGCCTGCTTCTCCCTCTGCCCTTCCCCCTACTTGTGCTTTCTCTCTTGCTCTCTCTTTCTCAAATAAATAAATAAAATCTTTAAAAAAAAGAAATAAAACTTCATATTATCTAGTTTGCATCAAATGCAATTCTTTTCATCATTCCTCCTCTTACATCAAGAATTGGGTTAATGTGTACTTATCATTCCTAAAGAACTTAAAAACAGAAGTATAATATCCAGCAATCCCACTTCTGGGGATGGCATATCACCTTTTATTGCCTTTGCTTATTGCACTTAGTAGATATTATGTATTTTACACATTGAAGGTTTGTGGCAACTCTGTGTAGAGCAAGTGTATCGCCACCATTTTTCCAACAGCGTTTACTCACTTCATGTGTCTGTGTCACATTTTAGTAATTCTCACATATTTGTAACTTTCCCATTATTACTACATTTGTTATTGTGATCTGTGACCCATGATTACAACTTGTTCAAAACTCAGGTGATGGTTAGTATTTTTCAGCAATACGATATTTTTTAGATAAAGCACGTACTTTATTTTCTTATACATAATGCTCCTGCACACTAATAGGCTACATTATAGTGTAAACATAACTTTCATATGCACTGGGAAACTAAAAAATTGATACGACTGGGTTATTTGACATTCACTTTATTGCACTGGACTGGAACAAAACCCACAATATCTCCAAGATATGCAGTATATATCCAAAGGAAAAGACACCATTATCTGAAATAAATATCTCTATCCCTTTGATTGAAGCATTATTCATAATAGCTACAGTACAGAATCACCCTAATGTCTACACAGAAGGATAGATATAGACAATGTGACATACATACAATAGATATTATTCAGACATTAAAAAAAAAGAAATATTGTCATTTGTTTGGGTTTTTAAATTTTTATTTTTTTTTCCATTTCAGGTGTAGGATTTAAGGAAAAATCACTTACATAAAACACTAGTGGTCATCACAACAAGTGGCCTCCTTAATACCAGTCACCTATTTAACCCTTCCCCAGTCCCTCTCCCCACCAATAACCCTCAGATGGTTTGCCTCTGTTTCCCCCCTCCATGTGCAATTGATTTCTTTCTTAAATCCCACATATAAGTGAAATCATATGGTATTTGTCTTTCTCTTACTGACCTATTTCGCTTAGCATAATACTCTCTAGCTCCCTCCAAGTCCTTGCAAAATCAACATTTCACTCTTTTTGATGACTGAGTAATAGTCCATGGTAGATATGCAACCCCTCTTCTTTATGCATTCTTCAGTCGATGGACATTTGGGCTCTTTCCATAATTTTCTTATTGTGAATAATGCTGCTATAAAAATTGGGTGCATGTATCCCTTCAAATCTGTATTTTTGTATCCTTTGGGCAAATACCTAGTAGTGCAATTGCTGGATTATAGTGTGGTTCTATTTTTAACATTTTGAGGAACCTCTATACTGTATTTCAGAGCGGCACCAGTTTGCATTCCCACCAACAGTGTGGGAGGGTTCCCCTTCTCTGCTTCCTCACCAGCACCTGTTGTTTCCTGTGTTGTTGATTTTAGCTGTTCTGACAGGTATGAGGTGATGTCTCAGTATACTTTTAATCATGAATGGATGTTGTACATTGTCAAATGCTTTTTCTGCATCTATTGAAATGATCAAATGGTTCTTACCCTTTTTTAAAAATAAATGTGGTGTATGACATTGTTTGCTTTGTGAATATTGAACCACCCTTGCAACCAAAAATTAAATCCCATTTGATTCTTTTAATTATTGTTGGAATTGATTTGCTAGTATTTTGTTGAGAATATCTGCATCCGTGTTCATCCTGAATATTGGCCTATAGTCCTCTTTTATAGTGGAGTCTCTGGCTGGCTCTGTTATTAGGGTAATGCTGGCCTAATAAATTGAACTTGAAAGTTTTTCTCACATTTCTATTTTTTTTTATTTTTTTGAGAATGGGTATTAACTCTTCTTGAAATGTTTGGCAGAACTCCCCTTGGAAGGCATCTGGCACTGGAATTTTATCAGGAGATTTTCGATGACTGATTCAATTTCTTCGCTGGTTATCCATGTGCTCAAGTTTTCCATTTCTTCCTGTTTCAGTTTTGGGAGTTCATGTTTCTAGAATTTATCCATTTCTTTCAGGTTATTCCATTTGCTGCTCTACTGTTTTTAAAACCATTCTTTTATAATTGTATTTCTATTGTGTTTGTAGTAAAAAATCTTGCTGATTTTATGGAAAAAGCACAGATACACTTATAGTACACAAAGAGAGCTATAGGATATTTTCAGTTTTGAATTTTCATGGTGATGGTATGTTTGTAAAGACGACTTGGTGGGTTATTTGGGGGAGATAAAGAAGAAAAGATTGATCAGTGATATATTACAAGGTAATTTGCATGAACTGAAGGACTCAGATCACTCAAGTTTTTGTTAAGTAAGGCTGTCCCTTCTTTATCAAGAAGTAGGAACAGGTGAGGAGCATGCTCTGACTATATTTTACCAGTCTCAATTTAGCAGCTAAAATGAAATACAAAAATTAAGAACAAAAACAGAAAGACACAAAATAATTCAGGCAAGAGATGTGGCGGCTTGGATTAAGGTTAAGGGTGGCAATGGCCATAAGAGATTGGAGTCTGGAATACTTTGAGGTCAGTGTTAACAGGACTCTAATGTGAGAATGTGAACTGAGAAAGGAGAGGAGTCTTGAATGAAGCATGTGCTTTACCCTGCGTATCTGAAAACAAATTGAATCTGTTTCCATTCAACGAGCTGGAAAAGATTATACATGAAGTAGGGGTGATCAGGGGTCTGTGTTTGGATTGGACATGTGAAGTGTGAATTATCCATTAGCCACACTGGTGGAGCAGTTGAGTAAGGATTCAGATATCAATGTCTGGAGGTGAAAGGTGAGATTTGGGCCAGAAAGTATAAAATTGGGCTTTTCAGCTTACATGTGGTGCTTAAAACTAAGTAACTGAGAATATCACCCAGGAACCTCAAGCGGATATAAATAAGAGGAAGTTCTAGGATGTAAAGAAGTAGAGGAGACAAGGTGAAATCAGCAAACAAGACAGAAAGCATAATGATGAGATAGGAATCAAACCCTAGAAAATGTATTGCCGTGAGTACCAAGTGAATAAAGTGTTTCCAGGAGGAATAAATGATCCACTCTGTCAAATGCTGCTGCTAATCCAGTTAGATGAGAGTTTATTATTGGGTGTACAAAATAGGGAATGGTTCCAGTGAGCTGTTGGGGCAACAATCCTATTTGTCATAGCTTTAAAAGAAAATGGAAAGATAGGAATTAGAAATAGTTTTACCATGATGCAGGTGTTCGTTAAAGGTTTTTTGTTTTGTTTTGTTTTGTTTTTTCCCAATAGCGATGAACTGTGTTTCTAGAATGGGAGGATTGAGTGCACTACCAATCCTGACTACAGTCATATATGCTCTCTTCCATTATGGCTTATCTGCATTTTCCCTATCATTCTGATCCACTCTGCAAATGTTATCCTTCATGCCTAAGTAGCTTTTATAGTTTCTCCCTCCTTTTCTCCTCTCTTCGAGTGTTCTTTCAATTCACTTACTTTCACCCTTATCCTTTCTATTCTGTTCTTTAATCACTCCTTTGATTATTTATTTAAATGTTTTTGTTGTCATTTCTAGAATTCCTCTTTTTGACTTTTTCAAATTTCTCTGGATTTTTCCCATCACCCAACCCTGACACTAACTTCTTATTTGGTCGTCCATCTGTATCCCTTATACTTTTATTCACTCTGTACTTTATAATCAATATTGAAGAATTCCGTCATTCATTTTTTTTGCTTTTTCTTTTCTTATTATTTTTTGCATGATTTTCAATTCTTTTAAAGGTTTTATTTATTTATTTGACAGAGAGAGACAAGCGAGAGAGGGAACATATGTAAAAGGAGGGGGAGAGGGAGAAGCAGGCTTCCCATGGAGCAGGGAGCCCCCAGTGTGGGGCTCGATCCCAGGACCCTGAGATCATGACTTGAGCTGAAGGCAGACGCTTAATGACTGAGCCACCCAGGCACGCCATGATTTTCAATTTTGATCATAGTTCCAAATCCTGTATGGCCTGGGTGGAGAATAACCGCAGAAGTTTTTCTTCAGCAATAATGATCACTGAAATCTGGGAAATAATTTTGCCTATGATAAACTATACACATAGGGAATTTTTTTTTTTTTTTTACTATGAGGAAGGTAATGGCAGTGGCTATGTGCATGAAAGACTAGAGCTTTATTTTTATGTGCTAATTATATTTGGAGATTTATAAATAAGAAACATAAGATTTTTTTAACCCATTTTTTTTAGTCTGGAAAATACTATATCCATTTTAAGGAAAGGCAGTCTAAATTGAATCTGCCAAAGGAATACTAATACTAATACCCCATTGTTCATAGCAGCAATGTCCACACTAGCTAAACTATGGAAAGAGCTCAGGTGTCCATCGACAGATGAATGGATAAAGAAGACATGGTATGGACTGGGAACTAGATAGCGGAGGAGTAGGAGAGCTGGATTTCGTCTGGTCCCAGGAATTCAGCTGGATAGGGATCAAACCATTGTGAACACCTACGAACTCAACAGGAGATCGAAGAAAAGAATAGCAACAACTCTCTGAACAGAAAAGCGACCACTTTCTGGAAGGTAGGACGTGCGGAAAAGTGAATCCGAGGGGATATTCGGGAGGATAGATGGTGGGGGAGGGGGCTTCCGTCAGCCGCTTCTGGCAAGTCATAGAGCAGTGGAGCACAAAATCAGAACTTTTAGAAGTCAGCTCCCCTGAGGGACATCGCTCCAGTGGCTAAGCAGGGGTGGAACCCTCATGGGACAGTGTGATCTCAGGACCCTTGGGGTCATAGAAAGACCGGGGGTGCCTGAGTGCTGCAGAGCTCCCAGGTATTGGAGCGGGAAGGCCAGCTGCAGAGATGGAGCCGAGGCGTGGGGTCTCAGCTTGGGGTTGCCATAAACCATGATCCGCAGCACAGTCGGGCCATTGCTCCTCCAGCAGGGACCCAAGAAGCGGCAGATCAGGGGAGACTCACATTCCTCCCCTGGGAGGAGTGGCACGGGAGCGCACCACAGGGATCTGCTGGGTTTGGAGACTCCACATGGGGTCGGGTGCCAAAGATAGAAACACTCGGTCACAGGCCGGGTGAGCACAGTGTACAGCTGGAGACCAGGAAAACGGGAGTGATTGACTGCTTTTCTATGGGGCTCACTGAGGAGTGGGGCCCCAAGTTCTTGGCTCCTCTGGGGCAGAGATTGGGAGGCCACCATTTTCACTTTCATCCTCCAGAGCTGTACGGAAACCTTGCAGGGAACAAAAGCTCCCAAGAGCAAACCTGAGCAGATTACGTAGCCCCAACCTGGCAAGGGGGGGCAATTCCGCCTTGGGCAAAGACATTTGGGAACCATGGCAACAGGGCGCTCCCCCAGAAGATCAGCAAGAACAGTCAACCAACACCAAGTTTACCTATCAATGAGAATGGCAGAACTCCAGCGCTAGGGGAATACTGCACATAGAATCCATGGCGTTTTTTACCATGATTCTTTAGTTTTTCAAAGTTTATTTTTTTAATTGTCTTTTTTTTTATTTTTCTTTTTCCCTTTTTCAACCAACATTTTATCAATCCCTTTTTTAAAAAAACATTTTACTTTACATTTTTAGAGTCATATTCTATCACTTCATAGTAGTTAACCTTACTTTTGGCATATATATATATATATATATATATATATATATATATGAGTTGTTCTCTCTTTAAAATTCTGAGATACAGTTTCTTCTAACAAATCAAAATATACCCTAAATCTCTAGCGTATGGCTTTTTTCTAGTCTCCTGCCCGATCACATTCTCTCCCTTTCTTTTTTTTCTTTACTTCTTTTTAAATCCTCTTGTTTCTTTTTTCAAACAACTTCTTATCTTATAAATTCCTTTTTTTATAATTTTTACCTTTACATTCATATTCCATCCCTTCATTGTATCAACACTTATTTTTGTACATATGTAAGCTTTCCTTTAAAATTTTGGGGGGCACTTTCTTCTAACAGACCAAAATACACCAAAATCTAGTATGTGGCACTGATTTATGCACCAGCCTGATCATATTTGATCATATTCTGTTTTGTTTTGTTTTTGTTTGTTTTTATCTTTATCTTTTTCTTTCTCTTTTCTTTTCTTTTTTCTTTATTTCCTTTTCTTTTCCCCTGATTTCAGGTCTTTTCTGGTTTGTTTAGAGTATATTTTTCTGGAGATGTTGTTACCCGCTTAGCAGTTTGTTCTCTCATTCATCTATTCTCTTCTGGACAAAATGACAAGATGGAAAAAATCACCTCAACAAAAAGAACAGGACGCAGTATGGACAGCCAGGGACCTACTCAATATGACATTAGTACAATGTCAGACCTAGAGTTAAGAATGATGATTTTAAAGATACTAGCTGGGCTTGAAAAAAGCATGGAAATTATTAGATAAACCCTCTCTGGAGAAATAAAAGAACTAAAATCTAACCGAGTTGAAATCAAAAAGGCTATTAATGAGGTGCAATAAAAAATGGAGGCATTAACTGGTAGGAAAAATGAGGCAGAAGAGAGAATCAGTGATATAGAAGACCAAATGATGGAAAATAAAGAAGCTGAGAAAAAGAGAGATAAACGACTACTGGATCATGAGGGCAGAATTCGAGAGATAAGTGATACTATAAGATGAAACAACTTTAGAATAAATGGGATCCCAGAAGAGAAGAAAGAGAGAGAGGGGCAGACGGTATATTGGAGCAAATTATACCAGAGAACTTCCCTAATTTGGGGAAGGAAACAGGCATCAAAATCCAGGAGGCACAGAGAACCCCTCTCAAAATCAATAAAAATAGGTCAACACCCCAACATCTAATAGTAAAACTTACAAGTCTCAGAGATAAGAGAAAACCCTGAAAACAGCTCGGGAAAAGAGATCTGTAACCTACAATGGTAGAAACATTAGATTGGCAACAGACCTATCCACAGAGACCTGGCAGGCCAGAAAGAACTGGAATGATATCTTCAGAGCAGTAAACGAGAAAAATATGCAGCCAAGAATACTATATCCAGCTAGGCTGTCATTGAAAATAGAAGGAGAGATAAAAAGCTTCCAGGACAAACAAAAACTAAAGGAATTTGTAAACACGAAACCAGCCCTACAGGAAATATTGAAAGGGGTCTTCTAAGCAAAGAGAGAGCCTAAAAGCAGCATAGACCAGAAAGGAACACAGACAATATACCATAACAGTCACCTTAAGGCAATACAATGGCACTAAATTCATATCTTTCAATACTTACCCTGAAGGTAAATGGGCTAAATGCCCTAATCAAATGACACAGGCTATCAGACTGGATTAAAAAACAAGACCCATCGATATGCTGTCTGCAAGAGACTCATTTTAGACCCAAAGACACCCCCAGATTGAAAGTGAGGGGGTGGAAAACCGTTTACCATGCTAATGGACACCAAAAGAAAGCTGGGGTGGCAATCCTTATATTAGACAAATTAGATTTTATACCAAAGACTGTAATAAGAATGATGAAGGACACTATATCCTACTTAAAGGGTCTATCCAACAAGAAGATCTAACAATTGTAAATATCTATGCTCCTACATGGGAGTAGCCAATTATATAAGGCAATTAATAACCAAAGCAAAGAAACACATTGACAACAATACAATAATAGTGGGGGACTTTAACACCCCCCTCACTGAAATGTACAGATCATCTAAGCAAAAGATTAACAAGGAAATAAAGTCTTTAAATCAAACACTGGACCAAATGGACTTCACAGATTATTCAGAGCATTCCATCCCAAAGCAACGGAATACACATTCTTCTCTAGGACCCATGGAACATTCTCCAGAATGGATCACATCTTAGGTCACAAATCAGGTCTCAACTGGTACCAAAAGATTGGGATCAATCCCTTCATGTTTTCAGACCACAATGCTTTGAAACTAGAACTCAATCACGAGAGGAAACTCAGAAAGAACTCAAATACATGGAAGCTAAAGAGCATCCTACTAAAGAATGAATGAGTCAACCAGGAAATTAAAGAAGAATTAAAAAAATTCATGGAAACCAATGAAAATGAAAACACAACTGTTCAAAATCTTTGGGATACAGCAAAGGCAGTCCTAAGAGGAAAGTATATAGCAATACAAGCCTTTCTCAAGAAACAAGAAGGGTCTCAAATACACCACCGAACCCTACACCAAAAGGAGCTAGGGAAAACCAGCAAATAAAGCCTAAACCCAGCAGGAGAAGAGAAGTAATAAAGATCAGAGCAGAAATCAATGAAATAGGAACCAAAAGAACAGTAGAACAGATCAACGAAACTAAGAGGTGGTTCTTTGAAAGAATTAACAAGATTGATAAACCTCTGGGCAGACTTATCAAAAAGAAAAGAGAAATGACCCAAATAAATAAAATCATGAATGAAAGAGGAGAGATCACAACCAACACCAAAGAAATGCAATCAATTATAAGAACATATTATGAGCAACTATATGCCAGGAAATTAGACAACATGGAAGAAATTGATGCATTCCTAGAGATGTATCAACTACCAAAACTGAACCGGGAAGAAATAGAAAACCTGAACAGACCTATAACCACTAAGGAAACTGAAGCAGTCATCAAAAATCTCCCATCAAAACAAAGCTCAGGGCCAGATGGATTCTCAGGGGAATTCTACCAAACCTTTAAAGAAGAATTAATACCTATTCTTCTGAAACTGTTCCAAAAAACATAGAAATGGAAGGAAAACTTCCAAACTCGTTTTATGAAGCCACCATTACCTTGATCCCAAAACCGAAGAAAGACCCCATCAAAAAGAATTACAGACAAATATCCTTGATGAACATGGATGCAAAAATTCTCACCAAAAACCAGCCAATAGGATCCAACAGTACATTAAAAAGAATATTACCCATGACCAAGTGCGATTTATCCCTGGGCTGCAAGGTGGGTTCAACATCCACAAATCAATCAGCGTGATACAATATATCAACAAAAGAAAGAACAAGACTCATACGATCCTCTTGATAGATGCGGAAAGAGCATTTGACAAAGTACAGCCTTTTTTCTTGATCAAAACTCTTCAGAGTATAGGGATAGAGGGCACACACCTCAATATCATAAAAGCCATCTATGAAAAACCCACAGCGAATATCATTCTCAATGGGGAAAAACTGAGAGCTTTCCCCTAAGATCAGGAACTCGATAGGGATGTCCACTATCGCCACTGCTATTCAACATAGTAGAAGTCCTAGCCACAGCAATTAGACAACAAAAAGAAATCAAAGGCATCCAAATCGGCAAAGAGGAAGTCAAACTCTCACTCTTTGCAGATGATATGATACTTTATGTGGAAAACCCAAAAGACTCCACCCCAAAACTGCTAGAACTCATACAAGAATTCAGTAAAGTGGTAGGATATAAAATCAATGCACAGAAATCAGTGGCATTCCTATACACCAAAAACAAGACAAAAGAAAGAGAAATTAAGGAGTTGATCCCATTTACAATTGCACCCAAAACCATAAGATCCTAAGGAATAAATCTAACCAAAGAGGCAAAGTTTCTGTACTCAGAAAGCTATAAAATACTCATGAAAGAAATTGAGGAAGACACAAAGAAATGGGGAAACGTTCCATGCTCATGGATTGGAAGAACAAATATTGTGAAAATGTCAATGCTACCTAGAGCAATCTACACATTCAATGCAATCCCCATCAAAATACCAACCACTTTTTTCAAGGATATGGAACAAATAATCCTAAAATTTGTATGGAACCAGAAAAGACCCCGAATAGCCAGAGGAATGTTGAAAAAGAAAAGTAAAGCTGGTGGCATTCCAATTCCAGACTTCTAGCTCTATTACAAATGTCATCATCAAGACAGTATGGTACTGGCACAAAAACAGACACATAGATCAATGGAACAGAATAGAGAGCCCAGAAATGGACCCTCGACTCTATGGTCAACTCATCTTTGACCAAGCAGGAAAGAATGTCCAATGGAAAAAAGACAGTCTCTTCAACAAATGGTGTTGGGAAAATTGGACAGCCACATGCAGAAGAATGAAACTGGGCCATTTCCTTACACCACACACAAAAATAGACTCCAAATGGTTGAAAGACCTAAACGTGAGACAGGAGTCCATCAAAATCCTAAAGGAAAACACAGGCAGCAACCTCTTCGATCTCAGCCGCAGTAACTTCTTCCTATAAACATAACCAAAGGCAAGGGATGCAAGGGCAAAAATGGACTATTGGGACTTCATCAAGATAAGAAGCCTTTGCACAGCAAAAAAAACCATCAACAAAACCAAAAAACAACTGACAGCATGGGAGAAGATATTTGCAAATGACATATCAAGTAAAGGGCTAGTATCCAAAATCTATAAAGAACTTATCAAACTCAACACCCAAAGAACAAATGATCCAATCAAGAAAGGGTTCGAAGACATGAACAGACATTTTTCCAAAGAAGATAGCCAAATGGCCAACAGACACATGAAAAAGTGCTCAACATCGCTCAGCATCAGGGAATTCCAAATCAAAACCTCAATGAGATATCACCTCACACCAGTCAGAATGGCTAAAATTAACATGTCAGGAATCAACAGATGTTGGCAGGGATGCGGAGAAAGGGGAACCCTCCTAAACTGTTGGTGGGAACTCTAGCTGGTGCAACCACTCTGGAAAACTATATGGAGATTCCCCCAAAATTTGGAAATAGAGCTACCCTATGACCCAGCAATTGCACTTTGGGTATTTACCCCAGAGATACAAATGTAGGGATCCGAAGGGGTATGTCCACCCCAATGTTTATAGCAGCAATGTCCACAATAGCCAAACTATGGAAAGAGCCAAGATGTCCATCGACAGATGAATAGATAAAGAAGATGTGCTACACACACACACACACACACACACACACACACACACACACACACAATGGAATATTATGCAGCCATCAAAAAGAATGAGATCTTGCCATTTGCAATGATGCGGATGGAACTGGAGGGTGTTATGCTGAGTGAAATGTCAATCAGAGAAAGACATGTGTCATATGACCTCACTGATATGTGGAATTCTTAATCTCAGGAAACAAACTGAGGGTTGCTGGAGTGGTGGGGGTGGGAGGGATGGGGTGGCTGGGTGATAGACATTGGGGAGGGTATGTGCTATGGTGAGCGCTGTGAATTGTGCAAGACTGTTGAATCACAGATCTGTACCTCTGAAACAAATAATACATTATATGTTAAAAAAAGAAGAAGAAGATAGCAGGAAGGGAAAAATGAAGGGGGGGAAATCGGAGGGGGAGATGAACCATGAGAGACGATGGACTCTGAAAAACAAACTGAGGATTCTGGAGGGGAGGGCAGTGGGAGGATGGGTTAGCCTGGTGATGGGTATTGAAGGGGGCACATTCTGCGTGGAGCACTGGGTGTTATACACAAACAATGAGTCATGGAACACTACATCAAAAACTAATTATGTAATGTATGGTGATTAACATAATAAAATTTTTAAAAAAAGAAGACATAGTATTTATATGCAATGGAATACTACTCAGCCATCAAAAAATGAAATCTTGCCATTTGCAACAACAGGGATGGAACTAGAGGGTGTTATGCTAAGCAAAATAAGTCATTCAGAGAAATACAAATACCATATGATTTCACTCATATATGGAATTTAAGAAACAAAAGATATGAACATAGAGGAAGGAAGGAAAAATAAAATAAGATGAAAATCGAGATGAAGGCAAACCATAAGAGACTCTTGATTCTAGGAAACAAACTGAGGGTTGCTGGAGGGGAGGTGGGTGGGGGGAAGAGTTAATTGTTTGATGAGTATTAAGAAGGGAACTTGATGTAATGAGCACTGGGTATTATATGCAACTGATGAATCACTAAGTTTTACCCCTGAATATTAAAAAAATAATAATAATAAATAAAAGGAAAGAAAGAAATGGCTTCCGAGAAGTCAGGGTTATAGTGATCAATATGGTAATTTTCTCCATATATAACTTTCTGAGAATACCCATTAGGTGTTGAACATAACGTCCTTGTTATTCTAGATCCCAGACTTAAACATTACTCATTTCAGTACTAAATTCAGAGGAAGATGGTGCCCTTTTATAATGTACTGTTGTTGCAGCAGAGCTGAAAGTGTATTCTTTGCAGGAACTCAGTTCCAAAGAAAATGCAAAAAGGACAATGTTGTGTCAGTCCAATCTCATGTACCAAATTAATTAATCTGAAAATTTTATTTTCTGATAATTAATGAGTGTAAATTTACAAATAAAATAAGAGTTTAGAATTTAAAATGTGTTGTTCTGCTCTTAATTATAACCATTGGTTCTTTGTGGTTCCTCCTAAGGCAATATGTAAATATCTAGCTTTTGTCCCCTCAAATGTTCTGGACTGGATAAGAATAATAATGGAATCTGAGAGGGGATCAAAAATAATTTTTACAAGAGAGAGCAATGTGATAATATCAAAAGTTATGACACGTATAATTAGGAACTTAAAAGGAGAGGGAAACCATTAGCAGAAGGTTATTTGAAGAAATAATGGCTGAAGCTTTTTCAAATTTGTTGAAAAACACCAAGTTAAATTCAGGAAGCCCAGCAAAACCCAAATAAAAAAATAAAACTAAATCACATGTGGGCACATTGTAGTCATACTTGTGAAACAGATAGAAAATATTGAAAGCAATGAAAGAATAACAACATTTTATATGCCTAGAAGTTCATTAGAAATAATAAAATGTAGGAGATAATACAATATTCATCTCATGTAAAACACCCTGCCAACCCAGAATTCAATACCATTAATAGTCTTCCACAACGAAGGTAAATTAAGACATTTTCATTTTTTTTTAAGATTTTATTTATTTATTTGAGAGAGAGAGAATGAGAGATAGAGAGCACGAGAGGGATGAGGGTCAGAGGGAGAAGCAGACTCGCTGCTGAGCTGGGAGTCCGATGTGGGACTCGATCCCGAGACTCCAGGATCATGACCTGAGCCGAAGGCAGTCGCTTAACCAACTGAGCCTCCCAGGCGCCCCAAATTAAGACATTTTCAAACAACTACTCAGAACATCCATCAGCAGCAAGCCTGCAGTGCAAGAAGTGCTTTTGGTGGATCCTCCACTTATGCTCACTCTACCAAAGATTTCCCATTTCTTCTTAGGGGTACATTAAAACACTAAGCACCTTTTTAAGAAGCGTGTAGATATGTAAAAACACTTTGGGAGAAAATTGGGAGGTGTGCCACCTCAGAATGTTAATATTAAGCAGCTTCTCTCTTACTTTTCTCCATTCCCCATGGTAAGAAATACATATGTGTGGATGGGATACTCAACACTGGAAGGAAAAAGACATTCCAGTGTCTTCTTCCCCTAGGCCCCAGTAGGTTCCCCAAATCTAGGAACCAAACAGACTATCTTGTCAAACCTTGACACCCCCTTAAAAAATGTCTTCAATTCCAAAAGAGACAACTATTTATATGTCAAAAGTAACACATTGGATGAGGAGACTGGGATTCCTGACCAATAAGAGAAAGAACAGTAATTGCAACTTGATTTCAAAAATGTAAATGTATGTCCAGAAAGGCTTATTCTTGTTTAGTGTCCATACATGACATGTATTGAATTTTTCTAAAACCCTGTTTTAAAATGTAAATATCTTTTTGAACAACAAAGGAAACAGTCCACAAAAACAAAAGACGACTGATAGAATGGGAGAAGATATTTGTAAATGTCTTATCAGATAAAGAGCTAGTTTCCAAAATCTATAAAGAACTTATCAAACTCAAAACCCTAAGAACAATTTATCCAGTCAATAAATGGGCAGAGGACATGAACAGACATTTCACCAAAGTGGATATGCAAATGGCCAACAGACACATGAAAAAATACTCAACATCACTCGGCATCAGGGAAATACAAATCAAAACCTCAATGAGATACCACCTCACCCCAGTCAGAATAGCTAAAATTAATAAGTCAGTAAAGGACAGATGTTGGTGAGGTTACGAAGTAAGGGGAACCCTCTTACACTGTTGGTGGAAATGCAAGCTGGTGCAGCCACTCTGGAAAACAGTATGGAGGTTCCTCAAGAAGTTGAAAATAGAGCTACCCTACAACCCAGCAATTGCACTACTGGGTATTTACCCCAAAGATACAAATACAGTGATCCAAAGGGGCACCTGTGCCCCAATGTTTAGATCAGCAATTTCCACAATAGCTAAAGTATGGAAAGAACCCAGATTTGTAGATGAACAGATAAAGAAAATGTGGTATTTACATACAATGGAATAGTACTCAGTCATCAAAAAAATGAAATCTTGCCATTTGCAACAACATGGATGGAATTAGAGGGCGTTATGCTAAGCAAAATAAGTCAATCGGAGAAAGACAATTATCATATGATCTCACTCATATGTGGAACTTAAGAAACAAAACAGAAGATCATAGGGGAAGGTGGGAATAAAACACGATAAAATCAGAGAGGGAGATAAATTATAGGATACTCTTAAGCATAAGAAACAAACTGAGTGGGGGTGGTGAGATGGGGCAACTGGGTGATGTACATTAAGTAGAGCATGTGATATAAGGGCACTGGGTATTATATAAGACTGATGAATCACTGAACTCTACCTCTGAAACTAATAATACACAATATGTTAATTGAATTTAAATAATTTAAAAAAAGACAAAACTGATGACATAAAAAAAGAATGACAGAGGAACCCAAAAGAAATTAATAAAAGCCGCTAAATATTGAAAAAAAATTTAAAATGAAATGCTAATATCTTTGATGTATATGATAAGTGATTAAGTCAGATAATATTTCTGATGCCCAGTAAAACTAATATATTGTAACAATAGAGATTGGATGGGTGAAAGGAAGAACAGTTTTAGAGCTTCAGTTTTCTTGGAAATCAGTCTTTATTTAATAAATTTGAAAAAAATATGAAGATATCACATATAGCAAGAACATCATGTGGTTAGGCTGTATTTTAAGGATCTTCAAGCATTATATTTTTGATTCCTTAGATCAGCCCTATGATGTGGCTATAATTATGGTCATCATGTTACAGGTGATGAAAACAAAGCATCAAGTTCTTAAGTCAAAGTGTCTAATCTAGTGAATACTTGTCTGCCAAGAGGTACCGTTCAAATAATCTTTAAGTAACTCTGTGAATAAGATACTATATCTATCATATTTTCCAGGACAGGAAACTGACCCAGAGCAGTCATGTAACTGACTCACAAGCCTAGAGTCTGCATTTAGAAATTACACTGAAGAGGCCTCATTTCATTGCCAATGTCCTTAAACTTTACCCTGTACTACTTATTCCCATTTGTAAATTGATCAAGGATCCTGGTGCAAGCATCTATATGATGATGTTTACCACTGTACAAAAGTACAAGAATTTTGGCATAGAGGAATCAAAAACTAGATGGGAAGTTACAGAAGTCCTAAGTTTTCCATCTATTTCCCAATATTTTTCTTTTACAAACAAGCTTCTCTCTCATGAAATATAATGAGAAAAATATTCCTATAGCTATTATGGTAAATTAGGTTACTGTTCATTAAAAATACATTTCTTCCATTTGAGCACTTCGAAAGGAGTACACCTTGCAGAAAATCAATGATAAATTCGGCCGTGTGACTTGTTTTCACAACATAATGTGAGTGGGACTGTGAAAGCTTATGAGTTCAGAGTCCAGGCATTAAGAAGCATATTTCTCCTAGCCGCTAATCTCTGCTATAAAATGTCATATAACAGGTAACCTGCTTTTCTAAGAATAAAATATATCATAAAGATCTGAGCTGTATCTGTACTCTGGAGCCAAGCCCAGGCATGCCAAGCCTCAATCAACTAAAATCCAACCGAAGCACAAACTGGTGAATGAGAAATAAATGCTTATTTTTCAATGTGAGTACAATCTTGGATAAAATAGCACAACTTTAGTAATTAGTTACAGCTACCATTTATGTATTATATGAGTTTGATTTTGAATATTCATATGATTTCTCTATCAGGGTGTAAAGAATCAGTGCAGAGAGTATAAAGAATATGTGTAGGGGTGCTTGGGTGGCTCAGTTGGTTAAGCTTCTGCTTCAGCTCAGGTCATGATCCCAGGGTCCTGGGATCCAGTCTTGCATCCAGCTCTGCTCAGCTGAGAGCTTTCTTCCCCCTTTCCCTCCACCTGCTGCTCCCTTTGCTTGTGCTCTCTCTCTCTCCGCCATAAAAATAAATTAAAAATCTTAAGAAAAAAGGATATGTGTAAAAAATAATATGTCTATGTCAAAGAGATAAATGTATATGAAATATGAATTTATTTGCAAGTAATAATTGAGTTCAATCTCTCTCCCTCTTGTAATTGAACTAGGGTAGAAATATCTGAATCATTATCAAATTACTAAATTTCTCATGAGTTCTGGCAATAACTAGCTGTTTGACTCACACAATATCTTTATAGTTTTATTCTTGTTTTCTTCATTATTTAACATTTTATTTTTTGCATCAAAGTATTTTCTAGACTGGGTAAGTGTGACAGAAGTGGGGACTTGGGGAATTTAATAAAACAAGATGTCTTCTAAAATATCTGAAATCCAGGTAAGGAAAACAACACACAAGAAAAAGTAGTGAAGGACACTGGTTATTAATGATTGAGAAAAACAATCTCTACCATAAAATGAACCTAATTTTGACAGTGCTATAAGAAAAGTGATTCAAAAGATAGCTGTTTATTCCATTCTCTGAGGATGTGGGACAGATGTGAATAGCTCTTATAGAGCAACTCTGTGGTTGTTGCATGATAATCCTAAATGCTTATCAACAATAAGTACCCTCAGCTCTAAATCTACTCATCCCTCTATGCCCTGTTCTCAGATAATGGAGTTAGATCCTATAAACTTCTCTTCCTTGTCAGCCCCCATGAGGCTGAGTTTTGTTGGTAAAAGGCAATGGAGAAACACTGCAACAGAAAAAGCTCTTTTTCCTGGTTTCATGGTGTTTTCAGGGTGTTTGGCCGCTATGGCTTGGTTGCCACCTGCATGCATCAGGAGGTCCTATGCATTTATTCAGCCTCTAGCAAGTTTTTGTCACCAGGAGCAGTCAAAGTTTCCTTCCCTTGTTCTATGCCTCCCAACAGTCTGGCAGGGGTTCCTCCTGCTTGCCAGTCACAGCCTGAGATCCAACCTCACCAAGTTCATGTGTAGATTATGGAATTGCTCTGTCCCAGGCCAATCCCATGAGCATGTCTGCCATGAAGCTGTATGTAGCCACATTGTCTTCAATGACATCTAAATCCCATCTTCAGAGAGTAGACGTGGCTGCCCAGTGAGCTCTCCTTTGTGTACTCTCCTTCAACCCTAAGAAACTCTTTATGATTTTTAATTTTAGTAGCATGTCCTCTTAGTAGGGTTTCCCTTACAAATAGATCATAATTGTTTACATGAATCTTCCCCTGGTTTCTGTCTTCTGACCAGTTTTCATTCTGACTGATAACCACACCACCCTGGGTTGTTCAACTCTTATTTGCAGCCCTTTAAGGGCTAGGACAAATCAATTCATTTGGAAAGATGAGTGGATTGATTACCTTATTGAAGACTTCACAATGACAGTGCTTGATATTATGATCTGTAATTTATCAATAATTTAAATAGCAAATGCTAAAGAAATGCATAATATGTACCTGGGTATATATATTTTACATTCATATAAATAAAGATTGAAAAAAAAGTTCTACAACACCAAAGGTGAAACCTCAGGTACAATTTGGACTTGGCATGATTCTGATGCATCACTGTGGATTCATCCTTGGTAACAAATGAAGCATTCTAGTGAGTGATGCTGATAATGGGAGAGGCCATCCACATGTGCATACAGGGATAATATAGGACAGCTCTGTACCTTCCTCTTAATTTAGTTGTGAATCTAAAATTGCTCTAAAAATTATATTTGGAAATATTCTGAGAAAATAGTTGTATGGCTTTTGAAGGAATGAGATATATGCTCTTTATAGATGGTGAGATAGCATTATACCAAAATTAGGTAACTAAAATACCTAGCGCTTACAAATGTATTTTTTTTGATCTAAGCAGGGTTCAAAAGAAATTTTCTTTGAGTCAAAGTTGAAAAATGGACAATCCTTGTCACTCTCTGAAGAAACTGACAACCTGAAATACAGAGAATTATATCTCATTACTCTTAAAAATATAAATCACAATATTTTGAGGGACAATTTATTTAGACTAATAGCTGTACATCTAAACCTGAATATTTTCCATATCATCTTTCTATAGAAACACTTTAACACATGTGTTATAGAATTGTTCACATACTGCACTTATTCTTTGTAAGATTAGTCCTCTTAAGGCATAAAATACAAAAATTGTCAAGAAACTTACACTTTAGGAAAGAAGGTCAAGTCTTTTGGCCACACAAATGAATTAATACTGATGTTCTGGGAAACTGTACTAATCCATGAAGAACGAATGAGGAGGCTGAACAAACACTATGAGAAAACAAATTTTTTTTAGAAATCAAATAAGAGATCTTATTTGAATTTGTAATAACAAACACAGTTAATTCTTTCTTACTTTATAGAATCTTTCAAATTTTAATATAATATTACACACTGGACATGTTATAAAAATATCTTGTAAGTAAGTGAGGAGGACAACCTGAGAAAGGTAACGATTTCAGGGTTCTGATAATTTATGAAAAGTTAATAATATTTTGTGAAATATCTATGTTTTGAAAAGATTCCTAGAGATTCAAGTAAGAAGAAAACATATCTGTAGTCTTCTTGCCCAGCACTGTTCCCATGCCTATCTGTCCGCGGTAGCTCAGTGATCCAGAAACTTGTGGTTCTATAATTTGGAGAAGCTGCAAAAGCAATGGTGCTGGTGCCACAGGGGAGACTTGATTAACCTCGGGGAAGGGAGTGAAATAGCCCATTGACTTTTCACTGCAGCGTGATGATTTTGCATGGTAATGAATGAGGAAAACCCATGTGTGTCTGGAGCAGTTGACAGCCCCACTGGCCTGGATCCGGGAGCCTGGGTGGAGTTTTTTTCCATCGGACTCGGGGCTGTGACCCAAGAGACCCTAGATCTTGAATGGTGTGACTTCCCATGGACCCTGCTTTAGCCTCTGGAGTCATGACTGCAGATGCTGTCTCTCCAGACTCTTGTGGACTTCTCCAGCCTTTGGGCACAGTCAGTGAGACCCCAAATGACCCAGGGCTCAAAGGCAGGTAAGGGAAGTCTCCTGGCCTGGTCTGGCCCAAGGGGACAGGCTACATGGTCATTAGGAATATTTCTCCTGCACTTTTTCTCAGGTAACAATAAAATTGTTTTCATTCCAGAAAAAAAAAGTTGGAGGTAGTAATTTTCCTGTCAAGCACTGTGACCCCTTTAAATATAATAGGAAAAATACTCTTAGTGAAAGTACAACAGAAGAGTTGACATGAGCTCCCTATACACTCTTGACTGATGGAAAAAATATATATACACATGGAGAGGAGACCAAGATGAACCCAGTAGAAAGTAAAAGCAGAAGGAGACTTGAGAACTGATATTCAAGTTGTGAGCACTCCTCTCTCACACTCACACACACACACACACACACACATCACATGGCAGAGGGTGGAAGCCCTACTGACTTGCAGTTCTGGAACACAGTCTTTTAAAAAAAAACTTGCAAGTAACATCTAAGCTACAAAATCACAAGGGCAATCCCTAGGAAAGTAGGCTAAAAGAATAAGAATTTGGAAACACTGAACAAAAACATTAGCAGGGAGATTATAGGGAAGAAGATCCAGCAGTAAAGTGTACGCAACTTAAACAAAATATAAATCTAAGAATATGAAATAGAATGCATGTTTACTAAATTGTATATCAAAAATATCTACCTAAAAGATTAAAAAAAACATGAAAAGAAACAGCAAATATCTTCTACACTAAGGGAATGTATGGGTCAATATAAACTTCTACTGGGATAAGATATTATATTTACTAGAAAAAAGTACTTTAAGTACTGTTTATAAATATATGGAAATTAGAAAGAAAACAGTTCAGATAATGAAATTAACATGATGGCAGCAATATAGCAAATAGGAAATATCAATAGAGAAATAAAACTATATGAATAAATCACAGAGAAATTCTTAGTTTATCATTGTATACCTAAATGAAATTCACTAAATGGGTTCTCCAGAGAATTTGAGATACAGTAGAAAAAATTGATGAAATCGAGGAAAGAATAACAGAATTTATTCATCTCATAAAATGAGAAAGAAAAAACAGAAAAATTAACAGAGTTCAGAAACCTTCAAAACAATATCAGGAAAACCAGCATAGTTCTAAATACAGTTTGAGAAGGAGAAGATAAGCAGGGGGGAGGAAAGCAGAAAAACAATCATAAGTCACAATGAATAAACAACTTCTTAAATATCATTTAAAAATATTTATGGACCACAGAGACTCAGCAAACTAATAATAGAATTAACTCATAGAAATCCACAACTCAATGCATAATGAAATGACTGAAGAACACACGCAAACACAGACAAAGAAATACTCCTGAGGGAACGAGGTGGATCATGAGAGACTCAAGTCAGTGTGAAGATTATGAAATGGGTGATATATCTTCCACCTGCCATTGAGCCCCACATAGGGCTCTCTGCTCAGCAGGGAGTCGGCTTGTCCCTCTGCCCCCACTGCCCCTGCTCATGCTCTCTCTCTCTAGAGAAAGAGAGAGCACAGAGCTTCTTATTCCTTTGTCTTATCGATATTATGCCCCTCCAGTCTGAACCAGTGTCCCCCACAGAAACAATAACTTAAAAATATGTCCTGATGCCTGGGTGGCTCAGTTGGTTAAGCGCCTGCCTTTGGCTCAGGTCTTGATCCCAGGGTTCTGGGATCGAGCCCTGCATCGGGCTTTCTGCTCAGCGGGAAGCCGGCTTCTCCCTCTGTCCCCACGCCCCCACTCATGCTCTCTTTCTCTAATAAATAAATAAAATCTTAAAAAAAGGAGAAAAGTGGGACTACATTAAACTAAAGAGCTTGTGCGCAGCAAAGGAAAGAACAAAAAAGTTGGAAAAATGTTTTGAAGAACAATGTACAGAACAGAAGAAATATTGTAAACCATATATCTGATAGGGGACCAATATCTAAAATATATAAATAGCTCAACCAATGCAATAAAAACAAAGAAAATAATCCAATTTCCAAAATGGGCACAGGGCTGAGTAACAGTTTTCTGAAGACATAAAAATGGCAAATAGGTATAAGAAAGGTACTCAAAATCACTAATCATCTGGGAAATGCAAATCAAAGCCACAATAAAATGTCACCTCACACCTGTTAGAATTGTTTTTTCCAAAAACATAAGCGAATATTGGTGAGGATCTGAAGGAAAGGAAATCCTTTGGAGGAAATGTAAATTGGTGTTGCCACAATGGAAAATAGCACAGCTTTTTTTCAAGCAATTACAAATAAAAATACCATTATATTCAGTAATGTCACTCCTACATATATATTTAAATACTGAAATCATTATCTCAAAGGTATACTGCACACCCATGCTCATTGCAACATTATTCACAATGGCCTAATTATTGAAGGAACCTAAGTATCTGCCAACAGATAAGAAGGTGTTTTATACACACACACACACACACACACACACACACACACACACACATATGCACAATGAAATATTTCAGTCATGGAAAAGGAGATCTTGTCATTTGTGACAAATGGATGGATCTTGAAGGCATTATGTAAGTGACAAAAATCAGACAGGTATAGACCAATACTGTATGGTCTTACTTTATGTAGAATCTGAAACACTGAAATTGTAAAAAGAGAGTATAATGCTATTTACCAAGAACTGTGAGGAATGGGAATTGGGGAGATGTTTAAGAATACAAAGTTACAACTAGAACATAATAAGTTCTGGAGGTCTAATGTACAATATAGTGATTATAATCAGCATTACCGTATTATAAACTTCAAAGTTGCTAAGACTAAATCTTAGCTGTTCTCAATACCCACAAAAGTGATAAATATGTAACATGAGAAAGGTATTATCTAAGATTACCATAGTAATCAATCAGTAATACATAAATGTATCAAATGAACACATGTTCAGCTTTCTCTGAAAATGCCAAAAATAAAATATGCATACTGTATGATTTTATTTATGTAAATGTTTGTAAATGGAGGTGAGAACATGAAAGGGGCATTTTGTAGAGCTGGTAATATTCATTTTCTCATTCATATGATGGTGACACTTGAAAATTCAGCCAGTTGTTGGCATGTATTGCATGTGCAACCATCTGTATGTACATTATACCACAATAAAATTACCATAAGAGAATATTATGAAAATATACAAATATCTTTAAAATGAGACATAAAATTGAAAAAAAATCCTACCAAATACAACTTGTGAAAACCAAAGCAAAAAGAAATAAAAATATCAGAAGTGTCTTAACTTCTACTATAACTTAATCTGTAATTCAGAAAGCTTTTCATACTCAGTTACAGAATATTTACATGCTTATGAGTAAAGAAAAATGAAATACCAATTAAAAACCAAAAAGAAACCCTTATAAGGTAGAAAAAAGGTCTAATAAAATATGTGTTGTGTACATTTTCTTGGAATAATAAAAAAAGGAAATTACATGTCAGTGGCAATCATAAACTGATTCTGACAATATATAAAAATAATGGACTATGACATAAGTAGATTTACTGAAGCAATACCACGTTGGATTTACATGTGAAATTACATAAACTTAATCTGTCACATTAGCAGAGTAAAGAAGGTCAAATGATGTGATTTCTCTGATGCAGAAGGCAACTGATAAAATTAATTTTCATTCTTAATTTAAAAAAATTAAACTGATAGAAATAAAAAGTAAACATCCATGCAAAGATCTAGAATAGATATAACTCTGAAAAAGAACTAATACAAACGCACTGTTTACAAAAGGAGGATTTTTAAAGTATAGATTGACATAAAAATACATACAAGATTAAAGAAACTGAGGAGAAAGAGCAAAGTTAATACCCACACATATATGGAATGCAGATTCCAACAAAGATGCAAAGTCATTCTGTGGATAAAGTATAGTCTTAGAACAAATGTTGTGGAGACAATTCAGTATCAAATGAAATTAACAATATATACCTTATACTATGTACAAAAATGCTAAACATTGATCATCCATAAGTATAAATAATAAACTTTCAAGAAGATGTATTAGAAAAAACACCTGACCTAAAGTTGTGCAGAGATTTCTTAGAAAGAACAACGAAACATGATCCATAAAAGAACAAATTGATGAAGTGTAGTTCATTAAGATAATGTCTGCTCTTTAAAGAGAAGAAAAAGACAAGTCATAGACTTGAGAGGAAATATTTACAAATCATACATCTAATAAAATGCTTGTTGCCAGGATACACAAAGAATTCTCAAAATACCATAGCAAAAAGTAAAAATATAACCAAAATATTTCAAGATATTTCACCAAAAAGCCTATATTGATGGCAAATAAGTACAGGGAAAGATGCTTAACACTATTAGTCTTAGGAACATTCATATTAAAACCACTACATATCAGAATTCCTGTTCCAGCAAGATGGAGAGGATATACTGTTCCTTATTTCTTCCACCAAATACAGCTAAAACACCTGGACATTATATACAAAACAAGATAAGATTCAAACAGGTGATGAGCAAACTGACAGAACTGGGCACTCCAGCTCCAAGGAATGACATGGCGGTGAATGCCCTGGAATTTATCTTTTATCACATAGCCCAGACTGGTGAGCAAACCACAGACACCAATGGGTACAGACAAAAGTCCCCAAAATGTTTTTTCTCTCCAGTCAAGACAATGGAAAAAAGGCATGCTAGAAAGAAAAAAAATGTAGAAGCTAAGTGCATTATTCCAATCAAAAATCACTGACTACCTAGCAAAAATATCACTCAGGAAAGCAGGGGAAATCAAGGGAGTCTATGATAAAGGAAAACTAAGAAAAGGTGTCACCACCAGATGCACTCTGAAAGAACTGCTAAAGGGAAATATCTAAACAGAAATTAAATGATAACAGAGGGAATCTTGGATTATCAGGAAGAAGGAGACAACCAAAGAAAGATAAAACTATCATTAGGTCTAATGAATTTGTTTCATCTCTTGTGTTGTCTAAATTGTTTGATATTTGAAGCAAAATCATCAGTTGAAACAAAATTATAACATCCATGTGATTCTCAATATAAGTAGAAAACATTTAAGACAATTCTAGGAGAAATGAGACAGTAAAGGGACATCAAGGAAGGTAAGGCTCTACATTTTAGTCGAAGTGCTGTGCTGTGACAGACTGTGTAGACTGATATATGTGTATATAATTATTTATACAGAGATATCTCATATCTATATTATTTACATAAAGCAGATTAGAACACATATGGCCATATATCTAACTTTATATGTATAAAGTTTTATATGAAGAAAAGATCTACTCTGTTGTAAATTATGCTCCATCAATTAGGTCATGATGTAGAAAAGTGTAACCTTCACTTTTATCTCCCAGACTCATAAACACAGCGTCACAAAAAATAAATTCCAAGTGGATCATAAACCCTAACTAAAGGTTAAAAAATAAAGAAACAAAAAAAAGGTAAATCCAGGAAAGTAATATAGGAAATTATATTCATGAATTTTGAATAACTTCTGAAATAGGTCCAAAATAATCACTAACACCCAAAATGATAAATTGGACCATGATAACATTAAAATTCGGATCATTAAAAGACTCCAGTAGGGGAGTAAGAATGCGAGATACAGCTATTTCCATCTCATAAACTCAAAAAAGTGCTTGTATTTAAAACATGATGAGGACTTCTAAGAAGACAAAAGAAAACACCATCTAGGAGAAATGAGCAAGAGACACACTTGAACTCTTTATATTCTCGCCAAAGAGAATATCCTAATAACTCCCAGTCCAGAAAAATGATACTGTTATATAATCACCAGAACTTAATTGTATTAAATTTTATGAGACTACAGAGTTTTGGATCAAGGGACTATTTGTACAATGTGTATTTACACAATACACTAGATAAATGTAGGGATAATTTAATATATTGAAAGACACACATATCTATGACTGTGAAGTTTCATACTAATGCTTAGAAGAAAAATGTGTTATAATTATATGTAAATACAATTATAATGTTATACTTATACATTATTTTATTATGAAAAATGCAATATTTACATTCTAGAAATATACCATATACTACGTAGTTATGTATAATAAATTATTATAAATACATGTGGAAAAGGACAGAGAAAAGGCCTTTCATTATATAATTATTCATAATATCCACACACCAAAATGGAACTAAATTTCTGAGAACAGATTTTAAATGTCATATTCATATAAGACAGCAGCAGTGAAAATTCATAAAATATAGACAAATGCGATAATACAGTTGGATTACAAATATGAGAGCAAAAGGAGACACACATAAAAATGCATACTGCATGATTCCATCGATATAAAGTCCAAAAATAAGATATTTCACATTATTAAAATTGGTAGGGCTAAAAGAGGCTCTAAACTTATCGTTCATGATCTGATTTGTAATTGTGTGATTCTATTTTGTGATGATTGTGCACATTCATATATTTAGTTTTCTTGATGTGTTAAAAAAAAGTAAGGTTATTTCAGGTGAAAGAGCATTTATCGAAGTCTGGTTTTCTTTGAAAAGCAAGAACTGGAAATTATAAAATATACATTAAAAGTATAAAATATAAATATCATAGAGTCAAACAATGGAATAGTAACAGACTTTAAAATAAACAAGAGATATGTACAAATATATGGATGAACTCTACAAATATAATATTAAATGATAAGCTTTTAATAAAATCTGAAAACATTTGAAATCTCACCATTTCCTCTTCATCATCCAGGTGGAACAGTTTAGAGCTCTTAGAAGCACAGGATGACCAGCTCTCATTCCATGATTTTCTTTCAGTACTAATGTAATAGCAATTGTTGGAATATGTAATCCAATCTTTTGGACAATGAAATGCTGGAGAAAGTTTATGAGATATTATCCAAAAGGCTTTGAATATTAAAACTTGCAAATTTACAACTTGCCTATATATACACAAATGTGTATATAACACATCAATTTACCCTCACAAGCTGACAAAAAAAAAAAACAGAACACACACAAACTCCTAGAAGAGTCAATCTTTCCCCCCGTAATTTATGTGCCCATATGAAGCAAACATACAAAAATGTCCATCTCTACATGTGCTCTGAGTCATTGAACAAGACCACTTTTTTGGAATTGCATAACGATTTATCTTTTATCGTGTTATAGCATGTGGAAATTTGAGGCCATTGGTAACAACGAGTAGGTGACTTTTATTTTATTTTATTTTATTAAGATTTATTTATTTATATGAGAGAGAGCACGAACAGGAGGGGCAGAAGGAAAGGGAGAGAGAATCTCAAATAGAGTCCATGCTGAGTATGGAGCTGACATGGGGCTCAATCCCAGGATCCTGAGGTCACAACCTGAGCCAAAACCAAGAGTCACTTAACTGACTGAGCCATCTAGGCACCCCGGGTACGGTGATTTTAAATGAATATGTCCTCATACTGTTGCATAAAAAGTAATACTCTCCTATATTCATTATTTCTGAAAATTTATTATGCAATTTTCTAATTCATTTTCCCCAAAAGCATCTATTATCATCCTTGTCTAGCTTAAGATAGAGATAAAATATAAATTATCCTAATATCATTTTGAAAATGATGTTCTACCTTTCTGGGTCTTTGTTTCCAAGGATGCTTTTTTCTGCACTGGTCCTTCAGGAACTAGAAAAATTAAGGCAATCCTCATAAAACTTAATAAAACTTAATATTACACTAAGTAAATCATTATGATTTGAGTTTCTTAGTTTGAAGTTTGGTGTATTGTTTATAATGAGAAAACTCTGTAATAAAATAGATTTTACCCATAAAAATTGAATAAATAATGAACATGTGGGCAAAGATAATTCAAAAGTTTAAAGAACTGATCCTACAGTCTTTTACAATATTTGGTTTAACCAATCTCACGAATTAATTTGCATATCTCAATTAGGTCTCTCCTATAGCTTGCATTTGAGTTATGAAATTTGAATATATGTGTAATACTCTTTATAATTATTCTGTTATTTCTATGTTTGGCAAATTCAGAATAACCATTCCACACTTAGAGTAACATGCATTAAAATGAGATAATACAATTCCATAATATTGTGCAACATTTCGAGGCACTGATGATCATTAAAGTGAAAAATTCCCTTGTAGTCATTCAAACACTTACTTACAGAGAATAACAGCTATTGTGACCACAGTGGACATCAAGACAAGGCAGATGATTCCCAAGATCCCAGCAACAAGCTTCCCTGAACGTGAAGGTACATAGTAGGAAGAGAAATGAAAATTCTGAGAAAAGATGGATGGAAATAATCATTTAGGAAATTTACATACAAAAGACCCAACAATGCACCGGGAATCACATATAAAAATTTGGACCCCAAACCTGTAACTACCATTGTAATCTTCTCTCAGAATACACCATTACCTTTGCAGTAAATATATTACCCCCATGAGACTGGGTAAAGACCATGAATTATAAGACTTGGACAAGGTTTGTCCTCAGATTTCAATTACAATACTATATTCCAGCTCCATGCTCTGATCCTCACAAATGAAACATATGGGAGATCATTCCCTACTCATTCCCTACACCCCTGTACCCCAACTGCATATCCTAGAACAGTTAGACTATGTGTGTATTGTTTTACCTTTCCATGGGTAATTCTTGCCATTCCCTTGAAGATCCTGAGAAGCATTTTGAAGATTTAATTCTGCATAGATTATTTCCTGTTCAGTTATTGAAATGGAACTTTTAGTGCCCTTAGCTTTCATTTGATGTCTTTTTGAGCCCTTAACCTGATTGAGTTCTGCATAGGTAACTCCTTGGTTATTCATCTCTGCAGCTGAGTAGTGTCAGGCACGGTGCTGAATGGGACCGCACTGAAGGACTTGATGAATAGTGTATGTAATGACAAGATTGCTAGGACAGTCACACTGGGTGGAGTGTGTGGTGAGTGATAGTACTCATTTGCAGTTGGGCAGTGTAAAATCTGGTACTAGTTTCCTTAGAGCTTTAAAGAAGGGTTTCATGATAGAATAAGTGGTTTTTACAATGATGTTCTATGTTTGACACAATAGTATTGATTGGAAAAATGTAAAGCGATAAATTAGTGAAGAAGAAAAGAATTCATGAATAATATTGTCCTTATTAATGTAAGGTCAGATTCCACAGAAACATGTCAACATTATTAGAATAACTGGGTTCATATTAAAATGCTGTGTTAGAAAGAAAATGCTGCACCATTTTTTTTTTGACAAGTTTTAAATGGAGTCCCCTAGATTAGGGAATACTAGTTTTTGCACACATAGGAAATTCCTGTAGTAAATGACTTTTATTTGGGATTTAGATTTCTTTACTAAAAGGTCATGTAGTGCAATCAAGTGGTCTTTATTTTGAATAATTGTGGAGTTCTGAGAAATTATTAAATTTTAAAAGAAATATTTTATATGTTGAAAAATGTTATATGACACAGTAAACATCCAAAACCTGAGCAATAATGAAAACAAAAAAACAAAAATTTTTTTTAAAAGTACTTATTTAACAACAGAAATTGACAACAGATTTAATGGTAAAGATATGAAACCATAAAATGATAGGTAAAAGTGTAGATCATTTATGAAAGAACACTGTTGGTACAAACTTCCAGAAAGACCTATGAATGTCATAGGCAGTAAGGAAGCTTTAGTTGTTTGAGGAATTCTAATAAATGAAATAAGTATTCAGTCAGTGAAATCTGGAATTACTCCTGGCTCTCAAATTTACAAAGTATGAACTTTAAGAAGTTACTTCCTGTCTAGCCGCCTAGTTTATACTAACCTCAAATGGGAATTAAATATATATAAAACATAATGCACATAATTAATATTCCATCCAGCTTTTCTAAGATCTCAATAGTATATTAGTTATTTTAAGTATTTTTAACACAATAGTCACAGTATCATTACTGATTCATATCCTTTAGAGCATGTAACATAATCCATTAGATAGGAATATCTTTCAGTATTAAATATCTTTTTTTTGCCAAGTTTTGTTCAATTTTTAAAAAAGTTTTTAAATTGTTTCATACTTAAATTTAAATTAGCATTTTTTAGAAGGTACCTCATCTTGCTTTTCATGAAAGATCAAACTTTCATTTATCAAAGCAACTATATGAGGAATTACATTTGGCTTTTATGATTTGATGGATTCATCTTAAGAAATTATTTTTTCAAATATTTATATAATTCTAGTTAGTTGACATATAGTATGATATTGGTTACAGGAGTAGAATTTAGCGATTCATCATTTACATATAACCCCCAATGCTCATCACTACAAGTGCCCTCCTTAATACCCATCATGCGTTTAGTCCATCCCCAATCCCCCTCCCCTCCAGCAACCTTCAGTTTCTTCTCTATAGTTAAGAATGTCTTATGGTTTCCTTCCCTCTCTTTTTTTTCCCTTCACCTATGTTCATCTGTTTTAAGAATTTATTTTTAAAGACTGGGCTAAATATCAAATAATATATGTAATTATACCTATATTGATGACAAATCTAAAATTAACTGTTCCTTATCATGATGCTTATGGGATTTCACTTGAAATTATATTGATTTGAAGACACAATTATGTGCGTATATATGCACTTAATTACTTCTCCACAGGCAAGATTTGAATATTTTAAGAAATTCTCCAATGTATTTCATACTTACTCTTGTCTGTTACCCTGGTCTGTTGGAATAAAGATACCAATGTTCTCTGTGATTTGATTGTATATTTGTTGTGCCTCAGGTGCATCCCATCCAACATTTGTATCACCCACTAAATGAGGTGGCTAGTAGATAGATAGCAGAGTAGTGACACATACCTTCTCTTGGCCAGAGAGCCAGGCATCTTCCAGTGGGAGACCAGGTTACTCTTGTAAACAGACAATATCTGTGGTCTTCAGAGACTACTGACCCTGTGAGAGCTCAGAGTGAGGCAATAGTGGAAAAGCTAGATTTCTCATCAATGTGTCACTTAAAATTTGAACAGGAAATTCTTACACTTGGCCTATTTTGAAGACTGTTTATCTCATCACACACCTCTAGAATGTACACAGTTTCAGTTTGTAGTGTGTCATTTCTTTTGTCTCTTGGCAAGTACCTCTGAGAAATTTTTATGTTCCAGAAGACATTGGGGTCAGAGACTTGACCCACCCAGGCTCTTAACTTGCTTCCCTCCGATTCACAAACACTGGGAACTTAGGCCTTGTGAAAATATCTTAGATGTTTAAGTTTTACTTTTAGACAAGTTTGCTAAATCTTCCATTACATATTTCTTTTTCTTATGCCTTTGCTATGTCATTTCTGTTGTACTGAAAATATTCTAATCATCATCTCCTTAACAGGTACTTAATAATATTTGACACTAATTTTGAAGACTCACTGCATTTTCAACTTTATTGTAACTGTCACAAAAACATCAATTTCCAAACTTATCTTCTCAATGTTTTGCCTTAGTTTTAATATACCTGCAATCCATCTTATTATTTGTAAATAAGTTATCTAGGTTTCTGCTGAAGAAAACTAAATGCCTGTGGGAAGGACACAATATTGAACAATATTGAACAATAGCACCATGCCAAAGATTTGAATATTAAATAATTACTCATATTACGCTTTGAGTCATGCTCCAATGATAACAAATTGATTTTATTTTTATAGGAATACTTGTTATGAATGAGAAAAGCCTAAGTTTCACTATGTGGGGGGGGGATGAATGTAATTTTCGAAAATTTCACTTAACTGAAAAAATTGAGAGAGGACAAAGTACTTTTAAAACACAATTAGAGGATATATGGACATCCAAAGAAATAAAACATTAAATCTAAATTACCTAGTTTGCATCAATGGAATTCTTGGATTTAATTTGTGAATAATCTTTGAGGATATTTGTATGTATATTTCTATTAGCCTATAGTTCTGGGATTTTGTTTTTTGGGTTTTTTTTTTTTTTTTGCAAAATTATGTGACAATTTTATTTTTATTTTTATGTATTTATTTTTAATGATGTATAGTTGACATTCAATATTATACTAGTTTCAGGTGCAGAGATGGGGATTTAACATTTATACACAGTATGATATGATCATCGTGATAAAGCTTATTACCATCTATCACCATGAAAAATTAATACAGTGTTATTGACTATATTCCCTATGCTGTAATTTACATCCCTGTGACTTATTTATTTTATACTGAGAATTTGCACCACTGACTTCCTTTCACCTCTTTCAGCCATCCCTCCTACCCTCTCCCCTGTGTCAATCACAACTATAGTCTCTCTATATATGACTCTGTTTCTGTTTTCTGTGTTTGTTTTTAAGTTCTACATTTTCAGTTAAATCATACAGTATTTGCCTTTGTCTGTCTAATTTTATTTACATAAAACCTTGTAGGTCCATCAAAAAGAATTTCATTCTTTTTTATCTGTGAGTAATATCCCATTGCATATATATGTTGCTTCTATTTATTCATTCATCTATAGATGGACAAATGGGTTGCTTCTATATTTTGGCTATTGTAAGTAGTACTGCAATAAACAGAGGGTGCATACACCTCCTCAAGTTATTGTTTTCATTTTCTTCAACTAGATACCCTGAAGTGGATTTTCTGGATATTATAGTACTTCTGCTTTTAATTTTTTGAGGAACCTCCATACTGTTTTGAATTGTGACTACACCAATCTAAATTCCCACCAACAGTGAACAAGGTTCACTTTTCTCCACATCCACACCAGTATTTGTAATACTTGTCTTTTCAATTCTGGTAGGTGTGAGGTGACATCTCTCATGGTTTTGATTTGCATTTTCCTGATGATTAGTGATGTTGAGGATCTTTTCATGTGTTGGTTGGCCATCTGTGTGTCTTCTTTTTTTTTAATTTTTTAAATTATGTTTAGTTAATCACCATACATTACATCATTAGGTTCTTCACGTACTGTTCCATGATTCATTGTTTGTGTATAACACCCAGTGCTCGATTCAGTACGTGCCCTCTTTAATACCCACCATTAGGCTAACCCATCCCCCCAAACCTGTCCCCTCTAGAACCCTCAGTTTGTTTCTCAGAGTCCATAGTCTCTCATGGTTCATCTCCCTCTCCGATTTCCCCCCCTTCAATTTTCCCTTCCTGCTATCTTCTTCTTCTTTTTTTGACATATAATGTATTATTTGTTTCAGAGGTACAGATCTGTGATTCAACAGTCTTGCACAATTCACAGCGCTCACCATAGCACATACCCTCCCCAATGTCTATCACCCAGCCACCCCATCCCTCCCACCCCTCACCACTCCAGCAACACTCAGTTTGTTTCCTGAGAATAAGAATTCCTCATATCAGTGAGGTCATATGATATATTTCTTTCTCTGATTGACTTATTTCTCTCAACATAACACCCTTCAGTTCCATACATGTCATTGCAAATGGCAAGATCTCATTCCTTTTGATGGCTGCATAATATTCCATCGTATATATACATACCACATCCTCTTTATCCATTCCTCTGTCGATGAACATCTTGGCTCTTTCCATAGTTTGGCTATTGTGGACATTGCTGCTATAAACATCGGGGTGCACGTACCCCTTCGGATCCCTACATTTGTATCTTTGGGGTAAATATCAGTAGTGCCTTTGCTGAGTCATATGTTAGCTCTATTTTCAAATTTTTTTTAAAGATTTTATTTATATATTTCACAGAGAGACACAGAAAGAGAGGGAACACAAGCAGGTGTAGTGGGAGAGGGAGAAGCAGGCTTCCTGCAGAGCAGGGTGCCCGATGCGGGGCTCAATCCCAGGACCCTGGGATCACGACCTGAGCCAAAGGCAGATGCTTAATGACTGAGCCACACAGGCGCTCCTATTTTCAACTTTTTGAGGAACCTCCATACTGTTTTCCAGAGTGGATGCACCAATTGCATTCCCACCAACAGTGTAGGAAGGTTCCCCTATCCCCACATCCCTGCCAACATCTGTCGTTTCCTGACTTGTTAATTTTAGCCATTCAGACTGGTGTGAGGTGGTATCTCATTGAGGTTTTGATTTACATTTCCCTGATGCCAAGTGATGTTGAGCACTTTTTCGTGTCTGTTGGCCATTTACACATCTTCTTTGGAGAAATGTCTGTTCATGACTTCTGCCCCTTTCTTGATTGGATCATTTGTTCTTTGGGTATTTAGTTTGATAAGTTCTTTATAGATTTTAGAGACTAGCCCTTCATCTGATATGTCATTTGCAAATATCTTCTCCCATTCTGTCGGTTGTCTTTTGGTTTTGTTGACTATTTCTTTTGCTGTGCAAAAGCTTTTTATCTAGATGAAGTCCCAATAGTTCATTTTTGCCCTTGCCTCCCTTGCCTTTGGCGAAGTTTCTAGGAAGAAGTAGCTGCAGCTGAGGTCAAAGACGTTGCTGCCTGTGTTCTCCTTTAGGATTTTCATAGACTCCTGTCTCACATTTAGGTCTTCCAACCATTTGAGTCTATTTTTGTGTGCGATGTAAGGAAATGGTCCAGTTTCATTCTTCTGCATGTGGCTGTCCAATTTTCCCAACACCATTTGTTGAAGAGACTGTCTTTTTTCCATTGGACATTCTTTCCTGCTTGGTCAAAGATGAGTTGACTATAGAATTGAAGGTCCATTTCTGGGCTCTCTATTCTGTTCCATTGATCTATGTGTCTGTTTTTGTGCCAGTACCATACTGTCTTGATGATGACAGCTTTGTAATAGAGCTGGAAGTCCGGAATTGGGATGCCACCAGCTTTGCTTTTCTTTTTCAACATTCCTCTGGGTATTCAGGGTCTCTTCTGGTTCCATACACACTTTAGGATTATTTGTTCCATTTCTTTGAAAAAAGTGGATGGTATTATGATGGGGATTGCATTGAATGTGTAGATTGCTCTAGGTAGCATTGACATCTTCACAATGTTTGTTCTTCCAATCCATGAGCATGGAACGTTTCCCCATTTCTTTGTGTCTTCCTCAATTTCTTTCATAAGTATTTTATAGTTTTCTGAGTACAGATCCTTTGCCTCTTTGGTTAGATTTATTCCTAGTTATCTTATGGTTTTGGGTGCAATTGTAAATGGGATCGACTCCTTAATTTCTCTTTCTCCTCTCTTGTTGTTAGTGTATAGGAATGCCACTGATTTCTGTGCATTGATTTTATATCCTGCCACTTTACCGAATTCCTGTATGAGTTCTAGCAGTTTTGGGGTGGAGTCTTTTGGGTTTTCCACATACAGTATCATATCATCTGCAAACATTGAGAGTTGGACTTCTTCTTTGCTGATTTGGATGCCTTGGATTTCTTTTTGTTGTCTGATTGCTGTGGCTAGGACTTCTAATACTATGTTGAATAGTAGTGGTGATAGTGGACATCCCTGCCATGTGTCTGACCTTAGGGGAAAAGCTCTCAGTTTTTCCCCATTGAGAATGATACTTGCTGTGGGTTTTTCATAGATGGCTTTTATGATATTGAGGTATGTACCCTCTATCCCTATACTCTGAAGAGTTTTGATCAAGAAAGGATGTTGTGCTTTGTCAAATGCTTTTTCTGCATCTATTGAGAGGATCATATGATTCTTTTCTTTCTTTTGTTGATGTATTGCATCACATTGATTGATTTGCGGATATTGAACCCACCTTGCAGCCCAGGATAAATCCCACAATGTCATGGTGAATAATCCTTTTAATGTACTGTTGGATCCTATTGGCTAGTATTTTGGTGAGAATTTTTGCATCCATGTTCATCAAGGATATTGGTCTGTAATTCTTTTTGATGGGTCTTTGTCTGGTTTGGGGATCAAGGTAATGGTGACCTCTTAAAACGAGTTTGAAAGTTTTCCTTCCATTCTATTTTTTGGAACAATTTCAGAAGAAAAGGTATTAATTCTTCTTGAAATGTTTGGTAGAATTCCCCTGGGAAGGCATCTGGCCCTGGGCTTTTGTTTGTTGGGAGATTTTTGATGACTGCTTCAATGTCCTTAGTGGTTATAGGTCTGTTCAGGTTTTCTATTTCTTCCTGGTTCAGTTTTGGTAGTTTATACATCTCTAGGAATGCATCCATTTCTTCCAGATTATCTAATTTGCTGTCATAGTGTTGCTCATAGTATGTTCTTATAATTATTTGTATTTCTTTGGTGTTGATTGTGATCTCTCCTTTTTCATTCATGATTTTATATATTTGGGTCTTTTCTCTTTTCTTTTTGGTAAGTCTGGCCAGGGGTTTATCAATCTTGTTAATTCTTTCAAAGAACAAGCTCCTAGTTTCGTTGATCTGTTCTTTTGGTTTCTATTTCATTGATATCTGCTCTGATCTTTATTATTTTTCTTCTTCTGCTGGGTTTAGGCTTTATTTGCTGTTCTTTCTCCAGCTCCTTTAGGTGTAGGGTTCGGTTGTGTATTTGAGACCTTTCTTGTTTCTTGAGATGGCTTGTATTGCTATATACTTTCCTCTTAGGACTGCCTTTGCTGCATCCCAAAGATTTTGAACAGTTGTGTTTTCATTTCATTGGATTCCATGAATTTTTTTAATTCTTCTTTAATTTCCTGGTTGACCCATTCATTCTATTTTCAGTGACAGCCTAGCTGGATATAGTATTCTTGGCTGCATATTTTTCTTGTTTATTGCTCTGAATATATCATGCCAGTCCTTTCTGGCCTGCCAGGTCTCTGTGGATAGGTCTGTTGCCAATCTAATGTTTCTACCATTTTAGGTTACAGATCTCTTCTCCCGAGCTGCTTTCAGGATTTTCTCTTTTTCTCTGAGACTTGTAAGTTTTACTATTAGATGTCAGGGTGTTGACCTATTTTTATTGATTTTGAGGGAGGTTCTTTGTGCCTCTTGGATTTTGAATGCCTGTTTCCTTCCCCACATTGGGGAAGTTCTCTGCTATAATTTGCTCCAATATAGCTTCTGCCCCTCTCTCTCTTTCTTCCTCTTCTTCGATCCCAATTATTCTAATATTGTTTCATCTTATGGTATCTATTATCTCTCGAATTCTGCCCTCGGGATCCAGTAGTTGTTTATCTCTCTTTTTCTCAGCTTCTTTATTTTCCATCATTTGGTCTTTTAAATCACTAATTCTCTCTTCTGCCTCATTTATTCTAGCAGTTAGAGCCTCCGTTTTTTATTGCACCTCATTATTAGCCTTTTTGATTTCGACTTGGTTATATTTTAGTTCTTTTATTTCTCCAGAAAGATTTTCTCTGATATCTCCCATGCTTTTTTCAAGTCCAGCTAGTATCTTTAAAATCATCATTCTGAACTCTAGTTCTGACATCTTACTAATGTCCGTATTGAGTAGGTCCCTGGCAGTCGGTACTACCTCTTGTTCTTTTTGTTGAGGTGATTTTTTCCATCTTGTCATTTTGTCCAGAGGACAATAGATGAATGAGAGAACAAAATGCTAATAGGGTAACAATTACTCCAGAAAAATATACACTAAACAAATCAGAAGAGACCTGAAACTGGGTAAAAAAAATGGGGGGCATTAAAGAAAAAGGAAAAAAAGAAAAAGATAAAAACAGACAAACAAAGACAGAGAATGTTCAAATATGATCAGGCTGTTGCATAGATCAGTGCCACACACTAGATTTTGGGCGTATTTTGGTCTGTTAGAAGAAAGTGCCTCCCAAAATTTTAAAGAAAGAAAAACTTATATATGTACAAAAATAAGGGTAAATATGATGAAGGGATGGGAATATGACTGTAAAGATGAAATTTATAAAAGATTTTATAAAAGGAATTGATAAGATAAGAAGTTGGTTGAAAAAAGAAAGAAGAGGATTAAAAAAAACAAAGGGAGAGAAATTGATCAGGCAGGAGACTAAAGCAAAGCCATACAGTAGAGATTTAGGGTATATTTTGGTCTGTTAGAAGAGAGTGTGTTCCAAAATTTTAAGGAGAGAACAACAAAATATTTGGTATATTTTTATATACCAAAAATAAGGTTTACTACTCTGAAGGGATAGACTCTGACTCTAAAAATGAAAAATAAAAAAGATTTTTTTTAAAAAAGGGATTGATAAGATGTTGGTTGATAAAGGGAAAAAGAAAAATTCAAAAAAAAATTAACTTTGAAAGACTAAAGAATCATGGGGAAAAAAGCCATTAATTCTATGTGCAGTATTTCCCTAGGCCTGGAGTTCTGCCATTCTCATTGATTGGTAAACTTTGTCTTGGCTGACTGTTCTTGCTGATCTTCTGGGGGAGGGGCCTGTTGCCGTGGTTCTGAAATGTCTTTGCCAGAGGCATAATTGCCCCTACCCTTGCCAGGGCCGGGCTAAGCAAGTAATCTGCTCAGGTTTGCTCTTGGGAACTTTTGTTCCCTGCAAGCTTTCCCTACAGCTTTGGAGGATGAGAGTGAAAATGGCGACCTCCCAATCTTCGCCCCAGAGGAGCCAAGAACTTGGGGCCCCACTCCTCAGTGAACCCCCAGAGAAAAGCAGTCAGTCACTCCTGTCTTCCCAGTCTCCGGCTGCACTCCATGCTCACCCGGCCTGTCACCGAGGTTTCTATCTCTGGCACATGACCCTGTGTGGAATCTCCAAACCCAGCAGACTCCTGTGGTGTGCTCCCATGCCGCTCCTTCCCAGGGAGGAAGGGGAGTCTCCCCCGATTTGCCGCTTGTTGGGTCCCTGCTGGAAGAGCAGTAGCCCGTCTGTGCCGCAGATCACGGTTTATCGCCACCTGAACTGAGAGCCCCCTCCTCAGCTCTGTCTCTGCAGCTGGCTTCCTTGCTCTGATACCTGGGAGCTCTGCCACACTCAGGCACCCCCAGTCTTTCTGTGACCCTGAGGTTCCTGAGACCACACTGTCCCAGCGAGTGTTCCACCCCTGTTTAGCCACTGGAGTGATGTCCCTCTACAGAGCCGACTTCTAAAAGTTCCGATATTGTGCTCTGCTGCTCTATCTTTGCTGGTAGCGTCCTACGGAGGCCGCCTCCCCTGCCCTCTATCCTCAGATTCACTTCTCCGCACGTCCTACCTTCCAGAATGTGGTCGCTTTTCTGTTCAGAGAGTTGCTGCTATTTTTTTCTTCGATCTGTTGAGTTTGTAGGTGTTCAGAATGGTTTGATCCCTATCTAGCTGAATTCCTGGGACCAAAGTTTAAGTCTCCTACTCCTCCACCATCTTGCTCCTCCCTCCTGTGTGTCTTCTTTGAAAGAATATCTACTCAGTTCCATGACTTATTTTTTTAATCATTTGTTTATCAATCGTTTGGTGTTGAGCTGTTGGAATTCTTTATATATTTTGAATATTAACCTCTTGTTGGATGTATCATTTGCAAATATCATCTTTCATTCAGTAGGCTGCCTTTTTGTTTTGTTGATAGTTTCCTTGGTTGTGGAAAACTTTTTTAGTTTCATGTATTGTTTCTTTTTCATTTTGTTGCCCTTCCCTAAGGAGACAGATCTTAAAGAATAAAGGTAAACCCTATCTCCAATATCTTAATACCAATGTATTCTTGTGTGTGTTGTATGGTTTCTGGCCTTACATCTAGGTCTTTAAATCATTTTAAGTTCAATTTTGTGTGCAATGTGCAACAGTAGTCCAGTTTTATTCTTTAGCTTGTAGTTTTTTAATTTGTTAAAGATTTTATTTATTTATTTGAGAGAAAGAGGGGGGGAGAGAGAGAGAGCAAGCATGAGTGGGGGGAGGGGAAAAAGGAGAGGGAGAAGTAGACTCCCCACTGAGCAGGAGCCTGACACGGGGCTTGCTCTCAGGACCCTCATCAAATCACGACCTGAGCCAAAGGCAGACACCCAACTAATTGAGCCACCCAGGCACCCCTCCAGTTTTTTTTAAACACCACTTACTGAAGACTCTCTTTTCCCCATTGTCTATTCTTGCCTTCTTTGTCATATATGAATTGACCATATATGGGTTTTTTATTCCATTCTTTTGATCTATGTGTCTATTGTTGTTGCCATACTGCTTTGATTGCTACAGCTATGTAGTTTGTTTGAAATCTAAAAGCATGTTACTTCCAGTTTTTGCTCTTCTTTCTAAAGGCTGCTTTGGTTTTAAAGTCTAGTTTGTCTAAGTATTGCTACTGTCATTTCTTTTGATGTCCATTTGTGTGATCATTGTTTCTCCACCTCCTCAATTTCAATCTGCAGGTCTAAAATGAATCTCGTTTTGCAGCATATACATGGGTCTTGTTTTTTGCTTATTTGTTTATTTTTTAATCCATTCTGACACCCTGTATATTTTGATTGGAGCATTTCGTCCACTAACATTCAAAGTAATTACTGATAGATATGTATTTATTACTATTTTATTACTTGTTTTGTCATGGTTTCTGGAAATTTTCTCTCATCCATTCTTATCTTTGTCACTTTTGGTCTCTCCTTTGTACTTAAAGGGTCCCCTTTAATATTTCTTTCAGGCTGTTTTTTTTGTCATGAACACCTTTAATATTTGATGTCTGAAAAATTCTTTATGTCTCCTATTTTGAATGATAGTTTTCTGGATAGATTATTCTTCACTGCAGATTTTTTTCCCATTCAGCATTTTGAATCATGCCACTCCCTTCTTCCTGGCCAAGTTGCTGTTGAGAAATTTCCAGATAGCCTTAAGGGTCTTCCTGTATAAGTTAAGGACTTCTTTCATTTTTTTGATTTTAAGATTTTTTTTATCATCATATTTTGCCAAATTAATTACAATATATCTTGGTGTTGGCCTGCTTTTGTTGATTTTGATGGGAGTTCTCTGGTCCTCCTGGAATCTGGAGTGTAAAAAGAGACAAAGAAGAGCATTACATAATCATAAAGGGGACAAACCAACAAGAAGATCTAACAATAATAAATTTTTAGCACCCAACACGGGAGCACCCAAATACATAAAATAATTAGTAACCAACATAAAGAAACTCACTGATAAATACATAATAATAGTAGGGGACGTTAGCACCCCACTTACATCTATGGACAGATCATCTAAACAGAAAATAAGCAAGGAAACAATGGCTTTGAATGACACACTGGATCAGATGAACTTAACAGGTGTATTCAGAACAATCCATGCTAAACAGCAGAATATACATTCTTTCCAAGTGCACATGGAACATCCTCCAGAATAGATCACATATTAGGTCACAAAACAGGCCACCATAAATACAAAAAGATTGAACTCATACCATGCACCTTTTCTGACAACAATGCTATGAAACTTGAAGTCAGAAAGAAAAAAAAATTAAAAAAACAAATACATGTAGGCCAAACAACGTGCTATTTAACAGTGAATGGGTCAACCAGGAAATCAAAGAAGAAATGAAAAAATACTTGTAAACAAATGAAAATGAGAACACAATTGTTCAAAACCTTTTAAGTGAAGCAGAGAAAGATTATCATATGGTTTAACTCATATGTGGAATATAAGGGATAAAGCAGAGGATCATAAGGGAAGGGAAGGAAAACTGAGTGGGAAGAAATCAGAGAGGGAGACAAACCATGAGAGACTCTGGACTCCAGGAAACAAACTGAGGGTTACAGGAGGTGGGGGTTGGTATAATCAGGTGATGGGACTACTCCACCTAAAAGAAGCCTGGGGAAACCTACCATGTATTACAGAAATTGACTTTGTTATATAAACTTTCCTACAAACACTTTCTACTTGAAAGCTTAGATAGCATCAGTAGTGAAAAATGACACTTTAAAATATTGATCACCTCCCCTACCCATTATGGTATAGTTGTTTGTATTACATCTTACATACATTATAAATTCTGGAAAACACTGTTGCAAACTTTGCTTTGAATAGTCTTGCATACTGTAAAGAAACTAACAGAAGATTGCCTTTCATATTTACCCAGATATTTATAACTTTTCAAGCCCTTCTGACCTTCCCAAATGCCCAGTTTTCCATCTGGTATTATCACCCCCAAGCTAAAGAACTCCCTTCCTGTAGCACCTCTTGCAATGCAGGCTTGCTGGTGATGGATGTTCCAAGTGTTGCTTGAAAATGTCTTACTTTACCTTCATTCTGGAAGACTTTTAATGATATAGATATGGATATAGATAGGCGTATTCATTTTCTCGAGGTGAATATTCCAGCATTTTCTAAATTTCATTATTTCTAATGAATTTCTGGGCATATAAAATGTTGTTATTCTCAGTGCTCTCAAGATTTTCTTTTTATTTTTTTCAGAAGCCTGACTACAATGTACCCACTTGTGACTTAGTTTTATTTATCTTACTTGTTTTTTTTTTCTGGGCTTCCCAAATCTAACTTGGTGTATTTCAATAAATTTGAATCATTTCAGCCATTATTTCTTCAAATATTTTTCTGCAAAAATGTTTCCTGCTTCTTGTAAGATCCTTGTAATACATGTATCATAAATTTTGGTGTTATCACATTGGTCTAACTTTTAAAAAAATATTTTTCATCCCCTCTCAGAGTGGATTATTATTCTTATCCAAACCAGAACATTTGGGGGTACACAAACTAATTTTTTACATGTTGCCTTAGGAGGAACCAAAAAAAATAGTTATAATTAAGTACCTCATTAAATGTTTGTCAGAGCAACACTTTTTAAATGCTAATGACTTATTTCATCCATAAGTTTATATTCATTAATTACCAAAAAAGAAAATTTTCAGATTAGTAAATTTGGTACATCAATTTGTCAGACACAGCTCAACCTTTCTTGCATTCTCCTTGGAATGGAATACCTGCAAAGAATAGGCTTCCTGCTCTGCTGCAACAACAGCAAAGTTTAAAAAGGCACCATCTTCCTCTTCCTTTAGTACTGAAATGAGTACTGTTTTACTCTGGGATCCAGAATCAGGTCCTTCATGTTCAACACCTAATGTAATTTCTCAGGAAATTAGACACAGAGAAAACTACCATTTTGATCATTATATCCTTGACTTCTCTGTGACTCTTTCTATTCTGAATTCACTCTTAACACCCTCCTAATAATGTTCCATATTTATGTATCTCCAGTGGTTTTTGGTGGATCCCCTAACCCAAGCTCACTCTACCAAATAATTCCCATGGCTTTTCATAGGTACATGTAACTTAGGCACCTTTTTTTTTTTTTAAGATTTTATTTATTTATTTGAGAGAGAGAATGAGATAGAGAGAGAGAGAGAGCATGAGGGTCAGAGGGAGAAGCAGACTCCTTGTTGAGCAGGGAGCCCAATGCAAGACTTGATCCCAGGACTCCAGGATCATGGCCAAAGCTGAAGGCAGTCACTTAACCAACTGAGCCACCCAGGCGCCCCACTTAGGCACCTTTTAATGCACATATTTAGATAGGCAAAAAATACTTTGGGAGAAAATTGGGAGGTGTTCCACATCAGAATGTATTAACCAACTTCACTCTTACTTTTCTCTATTCTCAATGGTAAGAGAGCATATGTGTGGATGGGATACTCCATCATTGGAAGGAAAAGGGCATTTCAGTGTCTTCTTCCCTAGGACCCAATAAGTTTCCCTAACCTAGGAATCAAATAGGCTATTTTGTCAAACCAAGACAATTTCTTTCAAATTTCTTCAATTCGAAAAGAGACAGCCCTTACATGTTTCCAAATATCACATTGGGTGAGGAGACTGGGGTTCTTGACCAATAAGAGAAAGAACAGTAATTGTGACTTGATTTCAAAAATGGAAATATATCAATCATCCAATGAAAAACCAATTTCTACCATAATTTTGACAGTGCTGCATTTAAACATATTCTGAAGGTACACTTTGGTTCCATTCTCTGAAGACATGAGACAGATGTGAATTGCTCTTACATAGCAACCCTGTGATGATTGCATGATAACCCGGAGTGCTCTCGGATCCAGAAAGATCCCTCACTCTCCTGTTCTTAGATAATGGAGCTCGATCCTGTCAACTTTTCTCCCTTGTCAGCTCACATGAGGTTGTTTTGTTGGTAAAAGGCAGTGGAGAGACACTGCAGCAAAAAAGGCTCCTCCTGGTTTCAGGGTGTTTGGTCGCTATAGCTTGGTTGCCTGCTACATGCATCCAGGAAGTTCTGTGTATTCAGCCTCCAGTAAGTTTCTGTGGCCAGAACCAGTCAAAGCTTCCTGCCCTCTGCTCTGTGCCTCCTAATAGTCTGGCAGGGGTTCTTCGTGCCTGCCAGTCACAACCTGGATGCAACCTCACCAAGTTCAGCCTGTGGACTGTGGAGTTGCTCTGTCCCAGGCCAATGCAGTGAACATGTCTGCCACTGTAAGCACAGTGTCTTCAATGGCATCTAAATCCCATCTTCACAGAGTAGACCTGGATTCCTAGTGATCTCTCCTTACCTCAAACTTCCCCTGGTTTGTCTCCTGATTCAATTCTGACTGATAACCTTGCCACTCTGGATTGTTCAACCCTTATTTGCAGCCCCTTTAAGGGCTAGGACAAATCAATTCATTTGGAAATATGAGTGGAATTGATCACCTTATTGAGGGCTTTACAATAATGGTGCTTAATATTGTGATTTCTAATTTATATATAATTTATTTTAGTAAATAGCAAAAGCATAAGAAATGTATAATATGTGCCTGAGTATGTATATTTTACATTGATATAAAGATTAAAAAAATTGTTCTACAACACCAAGGGTGAAACTTGAGGAACACTTTGACCTTTGGGTGATTATAATGCATCACTGCAGATACATCCTTGGTAAAAAATTTTGTTTAGTTTTTTTACTCATTTTTTTAGTGAGTGGTGTTGATAACAGGGGAGACCATGCATATGTACAGACAGGGGCCATATAGGAAATCTTTGTATGTTCCTTTTAATTTCATTGCAAACCCAAAATTGTCCTAAAAGTAATATATGAAAAATATTCTGAGAAAATATTGTATAGCTTTTGAAGAAATGAGAAACATGTTCTTTATAGATGGCAAAATATCATTTTATCAAAATTAGGTAACTAAAATGCCTGGTGCTTACAAACTTATGTTCTTATATCTAAGCAGGATGCAAAAGAAATTTTGTTTGTGTGAAAGTTGAAAAATAGACAATTCTTTCACTCTCTGAAGATATTGACATTGAAATACAGCAAATTATATCTCATTAACCATAACAATATATAACATGTATTTTGAAGAAAAACATATATTTTGAAGAAAAACATATATTTTGAAGAAAAAACAATTTATTTAGACTAATAGTTGTACATCTAAATCTGAATATTTCCCATATCATTTTTCTATGGAAACATTTCAACAATTGTGTTTATATAATTTTTCACATAATGCTGTCTTTCTTTGGAAGATTAATTCTATTAAGGAGGGCACGGAGTGCATGAAGCACTGGGTGTTATGCACAAACAATGAATCATGGAACACTACATCCAAAACTAATGATGTAATGTATGGTGATTAACATAACAATAAAAAATTTAAAAAATATTTAAAAAATGACAAAAGTTGTAAAGAAACTTATGCCTTGGAAAAGAAAGTTAAACCTTTGGGCTACACAGATAAATTATTATTGCTTCTCCAGAAGGCTCTAATCCAAGAAGTATGAGTGAATAAATTAAAAATATGTGAGAAAACAAATTTTATTAGAATTCAAATAAAAGCTCTTATGCTCATTTGAATTTTGTAGTAACAAACACAATTCTTTCTTACTTTATAGAATCTTTCAAATTTTAATGTGATGTTACACACTCAACACGTTATAAAAATATCTTAGTAGGAGTAAGTGAGGAGCACAAACTGACAAAGTAACAATTTCAGGGTTCTGATAATTGATCCAAGGTTAATAATAATTTGTGAAATATCTATCATTGAAAAACTCCTAGAGATTCAAATAAGAAGTACATCTGTAGTTTTCTTGCTCAGCACTGCTCCCATGCCTCCCCATCTGCCCACCGTAGCTCAGTGATCCAGAGCTTATAGTTGTACAATTTAGAGAAGCTGCAAAAAGCAATGGTGCCACAGGAGAGACTTGATTAGCAGTGGAGAAGGGAGTGAAATAGCCCATTGACATTTCATTTCAAAGTGATGATTTTGCTTGGTAATGAATGAAGAAAACCCATATATTTACTAGTCAGAGGTTGTGGTCTTTGTGTCAAGCACTGTGACCCCCCAAATACTGAAGATACTATAAGTGAGAGTACAACAGAAGAGTTGACATGAGCTCTCTATCTACTCTTGGCTGATGGGAAAAAAAAAATGCACACAGGGAGAGACCAAGATGAACCCAGTAGAAAGCAAAAGCAGGAGGCTTGAGAACTGATACTCAGGTTCAGAGCACTCCTCTCTCAATCTCTCTCTCTCTCTCTCTCTCACACACACACACACACACACACACTACATGGCAGAGGATGGGAGGCTTACTGATTTGTAGTATATGAACAGTCTTTTAAAAAAATTATTGGTTGTCATCTAAGCTACAAAATCACAAGGGCAATCCCTAGGAATATAGGTTAAAAAAAATAAAGAATGAGATTTTGGAAAAACTAAACAAAAATATCAGCAGACAGATTATAGGGGAGAAGATCCTGCAGTAAAGTTTATGTAACATAAAAATAAATAAATCTAAGAATATGAAATAGAATGCATGTTTACTAAACTACATTATCAAAAATCTCTCAGGGGTGCCTGGGTGGCTCAGTCGGATAAGGGTCTGCCTTTGGCTCAGGTCATGATCTCAGGGTCCTGAGATCAAGCCCCACATTGGGCTCTCTGCTCAGTGGTGAGTGCTTCTCCTTCTCCCTCTGTGATCTCTCTCAACAGAAGAATGGTTATAGACACTGTGGTACATATACAATAGATTACTATTCAGACATAAAAAGAGGAAATCTTGTCATTTGTTTTTTGTTTTGTTTTGTTTTGTTTTGCTTGTTTGGGGTTTTCACTTTATTTATTTATTTATTCATTCATTCATTCATTTAATTTCAGGTGTAGAATTTAGTGATTCATCACTTACAAAAAACACCCAGTGCTCATCACAAGTGCCCTTCTTAATACCCATCACCTATTTAACCCATCCCCTGCCCCTCTCCCCTCCAGTAACCCTCAGTTTTTTCCCTGTAGTTAAGAGTCTGTTTCATGATTTGTCTCTCTTTTTTCCCCCCGCTCTGTTTAATTGTTTTGTTTCTTAAATCCCCTATATGAGTGAAATCATATGGTATTTGTCTTTCTCTGACCGACTGATCTCACTTAGCATAATACACTCTAGCTCCATCCGCATCATTGCAAATGGCAAGATTCCATTCTTTTTAATGGCTAATTCATTATCAGTTGATAGACATTTGGGCTCTTTCCATAATTTGGCTATCCTTGGTAATGCTGCTATGAACATTGGGGCTCATGTATTCCTTTGAATAATAACTTTTGTGCCCTTTGGGTAAATACCTAGTAGTACAATTGGTGGATTATAGGGTAGTTCTATTTTTAACGTTTTGAGGAAACTCCATGCTGTTTTCCATAATTGTCATTCCCACCAACAATGCAAAACAGTTCCTCTTCTCTGCTTCCTCACAAACACCTGTTGTTTCCTGTGTTTGTTGATTTTAGCCATTCTCACTGGTGTGAGGGGATATATCATTGTAGTTTTGATTTGTGTTTTCCTGATGGTGAGTGATGATAATTTCATTGCGTCTGTTACCATCTATATGTCTTCCTTGGAAAAATATCTATTCATGTCTTCTGCCCATTTATTAACTGGATTATTTGTTTCTGGGTGTTCAGTTTATTAAGCTCTTTATATATTTTGGATACTAAGCTTTTATCCAATATGTCATTTACAAATATCTTCTTTCATTCCATAGGTTGACTTTTAGTTTTGTTGATTGTTTCCTTCTCTATGCAGAAAATTTTTATCTTGATGAAGTCCCAATCATTCATTTTGCTTTTTTTCTCTTGCCTCAGGTGACGTATCTAGTAACAAGTTGCTACAGCCAATATCAAAAAGGTCACTGTCTGTGTTTTCTTCTAGGATTTTGATGATTACTAGTCTCAGATTTAGGTCTTTCAACCATTTTGAATTTATTTTTGTGTATGGTGTTAAGAAAGTGGTCCAGTTTCATTCTTTTGCATGTTGCTGTTCAGTTTTCCCAACACCATTTGTTGAAGAGACTGTCTTTTTTCCATTGGATATTTTTTCCTGCTTTGTTGGAGATCAATTGACCACATAGTTGTGGCCTAATTTCTGGGTTTTCTTTTCTGTTCTATTGATCTCTGTGTCTGTTTTTGTGCCAGTACCATACTCTCTTGATGAGGACAGCTTTGTAATCGAGCTGGAAGTCTGGAATTGGGATATCTCTAGCTCTGCTTTTCCTTTTAAAGATTACTTTGACTATCCAAGGTCTTTTGAGGTTCTATACACATTTAAGTATTTTTTATTCTAACTCTGTGAAAAATGTTGGTATTTTGATAGGGATTGCATTAAATCTGTAGATTGTCTTGGGTATAATAGAAATTTTAACAATATTTCTTCTTTCATTTCATGACCATAGAATGTTTTTCCATTTCGTTGTGTTAGCCTCAATTTCTTTCATCAGTATTTTAAGGTTTTCGGAATACTGGTCTTTCACCTGTTTAGTTAGGTTTATTCCTAGATATCTTATGGTTTTGGTGCAGTTGTAAATGGGATTAATTTTGGTATATAAATGCAACAGATTTCTGTATGTTTATTTTGTATCCTGCAACTTTACTGAATTATGTGCATCATTTCTAGTAATTTTTTGGCGGAATCTTTTGGGTTTTCTCTATAGGGTATCATGTCATCTACAAATAGTGAAAATCTGAATTCTTCCTTGCTGATTTGATGCCTTTTATTTTATTTTATTATTTTGTCTGATTGCTAAGGCTAGGATTTCTAGTTCCATGTTGAATAACGGAGGTCAGAGTGGACATCCCTTTCTTGTTCTTGACTATAGAGGAAAAGCTCTCAGTTTCTCCCCAATGAGGATGATATTAGCTGTGGGTTTTTCATATATGGCTTTATTATGTTATGTTTCCCCTTTCCTTACTTTGTTGAGGGTTTTTATCCTGAATGGATGTGGTGCTTTGTCAAAGATTTTTTTTGCATCCATTGAGAGGATCACATGGTTCTTATCCTTTCTGTTTTTTTAATGTGGTTTATCACATTGATAGATTTCCAAGTATTGAACCACCTTGGCATTCCTGGAATAAATCCCACTTGATCAGGGTGACTGATTCTTTTAATGTACGTTGGATTCAATTTGCTAGTATTTTTTAAAATTTTAGTTAAATTAATTTATTTTTAATGGGTTAAGAATTAATTTGTTTGTTTGTTTATTATGTTCAGTTAGCCAACTTATAGTACATCATTAGTTTTTGATGTAGTGTTCAATGATTCATTGGTTGCATATAACACCCAGTGCTCATCCCAACACGTGCCCTCCTTAATACCATCAGTCAGTATCCCCTCCCCTTCCCCCCTCCTCTTTGTAACCCACAGTTTGGTTCCTGGAGTCCACAGTCTCTCATGGTTCCTCTCCTTGTCTGATTTCTTCTCTCATGGTTTGTCTCCCTCTCTGATTTCTTCCCATTCAGTTTTCCCTCCCTCCCTTCCCCTGTGGTCCTCTGTGCTATTCCTTATGTTCCACATATGAGTGAAAGCATATGATAATTGCCTTTCTCTTCTTGACTTACTTTGTTGAGAATTTTTGCATTCCATGTTCATCCATGATATTGGCCTGTAGTTCTCTTTTTTAGTGGAGTCTTTGTCTGGTTTTGGTACCAGGGCAATGTTGGCTTTGTTGAATGAATTTGGAAGTTTTTCTTCCATTTCCATGTTTTGGAATAGTTTGAGAAGAGAAAGTATTAACTTTTCTTTAAATGTTTGGTGGAATTTCTCTGGAAACCATCTGGCCATGGACTTTTGTTTGTTTGGAGATTTTTTATTACTAATTTAATTTCTTTGCTGGTTATCTATTTGCTCAACTTTTCCATTTCTTTCTGTTTCAGTTTTAGGAGTTTATGTTTCTAAGAATTTATCCATTTCTTCCAGGTTGTCCCATTTGTTGGCATAATTTTCATAATATTATCTTATAATTGTTTGTATTTCTGTGGTGTTGGTAGTGAAAAAAAGTCTTGCTCCTTTTATGTAAAAAGCACGATACACATACAGTACATAAAGAGAGATATAACATACTTAGTTTGAATTTTCATGGGGCTGGATTAATATCATGTGTTGTAAAGATTCCTTGGTGGGCTGAGTTTGGGGGAAATAATGAAGAAAATGTTGAAGAATGCTATATTAAAGAATAATATGCATGATGTAAGAATGCTCAAATCACCCAGGTTTTTGTAGGTAAGGCTGTAACTTCTTTATCAAGAAGTACCAACAGATGAGTAACATGCTCTGACTCTATTTTAATAGTCTCAATTTGGCAGTTGGAAAGAAATACAGAAATTAGGGTAAAAAACAGGAAGACTCAAAATAAGTCAGGCAAAAGATGTGGTGTTTGGACCAAAGTAAATAGTGGCAATGGTGATAAGAGACAGGACTCTAGAATACCTTGAAGTCAGTGTTAACAGGACTTTAATGTGAGAATGTGGTCTGAGACAGGAGAGTAGTCAAGGATGAAACATGTGTTTTTGCCTTGAGTATCTGAAGGATTCAATGTATCTTTTCAATGAATTGTAAAAGATCCCACATGAAGTAGGTGTCAGAGTGATCAGTAGTCTGTTTTTGGATTGGAAATGTCAAGTATGAATTATTCATTAAATACACAAGGAAGCTGTTGAATAGGGACTCAGATACCAAACTCCAAAGGTGAATGGTGAGATTTGGGCCAGAAAGTATAAAATTGGGCTTTTCTGCATGTATGTGGTACTTAAAACTAACTAACTGAGAATATCACCCAGGAACGTTAAGTAGATATAAACAAGAGGAAGTCCAAGGCTGGGGCTCTATGGCACTCAAATGTAAAGAGGTAGAGGGAAGAGGTAAAATCAGCAAACAAGACTGAAAGAATAGTGACTGCCTTGGGTGCCAAATGAAAGAAAGTGTTTCCAGGAGGAATGAATGATCCACTCTGCCAAATGCTGCTCCTAATTCCAGTAAGATGAGATTTTATTGTTGCATGTACAAAATAGGGAATAGTTCCTGTGAGCTTTGGAGCAAAATGCTGATTTGTGAGAGATTTAAAGGAAAATAGGACAGGAATTAGAAATAGTTTTACTATGATGCAGTTGGGTGTTCATTAAAGGTATCTGTTCTGATAGAGATCAACTCTGTTTCTTGAATGGGAGGATCGAGTGTGCTATCCTGACTACAGTCACATATACTCTCTTCCAATATGGCTTATCTGCATTTTCCTTGTCATTCTGATCCACTCTGCAAATGTTATCCTTTACACCTGAGTAACTTTTATGGTTTCTCTCTCCTTTTCTCTTGTCTTATCCCTTGTACTTTTATTCATTCTAAATATTTATACTTTAAAATCAATATTCAAGAATATTGAATTTGGTGTCCTTTGTTTCTTTTTTTTTTTTCTTTTCTTCTTCCTCTCTCTCTCTCTCTCTCTCTTTTTGCATGATCTACAATTTTAGATCATGGTTACCAAATCCTATGTGTCCTGGGTTCAAAATATCTGCAGAAATTTATCTTTGGCAACAATGATCCCTGAGCTCTGGGAAATAATTTTGCTTATGATAAACTGTACAGGTGGGGAATTTTTTCTTATTATGAAGAAGATAATGGTGATGATTATGTGGGTGGAAGAATAGAGTTTTTATTTTTTGTGTGCTAATATATATTTAGAGATATAAAAAATAAGAAACATAAGATTTTTAAAACACATTTTGTTGTTGTTCTTGTTGTCTGGAAAATACTGCATCCATTTCAAGGAAAGACAGCCTAAATTGAATCTGCCAAAGGAATACTAACTTAATCTGTAGAAGACATACTTAGGTGAAGAATAAACAGTAAAAATTTGGGGTAGAAGAACTCTTTTCTTAATTATTTTTAGTCTTTCATATTATATAACTGTTAATTTGTTTTGTCTTTGTGCCCTCTGTGCCTGCCTTCTTTGGAACTATTTGAATATTTATTAGAATTCTATTTCAATTACTATTTGGCTTCGAGGCTATTTTTGTTTACATTATTTTTTAGTGGTTGTTCTAAAGATTACAGTACATTGTCTTAAGTTTTCATAGTCTAGTTAGAATTAATTTTGTAAAATTTAAGAAATCTTGTACCAAACAGGTTATTGATCACCTCCCCTACCCATTATGTTGTAGTTGTCATATGTATTACATCCTCCATACATTGTAAACATCAGAATACACTGTTGCAAATGTTGCTTTTAATAGTCATGCATACTGCAAAGAAATTAACAGAAGACTGTCTCTTTCATATTTACCTGGATATTTATAACTTTTCATGCCCTTATCACCTTTTCAAATACCTAGTTTTCCATCTGGTACTATTACTCTTAAGCCTGAAGAATTCCCTTCCTACAGCACCTCTTGCACTGCAAACCTATTGATGATGGATGTTCCGAGTAGCTATTTGAACATGTCTTAATCTACCTTCATTCGGGAAGACTATTAATGATATCGAATTCTATTTTGGCAGATTTTTTTGTTGGGATTAATATTCTATTATGATGTAAATTTCATTATTTCTAATGAATTTATGGACATATGAAGTGTTGTTATTCTGTCATTGCTCTCAAGATTTTCTTTAGTCGTTAGAAGTATAACTACAATGTACCCACTAGTGATTTAGTTTATATTTATCTTTTAAACTTTAAAGATAAGTTTATACTTATATTATTTGGGTTTTGCTGGGCTTCCTGAATTTAACTTGGACTTTTTCAACAAATTTGAAATAGTTTCAGCCATTATTTCTTTAATATTTTTCTACCAAATGTTTCCCTCTCCTTCTAAGATCTTAATTACACATGTGTCATAACTTTGATGTTATCACATTGTTTTCCCTTTAAAAATTATTTTTACTCCCCTCTCAGACTGGATTACTCTTACCCAACCAGAGCATTTGTGGGTACACAAGCTAAATTTTTACCTGTTGCCTTAGGAGGAACCACAAAGAAATAATGGTTGTAAATGAGGGAAATCCGTCATAAAATGTAAGGTAGAGGAACACTTTTTATGGCTTTACCCCCAACTTTATCTCATTAATTACCAGAAAGCAAAAGTTTCAGATTAATAAATTTGATACACAAGACTAGGCAGACAAAGATCAGTCCTCCTTGCATTCTCCTTGAATTGGTGGCCTGCAGAGAATACACTTTCTGCTCTGCTCCAAAAACAGTCAATTTTAAAAGGGAACCATCTTCCTCTGAATTTAGTACTGAAATGAATACTGTGGATCCAGAATAACAAGCTCTTTATGTTCAATACCTAATGTATATGTCAGATTTAGACACAGAGAAAACTACCATTTTGATCTTTATATCCCTGACTTCTCCGTGACCTTTTCTATTCTGAATTCACTCTTGTAGCAGCCCCTTAATATACTTATAATATATATTTTATTTCCACTGATTTTGGTGCATCCTTTTTTTTATTATGTTCAATTAACCAACACTTTACATTTTTTAAAATTTTATTATGTTATGTTAATCACCATACATTATGTCATTAGTTTTTGATGTAGTGTTCCATGATTCATTGTTTGCGTGTAACACCCAGTGCTCCATTCAGTACGAGTTCTCTTTAATACCCATCACCAGGCTAAGTCATCCCCCTATGCCCCTCCCTCTAGAACCCTCAGTTTGTTTCTCAGAGTCCATAGTCTCTCATGGTTCATCTCCCCCTACGATATCCCCCCTTCATTTTTCCCTTCCTACTATCTTCTTTTTTTTTAAACATATAATGTATTATTTGTTTCAGAGGTACAGATCTGTGATTCAACAGTCTCACACAATTCACAGCACTCACCATAGCACATACCCTCCCCAATGTCTATCACCCAGCCACCCCATCTCTCCCACCCCCCACCACTCCAGCAACCCTCAGTTTGTTTCCTGAGATTAAGAATTCCTCATATCAGTGAGGTCATATGATACATGTCTTTCTCTGATTGACTTATTTCACTCAGCATAATACTCTCCAGTTCCATACACGTCATGGCAAATGGCAAGATTTCATTCTTTTTGATGGCTGCATAATTTTCCATTATATATATATATATATATATATATATATATATATATACCACATCTTCTTTATCCATTCATCTGTCAATGGACAGCTTGGCTCTTTCCATAGTTTGGCTATTGTGGACATTGCTGCCATAAACATAGTGGTGCACATACCCTTTCGGATCCCTACATTTGTATCTTTGGGGTAAATACCCAGTAGTGCAATTGCTGGATCGTATGGTAGCTCTATTTTCAACTTTTTGAGGAACCTCCATACTGTTTTCCAGAGTGGCTGCACCAGCTTGCATTCCCACCAACAGTGTAGGAGGGTTGCCCTTTCTCCGCATCCCCACCAACATCTGTCGTTTCCTGACCTGTTAATTTTAGCCATTCTGACTGGTGTGAGGTGGTATCTCATTGAGGTTTTGATTTGTATTTCCCTGATGCTGAGTGATGTTGAACATTTTTTCATGTGTCTGTTGGCCATTTGGATGTCTTCTTTGCAGAAATGTCTGTTCATGTCTTCTGCCCATTTCTTGATTGTTTGTTCTTTGGGTGTTGAGTTTGATAAGTTCTTTATAGATTTTGGATACTAGCCCTTTATCTGATATGTAATTTGCAAATATCTTCTTCCATTCTGTCAGTTGTCTTTTGGTTTTGTTGACTGTTTCTTTTGCTGTGGTCCCCTGCGGTCCTCCACACTATTCCTTTATGTTCCACATATGAGTGAAACCATATGATAGTTGTCTTTCTCTGCTTGACTTATTTCACTTAGCATAATCTCCTCCAGTTCCATCCATGTTGATGTAAATGGTAGGTATTCATCCTTTCTGATGGCTGAGTAATATTCTATTGTATATATGATGCCTCCCTGAACACATGCTCCCTCTACCAAATAATCCCCATGGCTTCTTATGGGTACATGTAAGATTTTAGGCACCTTTTTATGCACGTGTTTAGGTATGTAAAAAATACTTTGAGAGAAAATTGGGAGGTGTTCCATATCAGAAGGTATTAAGCACCTTCTCTCTAACTTTTCTCCATTCTTAATAGTAAGAGATACACATGTGTGGATAGGATGCTCCAACATTGGAAGGAAAAAGGCATTTCAGTATCTTCCTCCCTTGGACCCTGTAGGTTCCCCAAATCTAGGAACTGAACAGGATTTCTTGTCACACTTAGGCAATTCCTTTCAAATTTCTTTAATTCCAAAAGAGATAGCATTTATATATGTCTAAATTAGCACATTGGGGGAAGAGCCTGGGGTATTGACCAATAAGAGATAGAAGAGTAATTGTGACTTGATTTCAAAAATGGAAATGCAGGAACACCTGGGTGGCTCAGTCAGTTATCTGTCTGCCTTCTGCTCAAGTCATGATCTCAGGGTCCTTGGATCCAGCCCCTCACAGGGCTCCCCTGCTCAGCAGGGAACCTGCTTCCTGCTTCTCCATCTACCTCTGCCCCCCCCTTGCTCATGCTCTCCCTCTCTCAGTTTCTCTCAAATAAATAAAATCTTTAAAAGAATTGGAAATGCGTGTCTAGAAAAAATTACTGTTGTTTAGTGTCCATATATGATGTGTATTCAATTTCTCAAAGACCTGTTTTAAAATGTAAATACCTTTGATGTATATGATCAAAGTGGTTACATCAGATTATATTTCTGATGCCCAGCTAAATATATTATAAAATAGAGATTTGGTTGGGTGAAAGGAAGAAGACAGTTTTAGAGTTTGGAAATCAGCCTTTATTTAATATTTGGAAACACAAAATATGAAGAGATCATACAACAAGAACTTAATGTGGTTAGGCTTTATTTTAAGGATCTTTAGGCATATATTATTTATCACTCAGATAAGTCCGATGAGGGGCTACATATATGGTTATCATGTCACAGGTGATAGAACTGAAGCATGAAGTTTTTAAGTAAAAATGACTGAGATTTAGTGAATATTTATGTGCCAAGAGATGCTTTTCAAATAATCTTCAAGTAACGCTATGAATAAGATACTATTTGCATTATATTTTATAGGAGAGGAAATTGAGCCAGAGCAATTATGTAACTGAGCCACCAGGCTAATAGTGTGCATTCAGAATTTACATTGAAGTGACCGGGTTTCACTGTTGATGTCCTTAAACTTTACACCATACTGCTATCCCCACTGTAAGTTCATCAAGGACCCTGCATGAACATCTCCATGATGATGTTTACCACTAGACAAAACTATTTTATAACAGTTTTTAGCACAGAGGAAACAAAAATCTAGATAGGAAGTTAGAAAAGTACTTTTTTTAAATTTCATAATGTTTATTTTGTACAAAGATATCTATCTCCTGAAATATAATGAGAAAAATATTCCTGTAGCTATTACGGTAGATTAGGTTATTATTCAGTGAAACTATATTTCCTCCAACTGACCACTCTGAAAACAGTATACTTTGCAGACAATTATTGAGAGGTTTGGCTATGTCACTTGTTTTCACAATATATGGTGAGTGGGAAGGTGATACCTTATGAGTTCAGAGTGCAGGCATTAAGAAGCACATATCTGCTGGCCCCTCGGAGAGCTACAAATCTCTTCTTAAATAGGTCATATACCAGATAACCCACTGTTCTAAGAAAAAAAAATATAAAAACAGATCTGAGCTGCATCTGTGGTTTACAGCCAAGTTCATACAACCCAAAACTCCATCAACTGAAACACAGCCAAACCGTAAATGGGTGAGCGAGAAACAAATGTTTATTTTTAAATGCCATTGCAACCATCAGTTGTTTGTAACACAATCTTAGCAATTAGTTATAACTACCATTTACATATTATATGGGATTAATTTTGAATATGCATCTTCTCTATGTTAACATAATAAATAAATATAAAGAATATAAAGAATATGTCTATGTTCAGAAATAAATGTATATGAAATATGAATTTGTTTTGGAAATAATAATCAAGTTTAATCTCTCTCCCTCTGGTAATTGAATTAGGGTAGAAAAAATCTCTTAATCATTATCAAATTACTAATGTTTGTCCTGAATTCTGGTAATAACTAACTGTTTGACCCACACAAATATCTGTACATTTTAAATACTTATTTTCTTCATTATTTAACATTTTATTTTTCACATCAAAATATATTTCTAAACTTGGTAATAAAGAGTGACAGAAGTGAGGACAGAGAGAATTTAATAAACAAGATCTCTCCCAAAATATCTGAAAACCAGGAAAACAACAGACAAGAAAAAGTACCAAAAGACACTCATTACTCAATGAAAAAACAAGCTCTACCAAAAAATGCACCTAATCTTTGACAGTGCTGCACTAAAACATATTCTGAAGGTACACTTTGGTTCCATTCCCTGACAACGTGAGATGGGTGTAAATGGCTCTTATAGAGCAACCCTATAGTTGTTGCATGATAACCCTGAGAACCTGTTAAAAATGTAGTACTCTGAGCTCCAAATCGATCCTTCACTCTCCTGTTCTCAGATAATGGAGCTAGATCCTATCAACTTTTTTCCTTTGTCAGCTCACATGAGGTTGAGTTTTGTTGGTAAAAGGCAATGGAGAAACACTGAAGCAGAAAGGGCTCTTCTTCCTGGTTTCATAGTGCTTTCAGGCTGTTTGGCCGCTATGGCTTGGTTGTCTGCTGCATGCATGCAGGAAGTCCTGTGTATTCTGCCTCCAGTAAGTTTTTGTGGCCAGAACCAGTCAAAGCTTCCTGCCCTCTGCTCTGTGCCTCCTAATAGTCTGGCAGGGAATTCTTCCTCCTTGCCTGTCACAGCCTGAGATGCATGCTCACCCAGTTCAGGTGTAGACTATGGAATTGCTCTGTCCCAGGCCAATCTCATGAGCATGTCTGCCATGAAGGTGTGTGTAACCACATTGTCTTCAATGACATCTAAATCCCATCTTCAGAGAGTAGACGTGGCTGCCCAGTGATCCTTCCTTTGGGTACTCTCCTTTAATCCTAAGGTACTCATAATTTTCTTTCACCCCCTCTCAGAAGGCTTTCCCTTACAAATAGTTAATAATATTTTTCATCAAACTTCCCCTGGTTTCTGTCTCTTTCCTCAGCACTGACTGATAACCTCGTCACCCTGAGTTGTTCAACCCTCATTTGCGGCCCCTTTAAGGGCTAGGATAAATCAATTAATTTGAAAATGTGAGTAGAATTGTTCACCTTATTGAAGACTTTACAATAATAGTTCTTGATATTATGATTTATATATAATTTATTTTACTGCACACAAAAGCTTAAGAAATGTATAATATGTTCCTGAGTATCAACATTTCTACATTAATATAAATAAAGGTTGAAAAATAGTTCTACACACTAAGGGTGAAACCTCAGGCACACTTTGGACTTTGGGTGATTATGATGCATCACTGCGGATTCATCCTTGGTAACAAATGGACCATTCTAGAGAGTGTTGCTGATAACAGTGGAGGCCATCACATGTGTGGACAGGGGCAATAGAGGAAATCTCAGTACCTTCCTCTTAATTTTGTTGTGAACCTAAAATTGCTTTCAAAAATAATATCTTTAAAAAAATAACTGAGTAAATAATTGTATGGCTTGAAGAAAAGAGAAATATGTTCTTGATAGATGGTGAGATAGCATTATACCAAACTTAGGTAAGCTGAAGTGCCTGGTGCTTACAAATATATGTTTTCTCTCTAAGCAGGATGCTAGAGAAAATTTGTATGAACATATAAAAATGTACAATTGTTGTCCCTCTCTGAAGTTACTGACAACCTGAAATATAGAAAATAATATCTAATTAATCTTGGTAATATATAATTTAATATTTTAATGAAGAAGTAGTTCATTTACTAAGTGGTTATATATCTAAATCTGAATATTTTTATATCATTTTTCTATGGAAATACTTCAATCACTGTGTTTATATAGTGATTCACATAAAGCATTTTTTCTTTCTATGAGTAATTCTTTTAAGGCATAAAATATAGGAGTTCTTGAGAAACAGTTTGGAAAAGAAAGTTTAGCCTTTGGGCAACACCCATGAATTATTGCTTCTCTGGGAGACTCCAATCCATGAAGAATGAATGAAGAAGTTCAACATATACTATGAGAAAACAGATTTTATTAGAAGTCAAATAAAAGCTCTTAAGCTCATTTGAATTTTGTAGCAACAAATAAAGTTACTTCCTTCTTACATCATCATCATCATCATCATCATTATTTTAGAGAGAGCGAGAGAGAGTAGGCGGGGGAGCAGAAGCAGAGGGAGAGAAAATCTCAAACAGGTTCCACACTCACCAAAGAGCCTGATGGGGGTTCGATCTCATGACCCTGAGATCATGACCTGAGCCAAAATCAAGGGTTGGATGCTTATCTAAGTGAGCCACACAGGTTCCCCTATAGTATCTTTCAAATTATAATATAATGCTACACACTGGACACATTATGAAAATATCTTAGTAAAACTAAGTGCAGAGTACAATCTGACAAAGATAACAATTTTAGGATTCTGATAATTGACCAAAGGTTAATAATAATTTATGAAATATTTATTATTGAAAAAAAAACTCCTAGAGATTCGCTCAAAGTGGAGAATCTGCTTGATAATGAATGAGGAAGACTCACACTTTCTCTAATCTGAGGTGGACGCCTCCCATAAATATAACGGGAAGATAGTGAAAATGAAAGTACAACAGAAGAGATGACATTAACTCTCTACACACTCCTGGCTGATGGAAAAAAAAAATGTGCCCACGTGTAGAGGAGACCCCGATAAACCCAGTTAAAAGTGAAAGCTGAAGGAGAATAGAGAACTGATAGTAAAGTTATGAGCACTCCCATCACACACACACACACACACACACACACTCACACACATGCACACACATTACATGGCAGAGGGTGCAAGCCCTACTGATTTGCAGTATTTGCAATACAGCCTTTTAAAAAAAATTAATGGTTGACATCTAAGCTACAAAATCACAAGGGCAATCCTTAGGAAGATAGGCTAGAAAGTAAAAATAAATAAGAATTTGGGAACACTGAGCAGATATATCAGCAGGCAATTCAGAGGAGAAGATTCTGTGGCAAAAGTTAGGCAAGTTCCAAAAATAAAAAAAATCTTAAAAAAATGAAATACAATGCATGTTTACTAAACTATATTTTCAAAACGTACACTCAAAAAATTTAAAACATGCATAGAAAGTGTAAAGTGTCTACATACTAAGGGAAAACAGGTTAATAGAAACTTTACTGGGAAAAGATGTTAGATTTATTAGAAAAAAGTATTTTAAAGTAACATTTATGAAGAAATGTAAATTATAAAGGCAACTGTGATCAAATTATTAAATGAAAATATGGCACCAAATAACAACTAGGAAATATCAATAGAGAAATAAAACTATATGAACAGATCACAGAGAAATTCTTAGTTTACGAGTACATACCTGAAATGAAAAATGCACTACGTTTACTCTAGAGAAAATTTGACATGCAATAGAAAAAAATAATGAAATTGAGGATGGAGTAACAGAATTTAGTCATCCCACAGAATGAGAGAGAAAAAAGAGAGAAAAATTAACAGGGTTCAGAGACCTTTAGTAGTATCAGGAAAACCAGCATAGGTCTAAATATAATCTGAGAAGACAAGAGAGACAGAGGACAGAAAACAATCTTAAATCACAATGAATGAACAAGTCCTTAAATATCATTTAAAAATATGTACGGACCCCAGAGTCTCAACAAACTATAACAGAATGAGCCCATAGAAATCCACATCTCAAAACTTCATACTGAAATGACTGAAGAACACTTGTAAACTCTGACAAAGAAATAATCTAGAGGGAAAAGGTTATTGATAATGGGAGAGCCTATGCATGTGTAGACAGTAGGGGTATATAGGAAACCTCTGTGCCTTGTCTCATTTTTGCTGTGAACCTAAAACTGCTCTCAGAAAAAAAAAAGTTTACATATTTAAGTAAATGAGTAATATGATAAATTTTCTATTATTTTCAGCATCATTAAAAAATAAGATAAAAAGCAAAGAAACAAAAAGAGAGGGTCTTAAAAACAGAGAAAAACTACTCATTACATTTAATTACAACTAATATGATTAATAGAGGAGTTCTCACCAGAAACTGTGAAGAATAAAAGACAGGAAAGGTCAAAACCAAAAAGCTCAAAGTACTGAAAAAAACAAAAAACAAAACACAAACCAAAAAAACCCCAAAAGAAAGCAAAACAAAACAAAGAAACTTGTCAAACGAGAATTCTAAATTCAGCAAAACAGTCGTTCAAAAAAGAAGGTGCATAAGGACTTAACAACACACACAAAACCTAACTGAATTTCTTCTTAGCAGACCTGTTCTTCAAAAATGTTTTTCAAGCTAAAAGTACATAACACTAGATGGTGACATAGATCCACAAGAAGGAATAAAGGTCAATAGAAATGGTAAATATGTGGGTAAATTTAAGAGTCTGTGTGTATGTTTTTCTCTATTTCTTTAAAAGGTAAGATTATTTAAAGCCATCATTATACCACTGTATGGTTGGTCTATACCATATATAGATACAACCTTGTGCTGGTAATTGAGCACATTGGAGGGGGATGAAAACATTGTATTTTTTTTTTAGCATTTGTTGATTTTTGTGGTGCAAAGTCACTATGAATGGTTTATTTCAAGTCACCACTGTAAAATCATGAACACAGTGTTGAAAAAGATAGGCATAATTGGTGTCCAGAAACCAGTGCTAGCTGGCTTCAGCACATTTTTAGAAATACAGGTTTCCCTCACTATCTGAATGTGGAATATTGCTATGAAATCTTTTATAGGCTAAAACAGTATAAATTGAATAAGTTATTACCATTAATTTATATGAAAAAAATTTGAGCATTCCCAGGCTGCCACCTAGGCCAGAGGTGAACCTTTTACAAACTATCCCCAGCCTGCTACACCCTGTCTCTGGGTCCAAACAACACTGAACCTCATAATCCCAGAATCTGTGTCACTGATGCATTTCCTTCACCAGCCAGAGTCACAGTGATTATCCTCTGAGACCCAAGCACAGTGCCCATAGGATATCAGCACATACCTCCACCCTAGACGTCAGTGCCACAGTGACAAGTGAAACTGTGCCCCAGGACATGACATTATGATTGTTCCATTTGCACTTGATCCTAGGACTGACTATAGCTCCAATGCTGCTTTGAGGGCTTTAAGTGTCAGCATGCCAGAAGCATCCCCAAGTAGGATGACCTTGCTAAACCTTCCTCTCACACACAGGCCAGTAGAGAGTGGAATGTGATATAATCACAATAGTTTACTTTTACTTTTTTTTACCTAGCCTCAGGAGACGTATCTAGAACAATGATGCTATGGGCAATGTCAGAGAATTTCTGCCTGTTATCTCTTCTAGGATTTTTATGGTTTCAGGTCTCACGTTAGGTCCTTAATCCATTTTGAGTTTCTTTTTCCGCAGAGTGCAAGAAAGTGGTCCAGTTTTATTCACTTGCTTGTAGAAGTCCAGTTTAACCAGTATTCCTTGTTTAAGAGACTATCTTTTTCCCATTGCATATTCTTTCCTCCCTTGTCAAAGATTAATTGAGTCTATGAACTTAAGGATTTACTTCCGGGTTCTTTATTCTGTTCCATTGATCTATGTGTCTATTATTGTTTTTTTTTTAAGCTTTTATTTTTTATTGTTATGTTAATCACCATATATTACATCATTAGTTTTTGGTGCAGTGTTCCATGATTCATTGTTTGTTCATAACACCCAGTGCTCCATGCAGAACGTGCCCTCCTCAATACCCATCACCAGGCTAACCCATCCCCCTACCCCCCTCCCCTCTATTATTGTGTTTATTTCTAGGTAGTCTATTTATTTATTTACTTACTTAATGTGTTTGTTCCTAAGTATTTTATGCTACTTCATTATTGGTGTACTTGGAAAGGCACCAGATTTCTGTACATTGGTTTAAGTCCTGCAATCTTGTTGAATTCATTTACAGTTCTAGTAGTTTCATTGTGAGGTCTTTATGGTTTTCTACATAGAGTATCGTGTCATTTGCAAACAGTAAAAGCTTTATTTCTTCTTTACTAATGTAGATGCCTTTTATATCTTTTTTAAACTAATTAATTAATTTATTTTTATTATTATGTTCAATTAGCCAGCAGATAGGCTGCCTTTTATTTCTTTTTGTTGTCTGATTTCTGTGACTGGGGTTTCTAGTACTATGTTGAATAAAAATGGTGACAGTGGACATCCTTGTCTGTTTCCTGACCTTAGGGGAAAAGCGCTCAGTTTTTCACCACTAGGGATGATTCCAGCTGTAGACTTTTTATGTATGGCCTTTATTATGTTGAGATATGTTCCTGCTAAACCTATTTTGTTGAGGATTTTTGACAAAAATGGATTTTGTACTTTGTCAAATGTTTTTTCTGCATCTATTGAAATGATCGCATGGGTTTTATCCTTTCTGTTGTTGGTGTAATGTATGACACTGTTTGATTTGCAAATATTAAACCATCATTTGCATCCCAGGAATAAATCCCACTTGATTGGTGTGAATATATATTTTTTATTATATTGTTGGATCCAGTTTGCTAATATTTTACTGAGGATTTTTACATCTGTGTTCATCAGAGATAACGGCCTGTAGTTCCCTTTTTTCCTAGTGTTTTTATCTGGTTTTGATATCAGCATAATGCTGACATCATAGGTTGAATTAGGAAATATCCTTCTGCTTACATATTTTGGAATAGTTTGAGAAAAATAAGTATTAACTCCTCTTTAGATGCTTTGTAGAATTATCTGTGAAGCCATCGGTCCTGGACTTCTGTTTGTTGGCAGTTTTTTGGTTATCTGTTCAATTTCATTGCTTTTAATCAATCTGTTCAAATTTTCTATTTCTCTCTGATTCAATTTTGTGAGGTTATATGTTTCTAGGAATTTATCCATTTCTTTTAGGTTTATATATCATTTATTTCTTTTTTTAAAAAAATATTTTATTTATTTAGAGAAAGAAAGAGTGTGAGCGGAGGAGGGGCAGAGAGATTGGGAGAGCAAATCCCAAAAAGACTGTGCTGAGTGCTTAGAGCCCAATGCGGGGCTTGATCCTACAACCCTGAGATCATGACCCAAGCTGAAATCGAGTTGGATGCCCAACCGACTGAGCCACCCATGTATCCCTATATCATTTATTTCTTTTCTAATCTTTATTATTTCCTTCCTTCTGTTGGTTTTGGGTTTAGTCTGTTTTCCTATTTGTAGCTACTTTAGGTGTAGATTGAAGTAGGCCTGTATTGCTATAAACTTTCCCCCTTAAACAGCTTTTGCTGCATCCCAAAGATTTTACAGTGTTGTGTTTTCACTTTCATTTGTCCCTATGTATTTTTTTATTTCCTTTTTGATTTCTTAGTTGATCCATTCATCGTTTTGTAGCATGAAATTAAACTTTCATTTGTTTGTGTTCTTTCCAGATTTTTTCTTGTGGTTGATTTCTAGTTTCAGAGCATTGTGATCAGAAAAGATGCCTGGTATGACTTCAATATTTTTCAATTGGTGGAGACTTGTTTTGTGGCCTATTCTGGATAATGTTCTATGTGCACTTGAAAATAATGTGTATTCTGTCCTAATAGGGTGGAATGTTCTGAATATATCTATTAAATCCATCTATTCCAGTGTGTCATTCAAAGCCACTGTTTCCTTGTTGATATTCTGTCTAACTCTGTGTCTGTTTCTATGTGTTAGGAAAGTCATCTACATCTCCTTGAAAATAGCAGCTTTATGAAGAAGAGTTCCTGTAGTGTCCTGCTACACAATATCCTTCGTTCAGTGGATCCAGGCATTTCAAGGGTGTCTCCTGATTGTGTTGTATGAGCCCTGCTGTTGTGACTGATCTACTTTCACCTTGAGTCAGGTCATCTGCAATGGTCATTGCCTGTTGGGGACTGGGTTTGGTCCCATTTGGGGTCTCCTTGGGCTTGAGTTGAGTCAGACCAGGCATTTCCAGAGATGCAGTATCATAAAATAACAGGGCATTCTCCTTGTGTTCTCCCATAGAAGTTTTCATTGGTGGTTAGGGCCTGCAGTCAGACTGCATATCTACCCCCAACCCTCTGCTGGGGCCACAATTGGACAGCTGTGTGTGGTTATCTTCTCCTCTCTCCCAGGGAAAAGATCCTTTAGACTGGTATTGGGCCCTGTTGGGGCTTCTTGCATACTGCCAGGCTTGTGACACAGTTTTGCATGGGCTCTAGACAAGAGTATGTTGGAGGTAGTAGGTTCCCAGGAGAACACAGGGCAGGGCATACAGTGTTAACAAGTTTTGCTCAGGTGGGAAGAGACCTGGAACAGGGACCTGGCTGGAGGAGCCATGACTGCAGGGAACACAGGGGTAATGCACGGTGTTAGCAAGTTAGGCGGAATGTATTTGTGCAGCACTGGTTCCTGCACCTGTCCTTGTCTCTATGCTAGGGAGCAGGGGAGGGAAATGCTGCTGGCCATCTCCTTTGTTCCTTTGAAGATCCCTGCCTTCCCCCACATGCTCTGAAGTTAGTAAATAAATCTTCTTGTGTATCCCAGGTGTCTTTTAAGCTGATGCTTCTATGGTGTATCTCAGTCACGTTGTTTGTTGTACTGTCCCTAAGGGTGGAGACTGAGTTTTCTATAGCCCCCCAGGTTCTCCTACAGATGAGACTATTCATTTTTAATCCCATTGATTATAAGAACTCACAAAATAAGACCCCTCTGGTTTTCGAAGCCAATGTTATGGGGTTCTTTTTCCCTGTGTAGGTTCCCCATACTTGGGGTTCTCTGTGTAAGGGTTTGTTTCTCCTCTCTTCACACCTACGGCAGCCCTTCTTCCCATTAACAGTCCTGCAGGTCTGCTTAGCTCCTGACTGCATCTCTGGACTTCTTACCTTATTGGATGTAGCCTTTTCTCTAGATTCAGCTGTGAACAGTCTGTTCTGCAAGTCTTTGGGTCATTGTCTAGGTTATTTACACTGATGTGGGTATTATCTAGTTGTATCCATGAGATGAGTTGAGCTTAGGATCCTCTAATTCTGCCACTTCCCCAGAAGTTGGGATGATATTTTCAAAGTGATAAAAGAGAAAAAAAACACAAAACTGTCAACCAAGAATGCCTTATTCAGCAAAGCCATCATTCAGAAATAAAGGAGAGATAAAGACTTTCCCACCATCTCAGGGGATGGTAGATCAAAGTTTCAACTCTGGCCTTGGGTGGCAATCACAGGATTGCAGCATCATGACTCCACTGGTGTCTGTTAAAGCCGTGCATCATAAGGAATTTATAAGCCCTAGATTTAATCTACAGAAATACTAAAGGGAATTCTTCAAGCAAAAAACAACAAACATACACACACACAAATTAATAACATGAAAATAAATGAGGGTTCTAGAGGGGAGGGGTTGAGGGGATGGGTTAGCCTGGTGATGGGTATTAAAGAGGGCATGTACTGCATGGAGCACTGGGTGTTATATGCAAACAATGAATCATGGAACACTACATCAAAAACTAATGATGTAATGTATGTGATTAACATAACATAATAAAAATAAAAAAAAGAAGTCCTCCCTCTCCTCTTCCCCTGAAAAAAAATAAAATAAAGTGTAAAATCACTGGTATAGGCAAAAGGAAAAAGATCATTGACAATGGTTTAGACAATGATGTCTAGGATAAGTCACCTAAAGCACAGGCATCAAAAAGAAAAACAAAATGTGAGACTACATTAAATAAAGAGCTTCTGCACAGTAAAAGAAACAGTAAAAAAAAAAGAAAAGAAAAGAAAAGAAAAGACAACGTATAGGATGGGAGAATATAATTACAAACCATTGATCTGATAAGGGACTAATTTCCAAAATATATAAAAACTCATACAACACTAAGACAAAAAAGGAAATAATCCAATTTTAAACATGGGCAAAGGACCTAAGTAGACATTTTTCTGAAGACATACAAATGGCCAATAGGTATATGAAAAGGTGCTCAACCACACGATTCATCAGGGAAATGCAAATCAACGACTATAAAGCAATGAGATAATCACCTCACATGTGTTAGAATGGCTTTTATCAAAGAGAGAAAAGGTAACTAATATTGGTAGAATGTGAAGAAAAGGAAGACTTTTGGTGGGAATGTACATTGGTGCAACCACAATGGAAAATCATATACTTTTCAAAGAATATTAAAAAAAGAACTATCATATAATCCAGTAATCTCACTCTTGGGTATATATTAAAAGGAACTGAAATCAGTATCTGAAATAAATATCTGCACAGCCATGTTCATTACATTACTTACAATAGCCAAGAAATGAAAGCAATCTAAGGTCTGTCAACAGATAAAGGGTTAAGAAGGCATTATATATACATATATATATATATCACATATATATGAATGTTACCCAGCCATGAGAAAAAAGGAAATCTTGCCATTTATGACAAAGGGATGGACCTTGAAGGCAATGGTGCGGTAGCAATTCTATCCAGGGGAAAGACACCTGAGAATCAGTGCAACAAGCCCCCCGCCCCACGAAGACCAGCAGGAACATCTGGCTAATATGAAGTTTACCAATCACATAGAACTGCAAAACTCCAGCTTTAGGGGAAAGTAGTATATAGAATTCGTGGTTTTTTCCTCATGATTCTTTAGTCTTTCAATTTAATTTTTTTCTTTCCTTTTCAACTAATTTCTTATTTTATCAACTCTTTTTGAGTTTTTTTAAATTTTCATTTTTACATTTACATTTTATATAAATATTTTTCATTTTTGGCTTCCATTCATTTTATTCACTTTTATTTTTTTGTGTATATACATAAAAGTTTGTCTTTCCTTACAATTTTGGGATAGATTTTCTTCTAACAAACAGACCAAAATATTCCCAGGATGTAGGGTATTACTGTGTCCTGTTCACTTGTTTGACTATATACTCTCTCTCTCTTTTTTTAAATTTCTTCAGATTCTGGTCTCTTCTGATTTGTTTAGAGTATATTTTTCTGGTGTCACTGTTGCTATTTTAGTATTTTGTTCTCTTGTTCATCTGCTCTTCCCTGGATAAAATGACAAGATAGAAGAACTCATCCCAGAAAGAAATCCAAAAGGCAGTACTGACTACCAGGAACCTAATCAGTATGGATATAAGTAGATGTCAGAACTAGAGATTAGAATAATGATTACAAAGATAGTAGCTGCACTTGAAAAAAGCATGGAAGACACTAGAGAATACCCTTCTGGAGAAATAAAAGAACTAAAATCTAATCAGGTCAAAATCAAAAAGGCTATTAATGAGATGCAATAAAAAAATGGAGGCTCTAACTGCGAGGATAAATGAGGCAGAAGAGAGAATCAGTGAGATAGAAGACAAAATGATGGATAATAAAGAAACTAAGAAAAAGAGAGATAAATAACTATTGAATCATGAAAGGAGGGTTCAAGAGATCAGTGATACCATAAAGTGAAACAATATTAGAATAATTGGGATCCCAGAGGAAGAAGAAAGAGAGAGAAGGACAGAAAATATATTTGAAAAAAATATGGCTGAGAACTTCACTAATCTGGGGAGGGAAATAGGCATACAGATTCAGGAGGCGCAGAGAACCCGTCTCAAAATTAATAAAAATAGGTCAATGCCTCAACATATAAGATGAAGCTTGTAAACTTCAGAGACAAAGAGAAAATCCCGAGAGCAACTTCGGACAAGAGGTCCTTAACATACAAGGTAGGAACATAAGGCTGGTAGCAGACCTATCCAAGAGATCTGGCAGGTCAGAAAGGACTGACGTGATATATTCAGGATGCTAAAAGAGAAACATATGCAGCCAAGAATAATTTATCCAGCAAGGCTTTCATTCAGAATAGAGGGAGAGATAAAGAGCTTCCAGGACAAACAGAAACTAAAAGAATTCGTGATCACTAAACCAACCCTGTAAGAAATATTGAAGGGGGTCCTTTAAGTGAAGAAAAAGCCCAAAAGTAGCATAGGTCAGAAAGGAACAGAGACAATATGCAGAAATAGTGATATTACAGGTAATACAATGCCATTGAATTAATATCTTTCAATAGTTACTCTGATATAAATGGGCTAAATGCTCTAATTAAAAGATACTGGTTATCAGATTAAATTAAAAAAAGCAAGACCCATTGATATGCTGTCTACAACTCTCATTTTACACCCAAAGACAACCCGAGATTGAAAGTGGGTGGAGAGGGCGCCTGGGTGGCTCAGTTGGTTAAGCAACTGCCTTCGGCTCAGGTCATGATCCTGGAGTCCCAGGATCGAGTCCCACATTGGGCTCCCTGCTCAGCAGGGTGTCTGCTTCTCCCTCTGACCCTCTGACCCTCTTCCCTCTCATGCTCTCTATCTCTCATTCCCTCTCTCTCAAATAAATAAATAAAATCTTTAAAAAAAAAAAGAAAGTGGGTGGAGAAATCTTTACCGTGCTAATAGACATCAAAAGAAAGCTGGGCTAGCAATCTTTATATCAGACAAATTGGATTTTAAACCAAAACTGTAATAAGAGATGAAGAGGGCTTCATAATTAAAGGGTCTATCCAACAAGAAGTTCTAACAATTATAAATATTTATGCCCCTAACATAGGAGCGGCCAATTATATAAACCAATTAATAACAAAATTAAGGAAACACATCGATAATAATACAATAATAGTAGGAAATTTTAACATCCCACTCACAGCACTGGACAGATCATCTAAGCAGAAGATCAACAAGGAAACAAGGACTTTGAATGACATACTGGACCAGAAGGACTTCACAAATATATCCAGGGCATTCCATCCTAAAGCAATAGAACATGCATTCTTCCCAAGTGCACATGGAAGTCTCCAGAAATAGATCACATACTGGATCACAAATAAATCCTAAATCCAGCAAAAGAAGAGAATTAATAAAGATAAGAGCAGAAATCAATGAAATAGAAACCAAAAGGACAATAGAACAGGTCAATGAAACTAAGAGCTGGCTCATTGGAAGAATTAATAAGATCAATAAACCTCTAGCCAGATACATCAAAAAGAAAAGAGAAAGGACCCAAATAAATAAACTCATGAATTAAAGAGGAGAGATCACAACCAACACTGAAGAAATACAAACAATTATAAGAACATACTAGGATCAACTCTATGCCAGCAAATTAGGCAATCTGGAAGAAATGGATGCATTCCTAGAAACATATAAACTACCAAAACTGAAACAGCAAGAAATAGAAAAGCTGAACAGTCCCATAACCAGCAAGGAAATTGAAGCACTAATCAAAAACCTCCCAACAAAGAGTCCAGGGCCAGATGGCTTCCCAGGGGAATTCTACCAAACATTTAAAAAAGAATTCATACCTATTCTTCTCAAGTTGTTCCAAAAATTAGAAACAGAAGGAAAACTTCCAAACTCATTCTATGAAGCCAGGATTACCTTGATCCCCAAACCAGACAAAGACCACACCAAAAGAGAGAGTTACAGAACAATATCCCTGAGGAATATGGATGCAAAAATTCTCACCAAGATGCTAGCCAATAGGATTCAACAGCACATTAAAAGGATCATTCACCACAACCAAGTGGGATTTATTCCTGGGCTGTAAGGGTGGTTCAACATCCACAAATCAATCAATGTGATACATCACATTTATGAAAGAAAGGACAAGAACCATATGATCCTCCCAATAGATGAAGAAAAAGCATTTGACAAAGTACAGTATCTTATCTTGATTAAAACTCTTCACAATGTAGGGATAGAGGGAACATACCTCAACATCATAAAAGCCATATATGAAAAGCCCACAGTGACTATGATTCTCAATGGGGAAAAATTGAGAGCTTTTCCCCTAAGGTCAGGAGCATGACAGGGATGTCTACTCTCACCACTCTTGTTCAACACAGTACTAGCAGTCCTTGCCCCACCAATCAGCCAACAAAAAGAAATAAAAAGCATTCAAACTGGCAAAAAGTCAAACTCTCACTCTTCACAGATGAAATGGTTCTCTATGTGGAAAACCCAAAAGACTCCACCCCAAAATTTTTATAACTCATACAGGAATTCAGCAAAGTGGCAGGATATAAAATCAATGCACAGAAATCAGTTGCATTTCTGTACACCAGGAATGAAACTGAAGAAAGAGAAATTAAGGAACCTATCCCCATTTAAAATTGCACCAAAAACCATGAGATACCTAGGAATAAGCCTAACTGAAGAGGTAAACATTCTGTACTCTGAAGACTGTAGAACACTTATGAAAGAAATTGAGGAAGACACAAAAATAGGAAAATGTTCCATGCTCATGGATTGGAAGAACAAATATTATTAAAATGTGTATGCTACCTAGAGCAATCTATATTTTCAATGCAATCTCTATCAAAATACCATCGACATTTTTCACAGAGCTTGAACAAATGATCCTAAACTTTGTATAGAACCAGAAAAGAATCTAAATAGCCAAAAGAATGCTGAAAAAGAAAACCAAGGCTGGTGGTATCACAATTCCAGACTTCAAGCTATATTACAAAGCTGTAATCATCAAGACAGTACAGTACTGGCACAAAAACAAACACATAGATCAATGCAACAGAATAAAGAACCCAGAAATGGACCCTTAGCTCTATGGTCAACTAATATTTGACAAAGCAAGAAAGAATATCCAATGGAAAAAAAAAAAGTCTCTTCAACAAATGGTGTTGGGAGAATTGGACAGCCATATGCAGAAAAATGAAAATGGATCATTTTCTTACACCATACACAAAAATAGACTCAAAGTGGATTAAAGATCTAAATGTGAGATAGGAATCCATCAAAATCCTAGAGGAGAACACAGGCAACAACCTCTTTGTTCTCGGCAGCAACAACTTCTTGCTAGATATGTCTCCAGAGGTAAGGGAAACAAATGCAAAAATGAACTATTGGAACTTCATCAAGATAAAAATATTTTGCACAGCAAAGGAAACAATCAACAAAACTAAAAGACAACCTATAGAATGGGAAAGGATAGGGCTCCTGGGTGGCTCAGTTGGTTAAGCGACTGCCTTCAGCTCAGGTCATGATCCTGGAGTCCCGGGATCGAGTCCCGCATCGGGCTCCCTGCTCAGCGGGGAGTCTGCTTCTCCCTCTGACCCTCTTCCCTCTCGTGCTAGCTCTCATTCTCTCTCTCTCAAATAAATAAATAAAATCTTAAAAAAAAATAGAATGGGAAAGGATACTTGCAAATGTCTTATCAGATAAATGACTCGGACCTGAAATCTATAAAGAACTTATCAAACTCAACCCCCAAAGAACAAATCAAACAAGAAATGGGCAGAAGACATGAACAGACATTTCTCCAAAGAAGATATCCAAACGGCCAACTGACACATGCAAAAATGCTCAACATTTGTATATCAGGGATATACAAATCAAAACCACAGTGAGTTACCACCTCACACCAGTCAGAATGGCTAAAATTAACAAGTCACAAAAGAACCAATGTTGGCAAGGATGTAGAGAATGGGGAACATTCTTACACAGCTGGTGGGAATACAAGTTGGTACAGCCACTGTGGAAAACAGTATGGGGGTTCCTCAAAAAGTTAAAAATAGAGCTACCCAATGACACAACAATTGCACTACTGGGTATTTATTCCAAAGATACAAATGTAGTGATCCAAAGGGGCACTTGCACCCCAATATTTATAGCAGCAATATCTGCAATAGCTAAACTATGGAAAGAACCTAGATGTCCATTGAAAGATGAATAGATAAAGATGTGTGTGTGTGTGTGTGTGTGTGTGTCAAACACAATGGACTATTACCCAGCCATCAAAAAAGACATCGTACCATTTGCAACAATGTGGATGGAACTAGGGGGTATTATGCTAAGCGAAATAAGTCAATCAGAGAAAGACAATTATGTGATTTCACTCATAGGTGGAATTTAAGAAACAAAATAGAAGAGCGTAGGGGAAGGGAGGGAAAAATAAAACAAGACAAAATCAGAGAGGGAGATAAATTATAAGAGACTCTTAATCATAGGAAACAAACTGAGGGTTGCTGGAGGGGAGGTGGGGGGGATCAGGTAACAGGTTGATGGATATTAAGGAGGGCATGTGATGTAATGAGTACTGGGTGTTATATACAACTGATGAATCACTGAACTCTACCTCTGAAACTAATAATACACTATATGTTAATTAATTGAATTTAAAATTTAAAAAGGCTTAAATGTATAAATCTGTGATTTTTATTATATTAACAGAGTTTGCAACCATCATCACTATCCAAGTCTAGAAAATTTCATCACCTCAAAAGGAACCTTTACCAATTAGTAGTCATTTCCTAGCCCACCTCCCTTTAGCCTTTTGCAACCACTGATCCACTTTTTGTCTCCATGGGTCTGCCTGTTCTTGGTATTTCATATATGGACTCATTCAACATGTGATCTTGTAGAAAGGTTGAATGCTACAGTACAATGTTAAACAAAAAAAAAATCCAGACTGGAAAGGAATGATACCTGAATCTTCTGGTGTTTATATTACATTTCAATAACGGTTTGGAAAAAAAAATCATTATTAGAACAAATTATATAATTCATTTTAAGACTTTTGCAATTATAGTATTTCCATTTCATGAAATATAAAGTTACCCAGCAGAGTCCAAAATCAGGTGTTTTAATTCTAAAGCTTATGTTGGCAAACATGTATTTGGAGATCCACATCTCTGATTAAAAGTCTTGTGTGTATAGCATAATACAGTTATGTTTACCAGATGATGATTTTGTCTATAATGAAGAAAAATGCATAATTCTGTTATATTGCATGGAGGCTATCTACCAAACAGTAGCACTTTCCATGTAACTATAATAAGAAAATATTTTGAAAATCGGTAATGACATTTTTATATATTAGTAGGAGTTGGTTATTATGAAAATTGCATATTCTATAACATATCAACATCTCACTAACTTTCCACATTTTACTTCATGTCTACAATCCAAGTAAAATGAATGCATTACTGAGTGAAATAAGTCAATCATAGAAAGACATGTATCCTATGACCTCACTGATAGGAGGAATTCTTAATCTCAGGAAACAAACTGAGGGTTGCTGGACTGGTGGGGGGTGGGAGGGATGGGGTGGCTGGGTGATAGACATTGGGGAGGGTATGTGCTATGGTGAGCGCTGTGAATTGTGCAAGACTGTTGAATCACAGATCTGTACTTCTGAAACAAATAATGCAACATATGTTAAGAAAAAAGAAAAAGAAGAAAGCAGGAGGGGAAGAATGAAGGGGAGTAAGTCGGAGGGGGAGACGAACCAAGAGAGACGATGGACTCTGAAAAACACACTGAGGGTTCTAGAGGGGAGGAGGGAGGGGGAATGGGTTAGCCTGGTGATGGGTATTAAAGAGGGCACATTCTGCGTGGAGCACTGGGTGTTATGCACAAACAATGAATCATGGAACACTACATCAAAAACTAATGATGTAATGTATGGTGATTAACCTAACAATAAAAAATTTTAAAAAAATGAATGCATTAATATTATTCTAAAATTTTCTTGTTTTCATATTTTATTCTTCTCTATAGCAATATTAAAAAAAAAAACTTACTTTAGTTTGGAAGTTGGGCCTTTTATCCACATCCATGGGTGATAGCTACTGTTTTGCCATGATAGAAGAGATAAGGAACTCAGAAATGTCTACGCAAAATAAATAATTTTTACTTAATCATTATAAAAGCTTTTATTATTTTTTAAAATTCAAATAGTATATTCTTTCACAAGATCCTTAATTTTCAAAATGAAATGAGTTAGATCCTAATCTAACATTAAGTTTAAAGTTGAAAGCTGCTTTTACAGATCAAAAATTTCACCAGTGTTTATAATTTTGACTTAAAACTAACATTTGCAAATTTTCTTATGTGAACAAGGAAAATTCTGATTTATGTAATTTAATAGATACCCATGTTAACAATAGTAACATAGCAAGGCTTTAAAGAAGTATCCAGTAACTGTCAAATTCATTTCTCCAAACACTGTGACTAAATCAATATATTTTTCTAGTATGTTTCTAGAACTGGGGTTTTAGAAGGAAATTAAGAGATTGACATGAAGGAAATAAATAACAGAAGTTCCAAATTTGGGTTTCTGGTCTCCACACCACTGTTTAACTGGGTAAGCCATACTTCAGTCCATTTCTGTATTGGTGGATTCCAATGGTTTAGACAAGGTGTCATAGACTCATTGCTCTCTGCCTGCTAAATACAACTATAAAACTGGAACTAATGGAAGACACAAGGAAAGGAGAACTCTAGAAGGTGGAAAGAGAAAGGCAAAATGGTTTCGGATCCTGGGATTGAGAGCCAAGAATGACAGTGCGTCTTATATCCCCAGCCCTGCAGAAGAAAGTGACCTAGACCTGTTGCTTCTTAACACTCAACCTGGCAATAGGAGGTGGCTCAGGGAAGTAAGTCATTCTTCCTCCCTGTTGAAGAGAATCCTGTTCAGCAACACCAAGCAAACCTTACAAGGTGATCCATCAGGACACTGGTTAACAATAAGCAGCCGGAGGAAATGCTTCTTCTCCAACCAGGCCACACCAGGGGAAGATGGGACCAGTGAAGGGCATCCCATGATAAAAGTACTGGACCCAGGAAAACTCTGTATCCTTGAGGTCATGAAACTCACATCCCCAGCCCCAAGAGACATTGATAGAACAGATTTTAAAATGTTATATTCACATAATTTAAAAGTAAAAGTTAACAAACTACAGATAAAAGGTAATATCAATGAATTGCAAGAAATAGCATATGGGGATGAAAACAGCATATGGGAATGAAAATGCATACTGCATGACTCCATGTATTTGAAGCTCAAAAACAAAAAGACTCTTTAATATTAAAAGTCAGGACAGTGGTTAAAAAGGAGGGAGGAGAAATGACAAGAGAACACATAGGAGCAGGAGCGGGGCTGCTGGAGATGGGAAATCCCTGTTCATGATCTAATTTGTAATTACATGCTTCTATTTACTTTTCATCAATCTATAAAATCATGATGTTTTGTTTTCTTGATGTATGGCAAATTAAAGAGTGAAGTTTATTTTAGACAAGAAAAATTTACAGAAGCTTGGTTTTCTATGAAAATGAAGAACAAAATTATCAGATGTGCATCAATAGCATAAAATATAAATAAAATATCATAAAGTCAAATAATGGAATATTGATTTCTAAATAAACTACAAATATGTACAAAAATATAATATTGACTGAAATAAGCTTTTAATAAAATACTAGAAACATTTAAAAATCTTACCATTTCCTCTTCATCATCTATGTAAAGCACAGTAGAGTTCTTAGAAGTACAGGTCATCCAAACTCTCATTCCATCTCCCTCTGCCTCTATCTATGTCTCTCACGAATAAAAACAAACAACAACAACAAAAAAAAAACACACACACAAAAAAAAGGGCGCCTGGGTGGCTCAGATGGTTAAGCGTCTGCCTTCGGCTCAGGTCATGATCCCGGGGTCCTGGGATCAAGTCCCACATTGGGCTCCCTGCTCCTTGGGAGCCTGCTTCTCCCTCTGCCTCTTTCTCTCTATCTCTCTCATGAATAAATAAAAAAACAAAACAAACTCTCATTCCATGTTTTTTTTTCAAAATTAAAGTAATAACAATTGGAATATGTTAACCACTCCTTTGAACAATGACTACAATGATACACTGAAGAAAGATTATGAATTATTATCCAAAAACAATTTGAATTTTAAAAAATGAAAATTAATTTACCTATTTGCAACAGTTATAAACATTATATGTACATAACATAGCTATGCACCCTCACAGGCTAGTGCATATACAACAAAACACACACACACACAGAAGGGTCAGCCTCTCATCCCCTAATTTATGTGTTCATATAAAGCAAACACACAAAGGAAAAAACCCATCTTTTCATGTCCTGAAAGTCATAAACAAAACCACATTTTTAGAATCGTAAGTTTCTTTATCATTTATATTACAGAAGGAGGAGATTTGAGCCAACTGGCAACAATGGATGCAATAATTTTAAATGAATATTTCCTCATATTGTTACCTAAGAGGGAACTGTCTTCTGTAATCATTATTTATGAACATTCATTGCCTAATTTTATAATTTATGTTTCCTCAAAAAAATCTATCATTTTTGCCTAGCATAAGAGGGACACAAAATATAAACTGTACTAATACCAGAACTTTGAAAATCATTATATACCTTTAAGGATCCTTGTTACCAGGGATGAATTATTCTGCTCCAGTATTTATAACAGTAGCTAAAAAATATATTAAATTAATCCCCATAAAAAATTAATACTGATCTCAATAAATCTTAATAATTTTGGTTTCTTAGTTTGAAATTTGGTGTGTTGTTTTGGATTAGAATTATCTGGAATAAAATGATTGTACCAAAAAAAATTAATAAAGTAATGAAGATTTGGGGGAAAAGTATTTCAAAAACCCAATGGACCAAACTTCACCATCTCTTACAATATCATTTTAGCAAATTTCAAGGATTAATTCGTATTTCTCAAAAAGGTCTTTCAGTGTCCTAAAACATGTCTTTGAGTTATAAAATCTGAATATATATGAATGATATTCTCATATATATGATTTTCTCTATAGTCATTCTGTTATTTATACCTTGGAAAAATTCAGAATAACCATTCCACATTTAGTCTAAAAGGATATGTTAAAATGAAAGTTCTATTCTATAATATTGTGAAATATTTAGAGGTACTGACAATCATTAAAATGAAAAGTTCCCTTATAATCTTTCAAAAATTTACTGACAGGGAATAACAACTATCATTGTTACCACAGCAGATTATTACTAGATAAGGCAGATTATTACTAGAATCCCATCAATGAACTTTTCCAGAGATGATGGTAAATCTGCAGGAAGAAAAATGAAACACTGAGAAAGGATAGATGGAGACAATTGTTTAGAAAGTTTACATACAAGAGAACCAAAATGCATAGGGGATCAGATATATAAACTTGGACCCAAAACCCATATCTACCATTGTAATCTTCTCTCAAAATATGCTATCATATAATGTTTCATGAGTTGTTGGTCAAAGACTACAAATTACAACAATGCCTGAACAAAGTTAGTCCTCAGGAGTGTCTAACTAAATTACATGTATTTAGTGGCTTACATTTATTTATTGAAGGGGTTACCAAATGCTAATAGCCCACTGTTGACCAGAAGCCTTACTGATAACACGAAGAGTTGATTAACACATATTGTGTATGTTATATGTATTATATATTATATTCTTACAATTAAGTAGCTAGAGAAAAAATAATATTAAGAAAATCCTGAGGGGGTGCCTGGGTGGCTCAGTCGGTTAAGCGTCTCCCTTTGACTCAGGTCATGATCTCTGGGTCCTGGGCTAAAGCCCTACATCAGGCTCTGTGCCAAGTGTGGAGTCTGCTTGAGATTCTCTCTCTCTCTCTTTCTCCTTCTGCCCTTTCCTGGCTTTCTTTCTCTCTCTCTCTCAAATAAATAAATTAAAAAATAATAAAAGTCCTTTGTCTTTAATTAAGTTTAAATTTGCATTTTACAGAAGCTACCACATCCTGATTTTTATTGAAAATCAAGCTGCTTTTATTCAATCCAGGTAACTATATAAGGCATTATGTTTGGCCTTTATCATGCAACAAATTTCTTTTAAAGAATTATTTATAAAGGTTGAACAAAATATAACAACATATTATTATGTAAAAAACACCTTGTATCGATTATAAAATCCAAAATTAAGTGCTCCTTGTCATGATGTTTTGTGGGTTTCACTTTAAATTATATTGATTTACAAACCCAAATATGAATGTGTATATACCCATGACTAATTTCCTACAGACAATAATTGGAATACTTTAAGAAAACTTCCAACATATTTTATATTTTATGGATATTTTTATCCTGAATTATTCAAACAAAAACACCAATATTCTCTGTGATTTGATTGTATATCATTGTACCTCAGGTGCATCCCATCCAGCATTTGAAATCCCCCACTAAATGAGGTGGCTAGTAGAAAGGAGAGTAGGGACACATACCTTTTGTCAACCAGAAAGTCATGCATCTTTTTGGGGGAGGCCAGGTTACTCTCATACAGCCCTGCTATAGCTGAGATATAAAAGGAGAAACTTGACAACATAAATCCAGGACAAGAATACACATTACCTTTGACCTTCACAGATCACTCAAAGTGAAACAAGCATGGAAAAAGTAGATTTCTCATCAAAATGCATCCATTAAGTTTTGAACAGGAAATTCTCACACCTGGGCTGTTTGAAGTCAGTTTATTTTATCACACACTTTCAGAATGTAGGACACTTTGGACTCTGATTGAAAGGGCAAATGGACCTTTAAGCACATCATTCAGATTCTCCATTTTCAATGCCTCTGAAAAACTGTTTTCGTATTGTACAAGATTTGGGGGGATGGAGGCTTGACCACCCATATGGTTAACTTGTTTCTCTCTCAATCACAAACACTGCAAGCTTAAAGTTTTGCTTTTAAAACTATTGCTGAGTCTTGACATTACACATATCTTTTACTCATATCCTCATTATCGCATTTCTATCATCATGGAAAAAGTTCTAAAAATCATAGTCCCATTATCAACAGATATTTAATGATACTTGCTAATTATTCTGAGGAATTACTACTTTCCCATCCATATTACACCTGGCACAAAATCTAGCATTTCCAAAATAACATCTCTATTCCTCTGCCCCAGTTCTTACATTCAATTTTATTTTTTTAAATAAATAATTTAATCTACAGATTTCCTCTGATAAAAATAAATGTGCCTTAGAAGGATATAATATAAATAATATTTATATTAGGGGTTGAAATTATTAAATAACTACTCATTATATCACTCATTAATTTATCTCCCAATTATGACTAACAACTTACAATTTATACCAAACTTTTTCTCTAGACTATGAGAGGTATGAGAGATAAAAATACTTAGACTTCATTAAATGTATGTTGTTTGATATGTATTAATTAATTCATTAAAATAATAATTATTGAGATTTTATAAGGTAGCCAAGTCTGTTATATACTGAAGAGAGACAATCACTGGAATACAGTGGTTTAGTCTATTTGAGGAAAATATAGAAATAATTACAAGTGATTGTGTAAGGGCAGTGATAGGCATGGGTACCTTGAAAGAGAACCACAAAATCAAATTCTGGCATGGGTTGGCATAGGGTAGAGGTTAAGAACAGTTTTGTTTTAAGAGATAATATTTGATTTGAGTCCTAAAGAATTATTAAGCTTTAATGGCATAACTTAGGGGAAAAGCAGACAAAACAAAGAAAACAACATGAAATCATGGACAAAACAAGTGGTCCTCATAGAAGCATTCAACATTAGGAGGGCAGTGAGAAGAAATGAAGTTGGAAACATGGCAGGGGTAAGACAAATCCTGTATCTTTTTCTTTTTAAGATTTATTTCTTTATTTTAGAGAGAGAGAAAGAGCATGTAGGCAGGGCGAGGGGCAGATGGAGAGGGAGGGAGAGAATCCTCAAGCAGATTCCCTGCTGAGTGCAGAGTCGGATATAGGGCTTGATCTCATGACCCTGAGATCTGAGATCATGACCTGAGCTGAAATCAAGAGTCGGATGCTTAACTGACTAAGCCACCCAGGCATGCACCCCCAATCCTGTATCTCTTTAAGCAATTTTATTATTATCCAGGCAATGGCTATGCAATGTTTGCATAAATCACCTGATATTGGCTGATTTGATTTTTAAATATACCACTGGTTGTTGTAGAGAAATGAAATTGACCTTTAAGAAAAGCTAGGAAGATATGAGTTACAAGGCACCAGAGGCAATTCAAGAGATACATGATAAGAGGGTTAATGAGGGATATCATGATGGAAATATAAACATATTCAATAATTATAATTAATAATAATAAACAATAGATTTAGGAGTGATGCTACCAAGGATTAATAAATGACTGAACGTTAGGAGGTGAAAAGGAAAGAAGACACAGAAAATCAAGAAAAATATTGGCAGGCGCCTGGTGGCACAGTCGGTTAAGCATCTGCCTCCGGCTCAGGTCCTGATCCCAGGGTCCTGGGATCGAGCTCCGCATCGGGCTCCCTGCTCAGCGGAAGCCTGCTTCTCCCTCTCCCACTCCCACCGCTTATGCTCTCTCTCTGTGTGTCAAATAAATAAAATCTTAAAAAAAGAAAAGAAAACTATTGGCATTTCTTGGGAGCTTATTTGGTACTGGAGGTAGAGATTACTTAACATTTGCATATGTTTAACATGAGGTGCCCATCCTCAGAGTTTGGGAATTCATCCTACACAAACCTAAAGTTAATAGGTTAAAAGGTTACACATTAAAAGACAGCTTTCAAATAACTAGAGTGGACCCACTCTGTTGTATAGAAAAAAAGTTGTCTGAGTCTCTGATAAAGATATTGAATTAAACCTTCTTGAAATCTGTAGATAAAGATTTCAAAACCTTGACTCCAGGTGGAATCTGTTCAGAAGGTCTACTTAGAAAAAACAAAACAAAAAAAAAGACACCCTGTATCACTTCTTCCTAAGTCTGTCTTAGAACAGAAATAAAGGTTCTAAGTTAACAATCTTTCATAAATACATCAGTATAAGTTAAATTAATTAAATACATCAATTTTCACATGATTTTCATAACCCCCCCAGCTAAGATCTGAAGTATTTTATGAGGAAAAATGGCCAAAAGAAAATTCCACAAAAGCTCTTTGAAATTTGAGCATTCAGATTAATATGTAATTAGGTCCTCTAACAAAAGGTATTTCAATAATTACAATTTTCTTTTTCAATTAAGCATCAGCAAGTAAATAAATTTCCCAATAAGACTATATTCAATTGAAATATCAGAAGAGCTTAAATTGAATTGTATTTCATGAATTAAATTTCCCACTTTGCTAGCTCCTAACAAAATCATTCAAAGATAAGCAAAACTTTACCCTTTGTTGTAAGAGAACAGGGTGTCTTGCCATTTTTCCCTGAGTTTATAATGGCACATGCCACTCCCTTATGTGTCTCACCTTTTATTATTAGTCCTTTAAAATAGCAAAGACTTTCCCCAAACTTCCCAAGTTTGCACACACCTCAGAATTGAAATGCCAATTTTTATAATCCCGAGTCAGGGTTTTCTAGAAGTTAGCTAGATTTTAAACTCCATATTCAAGAAAACCTTGCCAGTGAGAGCTTTTCAGGTTGTAGTCTTATACATCCCCTTCCTTTCTTGGTGAATCTGTAGTTGATCTTGTATCTGGTAAGCCAAAGACTTTCACTTCTGTTAGGCTAAAGGATTTTGATAAATCTATTTTTCAAAAATTAAAAGTAAAAAACAAAGAACTCAACATTAAACATGGCATTAAATACAAAAATGTAGTAAATAGAACTTTTATATATTAATCCCCAATAAATCTTACCTTTGTGTAGAAAGTTTCAAGTTGTAAGGCATATTTCTCTGGTTCTATAATTCAAAAGCTAATTAGCAATACAAATTACTTTTAGAACACATCCCTTACAACCAGAAAAAAAAAGGAAAAGCAAATTAGTCTTTTTTAATATTATTTTTATATTTTAATATTTCCAAAACCAGTATGAATACATAAAATTTTATACATACAGGAAAACCCACAATGTATGTACACCTAGATCTCATATGTATAATTAAATGTTCTTTTAACAATTTAAATATTTAATTTCTTAGGTATATTTTAAAAAAACACCATTCCTCGGAGGAATAAGATATACAATGTTTTCTTTAAGATTTTATTTATTTATTTATTTATTAGAGAGAGAGAGAGAGAGAGAGAGAGAGAGTGACAAACAGCAGGAGACGGGAGAGGGTGAAAGGGAGAAGCAGGCTCCCTGCTGAGCCAGGAGCCCAATGTGGGGCTCGATCCCAGAACCCTGAGATCATAACCTGAGCTGAAGGCAGTCACCTAACCAACTGAGCCACACAGGCGCCCTAAAATGTTTTTAATAGATTTATAAAGTCACCTTTAGTCACTGACTCAGATAGCATATTTAAATTTCTTGATGGCAAATCCATTTTATAACTCCCATTTTCATATTTGTTTTGTTGTCCTTGTAAATGCAATCAATGATAATTCATTAATTCATGGATGTTAATATTATTTCTAATAAGAGGTGAATTTTGACAAAAGCCATTATCAGCACAATCCTGAGCTTCCAGATCCCCTCCGCATATGTATACATGGTCAAATTCTGTATGCTCATAAGTATGGAAGATTAGTCTTCCTCTTTCTAATATCTTTGTGAATATCTTTAAATCAATCTCATTTTCTCTGCTTGCGTCTTATTTACTTTATTGCCCTGAAAAGTTTCTCCTTTTATTCTCTGTAGTATTTCTGTTGTCAAGGAACATATTTACAGAAATAGCTTCATTTGAAACCTTTCCTTTGAGGAACTCACACATAATTCAGGTCATTTTTTCAGCCACACAGTCAGTAAACAGCACCTCCGATGATGTTGACATCATAGGCTGAGCTACACAGCCCCTGAAAGCCACAAAGGTCCCACCACAGCTTTGGCAGTGCTGTTTGCTCTGTATCAACAGGTGTGAGCAGAGATGCCACAACACACACTCACCAACTCAGGCTCATCGTGATTGTTCTACTTACTCTTCTGTTATCCATACATTCAGTTTCTGTACACATTCAGTTTTATTGGTTATATTGCACTTCTAAGTGCTTCCTGAGTAGAGGAGTTCCACCACCTCTTTTCAGTGCCTCATATCCCCTAGGAGTCAACAAATATTTTATCTTTTCGTTGTTATTACTTGATAGTGCGTATGAAAAACACTGAGATAGAAAACAGTGTTACCTTTGAACATGCTGTGTCTTTGCCTGAAATATTCTCTACTCCCTTGCATTTGGTTGAATCTTAAGTATCACAGAAAATTAGTGTCAGAATACTTTCCACAACCTGCCTTTGTGTGAGGCCCATCTTATAAACTGCTAACACAGCCTAGGCTCACCCTAACCAGTGTCTTACTGCTCTACACCATGAGGTCTGTGTCTTATTCTCCCATAGACCACAAGTGTCGTGATGGACTATGCTTACCGATCTTTGCAATGTAGAACTAACACAGTAACAAGTTGCATATGTTAACTCAATAAATGTGAGTTCAGTGAATAAATAAGTGGGCTGGAATTTATGCTATTTCCTAGAACTTCTGTTCATTCTGTATCACAGGGAGAAAAGCACAAAATAATGTGTAGGTTATAACCCAAGTAAGTATCTGTCTTTTTTTTTTTTATTTTTCTGAGTCATAATTTTTAAAGTGAATAGAAAAAAGTGCACCAGATCATGTAATGAGGTGTTGAGTCACTATATTGTACACCTGAAACTAATATTACACTGTAAGTTCACTAACTGGAATTTAAATAAAAACCTAAAAAAGAGAGAGAAATGTTGATGAAAGACATAAAATATAAGCAACTAGAATCCAATATTTTTAAATAAACCTATCGGAAAAAGTTAGGTGGTTGAATTTCCACCTTTTCTGTTTTTATAGGCAATTCCCCTCAACACTAGACCCCATCTGCAATTCAAACTAAAAACTGCTTATTTTAAATTACAGTCAAATCAGTGAATTCAGTTAAGAAGTACTAAAATGGCAAGTGTGACTTAAAAGTAAAGAGCCTGAAAAAAGGGTCCATTTCTTTCTGTTTTCTTTTTTTTTATTTTTTGTTCTTGTGTTTATGTTCTTAATTAGCAAACATTTGATAAAATTTTTGGCATATTATTAATGCATTTACAATTACCAAATTTGCTTTCACTATATAGACATAGCCCTACAATTATGTATACTATCAGAACAAGGAATCTTACCACAGATAAAGAACAATCTAAAATGATAAAGTTGTCTAGCTTTCAAAGAAGACATAAAAATCCTTAGTGTAAATGCACCTAATGATAGAGTATAAAATACATGAGGCAACACTGATAGAACTGTATGGAGAAATGGAAAAGTTAACTATTACACGTGGAGACTTCAACACATCTCTCTCAGTAACTGACAGATCCAGCAAGCAGAAAATCAGTGAAAATATAATTGACCTGACAGCAATATCAATCAACTTGATGTGCTTGACATTTATAGAATGATTTATTTAACAACAGTAGAATAAACATTCTTTTCAAACTTCATGGAACATTCCCCAAGATCAACTGTATAAAACATACCTTAAAAGTTTAAAAGAATAGAAATTATACAAAGTATCTTCATAGACCACAATCGCACTAATATAGAAATTAACAACAAAGGATAGCTGGGAAATGTTCAAACAATTGGAGCTTAAACCCTTAAAGCACCCTTATAAAAACAAATGCATCAAAGAAGTCTGAAGAGAAATTAAAATATATTTTCAACTAAATGAAAATACACCTTATCAAAATTTGTGAGATACAGCAAAAGCTCAGGGAAAACTTCTAGCATTACATGAATATAATAGAAAAATGAAAACATCACAAAACCATGCTTCTATCTAGTGAAACTAAAGAAAGAAGAGCAATTTAAGCTTAAAGCAAATAGAAGAAAGAAAGTAATAAAAATTAGAGCAGAAGTCGATGAAATTGAAAACAGAAAGCAAAAGGGAAAAATCAATGAAACCAACAGCTGATTCTTTGTAAGTCAGGCTGACCAAAACAAACAAACAACAGAGAAGACACAAATTACTAACATCAAAAATGAAAGAAGAGATGTCATCACAGATTGCATTAAAACAATGTGGTATTAGCATAAAGGGTAGCTGTAAGAGACTAATAAAACAGGTTGGAGTGCAGGAAAAAAAACACCGGATTTATGGTTGATTATCTTTTGACAGATGTTATTTCCTTTTAATCTCAGTAGTGTCTATAGCCATGTTTTCTCTTTCATTTCTGATTTTCTTTTCTTTTTCACCCCTTGGTCAATCTACCTAGAGATTTATCAATGTTATTAGTCTTTTTTAAAAACTTGCTTTTGGTTTGCTATGTTTCTTTTTTTTTTAATTTTTTTAAATTTTATTATGTTATGTTAGTCACCATACAATACATCATTAGTTTTTGATGTGATGATCCACAATCCATTGTTTTCGTATAACACCCAGTGCTCCATGCAGTACGTGCCCTCCTTAATACCCATCACCGGGCTAACCAATCCCCCCTCCCCCCTTCCCCTCTAGAATCCTGTTTGTTTCTCAGAGTCCATGGTCTTTCATGGTTCATCTCTCCCTCTGAATCCCCCCCTTCATTTTTCCCTTCCTTCTCCTGGTGTCCTCCATGCTATTCTTTATGATCCACAAATAAGTGAAACCATATGATAATTGACTTTCTCTGCTTGACTTATTTCACTTAGCATAATCTCCTCCAATCCCATCCATGTTGATGTAAAAGTTGGGTATTCATCCTTTCTGATGGCTGAGTAATATTCCATTGTATATATGGACCACATCTTCTTTATCCATTCATCTGTTGAAGGGCATCTCGCCTCTTTCCACAGTTTGGCTGTTGCGGGCATTGCTGCTATGAACATTGCGGTGCATATGGTCCTTCTTTTCACTACATCTGTGTCTTTGGGGTAAATACCCAGGAGTGCAATTGCTGGGTCAAAGGGTAGCTGTATTTTTAATTTTTTGAGGAACCTCCACACTGTTTTCCAAAGTGGCTGTACCAACTTGCATTCCCACCAACGGTGTACGAGGGTTCCCCTTTCTCCACAACCTCTCCAACATTTGTTGTTTCTTTCCCTGTCCATTTTTGCCATTCTAACTGGTGTAAGGTGGTATCTCAATGTGGTTTTGATTTGAATTTCCCTGATGGCTAATGATGATGAACATTTTTTCATGTGTTTCTTAGCCATTTGTATGTCTTCTTCAGAGAAGTGTCTTTTCATGTCTTCTGCCCATTTTTTGACTTGATTATTTGTTCTTGGGGGTTGAGTTTGAGAAGTTCTTTATAGATCTTGGATACCAAGATCTACATATATATCTATATGTAGTGTCATTTGCAAATATCTTCTCCTATTCTGTGGGTTTTCTCTTTGTTTTGTTGACTGTTTCCTTTGCCTTGCAGAAGCTTTTTATCTTGATGATGTCCCAAAAGTTCATTTTTGCTTTTCTTTCACTAGCTTTTGGAGATGTATCTTGAAAGAAGTTGCTGTGGCTGATGTCAAAGAGGTTACTGCCTATGTTCTGTTCTAGGATTTTGATGGATTCCTGTCTCACATTGAGGTCTTTCATCCATTTTGAGTTTATCTTTGGATATGGTGTTAGAGGATGGTCAAGTTTCATTTTTCTGCATGTGGCTGTCCAATTTTCCCAGCACCATCTATTGAAGAGACTGTCTTTTTTCCATTGCATGTTTTTTCCTGCTTTGTCAAAGATTATTTGACCATACAGTTGAGGGTCCATATCTGGGTTCTCTATTCTGTTCCATTAGTCTATATGTCTGTTTTTGTGCGAGTACCATGCTGTCTTGGTGATCACAGCTTTGTAATATAGCTTGAAATTGGGCAACGTGATGCCCCCAGCTTTGTTTTTCTTTTTCAATATTTCCTTGGCGATTTGGGGTCTTTTCTGATTCCATACAAATTTTAGGATTGTTTGTTCCAGTGCTTTGAAAAATGTCATTGGAATTTTGATCGGGATGGCACTGAAGGTATAGATTGCTCTGGATAGCATGGACATTTTAACAATGTTTATTCTTCCGATCCATGAGCATGGAATATTTTTCCATCTTTTTGTGTCTTCAATTTCTTTCATGAGTGTTCTGTAGTTCCTAGAGTATAGATCTTTACCTCTTTGGTTAGGTTTATGCTGAGGTATCTCATGGTTTTTGGTGCTATTGTAAATGGAATCATTTCTCTTTCTACAGTAGCATTGTTAGTGTATAAGAAAGCAACTGATTTCTGCGCATTGATTTTGTATCCTGCCACATTACTGAATTGCTGTATGAGTTCTAGTAATTTGGGGGTGGGGTCTTTTGGGTTTTCCACATAAAGTATCATGTCATCTGTGAAAAGAGAGAGTTTGACTTCTTCTTTTCCAATTTGAATACTTTTATTCCTTTTTCTTGTCTGATTGCTGTTGCTAGGACTTCTAGTACTATGTTGAACAATAGTGGCGAGAGTGGGTATCCTTGACATGTTCCTGATCTTAAAGGAAAGGCTCTCAGCTCTTCCCCATTGAGGATGATATTCGCTGTGGGTTTTTCATAGATGGATTTTATGAACTTGAGGAATGTTCCCTCTATCCCTATACTGTGCAGAGTTCTAATCAGGAAAGGATGCTGTATTTTGTCAAATGCTTTTTCTGCATCAATTGAGAGGACCATATGGCTTTTCTCTCTCCTCTTATTAATGTGTTCTATCACATTGATTGATTTGCGAATGTTGAGCCACTCTTGCATCCCGGGGATAAATCCCACTTGCTTGTGGTGGATGATCCTTTTAATGTATTGTTGTATCCTATTAGCTAGGATTTTGTTGAGGATTTAGGAACCCATATTCATTAGGGATATCGTCTGAAATTCTCCTTTTTGATGGGGTCTTTGCCTGGTTTGGGGATTAAGGTAATGCTGGCCTCATAGAATGAGTTTGGAAGTTTTCCTTCTGTTTCCATTTTTTCAAACAGCTTCAGTAGAATAGGTATTATTTCTTCTTTGAATGTTCGGTAGAATTCCCCAGGGAATCCATCAGGCCCCGGACTCTTGTTTTTTTGGGAGGTTTTTGATCACTGCTTCCATCTCGTTACTGGTTGTTGGCCTATTCAGGTTGTCAATTTCTTCCTGTTTCAGTCTTGGCAGCTTACAGTTTTCCAGGAAGACCTCCATTTCATCCAGATTGCTCATTTTATTGGCATATCATTGTTGATAGTAATTTCTAGTAATTGTGTCTATTTCCTTGGTATTAGTCGTGATCTCTCCCCTTTCACTCATAATTTTATTAACTTGGGTCCTTTCTCTTTTCTTTTGGATAAGTCTGGCCAGTGGTTTATCAATCTTATTAATTCTTTCAAAGAATCAACTTCTAGTTTTGTTGATCTGATCTACTGTGTCTGGTTTCTAATTCATTGATCTCTGCTTTAATTTTAATTATTTCTCTTCTAATGCATGGCTTAGGCATCATTTGTTGCTTTTTCTCTAGTTCTTTAAGGTGTAGAGTTAGTTGGTGAATTCGGGATTTTTCTATTTTTTTTGAGTGAGGCTTGAATGGCTATGTATTTCCCCCTTAGGACTGCCCTTGCAGTATCCCATAGGTTTTGGACCAATGCGTTTTCGTTCTCATTGATTTCCATGAATTGTTTAAGTTCTTCTTTGATTTCCTGGTTGACCCAAACATTCTTGAGCAGAGTGGTCTTTAGCTTCCAAGTGCTTGAATTTCTGTCAGATATTTTCTTGTGATTGAGTTCCAGTTTTAAAGCACTGTGGTCTGAGAATATGCAGGGAATAATCTCAATCTTTTGGTATCGGTTGAGACCTGATTTGTGACCCAGTATGTGGTCTATTCTGGAGAAAGTTCCATGTGCACTCGAGAAGAATGAGTATTCTGTTGTTTTAGGATGGAATGTTCTGTATATATCCATGAGGTCCATCTGTCCAGTGTATCATTCAAAGCTCTTGTTTCCTTGTTGATTTTCTGCTTAGATGATCTATCCATTGCTGAGAGTGGAGTATTGAGGTCTCCTACAATTAATGTATTGTTATCAATATGATTCTTTATTTTGGTTAACAGTTGGCTTATGTAGATGGCTGCTCCCATGTTGGGGGCATAGAGACTTACAATTGTTAGATATTCTTGTTGGATAGACCCTTTAAGAATGATATAGTGTCCTTCTGTATCTCTAATTAGAGACTTTAGTTTAAAATCTAATTTGTCTGATATAAGAATTGCTGCCCCAGCTTTCTTTTCAGGTCCTTTGGCATGGAAGATGGATCTCCATCCCTTCACTTTCAGTCTGGATGTATCTTTAGGTTCAAAATGAGTCTCTTGTAGACAGCATATGGATGGGTCCTGTCTTTTTATCCAATCTGCAACCCTGTGTCGTTTTATGGGAGCATTTAGGCCATTCACGTTGAGAGTGATTATTGAAAGATATGAATTAATTGTCATCATGTTGCTTGTGAAGACGTTGTTTTTATAGATTGTCCCTGTAAATTTCTGTTCTATATCACTCTTGGGGTCTTTCTCCTTTTATAGAACCCCCCTTAATATTTCTTGCAGGGCTGGCTTAGTGGTCACATATTATTTCAGTTTCTGCCGGTCGTGGAAGCTCTGCATCTCTCCATCCATTCTAAATGACAGCCTTGCTGAATAAAGTATTCTTGGCTGCCTGTTCTTCTTGTTTAGTACCCGGAATATGTCTTGCCAGCCCTTTCTGGCTTGCCAGGTCTCTGTGGACAGGTCTGACGTTATTCTGATGTTCTTCCTTCTGTACATAAGGAATCTCTTCCCCCTAATTTCCCTTAAGATGGTTTCCTTGGTTCTAAGATTTGTGAGTTTTACTATTACAAGCCGGGGTGTTGGCCTGTTTTCCTTGATCTTGGGAGGGGTCCTCTCTGCCTCTAGGACAGGAATGTTTGTTTTATTTCCCAGATTAGGGAAGTTCTCAGCTACGATTTGCTCAAATATATCTTCTAGTCCTTCTTTTGCTCCATTCCCTCCGGGATTCCAATAATTCTGACACTGTAATGCTTCATGGTGTCACTTATTTCTCTGATTCTATTTTCATGGATTCTGAGTTGTTTTTCCCTGACCTCCTCTTTTCCCTTTTTTTCTATTAAATTGTCTTCCAGGTCACTGATTCATTCTTCTGCCTCACCTACCCTAGCTGTTAGATTATCTAGATCAGATTGAATCTCATTTATACCATTTTTAAGTTCTGCCAATTCAGCTTTCATTTCTGCCCTTAGAGACTCTATGTTGCCATTAATTGATTGTCTTCACAATTGCTAGCCTGAATTCCATCTCCAACATCTTGGTTATATCTGCACCCATTTGTAAATCTGTGGCATAAATCATAATCTCTGAGTCTTTCTTATTTTGGGGGTTCCTCCTCCTAGTCATTCTGTTGATGGGTGGTTGAGGGAATGTATAGATTCCAAATTATTGACCAGAACCCAAGCAAGATGCATCTGTTTTCTAGGGACCTTAGGGTTGCTGGCCTCTTGTTTCCCAGCCTGTCTTCTGGGGGTGGGGCCTGCCCGGTTGTTACTCAGGCAGTCCTGTTTGGGCAGAGTTGCCCTGCCCCCCTGTGGTGGGGGATGGGCTCAGTAGAAACCAGTTTTGGGGGCTTTTGTTCTTTGGCGGCTTTCCCTGGTTGCTTTCCACATCTCTTCTGAGAGTCAGAGCAGAAGAGACCGTTTCCAACCCTCTGCCTCCGAGCAGAGAAATTGCAGTCTGTTCTTCAGTGAGCTCTCCAGGCCACACTGTCTCCGTTTCTGTCCGTGCTGCTATAAACTGCAGCGTCCTGGGTTGTGCGCCCCTCCCCCATGCCCCCAATCCTGCCTCCAGGTCCAGGCATGTCTCTGCCCTTTGTTCTTCTAAAACCGCCAGCTGCTCCCAGTTTGCATGCGCGACCCCACCGCTCTGGGTTTCTGCCCCAGAGGCTGCCCTAAAGTCCTTTCCCCACCATTACCAGTCTGCGAGTCTGTGCCCCATCCCCAGTGTGCGAGGCTGTCGCTCACCGGCGGTGTAGGATCCTCCCAGCCAGGCTCCCTCCCACTGCCATTTATCCTCCGATATCTGCCCACAGAATCACAGCTCCCCACTTTGTACCTTGAAACCAGCCATCTGCGATATTCTGTTTGTAGAGATCCAGATCTTCTTACATCTCAGGCTGATTTTGTGGGTGCTCAGAGTGGTCTGATAGATATCCAACTCAATTCCAGGGACCAGTTGGAATAGGGTGCCCTACTCCTCCACCATCTTTTCTCCCCCATCCAGTTTACTATGTTTCTGATTTATTTTCTATTTCTGCTCTCATCTTATTTTCATTTTATGTTGTTTTGTGTTTAATTTTTTATTCTTTATTATATTTACTTAATTGGAAGCTTAGTTAACTGATATGAGACCTAATATTTTAGGTGGTAAAATTCCCTGTAATAATGAGTAAAAATGGGAAGAAGAAAGAATTGTACTTTTTTCTACTTTAGTTTGCTTTTTAACTTGTGAGTTTTTGGTCCAAGTGTCCAATTTTTGGTTTTGGATATTTAAATCAGTTTATTGTATTACAGTTCTCTTATGTTTCATGTTTGGTTTTTATGGGAGAATTTTCATCAGCTGAAGTGTTTTGATTTTCTTTTTCTATGTTCTTCCTGTAATATCTTAAAATATGTGAAACATACTTTTTATGGAGTGGAGTGGTAGGGTGGGTGCTTTGTTGAATTCCTCGGTCAAGAGTGGCCTCTTCTGTCAAGAGAATGCAATGCAGTACTTTCAATGAGTGGATTTTGGAGAGAGAAAAGGTGTTTGGGTTTTTTGTTTGTTTTTTGATGTCATTTTGTTTAACATATCCTAACACTCTCTCCACTTGATGTGTATATACCTGCTTCTTTTTTGACTAAGCTAACTTGGACTACAAAATGCATTTTTATTAGCAATAACCATTGATGATTTCTCTCTTTACCCAAATAAGCTTTTATGTACAACTTCGGTTAATTTTCTAGGTCACTACAGTGGGCATAGATTCTAGGAGATAGTAAAGAATCCCTTTTACTTGTACATTTGCTGGAATCACATCTCATCTGAATTCAAATACCCTGATTAAAACAGATAGTATTCCTCCACTGTTGCCAAGTGGAAGGAAAAAAATCTAAAAATTTGGTCTCTGTCTAGCATTTATTTTAGTTACAGAATAGCAAAAACACCTTCAGTATTACCAAGAAGAGAGTTTTAGTTAAATTTATACATTAATCTCCTTCTCTTTTTTTTTTTTATTTCTTCAGCCTTGACCAAAAAGTGTCATTCTAGCAATAGGTATCCTATCCAATATTTAGTCCTCCATTATTTCTCTATATCTACTGTTATATAGCCCTTCGTTTTTTTTTTTAAGATTTTATTTATTTATTTGACAGAGAGAGACACAGCGAGAGAGGGAACACAAGCAGGGGGAGTGGGAGAGGGAGAAGCAGGCTTCCTGCTGAGCAGGGAGCCCAATGCAGGGCTCAATCCCAGGACCCTGGGATCACCACCAGAGCCGAAGGCAGACGCTTAACGACTGAGACACCCAGGTGCCCCTAAGTGTTTAAAGAAAGATTAAAAACTACACTATTGTGAGATTCTTATCAAGATGCTTATCATTGTTAGAATATCACCCTATGCCATTGTCTGTTACTTCACAATATTTCCCCAGTGCCTCAGAAATATAACAGTTACTACCCACCCCATCTGTGGTTTTGCTTTTTGTGGTTTCAGTTAACCATGGTCAGCTGCAGTCTAGAAGCAGATGACCCTCCTTCTGACATTGTCAGAAGGTCAATAGTAGATTAACACTAAGTCACAATGCCTACATCAATCACCTCACTTCATCTCATCACGTAGGCAATTTCCCATCCCAGATCAGCGTAAGAAGGATGAGTACAATACAACAAGATATTTTGAGAGATATTCACATAACTTTTATTACTTTAGAATTTTTCTATTTTATTATTAGTCATGTTATTAATCTCTTACTGTGCCTAATTTATAACTTGAACTTAATTATAGGTATTATATATAAGAAAAACAGTATATGTAAGATTTGGTACTTATCCCCCCACAGATAAGAAGGAACCGTACATGATTGAGATCTTCATTATTTTTTACAGATATACAAGACATATTTAGATATTAAGAATATTAACTCATGTCTATGATGTACCTTATAAATATATTTTTCAGTTTATTCTTGTCTTCCTTTTTTAAAAAATTAATTTTTGCCAGTTTAATTATAAGCCATCACAAATCCCCTAAAGTTTTCTGTAATTTTTGCTTTAAAAAATCCATCAAATTCTGATACAGTTACCACACTTTCACTGTTTCTTTCAGTTTATATTTCTTATTCTATGTTCATCTTTCAAGGATATTTTGGCATATAGTACATAGGGATTAATGTAAATCTATATTTTTCCTAATTATACAATTATTATGAAATAAACTGTCCTTTCTTAAATGATTTGAAATGCCACTTGAATAAGAAAAATAATATTCATATTTTTATAAATCTGTTTCATTTTAAAATATGACAGTAAAAGGTCTTAACTTTATCAAATTTTCACTTATTATTATTATATTTTTTTATTTATTTCACTTTCATCCAGATGGACTCTAAACCAAACTCCTAACTAGTTTATATTAAATTGATATTTAAGGCATGAAAGTCAAGTGTGTGGATTTGTCTACATAAAACCCTTATTGTTTCCTTAACTTTTGGGTAACATGATAAAAGAAGTACAGTAAGAGTTCTCTAACAACATAATTAAGATGGGTTCACTGAATCAGCAAGAGACTACAGGAGGATGTAAAATAACACTTTCTAATGCATGTTTTCATGATACCTCACATTATGCTATGGCTATACATAAGCAATAATCAGAGGACTTACTGAGTGATAAGAAATATTTCAATCATTTTGATGCAGTGCATTAATAGTTAAGAGTAAAGTAAATAGGGGCAGAGCAAGATGGCAGATTTCATCTGGTCCCAGGAATTCAGCTGGATAGGGATCAAACCATTCTGAACACCTACAAACTCAACAGGAGATCGAAGAAAAGAATAGCAACAACTCTCTGAACAGAAAAGCGACCACTTTCAAGAAGGTAGTATGTGCAGAGAAGTAAATCCAAGGCAATATTCAGGAGGATAGACGGCTGGGGAGGGGGCCTCCATCAGCCGCTTCTGGCAAGTGATAGAGCCGCGAAGCACAAAATCGGAACTTTTAGAAGTCGGCTCTGCTGAGGGATGTCGCTCCAGTGGCTAAGAGGGGGGTGGAACGCTCTCTGGGACAGTGTGGTCTCAGGACCCTGAGGTCACAGAAAGACCAGGGTTGCCTGAGTGTAGCAGAGCTCCCAGGTAACGGAGCAGGGAAGCCGGCTGCAGAGACAGAGCCAAGGTGCGGGCTCTCAGCTCGGGGTTGCCATAAACCATGATCTGTGGCACAGTCGGGCCACTGCTCCTCCAGCAGGGACCCAACAAGCGGCAAATCTGGGGAGACTCCCCTTCCTCCCCCAGGAGGAGTGGTGCAGAAGCACAACAAGGGATCTGCTGGGTTTGGAGACTCCACATGGGGTCAGGTGCCAGAGATAGAAATGCTCGGTCACAGGCTGGGCGAGCACGGAGTGTGGCCAGAGACCGGGGAGACAGGAGTGACTGACTGCTTTTCTCTGGGAATGCACTGAGGAGTGGGGCCCCAAATTCTCGGTTCCTCCAGGGCGGAGATTGGGAGGCCGCCATTTTCACTCCCATCCTCCAAAGCTGTACGGAAACCTTGCAGGGAACAAAAGCTCCCGAAAGCAAACCCGCACAGATTACTTAGCCCGGACAAGCAAGGGTGGGGCAATTCCACCTCCAGCAAAGACATTTGGGAACCACGGCAACAGGCCCCTCCCCCAGAAAAATTAGCAAGAACAGCCAGCCAAGATCAAGTTTATCGATCAATGAGAATGGCAGAACTCCAGCACTAGGGGAATACTGCACATAGAATCCATAGCTTTTTTACCATGATTCTTTAGTCTTTCAAAGTTAAATTTTTTTAACTGGTTTTTTTTTTTGAATTTTTCTTTTTCCATTTTTCAACCAACATCTTGTCAATCCCCTTTTAAAAAAACTTTTTTATTTTCATTTTTAGAGTCATATTCTATCCCTTCATAGTAGTTACCCTTATTTTTGGCATATATATATAAGTTGTTCTCTCTTTAAAATTTTGAGATACAGTTTCTTGTAACAGATCAAAATATACCCTAAATCTCTAGTGTATGGCTTTGTTCTAGTCTCCCCCAGGATCACATTCTCTCCCTTTTTTTAAAAAAAGAAATCCTCTTCTTTCTTTTTTCAGACAACTTCTTATCTTATCAATTCCTTTTATAAAATCCTTTATAATTTTCATCTTTACAGTCATAGTCCATCCCTTCATCGTATCAACCCTTATTTTTGGACATATATAAGTTTTTCTTTCTTTAAAATTTTGGGAGGCATTTTCTTCTAACAGACGAAAATACACCCAAAATCTAGTGTGTGGCAATGATCTATGCACCAACCTGATCATATTTCATCATATTCTGTTTATTTGTTTTGTTCTGTTTTTGTTTGTTTTTCTCTTTTTCTTTTTCTTTTTTTCTCTTTCTTTTTTCTTTCTTTCCCTTTCATCTCCCCTGATTTCAGGTCTTTTCTGATTTGTTTAGAGTATATTTTCTGGGGACGTTGTTAACCTGTTAGCATTTCGTTCTCTCTTCATCTATTCTCCTCTGGACAAAATGACAAGACGAAAAAAATCACCTCAACAAAAAGAACAAGAGGTAGTACTGTCTGCCAGGGACCTACTCAATACGGACATTAGTAAGATGTCGGACCTAGAGTTCAGAATCATGATTTTAAAGATACTAGTTGGGCTTGCAAAAAGCATGGAGGTTATTACAGAAACCCTTCCTGGAGAAATAAAAGAACTAAAATCTAACCAAGTCGAAATCAAAAAGGCTATTAATGAGGTGCAATAAAAAATGGGGGCACTAACTGCTAGGATAAATGAGGCAGAAGAGAGAATTAGCTATATAGAAGACCAAATGATGGAAAATAAAGAAGCTGAGAAAAAGAGAAAAACAACTACTGGATCAGGAGGGCAGAATTCGAGAGATAAGCGATACGATAAGATGAAACAACATTAGAATAATTGGGATCCCAGAAAAAAAAGAAAGAGAGAGAGGGGCAGAAGGTATATTGGAGCCAATTATAGCAGAGAACTTCCCTAATTTTGAAGGAAACAGGCATCAAAATCCAGGAGGCACAGAGAACCCTTCTCAAAATCAATAAAAATAGGTCAACACCCCAACATCTAATAGTAAAACTTACGAGTCTCAGAGACAAAGAGAAAATCCTGAAAGCATCTCGGGTGAAAAGATATGTAACCTACAATGGCAGAAACATTAGATTGGCAACAGACCTATCCACAGAGACCTGGCAGGCCAGAAAGGACTGGCATGATATCTTCAGAGCACTAAACGAGAAAAATATGCAGCCAAGAATACTATATCCAGCTAGGCTGTCACTGAAAATTGAAGGAGAGATAAAAAGCTTCCAGGACAAAACAAAACTAAAGGAATTAGCAAACATGAAACGAGCTCTACAAGAAATATTGAAAAGGGTCCTCTATGCAAAGAGAGAGCCTAAAAGCAGCATAGACCAGAAGGGAACATAGACAATATACAATAACAGTCATCTTACAGGCAATACAATGGCACTAAATTCATATCTTTCAATAGTTACCCTGAATGTAAATGGGCTAAATGCCCCAATCAAAAGACACTGTCTATCTGGTTGGATTAAAAAACAAGACCCTTCAATATGCTGTCTGGAAGACACTCATTTTAGACCCAAAGACACGCCCAGATTGAAAGTGAGGGGGTGGAAAACCATTTACCATACAAATGGACACCAAAAGAAAGCTGGGGTGGCAATCCTTATATCAGACAAATTAGATTTTAAAACAAAGACTGTAATAAGAATGAGGAAGGATACTATATCCTACTTAAAGTGTCTATACACCAAGAAGATCTGACAATTGCAAATATCTATGCCCCTAACATGGGAGCAGCCAATTATATAAGGCAATTAATAACCAAAGCAAAGAAACACATTGACAACAATACAATAATAGTGGGGGACTTTAACACCCCCCTCACTGAAATGGACAGATCATCTAAGCAAAAGATCAACAAGGAAATAAAGACTTGAAATGACAAACTGGACCAAATGGACTTCATAGACATATTCAGAACATTCCATCCCAAAGCAACGGAATACAGATTCTTCTCTAGTGCCCATGGAACATTCTCCAGAATAGGTCACATCCTCGGTCACAAATCAGGTCTCAACTGGTACCTAGGTCACAAATCAGGTCTCAACTGGGATTATTCCCTGCATATTTTCACACCACAGTGCTTTGAAACTAGAACTCAATCACAAGAGGAAAGTCAGAAAGAACTCAAATACATGGAGGCTAAAGAGCATTTTACTAAAGAATGAATGGGTCAACCAGGAAATTAAACAAGAATTAAAAAAATTCATGGAAACCAATGAAAATGAAGACAAAACTGTTCAAAATCTTTGGGATACAGCAAGGCAGTCCTAAGAGGAAAGTATATAGCAATACAAGCCTTTCTCAAGAAACAAGAAAGGTCTCAAATACACAAACTAACACTACACCTAAAGGACCTGGAGAAAAAAAGGCAAATAAAGCCTAAACCCAACAGGAGAAGAGAAATAATAAAGATCAGAGCAGAAATCAATGAAATAGAAACCAAAAGAACAGTAGAACAGATCAACGAAACTAGGAGCTGGTTCTTTGAAAAAATTAACAAGATTGATAAACCCCTGGCGAGACTTATCAAAAAGAAAGAGAAATGACCCACATCAACAAAATCATGAATGAAAGAGGAGAGATCACAACCAACACCAAAGAAATACAAACAATTATAAGAACATATTATGAGTGGAATTCTTAATCTCAGGAAAGAAACAGGGTTGCTGGACTGGTGGGGGGTGGGACGGATGGGGTGGCTGGGTCATAGACATTGGGGAGGGTAAGTGCTATGGTAAGCACTGTGAATTGTGCAAGACTGTTGAATCACAGATCTGTACTTCTGAAACAAATACTGCAATATATGTTAAGAAAAAAAAAGGAAGAAGATAGCAGGAGGGGAAGAATGAAGGGGAGTAAGTCGGAGGGGGAGACGAACCATGAGAAAAGATGGACTCTGAAAAACAAACTGAGGGTTCTAGAGGGAAGGGGGGTGGGGGGATGGGATAGCCTGGTGATGGGTATTAAGGAGGGCACATTCTGCGTGGAGCACTGGGTGTTATGCACAAGCAATGAATCATGGAACACTACATCAAAAACTAATGATGTAATGTGTGGTGATTAACATACTATAAAAAATGAAAAAAAAAAGAACATATTAGGAGCAACTATGTGCCATCAAATTAGATAACCTGGAAGAAATGGATGCATTCCTAGAGATGTATCAACTACCAAAATTGAACCAGGAAGAAATAGAAAACCTGAACAGACGTATAACCACTAAGGAAATTGAAGCAGTCATCAAAAATCTCCCAACAAACAAAAGCCCAGGGCTAGATGGCTTCCCAGGGGAATTCTACCAAACATTTAAAGAAGAATTAATACCTATTCTTCTGAAACTGTTCCAAAAAATAGAAATGGAAGGAAAACTTCCAAACTCGTTTTATGAGGCCACCATTACCTTGATCCCCAAACCAGACAAAGACCCCATCAAAAAGAATTACAGACCAATATCCTTGATGAACATGGATGCAAAAATTCTCACCAAAATACTAGCCAATAGGATCCAACAGTACATTCAAAGGGTTATTCACCATGACCAAGTGGGATTTATGCCTGGGCTGCAAGATTGGTTCAACATCCACAAATCAATCAACGTGATACAATACATTAACAAAAGAAAGAACAAGAATCATATGCTCCTCTCAATAGATGCAGAAAAAGCATTTGACAAAGTACAGCATCCTTTCTTCATCAAAACTCTTCAGTGTATAGGGATAGAGGGTACATACCTCAATATCATAAAAGCCATCTATGAAAAACCTACAGTAAATATCATTCTCAATGGGGAAAAGCTGAGAGCTTTCCCCCTAAGGTCAGGAACGCGGCAGGGATGTCCACTCTCACCACTGCTATTCAACATAGTGTTAGAAGTCCTAGCCACAGCAATCAGACAACAAAAAGAAATCAAAGGCATCTAAATCGGCAAGGAGGAAGTCAAACTCTCACTGTTTGCAGATGACATGATACTGTATGTGGAAAACCCAAAAGACTCCACCTCAAAACTGCTAGAACTCTTACAGGAATTCAGTAAAGTGACAGGATATAAAATCAATGCACAGAAATTAGTGGTAGTCCTATACACCAACAACAAGACAGAAGAGAGACAAATTAAGGAGTCAATTCCATTTACAATTGCACCCAAAACAATAAGATACCTAGGAATAAATCTAACCAAAGAGGCAAAGGATCTGTACTCAGAAAAGTATAAAATACTCATGAAAGAAATTGAGGAAGACACAAAGAAATGGGGAAATGTTCCATGCTCATGGATTGGAAGAACAAACATTGTGAAGATGTCAATGCTACCTAGAGCAATCTACACATTCAATGCAATCCCCATCAAAATACCATCCACTTTTTTCAAAGAAATGGGACAAATAATCCTAAAGTGTGTATGGAACCAGAAAAGACCCCGAATAGCCAGAGGAATGTTGAAAAAGAAAAGCAAAGCTGGCAGCATCCCAATTCCGGACTTCCAGCTCTATTACAAAGCTGTCATCATCAAGACAGTATGGTACTGGCACAAAAACAGACACATAGATCAGTAGAACAGAATAGACAGCTCAGAAATGGACCCTCAACTCTATGGTCAACTCATCTTTGACCAAGCAGGAAAGAATGTCCAATGGAAAAAAGACAGTCTCTTCAACAAATGGTGTTGGGAAAATTGGACAGCCACATGCAGAAGAATGAAACTGGACCATTTCCTTACACTGCACACAAAAATAGACTCAAATGGTTAAAAGACCTAAACGTGAGACAGGAGTCCATCAAAATCCTAAAGGAGAACAAAGGCAGCAACCTCTTCGACCTCAGCCGCAGCAACTTCTTCCTAGAAACATCGCCAAAGGCACGGGAAGCCAGGGCAAAAATGAACTATTTGGATTTCATCAAGATAAAAAGCTTTTGCACAGCAAAAGAAACAGTCCACAAAACCAAAAGACAACCGACAGAACGGGAGAAAATATTTGCAAATGACATATCAGATAAAGGGCTATATCCAATATCTATAAAGAACTTATCAATCTCAACACCCAATCCAATCAAGAAATGGGCAGAAGACATGAACAGACATTTTTCCAAAGAAGACATCCAAATGCCCAACAGACACATGAAAATGTGCTCCACATCGTTCAGCATCAGGGAACTCCAAATCAAAACCTCAATGAGATACCACCTCACACCAGTCAGAATGGCTAAAATTAACAAGTCAGGAAATGACAGATGTTGGCGGGGATGCGGAGAAAGGGGAACCTTCCTACACTGTTGGTGGGAATGCAAGCTTGTGCAACCACTCTGGAAAACAGTATGGAGGTTCCTCAAAAAGTTGAAAATAGAGCTACCATACGATCCAGCAATTGTACTACTGGGCATTTACCACAAAGATACAAATGTAGGGATCCGAAGGGGTATGTGCTCCCCAATGCTTATAGCAGCAATGTCCACAATAGTCAAACTGTGGAAAGAGCCAAGTTGTCCATCAACAGATGAATGGATAAAAAAGATTTGGTATACATACACAATGGAATATTATGCAGCCATCAAAAGGAATGAGATCTTTCCATTTGTAACGATGTGGATGGAACTGGAGGGTGTTATGCTGAGTGAAATAAGTCAATCAGAGAAAGACATGTATCATATGACCTCACTGATAGGAGGAATTCTTAATCTCAGGAAACAAACTGAGGGTTGCTGGAGTGGTGGGGCGTGGGAGGGACGGGTGGCTGGGTGATAGACATTATGGAGGGTATGTGCTATGGTGAGCACTCTGAATTGTGCAAGACTGTTGAAACACATATATGTACCTCTGAAACAAATAATGCAATATATGTTAAGAAAAAATAAAAGAAGATAGCAGGAGGGGAAGAATGAAGGGGAGTAAATCAGAGGGGGAGATGAATCATGAGAGGTGATGGACTCTGAAAAACAAACTTACGGTTCTAGAGGGGAGAGGGGTGGGGGGATGGGTTAGCCTGATGATGGGTATTAAAGAGGGCACGTTCTGCGTGGAGCCCTGGGTGTTATGCACAAACAATGAATCATGGAACACTACATCCAAAACTAATGATGTAATGTATGGTGATCAACATAACAATAAAAAATTTAAAGTAAAAAAATTAATTAATTAATTAATTAAATTTAAAAAGGTTAGATGCGTGAATTGTGTGCATTTCAATCACCCAAATTTCTGCATTGTATCATTATTATTTCTGTTAAGAATACTTTAAGTCATATAATGTTCCACAGTTTACAAGGAGTGTAATATTTTTCTTCTCATCTAAAACAATAGGTAACTCGACTAGAACACTTGCTCTGATCTCGTCATTCTTTTAAATGCTTCAAACATGTGATGTTATTTAATCCTCAAACAGCTAGTAGCTACAGCTATTATCATCACAATCTTATGAATTAGGAAACTGAGACTCATAGATGAATAGCTTGTCAGATGGCAAATATATAAGGAGTGTAATAGAAGATATTTGAACCCAGGCCTGCAATTTCTTACAGCAGAGGTTTCTTTACCACACCTGTGTCAATAAATCGAACATCATCCTAAATGAAATGAATGTTCCTTAATGAAAACTTCAAGTTGAAAAACATTAGGGAGCAATTTAAAAAAAGATCCATAAAGGAGACTAAAACTATAGGGCCAGAGTGGAAGGAAGAAAACCAAGAACTGTTCAAAGTAAAATAATATATCCAAAGATGATGATGATGATGACGACAAAGTGTCAAGAAGAATGAAATAAATAATCCAGTAAAATTCTGTAGATAGAGCAAATAATATAAGCATTGAAATAAATTGGATTTATGAATTTAACATACTGTCTAAAACAGAAACAGACATATAAAAAATTCAAAGTGAATGAAGAAATGAATGACTAACAAATAGACCATTAGTGTTTTAAACAAAAGCAGTTCTCAATAAAGAGGAGAAAAAGAAAATTCAAATAACAGTGTTCTGACTAATTATTGGAAAGTGAGGAAGTACATAATTCATGCAGATTCTTCCCTCAAGTGCATTTACTTTGAAAAGAAGCCTATATAAGGGGTGAATTGAAGGGGACATGAGTAGAACCAGATGGGTACAGATACATGAGTATGTTTACATCTTGGAAGAAATGTATTTTGAGTGGAAGTGGTTGCATGTATGTGATGGGAAAATTAATAGCATAAAACTTGAATTAGTGTGGGGAGGTAGTAGGGAGTTGATCCAGTGTCTATTCAAAAGTAGCCTTTTCCACTAAAAGGAGAAGCAAGGAATTGAAGATATAAGTGGAATTGATATATTTAAAATCTGCTAGGAAGACTTCTGCAAGCAACTTTGGAAATAGATGACTTCAGAAATTTGTTGTTTTTTTTTAATTTTATGATTTTGTTACTGTTGATACTCCTCTGTATTTTTTACATCCTTTGTATGTTATGTGTTAAATCATTTATTACTTTTATTTCCCACTGTATTTGTTCTAAGGGTTTATTTCCATAGGGTCATAACTATAAATGAATAAATAGACTTTAAAACATATAAAAGAGGTCCAAAAAGATTAAGTAGTCATAATAAATGATATGTTTATTAGTTCATTTATATAATTCTCACAAAATCAAACAGGTTCTGAATTTCTAACCTTTCTGTGTTACTCTGATATTTCTGTTGCAACTTTAGACCTTGCCTTCTTCTATCATAAAGTCATGTATCATTTTCTGCCATGAAAAAAAAAGTTACAAATAATCTGAAAAAACAATAGAATAAAGACAGGCAGATCTTGAACCTGGAATATTATTGAGATGAGAGCTTCATAGCTTTTCTCTTAACTTTCTTCTTCTGGTTTTTAGTGGACAGTCTTCTCACACAAGCATGAAGAGGACCTAGTGCAGTTATCAGTACCAACGGTGTGTGAATTTACATACACACATTTCCCCTGGAAATCCAGACCTGGCTCTGGCAAACTCCTGAGAAATTAGAAAACACAAGTCATTGGCCATACTCACTCTGTTCAAACTAAATAGTATTATTTAAGAACTATTATGTGAAATTCATTATGCTTAGTGTTGTCAAGAACTCAAGGCAGGAAAGACACTCTCCTTCTTTTGAATAAAGAACTCACGCATTTATAGAAGAGATGAATATTTACACAAAAATAAGTTTCAGAAAGTGTGATAATTATTTACACGTGGGAAAATATATACCAATATAGAGAAAAAGAGAATGATCTGGCTGGAAAATTATGACAATAGCATGAAAGGACATATGACCTGGGATATAAAGTTATGTTTTAAGTATAGATTGGCATAATGGAAACCATTCAACTATGCATTTACAGCTGCAGTTGAAGTGGGGATAGTTTGCTTATAAAAACATTATATTAGGTACCCAATATTAGTAATGAAATTTAGAATGTATCTATGTACATACACGTGTGTATGTCTGTGTCTGTGTGTAATATGTCAGGACACTTCCCTCTGCTCTGATGTATTCTGCAATTCACAAAATCACCATAACATAAATGCCATACAGCAGATGCTTTCAAATACTCTGGTTGAATTCAGTCCTTGATGAAAAAGCTAGAGCATTTTAGGTCATTGTCAGTAAAACTACCTTTCATCAACTCTACAGCAAAAATTGGTTGTCTAGTATTGCCTGAAAAAGGTAAAGCTTATTGACTAAATTATTAAATGCATAATACATGTCTTTTCAAAATGCCAAAGAAATTAGAAAAAAAAGAATTCTGAACTGTGTAGGAAAAATAAATTGCCAAAATATTTTATACATTCTTCCATTCATTAATTCAACATACCTACTGAGTATTCTGTGTACCAAACATTGTACAGGGTGTGAAGTACAGGAAAACAGTCAAGTCACAAAATTCTAATAAATAAAATGATCAACCATGTCATCCAATGTCCTCCTGAGTCTGATTACTAAAATTATTAAGAAATGTTTTTATTGTCATAATGTTTATGACATTCCTCTTTCTCTACAACATTGATGAAATTTACTGTGATTGTGGGAATGTGATTAACCTATATAAAGAGATCATGATCACATAAGAAATCTGATATAGGGGCACCTGGGTGACTCAGTGGGTTGAGCGTCTGCCTTTGGCTGGGGTCATGATCCCAGAGTCCCAGGATCAAACCCCATGTCAGGCTCCCTGCTAGGAGTCTGCTTCTCCCTCTCCCTCTGCACCCCCATTCATGCTCTCTCTCTCGTTCTCTCACTCTCTCTCTCTGTCTTTCAAAATAAATAAAATCTTAAAAAAAAAGAAACCTGATATAATAATATCAAAGTCTTCATAAAAACCCTGCATATTTAAACCAATTTTGAGATGGAAATATTAAATCATTTTATCTTTTATAATTATTAATGGAAATGATGTGTTAATGGAAAATGTTATTTCTTATAAGGCCAACTTATTTGGACACTTATAATGAAAATATGCCAAAGAATAATTTAAGATGAAAGAATGTTATTTCAAAGCCAATATGATATTTCATTTGGCAAAGGAAGAAGAATAAAATTCACTTTTAAAACCAGAAAGAATAATAAATAAAATTGTCAACCTTGAAAATAAGCAGACTCATAATTTGACACGATAGTATAGGCAAGTCCAGAAAAATGTTCAAGGTTGTATACACATTAAAATATTTACACAAGCTATAAAATATTTAAGTGACATACTAAATGAGTTAAATTATTTAAATATTAAAATTTTAGTATGTGATAAATACGACATTAAATTCAGTGATAAGAAATAATCATTAAACAGTACTCTAACAATTGATTACCTAATTAAAATATACATATTAGGGACAGATATAATTATAACTGCATGTGAATACAGATGTACATACTTCAACTTTCTCCATCATATGGCAAAACAAATTTCAAATGAATAAAGACAATCTCAGTATACTTAAATGTTAACTCTTTGTTCACATAATAAAAGCAAATAAACTTAAAGGGCAAACCACTAAAGGAAAAAACTGGTAAGAAGGTCTGAAAGAAAAGTTAGAAACCTAATGTATAAGAAGCCATAGAAAAAATAAAAAGGGAAATAGGATAAAATGGTCAAAAGTATTATTATAGTTTATAGGAAAAATTGTCTCACTAAATGTAAGAAGACTATTACCTAAAAGAACAAAATAAAAATAATCAGCTATTAAAATTATTAAAACTTTGAAATTCCAAGTTTGTCACACAGTGATGAAACATATATACACACATAAATTATGTGTGTATATATGTGTATATATATTCGCTATAGTTGTCCAATGCAATGTTTCTGGATCACAATTGACCAATGTGCTTAAAACCATAAAAAGGACCCAAATTCTGTGGCCTAAGAGTGACGATTTTATACTTCTCCTAAGAACAACAGAGATGTCCCAAAGTTTATATATAATAATATTCTTCTCCACATTACATTTCTCATCTAAAATTGTAATTAATCAGATCATCTAATAATAGAGATATATTTACACTAATTATGAAATATCTAAATGACTTTATGATTTATAAAATTGCTGATATATAAAATTATAATATGAAGTAACAAAAGCAAGAAATAAAAATGTCCAAATTCTGTCCCAGGTAATCTTCTCTATTTCTCAGGCTCTTTAAGCAAAAGACATTGAGAAAGGAATAAAGAATTGGTTATATATTAGAGACTTACAGCCCAGGAGAAGGAGAGGAGCCATCCTCCCACTTCCATTCATTGTCCTCCTTCTTGTAAGACAGGCCAAGCCAAGTATGATTTACTGTAATTAATTTCATGATATTCTGCAGGAACCAACAGATACAAAAATATTAATACTAAAAGCACATTAGAGATGAAAAATATTGAATTTGTGTCAGGCAGGAAGTAAAGAATCATAAAAATAAAAATACTGCAGTCTCTATATGTCCACTGATAAAGGAAACATCAAAAAAGTATTTAGTTCTATAGTGTCTGTGCTTTTCTCAAACCAGGAATTAAATACAAAGAAAAAGAAAAGATAGCTAATAGAAAATTACATATTCAAGAGGACACTGAACACTAAAAATCAATTATTTTTCTTAACTCATTTTATCACTTATCCAACGCTGTCTATTCTTTTGAAAAATATATCATTGAACAAAAATGAGAAAATTCCCAATTTGGGGGGATTGGGTCCAGATAGAAGTAAACATCATATATACAAATGATATGTAAGAAGGTGACAAATTCTATAAAGGAAATTAGAGCAAGGAATCACAATGAGATATCATCTCACACCTGTCAGAATGGTTAAAATCAACAACGCAAGAAACAACACTTGGTGAGTATGTGCAGAAAACGAACCCTCTTGCACTGTTGGTGGGAATGCAACTGGTGCAGCCACTGTGGAAAACAGTATGGAGATTCCTCAAAAAGTTAAAAATAGAACTACCCAATGATCCAGTAACTGTACTACTGGGTATTTACCCAAAGAATACTAAAACACTAATTTGAAAAGATATGTGTATCCCTATTTTTACTGCAGCATTATTTACAATAGCCAAAGTTGAGAGCAGCCCAAGTGTCCATCAGTAAGTAAATGGATAAAGATGTGGTGTATATGTGTGTGTGTGTGTGTGTGTGTGTGTGTGTGTGTATACACACACACAATGGAATGTTACTCAGCCATAAAAAAGAATAAAATCTTGTCATTTGCAACATGAATGATCTACAGGGTATAATGCTAAGTAAAATAAGCTAGTCAGAGAAAGACAAATACCATATAATTTCACACATATGTGGAATTTAAGAAACAAAACAAATTAATAAAAAAAAGAGAGAGAGAGAAAGACAAACCAAAAACCTACTCTTAACTATGGAGAACAAACTGTTGGTTACCACAGAGGAGGGGAGGGATGGGTTAATTAGGTGATAGGGATTAAAGAGTACACTTATCACAAAATAATGATTTATTTCGGTCACTGAATTAAGTAGAATAAGTTAATTTGAAAAAAATGCACTTATGATGAGCACTGAATAATATATAGAATTGTTGAATCACTATGTTGTACACCTGAAACTACTGTAACGCTGTATGTTAACTATACTGCAATTAATATAAGAAATAAAAGGCAAGGCAAAGAAAGGAAAAGAAAAAAAAATAGAGCAGAGTCAGAAGGACTAGGAGTACAGAGGAGGGCGTCTGCGGGGGGTGGAAGGTGGGCACTGATGCACAAGTTGCAATTTTAAATGGGGTTGTCAGGGCAGGCCTCATTGGGAAGGCGATAACTTGGGGCACCTGGGTGGCTCAGTCGAAGCGTCTGCCTTCAGCTCAGGTCATGATCCCAGGGTCCTGGGATCGAGCTCCGCATCGGGCTCCCTGCTCAGCGGAAAGCCTCCTTCTCCCTCTCCCACTCCCCCTGCTTGTGTTCCCTCTCTTGCTGTGTCTCTGTCAAATAAATAAATAAAATCTTTTAAAAAAGAGAGAAAGTGATAATTGAATGAATGCATACTTCAAGGAGGTGAAGTAGTTAGTCATGGTTATAGGAGAGAAGAACATTGCATGCAGAGGGAACAGCAAATGGAATGTTTCTACAGGGAAAGTATGCATGGTGTGTTGGGAAAAGAAAGGTGCGTGAAGTGGAGCACACCAGGAAAAGATGAGTGAAAACCGAAGCTAGAGAATATTCCTTTCTCTGTTTTTAGAGGCGCAGGTGAACACTTCCTTTGACTGGTACCTATTAAATATTCATATCCCAGAATCAAAGAATAAAATACAATCTCACCTTCAATCTACTCCCTTCTGTCTTTAAAAATGTAGCGTTCAAAGAGACACAAAGATCAGAACAGTTTAACCAAGAAACCATTTCCATGGTTTGATGGTAGCAGTGGTCTTTGTACTGAACCCAGTGATTCAGGGGAAGTCCACACTTGACTCCTAAGAAAGAAGATATTTATAGCTCAGAACCCACACAGAAGGCCTTGTTGTTTCACACCTTTCCCTTTTAAGATGAATAAGACTGTTATTAAGAATTATTATTTTAAAAAAAGAATTATTATCAACTCGGAATTGTCTCAGTTTCTTCCAAATTACCTTGTTTCTCCTTTAGTTCTTGTAAAGCCTCAATGAGATAATCCTTCTGGCTTCGGAGCCACTCTAGGTTTTCTACATTAGACAATAAGACTTAATAGATGAGAATAAACATTATATCAGATATTTTTTTACTATTTTAAGAGTCGTAATAATGAAATTCTCAAGTGGCAAATATACAGGTAATTTTGGTTCAGTGCCCTTCTCTTCTTAATTAGTTTCATCTCTAGCTGAAATGATCAATTGCTTAGAAACCAGCCTCTTAAGGGATGCCTAGGTGGCTCGGTCAGTTAAGTGTCTGCCTTTGGCTCAGGTCATCATCCCAGGGTCCTGGGATCGAGACCCACATCAGGCTCCTTGATCGGCAGGGAACCTGCTTCTCCCTCTGCCTGCTTCTCCCCCTGCTCATGCTCTCTCTCTCTCTCTGACAAATAAATAAATAAAATCTTAAAAAAAAATCTAAAAAAAAAAGAAACCAACCTTTTAAAATGCATAACATAGTGGTCATAGTCAGCAATGTTGAATTATAAATTGAAAGTTGCTAAGAGACTAGATCTTAATTGTTCTCAATACAAAATTGAAATGATAATTATGTGACATGATACACTACTGTAGTAATCATATTGCAATATGGAGAAGCATTAAACCAACATGTCATACACCTCAAACTTACACAATGTTATATGTTAAGCGTATCTCAATAAAAAAAAAAAGAAAAAGAAAGAAAGAAACCTGTGTTTTAACACAACCTATCACTAAAGGACTCTCAAATGGTTGATTCAATTATTCAATATAGATTTGATACTTCACAGGAAACAAACTAACGTAATGCTAGGCTTTTGTAAAATATTTATTTATCGTAAACAGACTATTTTATATTACAGTTAATCAGCATAAACGAAGCTTTATCATGACTGTAGTATTTTAAACTTCTCTCCTTAGGAGGCATTTAGAAACTACGAAAACACTATGATTTTTCAGATATTTAAGTTCTCCCATTTCCATGCTCCCTGAATATCTTGCACAGACCTCTACTTCACACCTGTGCACTTTGATTTATTTTTGGTTTATATGCTTTCTCCTGAGCCTCCTAAGGGCAAGGTTCATACTGATCACCAGCCTGGTGGCTGGCATTTAGTGTGCATTGAACAAATGTGAATGAATAACTGAGTGAATGAGCTAATTAAAATAGGAGGCTGTGTCTCATAAATGTGTGACTCAGTTTCAGAGGATGACGGGAAGAAGAAGCAAGAAGCCATCAAAATTGCTATGCTGCTGTGTCAGAGGACTCCTGTTACATTATGCAACCAACCATTTTAGGGCTGCAATAAGAACAACCTAGCATTCTGTAAAGAGAGTTTGTTCTAGCTCCCATATTACCTTTATTTTGGTCAAGAACTTTTTGGATCTTTAGAAATTTTTCAGTTTTGTTTTGTAAAGACTCAATCCATTCGTGAAAGATCTTCATCTTGGATGCTGATGCCTCAACAGTTTGAAAGTCTAAGAACAAGAATTCCCAATACATATAAGCCACATGCTTAATTATGAAATATCAGTGTATTCAATTACAAAGTATAATTTTTTAGTTTTCTACTTACTAAAGTTCTCCATAAATGTTTTCAAAAACTGTAAAAAGTTATTTGGCCAAATACTCTTTCATTTATCCACTATTATTTCTAAAGTCTATGCCTAAATCCAAAATATCAACATAATTTCCTTATAAGTTTGAATGCATGTTTCTATTAGTAGAAAAATGGCCCAAATCAATTAAGACAAACAAAAACGGCAAATATCATCTTGAATAAATATTTTTTGGCATCATGAGTGGTTGATTTAAAGTGTTGAATTTCATTCCCTGATCAAAATTACAGAGTTTTGAGTATCAAACTAGTGTTATCATCAAAGAGGAACATTTACTTTTAAATCACCAGTTGGGAATAATTTTAGTAATAATAAAAACATTCTATTGATCTAATTTAGGCTGCTGGAGACATTGACAATTTGAACAAATTATAAAGTAAGTTACTTTCTGATTTCTAAATAAATACAGTTGTAAAATCATAAGCTTATTTCTTAGCAAGTGGTAATTTTCAAATAATAATTGTTAGTATCAAGATCTCTACAGTAATTGCAATAATATTGCTTCCCTGGAAAAATATTGCAGTTATTGAGAGCTCAGAAGGTTAAATTCATTCATATACTAAAAAGTTGTGATAATTTCGTGTTGTTTTTTGCCTGTTCTTTTTCCAACGGCAACAAAATGTTTATGAAAAACTATTACCCAAAAATGATTTAAAGAAATATGATAATCTGAGAAACCTTTTCCCCTAATTAATCAGACTTACACTGATAACCAAAGAATCCACACAACATCAAGAGCAGCAGGGTGAAGATTCCCAGGATCACAGCAATGATTCCTTACAGAGAAAAAGAAAAAGAAGAAGCTAAGAAACAGAATGAGTGATAATCAGAGATATTGTGAGCTCATGTTGTTTGAAAGATTAATACCATTATTTTCCATTTGTTATTGCTCTTAAAATATCCAAAATTTTCTGGTATTATCCAGTGTGTGAATTGCTATGAACTTTTAGGCTGAATGTGAAGAAAAAAAAAACTACTTAAAAGGATGTGCAGAAATGAGTTAGCATAGCAGACCTCACTACCATCTTTGAAAGGTCTGCTTGTAAGGTTGTACTTGGCTGGCATCTGGAAACCTAGATTTCAGGAGGGTTCCCACCACAGTTATTGATAAGAATGGTTCACTATTCTTGAACTGTGCACAGCGTATAGTTTTTGATGAACATCCACTTTTCTTCTGGAAGTCTGGAATTTGTTATATGTCAGCCAGAGGTTGCCTATGGAATCAGCCCCAATAAAGACCCTGAACACCAATTCTCTAAGGAGTTTCTTAGGAGGGCAACATTTGACACACATTGTCACAACTTACTGGAGGAATTCGTGTGACTCATGTGACCGTACTGGGAAAAGACCCTGGGAAGCCGAGCCTAGTCTCCACCATTCTTCACTCTATGTACCTTTTCCCTTTGCTGTCTGTGCTTGGTATTCTTCCATTGTCATAAATCTTAGCTATAAGTACATGTATCAGTGTGAGTTCTCCCAGTCAATCATCAAACCTGAACATGGTCTTGGATACTTCCACCACAGATGAAAATTTTACATACAGGTATTAAATATACCTAAATACCAGGCATAAAATTTCAGTTCAGATAAGCTTATCCTCACCAATATAAGTACTTAATTATTTTAAATCTCCGTTATTATCAAGATAGAATTCTTTACTTGAACTTGCTGACTGGTGGTATATACTTCTCCTAAAGAATTACTGCAAATCTTATGGAATATTTTAACTGGCTGGTATTTGGTTTTAGGCCAAACAGCATCTATAATTTTTTCAGTTTCACCACAGTAATATGTTACATTGCCACTTTCTAGAAACCAAACTTTCAACCATCATTGTTTATAGTCTTTTCTTAATATGTTTATTTCCTTCTGAAATAAACGTTTAGACTCTAGTGTAAAAAAAAGTATTTATACTTCTGAAGAATTACACTTCTGAAATAAGGTGAAATGCTACCATCAAAGAGAATGGTTATATTAATAACTAATGTCCAAATCATTTCTTTAACTTTCTGAATAATGTTATGGTGGTTATCAACCAGAGGCAATTTTGTCCCCAAGGGACATTTGTAAATGTCTGGAGACATTCTTGGTGTCATAACTGAGGGTTAAGTGCTACCGGTGTCTAGTGAGTAGAAGCCAGAGATGCTGCTAAATGTCCTACAGTCACTGGAGCATCCCCCACAACAGTTATCTAGCCCAAAATGTCAGTGGTGCTGAATTTGAGAAATCCTGCTCTACTAAATGTTTTGTTATGATCAAAAGGAGGCAATCATATAGTAGGGTTTTACCTTTATTGTCTTTTTACAGATTCGCTGAAATTTAAATGATGATCATGTTTTAAATTTTGAATTTTGATCATGTTTAAGTCGCTCAGTCTCATGTCAGGAAACATATCTAAATTTGGACGAATGGCTTCTTTTATCTTTGAATATTTTCCTTGATGTATGAAATTTTCAAATGTCTTTGTGAGAAAATATGCTTTTGTTCTACTTCTATATACATTTTGAAATTTTTTTAATCTCTATATTTTCTCTAAGTTGTAAAATTCCCAAATAGTAACAGCTAGAGAAAAGTAAAATCAGGTGAAGAAGTACCTTAAGATAACAAAGAGAGAACATAAATGCATAAAATCTGGTATATATACTGTACCATTCACCCTGATGGGCTCAAAAATTGGGCTCTGTTCATCCTCTGGAGGAGGAGAAGGAGAAGGAGGAGGAGGAAGGTCAAGAGATGGTTCCAAGTCCGCAATAGGTATTGTCTCTGTCTGCTCTGTGATTTCTTTTAACATAGAAAATACATAATTAATTTATAATCTTATAAAACAAATGAGATTAGAATTTAAGAGATTCACTAGTATTTTCAAAAATTGTTAGAAAAATAGTATAGTAGTAGTGAAATCAAAGACATTCAAACCACATTTCCATCCAACAGCCCACTCAGCTAAAACTATTTAAATGATTGATTACACTTTAGGTTGAGTGAGGAAACAGATCATTATTTCTGTTAATTTTATTTAAAAGCATCCTTTCAGTATATCTGAAAAATATTAAAGAAAATATAAGACCAAGATCTTTATGCCCCTGTTATAATCATAACTAGCAGTGATGATAGACAAAGGTAATTAAAATATTATTTTCATTAAAATGGTATAAGATTTTGAATTAAAAAAATACCTGGAGGCTCCTCAGAGTCTGCAACATTGGACATTATGAAGCTTTCGAGATGATTTCTTTATCCCAATAGTAAAGAAAAGCCCACAAAGATGTTGGCAGGTGAATGAAGAGATTTGTTCTCTACTATCCTCCTAGAGTCGATGAAAAGTCCAGACCTAGCCTAAGTGGGGCAGCTACCTACAGTTGTATGAGACTAACTTACTTCGGTAAAAACCACAGAGGAAATGTGAAAATAACTGGATATATTTTGAACAGTTTTGTAAAAATTAAAAAAAAAAATCCTATTTAATTTAAATATGTAAACAAGACTTTTAATAACGTCTAGTTTGTAACAATCTGGAAATAAATTAGCAAAAGTCACCATCATAAAAAATTACAATTGATAGTTCATAGTGAAAATTTTCATGAGAATTGAGTATGTACTAAAGGAAGACGTAGGTACATGGAACTAAAAGTCCAGACAACTAGAGGAATAAGAAAAGAAACAATATGCAAAATAACAGATATCTGTTAAAGGTAGGTGTAAATGACAGCCTATAATAAATGGCTATTGAAGATATAGACCGCATAATAAAATCTATAGATTTAGATATTCACAGTTTGGCTTAAGGTTTTTTGGTACTACCACCCCCACCATTTTTTTTTCAAGTAAGAACAAGTTCTATTTAAAGAAGTAAAATTGGGTAACCACCAACAATCTACCATTCGCTATTTATTGGACTCCCATGGCTCAATATTTGTAGTGAGTAGATATAGATATTGTATATAAACTAAAATAGACATAAGACTCTCATCTTTGGGGTTATAACCTCATAGAAATGAATGTATATTTAGGTCAGTCTGGTTGAAACCACACAAGATAACACAGACATAGGCAGTTGTCATGTTTTCCACACTTCTATGTCCAGTTCAGATCAGTCTTACAAGTAACTCCTAAAAATATATTGCATTTTATCATTTAATATATGAAATACAAGGTTGGTTGGCTAAAGAGAATATTATAACATTACTGTTCACTCAAAGATCTCAGTAAATCTAGGGATGGAAAGAGCTGAGACTTAATAAAAAAATATAGTACATTGGCTTTTTGCCTATATTGTAATTCATTTTTGTTTTGTTTACTTTCTGACTCTAAATTTAAAAATCTGATTGTATTGCATTGACTAAGGATTCAGATAAGTATAAGTGGGGAAAAAGGAAAAAACATTGATCTGTAATGTTTGACTATCACTTAGTAAATATGAAAAAACTGACTATCACTTAGCAAATATGAAAAAAAATCATATGGACATATATAGTATTCCATTCATGGTTCCATTCATTCTATTAGAATAACAAAAACTTACTGTACTGTAGCCTTTGATATGATTAATCACCTCTCCACTTGAGTAATTATATATCCATGCATTTAAAGATAGAACACTCTAAAGAATACGCCAGAAGGAAAGTTCTATATGTTTTGTTGTTTAGAAGCAAAAATCAAGTTGCAGAGTAGTGGACACTTGCATAGCATAAAAAAGAAAAAGTGGAAGGGAAATGAGAACAAGAGAAATAGAAGGAAAAGAAGGGAAAAAAATAAGAAATAATGTGTAAATATGTTTAATTCATATGAACATAAAAAATTATTTGCACTGGTGATCATAGGCAAGTAAGACGATAAAAGAGAAGAAAAAATTATTCATATTTGCCCAATTTTAAGCTTCACATTATATACATTGTTACATTTATCATGTTTTTAAATAAGTTCTGTTTGAGATAGGGAAGTAAAAGAAGAGTCATTCAGCATAAAGAAAAAAAAAATCATGCTGTGAACAAACTTTATCTTAGAGGATACCCATAATAGTATTATATCCAAAGACCAGAAATATCAGGGAAAAAATGTGTCCATAAAAGAGGAATTGGTTAATTCCCTACTAATTTTATTGAAATGCAATACATACAAATAATCATTATATTGAAATCTACTTTATGACATATACAGATGAATAAAAAGACTCTTAGTCAAATTTAAAAAAGTGTCTCCATCAGAGGGCAAAATATCAACAAAGTGAAAAGACAAAGCATGCAATGGAAGAAAATATTTAAAATCACAGATCTGATAAGGGGCTCATATCCAAAATACATAAAGAACTCATGCAACTTAATAACTAAGTAAGTAATTTAATAAATATATAAGTAAATAAATAAATAACCAATACAATTAAAATATGGACAGAGAAACTAAATAGATATTTTTCCAAAAAATATATACAAATGGCCAACAGGTACATGAAAAGTTTCTCAACATCACTAGTAATTGGGAAAGTGCAGATCAAAACCACAGCAATTCCTCACTCCTAAGAACTGCTATCATCAAAGAGACAAGAGATTAACAAACTTTGACCAGGGTGTTGAGAAAAGGAACACTTTTGCACTGTTAATGGGAATTCAAATTGATGCAGCCACTATAGAAAACAATGGAAGTTCCTCAAAAAATTAGAACTAGAACTACCATATGGTCTAGCAATCCCACTTCTAGGTATACATCCAAAGGAAATGAAAGCATGATCTCAAAAAGGTACCTGAACTCCCATGTTCAATACAGCATTCTTAACAACAGCCAAGACATTGGAAACAAACTGTCTGCCAACAAATGAGTGGATAAAGATTTGATACACATACATACACACAGAAATATTACTCAAATGTGAGAAAGAAAGAAATCCTGCCATTTGCCACAACATGATGGACCTTGAGAGCCTTATGCTAAGTGAAATAAGCCAGACAGAGAGAAACAAATACTGCATGGTATCACTTATGTAGAATCTGAAAAAAAAAATCAAACTCGTGGAAACAAAAAGTAATCCCCCACAAAGATGATGTTTCAATAAAGCTGAAAAAAAAAAAGATGTGAAACTTAAAATCATACAAGGATAGAAAGGGAATGAAAGTATATGCTTTAATTTTTTTTTGCTTTTTTTCAGGTTTATTAAGATATAATTGACATAAGACATTTTGTAAGTTTAAGGTGTACAATATGTTAATTTGATATATTTATATATTGCAAGATGATTCCCACTATGAAGTTAATTAATATCTCATCCCATTACATAATTATAATTTCTGTTTGGTCAGAACATTTAAGATCTACTATCTTAGCAACTTTTTAATATATAATATCTGTATTATACTACAGTATCATTAACTGTAATCACCATGCTGTTACATTAGATTTACAGAATTTGGGGCACCTGGGTGGCTCAGTTGTTAAGCGTCTGCCTTCGGGTCGGGTCATGATCCCACGGTCCTGGGATTGAGCCCCACGTTGGGTTCCCTGCTCAGCAGGAGGCCTGCTTCTCCCTCTCCCACTCCCCCTGCTGTGTTCCCTCTCTCTGTCTCTCTCTCTGTCAAATAAATAAATAAAATCCTTAAGATTTTATTTATTTGAGAGAGAGAATGAGATAGAGAGAGCATGAAATGGGGGGAGGGTCAGAGGGAGAAGCAGCCTCCCTGCTGAGTAGGGACCCCCCCCATGAGGGACTTGATCCCGGGACTCCAGGATCATGACCTGAGCCAAAGGCAGTTGCTTAACCAACTGAGCCACCCAGGTGCCCATAAATAAAAGCTTTAAAAAAAAAAGATTTACAGAATTTATTTCTTAAAACTGGAAGTTTGTACCCTTTGACCAACATCTCTCCATTTCCTCCATACCACAGGCCCTGGTAGCCACAATTCTGCTTGCCATTTCAATTAGTTTGGCTTTTTTTTTCTTTTTGGAACACTATGCAGCAGTTTTTTTTTTCTTCCAACTTTTTTCTTTTTTAATTCAAGTTAGTTAATTTAGTGTAGTATTGGTTTCATGAGTAGAATTTAGTAATTCATCACTTACATACAACAACCAGTGTTCATCACAAGAGCCCTCCTTAATGCCCATCATCCATTAGGCAATCCCCCCACCCACTTCCCCTCCAGCAACCCTCAGTTTGTTCTCTGTAATTAAGAGTCTCATATGGTTTGCCTCCCTCTCTGTTTTTATCTTATTTTCCTCCCCTTCCCCTATGTTCAACTGTTTTACTTCTTAAATTTCACATGAGTGAAATCTTATGGTATTTTTTCTTTCTCTGATTGACTTATTTCACTGAACATAATACTCTCTAGCTCCATCCACATTGGTGAAAATGGCAAGGTTTCTTTTTCTTTCTTTTTTTTTTTTTTGCTGAGTAATATTCCATTGTACATATATATGCCACATCTTTATCCATTAATCAGTCGATGGACATTGGGCTCTTTCCATAATTTGGCTATTGTTGATAGTGCTGCTATAAACGTTGGGATGCATGTGCCCCTTCAAGTCAGTATTTTTGTGTCCTGTGGATAAATACCTAGTAGTGCAATTGCTAAGTCATAGGGTAGTTCTATTTTTATCTTGAGGAACTTGATGTTTTCGAGAGTGGCTGCACTAGTTTGCATTCCTACCATTACTGTAAGAGGGTTTCCCTTTCTCCACATCCTCGCCAGTATCTGTTGTTCTGAGTTGTTAATTTTAGCCATTCTGACTGGTGTGAGGGGGTATCTCATTGTGGTTTTGATTTGTATTTTTCTGATGATGAGTGATTTTGAGCAATTTTTCATGTGTCTGTTAGCCATTTATATGTCCTCTTTGGATAAATGTCTGTGCATGTCTTCTGTCCATTTCTTAACTGGATTATTTGTTTTTTGGGGTGTTGAGTTTTAGTAAATTTTTTACATATTTTGGATACTAGCCCTTTACCTAATATGCCATTTGCAAATATCTTCTCCTATTCCATAGGTTGCCTTTTAGTTTTGTTTCCTTCACTGTGCTGAAGTTTTTATTTTGATGAAGTCCTAATAGTTCATTTTTGCTCTTCTTTCCCTTACCTCCAGAGATGTGTCAAGTAAGAAGTTGTTATGCCTGAGGTCAAAGAGGTTGCTACCTGTGTTCTCCTCTAGGATTTTTATGGTTTCAGGTCTCACATTTAGGTCTTTCATCCATTTTGAGTTTATTTTTTTGTATGGTGTAAGAAAGTTGCCCACTTTTATTCTTCTGCATGTGGCTGTCCAATTTTCCCAACTCCATTTGTTGAACAGACTGTCATTTTTCCATCGGATATTCTTTCCTGTTTTGTTAAAGATTAATTGACCATATAGTTGTTGGTCTATTTCTGGATTCTCTATTCTGTTCCACTGACCTATGTGCCAGTTTTGGTACCCGGACCATACTGTCTTGATGATTACAGCTTTGTAATAGAGCTTGAAGTCCAGAATTGTGATGCCTCCTGCTTTGCTTTTCTTTTTCAACATTACTTTGGCTATTTGGGGTCTTTTATGGTTCCATACAAATTTTAGAATTGTTTGTTCTAGCTCTGTGAAAACTGCTGGTGGTTATTTTCATAGGAATTGCTTTGAATGTGTAGATTGCTTTGCGTAGTATAGACATTTTAACAATATTTGTTCTTCCAATCCATGAGCATAGAATGTTTTTCCATTTCTTTGTGTCTTCAATTTCTTTCATAAGTGTTCTATAGTTTTCAGAGTTTTACAGATCTTTCAGCTCTTTGGTTAGGTTTGTTCTTAGGTATCTTATGGTTTTTGGCACAATTATAAATGGGATTGATTCCTTGATTTCTCTTTCTGCTGCTCCATTGTTGGTGCATTGAGATGGTATAGGCTTGTAGGCCCCTTGCAGGCCAGGATCATTTAAGGACTGCAGTGAGGTTAAGGACAGCCAGGCAGGCCTAGGCCAGGAAGAGAAAATGTTCTCTTCCCCTTATCTCATGTTGCAAGTTCTGAATGCCTGGATCAGCAGGAAGTGGCTCTTGCCTAGATTAGAGGTGTTCCTTCTTGAGACAAGAACATGCTGTCTCCAGAAGAAGGGTGGCTGAGAGAATTCTTTAATGTATCTTTCTTCAAGGATGTTAGTTTAATCCCATTATGTACTGAAAGTACACATTGTTATGTTTATCTGATTGCTGCAAGTATATAGCTGTGTGGAAAATAAACGACAGCATGCAGTTGCAAGTGCTGCCTTTGCTCTGCATCCCCTGTGTCCTGGTTCTTTCACAACCCTTACCCAGGGACCCCAACGCACTAGACGTTGACAATTGGCGCCCGAACAGGGACCCTGAAGGACGTTCAGGAAGGGTGAGTAACTTGAGTAAGTACAGGGTTATGGGACAAGGAACTTCTGCTCCTTATGTTCGAATGCTGAAGCATTCACTTGCTGTCTATGGTATCACTGTTGCTTCTGCCGATATTGAGATGTGTTTGAAAGTAATTCAAGAATGGAATCCTTGGTTTCCAGATGAGGGTACTTTAGACATGGATAGTTGGCGGCGGGTTCGACATAATGTCGAAAAGGCAATGAGACAGGGAGAAAAAATTCCCGTGCGGTTTTGGTCCATTTGGTCAATTATATTTACGGTGCTTAAAGCAATGGAGGATGACCGCACGGTTGAGAACTTCCATAAGGAAATGGCTCCATCTATACAGGACCTTCCTCTTGATACAGATGAGAAAAAGGCGTAGAGAAAGATACTTTTGAGCTCGCACCGTCTCGTGAGCCTAGCGAATGTGGTGACGACGAACCAAAACCGAAAGCAAAGTCGGATCCCGAGACGGAGCATTTATGGAAGGTTTTTCAGCGGGTTATGGCTATGGCGGAGGGATCTAAGAAATCCTCTAAAAAGCCCTCCGCTCCGCCTCTGCCGTCCGCACCAGTTCTCTCTCCCAAAAATCCTTTCCTTTCTGCTGCTTTAGCTGAGCTTGATGCGCTAGGGGATAGCGATGATGAAAGTGAGGCTGGTAATTCTGTCTTTGCTTTTCCTGTCATTAGGCCTCCCCCGGTCCAGGGAGTGGCACAGGCACCATATTATGAAGGTATCGGAATAGAGGACATTGGTCGCTTGAAAAAGGCAGTGTCTCTATATGGACCACAGTCGCATTATGTTAAGGAGCTAGTTAATGGCTTAGCTCGACATTATAATAACTTCTCTCCTGAAGATTGGAGGGTCCTTTGTAGAGCCCTTCTGAAAGAGCCTAAGTATCTGCAGTGGCAGATGTGGTTTTCTGAGCTTTGTATGGATCGCACTCGTCAGAACGCTCTAAATCCCAATCCTCGGATACAGGCCATAACTTACCAAATGTTGGCAGGTATAGGTCAATATTCTGATATTGCTGCTCAGGTTAATACCCCTGAAGAAATTCATGAGCAATTACGGGAGATAGGTTTAGAGGCTTGGGAACGTATCCGGCCAACAGGGGAGCACTATGGATCACGGACTAAAGTTATTCAGAAGACTAATGAGCCTTATGTTGAGTTCTTATCACGATTAAAACTAACCTTAGAAAGAACTGTTATTGGAGAGGAAGCTAGACAACAACTGTTGAAGTTGCTAGCATATGAGAATGCTAACGAGGATTGTAAGAGAGTTATATTACCCATTAAGGATACAGGAGACATTAATACCTTCATGAAGGCCTGTAAGGATGTAACCTCAGAAAGTCGAAAGATGCAGTTGTTTGCTGAAACCATGGCCACTACTTGGCATTCCTTACAATCTAAGCAGTTAGATAACATGAAATGTTTTGGTTGTGGTCAATTAGGACACCTAAAAAGAAATTGTAAAGGAAAGAAGCTTGACAAAGGACGTGGGCCCGGTATTTGTCCACGATGTAAGAAAGGAAAACATTGGGCTCGAGAATGTCGTACGAAATTGAGTGCTAATTTTGCAGGAAAGCAACAGGGAAACTCGATTTCGGGCCCTGCCCCAGGCCCAGGACAAACGAACAGGGGAAACCAACTATATTCTCCCTTAGCCCAGCCACCCAACATAGTGCCGCAGTGGACATACCAGCCATAAGATCGTTTACCCTAAAAGGAGGAGATAGACCTCAGAGAGTACCTACTGGGATTTATGGGCCTTTGCCAGCTGGCACTTTTGCTTTATTAACAGGCCGCTCGGGCCTGACATCAAAGGGAGTGACTGTTCATTTAGGCATAATCGATGCTGATTATATTGGGGAAATTCAAATTCTTATGTCCTCCCTAGTTGACATATCCTTTGAGGCAGGAGAACGGATTGCCCAGTTGTTATTATTACCTTATCTCCCTGTCGGTCAGTCTACCACTGTTGGACGTGGGGGATTTGGCAGCACGGACGCAAAAGGTGTTTTTTGGGCCACACAAATAACTCATATGCAGCCCCTGATGAAAGTTAAGTTAAATACTAAAGAAATTACTGCCTTACTAGATACAGGATCAGACATCACTATTATTAAGACTGCCGACTGGCCTGAGAGGCTCCCCTATAATATTATACCTTGTCAAATAAAAGGAGTTGGCAAAGCACCTGTTCAAAGTATCGGTCTGGCTACTCAATTTGTGACATTTACTTCCCAAGATGGTCAGATGGCGGTGCTAAAACCGGATATTTTAGATGTTCCTTTGAATATTCTAGGCCGTGATGTTTTAGAGCAGTGGGGAGCTCACCTGGAGTTTTAATTGTAGATGGAACCTATCAAAATTTTGTGGAAATCTGAAGATCCTTTGTGGATTGAACAATGGCCATTAACTAAGGAAAAACTTGCCGCTGCTCATCAATTGGTTCAAGAGCAATTACAAAAGCAACACATTGAACATTCCACTTCTCCGTGGAATTCTCCAATTTTTGTAATTAAGAAGACATCAGGTAAATGGCGTCTGCTTACTGATCTCCGTGGGGTTAATAATTCCATGTTTCCCATGGGAGCTCTTCAGCCTGGTATACCTTTACCAGCTGCTTTGCCAAGGAATTGGTATACTATAGTTATTGACTTACAAGATTGTTTTTTTACTATCCCTGTTCATATAGATGATAGAAAGCGCTTCGCTTTTTCACTTCCCCCTATTAACAGACAAGGACCTCATCAGAGGTTTCAATGGAAAGTCTTACCTCAAGGCATGATGAACTCCCCTACAATATGTCAGCTTTATGTTGACGCCGCTTTACGCCCGGTACGACAAAAGTGGTCCCACATATATATATCTCATTATATGGACGACATCCTGTTTGCTGGCCCTTATCAAGATGAGCTGGATGAGATTTTGGAACTGTTACCTGAGTATTTTGCTCCTTTTGGGTTAGTAATAGCACCGGAGAAAATTCAGAGGGGAGATATTGTTAATTACTTGGGATACGTGATAGAAAGAGGTACAGTTAGACCTCAGAAGATAGCTATTTGTAGAGATAACTTAAAGACTTTAAATGATTTCCAAAAACTTTTGGGGGATATTAATTGGCTGCGACCTACTTTAGGCATCCCTACTTACCAACTGCATAATTTATTTAACACATTACAAGGAGACCCTGATATTAATAGTCCCAGACAACTCACTGCTGAAGCCGAAACTGAACTGCAATTTGTAGAGGAAAAAATCAAATCTGCTTTCTTGACTCGGATTGATCCCTCATTACCTTTAAAATTATACATCCTCAACACATGGCAATATCCCACGGCTATACTAGGTCAAAATGAGTTGCCCATTGAATGGATCTATACTAAACATCATTTTTCAAAAAATATTACACCATATGGTATTCAAATAGCATATTTAATAGAACAAGCTCGAGATAGGGCTATAACCATAACTGGTTGTGATATTATGGACATTATCATCCCCCTGTCCAAGGATCAATTTTCATTTCTGTTACGAAATATGGAAGAACTACAAATTGCTCTTGCGGGGTATGTTGGTCAAATTAATTATCATTTTCCCAAAGGAAAGCTATGGGACTGTTTTCATAAACAAGAGTTTGTTATTCAGGATATCATCAGTGATCAACCCCTAATTGATGCACCCACAGTCTTTACTGACAGCTCAAAAACTAAAAGTGCTTACTGGACCCCTACTAAATATTGGGTTCAGTATACAGACTTTGATTCAGTCCAACAAAATGAATTGTTCGCCATTGCTCAGGTGTTAAAGGATTTTCCTTCTGCTGTAAATATCATCGCTGATTCTGCTTACGCTGTAGGAGTCCTTAAAAATATATGCACTGCTGTTGTGCATTCACATAAGTCCAACTTACTTGGCCTATTTTTACTCTTACAAACCTTGCTAAGGAATCGAAATGCCCGTATTTATGTGACTCATATCCGTTCCCATACTAATCTTCCTGGTTCATTGACACATGGTAATGCTCAGGTGGATGCTTTGGTGTCTTTTGCATCTGCGGAGGAGGAACATAATTTATTACATACCAATGCCGGAAGGTTACATGTTCAATATAAAATCCATACCGTCAGGCAAAGCATATCGTGAAACAATGTCCAATCTGTAGACCTTTACATCTGCGCACTATAAAAGCTGGGGTAAACCCCCGAGGAACATATGCCAATGAACTTTGGCAAATGGACGTTACTCATGTGGCACAGTTTGGTCGATTATCTTATGTACATGTGGTAATAGATACATATTCTCAATTTATGTGGGCTACAGCACAAGTTGGTGAAACTGCACAACATGTCATCACGCATCTGTTAGAAACTTTTGCCGTGATGGGTTTACCATCTACCATTAAAACGGACAATGGACCTGCATATGGAAGTAAAAAATTTCAAGCCTTTTGTAAACAATATGGTATAATGCATAAAACGGGCATTGAGTACAACCCCCAAGGACAGGCTATTGTGGAACGTGCACATAATACTTTAAAGTTGCAAATTAAAAAATTAAAAAGGAGGGAAAAAGATCATATATTATCATTCACTCAATCTAATGCGCGTTCTATTTTGATACAGGCACTATTTACACTGAATTTCTTGAATCTTCCGCAGGGAGATATTCTTTCCTGAGCAGAAAAGCATTTCATAGAGGGAGAGGCTGCCCCTCCTCCGTTAAATGAATATATATGGTTTAAACCGGCTGCAGATGTAGAGTGACAACCAGGGCTATTACTTTATAGAGGGAAGGGTTATGCTTATGTCTCCACAGAGGATGGACGGACCTGTTCCTGGCTCCCCGCGAGATGGATCCGGTCGAGGACCAATTCGAACGGCACCGTATCCCGCCAGACGACGGATGGGGAATCCAGACCAGGATGAGCTTCTGTTACAAGCCATTGCACACCTGAATCTGGGGGGACGACGTCGCCGCCGGCAGACATTTGCTACTGCTTTGCCGACCTGGGGGCAGATTAAAAAAGCTTAGTGGGGAGGGGCAAAAAATCCTGCAGCGGACAGGGAAGGCTTGCACGCCTGAAAATTTATTTTTGGCTATGTGTGCCTTACTTACTGTATCATCTTCTGCCGAGGCGACAAATGATACCACCACGGAGCCGATGGAATGAGTCAGTGGTGAATCATCAACTGATGGCCTGGGGAGATGGCGGCATTGCAGACCCTCGTATATCACATCAGAAATTTCCTGATCATATTCAGACGCACTTATGGAAAATTGCAGCTGCGCTTAAGACTGTTCGAATTTACAATGGAACTTTTTCTGGCACAGCAAATTCTGCATCAGTTTATAACTTCACCATGTTTAAAGAAATGAATGTGACTGCATGTGTGCCTTTACCATATTTATTCCTGATAGGGAATTTTAGCTTTGATAATGGAATTAACTGTGCTAAATGTCGATTATACTCTTGTGTTAATAGTTCTATAGAATTTGAGCCAGAATATTCTCTTATGATTTTGCAACAACGTTCTCACATTTGGCTTCCGGTAAATTTAGAACGACCGTGGGCGCAAAATCCCGTAGACACCTTAGTTTTAGAATTTTTCAAAAAGATGCTGAAACGCACGAAACGTTTTGTTGGCATTGTTGTGGCAATTATTTTAAGTTTAATCACAGTTACCACATTAGCCGCGGTGTCAGGTATAGCATTACATACATCTTTACAAACTAAACATTTTGTGGAAAATTGGCACCGTGACTCTCGGGACCTTTGGCTTTCACAAACAATGATAGATACTCGCTTACAGACACAAATAGATGTCCTTAGACAAACTGTGAGCTGGTTAGGAAGGAAGGTCTTGACGCTAGAGAGGCAAATTTGGCTGCGTTGCGATTGGAATTCCACAACCTTTTGTGTTACCAATTTAAGATACAATGCGTCACAGCATGATTGGAGCATCATCCAAAGATACTTAGAAGGTAACTCGTCAGCGACTGACATGATCAATAATTTACATACAAATATTCAGGAAGTGTTTGGTAGACCATTTGAGACTGAAGATGCTGCCACCTTGGCCGATTTATTCCTTAAACAACTTGAGGGACTGGATCCTAAAGGTATCATTCAGAGTTTAGGGCACACTGCAGGAGGAATGGGGTTCGTACTACTAGTTATTATCTTATGCTTTATGCTGTTACATTTCTGCTATTTAAAGCCATCACAGAATTCTATGGCCACCCTCTGGAAGGCAATTTTATTAAAACAAAAGAAAAAGGAGGGAATTGAGATGGTATAGGCTTGTAGGCCCCTTGCAGGCCAGGATCATTTAAGGACTGCAGTGAGGTTAAGGACAGCCAGGCAGGCCTAGGCCAGGAAGAGAAAATGTTCTCTTCCCCTTATCTCATGTTGCAAGTTCTGAATGCCTGGATCAGCAGGAAGTGGCTCTTGCCTAGATTAGAGGTGTTCCTTCTTGAGACAAGAACATGCTGTCTCCAGAAGAAGGGTGGCTGAGAGAATTCTTTAATGTATCTTTCTTCAAGGATGTTAGTTTAATCCCATTATGTACTGAAAGTACACATTGTTATGTTTATCTGATTGCTGCAAGTATATAGCTGTGTGGAAAATAAACGACAGCATGCAGTTGCAAGTGCTGCCTTTGCTCTGCATCCCCTGTGTCCTGGTTCTTTCACAACCCTTACCCAGGGACCCCAACGCACTAGACGTTGACAGTGCATAGAAATGCAACAGATGTATGTTGGTTTTATATTCTGTGACTTTGCTCAATTCATCAGTTCTATATCAGTTCTTCATCAGTTCTAGCAATTTTTTGGTGGAGTCTTCCAGGTTTTCTACATAGAGTATCACATCATCTGTGAAGAGTGAATGTTTGACTTCTTCCTTCCAGTTTGGATGCATTTTATTTCTTTTTGTTGTCTGATTCCTGAGACTAGGACTTCCAGTACTATATTGAACAACAGTAGTGAGAGTGAATATCCCTACTGTGTTCCTTACCTTAGCGGGAAAGCTCTCAGTTTTTCCCCACTGAGGATGATATTAGCTGTGGGTCTTTCATATATGGCACTTACTATGTTGAGGTATATTCTCTCTATCCTTACAAGGTGGAGGGTTTTTATCAAGAAAGAATGCTGTGTCTTGTCAAATGCTTTTTCTGCATCTGTTGAGAGGATCATATGGTTCTTATTCCTTCCTTTATTAATGTGGTGTATTACATTGATTGATTTGCAGATATGGAACCACCCTAGCAGCCCAGGAATAAATCCTACTTGACCATGGTAAATAATTCTTTTAATGTACTGTTGGATTTGATTTGCTCTGTATTTTATTGAGAATTTTTGCATCCATGTTCATGAGGGATAATGGTCTGTAATTCTTTTTATTGAGATCTCTGTCTGGTTTTGGAATCAAGGTGATACTGGCCTCATAGAATGAGTTTGGAAGTTTTCCTTCTGTTTTTTTTTTTTTTTTTTTTTTTTAACCGTTTCAGAATTGGCGTTAACTCTTCTTTAAATGTTTGGTAGACTTCTCCTGGGAAGCCATCCGGCCTTGGTCTCTTGTTTGTTGGGAGAATTTTAATTACTGATTCAATTTCTTTGCTGGTTTTGTGTCTGCTCAAATTTTTCTTTCTGTTTCAGTTTTTGTAGTTTATATGTTTCTAGGAGTTTATCCATTTCTTCCAGATTGCCCAATTAGTTGGCATATAATTGTTCATAATAGTCTTCTAATTGTTTGTATTTCCTTGGTGTTGGTTGTGATCTCTCCTCTTTCATTCCTGATTTTATTTATTTGGGTCCTTTCTCTTTTCTTTCTGATAAATCTAGCTAATGGTTTATCAATTTAGTTAATTCTTTCAGAGAACCAGCTCCTAGTTTCATTGATTTGTTCTACCTTTTTTTTAATTCCTATATCATTGATTTCTGCTCTAATCTTTATTATTTTCCTTCTTATGCTGGCTTTAGGCTTTATTTTGCTGTTCTTTTTCCAGCTCCTTTAGGTATAAGGTTAGGTTGTATATTTGAGATTTTTCTTGCTTCTCTAGGAAGGCCTGTCTGTATTGCTATGTACTTCCCTCTTATGTCTGCCTTTGCTGCATCCCAAATGTTTTGGACTATCATGTTTTCATTTTCATTTGCTTCCATGTATTTTTTTATTTCTTCTTTAATTTCCTCATTAACCCATTCATTCCTTAGTAGGATGTTCTTTAACCTCCATTTATTTGTGATCTTTCCAAATTTTTTCTTGTGGTTTACTTCAAGTTTCATAACATTGTGGTATGAAAATAGGCATGGTATGATCTCTGTCTTTTTGTATTTGTTGAGGACTGATTTGTGACCCAGTATGTGTTCTTTTCTGGATAATATTCCATGTGCACTTGAGAAGAATGTGTATTCTGCTGCTTCAAGATGAAATACTCTGAATATATCTGTTAAGTCCATCTGGTTCAGTGTGTCATTCAAAGCCATTGTTTCCTTGATCTTCTGCTTAAATGATTATCCACTGCTTTAAGTGGGGTGTTAAAGTCCCTTACTATTTTTGTATTATTATCAATAAGTTACTTTATGTTTGTCATTAATTGTTTTGTATATATGGGTTCTCCCAAGATGGAAGCATAAATATTTACAATTGTTAGACTTTCTTGTTGGATAGACCCCTTTATTATCATATATTGTCCTTCTTCATCTCTTGTTATAGTCTTTGGTTTAAAATCTACTTTGTATGATTTAAGTATGGCTACTCTAGCTTTCTTTCAATGTCCGTTAGCATGATAAATTTTCCTCCACCCCCTCACTTTCAATATGGAGGTGACTTTGGGTCTAAAATGAGTCTCTTCTAAGCAACATATTGATGGGTATTTTTTTTTCAATCCATTCTGATATGCTATGTCTTTTGTTTGGAGCATTTTGTCCATTTCCATTCAGAGTAATTACAGAAAGATATGAATTTAGTGCCATTGTATTACCTGTAAAATCCCTATTCCTGTAGGTTGTCTCTGTTCCTTTCTAGTCTTTGTTGCTTTTGGTCTCTTTCCTGCTCAAAGGGTCCCCTTTAATTTTTCTTGCAGAGCTGGTTTAGTGTTTGCCACCTCCTTTAGTTTTTGCTTGTCTTGGAAACTCTTTATCTCTCCTATTCTGAATGACAGCCTTGCTGGATAAAATATTCTTGGCCACATATTTTTCCCGTTTAGCACTTTAAATATATCAAGTTACTCCCTTCTGGCCTGCCAAATTTCTCTGGACATGTCTGTACTAACCTTATGTGTCTACCCTTGTAGCTTAAGGACATTTTGTCCTAGCTGCTTTCAGAATTCTCTCTTTATCTTTGTATTTTGCAACTTTCACTATGATATGTCCTGGTTTTGACCTGTCTTTGTTGATTTGGTGTGAATTTTCTATGCCTCCTGGACTTCAATGCCCATTTCCTTCCCCAGATTGGGAAAGTTCTCAGCTATAATTTGTTCAAATAAACCTTCTCCCTATTTTTCTCACTCTTCCTTTTCTGGGTCTCCTATGATATGGGTATTATCATGCTTTGTGGAATCGCTGAGTTCCCTAAGCCTACATTGGTGATCTAATAGTTTTCTTTCCCTCTTCCTTTCAGCTTCTCTATTTTCCATAATTTTATCTTCTATATCACCTATTCATTCTATTTATTCCTCTGCATCTTCCATCCTCGTTGTGATTACATCTAGGCAATTTTGCATCTCAGTTGTAACATTTTTTTTTTAATTTCCACCTGACTAGTTTTTAGGTCTTTTACCTTTGCAATAAGGGTTTTTCTGGTGTCTTCTATGCTTCTTTCAAGCCCAGATAGTATTCTTATGGCTATTGTTCTAAATTCTTGTTCAGATATATTGTTTTTATCTGTTTTGAGCAAATCCCTGGCTATAATTTCTTCTTGATCTTTCTTGTAAGAAGAATGTCTCTGTTTTGTCATTTTGTCCTGGTTTCTGTCTTTTGCATGTTATGAAAGCTTGTTAAATTTCCTGTTCCTGAAAGTAATGCTATATTAGGAAGGGGTCATACACTGTCCAGGGCTTCATACTTCAGGAATTGTTTTTAGTGTATGCTGTATACACTCTGTTGTGTTTTGGCTGCTCTTTCCCACAAGTCTGTCCTTGCAGAGCTCCTCTTCGTTTGCAGTGGGAAGTGTTTTGACCTTTAACCAGGTGTTCTTTGATTTGTTTATCAAAATAAGCCTTAAAAAAAAGCTGATACAAAAGAAAAAAGAAAAAAGGAAAGGGAACAAAACAAACAAAAAACTATAAACCTGATTCCAAAGAAAAAGAAAGAAAGAAAGACGAAAGAAAGAAGAAAGAAAGAAAGAAAGAAAGAAAGAAAGAAAGAAAGAAAGAAAGAAAGAAAGAAAGAAAGAAAAAGAAAGAAATTTGATCGAAAAGAAGAGGAAAAAACAACCCAAAAATTATAAGCCTGACTCCAAAGGAAAAAAGAGAGATTGAGAGATTGAGAGAGAGAGAGAGCGCGCCTGGTCCTATTTCCACCAGAAGCAAAGCTGATGCTTTGGAGGATATCAGTATATTGATGTGGTGCATGCAGGGGACCTGTGCTGGTCTTCTGGGGAGAGGCTCACTCACTGGCTCACAGTCAGATCTGCCCTAGTAAAGATGTGTCCACAGGGTACAGGGGGGTGGGGTTTGGTGTAAGTGGCTCCAGCCTCCACTGGGGGCACTGTGTTGCTCACCAAAGCAGTGGGCTGGGGTGAAGGGGAAGGGGAAATGGCATTGCTCCACTCTCTCCTCCCCAGAGAGGGGAGCAAGGGCCCACTGCTATTCAGGAAACCCTCACAGAAAAGCAGTCTCCTCTCTTGTGTCCCAGGCTTTAATCAGATCATTGCCCTCACCCTGTGTGTGCCCAGGCCTTTGGCAAGTACAGTACCACAGTTCTGTGGTTTATTGCTGTGTTTATTGCTTGGAGTGCAGCTGGGATTCAAAACTCCAAATCTTCAAGGACCCAGCATAGGGCAGACCTGCTCCTCTCCTCCAGAAGAGACCCTCCCCGTCTCTGTGTCTGGTGCCTTATTGTTCCAGAAGAGCAGTCACACACCTGTGCAGGTACTTGAAGTTTATGGCAAAGCACAGAGAAAAGCAGCCACCAGGTTATCAGCCCTCTGTTGCCTGTCAATGAATAACCACTCACTGGCACACAAAGGGTCTTTTTTCCTTGGAAAGGCAATATACCCTCTTCCAAATGTACTCCAGGAAGGGTAATGTTCACTCCCAGTGCAACCCAGGGGATCCCTACACCATGCTGTCCACTCCCAGGCCTCCACCCTCTTTACCCCCAGGAGCACCACCATGCCTGGCCGGCTCAACTCCATTGATTGGTGCAGACTTCCAAAACCTTTGAATTTGAGTTCTGCTTCTTGTAAAAACTTGTGATAGTTCCTCTCAACTTCCTAGTCAATGTTTTTGAGGAAGTGTTTTTCTTGCATGAACCCCTTGTGCTGCTCTCTCTTCCCCTCTCTCTTTCTCTCTTCCTCTTCTCCATGTTAAGGGCTCCCTTGCCTTCATGGCACCATAGCTTTTCTCTCCCCCAATTCATGCCTCTGCTCCTTGTATCTGCCACATTCTTTCCTGGTGCAGACTGTTCTCTTAATCTCAGATCAATTTCCTAGGTGTTCAAAATGATTTGATGTTAATCTAGTTGTGTTGGAGGGACAAAGCAAGCCCAGGGACCACCCCTACTATTCTGCCATCTTAACTCCCTCCCCCCTCCCCAGAAGTATATACTTTAAAATGTTGCTAATAGATGTCACTGGGCAGTATAGCAATGGCTACTGCTTATTTTCTTTGTAGTCTAATTATTTTTTTTTTAATTTTCTATAAGGGACATGTTTTACATTTGTAAGAACATATAAAAACAAATAGTACTTAAATTGTTATATAAAATTGAAATCAGTATATCATTTCTTCATCAATTCATTTTTATATCAGTATAGGCATTATTTTCCAACTTTTCTTCTGTTATACATTTTTCCCTTTCATTCAGAAATCATAGTGCATAACAAATTTGTTTTTATCCCCTACTTACCTTTTCATATTTAATAATTGCTACCTATATTCAGCTAAGAATGTCATTTGAAAGAACCCATCTGTTCTAATTATACACAGTCCTAAATCTTATGGTGAATTTCTTTACTTTCTGATTGAGAATCTAAGGTGTTCCTGACTGAATTAAATTGAATTGAAAAGTGTATAATATAATGGAAAAAGCACTGGATAGTTTCAGAAAATCTGTACTGGAGTCAACATAGTTGGATTCTCATCCAACTTAGCTTTGATATATCAGTGTTTTAGTCAATTGCCATTGGCCAAACTTCCCCATATAGAAGATGACAAATTAGAATAAATGATCCTTAATATGCTCTTGAACTTAAGGATATGTTGTCCTTCTGCAGTAACTTAACTTTAAATTGTCTTTTTTTTTATTCCGGCCAGATCTACAGTGAATTCTGAGTTTGATAATTATGAATTATTTCTCTTAAAACTTCCTAGGATGACCAGAAATCCTGCTTTTTCTTATAATGCATTTTTTTGGCTAACTTGAATAATCAGGGAAAACTCAGCAAAACCTGTCTTGACATTTGAATTATACCATTTCATTATTTTTCACAAAACAAAACATTAATAACATAATTAAGGTAAGATTTGTTTTTTTCAGTATTTACTAGATATTAAAGGAATTTCTATATTTCTATATATAATATACAAAATATTAATAACAGAAGGTAAGATTTTTTTCAGTATTTACTAGATGTTAAAGGAATTGCTATATATAATATTTCAAAGTTCCTTTTCATCAGTAAATATTCTGAATTATGAACCAAGTGAGGACAAAGATGTTAATTTCCCACATATATATAACAAAGATGTTAATTTCCCACATATATATAACACTTATCATATGTGACTATGTTGTAAATACACCTCTTAAGGGCAAAGACTGTAACATTTCACATTAATTTCTAGGGTGACCAGCATAGCATCAGTATAAGGTTTTCAGATTTAACAAATAACAATACAGGACACTTAAATTTGAATTTTAGATATATAAAAACATTTTCAGAGGAATATTTACACTATAAAAATATTCATTGTTTATTTAAAATACAAATTTCACTGGGCATGCTGTATTTTATCTGGCATTCTTACCCTAACCCCAATAGGATGCTTAAAAGGTATTATTTAATACCAACAATAATGGAACAAACTGAAATTACTGTTTCTTTCTAATGAGTTGTGTCCCCTTTTGATGCAAGATTTATTTGCCAGTGTTCCATAATTGCTTAGGACAGAAGTAATGTGAAATTATAGTACAAGTAAATAAAAATGGAAGAATTATCAGCCTTACTGTCACCATAAAATTTAAAAATGCTATCACATTTACTTGAAATCTTCATCAATGTGTTTCAATGTGTGACCATATCTTCTTACACATCCTTCGGTCAGTCTAAAAAGCCTCTGTGGTATAAAAAGAATACTTCTCAATTTGAGGAAAATACAAACAAATCCACTATATTATCTATTAGTGATGTATAAAATTCTAATGGTTCAGAAAATTTATAATTATCTTTCTTCTAATTTACATTTTCTTTCTATTATACTCAATAAAATACAGCAAATGCTTTATAGAGAGTTTAGGAATGTATAAATGACTAAGAATATATTAAAAACAAAAAAATGAAGAAGTTAACACAAGAGGAATTTTGAAATGTTTTCTTTAATAAAATCTTTTGCTCCTGAACACATAAAATTAAATGATTTATGTTTTACAAAAGATGTCATTTTGGAATAAATATTAAAGTTTTTTCTCTTGCCTACCTCCTAATCTCCACCCTCACTTACCACTGAAACCGTGACCCATAGGGTTAATGAGGTTAAAAGTGCCACTAGCAAGACACCCACTGACCCCCCAGGCTTTATCACAAGACTCTTAACCTTATCTTTTAGAGGCAAACAACAAGAAGAGCTCCAGCTGGCCTAAACCAGTTTGAGTTTGACTACCAAATCACACCTATGCAGATGGACCATGGAGTGTCCACAGTTACTTCTACCTCATTCTGTTAGGAGTTTCACCCAAAAAGGAGCACAAACTTTATAGAATGCATGTATACACATGTTTTTTTTTTCTTTTTTTTATTATTATGTTATGTTAATCACCATACATCACATCATTAGTTTTTGATGTAGTGTTCCATGATTCATTGTTTGCGTATTACACCCAGTGCTCCATGCAGAACGTGCCCTCTTTAATACCCATCACCAGGCTAACCCATCCCCCCACCCCCTCCCCTCTAAAACCCTCAGTTTGTTTTTCAGAGTCCATCGCCTCTCATGGTTCATCTCCTCCTCCGATTTCCCCCACTTCATTCTTCCCCTCCTTCTATCTTCTTCTTCCTTTTTTTTTTTATAACATATATTGTATTATTTGTTTCAGAGGTACAGATCTGTGATTCAACAGTCTTACAAAATGCATGTTTTATGTACACCTGGGCACCCTTATGCCGGCCTTAACATGCAATGACAAAACTCCCCTCTCTTAATATTCATCCTAACTCTAAATAAAAGAAACCCATTCATTCACACTTGGAGAGTGACAGTTTGGAAGATATTCCCCATGACCTCCTTATTTGCTGCAAATAACTTTGTGAAACACCACCACCCGGTGTAGTCTCTATCTAGGACTCACCAAGGAACAAACTCACTCAGTTCAGTTACACCATCAGTTATTTCTCTGTCTAAATTTGAAACCCAGGGAAGATTCTGTGCATATTTTTCTCAACGGTCAGTAAAAATGTCAAGTACAAGAATATCCAGTTATTTCATGTGACAATCCAATCCCTATGATAATAACCTATAGAAGATGAAATCCTGAAGGAAATTCAGACCACATTAAATTAATGTAATCCTTTATGTAAAAGGAATGCATCTATATGATGTACAGATAAATAAAGATATAGATAATGAAGCTCATTACATCACTTATGATTATTGGTTTTTCCTACTAGATTTTTACCTTCTTGGGGAAACATCTTTTTTCATCTTCAACATTTAACCATAAAATTTAGCAAAATGTTGACCTACTAAGTGTAGGTAACAGAAGGAATAAGCTTACTTCCTGCCATAGATTTTATACTGCACCATCTGGCTCTCCCTTTCAGGACTGAAGAGGTTATTCAGGGAGCTATAGGTAAAGTAATCTAAGAGGTGGATGCACATGGGTGTCACCCTATCAGAAAATGGCCTCCTTTGAGGAGAATCACCTCACCCAAGGTCAAGCTCCCTTCCTGGGAATAATTCTGATGCCAGTGTTTTGTTACTATTTTTGTACCTGACCATTATCTTTTAATCATTTATTCATGTTTTACCACAGAGAACTTTGGTCTCTGAAACAGAACTGGGATTAACCCTAAAACAGAAAGTTTGCATTCAAGAAAAAAAAATCCATGAGAAAGAGGTAAAAGCATATTCAATGTTCCACATCACCCTTTATTAAATATTTTACATATTGACAATAAGAAAAGGACATTTGGCCTTTAGGTTTTATTTAATATCATTATTTAGAAAAGTAAGGTATAATTTTCCACTGTCCATAAAGTAACCTAGAAGCCAGTCAAATTCTCCTATAAATACACCAGAGAAGGTTTTTTTAAGGGTTTTTATACTAAAAGTTAATATCTAAGGATAGTTTAGCTGAAATTATTAAAGAAATTACTAATAAACATCAAATAAATGTTACCTTTTCTTTTGGATACTTAGAATATTTTTTGTTCTAATAATCTTTTATTACTATAATTATCCTAGATTTTAAACAAATTGCTAAGGTAATTTTACTGTTTATTGGAAAACTAATACACACAATTCTATGACCTTCACCACTTTACAAAGTAAGCAAAGGGGAAATGGCTTCAAAATTGCTTTGTATTAGATGTTACTATAGGTAAGAGTGGTTCTATATTAACACCCTCCTATGATCAACCAATGTATCTGACTTAGATTGCCATCTACATCTTGATAGCACCATGCAAAATGGATTCTGTTTTGTAAATTAGTTAATTGGTCAGCAGATTTTGCAGAGGTCCAAAAAATAAAAGCAAAAGGGGGAAGGGTGGATTATAGACCAATTCATAGAACATATCCTTGGAAAAGGAAAACCAAGGGTTAGATTGGTGGATATGGAAAAAGAAGAGATGAAATCACAATACCCAGATTCTCAGCCCACCAATACAGAGATAATTCAATTGCATTCAAATGATTACTAGCTCCCATGTAGGGCAAAACAAATTTTCAAAGTAGAAAAGGAATTATTAGAAGAAATGATTCATCAATTAAAATAACCACTTTTATACAGTATTAAAGTTAATTCAAACTTAATCTCCTTCAACCATTTAAAATTTTGAAGTAGATTGCATTTCAAGACAATGCTTCATTTTTTTTTCAAATCTACTTTAATAAATTACAAATGCACTCTTAATTTGTATGTATATGCTTTCTCATTTTAAAGCACTTAAAACATATTTAGTAACAGTAAGTAGAATAAACATATGAAATTAATATCGTTAGATCACTGTCACTAACTTTGTTGTAGAATGACCAGAAAAAGGCAGCTCAATCCTTTCACTTTGAATGAGCTAGATAAAAGCATGGCAAGGCTATGTTTGAAATTAGCCCTTATTGTACTATAAAAATATCTAAAATGTTTTAACATCTATATAAGACTAATTTTTTTCTTTACTTAGCAAAATATTTAAACATCTAATTAGATATTTTGAATATCATATTTTTGGTTTGCTTCTATTGGGTTAAAGTGTGAGACAAATGATTCAGCTTTCCAAAATTAAAAGATTTTACCAGACCACCTTGCTATTTTCTCCAGTGAAACCATAAGAAATAGTACATTTAATAAAGTAGTATACCAGTGCTTTGAAGAGAAAAATAGAAGAGCTTCAGGTCACTTTGGTAAAGAAACATACATAAACTTTCAGCTTCAGAATTATATTTCTGGTAAAAATAAATTCAAAGCAATTTGGGGATTCCTCTTTCTGGAGAGAAGAAACTAAATTAATTTGGTAAATCATTCTCTGAAATACCCTGCAAAGTTTAATTCACAAAACATATACAAAATAGGATACTAACTAGGTATGTGTATATTAAAAAATATAATAATTGTGATTTTTGCTATCTCTGCAAAATACTATGCATGTGTTAGATCAATATAATACAAATGACAGTCTCTGAGGACACGTCCACTTATTATTTACATTTTAACACTAAATTTAATCTCAAAATTATATAGCTATAACATATCCTTTTTGTTGGTTTCATTAAAACTTAAAAAGTATGATCTGTTAAATAAATACTGCAAACAAATATGAATCATTAGGGTTACATGTAACACACTGGAACTGCTATTCCTCCTATACACATAACATACATACATATCAAAACAACCTTGAACATACTTTTTGATATTACTATTAGTCAAATTTCACTGTTTAGAACATTATTCTCAAATATCTAATTAATAAGCTATATTACCCAGTTGTTCTTCTTCTCTCATACGGTATTCTTAAAGGACTTATACATAAGGAATCCCCAAATTATATAAATATTATTAAGATCCAGATATGGTGAAATTCTGACTTGAAAGGTAAACTATAACTCTGGATCATACAGTGTTTCATATTTTTCCTTTGTAATGCCTACCAAAACAAGCATCAGTGCAATGTAATATCGACTAGACCTAAAACCTGATAAGCAATACAAAATTTGTATATGCTACATATTTTCAACTAAACTCAGTGGTTGAGAATCTAGAATGTACCACTAGGTAGATTTTCTCCATGTGTGACCTGAAAGTACAAGATGGATCTGGAGAGGAAGACAATAAGAAAAGATAGAGGGAAGTTTTACTTTGAATTGCAAATGTGTAATTTATACCTGATTTTTACTATGCATTTTAAGGAATGAGAAGGAAACTGAAGAGATATACACTGCTCAAATGCAATTTTAAGAAAGTGATGATGAATTAGAAGACTCAAGATAGTAAAATGTCAATTTTCCACAATTTAATCTATAATTCAATGCAACCCCAGTACAAATCCCAGCAATATTTTTTGTAGGAGTTAACAAACTGATTCTAAAGTTCATATGGAAATGCAAAGAAACTTAAATAGCTAAATTAATTTTGGAAGAAAAAGAACGATGTTGGGAAGTGCACATTACCTAATTTCGGGTTTAATATAAAGTCAGATTCAAGAGAATGTGGCATTGACAGCAGATTAGGTTTCAACAAATATGTAAATATTTGTTGAATGGCTGATGGAAAACGAGTTCCACACTTTCAGAGGCACAGTTACAGATAAGCAACAAGGGAAGGTAAAAGTGAATCCTAGCCACTAGAGCAGAGTCAGAGACATCAGTATGTACTCATGTTTAGCTTACTGTGCATACAGATGGTTCAATACATAAACAGATATATATGTGTGTGTGGACATGGGTTAGTATATCCTGGAGCTCTTCCTGCTTAAGAACCTACAAACAATGAAATCCCACAAGCAGGGCACCCAGCACCAGATATCGGTTTTTAAATACTATTCATCAGTAAAAGGAATTACAGATCCTTGGAGAAATGACTGATTTTAAGGATGGAACAAAGGAAAAATAAGGTAGGCAAAGGGCATCTTATAATGCCAGAAAGTAAGAAAGTGCTCAAAAAATATAAAGATTGGGGCATGTCAAAGGCACACAGGAACTAACCTGAAAAACCTCCCAATGGCCAAAACTGTAACAATTTACAGCAAAACAAATAAAGTAGCATTTGATCATAACTGAAGTATAAAGTTAATATCCATGAGCCATGCTGTTATAAATGATTTAATAATTGAGAGAGAAATAAGTGGGAGGGAGAAAGACAAATCTTTACAGAAAAATTTCAAATACTCCCTTTTCAGGAAGTTTAATGCCACCTAAAGTGGGCAGGACTTGGTGATTTTGTAGAAGAACACAGAATGGAAGGCAGAAAATTGTAACTTTACAGTAGGAACACCTGGCAAATGCTATATTAACCAAGTGATAAGGTTAATATCCCCAGTGATGTCATGTGGATAACCTGTATCCTTGATAAGATTAGATTTCACCTTTGGAACCATCATTCTAGAAACCCATAACTCCAGTCTGAACATGAGAAAAACATCAGAAAACCAAAAATTGAGAGGCATTTTACACACAACCTGACCACAAGAAAAGACTGCAAGTGTCACAGGTAAAAGGAAACATGATGACTAAATGTCATGTTGTATTCTCAATTAAACCCATTTTAAGACGGATATTGATGGAAGAAGTGATGAAATTCTAATAGAATCTGGAGATTCTTTATTAGCAATGTATCAATGTTCACTAGTTTGGTGTTGACTGTGGTAACATAAGATGATTATATTAAAGGCAACTAGGTGAGGAGTATAAGGAAGCTCTGTACTACATCTGCCCTTTTCTATAAATCTAAAATTATTATAAAATAACTTATTTTTGTTACATTTAAGAAATACTCTTGTGCAACAATATGTAACAGTTAGCCTTATTAGTTATTTGAAGAAAATAGAAGATATAATATCTATCAATATTTTTGCAAAAGATCACAACAAAGATCTTTTTGTTTACCTCGTATTTAAATGTTTTGTTGAGTGGTTATTGTCTTGTTAAAATTTTGTTTTAATTCTACTTACATAGTAGTAATATTTCTTTTTTCAAAAAGCAAAAATTTGCTGCTAATGGCTGTAACCAATTAGCTTATATTATTCAGATACTACATTGGATAGAAAGGAAAATAAATTTGTACTGTATTTAGTGTATAAGGGAAGTCAGTAATACAAAACTGACTCATTTTTTAATTTTTTTATTATGTTATGTTAATCACCATACATTACATTATTAGTTTTTGATGTAGTGTTCCATGATTCATTATTTGCGTATAATACCCAGTGCTCAATGCAGAACATGCCCTCTTTAATACCCATCACTAGACTAACGCATCCCCCCAAGCTCCTCCCCTCTAGAACCCTCAGTTTGTTTTTCAGAGTCCATAGTCTCTCATAGTTCATCTCCCCATCCGATTTCCCCCCTTCATTCTTCCCCTCCTGCTATCTTCTTCTTCTTCTTCTTTTTTTTAACATACAATGTATTATTTGTTTCAGAGGTACAGATCTGTGATTCAATAGTCTTGCACAATTCACAGCGTTCACCATAGCACATACCCTCCCCAATGTCTATCATCCAGCCGCCCCATCCTTCCCAGCCCCCACCACTCCAGCAACCCTCAAAAACTGACTCTTAATTTTTATAATCAAGTAAGTCATAAAGAATACTTTGAAAAATGTAATACAACTGATTATTTTTAAGAATAAGTATACTTCATAGATGACAATATTGTGTTCCCAATGTTAAAGTTTTCTTACACTCAACTCTTTTCCATATTTTGAATGCTGAGTTATTTAAGCTTGATTTTGGATCTTGATGCTAATTAATGGCTTTCTGAGGTTTACATGACATAAAGGTTCTTGAGAGAACTGTGAGTTTGGGATGGTTTTGTGTTTATCTACATGTGCATATTCTTGAAATAAAGACAAAGGAAAACCAACAAAAAGTTAACAATGCCTATTAGTTTTATTATTACCTAGTAATAAAAAATGTGATTTTTTTTAGATATTTCAAATTATTTCAGAATTTAGATAACAGCCATTAACTGCTTAGCACAGTACTGACTTCTTGTAAATGTTAAATAATCTGGGTGAATTAATATCTAAAAATTGGAGAAAGTAATTTCTAAGGTGAAGCATAATCATATTGAAGACTGGAAGAACAATGTTGAATATGAATGATTAAAAAATTAGTAAAAATTTTAGAAATCAGGAACATATGCTGTGTGATGAAAAAAGTATTTTATTTTTATTTATTTATTTACTTATTTATTTACTTATTTATTTACTGGTATAGGGTTCCTTGATTCATTGTTTCAATATAATACCCAGTGCTCCATTCAATACATGCCCTCTTTAATACCCATCACCAGGCTAAACCATCCCCCCACCCCAACCCCTCTAGAACCCTGTTTGTTTCTCAGAGTCCATAGTCTTTCATGGTTCATCTCCCCATCCAGTTTCCCCCCTTCATTTTTCCCTTCCTGCTGTCTTCTTCTTCTTCTTCTTCTTCTTCTTCTTCTTCTTCTTCTTCTTCTTCTTCTTCTTCTTCTTCTTCTTCTTTAATATATAATGTGTTATTTGTTTCAGAGGTACAGGTCTGTGATTCATCAGTCCTTCACAATTCACAGTGCTCACCTTAGAACATATTCGAGAGATAAGTGATACCACAAAGTGAAACAATATTAGAATAATTGGAATCCCAGAAGAACAAGAGAGAGGGGGGGCAGAAAGTATACTGGAGCAAATAATAGCAGAGAACTTCCCTAATGTGAGGAAGGAAACGGGCATCAAAATCCAGGAGGCACAGAGAACCCTTCTAAAAATCAATAAAAATAGGTCAACACCCCGACATCTAATAGTAAAACTTACAAGTCTCAGAGACAAAGAGAAAATCCTGAAAGCAGCTCTGGAAAAGAGATCTGGGGGCGCGAGCGGCTCTTCTGTCTTCGGGTCTCGGAAGTCCGTGCCAGTTACCGGAGGCGGCAGCGGCAACGGCGGTGAGCGGGTCCTTGTGGCCTAGAAAAATCTTGCAAAAATGTCTCTGTACCCATCTCTTGAAGACCTGAAGGTAGACAAAGTTATTCAGGCTCAAACTGCCTTTTCTGCAAACCCTGCCAACCCAGCAATTTTGTCTGAAGCTTCTGCGCCCATCTCTCAAGATGGAAATCTCTATCCTAAATTGTATCCGGAGCTCTCCCAGTACATGGGCCTGAGTTTAAATGAAGAAGAAATCCGTGCAAATATGGCCTTGGTCCCTGGAGCATCAGTTCAGGGGCAGTTGGTAACAAGACCTTCCAGTATGAACTATATGGTGGCACCTGTAACTGGTAATGATGTTGGAATTCGTAGAGCAGAAATTAAGCAAGGGATTCGTGAAGTCATTTTGTGTAAGGATCAAGATGGAAAAATTGGGCTCAGGCTTAAATCAATAGATAATGGTATATTTGTTCAGCTGGTCCAGGCAAATTCTCCAGCCTCATTGGTTGGTCTGAGATTTGGGGACCAGGTACTCCAGATCAATGGGGAAAACTGTGCAGGCTGGAGCTCTGATAAAGCACACAAGGTGCTCAAACAGGCTTTTGGAGAGAAGATTACTATGACTGTTCGTGACAGGCCCTTTGAACGGACAGTTACCATGCATAAGGATAGTACTGGACATGTTGGCTTTATCTTTAAAAATGGAAAGATAACATCCATAGTGAAAGATAGTTCTGCAGCCAGAAATGGTCTTCTCACAGAACATAACATCTGTGAAGTCAACGGGCAGAATGTCATTGGGCTGAAGGATTCTCAAATTGCAGACATACTGTCAACATCTGAGACTGCAGTTACTATTACAATCATGCCTGCTTTTATCTTTGAACATATTATTAAACGGATGGCACCAAGCATTATGAAAAGCCTGATGGATCACACCATTCCTGAGGTTTGAAAGTCATGGCACAATGGAAACTTCACCATACTTCTCCAGTTTACTTCTTGGGCAACTTAACTTTATATTATGCACATGAAGCTTTCTAGGAGCCAGAGAGCATATGCTGCATGAAGACCTTTCTATCTTACATTATGGCTGGGAATCTTACTGTTTTGATTGGATATCTTGTTCACACTTCAAGATCATTGTAGCCTTACCCTGGTTTTACAGATGTGAAACTCTGGAGAGATTTACTGATTTTCATAGGGTAGTTTCTCTACTAGAAACCTGATGCTTTTACAAGCCATTATGATTAGAATGACTGATACAGGCTTAGCTCTGTGTTAGAACCAGTCACCTTTATCTTACATCAAGTACTGCTGTTCATATTACTTTAGTTCTGTGGTATAATTGGGTTTTTAATGTGTTACCATAGTACATGTAGAATGACTGCTTTTGATGGTTTGTGTGTGTGTGCGCATGCGCGCCTATAAAACACGAATCACGTACACTGGTTTCATTCCACGTAAGCATTATACAGTGTATGTAGGTTGCAAGAGATTGTGTTGATCATCGTTTAATTTTAACTGCCTTTACTTAATATGCTTCAACTGTCGCCTTAACTATTAAGCATCTAGAATAAAAGCCAAAATATAACTATTGCTGCCTTTCTAAAACCCAAAATGCAGTTCTATGTTAAACTGAAATGTACACTGGCCCAGAACAATTTAATGGTACATACTGAACTATAGCATAGCTGCTTAGTTGCATTTGAGATTTTCTAGTCAATTGTGTAATGGAAATTTCTTTCTTCTAAAAGTTACCGGAATTACTTTCTGAGAAATGAATCAGTATATGTTAAAGGTAAAAATTCTTATACTAAATAGGATAAACTACTAAATAGGATATCCCTTTATTCATTTGTAGATTAAGTGGAATAATACCTAATTTTGTCATTTACATTCTGTAATCTAGCTACTTTGGGATGGTCTTAGGATGTTTCCCAGGTAATTCCATTTCCTGACCCCTCCCTGCAAACAAAATGGCAGTGACACTTTTTCCTGATTTTTTTTTCTTTTTGGTTTATGCCTATTCCATCTTAATTAAATATGTATAAATAAAGTGGAAAAAAAAAAAAAAAGAGATCTGTAACCTACAATGGTAGAAACATTAGATTGGCAACAGACCCATCCACAGAGAGCTGGCAGGCCAGAAAGGACTGGCATGATATATTTAGGGCACTAAATGAGAAAAATATGCAGCCAGAAAGACTATATCCAGCTAAGCTGTCATTGAAAATAGGAGGAGATATAAAAAGCTTCCAGGACAAACAAAAACTAAAGGAAATTGTAAACACAAAAGCAGCCCTACAAGAAATATTGAAAGGGGTCCTCTAAGCAGAGAGAGACCATAAAAGTAACATAGACCAGAAAGGAACACAGACAATATGCAGTAACAGTCACTTTACAGGCAATACAATGGCACTAAATTCATATCTTTCAATAGTTACCCTGAATGTAAATGGGCTAAATGCCCCAATCAAAAGACACAGACTATAAGATTGGGTAAAAAAAAAACAAGACTGATCTATATGCTGTCTGCAAGAGACTCATTTTAGACCCAAAGACACTCCCAGATTGAAAGTAAGGGGGTGGAAAACCATTTACCATGCTAATGGACACCAAAAGAAAGCTGAGGTGGCAATCCTTATATCAGACAAATTAGATTTTAAAACAAAGACTATAATAACAGACAAGGAAGGACACTAATCATACTTAAAGGGTCTATCCAACAAGAAGATCTAACAATTGTAAATATCTATGCCCCTAACATGGGAGCAGCCAATTATATAAGGCAATTAACAACAAAAGCAAAGAAACACATCAACAACAATACGAAAATAGTGGGGGACTTTAACACCCCCCACTCACTGAAATGGACAGATAATCTAAGCAAAAGATCAACAAGGAAATAAAAACCTGAAATGACACATTGGACCAAATGGACTTCACAAATATATTCAGAACATTCCATCCCAAAACAACAGAAAACACATTCTTCTCTAGTGCCCATGGAACATTCTCCAGAATAGATCACATCCTAGGTCACAAATCAGGTCTCAATGGGTACCAAAAGTTTGGGATCATTCCCTGTGTATTTTCAGACCACAGTGCTTTGAAACTAGAACTCAATCACAAGAAGAAAGTCGGAGGGAACTCAAATACATGGAGGCTAAAGAGCATCCTACAGAAGAATGAATAGGTCAACCAGGAAATTAAAGAAGAATTTAAAAAATTCATGGAAACCAATGAAAACGAAAACACAACTGTTCAAAATTTTTGGGATGCAGCAAAGGCAGTCCTAAGAGGAAAGTATATAGCAATACAAGCCTTTCTCAAGAAACAAGAAAGGTCTCAAATACACAACCTAACCCTACACCTAAAGGAACTGGAGAAAGAACAGCAAATGAAGCCTAACCCCAGCAGGAGAAGAGAAATAATAAAGATCAGAGCAGAAATCAATGAAATAGAAACCAAAAGAACACCAGAACAGATCAATGAAACTAGGAGCTGGTTCTTTGAAAGAATTAACAAGATTGATAAACCCCTGGCCAGACTTATCAAAAAGAAAAGAGAAATGACCCAAATCAACAAAATCATGAATCAAAGAGGAAAGATCAAAACCAGCACCAAAGAAATACAAACAATTATAAGAACATATGAGCAACTCTATGCCAGCAAATTAGATAATCTGGAAGAAATGGATGCGTTCCTAGAGATGTATCAACTACCAAAACTGAACCAGGAAGAAATAGAAAATCTGAACAGACCTATAACCACTAAGGAAATTGAAGCAGTCATCAAAAATCTCCCAAGAAACAAAAGCCCAGGGCCAGATGGCTTCCCAGGGAAATTCTACCAAACATTTAAAGAAAATCAATACTTATTCTTCTGAAACTGTTCCAAAAAATGGAAGTGGAAGGAAAACTTCCAAACTCGTTTAATGAGGCCACCTTTACCTTGATCCCAAAACCAGACAAAGTCCCCATCAAAAGGAGAATTACAGACCGATTTCCTTGATGAATATGGATGCAAAAATTCTCACCAAAATACTAGCCAATAGGATCCAACAGTACATTAAAAGGATTATTCACCACGACCAAGTGCGTTTTAGTCCTGGGCTGCAAGGTTGGTTCAACATCCACAAATCAATCAATGTGATACAATACAATAATAAAAGAAAGAACAAGAATTATATGATCCTCTCAATAGATGCACAAAAAGCATTTGACAAAGTACAGCATCCTTTCTTGAAAACTCTTCAGAGTATAGAGATAGAGGGTACATACCTCATATCATAAAAACCATCTATGAAAAACATACAGCGAATATCATTCTCAATGGGGAAAAACTGAGGGCCCTCACCCTAAGGTCAGGAACACAACAGGGATGTCCACTATGACCACTGCTATTCAACATAGTATTAGAAGTCCTAGCCTCAGCAATCAGACAACAAAAAAAATTAAAGGCATCCAAATCGGCAAAGAGGAAGTCAAACTCTCACTCTTTACAGATGATATGATACTGTATGTGGAAAACCCAAAAGACTCCACCCCAAAACTGCTAGAACTCATACAAGAATTCAGTAAAGTGGCAGGATATAAAATCAATGCACAGAAATCAGTGGTATTCCTATACACCAACAACAAGACAGAAGAGAAATTAAGGAGTCGATCCCATTTACAATCGCACCCAAAACCATAAGATACATAGGAATAAATCTAACCAATGAGGCAAAGAATCTGTACTCAGAAAACTAAAATACTCATGGAAGAAATTGAGGAAGACACAAAGAAATGGAAAAACGTTCCATGCTCATGGATTGGAAGAACAAACATTGTGAAAATGTCTATGCTACCTAGAGCAATCTACACATTCAATGCAATCCCTATCAAAATACCATCCACTTTTTTCAAAGAAATTGAACAAATAATCCTAAACTTTGTATGGAACCAGAAAAGAACCTGAATAGCCAGAAGAATGTTGAAAAAGAAAAGTAAAGCTGGTGGCATCCTAATTCCGGGCTTCCAGCTCTATTACAAAGCTGTCATCATCAAGACAGTATGGTACTGGTCCAAAAACAGACACATAGATCAATGGAATAGAATAGAGAGCCCAGAAATGGACCCTCAACTCTATGATCAACTAATCTTTGACAAAGCAGGAACGAACGTCCAATGGAAAAAAGACAATCTCTTCAACAAATGGTGTTGGGAAAATTGGACAGTCACATGCAGAAGAATGAAACTGGACCATTTCCTTACACCACACACAAAAATAGAATGGAAATGGTTGAAAGTCCTCAATGTGAGACAGGAATCCATCAAAATCCTAAAGGAGAACACAGGCAGCAACATCTTTGACCTCAGCCGCAGCAACTTCTTAAAAACATCGCCAAAGGCAAGGGAAGCAAGGGCAAAATGTACTATTGGGACTTCATCAAGATAAAAAGTTTTTGCACAGCAAAAGAAATAGTGAACAAAACCAAGACAACTGACAGAATGGGAGAAGATATTTGCAAATGACATATCAGATAAAGGACTAGTATCCAAAATCTATAAAGAGGTTATCAAATTGAACACCTGGAGAACAAATAATACAATCAAGTATGGGCTGAAGACATGAACAGACATTTCTGCAAATAAGACATTCAAATGGCCAATAGACACAGGAAAAAGTGCTCAACATTATTCAGCATCAGGGAAATGCAAATCAAAACCACAATAAGATACCACTTCACACCAATCAGAATGGCTAAAATTAACAAGTCGGGAAGCAACAGATGTTAGAAAGGATGTGGAAAACTGTTGGTGGGAATGCAAACTGGTGTAGCCCTCTGGAAAACAGTTTGGAGGTTCCCCAAAAAGTAAAAAATAGAGCTACCCTATGACCCAGCAATTGCACTACTGGATATTTACTCCATAAATACAAATGTAGTTATCCGAAGGGGCACATGCACCCCAATGTTTATAGCAGCAATGTCTACAATAGCCAAACTATGGAAAGAGCCTAGATGTCCATCAACAGATAAATGGATAATGAAGATGTGGTATATTTATACAATGGAATATTATGCAGCCATCAAAAATGAAATCTTGCCTTTTGCAACAATGTGGATGGAACTAGAGGGTATTATGCTAAGCAAACTAAGTCAATCAGAGAAAGACAAGTATCATATGAAGAATTTGAGAAACAAGACAGAGGATCATAGGGGAATGGAGGGAAAAATGAAACAAGACAAAAACAGAGAGGGAGACAAACCATAGGAGACTCTTAATCTCAGGAAACAGAGAGTTGCTAGAGTGGAGGGTGGTGGGGGGGATGGGGTGGCTGGGTGATGGACATTGGGGAGGGTATGTACTATGGTGAGTGCTGTGAATTGTGTCAGACTGGTGAATCACAGACCTGTACCCCTGAAACAAATAATACATTATATACTAATTTAAAAATTTTTTAAAAAAGAGGAGTAATGCTGTTCTACAGCAAAGCCTGTCTCTGGGTTTGTGTAGTGCATCAGTATTCCAGTTTAGATCTTGACAGCAAGGCTTTATCAAATGAGGCAAGAGACTATGATACTCAGCTTTTGCTCTAACCAATGAAAAATACATGGAAACAAATGAAAATGAAAACATGACAGTTCAAAATTTTTGAGATGCAGCACAGGCAATACTAAGAGGAAAGTATATTTCAATACAGGCCTTCCTCAAGAAGCATGAAAAGTCTCAAATATACAACCTCACCCTACATCTAAAGGAGCTGGAGAAAGAACAGTAAATAAAGCCCAAATCCAACAGAAGAGAAATAATAAAAATTAGAGCAAAAATCAATGATATAGAAATCAATGATATAGAAATTTTTTTAAAAACTCCACCATGTAGAGATAGAGGGAACATACCTCAACATCATAAAAGTCATATATGAAAGACCCACAGTGAATATCGTCCTCAACAGGGAAAAACTGAGAGCTTTTCCTGTAAGGACAGAAACAGGGCAGGGATATCCACCCTCACCACAGTTGTTCAACATAGTACTGGAAATTCTAGCCTCAGCAATCAGACAACAAAAGGAAATAAAAGCATCCAAATTGGCAAAGAAGAAAAACCTTCACTCTTCGCAGATGTCATGATACTTTACATAGAAAACACAAAGGATTCCACCAAAAAAAAAAAAACCTGCTAAAACTGATACATGCATTCAGCTAAGTCACAGGTTATAAAATCAATGCACAGACGTCTGTTGATGAAATGAAGCAGCAGAAAGAGAAATTAAGGAATTGTCCCACTTAAAATTGCACCAAAATCCATAAGATACCTAGGAATTAACCTAACCAAAGAGGTAAAAGATTTGTACTCTCAAAACTATAGAACACTTATGAAAGAAATTGAAGACACAAGGAAATGGAAAAACATTTCATACACAGGGATTAGAAGAACAAATATTGTTAAAATGCATATGCTACTCAAAGCAATTACACATTCAATGCAATCCCTATCAAAATACTGTCATCATTTTTCACAGGAACAAACAATCTTAAAATTTCTATGGAACTTGAATAAGACCCCAAATAGCCATAAGACCCTGAATATCCAAAGTAATGTTAAAAAAGAAAAGCAAAGCAGAAGGCATCACAATTCTGGACTTCAAGCTGTATTACTAAACTGTAATCATTAAGACAGTATGGTACTGGCACAAGAATAGGTGCACAGAGGTGCCTGAGTGGCTCAGTTGTTTAGCGTCTGCATTCAGCTCAGGTCATGATCCCAGGATCCTGGGATCGAGCCCCGCATTGGGCTCCCTGCTCCACGGGAAGCCTGCTTCTCCGTCTCCCACTCCTCCTGCTTGTGTTCCGTCTCTCGCTGTGTCTCTCTTGTCAAATAAATAAATAAAATCTTTAAAAAAAAAAGAATATGTGCACAGATCAATGGAACAGAATAGAGAAACCAGAAATAGGCCCTCAACTCTATGGTGAAACTAATCTTCAACAAAGCAGGAGAGAAGATCCAATGGAAAAAAAGTCTCTTCAACAAATGATGTTGTAAATGGGACAATACATAGAGAAGAATGAAACTGGACAACTTTCTTATACCATACACAAAAATAAATACAAAATATCTGAAAGACCTCAATGTGAGGTCCACCAAAATCCTAGAGTAGAACACAGGCAGCAACCTCTTTGACCTTGGCCACAGCAACTTCTTGATAGACGCATCTCTAAAGGCAAGGGAAACAAAAGCAAAAACAAACTATTGGGACTTCATCAGGATAAAAAGCTTCTGCACAGCACAGGAAACAATCAACAAAACTAAAAGTCAACTTACTGAATGGGAAAAGATATTGGCAAATGACATATCAGATAAAGAACTAGTATCCAAAATCCATAAAGAACTTATTAAACTCAACACCCCAAAAAAACCCAAAAAATCAAGTCAAGAAATGGGCAGAAGACATGAACAGACATTTCTCAAAAGAAGACATACAAATGGCCAATAGACACATGAAAAAATGCTCAACATTATTCAGCATCAGGGAAATGCAAATCAAAACCACAATGAGATACCACCTCACACCAATGAGAATGGCTAAAATTAACAAGTCAGGAAGCAACAGATGTTGGCAAGGATGTGGAAAACTGTTGGGTTGCAAACTGGTGTAGCACTCTGGAAAACAGTATGGAGGTTCCCCAAAAAGTAAAAAATAGAGCTACCCTATGATCCAGCAATTGCACTACTAGGTATTTATCCAAAGGATATAAGAATAGTGATTCAAAGGTGCACATGCACCCCAGTGTTTACAGCAGCAATGTCCACAATAGCCAAATATGGAAAGAGCTCAGATGTCCATTGACAGACGAATATATAAAGAAGAGGTGGTACATATATGTATACAATGGAATATTACTCAGAAAAAAAAAAGAATGAAATCTTGCCATTTAGGATGATGTGGATGGAACAAGAGAGTATTATGCTAAGTGAAATAAGTCAATCAGAGAAAGACAAATACCATCTGATTTCACTCATGTGTGGAATTTAAGAAACAAAACAAATGAACATAGGGGAAGTGAAGGAAAAATAAGATAAAAACAGAGAAAGAGGCAAAATATAAGAGATTCTTAACTATAGGAAACAAACTGAGGGTTTTTTGAGAGGATGTGGGTGGGGGATGGGGAAATTGGGTGATGGGAATTAAGGAGGGCACTTGATGTAATGGGCATTGGGTGTTATATGCAACTGATGAATCACTAAATTCTACCCCTGACACTAATAATACACTATACGTTAACTAAATTGAATTAAAATAAAAAATTTAGAAAAAAAAGTTGCATCTCCTTTTATCCATTGGAAGTCTTTTGTCCTGTTTTCTCAAATAGGGTAATTTCAGCTCCATGTATGTCTTTCTCTCTCCTTGCTCATTTTTAAGGGATGTAGGCAAAAAATACAGCTCGAATCCTATGCAATGTTTCATGAGGTATGAAATGACAAAATTTATCATGAAGTAACAGGGACAGTTAAATGAATGGTAAGCATAATCATCTGAAATAAGCAAGTTAAAATAAGTATCTGGGAATGTTGGGAAAATTTTCTGTACATTTCTCTTTTTAATGACTTAAACAGAAATTCTACACAATTAAATAATGGTCCACTGTCATTTATGGGCATGTTATGTTTCACTTTTTTTTAAATATTGAATTCATTGCCAAAATTTTAAAAATATATATATATATTCCATACTCACCTAAAAATCTAGATTTATATTATCTTTTGAAAAATTATGTTTGATCAATTAGTGCGTGTTTTATGCCCAAATGGAAGCTATATTGACACCAAATTAACTCCCTCTTCAGTAAGGACACACACACCAATTTGACAAAATCTTTACCTGACACATGGCTTATGTCAGACCACACTCATTCATTTACATTATCCCTTGAATGCTATAGTCACTGGCTCATGACTCACTTTTAAAGTGTGAGGAAAATGCAGAAATCATGGTATTTCAAAATCATGTGAGGGAAGTATAACTTGTAATTCTAACAACAGTTTTGCACAGTGGTGCTTTCTATTCATAGATGAGGAAAACTGAGGCTCGAAGACCATAAACAGCATTCCCAAGGTCACACAGCTAGAAAAGATGAGTCTTTAATTAAAATAAACATATATCAAAGTTAATTAGTTAATTAATTAAAATATGTATCATACACATACATAAATATATAATATATTAAATGCAGTCTAGTTCAAATAAATAAACTATTATAGGTTCTATTTAAATATGTAGTATATAAATATATATTTCATTCAAGTATATATATTATATATAGTTTATTTATATTTATCCAAAACTATGACACTTCACCTACACTTAGCTTATATAAATAATACTTTCCAAAAAATACCTATTAGCCTCTCTATCCTAGAAATATAAATAAATAAATAAATAAATAAATAAATAATAGTGATTAAAGAGGAGAAAACATCTTTCCCAAAAGAAGGTTTTGGTAAGTGTAGAAAGATCCAGATAACTGATCTTCCTAAATAGAGTTGAGTCTTGGATTTTTAAGATATCTTAATATTTCAATATTTAATTACTTAAATGTCAGGAAATTTGATTTGAACAACTATCTAATAATCATGTAATGTATACACACATTACCATTTGTTTTTCTTTTTCTTTTTTTTTTTTGTCTATCACCCAGCCACCCCATCCCTCCCACCCCCAAACACTCCAGTAACACTCAGTTTGTTCCTGAGATTAAGAATTCCTCATATCAGAGGCGGAGCAAGATGGCGGAGGAGTAGGAGACCTAGATTTCGTCTGGTCTCAGGAATTCAGCTGAATAGGGATCAAACCATTCTGAACACCTACGAACTCAACAGGAGATCGAACAGGAGAGTAGCAACAACTCTCTGAACAGAGAAGCGACCACTTACTGGAAGGTAGGGCGTGCGGAGAAGTGAATCCGAGGTGATATTCGGGAGGATAGACGGCGGGGGAGGGGCCTCCGCCGGCCGCTTCTGGCAAGTGATAGAGCCGCGGAGCACAAAATCGGACCTTTTAGAAGTTGGCTCGGTGGAGGGACGTCGCTGCAGTGGCTAAGCGGGGAGTGGAATCCTCCCGGGACAGTGTGGTCTCAGGACCCTTGGGGTCACAGAGAGACCGGGGGTGCCTGAGTGCGCCAGAGCTCCCAGGTATCAGAGCAGGGAAGCCGGCTGCAGATACGGAGCAGAGTCGCGGGCTCTCAGCTCGGGGTTGCCATAAACTGTGATCTGCGGCCCAGTCGGGGCACGGCTCCCCCAGCAGGGACCCAACAAGTAGCAGATCCGGGGAGACTCCCCTTCCTTCCCAGGGAGGAGCGGTGCGGGAACGCACTGCAGGGATCTGCTGGGTTTGGAGACTCCGAGCGGGGTCGGGTGCCAGAGATAGCAACACTCGATCACAGGCCGGGTGAGCACGGAGTGCGGCCGGAGACCGGGGACACGGAAGTGACTGCTTTTCTCTGGGGGCGCACTGAGGAGCGGGGCCCCGAGTTCTCAGCTCCTCCGAGTGGAGATTGGGAGGCCACCATTTCTGCCCTGGTCCTCCAAAGCTGTACCGAGAGCTTGCAGGGAACAAAAGCTCCTGAGAGCAAACCTGAGCAGCTTCCTTAGCCCGGACCGACAAGGGCGGGGCAATTCCGCCTCCGGCAAAGACATTTGGAAACCACAGCAACAGGCCCCTCCCCCAGAAGATCAACACAAACAGCCAGCAAGCCAAGACCAAGTTGATCAATCAAGGAGAATAGGAGAACTCCAGCGCTAGGGGAATACTGCACATAGATTCATGGCTTTTTTTTTTTTTTTTACCATGATTCATTATTTCATCAAAGTTAATTTTTGTTGACTGTTTTTTTTATTTTTCTTTTTCCCTTTTTCAACCAACATCTTATAAATCCCTTTTTTAAAAAAAAAAACATTTTTTATTTTTCATTTTTAGAGTCATATTTTATCCCTTCATAGTAGTTACCCTTATTTTTGGCATATATATATAAGTTGTTCTCTCTTTAAAATTTTGAGGTACAGTTTCTTCTAACAGATCAAAATATACCCTAAATCACTAGTGTATGGCTTTGTTCTAGTCTCCTGCCTGATCACATTCTCTCCCTTTTTCCTTTTTTTTTTTCTTAAATCTTTCTTTTTTTAAACAACTTATCTTACCAAGTCCTTTTATAAAATCTTTTATAATTTTCATCTTTACAGTCATCTTCCATCCCTTCATTGTATCAACCCTTATTTTGTACATATATGTCTTTCTTCCTTTAAAATTTTAGGAGGCACTTTTTTCTAACAGACCAAAATACGCCCAAAATCTAGTGTGTGGCACTGATCTATGCACTAGCCTGATCATATTTGATCATATTCTGCCTTTTTTGTATTGTTTTGTTTTTATCTTTTTTTTTCTTTTTCTCTTTCTTTTTTCTTTCTTTCCCTTTCTTTTCCCCTGGTTTCAGGTCTTTTCTGATTTGTATACACTATATTTGCTGGGGATGTTGTAAACCTGTTAGCATTTTGTTTTCTCATTCATCTATTCTCCTCTGGACAAAATGACAAGACGAAAGAAATCACCTCAGCAAAAAGAACAAGAGGTAGTACCGTCAGCCAGGGACCTACTCAATACGGACATTAGTACGATGTCGGACCTAGAGTTCAGAATCATGACTTTAAAGATACTAGCTAGGCTTGAAAAAAGCGTGGAAGTTATTAGAGAAACCCTTTCTGGAGAAATAAAAGAACTAAAATCTAACCAAATCGAAATCAGAAAGGCTATTGATGAGGTGCAATCAAAAATGGGGGCACTAAATGCTAGGATAAATGAGGCAGAAGAGAGAATCAGCGATATAGAAGACCAAATGATGGAAAATAAAGAGGCTGAGAAAAAGAGAGAGAAACAACTACAGGATCACGAGGGCAGAATTCGAGAGATAAGTGATATGATAAGACGAAACAACATTAGAATAATTGGGATCCCAGAAGAAGAAGAGAGAGAGAGGGGGGCAGAAGGTATATTGGAGCAAATTATAGCAGAGAACTTCCCTAATGTGAGGAAGGAAACAGGCATTAAAATCCAGGAGGCACAGAGAACCCCTCTCAAAATCAATAATAATAGGTCAACACCCCGACATCTAATAGTAAAACTTACGAGTCTCAGAGACAAAGAGAAAATCCTGAAAGCAGCTCGGGAGAAGAGATATGTAACCTACAATGGTAGAAACATTAGACTGGCAACAGACCTATCCACAGAGACCTGGCAGGCCAGAAAGGACTGGCAAGACATCTTCAGAGCACTAAACGAGAAAAATATGCAGCCAAGAATACTATATCCAGCTAGGCTATCATTGAAAATAGAAGGAGAGATAAAAAGCTTCCAGAACAAACAAAAACTAAAGGAATTTGCAAACACGAAACCAGCCCTCCAAGAAATATTGAGAGGGGTCCTCTAAGCAAAGAGAGAACCTAAAAGCAGCAAAGAGCAGAAACGAACACAGACAACAGACAGTTAACAGTCACCTTACAGGTAATACAATGGCACTAAATTCATACCTTTCAATAGTTACCCTGAATGTAAATGGGCTAAATGCCCCAATCAAAAGACACAGGCTATCAGATTGGATTAAAAAACAAGACCCATCCATATGCTGTCTGCAAGAGACTCATTTTAGACCCAAAGACACCCCCACATTGAAAGTGAGGGGGTGGAAAACCATTTACCATGCTAATGGACACCAAAAGAAAGCTGGGGTGGCAATCCTTATATCAGACAAACTAGATTTTAAAACAAAGACTGTAATAAGAGATGAGGAAGGACACTATATCCTACTTAAAGGGTCTATCCAACAAGAAGATCTAACAATTGTAAATATCTATGCCCCGAACATGGGAGCAGCCAATTATATAAGGCAATTAATAACAAAAGCAAAGAAACACATTGACAAGAATACAATAATAGTGGGGGACTTTAACACCCCCCTGACTGAAATGGACAGATCATCTAAGCAAAAGATCAACAAGGAAATAAAGACTTTAAATGACACACTGAACCAAATGGACTTCACAGACATATTCAGAACATTCCATCCCAAAGCAAAGGAATACACATTCTTCTCTAGTGCCCATGGATCATTCTCCAGAATTGATCACATCCTAGGTCACAAATCAGGTCTCAATCAGTACCAAAAGATTGGGATCATTCCCTGCATATTTTCAGACCACAATGCTTTGAAACTAGAACTCAACCACAAGAGGAAAGTTGGAAAGAACTCAAATACATGGAGGCTAAAGAGCATCCTACTAAAGAATGAATGGGTCAACCAAGAAATTAAAGAAGAATTATAAAAATTCATGGAAACCAATGAAAATGAAAACACAACTGTTCAAAATCTTTGGGATACAGCAAAGGCAGTCCTGAGAGGAAAGTATATAGCAATACAAGCCTTTCTCAAGAAACAAGAAAGGTCTCAAATACACAACCTAACCCTACACCTAAAGGAGCTGGAGAAAGAACAGCAAAGAAAGCCTAAACCCAGCAGGAGAAGAGAAATCATAAAGATCAGAGCAGAAATCAATGAACTAGAAACCAAAAGAACAGTAGAAAAGATCAACGAAACTAGGAGCTGGTTCTTTGAAAGAATTAACAAGATTGATAAACCCCTGGCCAGACTGATCAAAAAGAAAAGAGAAATGACCCAAATCAACAAAATCATGAATGAAAGAGGAGAGATCACCACCAACACCAAAGAAATACAAACAATTATAAGAACATATTATGAACAACTCTATGCCAGCAAATTAGATAACCTGGAAGAAATGGGTGCATTCCTAGAGATGTATCAACTACCAAAATTGAACCAGGAAGAAATAGAAAACCTGAACAGACCTATAACCACTAAGGAAATTGAAACAGTCATCAAAAATCTCCCAAGAAACAAGAGCCCAGGGCCAGATGGCTTCCCAGGGGAATTCTATCAGACATTTAAAGAAGAATTAATACCTATTCTCCTGAAACTGTTTCAAAAAATAGAAATGGAAGGGAAACTTCCAAACTCATTTTATGAGGCCACCATTACCTTGATCCCAAAACCAGAGAAAGACCCCATCAAAAAAGAGAATTACAGACCAATATCCTTGATGAACATGGACGCAAAAATTCTCACCAAAATACTAGCCAATAGGATCCAACAGTACATTAAAAGGATTATTCACCACGACCAAGTGGGATTTATCCCTGGGCTGCAAGGCTGGTTCAACATCCTCAAATCAATCAACGTGATACAATACATTAACAAAAGAAAGAACAAGAATCATATGATCCTCTCAATAGATGCAGAAAAAGCATTTGACAAAATACAGCATCCTTTCTTGATCAAAACTCTTCAGAGTATAGGGATAGAGGGTACATACCTCAATATCATAAAAGCCATCTATGAAAAACCTACAGCGAATATCATTCTCAATGGGGAAAGGCTGAGAGCTTTTCCCCTAAGGTCAGGAACGCGGCAGGGATGTCCACTCTCACCACTGCTATTCAACATAGTATTAGAAGTCCTAGCCACAGCAATCAGACAACAAAAAGAAATCAAAGGCATCCAAATCAGCAAAGAGGAAGTCAAACTCTCACTCTTTGCAGATGATATGATACTGTATGTGGAAAACCCAAAAGACTCCACCCCAAAACTGCTAGAACTCATACAGGAATTCAGTAAAGTAGCAGGATATAAAATCAATGCACAGAAATCAGTGGCATTCCTATACACCAACAACAAGACAGAAGAGAGACAAATCAAGGAGTCGATCCCATTTACAATTGCACCCAAAACCATTAGATACCTAGGAATAAATCTAACCAAAGAGGCAAAGGATCTGTACTCAGAAACCTATAAAATACTCATGAAAGAAATTGAAGAAGACACAAAGAAATGGAAAACGTTCCATGCTCATGGATTGGGAGAATCAACATTGTGAAGATGTCAATGCTACCTAGAGCAATCTACACATTCAATGCAATCCCCATCAAAATACCATCCACTTTTTTCAAAGAAATGGAACAAATAATCCTAAAATTTGTATGGAACCAGAAGAGACCCAGAATAGCCAGAGGAATACTGAAAAAGAAAAGCAAAGCTGGCGGCATCACAATTCCAGACTTTCAGCTCTATTACAAAGCTGTCATCATCAAGACAGTAATGTACTGGCAGAAAAACAGACACATCGATCAATGGAACAGAATCGAGAGCCCAGAAATGGACCCTCAACTCTATGGTCAACTTATCTTTGACAAAGCAGGAAAGAATGTCCAATGGAAAAGAGACAGTCTCTTCAACAAATGGTGTTGGGAAAATTGGACAGCCACATGCAGAAGAATGAAACTGGACCATTTCCTTACACCACACACAAAAATAGACTCCAAATGGTTGAAAGACCTAAACGTGAGACAGGAGTCCATCAAAATCCTACAGGAGAACACAGGTAGCAACCTTTTCGACCTTAGCCGCAGCAACTTCTTCCTAGAAACATCGCCAAAGGCACGGGAAGCCAGGGCAAAAATGAACTCTTGGGATTTCATCAAGATAAAAAGCTTCTGCACAGCAAAAGAAACAGTCCACAAAACCAAAAGACAACCGACAGAACGGGAGAAAATATTTGCAAATGACATATCAGATAAAGGGCTAGTATCCAAAATCTATAAAGAACTTATCAAACTCAACAGCCAAAGAACAAATAATCCAATCAAGAAATGGGCAGAAGACATGAACAGACATTTCTCCAAAGAAGACATCCAAAACGCCAACAGGCACATGAAAAAGTGCTCAACATCGCTCGGCATCAGGGAAATCCAAATCAAAACCTCAATGAGATACCACCTCACACCCGTCAGAATGGCTAAAATTAACAAGTCAGGGAACGACAGATGTTGGCGGGGATGTGGAGAAAGGGGAACCCTCCTACACTGTTGGTGGGAATGCAAGCTGGTGCAACCCCTCTGGAAAACAGTGTGGAGGTTCCTGAAACAATTGAAATTAGAGCTACCGTTCGATCCAGCAAGTGCACTACTGGGTATTTACCACAAAGATACAAATGTAGGGACCCGAAGGGGTACGTGTACCCCAATGTTTATAGCAGCAATGTCCACCATAGCCAAACTGTGGAAAGAGCCAAGATGTCCATCGACAGATGAATGGATAAAGAAGAAGTGGTATATATACACAATGGAATATTATGCAGCCATCAAAAGGAATGAGATCTTGCCATTTGCAACGACGTGGATAGAACTGGAGGGTGTTATGCTGAGTGAAATAAGTCAATCAGAGAAAGACATGTATCATATGACCTCACTGATATGAGGAATTCTTAATCTCAGGAAAGAAACTGAGTGTTACTGGAGTGGTTGTGGGTGGGAGGGATGGGGTGGCTGGGTGATAGACATTGGGGAGGGTATGTGCTACGGTGAGCACTGTGAATTGTGCAAGACTGTTGAATCACGGTTCTGTACTTCTGAAACAAATAACGCAACATATTTTAAGAAAAAAGAAAAAGAAGAAGATAACAGGAGAGGAAGAAAAGGGGAGTATGTCAGAGGGGGAGATGAACCATGAGAGATGATGGACTCTGAAAAACAAACTGAGGGTTCTAGAGGGGAGGGGGGTAGGGGGATGGGTTAGCCTGGTGATGGGTATTGAGGAGGGCACGTTCTGCATGGAGCACTGGGTGTTATAAACAAACAATGAATCATGGAACACTGCACCAAAAACTAATGATGTAATATATGGTGATTAACATAACAATAAAAAATAAAAAAAAAGAAAAAGAATTCCTCATATCAGTGAGGTAATATGATACATGTCTTTCTCTGATTGACTTATTTCACTCAGCATAATACCCTCCAGTTCCATCCACGTCGTTGCAAATGGCAAGATCTCATTCCTTTTGATGGCTGCATAATATTCCATTGTGTATATATACCACTTCTTCTTTATCCATTCATCTGTCGATGGACATCTTGGCTCTTTCCACAGTTTGGCTATTGTGGACATTGCTGCTATAAACATTGGGGTGCACGTACCCCTTCGGGTCCCTACATTTCTATCTTGGGGTAAATACCCAGTAGTGCAATTGCTGGATCGAATGGTAGCTCTAATTTCAACTATTTGAGGAACCTCCATACTGTTTTCCAGAGTGGTTGCACCAGCTTGCATTCCCACAAACAGTGTAGGAGGGTTCCCCTTTCTCCACATCCCCGCCAACATCTGTCGTTCCCTGACTTGTTAATTTTAGCCATTCTGACTGGTGTGAGGTGGTATCTCATTGAGGTTTTGATTTGGATTTCCCTGATGCCGAGCGATGTTGAGCACTTTTCCATGTGCCTGTTGGCCATTTGGATGTCTTCTTTGGAAAAACGTCTGTTCATGTCATCTGCCCATTTCTTGATTGGATCATTTGTTCTTTGGGTGTTGAGTTTGATAAGTTCTTTATAGATTTTGGATACTAGCCCTTTATCTGATATGTCATTTGCAAATATTTTCTCCCGTTCTGTCGGTTGTCTTTTGGTTTTGTGGACTGTTTCTTTTACTGTGCAAAAGCTTTTTATCTTGATGAAATCCAAATAGTTCATTTTTGCCCTGGCTTCCCGTGCCTTTGGCGATGTTTCTAGGAAGAAATTGCTGCGGCTGAGGTCGAAGAGGTTGCTACCTGTGTTCTCCTGTAGGATTTTGATGAACTCCTGTCTCACGTTTAGGTCTTTCAACCATTTGAGTCTATTTTTGTGTGTGGTGTAAGGAAATGGTCCAGTTTCATTCTTCTGCATGTGGCTGTCCAATTTTCCCAACACCAATTGTTGAAGAGACTGTCTTTTTTCCATTGGACATTCTTTCCTGCTTTGTCAAAGATAAGTTGACCATAGAGTTGAGGGTCCATTTCTGGGCTCTCGATTCTGTTCCATTGATCGATGTGTCTGTTTTTGTGCCAGTACCATACTGTCTTGGTGATGACAGCTTTGTAATAGAGCTGGAAGTCCAGAATTGGGATGCCGCCGGCTTTGCTTTTCTTTTTCAATATTCCTCTGGCTATTCGGGGTCTCTTCTGGTTCCATACAAATTTTAGGATTATTTGTTCCATTTCTTTGAAAAAAGTGGATGGTATTTTGATGGGGATTGCATTGAATGTGTAGATTGCTCTAGGTAGCATTGACATCTTCACAATGTTGGTTCTCCCAATCGATGAGCATGGAATGTTTTTCCATTTCTTTGTGTCTTCTTCAATTTCTTTCCTGAGTATTTTATAGTTTTCTGAGTACAGATCCTTTGCCTCTTTGGTTAAATTTATTCCTAGGTATCTTATGGTTTTGGGTGCAATTGTGAATGGAATCGACTCCTTGATTTGTGTCTCTTCTGTCTTGTTGTTGGTGTATAGGAATGCTACTGATTTCTGTGCATTGATTTTATATCCTGCTACTTTACTGAATTCCTGTATGAGTTCTAGCAGTTTTGAGGTGGAGTCTTTTGGGTTTTCCACATACAGTATCATATCATCTGCAAAGAGTGAGAGTTTGACTTCCTCTTTGCCGATTTGGATGCCTTTGATTTCTTTTTGTTGTCTGATTGCTGTGGCTAGGACTTCTAATACTATGTTGAATAGCAGTGGTGAGAGTGGACATCCCAGCCGCGTTCCTGACCTTAGGGGAAAAGCTCTCAGCTTTTCCCCATTGAGAATGATATTCGCTGTAGGTTTTTCATAGATGGCTTTTATGATATTGGGGTATGTACCCTCTATCCCTATACTCTGAAGAGTTTTGATCAAGAAAGGATGCTGTACTTTGTCAAATGCTTTTTCTGCATCTATTGAGAGGATCATATGATTCTTGTTCTTTCTTTTGTTAATGTATTGTATCACGTTGATTGATTTGAGGATGTTGAACCAGCCTTGCAGCCCAGGGATAAATCCCACTTGGTCGTGGTGAATAATCCTTTTAATGTACTGTTGGTTCCTATTGGCTAATATTTTGGTGAGAATTCTTGCATCCATGTTCATCAAGGATATTGGTCTGTAATTCTCCTTTTTGATGGGGTCTTTGTCTGGTTTTGGGATCAAGGTAATGGTGGCCTCATAAAATGAGTTTGGAAGTTTTCCTTCCATTTCTATTTTGTGGAACAGTTTCAGGAGAATAGGTATTAATTCTTCTTTAAATGTCTGATAGAATTCCCCTGGGAAGCCATCTGGCCCTGGGCTTTTGTTTCTTGGGAGATTTTTGATGACTGCTTCAATTTCCTTAGTGGTTATAGGTCTGTTCAGGTTTTCTATTTCTTCCTGGTTCAATATTGGTAGTTGATACATCTCTAGGAATGCACCCATTTCTTCCAGGTTATCTAATTTGCTGGCATAGAGTTGTTCATAATATTTTCTTTAATTGTTTGTATTTCTTTGGTGTTGGTTGTGATCTCTCCTCTTTCATTCATGATTTTGTTGATTTGGGTCATTTCTCTTTTCTTTTTGATCAGTCTGGCCAGGGGTTTATCAATCTTGTTAATTCTTTCAAAGAACCAGCTCCTAGAGACGTTGATCTGTTCTACTGTTCTTTTGGTTTCTATTTCCTTGATTTCTGCTCTGATCTTTATTATTTCTCTTCTCCTGCTGGGTTTAGGCTTTATTGGCTGTTCTTTCTCCAGTTCCTTTAGGTGTAGGGTTAGGTTGTGTATTTGAGACCTTTCTTGTTTCTTGAGAAAGGCTTGTATTGCTATATACTTTCCTCTCAGGACTGCCTTAGGTGTATCCCAAAGATTTTGAACAGTTGTGTTTTCATTTTCATTGGTTTCCATGAATTTTTTAAATTCTTCTTTAATTTCCTGGTTGACCCATCATTCTTTAGTAGGATGCTCTTTAGCCTCCATGTATTTGAGTTCTTTCCGACTTTCCTCTTGTGTTTGAGTTCTAGTTTCAAAGCATTGTGGTCTGAAAATATGCAGGGTATAATCCCAATCTTTTGGTACCGGTTGAGACCTGATTTGTGACCTAGGATGTGATCAATTCTGGAGAATGTTCCATGGGCACTAGAGAAGAATGTGTATTCCATTGCTTTGGGATGGAATGTTCTGAATATGTCTGTGAAGTCCATTTGGTTCAGTGTGTCATTTAAAGTCTTTATTTCCTTGTTGATATTTTGCTTAGATGATCTGTCCATTTCAGTCAGGGGGGTGTTAAAGTCCCCACTATTATTGTGTTGTTGTCAATGTGTTTCTTCGCTTTTGTTATTAATTGCCTTATATAATTGGCTGCTCCCATGTTCGGGGCATAGATATTTACAATTGTTAGATCTTCTTGTTGGATAGAGCCTTTAAGTAGGATATAGTGTCCTTCTTCATCTCTTATTACAGTCTTTGTTTTAAAATCTAATTTGTCTGATATAAGGATTGCCACCCCAGCTTTCTTTTGGTGTCCATTAGCATGGTAAATGGTTTTCCACCCCCTTACTTTCAATCTGGGGGTGTCTTTGGGTCTAAAATGCATCTTTTGCAGATAGCATATTGATGAGTCTTGTTTTTTAATCCAATCTGATAGCCTGTGTCTTTTGATTGGGGCATTTAGCCCATTTGCATTCAGGGGTAACTATTGAAAGATATGAATTTAGTGCCATTGTATTGCCTGTAAGGGGACTGTTACTGTATATTGTCTATGTTCCTTTCTGATCTATGCTGCTTTTAGGCTCTCTCTTTGCTTAGAGGACCCCTCTCAATATTTCTTGGAGGGCTGGTTTCGTGTTTGCAAATTCCTTTAGTTTTTGTTTGTCCTGGAAGCTTTTTATCTCTCCTTCTATTTTCAATGACAGCCTAGCTGGATATAGTATTTTTGGCTGCATATTTTTTTCGTTTAGTGCTCTGAAGATATCATGCCAGTCCTTTCTGGCCTGCCAGGTCTCTGTGGATAGGTCTGTTGCCAATCTAATGTTTCTACCATTGTAGGTGACATATCTCTTATCCCGAGCTGCTTTCAGGATTTTCTCTTTGTCTCTGAGACTCGTAAGTTTTAATATTAGATGTGGGGGTGTTGACCTATTTTTATTGATTTTGAGAGGGGTTCTCTGTGCCTCCTGGATTTTGATACCTGTTTCCTTCCTCACATTAGGGAAGTTCTCCGCTATTATTTGCTCCCATATGCCTTCTGCCCCTCTCTCTCTTTCTTCTTCTTCTGGGATCCCAATTATTCTAATGTTGTTTCGTCTTATCGTATCACTTATCTCTCGATTTCTGCCCTCGTGATCCTGTAGTTGTTTCTCTTTTTCTCAGCCTCTTTATTTTCCATCATTTGGTCTTCTATATCGCTGATTCTCTCTTCTGCCTCATTTATCCTAGCAGTTAGTGCCCCCATTTTTGATTGCACCTCATTAATAGCCTTTTTGATTTCGACTTGGTTAGATTTTCGTTCTTTTATTTCTCCTGAAAGGGTGTCTCTAATAACTTCTACGCTTTTTTCAAGCCTAGCTAGTATCTTTAAAGTCATGATTCTGAACTCTAGGTCCGACATCGTACTAATGTCCGTATTGAGTAGGTCCCTGGCTGACGGTACTACCTCTTGTTCTTTTTGCTGAGGTGATTTTTTTCATCTTGTCATTTTGTCCAGAGGAGCATAGATGAATGAGAGAACAAAATGCTAACAGGTTAACAACGTCCCCAGCAAATATACTCTATACAAATCAGAAAAGACCCAAAACTAGGGGAAAAGAAAGGGAAAGAAAGAAAAACAAAAGAAAAAGAAGCAAAAAGAAAAAGATAAAAACAAAAACAGAACAATACAAAAAAAACAGAATATGATCAAATATGATCAGGCTAGTGCATAGATCAGAGCCACACACTAGATTTTGTGTATTTTGGTCTGTTAGAAAAAAGTGCCTCCTAAAATTTTAAAGGAAGAAAGACTTTTATATGTACAAAATAAGGGTTGATACAATGAAGGGATGGAAGATGACTGTAAAGGTGAAAATTATAAAAGATTTTATAAAAGGAATTGATAAGATAAGAAGTTGTTTGAAAAAAGAAAGAAGATTTTAAAAAAAGGAAAAAAAAGGGAGAGAGTGTGATCAGGCAGGAGACTAGAACAAAGGCATACACTAGTGATTTAGGGTATATTTTGATCTGTTAGAAGAAACCGTATCTCAAAATTTTAAAGAGAGAACAACTTATATATATATGCCAAAAATAAGGGTAACTACTATGAAGGGATAAAATATGACTCTAAAAATGAAAAATAAAAAATGTTTTTTTTAAAAAAGGGATTGATAAGCTGTTGGTTGAAAAAGGGAAAAAGAAAAATTCAAAAAAAAACGGTTAAAAAAATTAACTTTGAAAAACTAATGAATCATGGTAAAAAAGCCATGAATTCTATGTGCAGTATTCCCCTAGCGCTGGAGTTCTCCCATTCTCCTTGATCAGTAAACTTGGTCTTGGCTTGCCGGCTGTTTGTGCAGATCTTCCGGGGCAGGGGCCTGTTGCTGTGGTTCCCAAGTGTCTTTGCCGGAGGCAGAATTGCCCCACCCTTGTGAGTCCGGGCTAAGCAAGCTGCTCGGCTTTGCTCTCGGGAGCTTTTGTTCCCTGCAAGCTCTCGGTACAACTTTGGAGGACCAGGGTGAAAATGGTAGCCTCCCAATCTCCACCCGGAGGAGCTGAGAACTAGGGGCCCTGCTCCTCAGTGCGCCCCCAGAGAAAAGCAGTCACTCCCGCGTCCCCGGTCTCTGGCCGCACTCCATGCTCACCCGCCTGTGACCGAGCGTTTCTATCTCTGGCACCTGACCCCATGTGGAGTCTCCAAACCCGGCAGATCCCTGCGGTGCGCTCCCGCACCGCTCCTCCCCAGGGAGGAAAGGGAGTCTCCCCAGCTCTGCCGCCTGTTGGGTCCCTGCTGGAGGAGCAGTGGCCCGACTGGGCCGCGGATCACAGTTTATGGCAACCCCGAGCTGAGAGCCCGCGCCTCAGCTCCGTCTCTGCAGCCAGCTTCCCCGCTCCGATACCTGGGCGCTCCGCTGCTCTCAGACACCCCCAGTCTTTCTGTGACCCCGAGGGTCCTGAGACCACACTGTCCCGCGAGGGTTCCACCCCCAGCTTAGCCACTGGAGCGACGTCCCTCAGCGGAGCAGACTTCCAAAAGTTCCGATTTTGTGCTCCGCGGCCCCATCACTTGCAAGAAGCGGCCGATGGAGGCCCCCTCCCCCGCCATCTATCCTCCCGAATATCGCCTCTGATTCACTTCTCCGCACGTCCTACCTTCCAGTAAGTGGTCGCTTCTCTGTTCAGAGAGTTGTTGCTACTCTCTTCTTCAATCTCCTGTTGAGTTTGTAGGTGTTCAGAATGGTTTGATCCCTATTCAGCTGAATTCCTGAGGCCAGACAAAATCCAGGTCTCCTACTCCTCCGCCATCTTGCTCCAAAAACCAATATCAATTATTTTATACCGACTAAGTGCAGTCACTACCTGAACACCTCATGTGATGGGGTAAGGACTCCTTCCTCAAGATGCGCACTTTGTAAGAAATAAACACAGTGCAGAGCATAACATATAAAGTTGAGCCACTATACTTACTGTACACCTGAAATTAATAATTGTGCATCAACTATACTCAAATAATAACAAGCAAATAAATAACCTATCATAAGTCCCCTCCCAAAAAAGCTGACTGTATTTTCTTTCCAACATATTTAGGAAGATCAAGTAAATTAATATATGTGCAGATGCTTTGTAGAAATTAAAGTACGAAATGAGTATCAATTATTTTATTCTTACTAAGTACACCCAGCTGTGTAAACACCTGATCTGATAGGGTAAGGACTCCTTCCTCAAGATGACCATTTTGCAAGAAATAAACACAGTGCATATGGAGCAAATATAAAACAACATTGGTAATAATCTTATAGCTATCCTATAGCTATACCTGCACCCCAAGGTATAACTCAGACTTTGCTAAGAACTCATCTTTGAGCTGCAAGAATAAGTTCTGAAAGGAAATTAAGAAATAAACATAATTAAACTAAAAGAGTCTTATTTTATGTCTCATTCATGTCTCTGTATTTAATAAAATATCAATAATGGAGGTTCCATTATTTTATAATTTAAATAGAGTCAGGATGAAATTAATTATATGCTTTTTGTTATTCACAATTACAAAATAATATTAACAAGATTATTACTTAATTTCAGAAACTTAAAAAGATTTTTTTCTCACAAAATGTGTTCCTTGTATTACAGAACTTCATTCAAGGTCAGGTGTCCTATTTCACTTGGATTGGACTGTCCCGTGAAGGAACCAGAAGTTCCTGGGCATGGGAAGATAACTTACCACCCTTCCTCCAAATGTAAGTCTCTAGAATAAATACTATCTAATAAGTTCTATACTCACAGATAGGGGTTTACATTCCTGAAAGTATATAGGAAAAACATGCACACACACAGATATGGGCATATATACATACTTACATACATGTATGTGCACACCAACACACACACACACACCAACACCACACATACCTCCAAAGGACTTAACCTCAGAAAATGAGTCTGTGGAGAGAGAGAGAGAAGCTTTCCAACTTCATGCCTGTCTTCTTTGTAAGTTACTTTCTAGGATAGCCTAGGGCACAAAGGTAGAGTTTCTATAAGGAAAGAGAAGACATAACACCCTAACTTTGGACCAAAGTGTTCTACTATATCTGCATTTGTAAATGTATATTTTATATCATTTATATGTTCCTATTACAGGTCAAGGTATTGGAAAGATTCAGAGGATGGAAACTGTGCAAACATGACAGCAAGGTGGATTACTGCTTCTGACTGTTCCAAATTCATGCACTCTATTTGTGAGAAGAAAATTGCTTCAGTGACCACCTCATGATAGGAACAACAACAGAAGTACAATATTTTTTTCTTAAAAGACCCAGACTCTTGAAAGTCCTAATCTTCCTCTCTCATTTCAGAATATTTTTGACCTCCTATGGGCTGTACCCATATTCCAGCTTCTAACTGATATGAGGCTGGAGTATTGGGTGCACCAGAATGAGATACACTGGACCCTCCGCCTCTGCCCTTTCACATGGAGACTGCCGTGTTTTGAGCACAGTTTGGTGGAGTAGGAGAGTATCAGCTCTTTTGATAAGGATTAAAAAGCAAACTTCTCTCTAGTCTATTTCTGGAACTCACACAAATTAAGGAAGTAATCCTGCAAATTTTAATCACTATTATGCACATTTTGTCTATAATCCAGTGCCAACAGGAGTTAAAATTATTATTTAGAAAAAATGTGTATGCATTTCTATTAGATTCCTTACTTTTTAAGAGAAAGACAGTGTGGTATAGTGGAAAGCAAATAGTATCTTGAATTAGATCCAAGTTTGAGTTAGCTATGTGCTCTCTGGCAAGTTCAAACTTCTGGGGCTTAATTTCCTTATCCATGGGTAAACTACAAGCTGCTTTTGCAGGGCTCATATATCATTTTGCATTCCCATCAGCAGTGTATGAAAGTTCCATTGTTTTTATCCCTCCAACATTTAATACTGTAGTTTTTAAAGCCATTTTCACAAGTGTGTAGTATAATTATATGTGTTTTTAATTAGTATTTTCATAATGAATAAACAATTCTAACCGTATTTTCGTGTGTTTTGTTTTGTTTTTTTTGTCAACCCTATATCTTTTATGGTAAAGTATTGATTCAAATTTTTGCCTATTTTTATTTGGTTGTTTTCTTATTATTGAATAAAAAAGTTCCTTATATGTTGGATACTGATATCTTATCAGGCATGTGTTTTGTAAATATTGTTTTCAGTCTTTCATTCTTATCTTTCTTTTTTTGGGAAGGGAACAGGAAAAGTTGGATGCATTATTTCTGAAAAATGAGTAGTAACTTTCATTCTCTTCCTAGCATTACAAATGTGAAATACAATTTTTATTCTCAAATGAAAACATTTTTCAAAGTGCTGGAACAAACAATCCTAAAATTTGTATGGAATCAGAAAAGACCCCAAATTGCCAAGGAAATGTTGAAAAAGAAAAACAAACCTGGGGGTATCATGTTGCCTGATTTCAAGCTATATTACAAAGCAGTGATCACCAAGACAGCATGGTACTGGCACAAAAACAGACATATAAACCAATGGAACAGAATAGAGAACCCAAATGTGGACCCTCAACTCTATGGTCAAATAACCTTTGACAAAGCAGGAAAAAATATGCAATGGAAAAAAGTCTCTTCAATAAATGGTGCTGGGAAAATTGGACAGCCACAAGCAGAAGAATGAAACTCAACCATTCTCTAACACCATACGCAGAGATAAACTCAAAATGGTTGAAAGACCTCAATGTGAGACAGGAATCCATCAAAATCCTAGAGGAGAACCTCGGTAGTAACCTCTTCGACATCAGCCACAGCAACTTCTTTCAAGATACATCTCCAAAGGCTAGTGAAACAAAAGCGAAAATGAACTTTTGGATCTTCATCAAGATAAAAAGCTTCTGCACAGCAAAGGAAATAGTCAACAAAACAAAGAGGCAACCCACAGAATGGGAGAAGATATTTGCAAATGACACTATAGACAAAGTGCTGATTTCCAATATCTATAAAGAACTTTTCAAACTCAACACCCAAAAAACAATAATCAAGTCAAAAAATGGGCAGAAGACATGAACAGACACTTCTTCAAAGAAGACATACAAATGGCTAACAGACACATGAAAAAATATTCATCATCATTAGCCATCAGGGAAATTCAGATCAAAACCACACTGAGATACCACCTTACACCAGTTAGAATGACAAAACTTGACAAGGCAAGAAACAACAAATGTTGGAGAGGTTGTGGAGAAAGGGGAACCCTCTTACACTGTTGGTGGGAATGCAAGTTGGTACAGCCACTTTGGAAACAGTGTGGAGGTTCCTCAAAAATTTAAAAATAGAGCTACCCTATGACCCAGCAATTGCACTCCTGGGTATTTACCCCAAAGACACAGATGTAGTGAAAAAAAGGACCATATGCACTGCAATGTTCATAGCAGCAATGTCCGCAACAGCCAAACTGTGGAAAGAGCCGAGATGCCTTTCAACAGATGAATGGATAAAGAAGATGGGGTCCATATATACAATGGAATATTACTCAGCCATCAGAAAGGATGAATACCCAACTTTTACATCAACATGGATGGGACTGGAGGAGATTATGCTAAGTGAAATAAGTCAAGCAGAGAAAGTCAATTATCATATGGTTTCACTTATTTGTGGATCATAAGGAATAGCATGGAGGACATTAGGAGAAGGAAGGGAAAAATGAAGGGGGGGAATTCGAACCATGAGAGACTATGGACTCTGAGAAACAAACTGAGGGTTTTAGAGGGGAGGGTGTGGGGGGATGGGTTAGCCCAGTGATGGGTATTAAGGAGGGCACGTACTGCATGGAGCACTGGGTGTTATACAAAAACAATGAATCGTGGATCACTACATCAAAAACTAATGTTGTATTGTATGGTGACATTGAATTCTAGATTCCATTTTTTTTAATTCTTTAAAATTCTAGTTAGTTAACGTACAGTGCAATACTGATTTCAAGAGTGGAATTCAGTGATTCATCACTTACATACAACAACTAGTGCTCATCACAACAAATGCCCTTTTTATTACCCATCACTGATGTAGCCCATCCCTTACCCATCTCCCTCTATCCACCCTATCATTAACAGATTCTTATGGGTTGTTTCTCTCTCTCCTTATTTATTTTACTTTCCCAATTCCCATATATTCATCTATTTTGTTTCTTAAATTCCACATATGAGTGAAATTATATATTTTCTTTCTCTGACTGGCTTATTTTGCTTAGCATAATACACTCTAGCTCCATCCATGACTTTGCACATGGCAAGATTTCATTCTTTTGATGGCTGTGTAATATTCCATTGTATCTATATACCACATCTTCTTTATCCATTCATCAGTGAATGGATATTTGTGCTCCTTCCATAATTTGACTATTGTTGTAATGCTCCTGTAAACATTGGGGTGCTTGTATCCTTTCAAATCAGCATTTTTGTATTCTTTGGGTAAATACCTAGTAGGGCAATTACTGGGTTATAGGGTAGTTCTATTTTTAACTTTTTGAGGAAACCTCCATACTGTTTTCCAGAGTGGCTGCATCAGTTTGCATTCCCACAAATAGTGCAAGAGGGTTCCCCTTCTCCACATCCTTGTAACACCTGTTTTTTTCTTTTTTTGTTAATTTCAGCCATTCTGACAGGTGTGAGGTGATATCTCACTATGGCTTTGATTTGTATTTCCCTGATGCTGAGTGATGTTGAGCATCTTTTCATGTGTTTATTAGCCATCTGGATGTCTTCTGTGGAAAAAATGTCTATTCATGTCTTCTGCCCATTTTTTACCTGGATTATTTATTTTTGGGGGTGTTGAGTTTGATAACTTCTTTATAGATTTTGGATACTAACCCTTTGTCAGCTATGGCATTTACAAATATCTTCTCCTATTCCATAGGCTGCCTTTTAGTTTTGTTGATTGTTTCCTTTGCTGTGCAGAAGCTTTTTCTCTTAATGAAGTCCCAATAGTTTGTTTTTGCTTTTGTTTCCCTCGCCTCTGGTGACATGTCCAGTAAGAAGTTGGGGTGGCTGAGGTCAAAGAGGTTGCTGCCTGTGTTCACCTCTAATGTTTTGATGGTTTCCTGTCTCACATTGAGGTCTTTTATACATTTCGAATTTATTTTGGTGTATGGTATAAGAAAGTAGTCAAGTTTCATTCTTCTGCATGTTGCTGTCCAGTTTTCCCAACACCATTTGTTGAAGAGACTTTTTTCCATTGGCTACTCTTCCCTGCTTTGTCAAAGATTAATTGACCATATAGCTGTGGGTTCATTTCTTGGTTTTGTATTCTGTTCTATTGACCTCTGTATCTGTTTTTGTGCCAGCATCATACTGTCTTGATGACTACAGCTTTGTAATACAGCTTGAAGTCCAGACTTATGATGCCTCCAGTTTTGTTTTTCTTTTTCAGGATTGATTTGACTATTAAGGGTCTTTTCTGGTTCCATACAAATTTAGGATGGTTTGTTCTAGCTCTGTGAAAAATGCTGATGGTGTTTTGATAGGGATTGCATTGAATGTGTAGTTTGCTTTGGGTAGTATAGACATTTTAACAATGTTTGTTCTTATAATCCATGAGCATGGAATGCTTTTCTATTTCCTTGTGTCCTCTTCAATTTCTTTCATAAGTGTTCTATAGTTTTCAGAGTGCAAATCTTTTGCACCTTTGGTTAGATTTATTCCTAGGTATCTTTTGTTTTTTGGTGCATTTGCAAATGGGATCAATTCATCATTTTTTTTTCTGCTGCTTTGTTATCAGTGTATAGAAATGCACTAGATTTCTGTATGTTGATTTTATATCCGGCAACTTTATTGAATTCATGTATCAGTTCTGGCAACTTTTTGGTGCAGTCTTTTGGGTTTTCTATATAGAGTATCATGTTGTCTGCAAAGACTGAATGTTTGACTTCTTCTTTGCTGATTTGGATGCCTTTTATTTCTTTCTGCTGTCTGATTTTTGAAGCTAGGACTTCCAGTACTATGTTAAACAGTAATGGTGAGAGTGGACATTCTGTCTTGTTCCTGACCATAGGGAAAGGGCTCTCAGTTTCTCCCCATGGAGGTTGATAATAACTGTGGGTCTCTCATATATGGCCTTTATGATACTGAGGTAGGTATGTTCCATCTATCCCAGTTTGTTGAGGGTTTCTGTCAAGAATGGATGCTGTATTTTGTCAAATGCTTTTTATGCATCTATTGTGAGGATTATATGGTTCTTATCCTTTCTTTTATTAATATGGTGTATCATGTTGATTGCTTTGTGAAAATTGAACCTGCCCTGCAGCCCAGAAATAAATCCTCCTTGATTGTGGTGAATAATTCTTTTAATGTAGTGTTGAATTCAATTAGCTAGTATCTTGTTGAGAATTTTTGCATCCATGTTCATCAGGGATATTGGTCTCTAATTATACTTTTTAGTGGAGTCTTTGTCTGGTTTGGGGATCAAGGTAATGCTGACCTCATAGAATGAGTTTGGAAGTTTTCCTTCCATTTCCTTCCACTTCCATTTCCTTCCATTTTTTCTTCCATTTCAGAAGAAAGGGTATTAATTCTTCTTTAAATGTCCAGTAGAATTTCCCTGGAAAGACATTTATTTGGCCCTGAACTATCGTTTGTTGGGAGATTTTGATTACTGATTCAATTTCTTCACTAGTTATGGGTTTGTTCTAATTTTGTATATCTTCCTGTTTCAGTTTTGGTAGTTTGTATGTTTGTAGGATTTTATCTATTTCTTCCAGATGGCCTAATTTGTTGGCATAAAATTGCTCAAAATATTCTCTCATAATTGTTTGTATTTCTGTATTATTGGTTGAGATCTTTCCTCTTTCATTCATGATTTTATTTATTTGGGTACTTTCTTTTTTCTTTTTGATAATTCTGGCTAGGGGGTTATCAATTTTATTAATTCTTTCAAAGAACCAGCTGTTATTTTGTTCATCTGTCCTACTGATTTTTATGTTTCTATATCATTTTTTTCTGCTCTTTTTATTCTTTCCCTTCTACAGGCTTTAGGTTTTATTTGCTTTTCTTTCTCTAGCTCCTTTAGGTGTAAGATTAGGTGGCATTTGAGACTTTTCTTGCTTCTTGAGGTAGACCTCTGTATTGCAATATACTTCCCTCTTAGGACTGCCTTTGCTGCATCCCAAAGGTTTGGGGCTGTCATGTTTTCATTTTCATTTGCTCCCATGTACTTTTTATTTCATCTCTAATTTTCTGTTTGACCCATTCATTCTTTAATAGGATGTTCTTTAATCTCCATGTTTTTGTGGTTTTTCTAATTTTTTTAAATTTTATTATGTTATGTTAGTCACCATACAATACATCATTAGTTTTTGATGTGGTGATCCACAGTCTAAATTTTTTTTCTTGTGATTGACTTCAAATTTCATAGCGTGTGGTCTGAAAATATGCATGGGATGATCTCAATCATTTTGTACCTGTTGAGGACTAATTTATGACACAGTATGTGATCTACTCTGGAGAATGTTCCAGGTGAACTAAAAAAGAATGGGTATTCTGCTACTTTAGGATAAAATATTCTCAATATATCTGTTAAGTCCATCTGGTCCAATGTGTCATTCAAAGCCATTATTTCCTTGTTGATTTTCTGCTTAGATAATCTGCCTATTGATGTAAGTGGGGTGTTAAAGTCCCCTACTATTATTGTATTATTACCAATGAGTTTCTTTAATTTTGTTATTAATTGATTTATATATTTTTGTGCTCCCAAGTTGGGGGCATAAATATTCACAATTGTTGGATCTTCTTAATGGATAGACCCTTTAATTATGATAGGATGTCCTTCTTCATCTCTTGTTACAGTCTTTGTTTTAAAATCTAGTATGGCTACTCTGGTTTTCTTTTGACATCCATTAGCATGATAGATGGTTCTCCACCCCCTCATTTTCAATCTGCAGGTGTGTTTAGCTCTAAAATGAGTCTTTTGTGGGGCACCTAGGTGGCTCAGTCAGTTAAGCGTCCAACTCTTGGTTTTGGCTCAAGTCATGATTTCAGGGTCCTGGGATCAAGCCTGTGTGGGGCTCCCCACTCAGCAGGAAGGTTGCTTGTCTTCCTCTCTTTCTGCCCTTCCCCCAACTCTTGTGCATTCTCTCTCTGAAATAAATAAATCTTTTACAAAATTTAAAAAAATAAAAATTAAATAAAATGAGTCTCTTGTAGGGAGCATATAGCTTGATCTTGGTTTTTTCATCCATTCTGAGGGCAGATGTGCTGCAAACCTGATCTGTCTTCCCTTGTAGGTTAAGGACTTCTTTTTTTCCCCCTTGCTGCTAGGATTCTTTCCTTGTCTTTGTGTCTTGGGAATTTGACTGATATACCTTGGCGATGGCTGGATTTTGTTGAATTTAATGGGAGTACTCTGTGCTTGGATTTTGATGTCCATGTCCTTCTCCAGATTAGAGAAGCCATCAGCTATAGTTCACTCAAGTTAACCTTCTGCTCATTTTCTCTCTCTTCATTTTCTGGGACTCCTACAATTGAGTGTTATTACATTTTAATAAGTCACTGAGTTTGCTAAGTCTACTTTCATGATCCATTACCTTTTTCCCCTCTTCTTTTCAGCTTCATTATTTTCCATAATTTTGTCTTCTATATCGCTGATTTTTCCTCTATTTCATTCATCTTTGTTATGGCATCCATTTAGGTTTGCATCTTGGCTATAGCATTTTTAATTTCGGCTTAACTAGATTTTAGCTCTTTCTTTTTTTTTCTCTGCAGTAAGGGATTCTCTAGTGTCTTCAATGTTTTTCCTCAAGCCCAGCTATTATCCTTATAATAGTTGTTTTAAATTCAAGTTATATCTGTACTGATTAGATCCTTGGCTGTCATTTCTTCCTGTTATTTCTTTTGGAGTGAATTCTTCTGTCTTGTCATTTTGGAAGTAAAAATGAAAGTAAAATTAAATTAAATTAAAATTTAAAAAATTAAAAATAAAGGAAGCTAGATCCTAGGCGCGTTTTGGTCTGCTTTAAGAGAAGCTTGATAGAAAAAAAGATTAAAAAATAAATAAATGTACTTAAAAAAATAGAACAAACAAAATTTAAAAATTGCCCTTTCTATATTAAAAAACAAAATAAAACAAACAAATTAAAAAAAAAAAAACAGAAAGCTAGATCCTCTTTACCCCAGAGCTGAATCTTTGCAGCACCCTATGACTGACTTGGTGCTTGTGAGGGGTTTGTGCTGTTCTTCTGCAGGAGGGGCCTGCTGCTCTGATTTTCGGGTGGACTTGCCCTAGTGGAGACAGAGCTTCATGTAAGCACCTCCAGTCCACACTTGGCGGTGCTGTTTTTCTCTTACTGAGGCTAGTTGCTGCTGGTGGGCTAGGGGTGAAAATAGCTTTCCCTGCTCTCCTTTCTGGAACAGGGAGCTCATGTCCACCACTCTTCAGAAAGCTCTCACAGAGGAGAAAACAATAGCTCCTCCTCTGTCCTCAGCTTCCATCAGAACACCAACCTTCACCCTGTCTTTGCCCAAGCTATCTACCTGCCAGGCCACATGGTACTTCTGTATTTTATCTCAGGTATGGCTGGGTTTCAAAGCCCAACACTTCAGAGCACCCCCCCCCCCCCCCGGCAAAACCAGACCTCTCTGATCCTCTGGGGGAGGGTCTCGTTGCACTGTAGCTAGTGTTGGCTTGTCCCGGAAAACAGTCACATGATGGTGTAGTGGTTCAGAGTTTATGGTAAAATGCAACCTGCAACAGGCACCAGAGTTGCCTGCCCTCATCTGGTGTTTTCGTTCCTATGCTGGTGAATGGGGCAACCCAATGGCACCCACGGGGTATTTTGCCTGCAGAGAAGCCATATCACCTCTACCAAATGTGATTCAAGCAGGAGAACTGTTTCACCCCATGCCACCCGGGGGATCCTCAGACTGTGCTGCCTGCTCCCAGAGGTCGCCCTCCTTCCCCACAAGAGCTCCACCAGGCAGAACCCTGACAATGGTGCTGACCTCTGAATCTTCAGACTCTGCACTCTACTGTTTATAAAAAAAAAAAACTGGCAGTATGGAAACCCTTTGTTTTTCCAATCAATGATTTTGGGGAACAGTTTCCTTATGCAGTCTCCTGCACATTTTTTCACTCTTTCTTTTTCCATTCGCCCCTCCCCCAATTCATTCTCAATCCTCTCTGTGATCAGGGCTCCCTCTACTCTGCAGCACGCATGACTCTTTCCCCCACCAAATCAATTCTTCTCAGATCCTACCTCCAATGATCATTGTTTTCACTTGTAGACATGCAGCTTTGTTCTCTAAGACCACTGATCAATTTTGAGAGGTGTTCAGAATGACCGGAGGAAGCAAACTTGAGGTTGCCTTATTTCTCTGCCATCTTAACCCTTGCCCTAGATTCCATTTCAAGTCAATTTTTGTATGTGCTACAAAGTCTGGGTTGAGTTCCTTTTTTTAAGTTTTGCATATAAATGTCTAATTATTCCACCATCACTCTTTGAAAGCACATTTCTTCTATTGAAATATAGGGTACTTTTGTCAAAAATCAATTGACCAATAATAAAGATGAGAGCAGAAATTCTTAATCTCAGGAAACAAACTGAGGGCTGCTGGAGTGGTGGGGGGTGGGAGGGATGGGGTGGCTGGGTGATAGACATTGGGGAGCGTATGTGCTATGGTGAGTGTTGTGAATTGTGTAAGACTGTTGAATCACAGATCTGTACCTCTGAAACAAAAAATAGATTATATGTTAAAAAAAAGAATAAGAAGATAGCAGGAGGGGAAGAATGAAGGGGGGCGGAAATCAGAGGGGGAGACGAACCATGAGAGACTATGGACTCTGAAAAACAAACTGAGGGTTCTAGAGGGGAGGGGGTTGGGGGATGGGTTAGCCTGGTGATGGGTATTAAAGAGGGCACGTACTGCATGGAGCACTGGATGTTATACGCAAACAATGAATCATGGAACACTACATCAAAAACTAATGATGTAATATATGGTGATTAACATAACAATAAAAAATTTTAAAAAACTAATGATGTAATGTATGATGATTAACATAACATAATAATAATAAATAAATAAATAAATAAATAAAAAACCTCAATGAGATACGACCTCACACTAGTCAGAATGGCTAAAATTAACAAGTCAGGAAATGACAGATGTTGGCACGATGTGGAGAAAGGGGAACCCTCCTACACTGTTGGTGGGAATGCAAGCTGGTTCAGTCACTCTGGGAAACAGTATGGAGGATCCTCAAAAAGTTGAAAATAGAGCTGCCCTACACCCAGCAATTGCACTACTGAGTATTTACCTCAAAGATACAAATGCAGTAATCTGAAGGGGTACGTGCACCCCAATATTTATAGCAGCAATGTCCACAATAGCCAAACTATGGAAAGAGCCAAGATGTCCATCGACAGATGAATGGATAAAGAAGATGTGGCATATATATACAATGGAATATCATGCAGCCATCTACAAAACTGAAATCTTGCCATTTGCAATGACGTGGATGGAACTAGAGGGTATTATGCTAAGGGAAATAAGTCAATCAGAGGAAGACATGTATCATATGATCTCACTGATATGAGGAATTCTTAATCTCAGGAAACAAACTGCGGTTTGCTAGAGTGGTGGGGGTTGGAAGGGATGGGGTGGCTGGGTGATGGACGTTGAGGAGGGTATGTGCTATGGTGAGCGCTGTGAATTGTGTAAGACTGTTGAATCACAGACCTGTACCTCTGAAACAAATAATACATTATATGTTAAAAAAAAAAAAAAAGAATATAGTAGGAAGGGATAAATGAAGGGGGGGAAATTGGAGGGGGAGACGAACCATGAGAGACTATGGACTCTGAGAAACAAACTGAGGGTTTTAGAGGGGAAAGGAGTGGGGGGTTGGGTTAGCCTGGTCATGGGTATTAAAGGGGGCACATATTGAATGGAGCACTGGGTGTTATATGCAAACAATGAATCATGGAACACTACATCAAAAACTAATGATCTCACTGATACGAGGAATTCTTAATCTCAGGAAACAAACAGGGTTCCTGGAGTGGTGGGGGGTGGGAGGGATGGGGTGGCTGGGTGATAGACATTGGGAAGGTTATGTGCTATGGTGAGCGCTGTGAATTGTGTAAGACTGTTGAATCACAGATCTGTACTTCTGAAACAAATAATACATTATATGTTGAAAAAAAAGAGAAGAAAGTAGGAAGGGAAAAATGAAGGGGGGGAATCGGAGGGGCAGATGAACCATGAGAGACGATGGACTCTGAAAAACAAACTGAGGGTTCTAGAGGGGAGGGGGTTGGGGGATGGATTAGCCTGGTAATGGGTATTAAAGAGGGCACGTACTGAATGGAGCACTGGGTGTTATATGCAAACAATGAATCATGGAACACTACATCAAAAACTAATGATGTAATGTATGGTGATTAACATAACATAATAAAATTTAAAAAAAGAAATCATTGCCAAATCTAATGTCATGGAGGTTTTCTCCTATGTTTTTTCCTGAGATTTTTATAATGACGTGTCTTACATTTCGTGCTCTGATCCATTTTAAGTTCATTTTGTATATGGTCAAAGGTAAGGGTCAAATTTCTTTTTTCTTTCTTTCTTTTTTTATTTGCATGTGAATAGCCAGTTTTTATAGCACTACTTGGTGAAGAAACTGTCCTTTCCTCCATCAAATGGTCTTGGCACTCTTGTTAAAAATCACTTGATCATATATGCAAAGATTTATTTCTGGGCGCTCTATTCTATTCCATTGGCCTGTATGTCTGTCTTTATGTCAGTACCATCTTACAGACAGAACCAAACTTAAAATAGATGGATCTATGATGGGTCAACTTATGATTTTTGACTTTATGGTGGTGAAAAAGTGATATGCATTCAGTAGAAACCATACTCTGAGTTTTGAATTTTGATCTTTTCTCTGGCTAACAATATGTGGTACCATAGTCTCATAATGCTGGACAGTGGCAGTGAGCACACCTCCCAGAAAGCCATGTGATCACAAAAGTAAACAACTGATGCACTTACAACTATTCAGTACCCATACAACCATTCTATTTTTACTTTTCCCTTTCAAGAGTATTTAATAAATTACTTGAGATAGTCAATACTTTATTATAATAAAGGCTTTGTGTAGATGATTTTGCCTAACTGTAGGCTGATATAAGTGTTCTAAGTATGTTTAAGGTAGGCTAGTCTAAGCTTTGATTTCAGTAGTTTAGGTGTACTAAATACATTTTCAACTTAGAATATTTTCAACTTACAATGAGTTTATTGGGACATAACCATCATTAAGTTCAGGAAGGACTGTATTTTGATAATTGTAATTTTGTTAGAGGTTTTCTTTTTTTCTTTTTTTTTTTAAGATTTTATTTATTTATTTGACAGAGACAGCAGGAACACAAGCAGCGGGAGTGGGAGAGGGAGAAGCAGGCTTCCCACCAAGAAGGGAGCCCGATGTGGGACCCGATCCCAGAACCCTGGGATCATGACCTGAGCCGAAAGCAGACGCTTAACGACTGAGCCACCCAGTCACCCTTGTTAGAGGTTTTCAAATGAGGAAGTGTAAGGCCTTCAACTGTGTTCTTCTTTTTCAAGATAGTTTTGACTACAGATAGTCCTTTGAGATTCTATTTGTTATCTTGGAGAAGTTTCTATGTGTAAATGAGAAAAATGTGTATTCTCTAGTGGCTAGAGTGTTCTCTATATAACTGTCAGGTATAATTGGTCTAAAGTGTTGTTTAAGACTTCTATTTTTTACAGGAAGGGGCCTAAGAGTCTCTTTATGAGAGACGGATATTTTAACAGTGATGCAAAGGAAGAATGCCATGTGATGACAGAAACAAAGATCGGAGTGATACAATGACAAACCAAGAAACAAAAGGATTGCTCACAACCGACAGAAACTGGGAAGAAGCAAGGAAGGATTTGCTCAAACAAGTAAAGTAAAGAGTTTCAAATGGAACTTGGTCCTGACACCTTCATTTCAAACTTCTAGCCTCCACAACTATGAAGAAAATATATGTATATTGTTCAAAGACGCCCAGGTTATGGTACTTGTCATGGCAGCAGAAGGAATAAATATACCACCCATGTAACCAGCACCCCAGATTATTACACCGATTATTATCAGCACCTGAGAAATGCCCCTTGGACATAGTTTCTTTCCAAGAATAACTCTGCACCAATGTAAATGGTATTCATTCTCCATTATTGTTCCTTTTAGGAATAAATCCACATAGCAGGAACTTTTGTCCTAATTTCTAATAGCAGAGATTAGATTTACCTGGTGTTGAACCTTATAAATAGGGGAATTTTAAGGATGGATTATTTTGTGTCTGGTTTCTTTGCTCAAAATTAGGTTTGGGATATCAATCCACAAAGACATGGCCAGAGAGTTTAAATAAAAGAAATACCAGAAAGAGACGCTGGTTTCACAAATAATAGGAAATTATACATTTAAACAACACAATATAACCCCTTTTATATTGGTGAAAATTTTATTGACAAAATCAAACAGATCGATAACACGTGGTGGTAAAGAAATGAGGAAGCAGGAATTCTTGAATGTTGCTGTGTGGAGATGATAGGTGGACAACCTCTACTGAAATATTACAGGTCTATTAACATTTAATGTACACATCTTTTGCTACAGAGATTTCACTGCTAGAGATTTATCATATATATAAATATATATATATACATACATAGGCAAAAAATACTGTATTAAGTGCTATTCATTCCAGCATTTTTCTACAATTGTAAAATTCTGGGACAAACTGAAATACCGATTGGAAATAAAACTGTTAGATAAATTTTTGGTACATCCGTTTAGTGTAACATTTGCAACTGCTTACAGTGATGCAGCTCCTATGTACTGATATGGAACAAACTGCATGATATATTTTTAAACAAAAATGTAAAGAAGCAATACTATTGTTTGTAGTTATGTAACATTTTGTTTAGCAGATAGCATGCATATGGCTGTACTTTCCTAGAATATCTTTGGAATACTATCTAACTATTACAAGTTTGCCTATGAGAAGGGAACTAGGTGACTTGGGAACAAGATGGATAAAGAGAACTTGTTCATCATGAATGTATTAATAACCTATTTATATCAGAATCATTTAATTGTTTGTAAATGTAAAATCTTATACTCAGTGAAAATGAATTTGTTTCACATTCTTTGGTGGATTGGTTCTTGAAATTTCTAAACAATAAACTTATTTTTTGAATATATAATATTCCTATTTATAAACCTTAGAGTTTTAACCTTGTTGAGGAATATTTGAATGATCATAACCCTTAATAAATCATGCATATTGGGCTAATTTGAGTTAATATCCTAAATTGTTTCCCTAATAGCTGTTAAAGAAAGAAAACATTAAAACTTTGATGACAGTAATTCTTTTAATAATCAGGGCCAGTGAACTCCTTTTCACAAATGTAACGAAAGGGTTTACTACAATCAGCAGTAAAAATTTTCGATGACTTGAGGTGTCCACATTTTACATCCATTAAACTTTGCTGGAAATTCCTGCATCAGAGAATATATTTATTTTAGAAAGTTATTTCTCGGGCAAAATTTACCACGAATTTAAAACATATGTGCAATTATTTCAATGGACATATAAATCATGTGACAAACATACAGCTGTAAGATTATAAAGTGTAGTTGTATCTAAAATTAATGGAAATGTTGCCAGTGGACATTTGGAGATAGGGAAGAAGTAGAAAGACTAGTATAGACTGGGATGTATACGTGGGTTAGACATGTACACTTGAAAAATTCTAAGACTCCTGAAACTTCTAGGAAGGGACCAAATATAATAAATTCATTATGTGACATACTGTAACTACATATAAAATATTTCCAGTTTCCTATGATTCAGATTAGTATGCACAGAGTATGCATTTCCAGTGCTAACCTCGTTTTAATCACAGAAGGTGCTCATATGCGTTTAAGACAGAGTGCACTTTTCCCCACTCAGCCTAATGTTTTCCACACCAAACAAAGCATTAAAATTTGCAAATTTGGGCAATGAGAATCAGGTATCTGGGGGGGGGGGGGGCTAGGCTACAGTATACAGAAAAAAAAATTTACTTAGTTTTAATTTTCCTCCAAATGTTCATGAATATATCTGATAGGAAGTAACAATTTCAAGTAGTAAAATTGTCAGTGAGAACTCACCAACCTTTTAAATTCTGCTGTTGTTTCAGTAGTACTTATTTTATAGGGATTCCATTACCCTACCTGCTCCTTCTTGGTTTTACTCCTGTCTCTGAAGCACTTTTCTCAATGATATTTTCTGGCTATCTTCATCTCCCGGCTATCTTATCATTGTCTTAAACATTTGGGTGTCCAAGGGCTCAGGCTTTAGATTTCCTGAGAATAACTTCCACCCTCTTATTTATCACATTGTCTGCGCACAGCTGTGTACATCTGCATCCCCAGCACAGACCTCTCACATGAACCTCATAATCATGTATCACAATGCCCCATGTGATACCCCCATACATAGCTAAATGTTTAATAGATTATTTAAAATTGTATCTAAAACTGAATTCCAATTATGCCATATTAACATTAATGGCAACATCAATCTTACAACTTCTGGACCAAAACCCTTGGAGGCATCCCTGATTTGTCTGTCTCTCACACATCTTTGAAAGAAATGTGAAATCTGGCCACTTTACACCAGCACCAACCCTACCATTCATCATCAAGTCACCAGTTTTCATCTGGATGACTCCAACAGACTGTTAAGTAGATTCCTGCCTCCTAATTTATAATCCCTGCACCCTCCCCAAAAGAACACACACCAAGTAATCTCAACAGAGTGTCCAGAGGGAGTCTCTAAAACAGGAAGCCTGCTTTTGTCACTCTTCTGCTCAAAATGCTCTAATAGCTTCTCATTGCCCTCTTGAAAAAATCCAAGTTTTTACTCTTTTCTGATGTCCTACACACTCTCACCATCATTAACTCTCTGACCTACATCTCTTCCCCTTGTTCACTTTACTCCAGCATCACAGGCCCTCTTGCTATTTCCTCAAGCATGCCAAATACACTCCTACTTCAGAGTCTTTGCACCAGTTGTTTCTACTGCTAAGATGCTGTCCCATCAGGTAATCCACAGACCTGGCTCATTCAAGATACTGTACAAATATCATTTCTCAAGGAGGCTGTCTCTGACCATCTCATTTAAAACAGTGAAATCTCTTTCTCTTACCTTCATACACAAAAGACACTATGATATAGAAAAAAAAATAAGAGACTTCACAATACTCCATAGCATTTATCTTCTTCTAATGTACCATATAATTTACTTGGCATATTTGGTTTGTCCTCACTCATCCTACCAGCACTATCAGGCCTGCATTAGAATGTATTATCCATTAAAGGAGGATACTGTTGCATATTTTATTCATCACTGTAACTTCAATGACTACAATAGTGCCTGATGTGTTATAGGCCATCAATAAACAGCATGTTAAATATCCTATGTCTCTCATACTGTCCCCCATGTTACTTAGATTTAGTTAGATTGTTTGCTTCATTTTCTAAACTAGTTTCCTGGACATCAACCAACAAATGTATGGGATTTACTAATGAGACATGACTACCAGAAATTATGTGGACTTGTGTGAAATAATAGCATGAAAGACAGTAAGTGACCACATTAGAGATACAAGATTACTAAAGGATTTATTTGGAAAAAGCTCTTTTCTTATTAGTTCTTGAATGATACAAAGTAAACAGGTACAAGTTGCAATGACAGAGAGAACTGGGTTTAGATGCAACTTTTCTTTCCTCATTATATTTTTACCATTTCCTGCAACCATAGCAGTGAACATGCCAGTATCACAGAACATACAAGAGAAAGACACAAAAGCAAAATGTCACGTTACTGTGTTTAGAAGGACCCTCCATTAAAGAACATGGGAATAAATAATGCTCTTTGGTCTATTTGAAGCCTGATATTGCATTTGGTTGCCTATCTGAGAAGCAAGATCAAATGGGATTCAAGATATTCCTGAAGTCCCCAAGGAACCTTCCCTCTTCTTGACCTATAATCTACCAGGCAGTTCCTGAGCAGGAAAGGGAATGGGAAAACTGTGACATGAAAACTTACACCATCTGAGATAAGAGAGTGCCATCCAGCCACTTCCAGGAAGTCTTAGCTCCTGTTTTATGTAATCCAATCCAATAGTTGTATTTTATTTTTGATTGAATGATGTTCTGCGGGAAAATTAGAATTATTGGTATTATTCATAACATCAATGAAAACACTTCACCCACAGAGGACTCACAAAATACTGGGCACCTTTATCTTCAAATGCCACTATGCTAAACGGAGGAGGCAAGCTACTTTCTCCATGGTGCAGAGAAGAATTGGATATGGAAAGGATTCAACGAATGACCATGGTGCAGAGAAGAAATGGATATGGAAAGAATTCAATGAACGAATCACTCAATTCTTAGTGATTGAATGAAAGCTATCCAGAAAGGGACACGATGGACTTAAAAACTTCACATATAATAAAGTAGAAAAGTAAATAGGATTGCACTAAACCTAGAACTTTTCTTTACCTTAAAGAATGTGAAAAGACAAGCTTCAAATCTGGAGACATCTGCAATAATTTAAAGAACAAATAGATATTGCTATAAAACAATATCAAAATAAAACTATCCAATAAGAAAAAAATGGACAAAACATAAGAACACATTTCAAATAAATAAAGCATATAGCCAATAACTATAGAAAGAGCCAAGCTCACTAGAGATCGGGAAAATGCAAATCAAAGTCACAAGGATATATTTTACAACTATTCAATTTGCAGAATAAAAATAACAACACCAACTTTGTGGGATAGTAGAGATCAAAGATATCTTTAAAACTATTGCTAAAATCATATTGGAAAATAATGTGGAATTCTCATATAAAATTGAACTTGTACAAACACTATCGACCACTGATTCCACTCCTAGGATGATTTGTCATAAAAAGAAGAGAAGACACATGGAACAATGTTGCACAGAGATATGTCTAAGAATGCTTAATGAAGGACTATTCATTGCAACAAGAGCTGGAAACAACTGAAATTCCCATCATCTAGAAAATGGATGAAGCATATCACACTGTGGAATCTTACACAGCAGTGAAAATGAAGAAACTATACGTAGAAGTGTTAAAAGAGCTTATGTCGTTTATTTGCTATGTACAGTAAAGCAAAAAAAACAAAAAAAAACTTTCTTGAGTATTTTCCATAACTATATGGAGTATATTCTGTAAGTATATATAACTATAAAGTGGGAATCATACTCTCAGTTTTGAAAATTTTGTGCACTGAATAATGAATTCAGGGTAAGAAATATCTTTAACATAAAAAAACTGTAAATTATTTGTAATCATTATTCCAACTGGCATATTTTATTCACTTAAATGTTCCCTTATGGATGCAAATGTGAAGCAACAAGCTAATGTTCTTTCCTAAAAGCAATGTATTTATTACCTCTTTCTGTCTCTCTTTCTCTCCCTCTCTCTCAAATCCTCTCCCTTTCTGTCTCTCTCCCACTCTTTCTCTCTCCTCTCAAACAGACACACATACATACACACGCCAATATTTTTTTCACTATAATTAAATTGTATAAGAAAAAAAACTCAATAGTGTATCTTTTAGAGTAGGGAAAATGGATGGGTATTATATAAGTGTCACAAAAATATACTTTATCATTTCTAGGTCTCTGAAGAAATACTAAAGTTAAATGTTCATTGATTCTTTCACTCACATATTTTTGTTAGATTTAGGGGTATACATAAATGCATAAAAGCCAATCTCAGTTTTCTGTATCAGTGGATTTAAGACACTGATTTCATTAGAGTTCTAGGCTTTGTAAAACAGCAAAAGACTGAAAATCCTAAACCATTAGTGTAAGAGTAATGCTGTTCTACAGCAAAGTCTGTTACAGGGCATGTATAGTGCATCAGTATTCCAGTTTAGATCCTGAAAGCAAGGCTATCAGATTAAATAGATCATGAAACTCAGCTTTTGTTCTAACTAGTGGCAAAAGTCTCAAGGAATTTCAAAGGCTCTAGATTAGTTCATGGAAATACAGACATAACAAGCATAAGAAGTTTCATTCAAACTCTGAAGCATAGAAACTTCAATGGCAGGACTAAAACTGAAGAACCCTGAATTGGAAATTACAGGGAAAGTACAGATTAAAAATAAAGTTAATTTCTGAGAGAAGAAAACTCAAATCTTTTAGGAACTGACTGATAACAATTAAGGTTTAAATTAATCAAGGTATTAATAAGATGTACCTGGATTTTTAAAATTTGACTCCTTATGCAATTACTTAGTTCATCTGTTTCATATAGGTAAAAGTGATTCATTCATATTGTTATTTTAATAAGAATTTTATACACAAGAAAACAGAAGCATTTTTTGTTTGTTTTATTTACTTATTATTTACTTTTTTTAAGTAAACTCTACACCCAACATGGGGCTTGAACTCACAACTTTTGAGATCAAGAGTCACATGCTCCACTGACTGAGCCAACCAGGCACCCCTGAGTGGTGGTGTTCTTGTTGTTTTTTGAATATAGGGCCTTTAACTTAACCTTCACAAGATACTACTAGGAGTAACATTGCTAGGACTAAACAGTGTAACTGGAATTTGGTGCCTAAATGGAATCATTAGAAGGAAATCTACAGAGTCCATTCAATTGACTTTATAGTCCTAAACTTTATAAGGGATGGCAAATTTGATCTAGATTATCTCTTCTAGAAAAGAGATGCTTCCTCTGCCATTCTGGATTATATGTAAAATAAAAGTTCATCTTTAAAGAATCACTCCAGTAAATTCAATCTTTATTTTTTATCATTTTTCCCATGGCCATGCATGAAAGTGAGAGACTCATCTTCTCTTACAAGTGTGATTCCTTCCAAATATTGAGAGAAGGAACAACAGAACTCAGTACAACAAGAATTATCTCTTTAGGTTGCTCACACCATTGAAGGCAGTTTTTCTTTTGCCCTGTATTAGCCCTGAGAAGCTAAATACTGAACCATGTGATAAACATTAAAATGTGAAGATGCAACACATGCAATAAAAAGACTAAAAATGAAATGGGACAGCAGAGCCATTTCTCTTGTTCATTGTTTAAAACAATGGATCTTGGGGTGCTTACGTGGCTTGGTTGGTTAAGCACCTGACTCAAGCTCAGCTCAGGTCTTGATCTCAGGGTCATGATTTCAAGCCCCATATGGGCACCAGGTTGGACTGAAGCCTACTTAAAAAATAAATAAATAAAAACAATGGTTCTTCTGGGTCTCTGTTACACCTTTGTCTCTTCTCCAGAGAAATCAACACTGATTAACAAGTGCTTCAAAACAAAGTGGCCAAATAATATTGGAGGAAAGTTGAAATAACTATCCTAATTCAAGACATAGGACTTCTCATAAAGCATTTAATCAGGTTCAATAAACTAGACATACCTGCTCCTCTTTATTATCAATCTTAATGAGACTAGAACGCAGGTCTTCGCATGACTTCTTACTCCTCTCCCAAGTTTCCTCTTCTTTTGAAAAATAGTAACAGCTTTTTCCACAGCAGTACCAACTTCCTTGAAATGAGTCATAGTCTTTATCTTGAAAAGAAAAGCCACCATGATTCTCAACCACAAGACCACTTAGAGACCTGCACTTCCCACATATTTCTTGCTTACTTCAGACTGAATGACCAAAAATAGATGGTTTTCCCATTTCCCAAAAGTCTAATGTTGGGAATAGCTCTTTGGCCAAATTGTGGAGCCAGGGACTGTCTCTGACAGACCTCAGACCATTGTTAGGATTGCACTAAGAAATTTTGACTTCTCAAGGACAAATAAACTGCAGCCATGTGGAGCAGCTATCTTTGCAGGAAGAAATCCACAAAGTGAATATACAGAGATGGTGTTAATTCCAAGGGATCTATATTGGGAAAAATTCATCCATGATCATCAATTACTCAAATAATCAAATCAACATGACTTTGTGAAAGTCAAGATTTAGATTAGCTATTATGAAGAAAATGGATTTGATTTAAAAAAATTAAAAAGGTGAGCAAAATTAAAGGACCTGACAAAGCACAACATAGAATTTTTAATTATATATTGAAACGGGACAGAGGGGATAATTCCATGAAAAAAAAAAAACACTTGTAAACTATCACTGTAAGTATTCAAGCGCATACCTGTAATAGGCAATAAAATAGAGTGATCTTCAGCCTCTCCTAAGGAAGCACTTTTTTCTTTTGTATTGTTCATATCTTGCATAGTGTGTGCAAAACACTTCTGAAAAACTTCAATCCATATTATAAAAATAAGATCATGAATGCCTTTCATAGATCACATTATTACACTTGCTTACTCTAATTCTAAATGGCATAATGAATGTTGTTGACTAAATGAAAGTACAATCAGAAAAAATGGTAGTTTAAAATAGTTTGAAGTATCAGAAAATAAAACAGATTTTTAAATGAAAATATAACTTACTATCCATTATTTTTAAGTATATAAACTTAACACAAAACATATAAACATATAAATCAGAAAATATAAACTTGAAATAAAACATTAACTAGTTTCTATGTCATCTAATTTTCAAATAAAGGTTTCAAAGTTGGTGAGATTTTGTATTTAGTATTTATTTAGCAATGAGTATTTGCATGTAAAGCCAAATACAGTGATTTGACTCTCTTCTAGGATAAACTTATAGTTGATTCATTGAATTTACATGGACCAAGATAGCTCAGATAGCTACTTCTAATATGCAATATAGCAATATCTTCCCAAAACTCACAAATAAAAAACGTAAAAGCATAAAGTATATTGCTCTGTAAGTGTGTGAATATTAAAAGAAAAATCCTTTAAGGTTTTGTTACACAACTGAGAATCTTAATTTCCAATTCTGCTACCACCCACCATCATTCAGCCAAATTCAATGTCTACTTGTAAAACTCCAACAATATTAATTGCACAGTCTCTTAATGTAGTCAATTGCAATAAATATAACTACTGCTTCAATTCAGCCATCCATTCCAATGTTCATATACTGGATCTGAATTAAAAAGACATATTAAGGGGCACCTGGGTGGCTCAGTTGGTTAAGTGTCCGCTTTCAGCTCAGGTCATGATCCCTGCGTCCTGGGATCAAGCCCCATGTCGGGGCTCCCTGCTCAGCGCGGAGCCTGTTTCTCCCTCTCCCTCTGCTGCTCCCCCCTGCTTGTGCACTCTCTCTCTGTCAAATAAAAATATAAAATCTTTAAAAAATAGGAAATTGATATTAAATATAAAGTGATATAGAAAATAGATCAACCTTATATTCCTCTGTGATTTAAGCAGTTTTGCAGTATGAAAAGGAATGTAATATTCAAGTAAAGATTTTTCCAATTCTCTGATTATACAGAAAACCTCCTTTTACACAAAATATAAGGATGAATAAATGTGTAAGCCTCACTGTACATTTCAGCCAAATTTTGTGCTATTACAACTATTATGTACCCTATTTTGTGTAGCATAAAAACTAAGTGATAACAAAATAATAAAATCATCATCATCAATATTATCATCAATGCCATCATGATTATTAACATTTCTATAGGACTTTATGATTTACGAGGGTTCCACAGAAATTCAGTAGTTATAACATTTCATTTATCACTCTGGCTCACTGCTCTCATAAGAACTGTGTATGTCCAATACTCACACATAAATCCTAAGCCTGTGATTGTCAGCAGGAGGAGAAAACATATAACTCCTAGGGTTAATGCAACCGTATACCATGGAAATTCTGTACAAAATCAGAAAGCAAAATATATAGTAAACACCGAGCATAGCAAAGCTCCCAGAATTAGAACGAAATGGAAATTCCTTCTGGAATTAAAATGAATGTCAGTATTCACTGTGATAATAAAACTCACTGAATATTACATTTAAACATACCCATTGATATATAAAGAGCCAGACATAAAATATCAAATAAGTATAGGCATGAGTATTATGATTTCACTTTTTCTTATTTTACATCATAACGTTTTCAGAAAACAAGAAAACAAACCGAAAAACCTTTACCTCTCCTTTTATCCATTGGACGTCTTTTGTCCTTCTGTTCCCTTGAATGGGGTAATTTTAGCTCCACATACGTCACTCTCTCCTCGCTCATTTTTGAGGACTGCTGTCAAAGAACACAGCTCAAATCCTATGCCATGTTTCACGAGGCATGAAAATAACATTATTTATCATGAAGTAACAGGGACAACTAAATGAATGAGAAGCATGATCATCTGAAATAAGCAAGGTAAAGGAAATATTTATCTGGGAATATTAGAAAGAAAATTGTTTTTAATTTCTTTTTGTAATGCCTTATAACAGCAATCCTACGCAATTAAATAAAGGTCCATTAGTGTTTATGGACATGTGATGTTAAGCTTTCACTGCTTTTAAAATAACTTAATTCATTGCCAAAATTTAAAAATGTACATTATATTCCATACTCCCCTAAAAATCTAGATTTATATCATCTTTTGAAAAATTATGTTTGATCTCTTAGTGCCTGTTTTATGCCCCAATGGGCACTATCTTAACACCAAAAAGAGTAACTCCCTCTTTAGTAAGGACACACACATTCAGAGAATGAGGAAAATGTGGAAATCATGGGATTCAAGGAAAGGGAGTTTAGGAAGTAATATTAAATGAGGGAGGAATAACTTGTCATTCGAACAACTATGCTGCACAGTGGCGATTTCATTTCTGTTTGTAAATGAAGAACACTGAGGCTCCAAGACAGGTAATATATATATAAATATTTATTTAATTCAAGTATGTATATCATATATATAGCTTATGTATATTTATCCAAATAAATGATCTTGCACCTACACTTAACTTGTATAAACAATACCTTTCAAAAAATACTTAATAAACTCTCTCCCCTAAAATATAAATAAATACATAGTGATTAAAGAGGAGAAAACATTTTCCCAAAAGAATATTTTTGGTAAATGTAGAAAGAACCAGTTAACTGTTCTTCCTAAATAGATTTGATTCTTGGGTTTTCAAAATATCTTAATATTTTACCATTTCATTACTTTATAATATCGGGAAACTTATTTGAACAATCGTCTATGATGATATAATGTATAAACACATTGCCATTTGTTTTTCAATAAATATTCTCTCTACCCAAGTGCCAAATCATAAAGTAAATCTTGTCTCAATGTCATGTTTTCCTAGCTAACTGGTTTCTCTTTAATGGTATTTTAATTGAATATCTGTACAACAAAATAACGAAAAAAATAAATTTGCAAATATAAAACTGGGTCTGTTTTGATAGAAAACCATATTTTCAAAACGAAAACTTTTTTTTTATTATACTTAACTGAAAGGTGAGAGAATGTAAGCTTTGTATAATGCATTGCTAACTGGTTAGGTAACATCCATAGAGATAAAAGGGAAAAAAACACAGGTTTATATTGTCTAAAAAAGAATTAAATATCCATTAAAATATCTAAGGATTAAAAAAATCATATTCTGCATAAGAAATATTTTGACCCACTCTCAGTCTAATCCATTCCTGTCTTCACTTGTAGACTAAAGTTAACATTAGATATAAGTTAACATGGATCCCAAAGTCAATTATTTTCTGCAACATTCCAACCTCCCCCCAACTTCCTACATAGCTTTCCTGTAGCAAATTCTACTTTATCCCTCTTTGCTCCACAATGGGACAGCACAAACATGGGTCACACAAGCTCGCAGGCTGCAGTACCTACATCTGTGCCTTGGGATCTCACCAGCTGGAGAAATAGCGTGGTCAGAAACACAGCTATGATGTCCTGGCTCTGCGGGCCTTTCACCTCTGCTTTGACTCCAGGAGGTACTTGCTGATATGCTTCACTGACTCTCAGAGAGACCCTGTCGGAAGAAAGAATGCCAATGATCATGTGACATTAGATATCCCCCACACAGTAACCACTGGTGTCAATATCTCATTAACTCCTGCACTCTACTCTGTGTCCAACAGGAGTCATAGAAAACTCAAATGCGAAATCTTGGACACATTTTCTGGATCAGTTTAAACCTGGGATTTAGCAATTACCTTGAATCTTGGGGAAAAAAAAAAAGCCTTCTCAAAATCTCATGAGATTAGGAAAGGCTTAACAATAAAATTGAAAAATTATAAAAATAAAAAGGGAATATCTATATTCGACCTGACATGATTCATATGTTTTCTTTTTATGGAGTGAAAATAAGTTCTCAATTGTTACATACATATAGTAAAACTAAAGAATGTCAAAAGGTACACACATTTTAGCCCTTATTTTTAACAAACATCCTAAGGATAGCCAGATTGCTTAATATATTACAGTAAATCTAAATACCTAAAAATTGAGATATAAACAATTTGAAGAACATCACATTTCTAATTCTCTCTGGTGTTCTCTTCAAACTGCCTGAAAAATTAAGACAGAAACATAGAGACACAAAATTTTGAATACGTTTCACAGTAGCCCTTTTAAAGCATCAACATCAAATTCATTTGTTCTATTAGTTCTATCAGAGCATGTTTAAAAATATATTATGAGTTTAATTCAGTGAGCAGCTCTAAGCGCTACGTAACCCTAGAAGTCAGTGTTAGGCACAAACAAAAGCAGTTTTGTTTTGTTTTTTTCATATCAATCACATTAATCTCTGCCCTTCAAGGACCCCATTGCTCTTCTGCTTTAAAATTCTTCTTAGAAATATGTAGTAATAACAACTGAAATCCACCTCTATGCCAGCTACACCAAGTGAAGTCTTTTCAAAACACTCTCCTGTGGTTTGGGCTTCCTTTTCCATCACCCCCAAAACACAAATGTCTTATCCTCTTCTAAATAATGGTAGTAGCACCTGTGAAAATATCTAGCTTTCTTTCTTGTAAGTTTCCTTTGGATCACTCTGTTTCTTTGCTAAGATCTAATCAGATTTTTTCAGGAAGTATGTTTCTGACGTAAAGAGAGAAAGCATTCTGCAAATTCTCCATGCAACAGGGTTTTCTCTTAAAGGCAAACATGGTCTTCAGGCATGCCTATGAACTAAGATCTTCCAGGTGCTGGGTGTAATTACTCTGTATAGCAGTTGCACATTTCTATCTAAGCCTTATGTCAAATTCCCCAATACCAAAATACATCACTTAACAGAAATATATTTGATAACTCTTTTTTTGCTACTAAATGCTATATACCTTACTGGTAAAAGATGTAAGCCAGCAAACTGACTGTGAATGTGTGTTTTAGAGGGTGAATAGTATGACTTCTAAACTCTCAGTGCAGTGCTGTCTTCTGGGGTGTGGGGCATTAAGACCTGACTGTGGTTAATACTTGTCTGCTTCTGAAGCAGCCGCTGAGTGAAATGACTGACTTTGGAAGTTCCATCTTATCTTCTTCAGCAATATCCAGAATACCTTCCATGCAAATGAGTCTGCTGGGAGATTGAGCCTTAGGATCAGAAACTATTAGGTGGTATTGAATAACATTTGTATATGTTAGGAGCCAAGTGGAAAATTGACTCTAAAAGTTAGCATACATTTACAGGAATGTATTGCCTCTGATCTTTTTAAGAGTTGTATAGATTATGCTTATCATTGTTTAATATTAACAGGTCAACCCCTAAAATCTTGGGGCAAACCACCAATGAAAAGCACTTATGAGCAATTTTAGTTGTTAGGCCTTTAAATAAGATGCCAGGTTTATCATAATGAAAATAGATATAATAGGTTCTAGAAAACCTATCAAACTATATGTCTTTAAATATTTTATCAACAGTATTGATAGCAAATAAAAATATAAAGTATTATTGTCAGACTATGGGCATATGACTTTTTTTAGGGTTGACTTTTAATTTTCTAACTATTTTGAGAAATTAGGCTATCACTATTAGTTAATTATAAAGACATACACAAAGATCTTTCTGTCTTTAAAACACCCACACACTTTTGCAACCAATGTCAATGTATTTTTAGTGCTTCTTAAAATGTTTCTTATACCTCTTTTCTACTACAACTTTTATTTATCATGTAAGATTTCACTAAAATATCACTTGTATTCACTATTTTGACATTCACCGAGTCTAGCCTGTGTCAAAGAAAAGTAAAAACTATAATGGCATTAAGTGAAAAGAATTAAGGTAGTAGAAACTGCAATTTAACCTGAAGATGAAATAATAAGTAAATAAACTGAGAGAGAGAGAGAGAGACAGAGGTGTTCATGATAACATAGGTAAATAGAGCAGAATGACAGCAGGACTTAATTAATTAGTGTGAAATTTATAATAAAGCAGCTAGAGTGCATAAAATATTGAAAGAATATTCCAAAAACAAAGGTTTAATTTTTTATATTATGTTTTTCTTATATATTATTTTCACTTATTTGTTTTTATAATAAAATTGATAAAAGTTAAGTGAGTGTGAAGAAATCATAAGTCCAAAATTCTTGGTTACATTAAGGCAAGGAATAGGGACAAGTGATTTACTTTGAAAACAAATAAGAGCTTGTATGAACAGGGATGAAAACAATGAAGGGAGACAGTTTGCTTTATTTTTGATCCTTAGAATATATCCATGTGTAATTTTTGATCAATAACATACATTGGTACATTAAATCTCAAATTATTTGGGACCATTTCTGTTACACTTTTGCCTTTAGTAGCTAGAGATTGAAGCCTTTATTTGCCTTCTCCAATCACCGTGTCTATTGACATTTTACCTTAGTTTCAAGAAGAATCTTTAGTTCAGCAAAGCTGTCAGCAGAAACAGAAGTATCATAAAATAAAAAGCTTGTTTCCTCTCATACTTTCGATTTTTGTGTTTCTCCATCATATATCCTATCTTGAACAATTATGAATAATACTCAGTTATGTTTTTACATAAAATGTCAAAGTAGACCCTCCTGTTTTCTAGTCACTTATCTTTAATGTCATTTTGGAAGAGGCAGCAATCCGAAACACACCTTTCTAAAAATTTGAGTTATCTAAAAATGTGAATAGTGCTGAGTTGATTATCACTTGAGATTTTAATTAGAAGTAAGATGGCTGGGGGGGGTGTTAAGATGGTGGCATAATAGGAAGACCCTATGCTCATTTCATCCCTCAAAAACAACTAAATAATTATCAAATCATTCTGAATGCCCAAGAAATTGACCTGACTGATGAAACAAACTCTACAACTAGAGGAAGAGAAGAATCCACAATGAGGAAGGTAAGAACAGCAGAAGCATGGTTTGGGGAAGAAATGGATCATGGGAGCGATGGAGGGGAGAGTCCCGGTCATGGAGAAATGTGAGAGGAAGAAGCTCAGAAGGGAAAGTTCACTTACCCAAAGCATGAGAATACTTCCCCAATGCCACTGACAGGGAAAATGGGAGGGGCTGATTTTCATGAGTTTTTGCAAAAAGCAGGACCTGAAAACTGGAGTTTTAGCAGACAGTGGCTTATCTGGGATAAGGCACTGAGGACACGGCCCTATTCCTGGAAAGAAGGCAGGAAAGCAACCCTGGGGCTGATGGCTTGATCTGTGGGTCTCCTAAGGTGCACAGGAAGAGACTATTCACTCTTCTTGGAGCACATCTGAGAGGAGTCACCTCTCCTGGGACAAAAGAGCTGAGGGCGCCATTTTCCTATCTTGTCCCTCATCATAGCCACATGGTCATTTACGGAGGACAGCAAACCCAAACACTGTCTGCCTAGCCAGCTTGCTCCAAGTCCCACTGTGCTGCACTCTGGTGCAACTGCCCATCTCAGTCAAACCTCCCTCAGTCCCAGCACTTTCAAACTTTCCCCAAGAAGACCAGCATAAGCCCCTACCCACATTGGGTACCTAAAACCTAAAGTTTTAAAAGTCAGCAGTCTTAGCTGGTAAAATGCCTAGAGGGCACTTCACTGCTCCTGCAGAGAGGACAGGAAAACAATCTGGAGGTAGACAACATTAAAACTTCAATCTGAAAAATGCCTGGGATGCACAGGGGGAGATTATTTTTTTTGCTTAGAGTACCTCCCTGAGAGCAGCAAGCATGGAGACCCTTCTCTGGGGACAAAGGAGCTGGTGGCCATTTCCTACCCCTCCTCAGCATAGGCACAGAACCACCTGCAATAAATAACAGAGCACTGGCACTGTCTGCCCAATCCTTACACCAAGTCACACACCCCTGAACTCTGGCAGTACTGGCCTTCTCAGCCATGTTTGCCTCAGTCCCAGTGCAGTGGACCTCTTCCCTAGAAGACCAGCAGAAACCCCTGCCCACACCATGTCTCCCAACAAGAATTCTGCACAGCTTCAATTCTAGTGAAAGTAGCATCAGGTCTCATTTAACAAGCAGACTACTTAAAACTCACCTTACTCTGTCCAAGGACCAAACACTGCCCAGAGCCAGCAAGATGAGCCTCTGTAGATGCCAGGCCTGAAGGATAGAGCAGCCAGAACACACTAGGAAAGTGCATCAGCACATGTCAAAGACAATTCCTGAAGCACCAGACCCTGGACATTATATGGCCTCTTCTGCATAAAGCTGTTACTCTTAAGAGCAGAAATCATAACAGGCTTTTCTAACACAAAGAAGAAAACAGAGACTTAGAGAAAATGCCAAGATGGAAGAATTCATTCCAAAGGAAACAAGGAAGGGTCATGGCCAGAGATGTAACCAAAACACATATAAGTAATATGCCTGATAGAGAATTTAAAGCCACAATCGTAAAGATACTCACTGGACTTGAAAAAAGAATGGAAGACCTCAAGGAGATCCTTATTGAAGAGATAAAACAGTTAAAAAATGATCAGTCAGAAATGAAAAATGCAATTACTGAGATTTGAAACTTATATGATCCAATGAACACAAGGATGGAAGAAGCCAAGGAATAAATAAGTGGTATAGAAGACAAAATACAAGAGACTCATTTTAGATATAAGGACACCTGCCTATTGAAAGTGAGGGAATGGAGAAACATCTATCATGCAAATAGATGGCCAAATAAAGTCAGGGTAGCAATACTTACATCAGACAAACTAGATTTTAATCTAAAGACTATAACAAGAGATGAAGAAAGGCATTATATCATACTAAAATGGATTATCCATCAAAAAGATCTAGGGTCGCATGGGTGGCTCAGTCAGTTAACCAACTGACTTCAGCTCAGTTCATAATCTTGGGGTCCTGGGATTGAGCCCTGCGATGGGCTTCCCACTCAGTGGGGAGTCTGCTAGTCCCTCTCCCTCTGCCCCTCCTTCTGCTTGTGCTCTCTCTCTCCCAAATAAATAAATAAAATATTATCTAAAAAATCTAACAATTGTAAATATTTATGCCCCCAACAAGGGAGCACTCAAATATATAAAATAAATAATAATAAACATAAAGGAACTTACTAAAAATAATACGATAATAGTAGGGGACTTTAACACCCCACTTACATCATTGGTAAGATCATCTCAGAAGAAAATGAACAAGGAAATAATGGCTTTGAATGACACATGGGACCAGACAGACTTAACAAACATATGCAGAATTTTCTGTCCTAAAACAGCAGAATGCACATTCTTTTCAAGTGCACATAGGACATTTTTCAGAATAGATCACACACTAAGTCACAATCAGGTCTCAACAAGCACAGAAAGATTGAGAAAATGACATGCATATTTCCTGACCATAATGCTATGAAACTTGAAGTCAACCATAAGAAAAATTTGGAAAGAGCACAAATACATGAAGGTTAAACAGCATGTTACTGAAGAATAAATGGGTCAACCAAGAAATCAAAGAGGAAATTTAAAAAACACATGGAAACAAAAGAAAATGAAAATACAACTGTCCAAAACCTTTGGCCTACAACAAAAGAAGTCCTAAGAGGAAAGTATATAGTAATATAGGCCTTCCTCAAGAAGAAAAAAAAAAAAAAAAACTCAAATAAAAAAACCCTAATCTTATACCTAAAGAAGCTAGTAAAAAAAACAAACAAAGCCTAAAACAAAGCAAAAGGAAGGAAATAATAAAGATTAGAGCAGAAATAAATGACATAGGAGGAAGAAAATGTAGAAGAGATCAATGAAACCAGGAGCTGGTTCTTTGAAAAAATTAATACAATTGATAAACTCCTAGCCAGACTTACCAAAAACAAAAAAGAAAGGCCCGAAAAATAAAATCAGCAAATGAGAAAGGAGAACTGACACCAACACCACAGAAATACAAACAACTAGAATATTATTAAAAACTATATGCCAACAAACTGGACAACCTGGAAGAGAGGGATAAATTCCTAGCAACATGTAAACTACCAAAACTGAAACAGGAAGAAATAGAAGACTTAAACAGACAGATAACCAGCAAGGAAATTGCATCAGTAATCTAAAATCTCCCAACAAACAAAAGTTCAGGGGCAGATGGCCTCACATGGAAATTCTATCAAACATTTAAAAAAGAGTTGATACTTAGTCTTCTCAAACTATTCCAAAAAAATAAAATAAAATAAAATAAAATAAATGGAAGGAAAACATCCAAACCCATTCTATGAGGCCAGCATTACCCTGATTCTAAAACAGACAAAGATTTGGCTAAAAAAGAGATCTACAGGTCCATATCCCTGATGAACATGGATGCAAAATTCTCAATAAAATACAGGGTGAATTGAATCCAACAGTACATTAAAGGAATCATTCACCAAGATTAAGTGGGATTTATTCCTGGGCTATAAGCGTGGTTCAATATTTGCAAATCAATCAATGTGATACACCACATTAATCAAAGAAAGGATAAGAACATTACCATCCTTTCAGTATATGCATAAAATTCATTTGACAAAGTACAACACTTATACACACACACACACACACACACACACACACACAAAACCTCTGAACAAAGTAGGGTAAGAGGGAACATACGTCAACATAATAAAGGCCATATATGAAAACCCACAACAAACACCATCCTCAATGGGGAAAAACGTTAAGGTTTTCTTCTATGGTCAGGAAGAAGACAGGAATGTCCATTCTCACAACTGTTATTTAACATAGTACTGGAAGTCCTAGCCACAACAAAAAGAAGTAAAACTCTTCAAATCAGCAAGGAAGAAGTCACTATTTACAGATGACATGATACTCCATATATAGAAAACCTGAAAGACTCCACCAAAAAATTGTTAGAATTTATATAAGAATTTAGTAAAGTCACAGGATACAAAACCACTGTACAGAAATAGGTTGCATTTCTGTACAAAAATAATGAAGTGGCAGAAATAGCAATCACAGAATCAATCCTATTTACAATTGCACCAAAGACCATAAGATACCTAGGACTAAACCTAACCAAAGAGGTAGAAGATCTATAACCTGAAAACTATAAAACACTGATTAAAGAAATTCAAGACAGGGGAACCTGGGGGGTTCAGTAAGTTTAGGGTCTGACTCTTGGTTTCAGCTTAGGTCATGATCTTAGGGTGTTTGAGATTGAGCCGGGCGTTAGACTCTGCACTCAGCACAGAGTCTATTTGAGATTCTCTCTCCCTCTCCCTTTGTCCCTCCACCCACTAGCTCTCTCTCTCTCTAAAAATAAAAATATAAATAAGTAAATAAATAAATAAAATCTTTAAGAAAACTAAAAGGCAACAGCATGAGAGAAGATATTCGCAAACGGCATATTCGATAAAGGATTAGTATCCAAAATATATAAACAGCTTCTAAAACTCAACGCCCAAAAAACAAGTAATCCAGTTAAAAAATAGAAGAAAACATGAAAAGACATTATTCCACAGAAGACATAAAGATGGCCAACATACATGAAAATCATCAGGAAAACACAAATCCAAAACTACAGTTAGATATCACCTCCTACCAGTCAGAATGTCTAAAGTCATCAACACAAGAAACAGGTGTTGGGGAGAATGCAGAGAAATGGGAACCCACTTGCTGTGTTGGTGGGAATGCAAACTGGTACAGCCACTGTGGAAAACATTATGGAGGATCCTCAAAAAGGTAAAAATAGAACTACCTTATGATCCAGCAATTGCACTACTAAGTATTTACTCAAATGATATAAAAATATTAGTTTGAAGGGATACATGCACCTCAATGTTTATAGCAGCAGTATCAACAATATCGAATTATGGAAAGAAACCAGATGTCCACCTCATTGACTGATGAAGGGATAAAAAAGATGTAATATAGACACACACACACACAATGGAATATCACTCAGCCATAAGAAAAAATGAAATTTTGCCATTTGCAGTGACATGGTTGGAGCTAGAGATTATTAAGTCAGTCAGAGGTAGTCAAATACCATATGTCTTCACTCAGAATGGAATTTATGAAACAAAACAAATGAACATAGGGGGAAAAAAAGAGAGAGGCAAACCAAGAAACAGACTCTTAATGATAGAGAAAAAATTGATGGTTACCAAGGGGGAGGTTGTCGGGGGATGGGTTAGATAGGTGATGGGGATTAAGGAGGGCATTTGTATTGAGCACTGGTTGTTATATGTAAGTCATGAAACACTAAATTGTACTCCTGAAACTAATATTACACTATATGTTGACTAACTGGAATTTAGATTAAAAGTTGGAATAATAAATAAATAAACATACAAACAAAATGTTGACCCACACAAGTATGAGAAAAACCACAAATACATAAATGCTAGCTGTTAGAAGACAAGTTCCACACTTTCAGAGGCAAGTTACAGATAAGCAACAAAGGAAGGTGAAAGTGAATCCTGCCACTAGGTCAGAATCAGAGACATCAGTATGTACTCATGTTTCGATTAGTATATACACAAACAACCTGATACATAAACAAGTATATGTATGTGTGTATACATGAGTTAGTATATATGGAGCTCTGTCTTCTTAAAGAGCCTAGAAGCAATGAAACCCAAAAGCCAGGCGCAGAACCAGCACCAGATACTGGTTCCTAAATACTATTCACCAGTAAAAGGAACTAGAGCTTCTTGGAGAAATGACTGATTCTAAGAACGGGGCAAAGAAAATACAGAGTAAGCTCAGACCATCTTATAAGGCCAGAAAGGAAGAAAGTGCTCAAAAAATATAAAGATTGGGGCATGTCAAAGTCACCCAGAAGCTAACCTGGAAAACCTCCCAATGACCAAAACCGGAACAATTTACAGCAAAATAAGTAAAGTAGCATTTGATCATAACTAAAGTATAAAATTAATATCCATGAAGCCCATGTTATTATAAATGATTTAATAATTAGAAGGAAATAAATGGGAAAGGGAAAGACAAATCTTTACCGAAAAATTTCAACTACTCCCTTTCCAGGAGGTTAGATGCCACCTAGAGTGGGCCGGATCTGGTGACATTTTGCAAAGAACACAGAATGGAAGGCAGAGTATTAAAGAGGGCACGTTCTGCATGGAGCACTGGGTGTTATGCACAAACAATGAATCATGGAACACTACATCAAAAACTAATGATGTAATGTATGGTGATTAACACAACAATAAAAAATTTAAAAAAAAGAATTGAAGACAGAGAATGGTAACTTTACATGGGCACACCTGGTAAACACTAAATTAAAAAAGGATTACATTAAAGGAAATGAGGTAAGCACTATAAGTGCACTCTGTACTACATCTGCCACTTTTCTATAAATTTAAACTTATTCCAAAATAAATAACTTAATTAATTCTTTAAGATTACATTAAAAAAAAAAATTCTCCCCTACAACGTGTAACATTTAGCCATATTAGTGACTGGAAGAAAATAGAAGATATAAAATATGTCAATAATTTTGCAAAAACTCATAGCAAAGATCTCTCTGTTGCCAATATTTAAATGTTTTACTGAGTGCCTATTGTTTATTAAAATTTTTTAAGTCTATTTACATACTAAAAATATTTCTTTCTCCCAAAAAGCAAAATAATTACTGCTAATGGCTACCAATTAGCTGACATTATTCAAATGCTACATGGGATAGAAAGTAAAGTAAACTTGCTCTGTATTTAGTATATAAAGGAAGTCAGTAACACAAAACTGATTCTTAATTTTTATAATCAGAGAAATAAATCACAAAGAACAGTTTGTAAAATGTAATACCACCAACTGAGTAAATATACTTCATAGATGACAAATACTGTGTTCCCAAGCTAACATTTTCTTACATTCTCCTGTTCACCACGTTTCAAAAGTTGAGTTTTTTAAACCTGTTATTTGGGATCTTGATGCTAATCAATGGCTACCTGAGGCTTACATGACATAACAACTTCTTGAGTGGACTGAGTTTGGGATGGGTTTGTATTTATCTACATGTGCTTACTCTTGAAATGAAGACAGAAAGGAACCCACAAAACATTAACAATGCCTAATAGGTTGTATTATGACCTACTAATAAAAAAGGTGATATTTATTTTTTATTTATTTATTAATTTTTATTGTTATGTTAATCACCATATATTACATCATTAGTTTTGGATGTAGTGTTCCATGATTCATTGTTTGTGCATAACACCCAGTGCTCCACGCAGAATGTGCCCTCTTAATACCCATCACCAGGCTAACCCATCCCCCCACCCTCCTCCCCTCTAGAACCCTCAGTTTGTTTTTCAGAGTCCATCGTCTCTCATGGTTCATCTCCCCCTCCAACTAACTCCCCTTCATTCTTCCGCTCCTGCTATCTTCTTCTTTTTCTTTTTTCTTAACATATGTTGCATTATTTGTTTCAGAAGTACAGATCTGTGATTCAACACTCTTGCACAATTCACAGCGCTCACCATAGCACATACCCTCCCCAATGTCTATCACTAAGCCACCCCATCCCTCCCACCCCCACCACTCCAGCAACACTCAGTTTGTTTCCTGAGATTAAGAATTCCTCATATCAGTGAGGTCATATGATACACGTCTTTCTCTGATCGACGTATTTCACTCAGCATAACACCCTCCAGTTCCAGCCACGTCGTTGCAAATGGCAAGATCTCATTCCTTTTGATGGCTGCATAATATTCCATTGTGTATATATCCCACATCTTCTTTATCCATTCATCTGCCGATGGACATCTTGGCTCTTTCCATAGTTTGGCTATTGTGGACATTGCTGCTATAGATGTTGGGGTGCACGTACCCCTTTGGATCCCTACATTTGTATCTTTGTGGTAAATACCCAGGAGTACAATTGCTGGATCGTATGGTAGCTCTATTTTCAACTGTTTGAGGAACCTCCATACTGTTTTCCAGAGGGGTTGCACCAGCTTGCATTCCCACAAACAGTGTAGGAGGGTTCCCCTTTCTCCGCATCCCCACCAACGTCTGTCATTTCCTGACTTGTTAATTTTAGCCATTCTGACTGGTGTGAGGTGGTATCTCATTGAGGTTTTGATTTGGATTTCCCTGATGCTGAGCGATGTTGAGCACTTTTTCATGTGCCTGTTGGCCATTTAGATGTCTTCTTTGGAAAAATATCTGTTCACGTCTTCTGCCCATTTCTTGATTGGATTATTTGTTCTTTGGGTGTTGAGTTTGATAAGTTCTTTATAGATTTTGCATACTAGCCCTTTATCTGATATGTCATTTGCAAATATTTTCTCCCATTCTGTCGGTTGTCTTTTGGTTTTGTGGACTGTTTCTTTTGCTGTGCAAAAGCTTTTTATTTTGATGAAATCCCAATAGTTCATTTTTGCCCTGGCTTCCCTTGCCTTTGGCGATGTTTCTAGGAAGAAATTGCTGCGGCTGAGGTCGAAGGGGTTGATACCTGTGTTCTCCTGTAGGATTTTGATGGACTCCTGTCTCACGTTTAGGTCTTTCAACCATTTGGAGTCTATTTTTGTGTGTGGTGTAAGGAAATGGTCCAGTTTCATTCTTCTGCATGTGGCTGTCCAATTTTCCCAACACCATTTGTTGAAGAGACTGTCTTTTTGCCATTGGACATTCTTTCCTGTTTTGTCGAAGATAAGTTGACCATAGAGTTTGAAATTATTACATGTTTAAGAAAATAACACCTGCAAAATGCTTAACAGAGTGCTGACTTGTTGTAAAGTGTTCAGTAATCTGGAGGAATTAATATCTAAAAATTTGCAAAGGACATTGTAAGATGAAACATAATCAGAATGAAGACTGAGAGAACCAAGTGGAATAGGAAAGATTAAAAAATTCATGAAGGGGTGCCTGCGTGGCTCAGTCAGTTAAGTGGCTGCCTTCAGCTCAGGTCATGATCCCATGGTCCTGGGATCGAGCCCCACATCGAGCCCCACATCGGGCTCCATGCTCAGTGGGAAGCCTGCTTCTCCCTCTCCCCTACTTGTGTTCCCTCTCTCCTGTCTCTCTCTCTGTCAAATAAATAAATAAAATCTTTAAAAAGAAAGAAAGAAAGAATTCGTGAAATTTTTGGAAATAATGGGCACATGTGTTGTATGGTGAAAATAACTATTACAGTCTATCATTCCTTAAAAAGATAAAGTGCTATAAAAAGGTGTAAGAATGAAAAGGAAATGATGAAGAGGTGGGACAGAGAATTGACTTTTTGATTAAGTGTACGAAAGTGTAACTAAGAAGAATGGGAACATTTGATGGACTTGCAAATGTGGGAAGCTAAGGCCTAAGCAAATAAATTCAGGGTATGATATTCCCATCACGATGGTGTTGAGTGCTGAGCTTGCCAGAGGGCTGTTGTGGTGAAGTCTTTAGCAGTTGGAGAGAGCAGGACACAAATGAGAACTGACTTTAGAAAACCCAAAGGAACATACAGCCAGAGCAGAAAGAGGATTACTGTTTCAAAGGCTGCCTATGGTTATCCTTCAATTGTACTCATTCTGTTTGAACATTTCTGTAAACCCTTGTTTTTAATATCAAAACAGATTTCCCATTTACCATTTGAAATGTATCCCTTTACTGTGTTATTCTATGATAAATGAATGTGAAAACAGATAAACCTATTTCAATCTTCTTCTAGTAGGCTGGAATCCCTATTTTTCACTTGATTTGTCACCGTTTACTTATAATACCATAGGCAAAGCTTCCTCAGACTACAAGGGAGGAAGCCAACATGTTTCTGTTCTTAATAATTACAGACTGCAGGGGAAGGGCACCAAAAATCATCAAGACTTGAAATGTAGTTTCAGTATACTCTATGTTTATGCTAGAGTGAACTGAAAAGCAAACTGGAAAGAGATCATGTTATGGCGAAAACTGTTACAAAAGAAAAAGCAATTGAATTTAGATGTATTTTAAAGAAACCAGGGATTGAATGGCTCTCAGTCTAATAAACTGTAAGATTTGAGAATTTATTATCCAACATCTCTTTCAGATATATGTAGGGAATGATAGATTATTAGTGTTCATGGATTTTCACTTAACTGATACTGTAGTAGTTTAGAGGATGGATTTTTTTTTTAAAGACTTTATTTATTAATTTGAGACACAGAGCTACAGAGAGAGAGAGAGAGAGAGAGAGAGAGAGCATGAGCAGGGAGCGAGACAGAGGGAGAGGGAGAAGCAGGCTCCCGCTGAGCCAGGAGCCCAATGTGGGGCTCAATCCCAGGACCCTGGGATCCTGACCTGAGCCGAAGGCAGACGCTTAACCATCTGAGCCACCCAGGTGCCCTAGAGAATGGATTTAAATATCTCATTAAGAACAATTTCTATTAAGAACCCCGAAGCTTAGTGTCCATATTTAGAATCTTAGTATTTGATGGGGACAGTCCTAGTGGTCTTGAGAGTTTTTTAGTTCTTTTCTTTTCTTTTTTTACTGTTATATGTTTGGATTCTGTGAAAAATAGACATGCCCTTTAAATTATTTTGCCCTTTCATCTTCTCTGTTAAAAAAAGAAAAGAAAAGAAAAAACAAACTTTCCTATTTCTGATAAAAGATACAGATGAGAAGCCAGAAGTTCAAATATGAACTGCTTTCTCACACTTTCACATGTAACTGATAAATACTGACCCCTTGGGAATAAGAGCAGAGGGCATCTGGAGCCCAGAAGACTCTCCTTGCGTCCCGGCTCCCACTTCTCTTCCATCCGCCTACTGGGGCTCCCCTCTTCTGTTTGGACCAGACTCCAGTGCCAGCGGAAGCTGCGCCTCACGGACACAGGTATCAGCAACTCTATCTGCATCTCTTGCTCTCGGCGCATCTCACTGGTACTGGTGCCCCTTGACTGTGCATACAGAATACAATGAATAGAGATTTTAAAATGCAGTCCGGTCAATTTTGCCTTGCAGGCAGACAAGCTAATCAATTCTGATTTAAAAATTACTTTTCAAGGTGAATTCCTTCCTGTAATTTTTCATGGTTTACCATTGAATATAGCTGAGAGTTTTGTTAGCAAATATTTCTTAGATCACTTGGATTAACTACGTGAGTTAGGAGAGCAAATAGTCACATCAATGACAGTAGGATATGAGTAATTAATTATTTAATCAATGATGAATTTTTCTTGTCTATATAATAATGTGTTTCTCTATTTCACATCCACATCGAGACTTTGCTTATTTATGTGTATAGCTTCCACATTGTGATATGTTGCAGACCCGGCAAACAACTTTTAAAAGCATTATAAATATTTTTCTGTACAATCATGTTTTCTTAGGAGAAACTATTTTGTGGGAAATTACTAAATATCATAGGTAAATATAATGAACAAAGAGGTTTATATATTTCTAATAATTTTATAAAAGGCAACAAACCAGTGTAATTCTCTGGAAATATTAAAATACTTAATATTTAATATTTAATAAAATATTAATTATCTGAAAATATTAAATATTGATATTTAATAATTAATAAATATTTAACATTCAATAAAATTTAATGGTACTCGTAAAAAAGTGAACCTAAGAATTTTCAAATTTTTTGTGGAATCAGAATTCTATTTCATATAAATTCCTTTGTTTGATTTTAAAATAATATTTAAAATACTTGAAAGAAATTAACTCCTCAACAATCAACAATTTGCAAGGAGAATTGCTTACTTTTACCCTACGCCTTCAAATATTATGGAAATACCACACACACCCGACAGAAGCACAGCTAAACCAAATTGGTCCTAATTGTAGGGCATTCATTTTTAACATCATGTTGGAAGAGGTGACGATGATCCTTTAGGAGATTATGGGAAGCAAATTGTCATTGAGTCATGAAAAAGAAACAGTGAAGATAAATGGAAAACAACCAATCAGGACAGGATATGAGAGGAAAATTTTAGAATAAGCTGTTAGGTAACATACTTATCTTTATAATACAAATGACTCATACAAATGTTTTGGATAGGGATAATTTTTAAGTGTAGGGACAATTTTTAAGTGTAGTCTAAATATTTCACAGATCATAAGATAGCTGCTCTTCTAAAATTAATTTAAGACCACATCTGGAAAACTCCAGGTGGTAAGTGAATGACAGTACCTAAGCGTGTAAAGAGACATGCAGATCACTGATAAAAGAAAATAATCTGAGGAAAAAATCTTTCTTGGAAGTAAATTGCAAAGGTAAAATCATACATTGGTAGTTAAATGGCATGAAATACTAATTTCGGTGGTATACAGAAAACCCAGAAAGCGTAGAACCTCAAAACGTAGTTTTAAAAATAAAAACTGTCAATTTCTCTGACTTTTAGAATCCTATCTCAAAATTTCTCCAGGATGAATGTAAACATAGAACACATACAGAGATCAAACATCCTCCCTCCAAGGATAGGAAAAAGGAAAGTGAGTACTTTTCCCCAATCTTCACTGAGTCCTTATGTTATTTTCTGTTCCTTGTTAAATAATTTTTCTTTTTTTTTAAAGATTTTATTTATTTATTTGACAGAGAGAAACAGTGAAAGAGGGAACACAAGCAGAGGGAGCGGGAGAGGGAGAAGCAGACCTCCCGCGGAGCAGGGAGCCCGACGCGGGGGCTGGATCCCAGGACCCTGGGATCATGACCCGAGCCAAAGGCAGACGCCCAACAACTGAGCCACCCAGGCGCCCAGTTAAATAATTTTTCTAAAGAATTTCATTATAGTTTAGCATAAGACACATTATGTCTAATTATTTTCAGGATTCTGTCATTTAAAAGATTTACCTGATGGACTTTACCCATATGAATAATTTACATGCTTTCTCAGAAAGAATATGAAATGAAGGAGTAAGCACATCTCTGTTTTAATTTTTAGAGATAAAAGAGCAGCCATATTACTCAGAAGTGAAAACACATACTTCAAACTTCAATCAGACAAAGATAACAAAAACTGAATCATCCAAAGAAAAAGATAAAGTTCATGTACAGGACCTAGCTTACCTGTCCTCAAATTGATTAACCTGAGTGTATTCAGTGATTCAAGTAACTTAAAACAGAAGCCACTGTTCCAAATAAGAGTCAGTTTGCCCAGTTTCATGAGGTTGCTTATTCTGTATCTTTTTTGTTTTAAGATTTTATTTATTTATTTATTTATTTATTTATTTATTTATTTATTTGACAGAGAGATATCCAGCGAGTAGGAGCAGGAGGAGAGGCACATGGAGAAGTAGACTCTCTCCCTAGGAGGGAGCCCATCCCAGGACCTTGGGACCATGACCTGAGCCTAAGGCAGACACTTAACTGACTGAGCCACCCAGGCACACTGCTTATTCTATATCTTATCATCTAAACAATAAAGCAGTTATGAAAAGCAAATATCCTTGGTTACATATTCCAGAAAATTAAAGTAGTTTGAGTGCTGTAGTCATACATTCATAACTGGGTCAAGTATGGAATTTATTTCTTTTCTACTTGTTTGGAAACAATTATGAATCTCCTAATATCATTACTGACTCATTCTAGGATCTTTTAAGAAATAAACCTTGATTAACATTCTTTAATACATGTTTGTGATTATATTTCCTTTTGTGCAATATCTGTGCTTATTCCTAATGTTGAGAACTTCAGTGAAGCTCTAGGGAGGAAATTGTGGATGTGCACACATATGATGTTACAAACTAATAAATATCATCTGATTGTGAATCAATAAAAATCATTTGGATACATACACTTTAGAAGTGTGTTTACATTTTTAAAACCCAGTCCATATACCTAATATTCCTCTTTGAATTCCTAAATTATTGAAATGAATCATGGGATTTTTTTTTAAGATTTTTATTTATTTTTTGACAGAGAGACAGTGAGAGAGGGAACACAAGCAGGGGGAGTGAGAGAGGGAGAAGCAGGCCTCCCTGCTGAGCAGGGAGCCCCATGCAGGGCTCGATTCCAGGACACTGGGATCATGACCTGAGCCGAAGGCAGATGCTAAATGACTGAGCCACCCAGGTGCCTGCTCATGGGACATTTTTTTGTAAAGTTAGAATCAGTGAGTTCCCTAAGAGATACATGGTACCAGAGTAGGCATGTAACTCTCAGTTCACCACTGTTTCCAACTGATCAATGTCCTTTTCAATTTATCATTCCCGGTTTGATGACATTTGAAAGTTAAGGTCTTGAAGCCATGGAAAAGTCTCCCTCAAATCCCTGCTCTTTAATTCAGTCTTTTCTTTTCTGACCTCCCCCGTGTCTCATCTTTTCCCTGGGCAGGGTCTTCAGTGCCATTTGCCTGGTGTCTCACTGTAGTGATCCTTGGAATCTGCTGTTTCTTTCTCCTTTTAGCAGCTGAAGCCTTGGAATTCAAGAATCTGTGCCTAGTACCAAATATCTCCTGCTTCAGGAATGACTATTTTTAGCGGTCTTCCTCTCAGGCTAGTTCCATAGCTACGATCCCTAGTTCTACCCAGGAAGCCCTTCCACCTTCACCACTAATGTCATTACTTGGCCACTTACAACATTGCTCAGAAGCCTCTGATGCCTGGATCATATTCAGGATATTTTCAGAAAAGCTTGCATTTAAGGTATTGTTGATGGTCAGTCAGACTGGGTGCAGAGTAAATTTCTCTCTCCTCCCTGACACCTTTTAATAAATTGTCTGGTCCTCTTGGTTCCATGTCTCCATTCTGCAGCTTGAATTTACTTTTTAAACTATTTATTCTCATAAACATATAATGCAATCATCAATACTTTTCTGCCGTACTATTCCAATCACTCCGAATTAACCCTGGGGTCAACAGACTTTGAAACTCCTATTGAAATTCCCAAATAAACTTCTACAAATATATCTCTGATCATGTCACCAAATGCCAAGAAAACATTAATGGTTTCCATTCTTTCCTGCATTATGTTGAAGTTCCCCTTCCTATATTTCTTTTCATGAATCATAATCTTATTTCATCCAGATAATTTTAAGCTCACAAGTCATGGCTCAAGGGCTACAGACTCTCACTGTTCTTATTAAGATTTAGTACATTTTCTTAAATAAATGTTTATTAATTTAATATACACCCTAGACAAGTTCCAAAGATTTAAATGGTTGATATTTTTCTAATGGTTGTTTTCATTAGTTATGTTTGTTTGACTGAGGAGCAATTCTACAGAGATTATCATGCTACTATTCTGGGAGGAAGAGTCCTCTATGTGTATTTTAATGTCCTCTTTAGAAGTGAAAACATTTAGGGCACCTGGGTGGCTCAGTTGGTTAAGCGACTGCCTTCGGCTCAGGTCATGATCCTGGAGTCCCGGGATCGAGTCCCTCATCGGGCTCCCTGCTGAGCAGGGAGTCTGCTTCTCCCTCTGACCCTCTCCCCTCTCATGTGCGCTCTCTCTCTCATTCTCTATCTCTCAGATAAATAAATAAAATCTTTAAAAAAAGGAGAAGTGAAAACATTTATATTCCATAGCCACAATTTTCCTGACATCTTAACATATAATGGATGCTTATGTAGTACCTTATGGGTGGAAATATAGTTTACATCTCAATCTTGCATCTAACAAATTATAGCAACATCAGACAAACGATTCTGCTGTATTTATGTGATGTCCATTTTGATCTTAACTCACAGAGAGGAAGGTGAGGAACAACCTTAGGATGATTCAAGTTATATAATCAGAGTACCTCACAAATCCATAATTCAGTTTTTTATTCCCTATTAATTAATGAACACCTAGGATAATTTCCAGGTGATATTATTCTATCATTTTACTCTCATCAGACCCTGAAAGATGAGTTTCATGTCAAGATTTGTTTTATTTAATGCTTATTTAGCAAAGCAATTTATTTATTTATTTTGTGGTTATTGTTTTTCCTTTCAGATTTTTATTTAAATTCCAGTTTGTTAATATACAATGTAATATTAGTTTCAGGTGTAGCATTTAGTGATTTATCACTTACATACAGCACTTAGAACTCATCACAAGTGCCCTCCATAATCCCCATCACCTATTTAACCCATCCCCATGCCCACCTCCCCTCTGGTAACCCTCAGTTTGTTCTCTATCGTTAAGAGTCTGTTTCCTGATTTGCTTTTTTTTTTTTTTTGCTCTATGTTCATGTGTTTTGTATCTTAAATTCCACATACGAGGGCAATCATGTGGTACTTTTCTTTCTCTATTTCACTTAGCATAATACTCTAGCTCCATTCACATCATTGCAAATGTCAAGGTTCATTCCTTTTTATGGTTGTGTAATATTTCATTGATATGTATACCACTAATTCAGTTGGATAAGTATACCACTTATCCATTCATCAGTTGTTGGACATATGGACTCTATAACTGGGCTATTGTTGATGATAACACAGCCATAAACATCGAGGTGTATGTATCCCTTGAATCAGTATTTTTATATTCTTTGGGTAAATACCTAGCAGTGCAAATTTGGATCACAGGTAGTTCTATTTTCAACTGTTTTTAGGAACCTCCATACTGTTTTTCACAGTGGCTGAAACAGTTTGCATTTCCATCAAGAGTGCAAGAGTGTTCCCCTTTGTCCCTACCCTCTCTCCAACACTTCTTGTTTCTTGTGTTGATTTTAGCTATTCTGACAAGCTTGAGATGATATTTCACTGTAGTTTTGATTTGTACTTCTCTGATGACGGGAATGTTGAGCATCTTTTCATGTGTCTGTTGGCCATCTATATGTCTTCTTTGGGAATATGTCTATTCATGGCTTCTGCCCACTTTTTAATTGGTTATTCATTTTTTGGGTATTCAGTTTTATAAGTTCTTTAAATATTTTTGATACTAACCCTTATCCAATATGTTACTTGCAAATATCTGCTCCTGTTCAGAAGGTTGCTTTTAGTTTTGATGATTATTTCCTTCACTGTGCAAAAGCTTTGGATCTTGAAGTCCCAATAGTTTATTTTTGCTTTTGTTTCCCTGACATTGAGAGACATATCTAGAAAAAAGTTTCTGCAGCCAATGTGAAAGAAATTACTGTGTTCTCTTCTAGGATTTTGATGATTTCCTGTCTCACATTTAGATCTTTAATCCATTTTAAATTTATTTTTGTGTATCATGTAAGAAAGTGATTCACTCTCATTCTTTTACATGTTGCTGTCCAGTTTTCCCAACACATTTGTTGAAGACACGTTCTTTTTACCAATGGATATTCTGTCTATTTGTCAAGGATTAATTGACCATTTAGTTGTCAGTTAATTTCTGAGTTTTCTATTCTTTTCCATTGATCTCCGTGTCTAGTTTGGTGCCAGTACCATACTGTTTTGATGACTACAGCTTTGTCATATAAGTTGAAGTCCAGACTTGTGATGCCTCCAGCTTTTTCTTTTCTTTTTCAGGGATCCTTCAGCTATTTGGGGTCTTCTGTGGTCCCATACAAATTTTAGGATTGTTTTTTCTAGCTCTAAAAAATGCTGTTGGTATCTGATAAGGATTGCATTATACCATTCATTTATTAATGGGCACTTAGGTTGCTTCTACTTCTTAGCTATTGTAAATAATGCTGCAGAAATCATAGGAGTCCATGTGTCTTTTTTGAATTACCGTTTCATTTTCCTTGGGTAAATATCCAGTATTGGATACTGGATTATATGATATATATATTTTTTTTTAATTTTACAAGAAATCTTGGAACTGTTTTCACACTGGTTGCACCAATTCACATTCCTACCAACAGTGCACAAGTATTCCCTTGAATATTGTTCATCCATAAAAAAAGAATGAGATCTTGCCTTTTGTGACAATATACATAGAGGATGTTATGCTAAGTAGAATAAGTCAGACAGAGAAAGACAAATATGAAATGAATTCCTTGTATGAGAATTATTTTTAAAAACTACAAATAAACAAAAACTGAACACACCCATAAATTCAGGGAACACAGAGATATCTGCCAGAGGGGAAGGAGTGAAGGGGAGGGGCGAAATGGGTGAAGGGGAGTGGGAAGAACTGGCTTCCAGTTATGGAAAGAATAAGGGATGAAAGACACAGGACAGGAATTAGGGTCAGTGGTATATTAATAGCCTTATATGGCGACAGATGGCGGCTATACTTGTGGCGAGCGTAGCATGATCATAGAGTTGTCAAATCACTACGTTGTTCACCTGAGAGTAATGGGAAATAGTGTGTTGGCTGTATTTCAGTAAAAAAATTAAAAGTTAAAAAAATAAAGACATAAGCATTCATCATCAATAATTTGAAAGCTTCCAGTAGAAGGCAAAAGGTACTTACCTTTTTATACAGCAGAAAGAAGGAGATGTAGTACTAAACACAAGAAAAACTATTCTAGAACAAAATTAATTAATTGAGACTTTATCGTGTATCCATGAGCAGCATTCTATGTTGTCACAAATATTAAAGAATTCATACATTAAAGTATGAAAAAGGATTTGTATCACATAGTAAAAACTGAAATACTGCTTTTATCATTTTATCACTTCATAGTCAAAACACAATACCAATAAGAATTAAACCATCTATTTAGGGAAGTTTCATCACAGACTTTCCACAGAAGGATAGTAAGGATATTCTTCAGTTAGATTAAAAAATAAACTGTTCAAAAATGCTTCTCATGCAAAGAGTAAGACTCTGATTTACCTAAGAAAGAATTATAAATGAATAAATGGGAAGAAACACAGATATTTATGGAGGAATAACTATTCAGACTACATTTTATGTCTGATTAGTTATGGGATATAAAGGAGCAAAATAAATGACATTTTAAATCCAATTTCTGCGGTCCTATTATGTGGACTTCCATGAAAAGCAATAGAAAAGTTCAGTGGGTAATTATACTGTTTTGCAAAAGATATTGAACCCTATAAGACCTTTGGAGTTTGAAGTGACTGCTAACAGCCAGCTATAGAGCTGTTAATGTTAAAATTTAGGACTGCAACATAGAAAAGATTCAGAAAAGAAACTGTGCCCCTGAATTACTCTTCATGATCCCTGAATCTCTGCACTTGTATTCATCCTTTGCTTAGCAATCCAGTGATGTTTTAAAATCTGATCATTTGGCTTTACAGTTAAGTAGCTTTCAAAAGCGAAACAAATTCCATATTAATGAGTCTCAATGAATGGGATAGTGAAGCAGTCTTTATGATAATTAGGGCCATTAGAAAACCATGAGACTCTTGACTCTAGGAAACAAACTGAGGGCTGTGGAAAGGGAGATAGGACTGGGGATGGGGTAACTGGGTGATGGTCTTTAAGGAGGGAACGTGATGTGATGAGCAGCAGGTGTTATATGCAACTAATGAATCAATGAACACTACATGAAAAACCAATCATGTATTATATGTTGGTTAACTGAATCCAAATAAAAAACAAAGGAATACTTTGGAAAACTAATGGGAGCAAACTAGAATTTTATTACATATTCTCTTCACTTTCCTCCGATAGGCAAAAAGCAATTTTAAGATCAACACTAATAAATGAAGTCTTCCTGACCTGTCACACTATTCTAGAACCTGCATTTAGTCAACCCTCTTCTCAGTCCTTAGAAAAGCTCTCCATTATCTTTGCCTTATCACCCACAATATAGCCTCTAATTTCATGTTCTCCCCATTACACTGAGTTCTTTGAAGACAAAGCTTTGCATTCCTTGCTGTTGTGTTATCAAAGGCTAGTAAGATGTCTTGTCATAAATTAATGTATTTCCACAAATGAGGTGTAAGTGTGTAAACCATATGCAGAGAAGAGTTCCCTAAAAAGCACAGGAACGAAAACAGTCCTTACTCCTGAACATTAACTAACATATTAAAATTAAAATTGTGCCTTTTTTCTGTCCCATGTTGTTTCCCCCAAGCTAATGATGCAGAGCAAAGTTTTCCAGGAGCATAAAACAATCCAAGCACAGAATCTTTCCTAGACAACATAACACAAAGAGACAAGTCCACATTGAAAAACATGACTTTCAAAGAGCTTCCACCTAACACAAGTATGCAGCTATGAATTGAAGACTGAGACCAACAGATTTCTTCCGTTTCCTTCAATCTCCTGCTATCCTGCCTAATTTAAATTTTCTTATAGACTAATCTAACAGGAGAGTCCCATTTTTATTCTTATTTAATCAAAAAAAAATCAACTTACCCACAGCTTAGATTGCTCTGAAAGAATGGTATTAATTTACAACACTATCTCTCAAAATAATATTTTTCTACAAAAAACACCAGAGATGGCCTTTATCATATTCTCTAATCATTATTATGCCCTTTAATATTGGAACATAGTCAAGTACTACCTTAAGAGAGCTCTGAACCTACATATTTTTCTCATCTGGAGAAAACAGAGAAGTCACTTTTCACTGTAAGTCCTTCTCAGTAGGGGTGGTGAGAGAAAATACCAATCTTGTTAGAAGTTTTTCCTAGAGATTTTTGGTTGTATATAAGTAATGTGACCCTCTTCCCAGGCCATGGCTCTTTTCAGAGAGCAGATATGAAGCCCATCTGTCTCATAAAATAAAAGTTCTTAGAATGACTAGAACTCAATCTCTCAGCCCTGAGGCGCCTCTCAGGGACAACACTGAGTGGTCTCTGGGGCATATCTTTTGTTTTCAAGAAAACAATAACAAAATATATAAAACTCAAGAGTCATGTTGTAAAGATAAATGCTATCATTTTTCAAGTGAACTGAAGAACTTTGAAGACAGTAGGAAATTGTGCAGGACAAGGGGCTCCAAGCTTGTTAAGATGGAAGACGAAAAAGAACTAGTGATGTATATTTTCTGTGTTCTACCTCACACAGTATTTGTCTAGCCAGTAGTTGTTGGCCAAATCTTAATGCTTAAGAATATTTGAGTGCTTTGGATAGTATACATTGTAAGCTGAGTCAGATCCCTGTAGTGGTCGTCATGTTAAAGTCAGACACACCAATTCAAATGAGGTTAGAATTTCATTTAACTCATGTTATTCATCCACAATTAGAATTTCCACAGTTCAGCCAATATAAAGTCAAATATGAAGCAATTAGAAAATACTTATCTTTAAAATATATAACTTTATCACAGATAAGTATATGTCTCATATAGATGATTTCATAGAAATTTAGTTTCAGTCTCTTTGAGAAAAATCATTATACCGCTAACAAAATCAAAATACAGCATCATCCCTGAGGTTGAGGTAAAAGAAAAACTCTATATGAACTAAATCGAAGCTCAGTTAATTCCAACTTATATTACATTTTAACTCATACTAGCTTCCACAGAACTGAATGAGGGGCGCCTGGGTGGTTCAGTCGTTAAGCGTCTGCCTTCAGCTCGGGTCATGATCCCAGGGTCCTGGGATTGAGCACTACGTCTGGCTCCCTGCTCAGCGGGAGGCCTGCTTCTCCCTCTCCCACTCTCCCTGCTTGTGTTCCCTCTCTTTCTGTCTCTCTCTTTCTCTGTCAAAATAAATAAATAAAATCTTTAAAAAAGTAAACAAAGAACTGAATGAAATGTTTCATAATCCTTATCATTATGTCTTGTAATGAATATAGGAATATATACCATTATTTCTACAAAAAGTTTACATATGTTAACATTCTACTTTAAGGGTAATCTTTTAATATCCTCTCAAAGACTGATTGATAAACATTAAGAATAACTCAGTTTTCTGTACGAGTGCATTATCCATATATTGGCTTTCAACAGCTCTGAAATAGCTATAAAAATATGAACTTGAAAATCATCAATGAGACAAAGCAAACCTCGAATCCGGAAAGAAGAAATCTGTACAATCTGAATTAACCTCCGTTTCACTCCAATAAAAAATTGCATGTATGGTAAGGATGTTAACCAGACTAATTGTGATCATTTCTCAATACATACAGAGTGAATCCTTATGTGGTACATGTGAAACTAATATAATCTTATGTTTCCTTTATATTTTAGATTTAAAAAAATAAAATTGAATTTTTTGTTTATAGGATTAATTTCTAAATCCTAATTTGTTTACACACAAAGTAAAGGATTTATATAAAAATTAATATATTGGGGTTCCGGGGTTGCTCAGCCTGATAAGCGCTGGACTCTTGATTTTGTCTCAGGTCGTGATCAGGGTCCTGAGATCAATCCTCATCTAGGGATCCACACTGGGCATTGAGGCTGCTTAAGATCCTCTCTCTCTCGCCCCCTCTGCTCTTTCCCCCGTGCCCACTCATCCACATGCTCTCTCTCTCTTAAAAAAAATATATATATATATACATATATATATACACATATACATAAAATATATATATATACATATATATAATATATGCATGTATATATAGATATATATATGCATATATATAGATATAGATATCTATACACACACACACATACATATATATACATATATATATTATATATATATATATTATGTATATATATATATACATATATATATTAAAAAGTAGCCAGGTGATGGAGTGAACGTGAAATGTCTGTTCAGCACAAATTAACAATCACATTTAGGGGAGAAAATACCTTACAATCTTCTTAGAAGAGAACTGTAGAATATACATAGCTAGTGACCACATTTTCAGAAATACCGCCCAGAGCTATTATAGAAGCACAGGAAAAGAGCTGAGAAGGCTTAGCCTGTGGAACTTTGGCGCTCCCTGTTAGTGTCTCAATAGCAGTAATCGCGCCTTGGATAAACCACATTGGCTACGATACTGCCACTGGGCAAAGCTTCCTCTGAGTGTCTCTACCTTAACTGTGTTTGTTCACTCTCAGCCTTTCTATAGACTTACAAAAATTTCAGAACATTGTAAAAGGTGTATTCAGTTATCCTCTATTGGTTTACTCACAGGTGATGCATCTTCTGACGTAAGAAATCTTAATTTGGGTTCCACGGATATACAGAAGGTCCAAGTATGAGTTTCAGGGTCTAGAGGTCCTAGTCCTTCCTTCAGGTTATCTTCTGACAAATAAGGCCATTTGGGGAAACCCTGAAGTGAGTGCCACAGCTTATGTTTAGGTGCTCACATCTCTGGGTAAGGTGATTAAGCTTTCCTCACATTCTCAGAAGGGTAGGAAACTAAGGAAATAAAAACTAAGGGTGAAATTTAAATCAGAATGGAGAAAAACAGAAAGTACAGTCAGAAACCATGAATTTAACTCCCTTTCACATGTTATTTCATGTGACTAAATCAACGACAGCATCAGTCTCCCCACTTGGAAAAGGCAGAGAGTAGGTAATAAAACTGGCTGCCATGGTAGCTACACTTGAGCTGAGCAGAACACAAAGTATAGAAGGGTTGAACCACTATACTTACCATACACCTGAAATTAATAATTGTGTGTCACCTATATTCAAATAAACAAATAAATGGACTCTCATAAATTCCCCTCCCAAAAAAACTGACTGTGTTTTCTTTCCAACATATTTAGAAAGATAAAGAAAGATAATAGATGTGCAGACGTTTGGTAGAAACTAAAGTCCAAGATGAATATCAAACATTTTATACTGACTAAGTTCAGCCACTGCATAAACACCTCAATTGATGGGGGGAGGACTCCTTCCTCAAGATGCCCATTTTGCAAGAAATAAACACAGTGCTTGTGGAACAAACATATAAAACAACATTGGTAATAATATCATAGATATCACACCTGCACCCAAGGTACAAATCAGACTTTGCTCAGAACTTATCTTTGAGCTACAGGAATAATCCTCAAAGAAATTAAGAAATAAACATAGTTAACCTAGGAGACTCTTAGTTTATGTTTCATTCATGCATCTGTGTTTAATAAAATATCGGTAACTGAGATTCCATTATTTTACAATTTTTTAATTATTATGTTCAGTTAACTAGGATCAGTTAGATGAAGTTAAATTTATACTTTTTGTTATTCACAAAATAAAATAATATTAACAAGATTGTTATTTAATTCAGAAACATAAAAAGATTTTTACTCATAGAGTATGTTCCTTTTATACAGAACTTCATTCAAAGTCAGGAATTCTATTACACTTCGATTGGACTGTCCCATAAAGGAACCAGGAATTCCTGGACATGGGAAAATAACACACCACCCTTCCTCAAAGTGTAAGACTCTAGAATAGATACTAGTAAGTTATATAATCACAGATAGGGATTTGTACTCCTGAAAGTATAGAGGAAAAACATGCCCACGTACATATATACATGTATGTGTCCACACACATATAGACAACACACATACCTCCAAAGGACATAAACTCAGAAAATGAGTCTGTGAAGAGAGAGAGACTTTCCAAGGTCATGGCTGTCTTCTTTATAAGTTACTCTCTGGGATAGCCTAGGGCACAAAGAGATAGTTTCTAGAAGGAAAGAAAAGACATACCATTCTAACTGTGGATCAAAGTTTTCTACTATATCTGCATTCGTAAATGTATACTTTACATCATTTATATGCTCCTATTTCATGTCAAATGTTGGAAAATGGAAAATATAGATACTGTGCAAGCATAACAGAAGGTAGATGGCTGCTTCTGACTGTTCCAAATCCATGCACTCATTTTGTGAGAAGAAAATTGCTTCGGTGACCACCGCATAATAGGAACAACAACAGATGACAAAGACAATATTTTTTTCTTATAAAGACCCAGGCCCCTGAAAGACCTAGAGTATTCCTCTCTCATTTCAGAATACTTTTGCCCATTTATGGGCCATCCCTCTATTCCAGCTTCTGACTGCAATAAGGCTGAAATATTGGGTGTACCAGAATGAGGTACATTGGACCCTCCAACACTTTCACATGGAGTCAGCCACGTTATAAGCACAGTTTGGTGGAGTAATAGAATATCAGTTCTTCTAATGAAGATTAAGAAGCAAACCTCTCTATATTCTGTTTCTGCAACTCACACAGCATAAGGAAGTAACCCTGCAAACTTCAATCACTCACTTGCACATTTTGTCTGGAAACTAATGTCACCAGTAAGTAAAATTACTCTTCTCTCTGAATTGTGTATGCATTTCTTCTTGATACCTTACTTTTTACAGTGTGGTATACTGGAAAGCAATTAGTATCTTGAATCAGATCTGAGTTTGAGTTAGCTATGTGCTCTCTGGCAAGGTCAAACTCCTGGATCCTAATTTCCTTATCGGTGGGTGAACTACCAGCTGCTTTTGCAAGGTGGTTGTATCATTTTGCATTCCCATCAGCAGGAAAGTTCCAATTGTTTGCATCCTTACCATATATAATACTGTCATTTTCATTAGGGTGTTGTGTAATTAAATGTGGTTTTAATTAGTATTAGCCTAATGAATAAATAATTCAAACCATATTTTCATGTGTTTTTTTTGTCACCCATATATATTCTTTATTCCCTAAGTAGTTAGTTGACTTCAGCAGTGAAGCCATCTGGGGTTGCCTCCGGAATTGTTTACCTACAAATTGAATATCTTATTTTAGATAAATCACTGTTCATGTTATCAAATTCTTCTTGGGTGTGTTTGAAAGATCACTTTTTTTGAATAATGTCTTCTACATCTTAGAATTTATTGGCAAACAATTCTTCATAATATTCCCTTATAATTGTCAGTAAATCCTTTCATGTCTGTAATAATGTTCTTTCACTCCTCATATTGGTAATTTATGACTTATTTTTCTTGATCAGTCTGGCTAGAGGTTTACCAATGTTGTTGATCTCTTCAAAACTTCCTGTTACATTTGTTTTATTATTTCGTTTATTTACAGTTTCACTGATTTCTGCTCTTCATTTTATGATTGTCTTCTTTTACTTGATTTGGGTTTTATTTCCTTTTCTTATTCTACTTTTTCAAGGGAAATTGAGATGATTGATGAGAAAATTTCTTCAAATATTATACATTTCCCTATAAATACTGATTTAACTGCATTCCACACATTTTGATCTTATTGATTTGTTCTCATTGAATTCAAAATACTCAATTTTTTTCTTTTAAAACAAACAACAGCAAAGGTATTTTTAAATTGTGTTCATGGTTTTATCAGATCTGTTTATTATTTCAAAGGATATTATTTAGTTCTCAAATATTTGGAGATTTAAAAAATATTTTTTCTGTTACTGGTTTGTAGATTAAATCCACTAAGGCCAAATCTGTGTGATTTCAATTTTTTAAACTTTGTTGAGATTAACTTTATGGACTAAATATGGTTAAAATATTTTAATGTTCCATATGCTTTTGACAGAATATGCACTCTGCTACAGTTGACTAGGGAATTCCATAAATATCATGTAGATGAGTTTGGTAGAAAGTATTATCCAGGTCATCAATATCCTTACTGGTTGTATGACTGTATCTATTGGTTATTAAGAAAGGAGTGTTTAAGTTCCCAGGTATAATTGTGGATTTCTCTATTTTTCCTTTTAGTTCTATCACAGTTATATTTTGTTTCTTAGAAATATTTCTAACACAAAGAATGCATAAAGAGCAATATGAAAAACATGAGTACCAACTTTAAAGTTGTGATAAATACTGGTATTTTTCTATGTGCTTTAGATCCAGATCTAACGGAAAGACTTTGTACTCCTTCCCAAGCCCATTCCACTCCTTCTATAGGGACAACCCTATCTTGGAAGTTTATGTGTATTTTTGTCCATGATTTTGTATTTGACTATATATTGACAACTTTTATATGACTACATATATGCCACTATATATTGATTTATATATATGACATAATCATGAATGAGCAATATACAGAATGGAAATATACCTAAATGGAGCTATTGCAGTGCATGATCTACAATGCGATTTTATTCGGCACTATATCTTCCACCTTTTCCTAATATCGATACTATTGGATCTGGAACTTCACTCTAAATGCAGTCCAGAATTGCACTGTATGAAATATATTACACCTCATTCATCTGTTTCTTTATTCTCAGACATCTCATGTAGTTCTCATTTTTCTCTCAATAATGCTGCAGTGAGCATCACCATGTCAGTAAGTGAAACGGCCTATTCATACAATCAGCCTTTCTGGACATTAGGTTACATTTCTTATCAAACAAGTTTCCTTTTTGGGACTCCTGGGTGGCTCAGTTGGTTAAGCGTCTGCCTTTGGCTCAGGTCATGATCCCAGGGTCCTGGGACTGAGTCCTACATCGAGCTCCCTGCTTAGTGGGGAGCCTGCTTCTCCCTCTGCCTGCCACTCCCCTTGCTTGTGTTCTCTCTCTCTCTCTCTCTCTCTCTCGGACAAAATAAATAAATAAATAAATGTTTAAAAAAAAAGTTTCTTTTTCAAACAAGTTTTATAAAATCTTAATGCCATCTTTTTATTGCCTTTTTGTTATATACACTACAAATGTATTTTTCAATTATTTTTTCCCTTTTTTGAAATAATTATAGACACACAGGAATTTGAAACAATACTACAGAGATCTCAGGTATCCTATACCAACTTTAAACAAATGTAGCATCTTATGTAACATTTTGCATATTTGCGTAACAGCTTACATAAAAATATATACAATATAAAATCTGGAAAATGACATTGATACTAGCAACAGAACTTATTCAGATTCACCATTTTGTTTATCTGATTTTCCAGTTTTATTGAGATATCATTGAGTTTAATTTTATAAGATTAAGGTATAGAGAATAATGATTTCATTTACATATATTGTGAAGTGATTACCCCAATAAGCTTAGCGAACATCCATCATCTCATACAGATAATAAAAAATAAAAGAAAAATTAAACCTATGTTTTTTTTTAATATGATGAGAATTATTTGGACTTACTGTCTTAACAACTTTCAATTATAATATACAGTAGTGTTAACTATAGTCATTATCTTGTACATTACATCCCTAATATTTATTTGCCTTATAAATGGAAGTTTGTACCTTTTGACCACTTTCCTGCAATTTCCCCCTCCCTCCACTTTATCCTCTGGTATTTTCGGTTTTTTTGGTTTTTCTTTGTTTCATTGACATGATTCTAATGAGTGGGAGGTGATATCTTAACTGTAGTTTTGAGTTTCATTTTCTCAATGATTAGTAATGTTAAGCATATTTTCATATCCCTGTTGGGCATTTGTTTTTTGGGTTTTCTTGGTTTATTTTTTTTTAAGATTTTTTTTTTCATTTATTTGAGAGAGAGAGAGAGCAGGAGTGATGGAGAGGGACAGAGGGAGAGGGAGAGGAATTGGCGCACTCCCTATGAGCAGGGAGCAGAACACAGGGCTCAATTCCAGAACCCAGAGATCATGACCTGAGCATAGGTAGACACTTAACTCACTGAACAACCCAGGCACCTCTGGGCATTTGTATATATTCCCTCAAGAAGTCCCTATTCAATTTCTCTGCCCATTTTTTATTCAGATTCTTTATTTCCATTGTTCTTGTTAAGTTGTAGGAATGCTCCATACATTCTGGATATATCAGATATACAACTTGCCACTCTCTCCATTCTGTAAGTTGCCTTTCCATTCTGTTGGTGGTATCTTTTGATGCAGAGAATTTTTCAGTTTTGTTGTAGTCCAACTAATCTGTTTTAATTCTTGTTTTCTATGCTTTGGTGTCATATATAAGAAATCATTGCCAAATCCGATGCCATGGAGATTTTCTCCTCTATTTTCTCCTGTGATTTTTATAATGGCATGTCTTACCTTTAGTGCTCTGATCCATTTTGAGTTTGTTTTGTATATGGTAAAAGGTAAAGTCAAATTTCATTTTTTGCTTGTGAATATCCAGTTTTTCCAGCACTACCAGTTGAAGAGACTTTCTTTCCTCCATTAAATGGTCTTGGCACTCTTGTTAAAAATCATTTGACCAGGGGCACCTGAGGAGCTCAGTTGGTTGGGCATCAGATTCTCGATTCACTCTCTTACTCTCTCATTGCCCCTCCCCCGCATGGGCGTATGCTTTCTCTCTCCCTTTCTCCCTCTCCCCCCAAAAAAATCATTTGACCATATATGCAAAGGTTTATTACTGGGCTTTCTATTCTATTACACTGACATGTATGTCTGTCTTTATAGCAGTACCATCCTATAGACAGAACTGAACTTACAATGGGTCCACCAGTGATGGGTCAACTTACGATTTTTGAATTTATGATGGTGAAAAAATGATACACATTCAGTAGAAACCACACTTTGAATTTGAATTTTGACCTTTTCCCAGGCTAGCAATATATGGTACTGTACTCACATAATGCTGGACAGTGCCAGGGAGGCACACCTCCCAGAAAGCCATGTGATCACAAGGGTTAACAACCCATGCACTTACAACTATTCAGTAGCCATAAAACAACTCTATTTTTACTTTTCACTTTCAAGAAAGTATTTAATAAATTACATGAGATATTCGATACTTTATTATAATAGAGACTTTGTATTAGATGATTTTGCCTAACTGTAGGCTAACATAAGTGTTCTAAGCATGTTTAAGTTGGGCTAGTCTAAGCTTTGTTTTCAGTAGGTTAGGTGTATTAAATACATAACTTACAATATTTTCAACGTATAATCAGTTTATTGGGACATACTTATCATAAGTTCAGGAAGGTCTGTATTTTGATAACTGTAACTTTGTAAGAAGTTTTCAAATGCGGAAGTGTAAGGTCTTCAACCGTGTTCTTCTTTTTCAGGATTATTTCAACTACGAATCATGCTTTGAGATTCTATGTGTCATCTTGGAGAATATTCTATGTTCCTAATTGAGAAAAATATGTATTCTTTGTGGCCAGAGTATTCTCTAAATGTCTGTTATGTGTAATCGGTCTAGAGTATTGTTCAAGACGTCTTTTTCTTTACTGAGATTCTGTCTGATTTCTCTGCAAGTCAGGTCTGTGGTGATGAACTCCTTTAGCTATTGTTTGTATGGGGGAATGTCTATCCCTCTCTCATTTCCAAAGGATAACTTTGTCGGATAGATTACTCTTCTTTGACAATTTTATCTATTTGAATATTCTCCCCTTCTTTTCTGGCCCGAAAAGTTTTTGCTGAAAAATACACCAATAGGCAAATAGGAGATCCTTTGTTTTCTTGTTTGTTTGTTTGTTTTGTTTTTAAGATTGATTGATTTTAGACAGAGAGAGAGAGGGAGACACGGGGAGGAGTGGCAGAGAGAAAGCAAGAGAGACTCCAAAGTAGACTCCCTGCTGAGCACAGAGTCTGACCTGGGGCTTGATCTCATGACCCCAAGATCATGATCCAAGCTGAAATCAAGAGTCAGATGCCTAACAGACTGCACCACCCAGGCAGGCACCACCCAGGTTACAATGAAAACATACAACAATAGCAAGAAACCATGTACAGATGCAATACAATCTTTATCAAAATTCCTATGGCATTTTTCACTGAGAAGATAATCCTAAAACTTGTGTGAAACCACAAAAGACCTTGAATAGCCAAAGCAACCCCAAGAATGAACAGCAAAACTAGAGACATCCCAATTCCTGATTTTAAACTATACTAAAGGCTATAATAATCAAAACAGGATAGTACTGGCATAAAAAGAGACAGACTAATGGAACAGAATCGAGATCCCAGAAATAAACCCATGCATATATGGCCAACTGACATTTGACAAGTAAGCCAAGAAAATTCAATGGATAAAGGATGGTCTCTTCAATTATAGGTGTTAAGAAAACTAGATAACCATGTCCACAATAGTGAAATTGGACCCTCATCCTACTAGTCACAAAAATTAACTCAAAATGAATTAAAGACATAAACATACAACTTGAAACCATGAAATTCCAGAGAGTAAAACCTCCTGACATTGGTTTTGATAACAATATTTTTTATTTTTATTTTTTTTAAAGATTTTATTTATTTATTTGACAGAGAGAGACACAGAGAGAGAGGGAACACAAGCAGGGGGAGTGGGAGAGGGAGAAGCAGGCTTCCCGTGGAGCAGGGAGCCCGGTGCGGGGCTCGATCCCAGCACCCTGGGATCACGACCCGAGCCAAAGGCAGATGCTTAACGACTGAGCCACTCAGGCGCCCCAACAATATTTTTTAGATATGACACCAAAATCACAAGAAACAAAGGTAAAAATAAATATGTTGAAATTCTAATTCCCATGACCTGTGAATATGACTTTATTTTGTAATAGGGTCTTTAAAGATATAATTAAGTTAAAATGAGGTCAATTGGGAAGGGCTTAATCAAATGAGTCTCCCTATAAAGAGAGGGATATTTGAAGAGTGACATGGAGAAAGAATGCCATGTGATGACAGAAGCAAAGATAAGAGTGATACAGACAAGCCAAGAAACACCAAGGGTTGTCCACAGCCACCTGAAGCTGGGAAGAGGCAAGGAAGGATTTACTCAGAGTAAAGAGTCTCAAAGAGAACTTGGCCCTGCCAACTTCATTTTAAACTGCTAACCACCAGAACTATGAAAAGACAAATAGATGTGGTTGAAAGACACCCCAGTTGTGTACTTATGGAAGCTGAAGGAAAAAATACACCACCCATGTAACCAGAACCCAGATTACTACACCGAATTTTATCAGCCCCTGAAAAATGCCCCTTGGACATTGCTATTTTCTAAGACTAACTCTGCACCATGGTAAATACTATTCATAACCCATATTGTTCCTTTTAGGAATAAATCCACATGGTAGGAACATTTGTCCTAGTTTCTAAGAGCCAAATTTAGATTTATCTGGTGTTGAAACCTAGAAATAAATGGAATTTTATAGGATGAGCTCTTTTGTGTCTGGTTTCTTTTGCTCAAAATTAGGTTTGTCATATTAATCCACAAAGACATGGACAGATAATTTTTTTGGTTTTTTTGTTTGTTTTAAGATTTTATGTATTTATTTGACAAAGAGAGAGAGCAGCAGAGGGAGAGGGAGAAGCAGGCTCCCACTGAGATGGGCATGGGGCTGGATTCCAGGACCCAGGGATCATGACCCCAGTCAAAGGCAGATGCTTAACCGACTGAGCCACCCAGGTGCCCTGAGATAGTTTTCTGTTGTTGTTGCTGTTGTTTGGAGAGAGAGAGAGCTCCAGTGAGTGAGGTGGGGGCAGGGGAGGAGGGCAGAGGGAAAGAAAGAAAAAAACTCAAGCAAGCTCCAAGCTCATTGTGGAGCCCAACACAGAGCTCAATCTCACCACCCTGAGATCATGACCTGGGCTGAAATAAAAAGTCAGAGGCTTAACCAACTGAGCCATCCAGGCGACCCTGGACAAATAGTTTCAATAAAAAGAAATACCATAAAGGGATGTTCCTTCACACAAGTAATAGACAAATGTACATTTAAATAACACAAGAAAACCCTTTTATTGGTGAAGGTTTTATTGGCAAAATCAAACAGATCAATAACACACTGTGATGGTAAAGAAGTGAGGAACCAGAATTCTTGAATGTTGCTGTGTGGAGATGATAGGTGTACAACCTCTACTGAAATATATACATGTCTATTAAAATTTAATATATACACCTTTGACACAGAAATTTCACTGCTAGAGATTTACTATATATATATATCTATATATAGATATATATAGATATATGCTCTATGGCCAATTATACTGTATTGAGTGTTAATCATTCCAGCATTTTTCAACAATTATAAAATTCTGGGCAAACCTAAATATTCATTGGAGATAAAACTGGTAAATAACTTTTTGGTACATCCATTTAATGTAGTATTTGCAGCTGCTTACAAACACTGATGATGCAGCTCCTTAGATACTGCTATGGAACAAACTGCATGATTTATTTTTAAACAAAAACCTAAAGAAGCAATACTATTATTTGTAGTTATGTAGTATTTTGTTTAGAAGATAGCATGTACAGTACATTGGTGCACTTTCCTAGAATATGTCTGAATAGTATCTAAACTATTACATGTTTGCCCATGAAAAGAGAACTAGGTGAATAGGGGATAAGATAGGTAAAGAGAAATTGTTCATTATTTCATATCTCATATTTTGAACAATGTGAATGTATTAATTACCTAATATATCAAGGTCATTAATTATATTTTAAAATATAAAATTTTATACTCAATAAAAACGAATTTGTTTTCACATTCTTTGATGGATTGGTTCTTGAACTTCCAAAACAATATGTTCATTTTTTGGATGTATAATTTACTATTTATAAAATTTATTTTTTATGCTTGCTGAATGTGGTTTGAAAGATCATAATCCTTTGTAAACCAAGCATAGTTGACTAATTTGACTCAATACCCTGAGCTTTTTCCTAATACCTATTAAAGAATGAAAATATTAAAACTTTGATGACAATAATTCTTTTATTTTTTTTGACAATAATTCTTTTAATTATCATGGCCAGTGAACTCCTTTTCACAAATGTAACGAAAGCGTTTACTACAATCAGCACTAAAAATATTTGATGAGTTGAGGAATCCACATTTTATATCTGGTAAACTCTGTTGGAGATGCCTGCAGCAGAGAATATATTTATTTTAGAAAGTCATTTCTTAGGTAATATTCATGACGAATTTAAAACATATGTGCAGTTCTTTCAATGGACATGCAACATCTGCATCCCTAGCACAGACCTCTCACTTGAACTTCTTAATCATGTATCACAATTCCCAAGTGCCACCCTTGTACATAGCTAACTGGTTAATAGATTTATTAAACTTGTATCTACAACTGAATTCCAAATATGCCTTATTAACATTAATGGCTACATCATTCTTACAATTACTGGGCCAAAAACCTTGGAAACATCCCTGAATTGTCAACCTCTCTCACACATATTTTTTTCTTCTCACACATCTTTGAAAGAAGTGTGGAATCTGGCCACTTTACAGCAGCACAAACCCTACCATCTTCATCAAGGCACTACATCTCACCTGGATGAATCCAACAGATTCTTAGCCTCCTGCATCCCAGCTTTTACTCCCACTCCTCACCCCAAGGAACACACATCATCTAATCTGAACAGAGTGCCCAGAAGGAGTCTCTGAAATAGGAAACCTGCCTTGTCACTTCCCTGCTCAAAACCCTCCAATACCTACTCTTTGCCCTCATGAAAAAATCCAACTACTTACACTCTTCTGAAGTCCTTCCTGCTCTCACCCTCACTACCTCTCTGACCTACTTCTCTCCCCCTTTTTCACTTTGCTCTAGCATTGCAGGCCTTTTTCCTATTTCCTCAAGCAAGCTAAACACACTCCTACCTCAGAGTCTTTACACTAGCTGTTTCTACTGCTAGGATGCTGTCCCATTAGGTAATCCACAGGGCTTGCTCATTCAAGATACTGTACAAACATCATTTCTCAAGGACACTGTCTCTGAGCACCCCCATTTAAAACAGTAAAATCTCTTCCTCTTATCTTCATACACAAAAGACATTATAATATAGAAAAAAGAAATGTCACAACAATCCATAGCATTTATCTTCTTCTTTACTTGGCATATTTGGTTTGTCTTCACTCATCCCCACCAGCACTATCAGGCCTGCATTAGAATGTAATATCCATAAGGGGAGGATACTGTTGCCTGTTTTATTCATCACTGTAGCTTCAATGTCTAAAATAGTGCCTGGCATATTACAGGCAATCAGGAAACAGCATGTTAAATAGCCCAATGTCTCTCATAATCTCCCTTATGTTACTTAGATTAGTTATGACAAATCATTTTTCTTCATTTTCTAGTTTCCTGGACAACAAACCGGCAAATCTATGGGATTTACCAATGAGACAAGACTACCAGAATTTATGTGGATTTGTGTAAAATAATAGCATGAAAGACACTAAGTGATCACACTAGAGATACAAGATTACTAAATGATTTATTGGAAAAAGCTCTTTTCTTTTTAGTTCTTGAATAATACCGAGCAAACAGGTACAAGTTGCACAGAGAGTGCTTGGTTTAGATGCAAGTTTTATTCACTCATTATATTTTTACCATTTCCTGCAGCCATTACTTGAACATGCTAGTATCACAGAACATACAAGAGAAAGGTATAAAAGCAAAATGTCACGTTACTGTGTTTGGAAAGATCATCCAATAAAGAACATGGGAATAAATAATGCTCTTTGGGACTATCTGAAGGCTGAGATTTGCATTTGGTTGCCTATCTGAGAAGTGCAATCAAATGGAATTCAAGATATTCCCTAGGTCCCCAAGGATCCTTTCCTATTCTTGACCTATAATCTACCAGGCAGTTCCTGAGCAGGAAAGTTCCAGAGCAGGAAATCTACCATGTCCGTTCCTGTGACATGAAAACTTACACCATCTGAGATAAGAGTGTGTCATCCAGCCACTTCCAGGGATGCTTAGCTCCTACTTTATATAATCCAATCCAATAATTGTATTTTATTTTTGATTGAATGAAGTTCTGTGGAAAAGTAGAATTATTCGTATTACTCATAACATCAATGTAAACGACTCACCCACAAAGGACTTATAAAATACTGGGCACTTTTATCTTCAAATACCATTCTGATAAATGGAGGAAGCAAGTTAATTTCTCCACGGTGTGGAGAAGAAGTTGAAATGAAAAGTTTTCAATGAACAAATCACTCAAGTCTTTGTGACTGGTTGAAAGATATCAACAAAGGACACGATGGATTTTTTAAAAATCTCCACATATAATAAAGTGGATGGGTAAATATGACTGCACTAAACCTAGAATTTCTCTTCATCATAAGACATCTTAAAGAATGTGGAAAGACAAGCTTCAAATCCTGAGACATCTGCAATAATTTAAAGAACAAATACATATTTCTACAAATCAATAAGAAAACAAAGTGATCCAATAAGAAAAAATGGACAAAACATAAGAACATATTTCAAATAAGTAAAGCATGTAGCCAATAAATATGGAAAGAGCTAAGCTAACTAGAGAGCAGGAAAATGCAAATCAAAGTCACAAGGATATATCTTACAACTGTTCAATTAGCAGAAAGTAAAAATAACACCACCAAGTTTGTGGGATGGTAGAGATCAAAAATATCTTTAAAATAGTTCCTAAAATCATATTGAAAAATAATTTGGAATTCTCATATAAAATTTAACTTGTACAAATCCTATTGCCCAATAAACCATTCATAGGAAGATTTATGATGGAGAAGAGAGGACACGTGGAACAATTTTGCACAGAGCCATGTCTAAGAGTGTTTAACAAAGGACTATTCATAACAGCAAAAGCTGGAAACAATGCAAATTCCCATCCTCTAGAGAATGGATGAGGCATACCCAAGCTGTGGAATATAAGAAACTATACCTACAGCCATTAAAACAGCTTATGCCATTTATTTGCTAGGTACACTGAAGAAAATAAAACTACTTTGAGCATTTTCGTTGCTATACAGAGGGAACCATACTGTTTGCTTTGAAGATTTTTGTGCACTGAATAATGCATACAGTGTCGAAAATATCTTTAACATAAAAACCTGTAAATTCTTTGTAATCATTATTCCAATTGATATATTTTATTCATTTCAAAGGTCTCTTATGGATGCAAATGTGAAGCAACAAATTAATGTTCTTTCCTAAAAGCAATGTAATCTAATCCCCCTCTCTCATACTCTCACTTTCTCTACACACACACACACATACACACACACACACACTCCAAAATTTTTTCACTGTAATTAAATTGTATAAGAAAAAAATCTTAAGACTGCATCTTTTAGAGTGGGTAAAATGGGGGGTATTATATAAGGATCACAAAACTATGCATTATCCTTTCTAGGTGACTGAAGAAACACTAAAATTAAATGTTCATTGATACTTTCACTCATATACTTTTGTTAGATTTAGGGGTATACATAAATGTATAAAAGCCAATCTCAGTTTTCAGTACCAATGGATTTAAGGCACTGCTTTCATCACAATCTTGGGTGTGGTAAAGCAGAAAAAGACTAAAATTCTAAACCATTAGGGTAAGAGTAATGCTGTTGTACAGCAAAGTCTGTTGCAGGATTTGTATATGCATCAGTATTCCAGTTTAGATCCTGACAGCAAGGCTATCATAAATGATAGTAAAACTTATGAGTCTCAGAGACAAAGAGAAAATCCTGAAAAGCAGCTTGGGACAAGAGATCTGTAAACTACAATGGTAGAAACATTAGATTGACAACAAACCTATCCACAGAGACCTGGCAGGCCAGAAAGAACTGGCATGATACCTTCAGAGCACTAATTGAGAAAAATATGCATCCAAGAACACTATATCCATCTAGGCTGTCATTGAAAATAGAAGGAGAGATAAAAAGCTTCCAGGACAAACAAAAACTAAAGAAACTTGAAAACATGAAACCAGCCCTACAAGAAATATTGAGAGGGGTACTCTAAGCAAAGAGAGAACCTAAAAGCAGCAAAGAGCAGAAACGAACACAGACGACAGACAGTGAACAGTCACCTTACAGGTAATACAATGGCACTAAATTCATACCTTTCAATAGTTACCCTGAATGTAAATGGGCTAAATGCCCCAATCAAAAGACACAGGCTATCAGACTGGATTAAAAAACAAGACCCATCCATATGCTGTCTGCAAGAGACTCATTTTAGACCCAAAGACACCCCCACATTGAAAGTGAGGGGGTGGAAAACCATTTACCATGCTAATGGACACCAAAAGAAAGCTGGGGTTGCAATCCTTATATCAGACAAACTAGATTTTAAAACAAAGACTGTAATAAGAGATGAGGAAGGACACTATATCCTACTTAAAGGGTCTATCCAACAAGAAGATCTAACAATTGTAAATATCTATGCCCCTAACATGGGAGCAGCCAATTATATAACCCAATTAATAACCAAAGCAAAGAAACACATTGACAACATTACAATAATAGCGGAGGACTTTAACACCCCCCCTCACTGAAATGGGCAGATCATCTAGGCAAAAGATCAACAAGGAAATAAAGACTTTAAATGATACACTGGACCAAATGGACTTCACAGATATATTCAGAACATTCCACCCCAAAGCAACAGAATACACAGTCTTCTCTAGTGCCCATGGAACATTCTCCAGAATAGATCACATCCTAGGTCACAAATCAGGTCCCAACCGGTACCAAAAGATTGGGATCATTCCCTGCATATTTTCAGACCACAGTGCGTTTAAACGAGAACTCAATCACAAGAGGAAAGTTGGAAAGAATTCAACTACATAGAGGCTAAAAAGCATCCTACTAAAGAATGAATGGGTCAACCAGGAAATTAAAGAAGAATTTTAAAAATTCATGGAAACCAATGAAAATGAAAACACAACTGTTCAAAAATCTTTGGGATGCAGCAAAGGCAGTCCTAAGAGGAGAGTATATAGCAATACAAGCCTTTCTCAAGAAACAAGAAAGGTCTCACATACACAACCTCACCCTACACCTAAAGGAGCTAGAGAAAAAACAGCAAATAAAGCCTAAACCCAGCAGAAGAAGAGAAATAATAAAGATCAGAGCAGAAATCAATGAAAGAGAGATGAAAAGAACAGTAAAACAGATCAGCTAAACTAGGAACTGGTTCTTTGAAAGAATTAACCAGATTGATAAACCCCTGGCCAGAGTTATCAAAAAGAAAAGAGAAATGACCCAAATCAACAAAATCATGAATGAAAGAGGAGAGATCACAACCAACACCAAAAAAACACAAACAATTATAAAAACATATTGTGAGCAACTATATGCAGCAAATTAGAAAATCTGGGAGAAATGGATGCATTCGTAGAGATGTATCAACTATAAAAACTGAACCAGGAAGAAATAGAAAACCTGAACAGACCTATAACCACTAAGGAAATTGAAGCAGTAATCAAAAATTTCCCAAGAGCCCAGGGCCAGATGTCTTCCCAGGGAAATTCTACCAAACATTTAAAAAAGAATTAATACCATTTCTTCTGAAACTCTTCCAAAAAGTAGAAATGGATGGAAAACTTCCAAACTCGTTTTATGAGGCCACCATTACCTTGATCACAAAACCAGACAAAGACCCCATCAAAAAGGAGAATTACAGACCAATATCCCTGATGAACATGTATGCAAAAATTCTCACCAAAATACTAGCCAATAGGATCCAACGGTACATTAAAAGGATTATTCACCACGACCAAGTGGGATTTATCCCTGGGCTGCAAGGTTGGTTCAACATCCACAAATCAATCAATGTGATAAAATACATTAATGAAAGAAAGGACAAGAACCATATGATCCTCTCAATACATGCAGAAAAAGCATTTGACAAAGTACAGCATCCTTTCTTGATCAAAACTCTTCGGAGTATAGGGATAGAGGGTACATACCTCAGTATCATAAAAGCCATCTATGAAAAACACACAGCGAATATCATTCTCAATGGGAAAAAACTGAGAGCTTTCCCCGTAAGGTCAGGAAAATGGCAGGAATGTCCGCTATCACCACTGCTATTCAACATAGTATTAGAAGTCCTAGCCACGGCAATCAGACAACAAAAAGAAATAAAAGGCATCCTAATCAGCAAAGAAGAAATCAAACTCTCACTCTTTGCAGATGATATGACACTTTATGTGGAAAACCCAAAAGACTCCACCCCAAAACTGCTAGAACTCATACAGGAATTCAGTAAAGTGGCAGGATATAAAATCAATGCACAGAAATCAGTGGCATTCCTATACACCAACAACAAGACAGAGGAAAGAGAAATTAAAGAGTCGATCCCATTTACAATTGCACCCAAAACCATAAGATACCTAGGAATAACTCTAACCAAAGGGGCAAAGAATCTGTACTCAGAAAACTATAAAATACTCATGAAAGAAATTGAGGAAGACACAAAGAAATGGAAAACATTCCATGCTCAGGGATTGGAAGAACAAATATTGTGAAGATGTCGATGCTACCTAGAGCAATCTGCACATTCTATGCAATCCCTATCAAAATACCATCCACTTTTTTCAAAGAAATAGAACAAATAATCGTACAATTTGTGTGGAATCAGAAAAGACCCTGAATAGCCAGGGGAATGTTGAAAAAGAAAAAGCAAAGCTGGCGGCATCACAATTCCGGACTTCAAGCTCTATTACAAAGCTTTCATCATCAAGACAATATACTATTGGCACAAAAACAGACACATAGATCAATGGAACAGAATAGAGCGCCCAGAAATGGACCCTCAACTCTATGGTCAACTCATCTTTGGCAAAGCCAGAAAGAATGTCCTATGGAAAAAAGACAATCTCTTCAACAAATGGTGTTGGGAAAATTAGACAGTCACATGCAGAAGAATGAAAGTGGACCATTTCCTTACACCACACTCAAAAATAGACTGGAAATGGTTGAAAGCCCTCAGTGTGAGACAGGAGTCCATCAAAATCCTAAAGGAAAACACAGGCAGCAACCTCTTCGACCTCATCCACAACAACTTCTTCTTAGAAACATTGCCAAAGGCAAGGGAAGCAAGGGCAAAAATGAATTCTTGGGACTTCATCAAGATAAAAAGCTTTTGCACAGCAAAAGAAACTGTCCACAAAACCAAAAGACAACCGACAGAATGGGAGAAAATATTTGCAAATGACATATCAGACAAAGGGCTAGTATCCAAAATCTATAAAGAACTTATCAAACTCAACACCCAAAGAACAAATGATCCAATCAAGAAATGGGCAGAAGACAGGAACAGACATTTTTCCAAAGAAGACTTCCAAATGCCCCACAGACACTGAAAAATTGCTCAGCATCACTCAACATCGCTTGGCATCAGGGAAATCCAAATCAAAACCTCAATGAGATACCACCTCACACCAGTCAGAATGGCTAAAATTAACAAGTCAGGAAATGACAGATGTTGGTGGGGATGCAGAGAAAGGGGAACCCTCCTACACTGTTGGTGGGAATGCAAGCTGGGGCAACCCCTCTGGAAAACAGTACGGAGGTTCCTCAAACAGTTGAAAATAGAGCTACCACACGACCGAGCAATTGCACTACTGGGTATTTACCCCAAAGATACAAATGTAGAGATACGAAGGGGTACGTGCACCCCAACATTTATAGCAGCAATGTCCACAATAGCCAAACTATGGAAAGAGCCAAGATGTCCATCGACAGATGAATGGATAAAGAAGATGTGGGGTATATATACAATGGACTATTATGCAGCCATCAAAAGGAATGAAATCTTGCCATTTGCAACGACGTGGATGGAACTGGAGGGTATTATGCTGAGCGAAATATGTCAATCAGAGAAAAACATGTATCATATGACCTCACTGATCTGAGGAATTCTTAATCCCAGGAAACAAACCGACGGTTGCTGGAGTGGTGGGGAGTGGGAGGGATGGGGTGGCTGGGTGATAGACATTGGGGAGGGTATATGCTATGGTGAACGCTGTGAATTGTGTAAGACTGTTGAATCACAGACCTGTACCTCTGGAACAAATAATACATTATATGTTAAAAAAAAAAAAGTAGAAGAAGATAGCAGGAGGGGAATAATGAAGGGGGGGATCGGAGGGGGAGAGGAACCATGAGAGACTCTGAGAAACAAACTGAGGATTTTGGGGGACCTGGGTTAGCCTGGTGATGGGTTCTAAAGAGGGCATGTACTGAATGGAGCACTGGGTGTTATACGCAAATAATCAATCATAGAACACTACATCAAAACTAATGATGTAATGTATGGTATTTAACATAACATAATAAAAAATTAATTAATTAATTAATTAATCAGGATACTCATGTACCTAGATTTTTAAAATTTATTTTATTCCATTGCTATTATTTAGTTCATCTGTTTCTTATAGTTAAAAGTGATTCATTCATATTTTTAATATGAATTTCAGAAACAAAATACATAGATTTCCTTTTTTTTTAATTAAGCTGTACACCTAACATGGTGCTTGATTGAACTCACAACTCCAAGATCAAGAATCACATGCACTATTGACCAACTGAGCAAGCCATACACCCCCGAATGTTGTTTTTGTTTTAACCTGAGGTTTTTAAGTCTTCCTTCACAAGACACTAATAGAAAGAACATTGCTAAGCACTAAACAATATACTTGGAATTCAGTGCCTAAATGGAATCATTAGAAGAAAGGCTACAGAATCCAATCTGTTGACTTAATATCCCCAAATCCTAAAAGGAATGGCAAATGTGATCTAAATTTTCTCTTCTAAAAAAGAGATGCTTCCTCTGTCATTCTAGATGATAAGTAAAAGAAAAATTCATTTTTAGAGAATTGTTCCTGCTATATTCAATCTCTTTACTTTTCATCCTTTTTCCCATAGCCATGGAAGTGAGAAACTCAACGTCCCTTAGAAATACTGACAAAGGAACAGAACTAAGTTCAATGAGAAACTCTCTCTTTCAGAATGCTCAGAACATTGAAGGCAGTTTTTCTTTTACCCTCTATCAGCCCTGAGAAACTAAAAACTGAACTCCCTGATGTATACTAAATTTGAAGATGCAACATATACAAGAAACAACATATGCAATAAAATACAATACAATACAATACAATACAATACAATACAATACAATACAATACAATACAATACAATACAATACAACTAAAAAAAAAAAACCTGAAAATCATTCCACGGCACACACAGCAGAGCCATTTCTCTTGGTTTAAAACAATGGTTCTTCTAGGTCTCTGTTGCACCTGTGTCTCCTCTGCAAAGCAATCTCCACCAGTTAGCAAGTGCTTCAACACAAAGTGGCCAAATAGTACTGGAGGAAAGTCTAAGCAATTATCCTAACTCAAGATACAGGAACTTCTCATAAAGCATTTACTCAAGTTTTATAAAGTAGACATACCTGCTCCTCTTTATTATCAATCCTAAAGAGACTAGAACGCATGTTTTGGCATGACTCCTTACTCCTCTCCCAAGTCTTCTCTTCCTTTGAAAAATAGTAACAGCTTCTTCCACAGCAGGACATTTTTTCTTCAAGACTGATATAGTCTTTATCTTAAAAACAAAATCCACCATGATCTTCAACCACAAGAACACTTAGAGACCTGCACCTTCTATATATCTCATTGCTTAGTTCAGACTGAATAACCAAAAAAAAAAAAAAAAATAGGTGGTATTTCTGAATCCCAGAAGTCTAATGCTGGAAATAGCTCTTTGGCCAAATTGTGGAGCCAGGGACTGTCTCTGACAGACTTCAGGCCATTGTTAGGATTGCACTGAGAAATCTTGACTTCTAAAGGCCAAATGCATGGCAGCAACATGGAGCAGTTCTCCCTTCTGGGAGAAATCCACCAGTGGAATGTACAGGGATGGTATTAATTCCAAAGGATCTATATTGGGGAAAATTCATTCATGAGGATAAATTACTCAAATAATCACATCAACATGACTTTGTGAAAGTTGAGTTCAATTACCTATAGTAAAGAAAATGATTTGATTTTAAAAGGTGAGCAAAATTGGGGCGCCTGGGTGGCTCAGTTGGTTGAGCGACTGCCTTCGGCTCAGGTCATGATCCTAGAGTCCCGGGATCGAGTCCCTCATCGGGTTCCCTGCTCAGCAGGGAGTCTGCTTCTCCCTCGGACCCTCCCCCCTCTCATGCTCTCTCTATCTCATTCTCTCTCTCAAATAAATAAATAAAATCTTTAAAAAATAAATAAATAAATAAATAAAAGGTGAGCAAAATTAAAGGACCTGACAAAATACAATGTAAAGTTTTAAAATTATATATTTTTAAAAAAATATTTAAAAATTTAAAATTATATATTTAAAAAAATCTGTAACTAACAGCATAAGTATTCAGTACATACCTGTAATAGATGGTAAAATTAAGTGACCTTCAACTTCTGCAAAGGAAGCATTTTTGTCTTTTATGTCTTTCATATCTTGCATTGTGTTTCCAGAACACCTCTGAAAAACTTTAACCCATATTAGAAAGTTAAGGTCATGAATGCCTTTAATAGGTCACTTTATTATAATCACTTACTCTCATTTAAATTATGTGGTGAATGCTGTTGACTAAATGAATGTACCATCAGAGGAAATGTGAGGATAAAATACTATGAAGTGTCAGAACATAAAACAGATTTTTATTATACAACTTTATTTGCTATCTATTACTTGTTAAGTATGTAAAATAGTAATCAACTTTTATAAAACAGAAAATATAAACAGGAAATCAAATACATTACTAGTTTCTATGTCATCTACACTTGAAATAAAGATTTCAAAGTTGGTGAAATTGAGTATTCAGTATATTATTTTGTATTTAGTTTTTGCATATAAAGCTAAATACAGGGATTTGGCTCTTCTCTAGAATAAACTTATAATTGATTCATTGAATGTGCATGGAGTATGGGCTCAGATGGTTCCTTCTAATATGCAAAAGGAAAGTTAAAAATCTCTGAGAGAAATAGCAATATTTTCCAAAACTCACAAATAAAAATGTAAAAACATGAAGTATATGGCTCTTTCAGTGTGTGAACATTAGAAGAAAAATCCTTTAAAGATTTGTTACATAACTGAGAACGTTCATTTTCAAATCTGCTATGACCCATCATCATTCAGTCAAATTCTTGGCTACTTGTAAATATCCAACAACATAAATTGCACAGTCTCTTAATATAGTCAGTTGCAATAAATATAACTATTGCTTTAACTGAGCCATCCATTCCAATGTTCATATACTGGTTTTGAATTAAAAAGACACATTAAGGAGCACCTGAGTGGCTCAGTCAGTTAAGCCTCCAACTCTTGGTTTCAACTCAGATCATGATCTCAGGGTCCTGGGTTTGAGCCCCACCACCAGCACCATGCACAACATGGAGTCTGCTTGCTAGTTCTCCTTCTGTCCCTCCCCCTGCACAAGATCTCTCAGTCGCTAAAATAAGTAAATAAATTTAAAAATAAACAAGACATGTTAAGACCTCTGATACCTAAGGATGCCTGGGTGGCTCAGTCGGTTAAGCATCTGCCTTCAGTTCAGGTCATGATCCCAGGGTCCTGGGTTGGAGTGGCATGACAGGCTCCCTGCTCAATGGGGAGCTTGCTTCTCCCTCACCTCCCCATTTGTGCTCTGTTGCTATCTCTATCTTTCTCTCTCTCAAATAAATAAATAAAATCTTAAAAAAAAAAAGACCTCTGACACCTAAATACTACAAGATCTTGTGACTAATTAATTCCCTTGTCCTTTCCTTACTGACTATCCAAGGACACATGGTACAAAATTAATTTTGGCGGGACCTCCAAGAAACTTACAACATAGTCTTTATGAACATCTAAAAATAACCAAATTCATTGGGATACATGGCTGGCTCAGTGGGTAGACTCTTTATCTCAGGGTCTTAGGTTAAAGCCCCATGTTGGGTTTGAGGCTACTTAAAAAATAAAAAATAAAATAAAAAACATACAAAATAAACCAACCTTGGATATTCTTGGCATTCACCATCTCATCTCTACAAGGCTTCTGAAAGTCAGATGACCAAAAATCACAAAACTGTACCCATACGGTTTAATGCTGACCAACACTTATGCTTCTCATCAATATTTCACCTCAACATTACACAGTATAGTTATTGACTCACACTCTTTTCTCATCAACAGCTATTTCAAGTATTTATACTTTTTCTAAGTTATCTAGTGCACCTCCTTGATGCTCCCCCTCAGAAGATGGCCTCATGTGTTATTTCACATGGAAACAGTCACCAGCAAGTGTACGTTCCTCTCAAAATCCTGCCTCACCTCCTATAAATACACAGGTATCCCTCATTCTATCTCAGAAAAAAATATTGCTTTTCATTGAGTAAGTCTGAAACTTCAACCCCTGGTCTTGATTTCATCCCCTATTGAATCTTTAGTGATTGTGATCTCCTACTATTATATTTCTCTCTTGGACCCTCAACATTTTCCTTCTCATGATTCCCTTCTCTTGCATTATGCTCATCTCAAGTCACCTCTCCCACAAAATTTCCTATCCTTTATTCTTCATATTTTTTGTAAGAGAATTGTTTTTTTAACTCTTAGATTGGGGATTGCATAAGGTTGTTCATAATACTTTATTCATGAAACACTCTCAAATTTGCTCTCAGAACCTTTATTTTTCTTATTTATTTAGCCAATATGTTAACCACCAAATACTGTAGCTAGCTCCTTAACTATTACATTTACCTACCTTTATACTTTATTTCATCCCTTCTTCCTACCTCTCTCAGTGTTACTAAAGCCCATTACAATCACCCCTTGATAAATTTTACATATACTTTTATTGTCTCCTTATGTATTTCCTGAAATATTACTATTTATTTGTTTTTAACTATTTAAGTTTGTAAGAAAGTATGATATAAAAGAACTTTTGTGCTCTTGCTCTTTTTTCATTTCATATTATCTTCAAAAATTTCATCCACATCGTTGTATATCGCTGTAGTTTATTTTAACTGCTACATAAACTGCATTGGGAAATAAATTGCTGAGGTTTCGTTTACTCTCCCATTAGTGGTCATTTATGTATTTCTGAGGTGTTTGATAGTAAACAGCACTGCTATAAACAGTCCGTAGAAGTGCATATCTGTGCATGTGCAAGTGTATCTGTTGGACATATACTTAGGCTGCAAATGACTGACTCATGTTCAGGTTTAGGAGATAATACCAAACTGACAAACTACTTGTGTCAGTTTATAGTCCCTCTACAATGTATGAGATCATATATATCCACATATTTTCAACACATGGGAAATTTTTTGCTTAGCCATAATTCAAAAAATATTTTTCTGTACTCATTTTCTCAACTTCCTAATGTTTGAATAAGTTTCAGTCACTGTAATGAAGCTTTGACCCAACCTACTATTTTGCTGAATCTACTCTAGAAAATGTCATTAGTGGCCTCTCTGTTGACAAATATAATAAGCATACCTTTCACTATCATAATACTTTGTCTTTCTGTACTACTTGAAACCCATAACTATCTTTAACCTCCTCTCCATATGATGCCATAATGTTTTGGATCCCTTCCTTGTTTAACCAAACCATCACTGTTTTTCACTATTTGCTCCTCTTAACACTTACTTCTAAATGTTGATTTATCCTAAGAATCATCCTTCTCACCCTTGTTCTAGCATAATCTAGTCTCCCTGGTTTTACAAGGTGACACATGGTCTAGCTTCTTTCCTCTACTATGTTTTTGAATACTTGTTCCATTAGGTGTTGAATAAACAATTCATATCTCTAATCTAGGCATCTCTCTTGATCTTCAGACTTCTGATTCTATCCTATATGTGCAGATACTCTGTGTCTACTGCAAAAACTCACTTTGGAAGACTCAGACTAATCTAATTCTTTTTGGTAACCTCCAATGATATGCCACCAGCACCTCACTCTTCACCATTATTAGCACACACGCACACACACACACACACACACACACACCCTAAATCATACCGTAATGTCCCTCTTGTGTCTTCTAAAACATTTAGTGGAATATATTTACCAAGGTGTAGAGCCTGATGTCAAATGGTAACACTGATTCACTTGTTTCCCTCACACAATCAATAAAAGGCATAATCTTAACAATGCTACACATTAAATATTTCCCCTATGTGGTCCCTACCCTTCATTACTTCTTTCATGACACTAATTTAGTCATTCTTTTTTTTAAATATTTTATTTATTTATTTGACAGAGAGAGAGAGAGAGCAAGAGAGGGGACACAAGCAGGGGGAGTGGGAGAGGAGAAGCAGGCTTCCGGCTGAGCAGGGAGCCCAATGCAGGGCTCGATCTCAGGACCCTGGGATCATGACCTGAGCCGAAGGCAGATGCTTAATGACTGAGCCACCCAGGCGCCCCTAATTTAGTCATTCTAACTAACGCTGATTCCTGAAACATCCTCCTATCTTGTCCTTTCCCTCACTTTCCAGTCTATATAGATTGACCTTTCCAAAATCCCTATCTGTTCATGGGACATGAGTCCTGTTTTGCCCTCAGATAAACCTTCCAAGAGTTTCTTTTTTGTTTTTAGGACAGATCTAAAATTTCCTAACATGATATTAAAATTACCATAAATTGCATATCTAATGAAACCCATTTCTACATACTTCTTTTATTTACCCAAAACTGAAATTCTCCTAACACATCAATATGTTCTTCTGTTCATGCTGTTCTGCCTGGAAGAGTCTTCTCTACCATGAATTTCCTGATTACATCCTACCTATATTTTATATCATGTCAATTACTATCTCCTAGAGGAAAGTTTCTTGACCTCAGCATGGAATAGCCCACCCATCTGATATCTTCATGCCATTATTGCAGCACTAATAATATTTTAAAAACAGCTTCATTTTAAAAAAAATCTTCCCCTTAAAACGGAGCTCATTGAGAGCTCACTTTCTAAAATTTATTTCTTCAGTGCCATCCATAGTTCCTGACCCAGCAAAGATACTCAAAATTGTTGTTGAATGAATGAAACAAAGAATAATAAACATCAGGAAAAGGATATTAAAAACAAGTATTCTATACACATTGTTTAAAAAATTGATATGAAATCTATAAAAAGTGATATAGAAAATAGATCAACTTTATATTCCCCTTGTGATTTAAGCAGTATTGCAATATGATAAAGAATGTAAAATTCAAATAAAGATTTTTCCAATTCTCTGATAATATGGAAAACCTCCTTCCACACAAAATATAAGGATGAATATATATGTAAGACTCACTGTACATTTCAGCCAAATTTTCTGCCATTACTGCTATTGCTTACACTATTTTGTGTGGTATAAAACCTAAGTGATAGCAAAATAATAAAATCATCATCCTCAATATTATCATCAACACCATCATAATTACTAACATTTCTATAGGACTTTATGATTTTTTTACAGTGTCTTACAATGGATCCTTATAAGATTAATTAGGATTCTGCAAATCTTCTATTACTTTTTTTAATTTAATTTAATTTAATTATGTTATGTTAGTCACCATACAATACATCATTAGTTTTTGATGTAATGTTCCATGATTTTATGATTTACAAAGGTTCAGCAGAAGTTCAGTGATTACAGCATTTCATTTTCCACTCTGGCTCATTGTTCTCATAAGAACTGTGTACCTGATACTCACGCATATTTATTAAGCCTGTGATTGTCAGCAGGAAGATAACACATATAACTCCCAGGGATAATGCAACAATATGCCATGGAAATTCTATACAAAATCAGAAAGCAAAATGTACAGTAAGCATTGAGCCTAGAAAGGCCCTAAAATTTAGAACAAAATGGAAATTCATTCTGGAACTAAAATGAATATCACTATTTACTCTGGTCACAAGTCTCATTAAATATTACATTTAAATATACCTCTTCATATGTAAAGAACAGATATATAGTATCAAAATGTATAGACACAATTATCATGATTTTACTTTTTCTTACTTGACATCATAATGTTTTCAGAAACAAAAAAACAAACAAAACCCTTTACCTCTCCTTCTATTCATTGGACATCTTTCACCCTTCTGTTTCCTCGAATAGGGTAATTTCAGGTTCACGTATGTCACTCTCTCCTCGCTCATTTTTGAGGGCTGCAGCAAAGAACACAGCTCAAATCCTATTCAATGTTTCACGAGACATGAAAATAACATTATATTTATCATGAAGTAACAGCGACAGCTAAACAAATGATCATCTGAAATAAGCAAGTTAAAGTAAATATTTATCTGGAACTGTTAGGAAAATTTTTTTTACATTTCTCTTTGTAATGACTTAAACAGAGATCCTACACAATTAAATAATGGTTCACTACCATTTATGGGAGAGTTATGTTTCACTTTTTTTTAATTGCATTCATTGCCAAATTTAAAAATTTATATATTCCATACCCACCTAAAAAATAGATTTATATTAGCTTTTGAAAAATTATGTCTGATCACTTTTAATGCCTGTTTTATGCCCAAGTGGCAACTTTATTGACACCAAATACAGTAACTTCCTCTTTAGTAAGGACACACACGTTCCAATTTGACAAACTCCACATCTGCCACAAGCCTTTGTCAGACCCCACTCATTCATCTACATTATCCCTTGAACTTTAAAGTCAGTGGGTCATGACCTTGTTTTTAGAGTGTGAGGAAAATGCAGAAATCACAGGATCCAAGGAAAGGGAGTTTTGGGAGTAACATTAAATGAGGGGGATATAACTTGTAATTCTAACAACAATGCTGCACAGTGGTCCTTTCTATTTGTAGATGAGGTAAACTGAAGCTCCAAGAGCATAAACGGCATTCCCAAGGTCAGAGAGCAAATAAATGATAGTCTTTAATTAAAATAAATATGAATCTTATAAATGTGTGAATAAACAAGTATAAAATATATTAAATGTAATCTAGCTCAAATAAATATATATGTATATTAAAATTTATATATTATACTTAAACATGTAATTTATGTAAATATATATTTAGTTCAAGTATAATATTATATATAGCTTATTTATATTTATCCAAATATATTATCCTTCACCCCCACTTAACTCATATGAACAATACCTTTCAAAGAATACCTAATAAACTCTCTCCCCTAGAAATTAAAAAAATACATAGTGATTAAAGAGGAGAAAACATTTTTCCCAAAAGAATATTTTTGGTAAGTGTAGAGAGAACAGATAACTGTTCCTCCTAAATAGATTTGAAACTCGGGTTTTTAAAATATCTTAATATTTCACCATTCAGTTACATTAGAATGTCAGGAAATGTGATTTGAACCATTAGCAAATAATGATAAACTGTATAAACACAGTGACATTTGATTTTCAATAAATACTCTTTCTACCAAAGTGCCAATTTATAAGGTAAATTTTGTCTTAAGGTCCTTTTCCTCTCTAACTGGATTTTGTTTAGTTGTATTTTAATTGAAAATCTGTATAACAAAGTAAAACAAGAAAATAAATCTGCAAATATAAACCTGGATTTATTTTGATAGAAAAATAATCATATTCTCAAAGCAATAAACTTTTTCTTTATTACACTTAACTGAAAGATGAGGGAATTTAACCTTTGGATAATTCATTGCTAACCAGTTAGGTAATACCTGTAGAGATAAGAGGGGGAGGAACACGTTTTATATTGTCTAAAAAAGAATTAAATAGTCCTTAAAATATCTAAGGATTAAAAAAATCATATTCTACATAAGAAATATTTTGACCCATTCTCATTCTGATCCATTCCTGTCTTCACTTGTAGAATAAAGTTAACATTAGATATGAATTAACGCAGATCCCAAAGTCAATTATTTTCTGCAACATTCCAACCCCCCCCAACTTCCTACATAGCTTTCCTGTAGCAAATTCTACTTTATCCCTCTTTGCTCCACAATGGGACAGCACAAACATAGGTCACACAAGCTCGCAGGCTGCGGTACTTACATCTGTGCCTTGGGATCTCACCAGCTGGAGAAATAGAGTGGTCAGGAACACAGCTATGATGTCCTGGCTCTGCAGGCCTTTCACCTCTGCTTTGACTCTAGTAGGCACTTACTGATATGTTTCACTGACTCTCAGAGAGACCCTGTCAGAAGAAAGAATGCCAATGATCATGTGACATTAGCTATCCGCCCCCCCTACAGTTTCCACTGGTGTCAGTATCTCATTAACTCCTGCACTCTACTCTGTGTCTGACAAGAGTCATAGAAAACTCAAATGCTAAATCTTAAACACATTTTCTGGATCAGTTTAAACTTGGGATTTAGCAGGTACCATGAAGATTGAAAAAAAAAATGGCCTTTAAAAATCTCATGAGATTAGGAAATACTTAACAATAAAATTTAAAAATTATGAAAATAAAAAGGAAAATATCCATATTCTACCTGACAAGATTCATACATTTTCTTTTTATGGAATGAAAGTAAGTTCCCAATTGTTATATATATATATATATATATATATATATATATATATATATATAGGAAAAGTAGAGAATGTCAAAATGTTCAAATTTTAGATATTATTTTTAGCAAACAGCCTAAGGATGGCCAGATTGCTTCATATATTGCAGTAAATCTAAATAAATAAAAACTGAGACATGAATGATTTGAAGAATATCACATTTCTACTTATTTCCTGTGATCTCTTTAAATTGCCTGAAGAAACTAACTCTTTAAATAATAAAAATTAAGACACAAACATAGAGACATGTTTAAAATATTGAATAGATTTGTGGGTAGTCCTTTTAAAGCATCAAAGTCATCTGTCCCAATAGTTGTAGCAAAAACAAAGCATTTTTTAAAAGACATTATTTGTTTAATTCAGTGAGCAGCTTTATGCCCTAATTAACCGCAGAAGTCAGTGTTAGGCAAGAACAAAAGAAATTTTTTGTTTTTTCATATCAACCACATTGATTTCTGTACCTCAAGGGATCCCATGCTCTGATGCTTTGAAATTCTCCTTAGAAATGTGTAGTAATAACAACTGAGATCCACTCTATGCCAGCTATACCAGGTGAGGTCTTTGAAAGCACTTTGCCAAAAAAAAAAAAAAGGAGGGGGTGCATTTTCCTTGGGTTTGGGCTGTTTCTTTGCTAAGACCTAGCTAAATGTTTTCAAGAAGTAGGTTTCTGACATAAAGAGAGAAAGCATTCTGCAAATTCTCCATGCAACAGGACTTTCTCTTAAAGGCAAACATGGTCTTCAGGCATGCCTAGGAACTAAGATCTTCCAGGTCCTGAGTGTAATTACTCTGCATAGCAGTTTCACATCTCTGTCTAAGCCTTATGTCAAATTCCCCAATACCAAAATACATCACTTAACAGAAATATATTTGATAACTCTTTTTTTGCTACTAAATACTATATACCTCACTGGTAAAGGATGAGTAAACCAGCAAACTGACTGTAAATGTGTGTTTTAGAGGGTGAATAGTATGACTTCTAAAATCTCAATGCAGTGCTATCTTCTGGGGTGTGAGGCATTAAGACCTGACTGTAGTTTATATTTGTCTGCTTCTGAAGCAGCCGCTGAGTGAAGTGACTGACTTTGGCAGTCCCATCCCCTTCAGCAGCATCCAGAATACTTTCCATCCAAATGAGTCACCACTTAGTTGATATTCAATAACATTTCTATATGTTGAGAACCAAGTGGAAAATTGACTCTAAAAGTTTACATGCATTCACAGGACTGCATTGTCTCTAATCTTTTTGAAAGTAGAATTGATTATGTTTATCATTGGTTAATATTAACAAATCAACTGATACATATATATATCCTTAAAAATTTGGGACAAACCACCAATGAAAAGCACTTATTAGCAATTTTAGTTGTTAGGGCTTTTTAATAAGATGCCAAGTTTTTATAACTAATAGAGATATAATAAATTCTAAAACCTATCAAACTATATAGCTTTAAATATTTTATCAGTAGTATTTACAGGAAGTAAAATTATAAAGTACTATTGTTAGAGTATGGGTGTATGATTACTTTTTAAGGTTTACTTTTACTTTTCTAACTATTTTGAAGAATGAGGCTATTATTAATCAGTCCATTATAAAGACATTATCCCCAAAGTTCTTTCTGTCCTTAAAACACCCACACACTTTGGTAACCAATGTCAATGTATTTTTAGTGCTTCTTAAAATGTTTCCTATACCTCTTCTCCACTTCAACTTTTATTTATCTGTAAGATTTCACTAAAATATCACTCATGTTCACTATTTTTACATTCACCAAAGCTAGCCTGTGTCAGAGAAAAGTAAAAACTAAAAGGACATTGAGCAAAAAGAATGATAATATGGAGAAACCAAGATCTAACCACAAAATGAAAAAATTGTAAATAAAATTAGAGGGACAGAGAGAGATGTTCATGATCATATACATAAACAGAACAAAGCAGAATGACAGCAAGATCTAACTAAATTAGTGTGAAATATATTTTTTTTAAAGATTTTATTTGTCAGAGAGACAGAGAGCACAAGCAGGGGGAGCCTCAGAGAGAGCAGGCAGAGGGAGAAGCAGGTTCCCCGCTAAGCAGAAGCCAGATGTGGGACTAGGATTAGATCCCAGGACTCTGGGATCATGACCTGAGCTGAAGGCAGACGCTTAACCAACTGAGCCACCTACGCCTCCCTAGTGTGAAATTTATATAAAGCCGGCAGATTGCATAAAATGTTGAAAAAAATATTCAAAAAGCAAAGGTCCGTGAGAAAATACGTTTTCATTTTTATTTTTCATATCATGTATTTCTTTTTAGTAGCTTTATTTTTTTATTATGTTATGTTAATCACCATACATTACATCATTAGTTTTTGATGTAGTGTTCCATGATTCATTGTTTGTGTATAACACCCAGTGCTCTATTCAGTACATGCCCTCTTTGATACCCATCACCAGGCTAACCCATCCCCCCACCCCTCTCCCCTCTAGAACCTTCAGTTTGTTTCTCAGAGTCCATAGTCTCTCATGGTTCATCTCCCTCTCCGATTTCCCCTCCTTCATTTTTCCCTTCCTGCTATCTTCTTTTTTTTTTTTAAATGTATAATGTATTATTTGTTTCAGAGGTACAGGTCTGTGATTCATCAGTCTTACACAATTCACAGCACTCACCATGGCACATAACCTCCCCAATGTCTATCACCCAGCCACCCCAACCCTCCCACCCCCCACCACTCTAACAACGCTCAGTTTGTTTCCTGAGATTAAGAATTCCTCATATCAGTGAGATCATATGATACATGTCTTTCTCTGATTGACTTATTTCGCTCAGCATAATACCCTCCAGTTCCATCCACGTCGTTGCAAATGGCAAGATCTCATTCCTTTTGATGGCTGCATAATATTCTATTGTGTATATATATATATATATATATATATATATATATATATATACCACATCTTCTTTATCCATTCATCTGTCGATGGACATCTTGGCTCTTTCCATAGTTTGGCTATTGTGGATACTGCTGCTATAAACATCGGGGTGCACGTACCCCTTCGGATCCCTACATTTGTATCTTTGGGGTAAATACCCAGTAATGCAATTGCTGGGTCTTAGATAGCTCTATTTTCAAATTTTGAGGAACCTCCATACTGTTTTCCAGAGTGGCTGCACCAGCTTGCATTCCCACCAACAATATAGGAGGATTCCCCTTTCTCCGCATGCCTGCCAACATCTGTCGTTTCCTGACTTGTTAATTCTAGCCATTCTGACTGGTGTGAGGTGGTATCTCATTGAGGTTTTGATTTGGATTTCCCTGATGCTGAGCGATGTTGAACACTTTTTCATGTGTCTGTTGGCCATTTGGATGTCTTCTTTGCAGAAATGTCTGTTCATGTCTTCTGCCCATTTCTTGATTGGATCATTTGTTGTTTGGGTGTTGAGTTTAATATGTTCTTTATAGGTTTTGGATACTAGCCCTTTACCTGATATGTCATTTGCAAATATCTTCTCCCATTCTATCAGTTGTCTTTTGGTTTTGTGGACTGTTTCTTTTGCTGTGCAAAAGCTTTTTATCTTTTTTTTTAATTTTTTATTGTTATGTTAATCACCATATATTACATCATTTGTTTTGGTGTAGTGTTCCATGATTCATTGTTTGTTCATAACACCCAGTGCTCCATGCAGAATGTGCCCTCTTTAATACCCATCACCAGGCTAACCCATCCCCCTACCCTCCTCCCCTCTAGAACCCTCAGTTTGTTTTTCAGAGTCCATCATCTCTCCTGGTTCATCTCCCCCTCTGACTTGCTCCCCTTCATTCTTCCTCTCCTGCTATCTTCTTCTTTTTCTTTTTTCTTAAAATATGTTGCGTTATTTGTTTCAGAAGTACAGATCTGTGATTCAACAGTCTTACACAATTCACAGCACTCACCGTAGCACATACCCTCCCCAATGTCTATCACCCAGGCACCCCATCCCTCCCACCCCCGACCACTCCAGCAACCCTCAGTTTGTTCCTGAGATTAAGAATTCCTCATATCAGTGAGGTCATATGATACATGTCTTTCTCTGATTGACTTATTTCACTAAGCATAACACCCTCCAGTTCCATCCACGTCGTTGCAAATGGCAAGATCTCATTCCTTTTTATGGCTGCATAATATTCCATTGTGTATATATACCACATCTTCTTTATCCATTCATCTGTCGATGGACATCTTGGCTCTTTCCACAGTTTGGCTATTGTGGACATTGCTGCTATAAACATTGGGGTGCATGTACCCCTTCGGGTCCCTACATTTCTATCTTTGGGGTAAATACCCAGTAGTGCAATTGCTGGATCGAATGGTAGCTCTAATTTCAACTGTTTGAGGAACCTCCATACTGTTTTCCAGAGGGGTTGCACCAGCTTGCATTCCCACCAACAGTGTAGGAGGGTTCCCCTTTCTCCACATCCCCGCCAACATCTGTCATTCCCTGCCTTGTTAATTTTAGCCATTCTGACGGGTGTGAGGTGGTATCTCATTGAGGTTTTGATTTGGATTTCCCTGATGCCGAGCGATGTTGAGCACTTTTTCATGTGTAGAAGATTAGTTGACCATAGAGTTGAGGGTTCATTTCTGGGCTCTCTATTCTGTTCCATTGATCTATTTTCATTTATTGCTTTTTAATAATGAAACTGGTAAAAGTTGAGTGTGAAGAGAAAATGAGTCTAGGATGCCTGGGTGGCTCAGTCAGTTAAGCATCTCTCTTTGGCTCAGGTCATGATCCCAGGGTCCTGGGATCGAGTCCCATGTTGGGCTCTTTGATCACTGGGGAACCTGCTTCTCCCTCTGCCTGCCGCTCCCCCTGCTTGTGCTCTCTCTTTCTATCTGACAAATAAATAAAATCTTTTTTTTTAAAAGAAATCATGAGTCCAAAATTCTCGGTTATGTTACAAGGCAAGGAATAGGGAAAAGTGATGTAATTTGACAACAAATAGGAGCTTGCATAAGCAGAAATGAAAATGATGAAGGGAGATAGTTTGCTTTATTTATCATCCTTAAGAATATTTCCAGGTGTAATTTTAGCTCAGTAACATACATTGGTATATTAAATCTCAAATTATTTGGGTGGGTTCCTGTTACACTCTTGCCTTTAGTAGCTGAAGACTTAGGCCTTGATTTTCCTTCTCCAGGCTCTGCTTCTCTTGGCATTTTTCTTAACTTAATTTCAAGAAGAATCTTTAGTTCAGTAAGCTGCCAGCAGAAACAGAACTATCATTTAAAAAAAAAAAGTTGTTTCATCTCATACTTTCCATTTCGCTGTGTCCCTGTCATATGTCCCATCTAGAACAATTATGAATAATACTCAGTTATGTTTTCACCTGAAATATCAAAATAGATGCTCTTGTTTTTAGTCACCTATTTTAATGCCATTTTGGTAGAGGCAGCAATGAAAAACAGACCTTTCTAAATATTCAAATTATCTAAAAATGTGAGAGGGACTGGGTTCATTATCAATTAAGATTTAAATCAGAAGTAAGGTGGTCTGGCCAGGGGTGGGAGAGCTGAGACAGTGGCATTGTATGAGGACCCCAGGCTCCTCTCCTCCCTCAAACACAACTAGATCACTATCAAATCATTCTGAATACCAAAGAAATTGTCCTGAGGACTGACAGAACAAACTCCACAACTAGAGGGAGAGAAGAAGCCACAGCAAGGAAGGTAGGAAGGGCAGGGACATAGTTTGGGAGAGAAATGGATCAGGGGTGCTGCAGAGGGGTGGGAATCCTCATCACAGAGAAATGTGTGTGTGAGAGAGAGAGACCCACACAAGGGAATGCACAAGGAGAACACTTCCCCAAAACCATTGGCAGGGAAAACGAGAGGGGATGATTTTCATGAGTTTTTGCTACTGGGGTGGGCCTGGAGTTTTAGAGGTCAGTGGGCTTGGCTGGGATAGAGCCCTGAGTACACTGCCCTACTCCTGGGGAGAAGGCAGTCAAAAAACCCAGGAGAGATGGCACAATCTGAGGATTACCTAAGGCGTATGGGAAGAGACTGTTCCCTCTTCTTGAGTGTATCTGTGAGAGGTGATATTGCAGAGCAACCTCTCCACTAAAAAGGAATGAACAGGTGTGATTTCCCTCCCTGCTCCTCACCAAAAGCACAGAGACAGCTGCTGAGGGTGGCTCACCCCTACCCTGGCTGCCTAGCCTGTTTGCTCCAAGTCCTTCCCTGCTCTGCTCAGGTGCAACTGCCCTTCTCAGTCAAACCCCCCCTCAGTCCCAGCACTGTGAGACCCACTCCCAAAAGACCAGCACAGGCCACTGCCCACACCAGGCCACAAAAGCCTACAGTTTTAAAAGTCAACTGGCTGGGATAGAGCCCAGAGGGCACTGTGCTCCTCTCAGAGAAAGACAGTCAAACAATCTGGAGGAAAACAGCCTGAAAACTGTAATCTGAAATATGCCTGGGACTCACAGGAGTTTATCCTTTCTACTAAGAGTGCTTCCCTGAGAGCAGCAAGCATGGAGACCCCTCTCCAAGGACAAAGGAGCTAACTGCTACCATTGCCAACACCTGTCCATCATAAGCACAGAACCACCTACAGTAAACAGCACAACATCAACACTGTCTGCCTAACTAGCTTACACAGGTCTCCCACCCCTGCATTCAGTGAGGACTGCCCTTGTTGGCCTAGTTGGCCCCAGTCCCAACATAGCAGGCCCCTTCCCCAGAAGACCAGCAGAAACCTCTGTCCAAACTACATCTCACAACCAGAGAGTTCTGCATAGCTTCAGTTCTAGTGGAAGTATCATCTGGTCTCATTTAACAAACCCACAAGAACAGACCTACTTGCAAATCCCAAACTCTGACCAAGACCAAACACTGTCCACAACCAACAAGAAGAACCTCTGCAAATGCCTGGCCTGATGGATAGATCAGCCAGAAGAAGAGGGAGGCTGAGTGCATGCAGCACACCCTAGAGACAGTCCCCGAATCACCAGACCATGTCACTATATGACCTCTTATCATAAAGCTGTTATTCTCAGGAGCAGAAAACACAGAGGAAGACAGAGACTTAGAAAGAATTCCAGGACGAAGGAATTCATCCCAAATGAAAAACACAGTAAGACCAGGCCAGATATCTAAGTGAAACAGATATAATATGCCTGATGGAGAATTTAAATAATCATGAGGATACTTGTTGGGTTTGAGACAAAACTAGAAGACTTTAGGAAGGCCCTTACTGCTGTGATGAAAAAATTTAAAAAATAAGGAAGTAAAATAATAAAGATTAGAACAGAAATAAATGTTATAGAAACTAAAATAACAATAGAACAGAATAATGAAACCAGGAGTTGGTTCTTTGAAAAAAATTAATAAAATTGATAAACATCTAGCCAGACTTATGAAAAAGAAAAGAGAAAGGAACCAAAAAAAATAAAGTCAGCAAGTAAGAAAGGAGAACATCAACACCACAGAAATACAAACAATTATAAGAGAATGTTATGAAAACTATATGCCAACAAAGTGGATAATCTGGAAGAAATGGACAAACACCTAGAAACATGTAAACTACCAAAACTGAAACAGGAGGAAGTAGAAAACATGAGCAGATGGGTAATTAGCAAGGAAATTGATTCAGTAATCAAAAATCTCCCAACAAACAAACATCCAGGGCTAGATGGCTTCCCAGGTGAATTCTACCAAATATTTAAAAAAGACTTCATCCCTAATCTTCACCAAATTCTGAAAAATAGAAGTGGAAGGAAGATTTCCAAATTCATTCTGTGAGGCCAGCATCACCCTGATTACAAAACCAAAGACTCCACTAAAATATAGAATGACACAACAATATCCCTGATAAACAAGGATGCAAAGTTTTCAATAAAATACATGGCAAATTGAATCCAACAGTACATTATAAGAATCATTTACAACAATCATGTGGGATTTATTCCTGGGGGGCAAGAATGGTTCATAATAATAAAAGATAGGATAAGAACCAACAGCATTTTTCGCAGAGCTAGAACAAGCAATCCTAAAATTTTTATGGGACCACAAAAGACCCAAATAGCCAAAGCAACCATGGAAAAGAAAAAAACTGGAGGCATCACAATTCTATACTTCAAGTTATATTACATGCTGTCGTCATCAATACAATATGGTACTGGCACAAAAATAGACTAATAGATCAATGGAATAGAAGAGAAAACCCAGAAATGAATGCACAATTATATGGTCAATTTATCTTTGACAAAGCAGGAAAGACTATCCAATGGGGAAAAAAAAAAAAACAGTCTCTTCAGTAAATGGTGTTGGGAATAGCAACATGCAAAAGAATGATACTGGGTCACTTTCTTACACCATACACCAAAATTATATCCAAAATGGATGAAAGACCTTATTATGACACAGGAAACCATCAAAATCCTAGAGAAGAACACAGGCAGTAACCTCCTTGACATCAGCCATAGCGACTTTTTACTAGGTATGTCTCCTGAGACAATGGAAACCAAAGCAAAAATAAACTCTTGGGACTTCATCAAAATAAAACATTCTGCACAGCAAAGGAAATAATCAACAAAAGTAAAAGGAAACCTACAGAATGTGAGAAGATATTTGAAAATGACATATCTGATAAAGGGTTAGTATCTGAAATATATAAACAACTATAAAACTCAACACCCAAAAATCAAATAATCCAGTTAAAAAATGAACAGAAGACATAAATAGACATTTTTCCACAGAAGACATAGAGATGGCCAACAGACACATGAAAAGATGCTCAACATCACTCATCATCAGGGAAACACAAATCAAAACCACAATGAGCTATCCCCTCCTACCAGTCGAAATGGCTAAAGTGAACAACACAGGGAACACCAGTGTTTGCGAAAGAAAGGGGATCACTCTTACAGTGTTTGTGGGAAGGCAAACTGGTGCAGCCACTCTGGAAAATAGTATGGAGGTTCTTCAAAAGGTTAAAACAGAACTACCTTATGATCCAGCAATTGCACTACTATGTATTTACTTAAAGGATACAAAAATACTAATTTGAAGGGATATACATAACCCAATGTTTATAGCAGCAGTATCAACAATAGCCAAATTATGGAAAAAGCCCAGATGACCATTGACTGATGAATGGATAAAGACGTAACACGCGCACACACACACACACACACACACACACACACACACACAATGGAATATTACTCAGCCATAAAATAGGGTTTTTTTAAAGATTTTATTTATTTATTTATTTGACAGAGAGAGAGAGATAGCGAGAGCAGGAACACAAGCAGGGGGAGCAGCAGAGGGAGAGGGAGAAGCAGGCTCCCCGCGGAGCGGGGACACCGATGCAGGGCTCGATCCCAGGACCCTGGGATCATGATTTGAGCCGAAGGCAGATGCTTAAAGACTGAACCACCCAGTCGCCCCCATAAAATAGTTTGAAATCTTGCCATTTGCAGTGACATGGATGGAGCTAGAGAGTATTAAGCTAAGATATAAGTCAGTCAGAGAAAGTCAAATACTATATGTTTTCACTCACAGTGGAATTTATGAAACAAAACATATGAACATCATGGGGGGAAAAAGAGAAGCAAACCAAGAAACAGACTCTTAATGATAGAGAAAAAATTGATGGTTACCAGGGTGGGGGTGGGCAGTGGGATGGATTAGATAAGTGATGGGGATTAAAGAGGGGACTTGTATTGACACTAAGTGTTATATGTAAGTCATGAAACACTCAATTGTACTCCTGAAACTAATATTACACTATATATTAACTAATTGGAATTTAGATAAAAAGTTGGAATAATAAATAAACAAACTGCTGACCCACTCAAACATGGAAAAAAAAATACCTAAGTGGTGGCTGGTAGAAAACAAGTTCCACCCTTTCCAAAGCAAGTTACAGATAAGCAACAAAGGAAGGTGAGAATGAATCCTGGCTACTAGGTTAGAATCAGAGACATCAGTATATACTCCTGTTTAGCTTAGTATATATACAAGCAATTGACACATAAACAAATATGCATATGTGTGTATACATGGGTTAGTATATCATGGAGCTCTGTCCACTTAAACAACCTAGAAGCAATGAAACCCCACAAGCAGGGCACCGACCCAGCACCAAGTACTGGTTTCTAAATACTGCTCACCAGTAAAAGGAACTAGACCTATAAGACCAGAAAGTTAAGAAAGTGCTCAAAAAATATACAGATTGGGGCATGTCAATGGCACCCAGAAGCTAACCTGAAAAATCTCCCAATGACCAAAACTGGAACAATTTACAACAAAATAAATAAAGTAGTATTTGATCATAACTGAAGTATAAAATATCCACAAGCCTATGCTATTATAAATCATTTAATAATTGAGAGAGAAGTAAATGGGAGAAGGATGGCAAATCTTTACAGAAAAATTTCAACTACTCCTTTTCCAGGAGGTTTAATGCCACCCAAAGTGGTCAGGATTTGCTGACTTTATACAAAGAACAAAGAATGGAAGGCAGAAAATGGTACCTTTACAGTGGGCACACCTGGCAAACACTAAATTAACCAAGCGATAAGTTTAATATCCCTAGTGATGTCACGTGGATAACATATATCCCTGATGAGGTTTGATGAGTTGGTTACTTCACCTTTGTAGCAGCTTTTCTAGAAACCCATAGCTCCAGTCCAAGCCTGAGAAAAACATGAAGGGAAGAAAAATTGAGAGGTGTTTTACATAAAAACTGACCACAAGAAAAGCCAGCAAGTATCACAGAACAAAGGAGAGGCAATGACTAATGTCATTTGTATCCTGAACTGAAACTTTAGAAAAAAGGAAGGGAAGGAAGGAAGGAAGGAGGGAAGGAGGGAGGGGGAGGGAGGGAGGGAGAAAGGGAGGGAGGATGGAGGGAAGGAAGGGGGACATTAATGGAAGAAGTGATGAAATTTAATACAATCTGGAAATTATCATAATGCAATGTGTCAGTGTTCCATAGTCTGGGTTCTGACTGTAGCAACATAAGAGAATTACATGAAAGAAAACGAGGTAAGCACTATAAGTAAACTCTGTACTACATCTGCCACTTTTCTGTAAATCTAAATTTGTTCTAAAATAAATAATTTACTTTTTAAAAAATTGCATTTAAAAAATGCTCCTGTGAAACATTTAACAGTTAGCCCTATTAGTCATTGGAAGAAAATAGAAGATATAAAATCTGTCACTAATTTTACAAAAAATCATAACAAAGATCTTTCTGTTGCCCAATACTTAAATGTCTTATTGAGTGGTTATTGTCTTGTTAAAATTTTGTTTTAACCCTAAATACATAGTAAAAGTATTTTTTTCTTCTAAAAGCAAAATATTTGCTGCTAATGGCTATAACCAATTAGCTCATATTCAAATACCAAATGAGGCAGAAATTAAAATAAACTTGCACTGTATTTCGTGTATAAGTGAAGTCAGAAAATATAAAACTGATTCTTAATTTTTTTAATCAGAGAAATTAAGTACAAAGAATAGTTTGTAAAATATAATAGCACCAACTGAGTAAGTGAACTTTGTAGATGACAAACATTGTGTTCCCATGCTAACATTTTCTTAACATTCTCCTGTTTTCCATGTTTCAAATGTTGGGTTATTTAAACTTGTTATTTGGGATCTTCATGCTAAATAATGGCTACCTGAGGCTTACATGACATAACAGGTTCTTGAGAGGACTGTGAGTTGGGGATGGTTTTGTGTTTATCTACATGTGCATATTCATGAAGACAGAAAGGAAAACCAACAAAGAGTTAACAATGCCTATTAGCTTGTATTACCACCTACTAATAAAAGATGTGATATTATGAATGGATAAAGAAGATGTGGTATATATACACAATGGAATATTATGCAGCCATCAAAAGGAATGAGATCTTGCCATTTGCAATGACGTGGATGGAACTGGAGGGTGTTATGTTGAGCAAAATAAGTCAATCAGAGAAAGACATGTATCATATGACCTCACTGATAGGAGGAATTCTTAATCTCAGGAAACAAACTGAGGGTTGCTGGAGTGGTGGGGTGGTGGAGGGATGGGGTGGCTGGGTGATAGACATTGGGGAGGGTATGTGCTATGCAAGTGCTGTGAATTGTGCAAGACTGTTGAATCACAGATCTGTACCTCTGAAACAAATAATGCAATATATGTTAAGAAAAAAAAAGAAGAAGATAGCAGGAGGGGAAGAATGAAGGGGGGGAAATCGGAGGGGGAGACCAACCATGAGAGACGATGGACTCTGAAAAACAAACTGAGGGTTCTAGAGGGGAGGGGGGTGGGGGGATGTGTTAGCCTGGTGACGGGTATTAAAGAGGGCGTGTTCTGCGTGGAGCACTGGGTGTTATGCACAAACAATGAATCATGGAACACTACATCAAAAACTAATGATGTAATGTATGGTGATTAACATAACAATAAAAAAATTTTTTAAATGTGATATTTATTTTTTAGAAATTTGAAATTATTTCAGGTTTAAATGAAATAATACCACAAACTGCTTAGCACTGTCCTGACTTCTTGTAAAGTGTTCAGTAATCTTGGTGAATTAATATCTATAAAGTGAAACATAATCAGAGTGAAGACTGAGAGAACCATGTTGAATAGGAAAGATTAAAGGATCAGTGAAATATTTAAAAATACTGGGGCACATGTGTTGTATGGTGAAAATAACTATTATAGTCTATCATTTGTTAAAAAAGAAAAAGTGCTATAAAGAGGTGCAATGGTGAAAAAGAAATGATCAGGAAGTGGAGCAGAGAATTGACTTTTGATTAAGTGGAGGCAAGTAGTAACTAAGAAGAATAGAAACATTTGATGGACTTACAAATGTAAGAAGCTAAGGCCTAAGCAAATAATCTTGGGGTCTAATATTCCCATCACAATGGTGTTGAGTGCTGACCTTGCCAGAGGGCTATTGCGGTGAAGTCTTTAGTAGTTGGAGAGAGCAGGACACAAATGAGAAATGGCCAATAGAAAACCAAAAATACATCGGAACAGAAATAGGATTACTGTTTCACAGGCTGCCCATGGTTATCCTTTGATTGCAATCTTTCTGTTAGAACATTTCTGTAAAGCCTTGTTTCTAATATCAAAACATTTCCCATTACATCTTTTCTCCAGACTAGAACTAGATAGAAGATGTTTGCCATTCCCAAATGTTTTTCTATGTGTATGAAATCCACAATTGAAATATAACCCTTTACTTTGTTTTTCTATGATTATTAAATGTGAAAAGAGATAAAGATATTTCAATCTTCTTTTAGTGAGCTGGAATGCATATATTTCATCTGCATTGTGACCATTTACTTATGATACCACAGGCAAAGCTTCCTCAGACTACAAAGGAGAAAGCTAACATATTTCTGTCCTTTATAATTACAGACTGCAGGGGAAGGACACCAAAAATCATCAAGACTTGAAATTCAGTTTCAGTATCCTCTATATTTATGCTGGAATGAGCTGAAAAGCAGACAGCAAAGAGATTACGTTATGGGGGGAAATGTATCAAAAGCTAAAGCAATTGAATTTAGATTTTTTTTAAAGATTTTATTTATTTATTTGAGAGAGAGAATGAGACAGAGAGAGAGCATGAGAGGGGAGAGGGTCAGAGGGAGAAACAGACTCCCTGCTAAGCAGGGAGCCCGATGTGGGACTCGATCCTGGCCTCCAGGTTCATGACCTGAGCCAAAGAAGTCACTTAACCAACTGAGCCACCCAGCCGCACGAATTTAGATGTATTTTAAAGGAACCAGAGATTGAGTGGCTCTCAAGCTAATAAACCTTAAGATTGAAGAATTTATTATTCAAAATCTCTTTCAGATAAATGTGAGGAAGGACAATTAGTGTTCATGGATTTTCACTTAACTGATACTATAGTAATTTAGAAGATGGATTAAAATATCTCATTAAGTTAGAGATGGATTAAAATATCTCATTAAGTTAGAGTTTCTATTTAGAACCCCAAAGGTTAGTGTCCATTATAGTGATTATATTTCAAATCTTAGTATTTGGTGGTGATGGTCATAGTGACGTTAATGGTCTTTTAAAAAAAAAAAAATGCTGTGTTGGATTCTGTGCAAAATGGACATGGCCCTTGAAATTATTTTGCCCTTTCACCTTCTCTGTTAAAAAAAAAAGTGCCCATTTCTGTAACAAAAGATACAGATGAGAAACCAGAAGTTCAATATGAACTGCTTTCTCACATTTTTACATGTAGCCTACAAATACTGAAGCCTGATGGGTAACGGAGGGCATATAGAGCCTAGAAGAATCTCCTTGCATCCTGGCTCCCACTTCTCCTCCATCCTCCTGCTGGGGCTCCCCTCTTCTGTTTGGACCAGACTCCAGTGCCAGTGGAAGCTGTGCCCCACAGATACATGTATCAGCAACTCTATCTGCATCTCTTGCTCTCAGCGCATCTCACTGGTACTGGTGCCCCTTGACTGTGTATACAGAACACAAATAGAGATTTTTAAAAATTACATCAAAAACTAATGATGTACTATATGGTGACTAACATAACATAATAAAAAAATAAGAAAAATAAAAAAATAATAATAATCCAGTCAATTTTGCCTTGCAGGCAGACAAGCTAATCAATTCTGATTTAAAAATTACTCAATCGTGGGTGCCTGGGTGGCTCAGCTGGTTAAGCGACTGCCTTCGGCTCAGGTCATGATCCCAGAGTCCTGGGATCGAGTCCCACATCAGGTTCCCAGCTCAGTGGGGAGCCTGCTTCTCCCTCTGACCCTCTCCCCTCTCACGCTGTTTCTCTCTCTCTCTCTCTCTCAAATAAATAAATAAAATCTTAAAAAAAATTAATCGATGCAGAAAAAGCATTTGACAAAGCACAGCAGCCTTTCTTGATCAAAATTCTTCAGAGTATAGGGATAGAGGATACATACCTCAATATCATAAAAGCCATCTATGAAAAGCCCACAGCGAATATCATTCTCAGTGGAGGAAAACTGAGAGCTTGCCCCCTAAGGTCAGGAACATGGCAGGGATGTCCACTAACACGACTGCTATTCAATATGGTATTAGAAGTCCTAGCCACAGCAAACAGACAACAAAAAGAAATAAAAGGCATCCAAATCAGCAAAGAGGAAGTCAAACTCTCACTCTTTGCAGATGATATGATACTGTATGTGGAAAACCCAAAAGACTCCACCCCAAAACTGCTAGAACTCATACAGGAATTCAGTAAAGTGGCAGGATATAAAATCAATGCACAGAAATCAGTGGCATTCCTATACACCAACAACAGGACAGAAGAAAGAGAATTAAGGAGTCAATCCCATTTACAACTGCACCCAAAACCATAAGATACTGAGGAATAAATCTAACCAAAGAGGCAAAGAATCTGTACTCAGAAAACTATAAAATACTCAGGAAAGAAATTGAGGAAGACACAAAGAAATGGAAAAACGTTCCATGCTCATGGAATGGAAGAACAAATATTGTGAAGATGTCAATGCTACCTAGAGCAATCTACACATTCAATGCAATCCCTATCAAAATACCAACCATTTTTTTCAAAGAAATGGAACAAATAATCCTAAACTTTGTATGGAACCAGAAAAGACCCTGAATAGCCAGAGGAATGTAGAAAAAGAAAAGCAAAGCTGGTGGCATCACAATTCTGGACTTCAAGCTCTATCACAAAGCTGTCATCATCAAGACACTTTGGTACTGGCACAAAAACAGACACATAGATCAATGGAACAGAATAGAGAGCCCAGAAATGGACCCTCAACTCTATGGTCAACTCATCTTTGACCAAGCAAGAAAGAATGTCCAATGGAAAAAAGACAGTCTCTTCAACAAATGGTGTTGGGAAAATTGGACAGCCACATGCAGAAGAATGAAACTGGACCTTTTTCTTACATCATACACAAAAACAAATTCAAAATGGATGAAAGACTTAAATGTAAGACAGGAAATCATCAAAATCTTAGAGAACACAGGCAGCAACCTTTTTGACATTGGCCATAACAACTTCTTACTAGACACATCTCCAGAGGCAAGGGAAACAAAAACAAAAATGAACTACTGGGACTTCATCAAAAGACAAAGCTTCTACACAGCAAAGGAAACAATTAACAAACTTTTAGTTTGCCTTTTAGTGCAACCTAGGGAATTAGGGAAGATATTTGCAAATGACATATCTAATAAAGAGTTAGTATCTAAAATATATAAAGAACTTATCAAACTCAATACACCAAAAAACAAATAATCCAGTTAAGAAGTGGGCAGGAGAACTGAAAAGACATTTTTTCCAAAGAAGACATACAAATGGCCAACAGATACACGAAAAAAAAGCTCAGCATTACTCATCATCAGAGAATGATAAATTGAAACTACCATGAGATACCACCTCACACCTGTCAGAATGGCTAAAATTAACAACGTAGGAAACAACAGATGTTGGCTAGGATGTAGAGAAAGAGGAACCCTCTTACAATGTTGGTGGGAATGCAAACCGGTGCAGCCACTCTGTAAAACAGTATGGAGGTTCCTCAAAAAGTTAAAAATAAAACTACCTATGACCCAGAAATTGCACTACTAGGTATTTACCCAAAGGACACAAAATTACTGATTCGAAGGGGCACATGCACCCCAATGTTTATATCAGCATTACAACAATAGCCAAATTAAGGAAAGAGCCCAGATGACCATCAACTGATGAATGGATAAAGAAGATGTGGGAGTTATATACCCATACACCCTACACGGTGCTATGGTGCTTGATCCCAGGACCCTGAGATCATGACCTAAATGGAAGTCACATGCTTAACCAATTGAGCCACCCAGGTGTCCACATAAGAAACTCTTAAGGATAGAGAACAAACTGAGGGTTGGTGGAGGGAGGTGGGTGGAGTATGGGTTCAATGGGTGATGTGTATTAAGTCGGGCACTCGTTATGATGAGTACTGAGTGTTATATGGAAGTGATGAATCACTAAATTCTACTCCTGAAATCAATATTATACTATATGTTACCTAACTCAAATTTAAATTAAAGTTTGAAACAAAAAAAAATTAATACAATTTTAAAATAAAGCAGATATAGTATAATCCTATTTTACTAAAAACACTTCCATGTTCTTTTTTTTTTTTTTTTTTGATAAAAAGAGAGACCGCAAGAGCAGGGTGGGGAGGGCAGAGGGAGAGAAAGAAGCTTAAGCAGACTCCATGCTGAGTGCAGAGCCAAACACAGGGCTCAGTCTCACGACCCTGAGATTATGACCTGAACTGAAATCAAGAGTTGGACACTTACCACACTGAGCCACCCAGAAGCCCCAAAACACTTCTATATTCTATGAATCTACCCACTTATCTATCTATATGTTTTACTGTTAAATGTTTATAAATTGTATATACACAATGATTATTTCATGGTGATATAAAATATTTTGTATTTTTTAAAACTTTCTTCTTTATATTTATTTGCAATTTTAAGTTTGTGTAAATGGTGGGGAATGTCAAAAAGATATTACTGCTCTTTGACTCATGAGCTGGACCCAGGCACTCCGAAGGTCCTCACCCCCTTCCTTTCCTACTCCCAGGGGCTGCTCCAAGAACACAGCCTTGGGCTAGTGACATGATATTGAGAACACCTATACTGTATATGTGCCTGAAACCAGCTAAGTCCTCTTTATGAACTTTTATAATGCAAGTGGGTGCGGGGATCCATTCATCTTGCTGTGGCCCAGTACAATCCTTATAAGTTCCCCTTGCTTATTAAACCTGCCACCTTCCAATCTGGAGTAGCCTGCCTCTCCCTTCGGTTTCTTCCTGACCTCAGAGTACAGAGGCCGATTTCAGATTGCACCAGGAAAGCTCCAGAGAGGGCTGCAAACCAACAGTAATGAATGTGTAATTTAAAATAAGACAAAACAGGGCGCTTGGGTGGCTCAGTCGTTAAGCATCTGCCTTCAGCTCAGATCACGATCCCAGAGTCCTGGGATCGAGCCCCGCATTGGGCTCCCTGCTCAGCAGGAAGCCTACTTCTCCCTCTCTCACTCCCCCTGCTTGTGTTCCCTCTCTCACTGTGGCTCTCTCTGTCAAATAAATAAATAAAAACTTTTTAAAAATAAATAAATAAATAAAACAAAATAAGACAAAACAAAACAAAAACAATTGTGAGTTAAACAAGAAAATAAACAATGACTAGAAGGGAGTTTAAACAAATTTTTAAGTGATTATTGATGGTGAAATTTCTCTTCTTTGTAATTTTATGTACTGTAACATTTCTAATAATTTTAAATTCTGTCTTCCAGATGTTTTAACTGCACATTTTCATGCATTTAAGAATGTTGAACAAACATTTTTTTATATTTCATATGTCATTCTTCTGATCATGCAGACAAAGAGAGAGTGTGTACAACAGTTGAAAACATTAAGAAACTACAAAAATGTAGTCATTAAATATAGTACGTTAAAGCAGAAAAAAAATGTATTTTTATTATGTTAATCACCATACATCATTATTTTTATTTTTTATTATGTTAATCACCATATATTACATCATTAGTTTTTGATGTAGTGTTCCATGATTCATTGTTTCTGCATAACACCCAGTGCTCCACACAGAATGTGCCCTCTTTAATACCCGTCACCAGGCTAACCCATACACCCACCCCCCTCCCCTCTAGAACCCTCAGTTTGTTTTTCAGAGTTCATCGTCTCTCATGGTTCGTCTCCCCCTCTGACGTACTGCCCTTCATTCTTCCCCTCCTGCTATCTTCTTCTTTTTTTTTCTTAACATATATTGCATTATTTGTTTCAGAAGTACAGATCTGTGATTCAACAGTCTTGCACAATTCACAGCGCTCACCATAGCACATACCCTCCCCAATGTCTATCACCCAGCCACCCCATCCCTCCCACCCCCCACCACTCCAGCAACCCTCAGTTTGTTTCCTGAGATTAAGAATTCCTCCTATCAGTGAGGTCATATGATACATGTCTTTCTCTGATTGACTTACTTCACTCAGCATAACACCCTCCAGTTCCATCCACGTCGTTGCAAATGGCAAGATCTCATTCCTATTGATGGCTGCATAATATTCCATTGTGTATATATACCACATCTTCTTTATCCATTCATCTGCCGATGGACATCTTGGCTCTTTCCACAATTTGGCTATTGTGGACATTGCTGCTATAAACATTGGGGTGCACGTACCCCTTCGGATCCCTACATTTGTATCTTTGTGGTAAATACCCAGTAGTGCAATTGCTAGATCGTATGGTAGCTCTATTTTCAACTGTTTGAGGAACCTCCATACTGTTTTCCAGAGGGGTTGCACCAGCTTGCATTCCCACCAACAGTGTAGGAGGGTTCCCCTTTCTCCGCATCCCCGCCAACATCTGTCATTTCCTGGCTTGTTAATTTTAGCCATTCTGACTGGTGTGAGGTGGTATCTCATTGAGGTTTTGATTTGGATTTCCCAGATGCCGAGCGATGTGCAGCACTTTTTCATGTGTCTGTTGGCCATTTGGATGTCTTCTTTGAAAAAATGTCTGTTCATGTCTTCTGCCCATTTCTTTATTGGATTATTTGTTCTTTGGGTGTTGAGTTTGATAAGTTCTTTATAGATTTTGGATACTAGCCCTTTACCTGATATGTCATTTGCAAATATCTTCTCCCATTCTGTCGGTCATCTTTTGGTTTTGTGGACTGTTTCTTTTGCTATGCAAAGGCTTTTTATCTGGATGAAATCCCAATAGTTCATTTTTGCCCTTGCTTCCCTTGCCTTTGGCGAGGTTTCTAGGAAGAAGTTGCTGCGACTGAGGTCGAAGACGTTGATACCTGTGTTCTCCTTTAGGATTGTGATGGACTCCTATCTCACGTTTAGATCCTTCAACCATTTGGAGTCTATTTTTGTGTGTGGTGTAAGGAAATGGTCCAGTTTCATTCTTCTGCATGTGGCTGTCCAATTTTCCCAACACCATTTGTTGAAGAGACTGTCTTTTTCCCATTGGACATTCTTTCCTGCTTTGTCAAAGATAAGTTGACCATAGAGTTGAGGGTCCATTTCTGGGCTCTCGATTCTGTTCCATTGATCTATGTGTCTGTTTTTGTGCCAGTACCATACTGTCTTGATGATGACAGCTTTGCAGTAGAGCTGGAAGTCCGGAATTCTGTGCCGCCAGCTTTGCTTTTCTTTTTCAATATTCCTCTGGCTATTCGGGGTCTCTTCTGGTTCCATACAAAGTTTAGGATTATTTGTTCCATTTCTTTGAAAAAAGTGGATGGTATTTTGATGGGGATTGCACTGAATGTGTAGATTGCTCTAGGTAGCATTGACATCTTCACAATGTTTGTTCTTCCAATCCATGAGCATGGAACGTTTTTCCATTTCTTTGTGTCTTCCTCAATTTCTTTCATGAGTATTTTATAGTTTTCTGAGTACAGATGCTTTGCCTCTTTGGTTACATTTATTCCTAGGTTTCTTATGGTTTGGGGTGCAATTGTAAATGGGATCGACTCCTTGCTTTGTCTCTCTTCTGTCCTGTTGTTGGTGTATAGGAATGCCACTGATTTCTGTGTATTGATTTTATATCCTGCTACTTTACTGAATTCCTATATGAGTTCTAGCAGTTTTGGGGTGGAGTCTTTTGGGTTTTCCACATACAGTATCATATCATCTGCAAAGAGTGAGAGTTTGACTTCCTCTTTGCTGTTTTGGATGCCTTTGATTTCTTTTTGTTGTCTGATTGCTGTGGCTAGGACTTCTAATACTATGTTGAATAGCAGTGGTGAGAGTGGACATCCCTGCCGCGTTCCTGACCTTAGGGGAAAAGCTCTCAGCTTTTCCCCATTGAGAATGATATTTACTGTAGGTTTTTCATAGATGGCTTTTATGATATTGAGGTATGTACCCTCTATCCCTATACTCTGAAGAGTTTTGATCAAGAAAGGATGCTGTACTTTGTCAAATGCTTTTTGTGCATCTATTGAGAGGATCGTATGATTCTTGTTCTTTCTTTTGTTAATGTATTGTATCACGTTGATTGATTTGCGGATGTTGAACCAACAGCCCAGGGATAAATCCCACTTGGTCATGGTGAATAATCCTTTTAATGTACTGTTGGATCCTATTGGCTAGTATTTTGGTGAGAATTTTTGCATCCATATTCATCAAGGATATTGGTCTGTAATTCTTCTTTTTGATGGGGTCTTTGTCTGGTTTTGTGATCAAGGTAATGGTGGCCTCATAAAATGAGTTTGGAAGTTTTCCTTCCATTTCTATTTTTGGAACAGTTTCAGGAGAATAGGTATTACTTCTTCTTGAAGTGTTTGGTAGAGTTCCCCCTGGGAAGCCATCTGGCCCTGGGCTTTTGTTTCTTGGGAGATTTTTGATGACTGCTTCAATTTCCTTAGTGGTTATAGGTCTGTTCAGGTTTCCTATTTCTTCCTGGTTCAGTTTTGGTAGTTGATACATCTCTAGGAATGCACCCATTTCTTCCAGGTTATCTAATTTGCTGGCATAGAGTTGCTCATAATATGTTCTTATAATTGTTTGTATTTCTTTGGTGTTGGTTGTGATCTCTCCTTTTTCATTCATAATTTTGTTGATTTGAGTCATTTCTCTTTTCTTTTTGATAACTCTGGCCACGGGTTTAACAATCTTGTTAATTCTTTCAAAGAACCAACTCCTAGTTTCGTTGATCTGTTCTTTTGGTGTCTATTTCATTGATCTCTGCTCTGATCTTTATTATTTCTCTTCTCCTGCTGGGTTTAGGCTTTATTGGCTGTTTTTTCTCCAGCTCCTTTATGTGTAGGGTTAGGTTGTGTATTTGAGACCTTTCTTGTTTCTTGAGAAAGGCTTGTGTTGCTATATACTTTCCTCTTAGGACTGCCTTTGCTGCATCCCACAGATTTTGAACAGTTGTGTTTTCATTTTCATTGGTTTTCATGAATTTTTTTAATTCCTGTTTAATTTCCTGGTTGACCCATTCATTCCTTAGTAGTATGCTCTTTAGCCTCCATATATTTGAGTTTTTTCGGACTTTCCTCTTGTGATCGAGTTCTAGTTTCAAAGTATTGTGGTCTGAAAATATCCAGGGAATAATCCCAATCTTTTGGTACTGGTTGAGCCTGATTTGTGACCTAGGATGTGATCAATTCTGGAGAATGTTCCATGGGCACTGGAGAAGAATGTGTATTCTGTTGCTTTGGGATGGAATGTTCTGAATATGTCTGTTTAGTCCATTTGGTCCAATGTTTCATTTAAAGTCTTTATTTCTTTGTTGATCTTCTGCTTAGATGATCTGTCCATTTCAGTCAGGGAGGTGTTAAAGTCCCCCACTATTATTGTATTGTTGTCAATGTATTTCTTTGCTTTTTTAATTAATTGCCTTATATAATTGGCTGCTCCCATGTTAGGGGCATAGATACTTACAGTTGTTAGATCTTGTTGGATAGACCCTTTAAGTAGGATACAGTGTCCTTCTTCATCTCTTATTACAGTCTTTGTTTTAAAGTCTAACTTGTCTGATATAAGGATTGCCACCCCGGCTTTCTTCTGGTGTCCATTAGCATGGTAAATGGTTTTCCACCCCCTCACTTTCAATGTGGGGGTGTCTTTGGGTCTAAAATGAGTCTCTTGCATTCAGCATACTGATGGGTCTTGTTTTTTAATCCAATCTGATAGCCTGTGTCTTTTGATTGGGGCATTTAGCCCATTTGCATTCAGGGTAACTATTGAAAGGTATGAATTTAGTGCCATTGTATTGCCTGTAAGGGGACTGTTACTGTATATTGTCTCTGTTCCTTTCTGATCTATGCTGCTTTTAGGCTCTCTGTTTGCTTAGAGGACCCCTTCAATATTTCCTGTAGGGCTGGTTTCATGTTTGCAAATTCCTTTAGTTTTTGTTTGTCCTGGAAGCTTTTTATCTCTCCTTCTATTCTCAATGACAGCCTAGCTGGATATAGCATTCTTGGCTGCATATTTTTCTCGTTTAGTGCTCTGAAGATATCATGCCAGTCCTTTCTGGCCTGCCAGGTCTCTGTGGATAGGTCTGTTGCGAATCTAATGTTTCTACCATTTTAGGTTACATATCTCTTCTCCCAAACTGCTTTCAGGATTTCCTCTTTGTCCTTGAGACTCGTAAGTTTTACTATTAGATGTCAGGGTGTTGACCTATTTTTACTGATTTTGAGAGGGGTTCTCTGTGCCTCCTGGATTTTGATGCCTGTTTCCTTCCCCACATTAGGGAAGTTCTCTGCTATAATTTGCTCCAATATACCTTCTGCCCCTCTCTCTCTTTCCTCTTCTTCTGGGATCCCAATTATTCTAATGTTTCGTCTTATCGTATCGCTTATCTCTCGAATTCTGACCTCGTGATCCTGTAGTTGTTTCTCTCTCTTTTTCTCAGCCTCTTTATTTTCCATCATTTGGTCTTCTATATCGCTGATTCTCTCTTCTGCCTCATTTATCCTAGCAGTTAGTGTCCCCATTTTTTATTGCACCTCATTAATAGCCTTTTTGATTTCGACTTGGTTAGATTTTAGATCTTTTATGTCTCCAGAAAGGGTTTTTCTAATAACTTCCATGCTTTTTTCAAGCCCAGCTAGTATCTTTAAAGTCATGATTCTGAACTGTAGGTCCAATATCGTACTAATGTCCATATTGAGTACGTCCCTGGCGGACGGTACTACCTCTTGTTCTTTTTGCTGCGGTGATTTTTTCCATCTTGTCATTTTGCCCAGAGAATAGATGAATGAGAGAACAAAATGCTAATAGGTTAACAATGTCCCCAACAAATATACTCTATACAAATCAGAAAAGACCTGAAACCAGGGGAAAAGAAAGGGAAAGAAAGAAAAAAGAAAGAGAAAAAAAAAAGAAAGAAAAAGAAAAAGATAAAAACAAACAAAAACAGAACAAAACAAAAACAACAGAATATGATCAAATATGATCAGGCTGGTGCATAGATCAGTGCCACACACTAGATTTTGGGTATATTTTGGTCTGTTAGAAGAAAGTGCCTCCTAAAATTTTAAAGGAAGAAAGACTTATATATGTACAAAATAAGGGTTGATACAATGAAGGAATGGAAGATGACTGTAAAGATGAAAATTATAAAAGATTTTACAAAAGGAATTGATAAGATAAGAAGTTGTTTGAAAAAAGAAAGAAGATTTAAAAAAAAAGAAAAAAAAGGGGAGAGAATGTGATCAGGCAGGATACTAGAACAAAGCCATACACTAGTGATTTAGGGTATATTTTGATCTGTTAGAAGAAACTGTATCTCAAAATTTTAAAGAGAGAACAACTTATATATATATATGCCAAAAATAAGGGTAACTACTATGAAGGGATAAAATATGACTCTAAAAATGAAAAATAAAAAATGTTTTTTTTAAAAAAGGGATTGATAAGATGTTGGTTGAAAAAGGGAAAAAGAAAAATTCAAAAAAAAAAAGACCAGTTAAGAAAAATTAACTTTGAAAAACTAATGAATCATGGTAAAAAAGCCATGAATTCTATGTGCAGTATTCCCCTAGTGCTGGAGTTCTCCTGTTCTCCTTGATCGGTAAACTTGGTCTTGGCTTGCTGGCTGTTCGTGCTGATCTTCTGGGGGAGGGGCCTGTTGCCGTGGTTCCCAAATGTCTTTGCCAGAGGCGGAATTGCCCCGCCCTTGTCGGTCCGGGCTAAGCAATCTGCTCAGGTTCGCTCTCAGGAGCTTTTGTTCCCTGCATAGCTCTCGGTACAGCTTTGGAGGACCAGGGTGAAAATGGTGGCCTCCCAATCTCCACCCGGAGGAGCTGAGAACTCGGGGCCCCACTCCTCAGTGCGCCCCCAGAGAAAAACAGTCACTCCCGTGTCCCCGGTCTCTGGCCGCACTCCGTGCTCACCCGGCCTGTGACTGAGTGTTTCCACCTCTGGCTCCCGACCCGACCCCACCTGGAGTCTCCAAACCCAGCAGATCCCTGCAGTGCGCTCCCGCGCTGCTCCTCCCAGGGGAGGAAGGGGAGTCTCCCCAGACCTGCCGCTTGTTTGGTCCCTGCTGGAGGAGCAGTGGCCTGACTGTACCACGGATCACACTTTATGGCAACCCCGAGCTGAGAGCCTGCGCCTCAGCTCTGTCTCTGCAGCCAGCTTCCCCACTCTGATACCTGAGAGCTCTCTTGCACCCAGGCACCCCCGGTCTTTCTGTGACCCCGAGGGTCCTGAGACCACACTGTCCCGCGAGGGTTCCACCCCCCGCTTAGCCACTGGAGCGATGTCCTTCAGCGGACCCAGCTTCTAAAAGTTCCAATTTTGTGCTCCACGGCTCTATTACTTGCCAGAAGTGGCCGACGGAGGCCCCCTCCCCCGCTGACTATCCTCCTGAATATCGCCTCAGATTCACTTCTCCGCACGTCCTACCTTCCAGTAAGTGGTCGCTTCTCTGTTCAGAGAGTTGTTGCTACTCTCCTCTTCGATCTCCTGTTGAGTTCGTAGGTGTTCAGAATGGTTTGATCCCTATTCAGTTGAATTCCTAAGACCAGATGAAATCCAGGTCTCCTCCGCCATCTTGCTCCGCCTGAAAAAAATGTATTTTGACTCTCGGAGATTAGGAGATAAAGAAATGTACATTTGTACCATAGATCATCAATTTTGTATCATTTAATTAGAGCTTAAAAATAAAGCCTATGACACATATATGCTAACATATTTGATAGACATATATTAAAATAGTATACATTTAAATGTATATTTAATTTGCATATAACATTTAATATTTTAATTATATACCATTTTAATTTAATTAGAAAATGATGTATGGGGCCAGGAAATAATCTCTTAAAAAGTGGTGGGTAGTGTTAACTGAAGGCATACAGGACTCATTTGCTAAATGAAGAAAGAATATATGAAGGAACTAAGGTATATGAGTTAATATATAAATACAAAGAGACAGAGTTACAAGGCTATTCCTCTAGCTGTTTTCTCATTCTCTGAGTTCTCTCCCTCTCACTCATACCCTGCAAGGCACTCTTTCTCACCCAGCCTGGGACAAAAATGAAACTAATTTATGAAGAAAGTACTCTAAAAGACTAAAGTAGAAGTGTGCTTGTTGAACCTGATGGTTTCCTCCAGGCCCTGGGGAAGGGAAAGCAGAAAAGCTGAGTACAAGATGATGTGGAGATGGATTCCAACAAGAGACCTTTTGAACATAATGGAACAGAAAACAGGAAATAACCCAGCTGGCATGCGTCATTCATTTTCTACCACCTACCCATTGTCTTTGGGTGATTTAATATCTCAACAGTCCTGAACACTTTTAAGCTCTCCTCCAGAGAACGTAGGGAACTTGGACATCGTATGGGGGGGTTGGAACCACAAAGGGATAATTTTGACCCCTGACCAAGATGGAACTGAACTAACTTGTTCACAAATGGGATTCCCTTGAGAAAAGGCTGCTACATAAGGAAGGAGTGAACCTTAATGAGAGGGGGGAAAAAAGTAAGCCTTCATTCTGAGAGCAGATTCTATTGTGGAAATAGCATTTAATCAGAAAATATGGCTCTGAAATGGAAAGGCTAATTGAGACTTTGAAGAAATGAATAGCAGTTTCTCAGAAAAAGCAATTTCAAGGAAGGAATTCTGAGACTCACCATACCAATACCAAAAGGGTATTGGTAAACATAATTAATGCTTTCACTATGAAATAATTAAAATAAACAAGAGCAGGGGCACCTGGATGGCTCACTTGGTTAAGCGTCTGCCTTCTGCTCAGGTCATGAAGCCTGGGTCCTGGGAGCGAGTCTCACATCTGGCTCCCTGCTCAGCAGGGAACATGCATCTCCCTCTGCCTCTGCCCCTCCACCCTGCTCATGCACATTCTCTTGCACTCTCTCTCTCTCTCTGTCAAATAAATAAATAGAATCTTAAAAACAAATTAATTAATTAATTAAATAAACAAGAGCAGAAGGTCTAAAATTGTGGTCCTGGAATCAGAAGCATAAGCATCACTTGAGAACTTTTTAAAATGCATTCTTGGGCCCCACTTCAGAATCACGGAACCAGGAACTAAGGTGGTGATCTGTACTTTAACAAGCTTTCCAGATGATTCTGAGGCAAACTAAAGTTTGAAATCTCCTGGTACTGACATCAGAAGCAAGTGAATCATAGCTGAAGAAAGTCCCTGACCTTAAATTAAACCCATGAATGGGATATATAACAAAGAGAAACTAAAAAGTCAAATAACTAGAGGTTGGCCATAGTTGAGAAGTAAAGATGTCTCTGAATATAAAATTCTTCCTCAACAGTATCAAATGGGAGTATGTTGAATCATTTATGTGGCATCTCATTATATTTTTATAGAATAACAACCAGCCTCAATTACACTTCATGTTTCTGCCTCCATGCCCAAATTTTGACAACTGAAAAAGGTCACCTCCCTTGGAAAACGGTCCAAGCTAATAGCACACCATCCCTTACTTGATGATAATATACCAAGAGCAGGCACCATGCTGGGAGTGGTTCAATTCATAGCCTACAGAGATATAGTTCTGAACTCACCTCTCAGTGTTACATCCCAAAGACTTATCCACTGAGTGGATTTACATTTGCATTTTTTCATGCTCACCTGGTTTCCTACCAGCATCTCCCTCTTCTTGGCCCACCTTCACTAATTACCAATAATTGGTTAAAACTCAGAAAATATCATCATTTGGTATTGCTTTGTCAAAGTGTATTCAACCCAATAGTAAAATATAAAATATGAAATTAACACGTAAGTGAGCTTTCGATCACCTGCTGCTTCTCTATGCCAACTCAACCCTCCACCATCATAAGCCTAGCTGAAAGTCCATTATAAAAGACACTATACAATACTCTGTGAAAATAAAACATAAAAATAGACTCAGATACTTCCTGAGAAATTATCAACATATCTAGCCCAGCAGCTGGGGCTACCTCCGGTATTTGAGCTAAAACCACACAGGAAGTCTCAAACTCAAGGAGCTCACTGTGTACCACAAGGCCCAGTGCAGAAATGTTTCAGTGGTGGAGGCATGGTGACCCTGACAAGGGCCTCCTTTCTTCCCTCATTTTCATGCAAGGTCCAAGAACAAGGCAAAAGTTAAGTTTTTAAAATAACATCAATTCAAGATTTACCTTTTAAATCCTTGGCTTACTTTAAATTTGGCCTCTTGGGTATGGATTCTTCCAGTATGGTCAGTAACAAACATCTATATGAGAATCTGAAATTGTATTAAAATGTCTGATGTTTGAAAATGTAGTGTTTGTGCCCAGTACTTGTTTTTACCTTGTATTTTTGGTCTCCTTTCAATCTTGTGGAAATCTATATTAGAAAAACTGATTCCCGTCTCACAATCCAAATGTTTGTAAACTCAAATCAAGACATTTTTTTAAAGATTTTATTTATTTATTTGACACAGAGAGACACAGTGAGAGAGGGAACACAAGCAGGGGGAGTGGGAGAGGGAGAAGCAGGCTTCCCACGGAGCAGGAAGGCCAATGAGGGCTTGATCCCAGGACCCTGGGATCATGACCTGAGCCCAAGGCAGACGCTTAACGACTGAGCCACCCAGGCGCCCCTGAAATTAAGGCTTTTTAATAACAGTGTTCCGTACTGTAATCTACCTGAATAACAGTGTCAATAAGATTATTCTCACAGGTAGATAATATCTTTTCCAGCAGATAAATACTTTCAAATATTATTTACTCATGTCTGCTCTTCAAAATCTTTAAACAATGAACAATATGTACAAAGTTCAGTATGTCACACTCATAAATAGAATATTGACAGTTCAAATTGGGTGAATTGAAACTATGAAAAATGTATTATACCATTATGTCTTTTGCATCTGTCACCTTACTTTACATATTTGCTTCTCTCTCTCCCTCTCTCTCTCTCTCTATCTGAGTTGACCATGTGTTCACTAAAGGCAGAAATTGTGTCTTACTCACTTCTGTATAACCAGCATGCAATGCGATGTCTGGCATATAAAAGACACTAGATAATTATTGAATAAGTGAATATTTTTGTGGTTTAACATAGTAGAGGACAAAGAATTTTAAGTTATGGTAAGTGAAAAAAACTTCCATTCCATTGCTCTGTTTGTCCTCACACTTGACTTCTTATTGATAACATGCAATGTATTTCTAGCTAATCATTGTTAAAAATTGGGGCAATAAACCTCAAAAAAAATTGGGGCAATAAGGAAAACATGAAGAAAAAAACCTTAAAATTGCCTGATAAAATATATTTCTGTATATTTCCTTTCCATATTTCTATCTATTTTTGTACATGATAGAGATCACACATTATTTTGCAATCCATTTTTTTCGATTAACATTATGTCAAAAGCATTTGTCATATCATTGGATACTTCATAAAAATAATTTTAAGGCTTTCATATTTTTCAATTGGATGGTTGTATCATATATATCAACCCTCCCACTATAGTTGAACATGAGATTTTCCATGGTATTTGGCAATTCAAATAATGCTGAGGTAAAAATCTAAGCGTGTAGCATTTGGTTCACATATATCATTTTCTGAAGACAGATTTCTAGAAGTATCATTAGCTCAAAAAGTACTACCATTTTTAACACTAAAGTATATTTTGCTAAGTTTATTTGCAGTAGTGGTCTACTAACATTCCCAATAGCAGTTTATGAAAATAGATAATTACTTTATTCTTAGGTGCAAGACTTTTCTCTAAATTTAAGAGCCTTGATTTTAGAGCTTGGCCTGTGTGGTGATGCCATCTGGTGGTCATAATGCAAAATTACAACATCAGAAATGAAAAATCCTTTGGAAACTATATAGTAAACAGAATTAAATTTATAAAGTGTCAGCAGATATCACAGGTCTTATAAGTTTTCAAAAAGCACTCTTGCTGTTTGGATTTTAATTATCAGTAACCAAATAAAATAAAGCTCAAATAAAATTCAGCCAGAATTTCTGGAGCACCTCTCACATGGTGGTTATTAGATCAAATGCTGAAGAAGAGGTGAGTACAGTTCACGACCTCGAGGAGTTTGTAGTATTTTTTTTTTAAGATTTTATTTATTTATTTGAGACACAGAGATACAGAGAGAAAGAGAAAGAGAGCATGAGCAGGGGGAGAGGCAGAGGGAGAGGGAGAAGCAGGCTCCCTGCTGAGCCAGGAGCCTGATGTGGTGCTTGATCCCAGGACCCTGGAATCATGACCTGAGCCAAAGGCAGACGCTTAACCATCTGAGCCACCCAGGCGCCCCAGGAGTTTATAATTTAATCAAGTTAAAAATCGGGAAGCAAACTGACCATTACAAACCTGACCACAAGCTTTCGCAAATGAAAAATAATATTTACTAATATTTGTAATTTGAATTATTTAAAATGGCCTCCAATTATCTCCCACACCTCTTGGTATTCATGCCATTGCCTAATCCTTTTCTCTGGAGTGTGAACTGATTTCTGTATCTCCCCCCACCCCCACAAAAAACAAACAGCTCTGAAGTGAATAGCCCTATGGAGAGACCCATGGAGCAAGAAATTGAAGTCTGGGGCAACAGCTGGTGAGGTCTAAGGCCAGCCAACATCCACATGAATGAGCTCTGAAGCAGATCCTTCCTCATCAAACCTTGAGTTGAGACCCCAAGTGTAGCCGACGCCCTGAGGGTGGCTTTGTGAGAAACCATGAGTCAGCAACCCAGAGGAGCCATGCCTAGCTGTTGTCGCACAAAAACTGTGAGATTGGTTGCAGGGTAATTCATTACACAGAAATAGCTAAGTCACTAACAAAGGGAATTTGAAACCTGCTTAAACATTTCAACATTAATTTCAACTTAATTGCTCAAGTCCTATACAAAATTTAAAATGCAGAGAGTTTAACTCTTTCGAACACCTCGAATGCCTAAAAGTGGCAAACATACAAAACAAGATTATTTCAAAATGTGTTGCTATTCTTACAATTAAACTCAACCTAAAACATAAGGGTAGTTTTTAACCTTCATTTTGCTTGTTATTCCTATAATTTTTTTTATACTTCTCTGAGGCTATAATTGTGCTTTCCTCTTGGTGCCTTACTATGTCCTTTGTACCTTCTTGGGCTTTACAGTAATGTCCTAGATAAAAAGGCAAAATATTTCCGGAAATGTTTTGTCAAACAATTGATGTTTAGTCAGAGTTTGGGGCCTGTTTGCTTTTCCCACTGTGATCTAACTGAAGCTACCATTGAGTTACCTATTGTTTTAGGGTTAAACTTCAGTTGTTACAAAATAGCACATTTTATTTTTTTAAAAAGATTGTATTTATTTATTTATTTGTCAGAGAAAAAGAGAGAGAGCACAAGCAAGGGGAGTGGCAGGCCGAGCAGAGGGAGAAGCAGGCTCCCCAATGAGCAGAGTCTGAGGTGGGGCTGGATCCCAAAGCCCTGGGATCATGACCTGAGATGAAGGCAGACGCCCAACCGACTGAGCCACCCAGGTGTCCCAAAAAGAGCACATTTTAAATTCTTACCTTTCACATAGGTTTTGGATTTTTATAACCTAAAACCTTTACTATAAATAATATCTGTTTTAAATATTATTTAGCCAACATTTCATTATGCATTATCCTATTATTATATATTAATATTATGTGTTACACTATTACAAATTATGTACAGACACACTTCAGAGATATTGTGACTTCAATTCCAGACCACCTCAATAACAGCATGAGTAAATGAATATTTGGTTTCCCAGTGCCTAGAAATTCATGTTTACACTATACTGTGATCTTTTAATAATAGCATTATATCTTTTTTAAAAAATGTGCATACCTTAATTTAAAAATACTTTGTTGCTAACCATCATGTGAGTAAACTAGCTGAGGATAAATAATACCAAACAAGTAACACAATAGAAGGTTTTTCTTTATTTCCTATATTCTGTGGTATATAGTTACTAGTTTCGTTTCTGTAAAGGACAAATGCCCTCTGGACCCATTACTTCCACATTTATTTGGGGGGATTAGTAGTAAGCAAATAAAAAATTTGTTGATATCTGGTTAAATCTTGTGTTAGGCTTGGCCTAGGGTGGCAGAAACTGTTGGCCAATCCATGAGCCTTTCCAAATCACCTTTCCTCCTGCCATTCCCACAAGTTACTCCCTTTCCTGGCTCCCCTTGCAGTGAGAGTGGCCACCCAGCCCACCTTTGGCAGTTGAAACTTAAGACAAAGTTCACTAGATTTCTGGAATGGCTTTCATTGCCTCTAGTCTCTTTTTGTTTTCCTGAATACTGACAGTTACCTGGAGCTGTGGCAGTTTTTTTGTTGTTGTTGTTGTTGTTTGTTTGTTTGTTTGTTATGGCAGTGAGGTTGTCAACATGCCCAAGGACAGATTAGGAAGATTTTGAGAGCCAATGACATTGATGATGTTGTCGAGGTGTTGGGCCAGTGCTTAGTCACTTGATCTCTGGGTTTCTTTGTATCTATGTCCAGATATATGTCTAAGAACCATGTCAATTTCAATTGATTCCTTGTCACACAAAAGAGGGAGGTCACACTGAATTAAAAATATAAACTAGGTAATTTGAAAAGTGGGAAAAACAGGATGGAGAAGTCAGAAGAATTCTGTATTTACTATTACTGTAGCTATAAACTGTGTTCTTATAATCTGACATTACAATACACGGAAAATGTGCTGTGCTGTAAACCAAGATGGTTTAAGATTAAAAACAAAACAGGGCAACACAAATGGAAAAACTTGTGATTTGTGGCTTAGAAGTAAAAGGGCCTTCAATCTCTCAGGCAGCCAAAGCCACAGCTTCTCCCCCTGCTTTTTCTCTAACAGCTCTGCTCTTATGTATTTTAGTTCCTGGCCTATTATTTTCATTTTTTTCTGATTATAGATCACATTTTGTCTTAACACCTAACGGTTTCACTCTCCTTGGATTAAACTATTTCTCCATCCACAATTGGCACAGCAGTATCCCTCAGATCTACAGAAAATCACAAATGGGAAATCCCAATGTAAGCTTTATTTAGAAAGGCCCTTCAAAGGAACTCTCATACAAAAGGAAGAAAATCTACTCAGACATTATTTTTTATTGTCAACTAAAACCCATATGTCATATGGGATGTAGGAATTGTATGTAATGATTTTTTTTTTCTTGAACCATTATGGAGGTTCTTCTTTCCCCATATTTTATCTCAATGTTTCTCTACTCTCCAGAAATGACTGAGGAGGATATTTACACAAGGTGAAATTGCATGACAAAAGGAAAAAATACAATCCAGAACTGCTGACAGGAAATAGGATTATAGTGACCATTTATTTTTTCAGAATCATAATGTTCGGACAGGATCTTATATGCCCAAAAGTCCCTGCTAAGCGGTGATCTGCCCTGTTTGAACACCTCTGGGGAAATCTAACTCATTTTTCCCCAAGGTAGTTAATCACAGATTTTAACTGCTCCTAGAATATTTTTCTTTATTCTGGATCATAATTTTTCTTCTTGCATCTGATCTGCACAAATATGACTCCTGAGCATTTTAATGGCAAAGAAGAAGTAATACTCGTAACATGTTTCATGACTTCTAAGGCTGAGTCCAACATCTCAGAAAATAGGTCATCATCTCTTCCTGGGACCCAAATTCATCACAGTGCAGAAAATACAGGAAAGATCATCTTATTTTATTTGACATAGAGTCAGTGTGTCTTTGCTATTTAAGGGTTTTGGGTCATTTTGGGAGATAAATATTTTTTTAATTTTTTATTGTTATGTTAATCACCATATATTACATCATTTGTTTTGGTGTAGTGTTCCATGATTCATTGTTTGTTCATAACACCCAGTGCTCCATGCAGAACGTGCCCTCTTTAATACCCATCACCAGGCTAACCCATCCCCCCACCCTCCTCCCCTCTAGAACCCTCAGACTGTTTTTCAGAGTCCATCGTCTCTCATGGTTCGTCTCCCCTCCGATTTCCCCGCCTTCATTCTTCCCCTCCTGCTATCTTCTTCTTCTTTTTTTTTTCTTTAACATATGTTGCATTATTTGTTTCAGAGGTACAGATCTGTGATTCAACAGTCTTGCACAATTCACAGCGCTCACCGTAGCACATACCCTCCCCAATGTCTATCACCCAGCCACCCCATCCCTCCCACCCCCAACCACTCCAGTAACACTCAGTTTGTTCCTGAGATTAAGAATTCCTCCAATCAGTGAGGTCATATGATACATGTCTTTCTCTGATTGACTTATTTCACTCAGCATAACACCCTCCAGTTCCATCCACGTCGTTGCAAATGGCAAGATCTCATTCCTTTTGATGGCTGCATAATATTCCATTGTGTATATATACCACATCTTCTTTATCCATTCATCTGTCGATGGACATCTTGGCTCTTTCCACAGTTTGGCTATTGTGGACATTGCTGCTATAAACATTGGGGTGCACGTACCCCTTCGGGTTTGGGAGATAAATATTAATGTCAGGAACTGTGTTCAAGTGAAAGGAAAAGACAACTGATACAGCAAACTTTATTGTTGTCTTAGTTTTAAGAAACCGACACAGCAGGGGCACCTGGGTGGCTCAGTCAGTTAAGCGGCTGCCTTCGGCTCAGGTCATGATCCCAGGGTCCTGGGATCGAGCCCCGCATCGGGCTCCTTGCTCAGCAGAGAGCCTGTTTCTCCCTCTCCCTCTCCTTCTGCCTGCCTGCCACTCGCCCTGCTTGTGCTCTCTCTCTCACTCTCTCTCTCTCTCTGTGTCAAAAAAATAAATAAAATCTTAAAAAACAAAAAAGATAGAAAGAAACTGCCACAGCCACCCCAGCCTTTAGCAACCCCCATCCTGGTCATTCAGCAGCTATGGATGTGGAAACGCCCCGCCAGCAAAAAGATGATGACTCACTGAGAGCTCACTTGCCTGTAGCAACCATCAGTAAAAATAAACAAATAAATGAATGAATAAAAGATAAACAAGCCTTAAAAGCAAAGGAATCTAAATCATTGCCTTTGAGGAAATAAACACAATGGAGTTAGAAGGATTCCTCCTGAAGTATGTGTCCAGGGTAGTGGTGATGCTAAAGAATAACACAGGAAGGAAAACCTTTAATAGAAAAGGAAAGAAGGATGAGTTCCCGGACCTGAGTCAAAGAAGAAAAGAGAAACAGTGTGGGCCTCAGCAGGAATCTTCAGATACATTTTGATCTTTCTACAATATCCATTCTCACATCTGTTCTTTAACTAACTGCCCTTTATTTGTCTGCTCTGGCTGAACACCATGCTGGTTTGTCCCTATTCACAGCTCCTGCAGCAATGTCCCGTATCCCACCTTCCGGCAACGCAACGGTCTATGGAGAGTTATGTGCTTGGCCTATAATCGCTCTGAGTGAAATTCATCCTTCCGCCTTTTCCAACTGGCAGAACACATACTCATCCTGTAAATACAATTGAATGGATTTCTTTGCAAAAGTCCTCCCTGTGCCTGAGCAGAGTTAATTCCATCTTTCCTATGGGTTCTCAGATCACCTTAATTATGACCAATTACTTACGCTTTCACATAGCGTTTCAATTATTTGTGGATATTTCTCCACCAGAGGTTTGAGCACTTCAAGGGGAGGCTCTGTGATTTAATTACAGTATCATTTCGGTACTAAGCATAATGCCTTACACATAGTGTTAAACAATTCTTGAACAAGTGTATAAAGGAACAAATGAATGCTTTTTTTTTTGAGGGAGATAATTATAAACAAAACTAAAAAGAAGGAGCCATTAGTTTTTAAAGTTATCTAAAAAAGAATAATTTGATTCCCTCAAATGGCTTTGTCTCAGCTAATATACAACGTGCTCATGTTCAACAAGTTTTCAACTTATAAGGAAAAAAGGAATCTCATAAAGTTGTTTATCTGTATGCCTCCAGAGAACAAAACATTCCCTATCTGCACTATAGTTTATAATTAAGAATAAAGGCTAACTAAAAAGGATGATACAAAAGCACTCACAAAAATACTATTTCTAAAGAACGAAGTTAGGGCCCCTGGGTGGCTCAGTCGTTAAGCGTCTGCCTTCAGCTCAGGTCATGATCCCAGGGTCCTGGGATCGAGCCCCGCATCGGGCTCCCTGCTCTGCAGGAAGCCTGCTTCTCCCTCTCCCACTCCCCCTGCTTCTGTTCCTGCTCTCGCTGTCTCTTTCTGTCAAATAAATAAATAAAATCTTAAAAAAAAAAGAAAAAAGAATGAAGGTAAACTTATATCTTCACTTTTCTCAGCCTTTGAAATGCACTTCTGAAAGAAAGAAACTCTGGAGGACCCAGCATTCTTCCATCACCAGAATAGAAATTCTTCTACTCAATGACCTCCTTTTAATTTAATAGGATTCTACTTGAAAATATTCTAATCCAGGAGGTTTACTTCCCCTTCCTTAGGTTTTATTTTTCTGAGTTTGTTTTCCTGTTCTTGAATTTCAAATATCAATCCCCATCAGACAGAATTAAGGATGTTTACAGAATCTCTAGAAACAATAGCTGATCATACCTTTGACCTTACTGGAAAGTGCCACACAGAGTTTGGTCAGAAATTGAGGTGAGAGGGGTTCACTTTCCCTCATCCAGGCTGAACAGAAAAAGATCTGATGTGCAGAACAACTGAAAATATCCCCAGCAATAGCACAGGGGATCTTGACCTTTCAGAGACATTCTGAAAGTGTCTGTTTTTGTCATAATTTTTACCTATGTTTACATTTTTCTTTTTTTTAAGATTTATTTATTTGAGAGAGAGAGAGAGAGCCAGAGAGAGCAGGAGCGAGGGGAGGGGCGGAAGCAGAGGGAGAAGCAGGCTCCCTGATGAGCAGGGAGCCCAACATGGGGCTCCAACCTGGGACTCAAGGATCATGACCTGAGATGAAGTCAGGTGCTTAATCAACTGAGCCTCCCAGGCGCCCCATGTTTACATTTTTTTCTTAAAAGACCCTTGCTCCTCTTTTTACCCAGGGCATAGAGCCAAAAACAAGTATCTACTAATAAATATTTTTGACTCATAACCGGAGGAAAAAATAATAATGTAGATGATGAGATAATGAAAGAAAGGAAGGGAAGAAAGAAAGGGGAGAGGAAAAAAAAAAGACAAGACAGGAAAATGGGAAATAATTTGGTCAAAATTGTGACTACTCAGCTAGGAATCTCTGTAATCATTTTGCATGTAGTTTCCAGAGAGAGCTTTTGTCTTTCCCTGATGTTTGCATGATGGCAGAGGAAATCCAAGAAGAATTAAGAGGACACAAGAGTGCTCTGTCTGGTAGCACCTCCCACATCAGACAGACAGTTAAAGAAGAAAATGCACAAGAGAATTCTCTGCTTAGAAAACATTACAAATTCAAACTGTGGGAATAGGGGAGGTAGAAAAATTATCTCTTAATTAGCCAGAGAAAAGATTATAAATCATGAAATACTGTCATCTTATAACTGTTCTTATGTTTTTGTTTGGTTAAATTATTGGGTAGAAAATACACAACTTTCTTTTCTTTCAATGAAAGAATAAAAGAATAATGATCCAATATTTAAATTATATGATAAAATATGTATTATATGTACAACATCGCCACCACTTCTGGAAACATAAACAAACTTATATAATAAGGGTTTGCAGCTATCACTTCAAAATACGACATTACATGATCTGTGCTCTCTGCTATTCCTCATTAGCAGTGTGTTATGCAAAACAGGAATTAATGTCCGACATTAATGTAACATTTACATCAGGCCCTAAACATGTTTCTGTGAAGAGTTGCTTCTCATTATTTTTGTTTCTGATTTTCAGTGTATAAATCTGCACCTTTAGCATACCCTCAAGTAATCAAGAGGGTTAATGTGTAAAAAGTAAAAGAAAATATTATCTATATTTCTAAGCTTTAGCAGCCCTGTATTTGATGTTACTTATATTCTGAACCTCTCCCTAGTTATAATATCCATTTCTCATTAATAAGTTATTTCCTATTGTGGATATTTGTTTGTTAATTAATAACCACTTTGCCATTCAGCCTAGATTAGGCAGTCATGTGCATATTAATTTTAAATATCTTATACTTACCATAGTTTCCTACACACAGTAGTTTGCTTAATTAATATTTCTTGAATAAAAATCAACTCTAAAAATTTATTTATTTTTACCTTTGAAGTACATTTTGCATATATGACACTTTAAGTACACACTCTACAGAGTCTTATGTCTGCTGATGGTTTTACCATAATAAATATTCTGAAAGTTTTTTCAAAAGAAGTCTTGGAGCCGCCGATCCTCTGCTTATAGTTTTCGCCACTGGGAAATAGTTTTCTTCATACTCATCTAAAGAAATTTCTTCTTTTTTTAAATGCTCACTGATCTTTTAAGAAATCCCCATAAAAGCCACTGATGTGTTTCGTTTTTGTATTGCTTTAATAACAAAAGCAAACTGCTACTAAGTGAGGAAATAAACCTGTTTTAAATTAACATAAATTATGAAAGAAAGTTAAAAAATACTTCCCAATGCAATTCATATGAACAAACACTTACTTAATATGTTCCAACATGACATAACAGAAGACAAAGGAGTTTCACAGAGTGGTAAAGTGGAAGTTAATGCTGACTGGGCTGGAGTGTGAGCACCTCTACAGAGGTCCCATGTGAGCTGACTCCCCAGAGAAGCTAGAAAGGAAAAAGTACAGCCGGCCAAATGAAACTCATGCTAGAGCACATAAGGGTGAAGCAATCAACATGTAGCACAGAGAATGAATTACATTAGGGATTGTGGTGTAAAATACTTAGATTCTACTTGGAGATGAGAACAAAGACATAGCAAATAAAGTCAAAAGAAGGAGAAAATTGAAGCCAGCTCTCTGCCACAGTTGATCTGCTATATCCTTCTCTTTACGTCAGGAGTTGGCATCTGCCAGGGGAAACTTAGCATCAGGTTCAACTGTTCTTTTTCTTTTGTCATGTTTTGTTTTGTTTTCTTTTAGCAGATTCAGTTTGTATCTATACATGGTCTTACTGCTCCTGTAACAAACTGAAAGGCCTATTGTAAATAATTAGCATAGTAATTTACATGGAAGCATTGCACATACCATTTTTTTAAAAAGATTTTATTTATTTATTTGACAGAGAGATAGCACAAGTAGGCAGAGAGGCAGGCAGAAGGAGAGGGAGAAGCAGGCTCTCCGCTGAGCAGGGAGCTGGAGGAAGCGGGGCTCGATCCCAGGACCCTAGGATCATGACCTGAGCCGAAGGCAGCTGCTTAACCCACTGAGCCACCCAAGTGCCCCAGCACCTACCATTTTTAAACACCTATGCAAACATATACATCTGCCTTGGTACCCAAGGACATATCCATTATTATCACTAATTATTATTATCAATCATTATTCTTAATCTATTAAGACAATGCAAAGGTATCCGAGCTAAAGCTAAAGATCAGAGCTATATATATCATTGTCTGAGGGGAGGCAAACAGCCAGGGCTCAAACCCCAACACCAACGATTAATTAATTGACTCATCTTACTAAGCTTTAGTTTCCTTATCCATAAAATGAGGATGATGTATTATCTCACGGGATTGTTACAGTGGTAAAGTGAGAAGATACATGTGTTTCAGTAAGTGTGCACAAGTTAAAAAAATGCCTCTGGGTATTTAAAACAAAGGAAATTTAATTTAGGGAATTAAGAAGGTGACAAAGATGCTCAGAAACCACCCAGGAATCAGTAAGGACACTCAGAGTTTAACAACACCGGGAAGCCTCTGTTACCCCCTATTCTAGAAAGAGGTGGTTTCCCGGAGCCAGGATCACTGGCAGAATCTAGAAGCACAGAAGAGGCATTCAACAAGAGGCAAGAACATAGAAGTAATGGAGCTGTTGCTAGAAATGCAACCTCAAGTCCAGAGGGCCTAAAACTACACTGCCTTCTCCCTCTCTCCCATCCTCCAATTTCCCATCACCCTCTCCTATTGACAAAACCCACCTTGAATCCTGGAGCCTGGTTTTACCAAACACATGTTATGTACCTTCTCAGATTCTCAGCCTCAACTTCACACATCTCTCGGGGTGTTAACCCCTGGTCTTGCATGGTTGCCCCTGCAATGATCACCTACAAGTAAGGCTATGTGTTTCCCTTGTCTGAAGTCAACAACTGAACAGTTGGGCTCTAAATACCATTTCCAGACTCTCAGAAGCACCACACCACAAGAGATAAGATGGGGATTCACTAGCAGCTGTACACACTACAAGGGCAGGTTACTTGTTTACTCTAGGCATGAACTATAACTAATGAGAGACAAGAGATGGAAAGGAATTGGCACACGGATTACCTCTCCACTCCTCCCTTCCACGGCCTGCTTACACCTAGGATGTTTCTGTGCAGCCACATGCCCCGTGGTAAAGTGACAGCTTCGTTGCTTCATGGAGCTGTGGCCCGCTCAGTTATGTGTCACCTTGTGCTTGTTTCCTGTCCTCTCTCACCCCACTGCTCTTTTCCCTAATTTCCACTGCCCTGGAAAGCATTGTTAGCATGGAAATTTTGCCCTCAGGCTTTGTTTTAAGACACAGGGAAATGCAACCTGGAGGGGTTAGCTGCCCTGCCAGGCAAAGTTGAGGAGGGGAAGAGCAAAGAATAGATCTGAATACAAACAGACCCAGAAGCTACTGTCATCCTTATATTCTTATTTAAATCTTATTTAACAGCTTCAAGCTTCAACCTAGTATGAGGCCACTATCTGCTATACCAAGAAAGAGGCTCTCACCCTCTCCCCAATAAGAAGAGACACAGAGCCCCATCAGGCATTGCATCCACCTCAAACAATGGCCCTCCAGATGATATGGAATCTTCCCCACCAGCTCTAGATGTGGCCCCTCATAATCTGGAAATCTGCCTGCCATTGATAAATTCTATTAACACTTCCTAAACAAAATGGCAATGGAAAAGGAAGAAGAAAAAAATATATAATCACTTATCACATAGACGTAATAAAAACAGTCTCCAATATCCTCTTTCCTGTGAAGGTCATGAAGCCATAGTTGATATTATCACTTTCTCCTCCCACCACTCATTCATTCATTCATTTGCTCTAATGCCTCAACTAGTTGGGATTCTTTATCTAGTGTTATGACCCCTCCTACCTGTTCCTCTCCTACTTTACATACACGTTTTATTTAATTAGACTGTCTCCATTATGTCCTCCTCTGCCTTGGAGTCTCTGGACTATTGTACTATGAAAACCACCTGATAACTAATCCTGCAATACAATAGCTGTCCAGGCAGGTGTGGGATGATCTCTCATTGTGATTTTGATTTGCATCTCCCGGGTGATTAGTTGTGTTGAACATCTTTTCAGCTATCATTGGGTCATTTGTATATCTTCTTGGGAGAAGTGTCTGCTCAGGTCTTTTGTCTATTTTTAATTGGACTTTTATTATTATAATTGAGTTGTAGGAGTCCCTTGTCTATTTTCAATATTAACCCCTTATCAGAAACTTAGTTTATGAATATTCTCTCCCATTCTGTCAGTTGCCTTTTAATTCTGCTGTTTCCTTTGCTGTGCAGAATCTTTTATTTTGATGTAGGCTCCCATTTCTAATTTTTGTTGTTTTTGCCTGTGCTTTTCGTAATAGATACAAAAGCCACTGCTATGATCAATGTCATAAAGCTTTACCCCTATGTTTTCTTGTAGAATATACACAGTTTCAGTTTTTATGTTTAAGGCTTTGATCCATTTTGAATTGATTTTGGAGTATGATGTAGGATAAGCGTCCAGTTTCATTGTTTTGCACATGGATGTCCAGTTTTCCTGACATCATTTGTTGATTTCTCCATTGTGTATTCTTGGCACCCTTGTCGAGGATCAGTTGACTGTATATGCATGTGTTAATTTGGGGGCTCTCTGTTCTGTTCTGTTGGTCTATGTGTCTGTGTTTGTGATAACACCACATTGTTTTGATTACTGTAGTTCTGTACTGTATTTTGAAATGAGGTTATAGGATGCCTCCAGCTTATTCTTATTCTCAGGATTGTTTTGGCTTTCAGGGGTCCTTTGTGAAAGGATATGAATTTTGGGATTGTTTCTCTCTATTCTGCAAAAACTCCGTTGTGAATTTGATAGGGATTTCAATAAATTTGTGGAGAACATTGGGTAGTGTGGACATTTTAACAATACTGAGTCTTTCAATCCACGAATACACAATAACTTTTTTTTTTGTTATCTTCATCACTATACATCATTAGTTTTTGATGTAGTGTTCCAAGATTCATTGTTTGCATATAACACCCAGTGCTCCATTCAGTATGTGTCCTCTTTAATACCCATCACCAGGCTAACCCATCCCCCTACCCTCCTCCCCTCTAGAACCCTCAGTTTGTTTCTCAGAGTCTGTAGTCTCTCATGGTTCATCTCCCCCTCCAATATCCCACCCTTCATTTTTCCCTTCCTGCTATCCTCTTCTTTTTTTTTTCTAACATATAATGTATTACTTCTTTCACGGGTACAGGTCTGTGATTCAGCAGTCTTACACAATTCACAGCTCACCCTAGCACATAACCTCCCCAATGTCTATCACCCAGCCACCCCGTCCCTCCCACCCCTCACCACTCCAGCAACTCTCAGTTTGTTTCCTGAGATTAAGAATTCCTCATATCAGTGAGGTCATATGATACATGTCTTTCTCTGATTGACTTATTTTGCTCAGCATAATGCCCTCCACTTCTGTCCACGTCATTGCAAATTGCAAGATTTCATTCCTTCTGATGGGTGCATAATATTCCACTGTATATATACACCGCATCTTCTTTATCCATTCATCTGTCGATGGACATTTGGCTCTTTCCATAGTTTGGTATTGTGGACATTGCTGCTATAAACATCAGAGTGCACATGCCCCTTCGGATCCCTACATTTGCATCTTTGACGTAAATACCCAGTAGTACAATAGCTGAGTCGTATGGCAGCTCTATTTTCAACTTTTTGAGGAACCTCCATACTGTTTTCCAGAGTGGCTGCAGCAGCCTGCATTCCCACCAACAGTGTAGCAGGGTTCCCCTTTCTCCACATCCCCACCAACATCTGTCGGTTCCTGACTTGTAAATTTTAGCCATTCTGACTGGTGTGGGGTGGTATCTCATTGAGGTTTTGATTTGGATTTCCCTGATGCCGAGGGAAAACAGTGTCTGTTGGCCATTTGGATGTCTTCTTTGGAAAAATGTCTGTTCATGTTGTCTGCCCATTTCTTGATTGAATTATTTGTTCTTTGGGTGTTGAGTTTGATAAGTTCTTTATAGATTTTGGATAACTAGCCCTTTATCTGATATGTCATTTGCAAATATTTTCTCCCATTCTGTCGGTTGTCTTTTGGTTTTGTGGACTGTTTCTTTTGCTGTGCAAAAGCTTTTTATCTTGATGAAATCCCAATAGTTCATTTTTGCCCTTGCTTCCCTTGCCTTTGGCGATCTTTCTAGGAAGAAGTTGTTGCAGCTGAGGTCGAAGAGGTTGCTGCCTGTGTTCTCCTTTAGGATTTTGATGGAATCCGGTCTCACATTTAGGTCTTTCAACCATTTTGAGTCTATTTGTGTGTGTGGTGTAGGGAAATGGTCCACTTTCATTCTTCTGCATGTGGCTGTCCAATTTTCCCAACACCATTTGTTGAAGAGACTGTCTTTTTTCCATTGGACATTCTGTCCTGCTTTGTCAAAGATTAGTTGACCACAGAGTTGAGGGTCCATTTCTGGGCTCTCTATTCTGTTCCATTGATCTATGTGTCTGTTTTTGTGCCAGTACCATACTGTCTTAATGATGACAGGTTTGTAATAGAGCTTGAAGTCTGGAATTGTGATGCCACCAGCTTTGCTTTTCTTTTTCAACATTCCTCTGGCTATTTGGGGTCTTTTCTGGTTCCATACAAAGTTTAGGATTATTTGTTCCATTTCTTTGAAAAAAGTGGATGGTATTTTGATAGGGATTGCATTGAATGTGTAGATTGCTCTAGGTAGCATTGACATCTTCACAATATTTGTTCTTCCAATCCATGAGCATGGAACATTTTTCCATTTCTCTCTGTCTGCCTCAATTTCTTTCATGAGTGTTTTATAGTTTCTGAGTACAGATTCTTTGCCTCTTTGGTTAGATTTATTCCTAGGTATCATAGTTTTCGGTGCAATTGTAAATGGGATCGACTCCTTAATTTCTCTTTCTTCTGTCTTGTTGTTGGTGTATAAGAATGCCACTGATTTCTGTGCATTGATTTTATATTCTGCCACTTTACTGAATTCCTGTATGAGTTCTAGCAGTTTTGGGGTGGAGTCTTTTGGGTTTTCCACATACAGTATCATATCATCTGCAAAGAGTGAGAGTTTGACTTCTTCTTTGCCGATTCGGATGCCTCTTATTTTGTTTTGTTGTCTGATTGCTGTGGCTAGGACTTATAATACTTTGTTGAATAGCAGTGGTGATAGTTGACATCCCTGCCGTGTTCCTGACCTTAGGGGGAAAGCTCTCAGCTTTTCCCCATTGAGAATGATATTCGCTGTGGGTTTTTCATAGATGGCTTTTATGATATTGAGGTATGTACCCTCTATCCCTATACTCTGAAGAGTTTTGATCAAGAAAGGATGCTGTACTTTGTCAAATGCGTTTTCTGCGTCCACTGAGAGGATCATATCGTTCTTGTTCTTTCTTTCATTAATGTATTGTATCACATTGATTGATTTTCAGATGTTGAACCAACCTTGCAGCCCAGGGATAAATCCCACCTGGTCGTGGTGAATAATCCTTTTGATGTACTGTTGGATCCTATTGGCTAGAATTTTGGTGAGAATTTTTGCATCCATGTTCATCAAGGATAGTTTTGATGGGGTCTTTGTCTCATTTTGGGATCAAGGTAATGGTGGCCTCCGAAAACAAGTTTGGAAGTTTTACTTCCATTTCTATTTTTTTGAACAGTTTCAGAAGAATAAGTATTAATTCTTCTTTAAATGTTTGGTAGAATTCCCCTGGGAAGCCATCTGGCCCTGGGCTTTTGTTTGTTGGGAGATATTTTATTACTGCTTCAATTTCCTTAGTGGTTATATGTCTGTTCAGGTTTTCTATTTCTTCCTGGTTCAGTTTTTATAGTTGATACATCTCTAGAAATGCACCCATTTCTTCCAGATTATCTAATTTGCTGGCATAGAGTTGCTCATAATATGTTCTTATAATTGTTTGTATTTCTTTGGTGTTGGTTGTGATCTCTCCTCTTTCATTCATGATTTTATTTATTTGGGTCCTTTCTCTTTCTTTTGGATAAGTCTGGCCAGGGGTTTATCAATCTTATTAATTATTTCAAAGAACCAGCTCCTAGTATCATTGATCTGTTCTACTGTTCTTTTGGTTTCTATTTCATTGATTTCTGCTCTGATCTTTATTATTTCTCTTCTCCTGCTGGGTTAAGGCTTTATTTGCTGTTCTTTCTCCAGCTTCTTTCAGTGTAGGGTTAGGGTGTGTATTTGAGACTTTCTGGTTTCTTGAGAAAGGCTTGTATTGATATATACTTTCCTCTTAGGACTACCTTTGCTGCATCCCAAAGATTTTGAACAGTTGTGTTTTCTTTTTCTTTTTCTTTTAAACATTTTATTTATTTATTTGAGAGAGAGAATGAAAGACAGAGCATGAGAGGGAAGAGGGTCAGAGGGAGAAGCAGATCCCCCACTGAGCAAGAAGCCCAATGCGGGACTCGATCCTGGGACTCCAGGATCATGACCTGAGCCGAAGGCAGCCGCTTAACCAACTGAGCCACCCAGGCGCCCCTGAACAGTTGTGTTTCCATTTTCATTGGTTTCCATTAATTTTTTTAATTCTTCTTTTATTTTTCTTGTTGACCCATTCATTCTTTAGTAGTATGCCCGTTAGCCTCCATGTAGTTGAGTTCTTTCCGACTTTCCTCTTGTGATTGAGTTCTAGTTTCAAAGCACTGTGGTCTGAAAATATGCAGGGAATGATCCCAGTCTTTTGGTACTGGTTGAGACCTGATTTGTGACCTAGGATGTGATCTATTATGCAGAATGTTCCATGGGCACTAGAGAAGAATGTGTATTCTGTTGCTTTGGGATGGAATGTTCTGAATAGATCTGTGAAGTCCATTTGGTCCAGTGTGTCATTTAAAGTCTTTATTTCCCTGTTGATCTTCTGCTTAGATGATCTGTCCATTTCAGGAGGGGGTGTTAAAGTCCCCCACTATTATTTTATTGTTGTCGATGTGTTTCTTTGATTTTGTTATTAATTGTCTGCTCCCATGTTAGAGGCAGAGATACTTACAACTGTTAGATCTTCTTGTTAGATAGACACTTCAAGTAGGATATAGTGTCCTTCCTCATCTCTTATTATAGTCTTTGGTTTAAAATCTAATTTGTCTGATAGAAGGATTGCCACCCCAGCTTTCTTTTGGTGTTCATTAGCATGGTAAATGGTTTTCCACCCACTCACTTTCAATCTGGAGATGTCTTTGGGTCTAAAATGCGTCTCTTGCAGACAGCATATTGATGGGTCTTGTGTTTTTATCCAATCTGATACCCTAGGTCTTTTGATTGGGGCATTAAGCCAATTTACATTCAGGGTGACTATTGAAAGATATGAATTTAGTGCCATTGTATAATCTGTGAGGTAACTGTTACTGTATATTGTTTGTGTTCCTTTCTGGTCTATGTTACTTTTAGGCTCTCTGTTTGCTTAGAGGACCCCTTTCAATATTTCTTGGAGGGTTTCGTGTTTGCAAATTCCTTTAGTTTTTGTTTGTCTTGGAAGCTTTTTATCTCTCCTTCTATTTTCAAAGACAACCTAGCTGGATATAGTATTCTTGGCTGCATATTGTTCTCGTTTAGTGCTCTGAAGATACCATGCCAGTCCTTTCTGGCCTGCCAGGTCTCTGTGGATAGGTCTGTTGCCAATCTAATATTTCTGCCATTGTAGGTTACAGATCTCTTGTCCCGACCTGCTTTCAGGATTTTCTCTTTGTCTCTGAGACTCATAAGTTTTACTACTAGATGTTGGGGTGTTAACCTATTTTTATTGATTTTGAGGGTGGTTCTCTGTGCCTCCTGGATTTTGATGCCTGTTTCCTTCTCCAAGTTAGGGAAGTTCTCTGCTATAATTTGCTCCAATATACCTTCTGCACCTCTCTCTCTTTCTTCTTCTGGGATCCCAATTATTCTAATATTGTTTCATCTTATGGTATCTATTATCTCTCCAATTCTGCCTTTGGGATCCAGTAGTTGTTTATCCCTTTTTCTCAGCTTCTTTATTTTCCACCATTTGGTGTTCTAGATCACTAATTCTCTCTTCTGCCTCATTTATCCTAGCAGTTAGAGCCTCCATTTTTTATTGCACCTCATTAATTGCCTTTTTGATTTCGACTTGGTTAGATTTTAGTTCTTTTATTTCTCCAGCAAGGGTTTCTCTAATATCTTCCATGCTTTTTTCAAGGCCAGCTAGTATCTTTAAAATCATCATTCTGAACTCTAGTTCTGACATCTTACTAACGTCCGTATTGATTAGGTCCCTGGCAGTTGGTACTGCCTCTTGTTTTTTTGTTGAGGTGATTTTTCCCGTCTTGTCATTTTGTCCAGAGGAGAATAGATGAATGAGAGAACAAAATGCTAACAGAGTAACAACGACCCCAGAAGAATATACACTAAACTAATCAGAAGAGACCTCAAACCGGGGGGAAAGTAAGGGAAAGAAAGAAAAAAAGAAAAAGATAAAAACAAACAAACAAAAACATAATATGATCAAATCTGATCATGCTGGTGCATAGATCAGTGCCAACACTAGATTTTGGGTATATTTTGGTCTGTTAGAAGAAAGTGCCTCCCAAAATTTTAGAGAAAGAAAAATTATATATGTATAAAAATAAGGGTAAATATGATGAAGGGATGGAATATGACTGTAAAAATGAAAATTATAAAAGATTTTATAAAAGGAATCGGTAAGAAGTTGGTTGAAAAAAGAAAGAAGAGGATTAAAAGAAGGGGGAGAGAATATGGTCAGGCAGGAGACTAGAACACAGCCATACACTAGAGATTTAGGGTATATTTTGATCTGTTAGAAGAAACTGTATCCCAAAATTTTAAGGAGAGAGCAACATATATATATACCAAAAATAAGGTTAACTACTATGAAGGGATAGAATATGACTCTAAAAATGAAAAATAAAAAAGATTTTTTAAAAAAGGGATTGATAAGATGTTGGTTGAAAAAGGGAAAAAGAAAAATTCGAAAAAAAGTTAAAAAAAATTAACTTTGGAAGACCAAAGAATCATGGGAAAAAAGCCATGAATTCTATGTGCAGTATTCCCCTAGCTCTGGAGTTCTGCCGTTCTCCTTGATCGGTAAACTTGGTCTTGGCTGGTTGTTCTTGCTGATCTTTTGGGGGAGGGGCCTGTTGCCGTGGTTCCCAAATGTTTTTGCCAGAGGCGGAATTGCCCCACCCTTGCCTGTCCGGGCTAAGTAATCTGCTCGGGTTTGCTCTCGGGAGCTTTTGTTCCCTGCAAGCTTTCTGTACAGCTTTAGAGGACGAGAGTGAAAATGGCGGCCTCCCAATCTCTGGTCCTGGTGGAGCCACGAACTTGGGTTCCCACTCCTCAGTGAGCCCACAGATAAAAGCAGTCAGTCACTCCCGTCTCCCCAGTCTCCGTGCTCACCTGCCCTGTGACCGAGCATTTCTATCTCTGGCACCCAACCCCATGTGGAGTCTCCAAACCCAGCAGATCCCCACAGTGAGCTCCTGCACCGCCCCTCCCTGGGGGAGGAAGGGGAGTCTCCCCAGATCTGCCGCTTGTTGGGTTCTTGCTGGAGGAGCAGTGGCCCGACTGTGCTGCGGATCATGGTTTATGGCAACCCCAAGCTGAGAGCCCGCACCTCAGCTCTGTCTCTGCAGCCAGCTTCCCCGCTCCAATACCTGGGAGCTCTGCCACACTCAGGCACCCCCGGTCTTTCTGTGACCCCGAGTGTCCTGAGACCACACTGTCCCAGAGAGGGTTCAACCCCCAGCTTAGCCACTGGAGCAATGTCCCTCAGCAGAACTGACTTCTAAAAGTTCCGATTTTGTGCTCCGCTGCTCTGTCACTTGCCAGTAGCAGCTGATGGAGGCCCCCTCCCCCGCCGTCTATCTTCCCGAATATCACCTCGGATTCACTTCTCCACACGTCCTACCTTCCAGGAAGTGGTCACTTTTCTGTTCAGAGAGTTGTTGCTATTCTTTTCTTCGATCTCCTGTTGAGTTCGTAGGTGTTCAGAATGGTTTGATCCCTATCTAGCTGAATTCCTGGGACCAGACAAAATTTAGGTCTCCTAGTCCTCTGCCATCTTGCTCCTCACTCACAATAACTTTTTTCAATTGGGTTTTTTAAATTTCTTTCATCACTCTATTGAGGTTTTCATGGCACATGTTTTTCACCTCCTTGGTTAAATTTATTCCTAAACATTTTATTCTTTCTGATGCTATCGTAAATGGGATTGTCTCCTAATTCCCATTGTTAGTATGTATAAACACAATTCATTTTCATATGTTTATTTTGTATCCTTTAACCTCATTGAACCTATTTGTTATTTCTAATAAAGAAGGAAAATTCATCCAGATAAGAAAAGAGGAAACTAATCTTGCCATATCAGGCACACTAGGGCGTTAGCCCTCAGCTGCACTGAGGGACATCCCCATTACAGATGTCACATCTCTGTACAACTCCTCCATCGTATGCCCTCTGCACTAGTTAAATTTAGGTCATCTGAGAGACTTAGCCCCTTAGCTTCAGAGAATGATCAGTAACAAAGCATCTGGACTTGGCCTTGCCTTTACCTCTTTTCTTTATATCAAAACCTGGTAGTTTACATCTTCTAGACATCCAATATCTACTCACAGCACAGAAAGTCTGCTTCCTATGTTCATCTGATGGTTACATATTATTAGCATTTCTACATTCTACAGGTTTTTCATAAATAATTTTTGATCATTTGTAATTAAATTTCACCCTCCTAAATCACCTGACAATTCAATGGTAGCAGTACAAATAACTACACATTTTGTGTGGGAGATCTGAGTTCTCATTTCCAAAGCAGGCATGAGACAACATGAGGACAGCTGTCCCTATACCTCCTCTCTAAGTATGGTTTGGATCCTAATGAAGGGATTGAAGATAATATAGAATTCTCCATGCTGTCATACTGTAAACAGTCTAAAATAGTCTTTCCCGCTGGTTAATGGCATGTATACTTACTGAGAGAGGGGTTATATGATGTGAACCAAATCCTCATTGCAAACTCCCTTGGATGGCTACAATCCTGCCTTTCATTAGAGAGCACCATCTTACACCAGGGTCCCTTGAAAACAGAGGCTGAGGCCAACATTACAGGTGATAACACTTAAGGGGGGAAAGGAGTGAAATACAAAGGAAGCAAGCATGAGAGGCAAAAGGAAAGGGAAATCAGTCAGGGAAGGAGGAAAAGGAAGCACAAGATGGTAGGTTTTTAGGCTGGCCACAACTTCACAGGAAAATAGGCTTTTCTCATTCTATGGAACATCTCTGAGGAGCCCTTACAGAAACACCGTATCTCCAAATAGTCCATTACATTGGTGGAGAGGGCTAGCAATTCATTGGCAGCCTCTTCCCTGTCTCCTTTTTCTGTGAAAAATTGCCACATAGGTTCATATATTCTTGCATTTCTGGATTGTGTTACCTGAACCCTTCAGGCAACCTCAGGAAACCCATAGCCTCTGAGGGATCTGGTCAACCTGGGCACTGGATCTGCTGAAGCTCCTGCCAAGGTGGACACAATGAAGGCCATGCCAAAGTCTGGCCACTGTACAGGTTATGATGACCTAGTTTTATAACCATGGGTATACAACATGTGTTGCTGGGGCTGTGCTTCCTGGGAATTGGGCAAGCATCCAGGTGAGTGAGACAGATGGGGCTGAGAGACCAGAGAAAGCACATAAACCAGGTCTAGCACACTGCCCAATGATGCAAGATGCTCAAACCTTTTATTAAAACTTTACAAGCTTTTTAGGTCTCATATAGGTAAAGATCTATGTGTGACAACAGGATTAAAAGTTTTCACTTAAGGGGCACCTGGTGGCTCAGTCAGTAAATGGTCTGACTTTGGCTCGGGTCATAATTACAGGGTCCTGGGATGGAGCCCTGTGTCAAGCTCTGCTCTGAGTGGGGAGTCTGCTTCTCCCTCTCCCTCTGCCCCTCCCCCTGCTCATGCTCTCTCTCTTTCTCTCTCTCAAATAAGTAAATAAATAAAAACACTTTCACTGAAGAAGGCAGGAAAATAAAAGCAGTCATACTCAAAACAAGTAGAAGGGAGAAAATAATAAACATAAAAGATGAAATAAGATAAAAAATGGACAAACATAAACAAATCAATGAGACAAAAATCTGGTTCATTGGCAAGATCAATAAAGTTGATAATCTCTAGCTAGACTCATCAAAACAGAAGAACACAAATACAACAATATCAAAAACATAAACAATATCAGAAAAAAACTAACAGGATCATTGATCCTACACACGGTAAACAGATAATAAGGGAATATTATTGTTATGGGTTGAATTGTATCCTCTGAAAAGATATGCTTAAGTTCTAACCCCTGCACCTATGAATATGACCCTGTTTGGAAATAAGGTCTCTGTGGGTGCAGTCAAGTTGAGATGAGGTCATTAGAGTGGGCTCTAATCCAATATGGCTGGCCTCCTTATATGAAGAGGAAACTGTACGTAAAGACAGGGATGCACACGGAGAATGCCATGTGATAACAGAGGCAGAAAGTGAGCCATGCAACTGCAAGCCAAGTAATGCCATGAATCAATGGCCACCATGAAAAGCCAGGAAGAAGCAAAGAAAGATTCCACCCAAGTCTCAGAGGAAGCATATTGACACCTTGGTTTGGACCTCTGTCTTCCAGAACAGTGAGAGAAGAAATCGTGATGGCTTTAAGCTGGTGAATTTGTGGTACTTTGTTACAACAGCCCTAGGAAATTAATACAACTATGAAAACACTAAAACTATACATTTGACGATTTAGGCAAAATCAATAAATTCCTCAAAAGATCAAGATTATCAAAATTGACAAGAAACAGGGCCTCTGACAAGGGGCCTGACTTGAAATAGGGCCTCTATTAAAGAAATGATATTCCTAATGAAATATAATCTCTCAAAGAAAATTTCAGACACAGATTATTTCTCTAGTACATTTGAGCAAACACTTAAGGAATGAAAATTCAGATGCTACCCCAAAAAATCGATGGATATTCAGAAACATCCCAGATGAATACATAGGCCAGTATTTCTCCAAAACCATGAACAGAAAAAGATTTTTAAACAAATTAGGGGCACCTGGGTGGCTCAGTTGGTTAAGCATCCAACTCATGATTTCAGCTCAGGACATGATCTCAGGGTCATGAGATGGAGCCCTGCCTTGGGCTGCTGGCTCAGCAGGGAGTCTGCTTCTGTCCATTATCCTCTCCCTTTACCGCTCCCCTGGCTCACACATGCTCCCTCTCTTAAATAAATACATCTTTTTTATAAATAAATAAATAAATACATAAAATAACACACCAATATCCATCATGAATATTAGTACACAATTTTTAAGAAAATATTATCCAAGCAAATCTACCAATATGTAAAAAATGATAATAAATACAATATGACCACATGGGAATTACCCAAGAAGTGCAAGTTTTGTTTAACATTGAAAAACCATAGTGCCATCTATCATATTATGAATATAAGAGAATATCTATATAAACATCTCAAGAGATACAAAAATTTATATAACAAAACTCAATTTCCATTCATAGTAAAAGTCTCAATTAACAGGAATAGAAGGGAATTTCCTCAACATGATAAAGAGGATCTCCAAAAACCTGCAGCAGACCTGACATATAAGAGTGAAAAACTAAATACCTTTTTTTGTAACATGGGGAATAAGACAAGCATGACTCCTATCACCACTCTCTTCAACAGTGTACCAGAGGTCCTAAGCAGTACAATAAAGCAAGAGAAAAAAATGAAGGAAAAGAAGAAGTAAACCTTTTTATATTTTTTTTAAAAGATTTTATTTATTTATTTGATAACACTTACAACTTAAGAAAAGATTGAACAGGGGTGCCTGGGTGGCTCAGTTGGTTAAGCGTCTGCCCTCAGCTCAGGTAGGATCCCGGGGTCCCGGGGTCCTGGGATCAAGCCCTGTGTCGGACTCTCTGCCCAGTGGGGAGCCTGCTTCTGCTGCTCCCCCTGCTTGTGCTCTCTTGTGCTTTCTCTCTGTCAAATAAATAAAATCTTTTTTAAAAATAAAAAAAGATTGAATGGACACTTCAATAGGCAAAAAACTAAACAGACACTTCTGAAAAGAAGATACACAAATGGCCAATAAATACACAAGAAGATGCTCAATATTATTACTTTTCAGGAAAAGTAGTTCAGGAATGAATTACTGACACATGAAAGAACATGGATTTCAAAAACATGCTGAGCAAAAGAAGTTAGATACAAAAAAGTACATGATTATGAATTCTAGAAGAGGCAAAACTAATTCATAGTGACAGAAAGTGTAACACTGGTTGTCTGGGACCGGTGGATAGTGAGGGGGAAGAAAGGAGCTTTTGCAGGCAATAGAATTGTTCTATATCTTGACGTGATGGTGTTTAAGATATGTATACATTTGCTAAAAACCCACTGACCTCATGACTTAAAATGGGTGCACTTTACTGCATGAAAGAATAACCAGATAAAGTTGATTTTTAAAATGTCAAGGTCAAGGGGTGCCTGGGTGGCTCAGTCCGTTAAGTGACCAACTCTTGGTTTTGGCTCAGAGTCCCAAGATGAAGCCCTGGATAGGGTTCTGAGCTCAGCATGGAGTCTGCTTGAGATTCTCTCTCTCCTCTCCCTCTGCCCCTCTCACCGCTCATACTTTTTCTCTCTAAATAAATAAATAAAATCTTATAAAGTACAATAAAACAAAATGTCAAGGTCAAGAAGACAAAGAAACCTGAGGAATTCTCTGAGATTAAAAGAGACTAAAGTGCCATCACAACTAAATGTATCACATGATCCCACACATGCAGGAAAAATACCTATGCTGACATTATCAGGACAGTTGACAAAATTTGAATATGGGTTATGGATGAAATCACAGTACTCTATCAATGCTAAATATCCTGATTTTTATAATTTTACTATGGTTATACAAGACAAAGTACTTGTTCTTATATAATATTTAGACAAAGGGACATAAGGTCCCCAATTTATTATCAATTAGAACAGCAACGGAGTAGGGGAGAGAGAGAGGAGAACTGTAAAGCACAGATATAACAAAATATGAACAAATGGTAACTACGTGCAAAGGTTACAGGAGAGTTTTTATACTATTGTTTCAACTATGAGGAAGTATGAAATTATAGCAAAGTAAAACCATTTTAATGAAAGGTGATTATCTAGATGGGAGGAGGGGAGGCAAAATAACTATTTTTTAGTTCTTAATTGTGCCACCTCTCAAACCCAGAGGCGACTGGAATGATTTATCCCACTTCTCCTACTAATAAGGAAAAGACCAGGCTATCAGAGTTGTCTAATTGGTTCTATGGGTGGGTCAGGGAAAGAGAAAGGGAATTTCTCAGGACCATTAAAGAAAGGGGAAACTTCTCTCCAAAGACAAAAGCATGCACTCTTCCTCAAGAAGACAGATGGCATCTGATCTCTTAAATCATAGTCCGAAAGAACATTTCCTTCCTTTTCCCACTCATCTCTGTTTCCACAGTAAAGTAACTCCTAGTAGCAGAAACATTAGTTTGTAAGTATTCACAAATTATCACAGGAACAAACAAACAAACAAATATCAGGTTCCATTGCACCTTTTCTTCTTGTATCTATTGAAGCAGGCAGAGAAAATATCATCAATTCTCTCCTCACAGATACATTTGTAGGTCTTAGAGCACTCAATAGTTGTTATTCTTGTTGGGGTTAAAAATGCACATTGTCCTCTTCCAGAAGAACTCATGAATGTATAGTTACTGTAGAATAGAAAACACACATGGTCAACTGTTTAGGGATGTCTGGGTGGCTCGGTCAGTTAAACATCTGCCTTCAGCTCAGGTCATGATCCCAGAGTCCAGGGATCGAGCCTCACATCGGGTTCCCTACTCAGTGGAGAGCCTGCTTCTCTCTCTCTCTCTCTCTCTCTCTCATTCGCTCTTGCTCTGTCTCCTAAATAAAATCTTAAAAAAAATTAAAACCTTCTTGAATAAATTTATGAGCTGGCAAGAAGCAAATTCAGGCTCAGGCTGAGGTTAAGTAAAGGTGGGAACCCAGAAAGGTAAGTGAAGGACTGGAGTCATTGTTTCCCTTAATTGATACAGCAGATTAAATATGAATTCCACTCAAGTTTCCATATGGAAGACAACCTACAGAGTTGAGACCCTGAAGATGTATCTTCAATGTAAACTACCCTTGAAAAGTCTTCAACCTTGGACTTAAGCAGAAGAAAAAATGAATAATCCCACCTAAGAATCCAAAATTACCAACTATCCCTCATGCAATTTGTATTTGCTATATTTTTTGAATATCCAAATCTCCTACAGAAAAAAAAACAAAAAACAAAAAGGAAGATAAATGAAACTAAGTAGCTTGGGAGGCGTGGGCAGAAAGCATGAGACATGTTCAATAAGTGCCGACGAGGAAATTAGTAACGTTTGAGACGTGTCAGGTATAGATACTGTAAGTACAGCATGTGCCTGCTGAACATAGGCAAGGAAGAAAGAACCAAGTAGCACTACATGTCTCACTCAAAATATACATTATGCACATAGACACTTACATCCATGAGGTGTTAAATTCACCTCCTACTGGTGACACTCATACTGGCCTTCTGCCTAACAAACTCAAATAAAATCCATAGCTGCTCATCAGGATCACTGGAAAGCTGCAGCTGTCCCCGGGCTTACATGCTCCCCACTAGAGAAAATGTGTATGCTGGCCAAAGAGCCTTCTGTTTGTCGGGCCCCCTTACTCAAAACTCAAGTGAATATGCTAGAAACCACGCCACTATCAGGAAAGGGGGATGCAGAAGAGTCAGGCCATCTGAAGATTATGTAACCGAGGATTCAGGTAACCTTGTACCTACTTGCACCTTGTCCTGAATGTGACAACTGATCCTATCCCATCCCATTGTGATAAGCTATCCCATTTCTTTCCCCTTGCATTGGGCTCTTTGTTCCAAATTGACTTAATTAACTAAATACAATTTGAGCATCTTAATTTGGCCCATGAGCCTTTCTGTTCTGTGCCTCTGAAGTGTTTGCCTGGAAGTGTACTCACAGGCTATGACTGCATCAAGGTAATTTCCTGCCTGACATCTCTTAAGTTTGCAGCCACCTTCATCTCAGTCCTCAAATAATTTCCACAGCATCTCAAAAAGAAAACAAAAATCACTAAACACTACACAGAAAATGACACCATGAAAAAAAATGCCAGCAGAAACTATAGAGTAGACCCACAAAACTTCAAATATTAGAATTATCAGATACCAAATATAAAATAAGTTTGTTTGACACATTTTGAGAAAGCTTGAAAATGTAACTAGTAAGATTTAAAAACTTAAACCAGAATCCCTAGAAATAAAAGGTAAAAAGTTAAGATTTTTAAAAAATTATTGAACAGTTTAACAGAAAATTATAACTAAATGGAAACCCAAGACTTTACAAAATACTGCACTTCAAAATAAAACTATGGGGATGCCTGGATGGCTCAGCTGGAAGAGCTTGTGACTCTTGATCTCAAGGACATGAGTTTGAGCCCCACATTGGGTATAGTGATAGTTAAACAAAGAAACAAACAACCCCCCCAAAAAACCCTAGTGAAGGCATATGTATGCATGCGTGCGTGTGTATACTCTCTTATATTTATATTTATAAATAATATAAACTAATAATATACAGATTGTATGATGATGTTATGTCCTGATAAACCCAACACAAATTGAAAATACCATTAAGTCAAAAATGCACGTGATACACCCACCCTACTAGCTTAGACTAGTGTACCTTAAATATGATCAGAACACTTATGTTAGCCTATAGTTAGGCAAAATCATCTAACACAAAGCCCATTTTATAATAACGTGTTGAGCATCTCATGTGATGTATTGAATACTACACTGAAAGTGAAAACCAGAACGGTTGTATGGGTATAGGATGGTTGTTAAGTGTACTGGGTTGTTGGTCCTTGTGATCAGTCAGGAGGGTCACTGGGAGCTCCAGCTGCCACCACCCAGCACCACAACAGAAGATCACACTGCACATCACCAGCCCAGGGAAAGATCAAATTAAAAATTCAAAGTACAGTTTCTACTGAATGCATATTGCTTTCACACCATTGTAAAGTAGAAAAATTGTAAGTCAAACCATTGTTAGTCAGGGACCATCTATAAAGAAGTTTCAAATGAACTTTGGGGATCCTCCAAATCCTTAACTTGTGATTGTGGGAGGGATCACTATAGCTGATTCAGGATGGTCCAATTCCTTCCTATCACTTTATGATTTGCGTTTGTTTTGTGTACCTCATAACACATACTTCTGAGCATGTGTTTAGCATCAAAATTTTGTTAATAATCTGTATGACATTTCTCTTTCTTTTTAATTATACTTCCTAAAACATTTTCTTCATCATTCTACTTGTTCTTACCAATGACCTCGGTGTGAAAACCATGTGAATTAAGAGAAGATTCTTTTTAGATACAGTCCTCCCAACCCCAACACCAATGTTGGAGCTTGAATGCATTCCAGAGACTTACATCCCAAAAGGTGGACCAGCGTCAATCCATTTCCATTTTTGTTCTCTATCATCATATGATAATCCAATCCAGTAGTTATTCCTGTAAGTTTGGGGTTGAATAAAGGCCTGTAAGGAGACAAAACATATCATGTGACTAGCCCTATCTGTTAGATGAATGAAAAGGAGGAAGGTGAAGGTCCCAGCTGTTTCTATGGACAATACTCTGCTACACACCACACCATCTTCATCTCTATTCCTGGAAAACCCTCCCTCCCCTCCATTCTCGTGCTTTTATTTTCCAAAGTAAGTTTTACCTCAAAGACTATTTACCTAATGTTAAAAAATCCTGCCACTCTCATGGATTATTTAAACACGAAAAAAATTCAAATCTAAATATCTAACACTAGACTTGTTAAATAATGTATGTCACTATAAAACTACTCAAAATCATGCTCCAGAAAAATATTTAATGGTGTAGAAAGTGATCATTACTTATTACGAAATGAAAAAAGGAATCTTCACAACAAATTTATTAAAATAACAACTCTATGTGAGAAGTTGTGCATCAAAACCCTCAGCCTCATAAGAGAAAGGTTTGCTGTAGTTTAGTAGTTGGAAGGGGTGAAGGGAAAATGGGCAGTGTTTGGAAATATTTACTATGTCAAAAAATGTAATATGGCAAAGTGACACTTTACATAGTCTGATTAAATGGCTGAATGTATTTCAAAATATAGGTTTAAATTTAAGTGAGTTTTACTGCAACAAACATTATTTTATGGCTTGATATCATAAATTCTTTTATGTTGTGACTTAAAACATCTATTAGATTTGCATATAAATGTTATGTTGTTTTCCTAAGGGATAAAGAGAGGTTTTAGGCTGATCTTTGAAAATATTTCTCCGTAAAAAACATTTTGTGTGTGTGGGTAATTTTTACCAGTAATAAATTAAAAGATAATTTTGACACTGTTGTCACTTTATTTTCTCTTTTTACAATTCCTTTTGAAAGATATACATCATTATATAATATATTAGAATATTGATCAAGAAAATGTTACCTACAGATGCCATGAAAAGCACCATGAGGGTAACTTGTAACAACTGTCATCACTTTTATATTCCTCATTATTATCTCCTTTTTGCAGGTGGAAGAACTGAGATCCAGAGGTTAAGTAATTCACCCAAGGTCACACAAATAATAGGTGGCAGAAGCAGATTTGCCTCATCCCAGGCAATCTGGCTCCTGGATTCCTCATAGCCCCTACTGGATTAGGTTCCTCCAGGTTCTCAGTTGCCATTTTGCAAGGATAAATAACCACTGCTTCCAGGCTGCAAATACCAAAGGGTTAAGGGCTCCATCGAAGGAGAGGCATGCTTCTCAGTGAGCTGTTCTGCGCACACCTTAGAAAAGGAAATGAATGCAAAAACCCAAACTGAATCTTCAAGGGGGTTTCCATTTTGGAAATAATAATGGTCATCATGATAAATAATATATACTGAATGCTTAGAAAGTAGCAAGATCATATATGTGCCTATCCGTAGGCAGGGTTTTCCAGAACCCTTACCTTTCTTACCCACACAAGTTTTGCTCACTCAACAGACACAACACAGAGAATAACTGAAGGTCCCTCTTTCTGGCCTCCCCCTTTCCTCAGTATCTCAACATCTCTCAATATCCTCAACATCCTCAACATCTCAACATCCTCAACATCACTCCAAGCATGACAGACATCATTAGGAAAATAAAGTGAATGTAACAGTCCATGATACCAGTTCATCTTCATCGTTTATCTTCAAAAGAGATGAATTATAACTTTGGCAAGTCTGTTTACATCCGTTCCAGTTTTTACTTTCAGGAATAAAATAATAACACTTTATTCCACAACAGGACCAGCGGTTTTCATAGAGTTTGCCTACAACATATGAGGTGAAACATTATCTGGTATTCTATTAAGCAGAGCAATATACTTACCAGCCCTCCATAATTAAATAATAAAAATCTTAATAGCTATCAATAATGATAATATTAGGTTCATCAAGATTCTGGAATGCCAAGAGATATCTCTTATATTCATTGCAGCATTATTCACAACAACCAAGACATGGAAACAACCCAAGTATCCATCCATAGAGGAATGGATAAAGAAAATGTGGTATATACATACAATAGAATACTATTCATCCGTAAAAAGAAGCAAATCCTGTCATATGTAACAGCATGGATTAACCTTGAGGATATTAAGCTAAGTGAAATAAGACATTCACAGAAGGACAAATACTACGCGATTCCAGTTATATGAGATACAAAAAATAGTCAACTCAGAAAAACATAAAGTGGAAGGTGGTTGCCAGTGGCTGGGGGAGGTGAAAATGATGAGCTTTTGTTCAATGGGTATATAGCTTCAGTTATGCAAAATGAGTAAGTTCTAAAGATCTGCTGTACAATATAGTACCTATGGTTAACAATACTGAATTGTGCACTTAAAAACTTGTAAAAAGGGGGGTAGATCTTGTGTTAAGTGTTCTTAACCCCCTCCCCAAGAAAATGTGACATGGGAAAGCTTGGAGGTAATGGATATGTCTACTACCCTAATTGTGGATGATTTTACAGATACATGCATATGTCCAAACTTGTCAAATTATACACATTAAATATGTGCATTTTTTGCATATTCATAATACCTAAATAAAGCTATTTTTTAAATAATAAAAGTAATTTTTTAAAAAGATTCTGGAATGCCTTCTAAATAAAAGAAACATGATTCTTTAGAATTTCTTCTTTTCCTCATATATCTTATAATGTACCAAATTTTTAAAATACTATTGATTTTTTTTATTAATTTATTTTTATTAACATATAATGTATCATTTGTTTCAGGGGAACAGGTCTGTGATTCATCAGTCTTATACAATTCACAGCGCTCACCATAGCACATATTGATTCTTTAATAACAGAGAGGATAAATTCCTGGTACCGTATCTAAATGATATTAAATATGCAAAATTGTTTTACAAATTCCAAATCCTAAACAAATATTTTATCACTTATTGATTAACTAGGTTAATTCGTTCCATCCATTTGCATGACAATGGAGTTTCCTGTATGAGATTTAATATCCTTATCTCTTAGATGTTTTAAAGGGTATTATCACCAGAGTTATACAAACTCTGCAAAAGTACTGCAGAAGTACTGCAGAGACTACAGAGAGTGTATATAGACCAAATACCTGAGGTCAAGGCACAATGGAAGCACACACAACAGAATTACCTTTACAAGAGCATCCAAATAAAAGGCCTTGTGCCCATTTAACCTAAGTATATTTTTACTAATAGCCTCCATATTTCATGTCAGCCACAAAGTGGAGTGTCTAATTTGCCCACAGGTCCAAAAGGATCCACGTTTTCAGGGAAGCTGACACACTATTTCACCTCCTTGAAGCAGTCAGAATGCAAGAACTGCCACTGAGTTTGGGGAGATACAGAGCTCTGTTAATCCCAACACAGCTCCTGGGATCTCAGTCTCACATTTGACATAGGCAAACCCAAACACTCATATTGCATCTTGAGGTACAAATGAAAAGGTGTCTAGCAGACCTAGATCACTAGCATATACCATCAGCCTGCCTATCAGGCCTCAAAGCTTCTGGAAGGGGAAGAAACAAAGGCAAATCATGCAATCTTCCATTCAAGATGCCCTTCATACCTTCATTTCCTCTCTGACATCTCCTGTCTGCAAACAGTAAATCCTGTTCCTTTTTCTGCTGAAGCGATTCATTTTTGAGAATGTTATATTCTGAAATCATATTTGTCAAAAGTCGCTCCTTTAAGTAGCTGTCATTTTGCAAAATATGGTGCTCTCGAGTCAAGTTTCCTAACACTTCCCCCAGCTGATGGTTTTCTTGAGTATACTGAAAAACTAAAATTAATAGCATAGATATAATACAAGGATACTCATATACTTGAATGTTAAAATTCAAGACAAAAGAAAAAGTCTCACTTTGACAACCAACCCCTTTCATTACTTTAAATGGTTAATGTGACATTTAGAAAGTAACACCTCAATAAACTGACCATAGAAATGGAAACTTCAAACTTCACACTATTAGCAACTTATGTGTAGAATAAATAAAAGAAGATATCTGAATAAAATTATAATAGTAACATCTTACCACTCAGTTCAGTTTCTTTTTAACAATTAGCATATCATTTATAAATAGGTCTCAGAGTAAAAACCAGTCAATCAACACTGAGCAATACATTTTCTATATATGAAAATCTGCACTAGGAAACATGAAGAAATACCATCATTGTTATTGAAGGTGATCGAATAGAAAAGGGAGGAAGATGTAAATAAGTACACTTATTTGAGTGGCACATGTTAGTGATTTTCTCTGAAGATGTCAAGAAATTCAAATAAAAGATAAGAGTTGAATTCAAGATCATCTAAGGTACACTTACAGAATCAATCTTCTTACTAAATTCTATCACTACAGACTTGGAAAAAAAATCAAGAGAAAGTCATAATTTCTTGTAAACAGTTGTTTCTCAAAGAATGTGTATCTAATATTTACAATGATCTAAACTCAGACGACATTATATGACTAAGTCCTGTATCTGAATGAATCCTATTATGCATTCTACAGAATGAGACAGTTCATTAACCTATAGAGTCATTGGAATAGGTGAATAAAATGAAAATGACACTGTGACATGTCTGGGACAGTCCCTCATGATAGCCAGGGAACAGTTAGTATCTGTGCAAATAGTGGTCCCTGCTATTACTCAGACTTGAAAGTTGTATTTTAATTACTCACTCTTTGTCCCCAGTAGGGTGACTGTCCCCAACAGTAGTAAACACAAGATCCCAAGAATCACTGCAATGAGATGCCAGGTCACTGAAAACCCTTTAAATAAGGAAGAAAGATAATCAGGAACAAAGCCTTGCTCACTGCTAACCTTAACCTGGGATACCATTCGAAACAGAGATAACCCACTCTAAAAATTTTACAAAAATATATCATACAGGGCGCCTGGGTGGCTCAGTTGGTTAAGCGACTGCCTTCGGCTCAGGTCATGATCCTGGAGTCCCGGGATCGAGTCCCGCATCGGGTTCCCTGTTCAGCGGGGAGTCTGCTTCTCCCTCTGACCCTCCCCTCTCTCATTCTCTCTCTCTCTCATTCTCTCTCTCAAATAAATAAATAAAATCTTTAAAAAAAAATATATCATACAAATTGATTTAAATTTATGACCTAGTAATTACAGTTTTAAAGTCTCAGATTTCTGACTGATATACACTCATTGTAGAAATCCTACACACAAGAACAGTCCTCCAGGATTTTAAAAGCACTTTCCCTACTAAAGCACAGATGGCCTAATGTATAGATTTGTTCAATCACTATGTTGTACACCTGAAACTTATGTACATTGTGCATCAATTATAATTCAATTAAAAAATTCAACAAAGTTTTTTTAAAAAGCACAGATGGCAATAGACATAATACACTTTTATAAGAGTCCACACTGACATGTATACTCCTTACTCCTTCCTGTGATCACAACTAATCATGAAGAGGAAGGAAAACGCAGTCAGTATTCTTGAGGAATTGGTAGCCAACAGTGGATATTATGAGGCTGGAAATGTGACTGGGGTCCATCCTTAAAAGAGTTTCTACAAATCAACTTTCCTTTCTTTTTCAACAATCCTATTTTTCCCTAGACAATATTTATCCTCTTACTTTTGAGGTCCTGGGTTTGAAAATTGTATCTCTGATTGTCACTAAATTAAAACAATAAAAGTTAATCTCACTTTAGAGTTTGTGACAATATTTGAAGGTAGAGAGCAAGAACAGAAAGAACAGAAAAAAGTGAACACTCCTTTTGCTAATCTTCTGTTTCTTCATTGCCAATTAAGGTTTGATAAATATTTAAGTCACCTAAAATATCTTTTGTCTGAATAAAAACATTGTTTCTAACAAATATTCCCATTTTTCAAGCATTCTCTAAGACCTTTGTTTCTCTAGGAGATTCAGTGTTTTCTTGAGACTCTAATCTGTCCTTTACTTTTAAAGGCCTCACAAATTCCTCTTGACCAAATTTGAATAAAAACACTTTATTAGCTTTGCAAATTTTAAAGAATTCATTAATTTCTCCATTTTCACAAACATAAAAATATAAAACACGGCTTTGCTCTGCTACTCTACACCATCATGGTTTCTTATTACTATTTGAAAACAAAAGGACAAACAGGAACTTTTTTCAAATGTCAAAGTTTGACAATCCATAAGAGATGCTTAAGACATATACCTTTGCCATCATTTTTCCCAGGCCTTTGAGTCCCACGTGGCCTTAATCTATTTGGTGACTCTGAAGAAGACTGAAGAAATCTCAGGGTGGAATAAATCACTTGCTGATTGCTCATATCTACAGTAAGAAGGGAAAGATGCTTTAAATTAAAATCTCACAACAGGATGATTTCTGTCAAAAGAAAAATTCAAATCTCAGGCTGTATAAACATACCAGCGACATACCTAGAGGCTTGTGTGTGTATCTGTATGTGTGAATGTGTGTTTAACTCCTTCAAGTGCATAAAGCATGTGGACTGATCCTGATTTATATAAGAAATGGAAAACCTTTCAATATTTCTGTTAAACTCATTTATACTCCTAGTCATTACTGCCATGATTATTAGAAAATATGGAAAGAATTTTTTTAAATGTCCCAATAGATTGAACAGGCTGGGTCCTATTCAACCAGCCAATTTAGCTCAAAATGTTGAATATACATATATGTATTTTATTCATTTATATGTCAGAGAGAAAAAGAGAGAGTACAAGCAGGGGAGCTTCAGGCAGAGGGAGAAGCAGGCTCCCTGCTCAGCAGGGACTGCTCAACACGGGACTCAGTCCCAGGGCCCCAGGATTATGACCTGAGCCTAAGGCAGATGCTTAACCAACTGAGCCACCCAGGCATCCCTGAACATAGATATATAAATGTTGGACAAATTTGGCACCAGTATAAATTACTGAGACACTTTAAAGACTATCAATTCAAAAAAACGAAAATTCTGTTTTTGAAATTCCAAAAAAATATATATATCTTGGCCTAAAAAGCCTTAATATACATGTTCAGATATACATATAAATATTTAAAAGTTCTTGCATTCTTTCAAATATAACAAGACTCTACCAGAGTATGTCTCCCAAAGTATAACCCATAAACCATCTGCAAAAGAATTATTAATGGTTAAAATCGCAGATTGGTCAACAATCCAGACTCCAGTGCCCCATGTAAGATATGCTGAATAAAAATCTCAGTGGAACCCATACGCCTGTATTTTTAATCCCAAATGATTCCATGTATATTTGAATTTTAGAAATAACTTTCTAGTGTGTGATGTTGCCAGAAAATCCTCTCTGAAAATAAAATTTGTCAACAGGCAGTCACTAGTTAATATCCATAAAGGATTCAGTCTACTAATGGATATCAATATAAAAAGAAATTATTAGGGGTGCCTGGGTGGCTCAGTTGGTTAAGTGACTGCCTTCGGCTCAGGTCATGACCTCAGGGTCCTGGGATCAAGCCCCGCATCGGGCTTCCTGGTCGGTGGGAAGGCTGCTTCTCCCTCTCCCACTCCCCCTGCTTGTGTTCCCTCTCTCACTGTCTCTCTCCATCAAATAAATAGATAAAATCTTTTAAAAAAATAAAATAAAGAAAAAGAAAAAGAAATTATTAAATAATAAGTCTTTAAAATTTACCTTGATTCTGGTATTAATCAGTGTGAAAAGATGATATCCAAGAAACAGAAAATATGGAAAACAAATTACACATGAAACTATATTCTCCTTAAATTTTTTTATTAATTTACAAAATTTTCTAAACTTATTCACATTTTCTCTAATTTCCTAAGGAACAGGAGTCTTTTCTATTACACAGTCCTTTAGGGTGGATAATATCTACATCATTCGACACAAAGCAAAAGTCACAGTGTATCGAGAAAAAGAAAATAACTTTCCATGAATGTTGCACTACAGTTTTCACATCCTTTAGAGTTAACACAGTTCTAATGTAATCATTAGAAAATGCTTTTCTATCAATCCCCATATTTATGCCATGCCATTTATAATAAAATGCCACCTTCCTAGAATCTTTTTTTCTCAGAATCTCTTCGTTATTAAGTGGCACTAGTAGGACACAGATAACAAAGATCTGGGGGAACAGAAGCAGACATTACCTGTGTCTATGCCATGCAGGGATGCAGGCAGAGAAAGGTGATCCAGAAAAGAGGTGGAAGAAGTTGGCCTTTCTGATCCTGGATCCCTTGTGTGCGTGAGGGGCTATAAGACAGAAGGCAGAAATGGTTGTCTCTGCATGGTACTCCCACTCAGAAATTCACTGCCCCTCCTCTTGCCCAAAGTGCTGAAAGGAAATTGTATGAAAAGGCTGATGTTGAGGTACATCTTCCTCCATTTCAACTAACCAACCACTTCATACTCCTTACAAAATAATGTTCAAAATCACTATTTGAGGACTGAAAATGTAAACGAACACAGCTTTGGAAAAAATAAGAACTAATATCTTCAAAAAAACTAGCCTATTTAAAAGAAACTACTAGCAAAAACAAATGATTAAAATGCATAAGTATACATATACCTAAGAAATATTATAACTAAATTCTTTAACTCTTAAAGAGTCTGTCTCTTAGAAATTTCTCTTACATGTCGCTATTTGAAAAAAAGATTTTTTTCCATTTATGTGTACTATCGATAAATGTATTTTAGAAATTATTTTAAAACATCCATAATCCCATTACAAAAATGTTGGTGTATATTCTTCCTGTTTCTTATCCACATGCTATGATTACTATGAAAGTTGGCATTATTCATACATAATTTTTTTGATTTATTATTTTCTAATAAATGTTTCCCCACTTAAAAAATATTCATCTAAAATGTGATTTTAAAATCCATATATAGTCATCATCCACACAGATTATGCCACCATCTATTTAGGCAGTCCCCTACTGTTGGACATTTGAGTTGTTTTCCAATTTATTGCTAGTACAAAAAATATTTGGCCTTACATTTGAATGCTGTCTAGAAAAAATGTTTAAACATGAAATTAGGGGGGTCAATACATTAAAGAACTTTGATACATATTGCCCAATGCCTTCCAGTGAAGCTGCTCCCATTTATATACCAAGGTGTGTGAAAATGCTCACATTTTATTTTTTCAAAAGATACTGTTGAATTATTCCTCTACTTGAGTTTTGTGCATGAATCTTACTTCATGAAGAACTACAAACTTCCAGCTAAAAGAAATTCATTTCTATAACTCTGTTTCTATGAGCCAGACCTTACCCGAACTTCACTGCAGTTCATTTTCATTTAATACAGGCCCTGTCAATCTTCTGATATACAGCTCTATGAAATCAACTTAAGTTGCTCTTCAAAGGAGATGATTATGGTTAATATGGAGTGTGGAGGAAGACGAGAGAGGTGGGATGAGAAACGGAAATTGGTCATGAAGAGACAGCTCACCCTTACTTCACCAGGCTCCTTACTTATTATTCCCTTTCCTTACCAACCTCCAGCCACAACTAAACCATTGTACTTTAGAAGGATTTCCCATCCTTCAGGTTGTTCATGCTTCCCACCTCTCCTCCAAACTACTTTACAAACACAGCTACTGAATGTTCTGACCAGTAGGACCAATCTAGGTTATGTTGCTGTTCTTTGGCCCTCAGCTGACCCACTTCTGTCCCCAAAGCACTCCTTAATCTCTAATCACCACTTGTCATCACGTGCAAACACTCAGCTGAAATACCCCCCAGGCACTAATTTAATTCAATAATATAAGTTTCATGGGGAGAGTATGGACACTTCAAGAATACTGGTTACTGGGGATTTTCATCTCTTTACTCCAATCCTGGATTGGCTTTGTTATTCTCAAAACAGAGAAAGATTCTAGCCCTCTATTCCAAAGCCATAAATAAATAAGCAAACCAACCAACCAACCAACCAACCTCTGCTGAAAGAACATAGGGAGCAAGGGTGGGAGAAGTATTAAAGGTGATCAAAGAGGTGGCAGAGAGAGACACTGTCATTTATTGAAAGACCCACTATATGTATAACCATATCAAACCCTCCCAACGCTGATAGCCATTTAATATTGCCCCCATTTTACACATGAGGAAACTGTTAAGAAGTTAATTGACTTGCCAAAAGATACATTATTGCTAATTCTTGACCCATGTTTAAAATCAGGCTCATTAAATATTGAACATTGTTATTTGAGGTCAAGGTTCAAATCCTCCCTAGATATAAAAATGTCAACAAGCTACTCCCAATCTTCAAAACCTTTTCCTCATGTGTTCAATAAGAATATCACTCACTTCATAGGCTTGGAAGAATTCAGTGAGAGTAGCACTAGATAGGATTTCTCAGACTTCAAAATACATAAATATTCATTTTTTTCCTCTCTCTCTCTCCCAAGGTTCTATAAACAGTGGAAGAGCCAGGACAGCAATGCAGAAATCCTGAGAGGCTGAGCTGGTTTCTCTGTCCTCACCTGTCAGGTTTGGACTGCAGATGCTTGGAAGAGAGGGTGTGGGGAAGGGCAGGGGGCACATTGCTAATATTTAGGAGCTGGAAACATGTGGCAGCATACTGCACCTCCATTCTGTGACCTTGGATCTTGTTATTACCATCTTACCGTCCATGCACTTACTAGTAATGCTGAGCCTTTATTCTGTTTTGATTTACATCCTTAGAGCTGGTGAAAGGTGGTCAGTTCTCATGATGCAGGCTAGACAGGTGCAGAACAGTTTTAAACCACCATAGTTGTCTGTCCTCTCTACATACACTCTGTAAGCTGAGTACCACGTCCGTCTGGTTCCTTATTGTAACTGCAGCACAGACAAGAGACGTGATGCCCACATGTGCACTTGATGAACAAGGTGATTCAAGTTCAGAGGAACTGGTTTCACTCATATATGGAACATAAGGAATAGAGCAGAGGACCACAGGGGAAGGGAGGGAAAACTGAATGGGAAGAAATCAGAGAGGGAGACAAACCATGAGAGACTCTGGACTCCGGGAAACAAACTGAGGGTTACATAAGGGAGGGGGTGGGGGGACAGGGTGACCAGGTGATGTGTATTAAGGAGGGCACGTGTTGGGATGAGCACTGGGTGTTATACCCAACTAATGAATCGTTGAACACTACAACAAAAACCTATGACGTACTATATGCTGGTTAATTGAACATAAAAAAAATAATAAATAAACTAGATTTTCTAAAATAAAAGAGGAATTGACTATAAAATCTAGATTTTTCGGTTTTAGACAAAAGCAATTGAGATGAATGATGGGGAAGCCAAATTGTGTAGAAGCTCCCTCCAAGCTCAAGTTATTTGGTTTGTTACTAAGCTCTAATTTCTGGAAGAGGTAAATTTCTTCTTAAAGGAGAAGACAAGATAATAACAGCACTGACTTCAGGTGGGACTAACTGAAACTCCTAGCATGGGCCTTTGATCAAAGCAGCACAACACTGGAAGCACCAAACTTCATCTGAACAACCACTGGTTCATAAAACAGAAAGATGAAAAATTTGAAGAACTTTGAATGTTCCTATACTTTGTCATCCAAATTCACTTATGTGCAAGACACACATAACACATACACACATGAATATATAAAGCATTTACTTATTTACTTCCTGGCTGCTTTGCTGTAAAGCCTCTGTTCATTTGGGAAACCACACATTTTACACCAACCATTATTGACCATATTTACTTTGTCAGCTAGCTTAGCTCACAGCTTCTCGTCACACCTTCAAGCTTTCTGGTCACAACTTCAAACCTCAATGGCTTATCATTTCACACCAACATACTGTTCTTCCATTTGTAGGCCAAAGTGAAGGATATCTAGAGGAACCACCAGCTCCCAGAGAAGGATGGTCTGCATCCCTCTGAGAAGAGTACCTCACCTCGCCGGGTTCCCACCTCCACAGTTAGACTTCATGCCTAACCTTTATGACACTGAGCAATACTCATTTTCTGGCTCTTGCTGCAAAAACTGAAAAAACCTCCTTTGAAGTTTCTTGTTCCCCTAACTAGTTACCTCATTTGTCCTTCTTGTCTTTACAATAAAATCTGTTCTAATGCTCTAGAGGTAAAATCCTTTATATGGGTCCAACTGCCTTCCAGCAGTCTATCAAACAGTACCCGTCCTTCCTCCAATTTCTAAGTAACTAAATGAGAAGACCACCTCCATCTCAGGAAATAAGTAAGCTTGAAAAAATTATGGCAAAAAAGGGACTTTAGAGGGCTATTTGGGCTCTCTGCCATTAAAGGTAACCTGTCTATTCACAGGTGGAAAAGGAAAATAGGTCTGCAAAGTAAGGGCATAATTAAGAATTCTGATGTATCAGTTAGTGTTCCCTCCACCATCTCACATAGTTCCAGACTCTGAACTTAACCTCAAATCATTCATTTACCTTTGTTGTTTATTTTTTATTAAATTTTGTGGATGTTCTATTCTAGTGCATTACTATATAATGATAGGAAGCTAATTATTAAAATAACCAACAAACTTGATCACCCAAAAACCTGCACATAGATATTTATAGGAACTTTATTTATAATCGCCAAAACCTGGAAGCAACCAAGGTGTCTTTCACTAGATAAATGGATAAGCTGAGGTCCACCCAAGCAATGGAATATTATTCAGTGCTAAGAAGAAATGAGCTATCAAGTCATGAAAAGACATGAAGGAACCTTAAATATGTAAGTGAAAGAAGTAAAAGAAGTCAATCTAAAAAGGCTACATATTGTATAACTCCAACTGTATGACATTATGGAAAGAAAAAACTGTGGAGACAATACAAAGAGTAGTAGTGATGATAAGGGTCAGTGATGAGGGTAGCGAGAACTGGATGGAGCACACAGGAATTTTAGGGTAGTGAAAATACTAGCTGATACTATAATGATGGATATATATCATTATACATTTGCTTAAACCCATAGAATATACACTGCCAAGAGTGAATCCAAAAGGAAACTATGGGCTTTAGGGTGATTATGATGTGTCAGTGGAGGCTCATCAAATATAACAAATGTACTACTCTAGTGGAAAATGTTGGTAACAGGAGGCTATGCATGTGTGCGGGCTGGAGTATATGGGAAATCTCTGTCCCTTCCTCTCCCTTCTCTGTGAACCTAAAATTGCGCCCAAGGAAATCTTTAAAATAAAAAAAAAAATCACAGGGATCAGTAGTTGAACTTTCAGCACAACCCATGTTCACAGGTCTCACATATTTCAAAAACTCCTTTTCGCTGTGCCATTATCTATTGCTTTGGTTGAGCAAAGTTAAAGTGTCTACTTGAGAAATTAGGATCACAGCTGTGATCCAAAAGACACATCCTTATCCAAAGTGTTTGAATATTCATCTCTGTGGCAGGACTATGTGCATATGCAAAGCTCATGGTAACTGAAAAGTTTTCCATAGTTACAGAAATGAATCTCTTCCCCTTCGGACTAAGTTACAAAGACAAAATAATCTGATGGCAGTTAAGTACAAAAGACAACCACCTCAATAAACTTTTACAAAACATCTACTCTGTGGAAAATATTGTGCTAGATGCTGGGAAGCAACACTCCATCCCATAAAAGGGCCAAAGGAAGGATGGGGCACAGAACCAATACTTGGAAAATAAGTTTTGATTATTGCAAGAGGACTCTTTATTATGGGGAGGAAGGGAAGGGAACATGTATCTGCTGACCTGAGTGCTATTAACATTCCAGTTTCATATAAAACTAGTATTATGCAAAATTTAATTGTTAGTGATCATTGTCCACCAGCAGCTTACAATCTAGGAAGAAGCAGTTCAAACAAGGTATAAGAAAGTATAAATAAACAATATAAAATATTTATCCTAATGATGTAGCCTCCAATCTTGGTTTGAATGTGAGAAACTCAGTAGATGGTGGGGACAGAGCATAACAAGTCAGCACAAGAGGGAAGTCGGAGAATGATGACAAGGAGTTAACATGTTAAATCGAAGAACCATTTCTCCCAACTTTGCTCCATCTTGATCATCTTACTCAATGTCTTACTCAGGAGCCACAGAATATTGAGGAGCAAACAAAAATTGTGGGCCCACAAATTAAAAGAGCAATCATTTCTCCCTTTCTCCTTGAGGTTGACATCTAAGTATAAGAAAATACATGATTTGACAATGCATATCCATCAAGGTCTACAACTTGAACAGAAATGTTTATTATCGTTAAGAGACCTGGAGGTGATAACAGTAGAGTCTTGCACAGTGGAGATCAGGTGACTTTTCAGGACAAACCTGGAGGATGGCCATGGATTGTTTATATAATGTGAAAGACCAGACAGGACTCCATGGCAAACACGCTGCCAAGACATGCTCTAGAGCTACAATATCCAAAGGGTAGCTACAAGGCACACTGGCTATCTACATTTAATCAAAATTAAATAGCACTAAAAAAAAAAATGGTTTGTTGACAGCAATATACCATTTTATTCTTACATGAAAAATCAACAGGACATGATTTAGAATAGACTTACTTCCGTAAAAAATTATTCCTTATAGAATCTGAATTGGCAGATGGATATTCATTTTACAATTCTTGTAACAATTTCTATGCTTGAAATTCTTCATAATAAAATTTGAAGAAAGTTTAATAGAACTATAAATTCCGTTATACTAGCCACATCTCAAATACTTAAGTTGCCACGTATAGTACCTAGTGACTACCTTATTGGACTACAGAGATATAACGTCTCTATTATCTCAAAGAAATTTACTGGCCAGAACCACTCTAGAACCAAGCTCAGGAATACTGGCAAACTTCAGAGACCAATTCTTCCCAATAAGGTCAGTTCTGACTGTCCCAAGGGGGAGTGAATTATCACTACCAGGACTGCACACTTTTAAAGAGTGGGGGTTCAGATGGAGGATTAACAATACCAGGGGCATAGTTACTAACAGGGAAGTAATGAAAGATCAAGTATATCAGAAAGAGGTTGCAGGACTGAGAATCATGAGTTAAACCTATGCTCATTAATAGTTAGAATACACACACACACACACACGCATTAAAGCCTCAATTTTAAATAACTTGTAATGCTGAGAACTCATTTAGTTCCTACAGAAACACAAAATATATTCTGAAATATCTTATTGACAAAAATCTACTGTGAAATAAGGAGTAAGGGCATAACAGAAGATGTGTTTGACCTGGGGTGCTGACTTGACTCTTGTAACCCTTTAGGCAATTACTGATTACACCAAAAATATTTAAACTTTAATAATTCTGAGGGGTTTGGGATACATGTGAAAAATCCAGAACCTTCTGTAAACAACTTCTATAGGCACCAAAAATTACGTCCCATTAGGTATGGAAGAAATAAGGAGAGATCTGCAATTGCCTTTAATGGATGAAAATCTGGCAGCATTCTTCTGCCTGAAAGAACTTCTGCTACAGGATGTACCTACTAGAACAATTCTTTATTATCTTAAAGTGAATAAAGAGACTTAGCCTTCTGAAAAAAAGAACAAAAACAAAAAACCCACTCTCCATCCAGGCTTTGATATGTTTTATTAGAGCAAACTCTCAACAAACGATTGCTTTTATTTACATATTTCATGCATGAGGACTGTCCAGACCACTTGGACCCAAGTGAGAATAATCAGTAAGCCTGCTTATGTATTTCCTTATTTTTAGTTGGCATACAAAAAAAAAAAACTTCACATTTATAAAAATCCCAATAGTGTAAATGACAAACCCATCCCTTAATTAAATATAAAAACAGCTTCAAAAACATATAATTTAGATTGGTTTAATCTTGAAATGTAATCCAATAAGACTAAAAACTAAACATTTCAGGTCCTGTACCAAATAGTAAAATACTCGAAGGCCTTCAGGATCCCTAAAATTTAAAAAGGTAAAAGTTACTTTTTTGTTCCTAAGATGAAACACATAATTTTAAAGTTAATTCCCAAAACAAAACAAAGGAATTCAGGAGAATGGATTTGCTGCAACTAAAGTGAACATACTGATTACCATCTCTGTCTTTTCTACAAAATTCATTTCATATTTAAGGTGTTTATTTTCTTATAAAAGAAATAGCTATACATAATAAGAACGTAGAAGGCAGATAAAATTACAAAGACAGAAAAAAATAATATTCCTAATACTATAAAATGTCACTCCTCCCAGGATAACTATAAATATTTTGGTGTTTCCCTATTTTCGTAACTAAAATCATTCCCTGTGCCCTTTTTAATATTACTTTTTCCTTCTTTAATATTAGTTTTTCCTTCATTTGTGAATTATCAAAACTCTCTTTGTTAAACATTTGGATTTCTCGCCAATTATAAGACTTCAATGACCGGGCGCGTGGGTGGCTCAGTCGTTAAGCGTCTGCCTTTGGCTTGGGTCATGATCTCAGGGTCCTGGGATCGAGCCCTGCATCAGGCTCCCTGCTTGGCAGGAGGCCTGCTTCTCCCTCTCCCACTCCCCCTGCTTGTGTTCCCTCTCTCGCTGTATCTCTCTCTCTCAAATAAATAAAAAATCTTAAAAAAAAAAAGACTTCAATGACCATCTTCATGGATAATACAGCGTTTTCATTATTTGAGAGTATTTCCCTAAAATAGATGCTCAGAAATGAAATCACTAAGTCAAAGATGAATTTGTTTATTTTTATTTTTTAATTTAGTTAATTAACATATAATGTATTATTTGTTTCAGGGGTACAGGACTGATTCATCAGTGTTATGTAATATCCAGTGCTCATTACAACCCTCTCTAACGTCCATCACGCAGTTACCCCATCCCCTCAGCCCCCTCCCCTCCAGCAACCATGAATTTAAAATGTTAGTTTCATGATGTAATGAACACTGGGTATTATATAAAACTGATGAATCACTGACCTCTACCTCTGAAACTAACAATATATTATATGTTAACTGATTGAATTTAAATAAAAATAAATTAAAAAAATAAAATGTTAGCAGCTTTTGATGCATAATTATCAAACTGTTTTCCAAAAAACACTGTACCAATTTAAAATCCTACTTAGGGTATGAACGCCACATCCTCATCAACGGTGGAAAAATCAACTTGATAGTTCAAAAGTATCTGATTGGTCTTTATGAATGTAGCCTTTTGTATCCAATAGTTACTATGCATTCATTCCTTTCTCCCTTCCTCTAATAAATATTTACAAAGCACTTCTTGTGTGCCAGGCCACTGTGCTAACTTTGGTGACACAGCAAGATTCTCATGGAGTTCATATTCAAACCAGAAAAGCAAACAAGTTAAGTTCTTACAAGTTAGGGTAATAGAAGAAAAAGCACTAAGAAAACATTCTGAGGCATAAGAGAGAAAAGAAGCAGAAGCATGGAAATTTTTTGGACAAAAACAATACTATATCCTACAAAGGCCCAGAGGAGACAAACTTGGGAAGACAGAGGAAGCTAAAGCCATACTTAAGTTATACTGACTTTCTTCAATTTCTTTCAAGTATTAAACTCAAGGAGGAGAATGATGTGGTATTAGGCTAATGAGGCTGATATAATCCAATGAGGATTTCTTTTAAGTTTTATGAAACTCTATCCAGATTTTTACCAAAAATAGCTATTAAAATTTGGTTGCTGTTATGCATATGGTCAGATTAAGATTTGTTTGACAATCAGAAAAATACACTGCTAAATATTTGACAGCAAGTCTTCAATGACATAAAAGTCAGAATTATATCTGCAGAATAAACCAATAAATTGCCGCTGAAATAATCCTAATAAACTGGTGATTGTTCTAAAATGACCCTCTCAAATAAATTATGTCAATTTTTTTTTTAATTTTTTAGATTTTATTTATTTGTCAGAGAGAGAGTACAGGCAGGCGGAGCAGGAGGTAGAGGGAGAAGCGGGCTCCCCGCTGAGCAGGGAGCCCGATGCAGGACTCAATCCCAGGACCCTGGGATCATGACCTGAGTCGAAGACAGACGCTTAACTGACTGAGCCACCCAGACATCCCTAAACTACGTCAATTTAGTTAAAATACTTCAGCATACTTACTTTGACTGATTTACATCAATAAGAGAACCTATTTTCGATGTTGTAAAAGAAATATGTTCATCTCCAATTACAATTTCAAGCTCCTGAAAAAAATAAAATAGATTAATGTAGTTAATATAAAACTCCGCCTCAGAGGTATTGGTATTCTTGTTACCAAGAGGTCCCAATTTAGCTGCAAGTTTTCTAGCAGTCATAGAGGAGAAGAAGGAAAAGAAAGAAAAAAAGAAAAAAGAAAAGGAAAAGGAAAAGAAAAAGGAAAAGAAACTTGACCTGACAGACATAAACTATGTTTGTAAAATAAAAACCTCATCAACTGCTCAGGAGTCCCCAAATTTACGATCAACCAAGAATTGCTTTCCAGAGATCTCATAAATAAGATACTATAAATATGAACGATATATGTAAGAGTACACATAAACATTTCTTATGTCAGTAAAAACTAAAGACATAACTTTGAAGCACAATGCTATAAATATGGGTATAAACCTATTTTTAATAAATAAATACAAGCACATTTAACCTTTCTACCAGGCTTTATAAGTAAAATGCACAATACTAATAGCACCATTTGGGCATCTACTATGTATGAGGCCCTACTGCTAGGGACTTTACAAACATACTCTGTAATCCCTAAAACACCCTTCTCAGGGTATTTTACAAATACAAAATACAAGACTCATAAAGCATAGGCAAAAAACATTGATGTATATACAATCACAAGAAGTGAAGGTATTGATATTTGAGTCCTCGGCTATTAAGACTGAAAGACTCATTGTGGTTTGACTTCACAAAGCACTGAAAATTAAGACCTACTAAAACAAATACAACATGCTATAGACATTCTTAGCGTGCCATAATTATTGTAGAAATTGTTCTCTAGATTTTATCTGCAAATCTAAAACCAATAATTACGAGGCTATGTGTGTAGTGATTTATAAGGTTAAATAACAAATGCCATTAAAGATGGTCTTAGCTCTGTATTTCATTATGGGACCTAATTATGCACAGTTTTTGGCACGCACAAAAATGGAGAACTAAGGCTCTCAAACGATCATAAAATCTTTGACTTAAAAGATCCAATAGATGATTTCTGGAATATGCCTACCCCTCCCCACTAACCAAAACATATAAATACATCATCAAGTTGGTAGATGAAAATACTGGGTTCTCCCTGAGTCTAAAAGAGATAAAAGGTTTCCTGTTGTAGTGTCTGTTTTTTAGTACGTAGGTACCTACAGCATAAAACAAACCGAGATTTAAATTTACTTGTTAAAAGTATTTACAATGTGTAACATAAATACTGTTAACTATTACCTTTGCTTTCCTAAATACTTCTTTAACTAGAAGAGTTAAATGACTGCTACAGAATGTCAGCATCTATTTGACTTCTCCACATTTTCTTTTAGTCAAAAAAGGGGATATAAAGTGTAATTCTCAGGAATATACAAAAGTGAAATTAAGTGTTTCTTCCTCCAGGAGTTGTATTTCATTTCTTCAAGAGTTGAAAAAGCCCAAACTGTCTTTCTACAGAGTGAAACTAAGCCTTCAAACTTCTCCAGAAGCCCTTTGAGAAACATTAATTACTCTGAAGGGAATAAGAGGCAAAAGCAATGATCACTTTGAACAAAGAAACCAATCAAATCCCTCTTTTGGGCATAAGGGTGCAAATAAGAGTTCTCAAAGTTATCAAAATGAAGAAAGTGAATTTTACAATCAATAAGAATCTTCTCTTGAATTTCACAAACACTGTACTTATTCTTAACAGAAGTAATTAATATACAACAGCAATTATCCATAACAGTGTGAAAACATCCTAACTTTAACCGGTGAGGCTACAGAGAAGACTGGTCAGAAAGATGTCTAAGTTTAGAGCTCTGCACTGACTCCTTTACTACTCAGAGGTAGAACAGAAAATGAAACTAAGTGAAATAAAATTAGAGTATTTACCGGGTACCTACTAAATGGAAAACCAAAGAATCGAGGGGGATCTATGCTAAGTAAATATGGAGAAACATAACAATTATATCACCAATTTCTAACAAGTATGCATGTAAAGAACCACTGAATACGAACCTGTCGGCCAACTCTGTCAGGGGGAGGCCACAACGCATCATCTTCTTTTGTAATTTCACTGTCGTCAATAATCCTCTTCAGTTCCTCCATTACACTCTTGTGCACGTAAGCCTGAAAACAAGTTACAATAAAAATTCCACAATGTCTATTACTTCCCACAACTCAGAATGAAATGATAATATGAAGTTACAAACCCTAAATATTCAAAGAGAATATCACAGAAGAATCTAATACTGATCCTAAAAGTACAAGATGGGAGATAATCACTCATCCTTATGATTTTAACTCTCTCGCCCTTTCCTTTAATATGTATTTGTTTCCAAATTAAAAAAAAAAAAAGATAACTTACACTAGCCCCCTTTTTAAAACCCTGGATACTGCCTTTTAACACGGGACTCAAATACCTCTGAGTGGTTAAGAATGATAACAGAAAATCTGTGAGGTGAACAGAGACAAATACAAGTAGACATCACAGTCACTGCTTTGACCTTTTTCTTATCCTTAACTTTTGAGCTTTTCATTTAAAATTCTGTAAAATACTGTATTTAAATCTTGACTATCAATTAGTTTAAATAGGGAATGGGATAAAAAGACAAAGCTAATTATGAAATGAATGAAATTATATGTTCAAAGGTGGAACTACAACTTAATATGATCAGATTACTTCTTTGGCTGTTACACATGCTACATTTAAATCTATTTAAATAGACTCCTTTTTCAATCTCTAAATTGGCTTCTTTACAGCAATACTGCCTTAGATGTACTTTTGTAAATTCAAAAAAAGACATGAAGAAAATGGTCTAAATGTAAAAAATTAGACATTTGAAAAGAACTTACCTCCTTTCTGATCATGACATCATTTTTGTAATTGCTGTTGTTGGCATATCTAAGCTTTCCTGTGGGGAGTGGAAAAAAATTCAATCTATAACAGCAAAAAACACTAAAAAAAAAATTAAAAAGAAATGACATTGTAAGCAATTTCAAAGGTACAGACCATTTTATACTACTACTTTTATTAATATTTCCACCCTTTTAGCATAAGATCAATGCTAGACCTGTAAACACTCAAATATTTGTTGGTAAAATTTGGCTAAAGTTGAAGCCAGTCATTTTCAAAACTTTCACACCTTCAATAGTTGAATTTTTATTCAACATAATTTTTAAATATTTCATGTTTTCAATATAATTCAATATAATAGGAGGGTCATTCTTTTTTTTTAGGTTATGTTAATTACCATACATTACATCATTAGTTTTGGATGCAGTGTTCCATGATTCATTGTTTGTGCATAACACCCAGTGCTCCACGCAGAACGTGCCCTCTTTAATACCCATCACCAGGCTAACCCATCCTCCCACCCCCCTCCCCTCTAGAACCCTCAGTTTGTTTTTCAGAGTCCATCGTCTCTCATGGTTCATCTCCCCCCTCCGATTTCCCCCCTTCATTCTTCCCCTAGAAGGGTCATTCTTAAGGCTCATTTGCTTAAGCTATGTCATGAACTAGACAGGGAATCTGAAAAAGGAACTAACATTTATTTTTAAAGCCTATGTTATATATCTGTATTGGCCCTAAGTGATTTACCCAGAAAACTTAACCTAATTGGTAAAACAATACTTAATAGGTTTTGTTCTCTCATCTATTTATACTTGAGAGAACAGAGTTAAGTAACTTGCCCAGGGTCAAAAAGATTCATTTCTAGGTCTACCTTCTTCCGATACTCATGCTTTCCCCAATACTCCAAAATGTTCTTTTAATTATTTCCCTCAAATTAATATATGTACACAATATGGCAATGCTACTATTTTAGCACTGTGACTAAGATGCATACAAACTATGTACTGCTTCTAGATAAAAGTTGGTCAGTTTGTTAGCTGACCTATATTTAATTTTAATCCATCATGACTTTTGTACTCCCTGATGCATGCTTCTCATCATGGCTATGGTCAGTTGCTCAGACACAAATGTAATGTGGTCCTGATCTCTGAAATGATAGGTTTTCCTAATGAGGTGACCCCCTCACTACTGAAGGAAATATGTGGAATGGTGTGGTGGCAGATAACCAGATGAGAGTCACTGTTCTAGCATGAACTCTCCGTGATAATATCAGACTACTTAATTTATGTGACTGGCTAAACATGATATAGGCAAGCTGAAAGCTGTTCAAAGGCAAAGGCACTAAAAAGAGTATCACCTAAGAAAATAGATGGAAAATTCAGATAAATTTGGCTCCTTAGCTAAATTTAAAAGAGACATGGGGAGAATAAGGGAAAATAAAGTGATTAAGGTTTCTGAACTGCAAGGCTGTAGCTACCTTGAGTTCTTCCTTAAATGTCTGATACTCTTCCTTTTCCTAATATGTGATGCTTCTCCACTTTTTTTTTTCACTCTCACATAACTTTGTCCAAAGCATAATACACCACTTAACATCCACACTGTTTTATGGCTAGTTTCATGTCTGTGTCACCCACCAAGACATAATTCCTTCAGAGAAATTAAAGATACTTACTCATTATTGTACCCTCAATTTTGTTATTTACATGTTGCCTTGCACATAACACGCATTCAAACAAAAGTCTATGCAGGTGGACCATCCTTGTTCTAAGCAGAGTTCAGTATACAGTAACTCTCTGAAGAGAATCAGGACTCTCAAATGATAGAATATGCTGCACCTACAGGGCAGCAGACAGTCCCACCTCACCCTTTGCTCATGCTGTTTTCAGCAGTCTGAATGGTTTTTTTCCCCCTCAGAGGCCAAGAAAATACCTACTCTCATTTCAAGACTCATCTTGAAAGAGAACTTTGGCTACCCACATTATTATGATCTCAAACCCACCTTCGCCCCACATTTTTTTGGCAAGTATTGTTGGCATTTTGGAGACAGTCTTTGAGATGCTAGTCCACTGTCTTCCCGGTGCTGGCCTCTCTGAAATAAATTCCTTTCTTGTCTCACCACCAGTAGATTCTCTGCCTTTGGATTTTGTCATTGGTGAGCCTTCAATCTGGTCTGTTTGGGAAACCCAGAGCAGCCCTGCGCACCAACTACAATTTCAACTGTTACCTTCTCTAGGAAGCTTTCCTTGACTCCTAACCATTCCTCCCTTTTTATTCTTAATGCATCCTATAGGGAACAACAACTATATTTAAGCACCCAAAACACATAATTACTACACCCATTTTCCTACACGTGGAGCTCCCTTCTTCAGTTCAGCGCACCGGAAGCCATCTAGTTCACTTGACGTCATCCTTGAACATTTTAAAGAACATCCCATCACGCGGCTGTCCAATAGATGCTTAAAATCTTCCGGTGACCGGTAATTTTCGCACTCCCCGGTTCAACCATTGTATTCATTTAGGCGCTGTATGTAAGGCCACGTGTCTAGGAAAAGGGATGAGACCTACTCTGAAGATTCTGATTACCCTGTGTTCAAGTTTTCAGTATCTGGCAGGATCAGATTTTCTGAGTTAACTTACACCCATTAATTTTCTTTTATTCACAGATCCACTTTGTGCTTCTGATAGTCTTCGGTTCGGATTTACTTCGACTCCAGCAGTGACCTCAGTCCCCAATATATACTTGCAAGCCCACTGAAGCGGAATCACCCCACTCCGCCTCCTCCGCGTCCTCTCCACCCCGCTTACCCTAGCCGCGCACCGAGCTAAGCTGCGGCGGCGGCGCCGCTCCTCTGCTCACCGTCTGGCCGAAACTCGAACTCCAGAAACTCGTGTCCAAACTTGCCCTTGTGCCCTACGTAGTAGCGCAGGTAGAAATCGCTGGCCATAGCCATTTTTGTCCCCCTGAAGCCAGCCCAAGGCCTGGCCAACGTGCCGCCGGGCGCCTGGTAGCGACGTCATCGCCCGGGATAAATGCGTCACTGCGAGCGCGCCTTTCCGGTCCCAGGTCACCAAAGGAAAGCGGGAAGGCCGACTCTCGTTCCAGAGTCTCAGAGGCGCCGGGGCGAAAGGAACTTTACTAGAGTTGAAGAACATTTTTTTCCCCAAAATTAAGTGGATAAGATTATATTAGCAAAACACAGAAGTGTGGAAAATGTGAACACATTTTTTATGGGTTTAGAATTAAGGTTTGCAAGTCGCTTTTACTTTTCGGGTCTCTAATTCTCGCGGCATCCTGTCCTCACGAGGTGGGTGTGGCATTATTCCCCTCTGACTGGTGGAATGAGAAAGATAAAGCCCAGAATCAGAATGGTAGAGCGGGCTTACCTCTCTTTGCTCCGGTTAGATTCCTAACCGGAGCTTTGCCCTCTGGACAATGACTGCTGGTTATCCGGCAGCTAGAAGCCCAGAATAGAGACGAAGTAGAAAGAATCCATCAGAAAAGAGGTCTGAAGTTTAAAAAGCACATTGAAACGAAAGATCTCAGATAGTCACGGTAAAACTTTCATCATTCAGTAAGGGTTAATCTTAGTAGCCTATGGAGTTTCGGCAGTTTGACTTAAGATCAAATGGTTTAGCCCACGTTTCTTTTTTTTTTTTCTTTTTAAAGATTTTATTTATTTGAGGGAGAGTATGAGCAGAGGGAGGGGCAGAGGGAGAAGCCGACTTCCCGCTGATCAGGGAGCCCTATGTGGGGCTCCATTAGGGACTCCCGGATAATGACCTGAGCGGAAGGGAGAGGCCCAACCGACTGAGCCACTCAGGCGCCCCAGCCCACCTTTCTTATCAGAAAGAATTAAGTTGGGGAGATGAAGGAATGCTGCAATGTGGAATGTTTTTTTTTTAAAGATTTTATTTATTTATTTGAGAGAGAAAGAGAGAGAGCACGAGAGGGGGTAAGGTCAGAGGGAGAAGCAGACTCCCCGCTGAGCAGGGAGCCCGATGAGGGACTCGATTCCGGGACTCCAGGATCACGACCTGAGCCGAAAGCAGTCCCTTAACCAACTGAACCACCCAGGCGCCCTGGAATGGGTTTTGAAGGAGGTAGAAGGACAAGGTGAACTTTTATACAAAGTTTACTTTTGAAATATTATTGATCACCCTGTTTTTACCAACAGAGTAATTCTGTTGGGTGACCTTTAACCTTCAGCAGGATTTAGAAGAAAGAGTGGCAGTCAGAAGACCTGGGATTCATTCCCATCACTTACCTCTACTAACCGTGGTTATTTAGTCACTGTCTATGCCTGTTTGTTCACCAGCCAAATGAATATCCTACAATCAACTTTGCGAAGCTCAGGAATTGTTGAGAAGATCAAATGAGATAATAAATGTATAATAAGCTTTAAAATTTATAAAACAATGATTTTAACAGGCGTTATTAAAATTATGTGCCAGAAATGGATGGACACTGGTGATAATTTTAGAGCCCTTTACACTTTTAGTCCAGAGAAGAAAGCAAACAGTAGATAAATATTAACACAAGGAAGCAAACCTTACAAGAAAGAATATTTTTATTCTTTCTTTTTATTCGTTCATTGAGGAAGATGCAGTCACAGCAATAATGGAGCTTTGGATGCCCTGCTTCCGCTCTTGACTCACCAGTGTTCACTCTCGCAGAGGAACAAGTCAGTCAGGAAGCCGCACTGCAGCCATGACTTTTTAAAGACACCAGGAAGACACCCATGGAACCAGCGATTCACCGAACTAGAACCAGCCACAAGGTAAAATCTTTGGAGAAGGTATGTGCTGACTTGATCAGAGGCACAAAGGAAAAGAATCTCAAAGTCAAAGGACTAGTTCAGATGCCTACCAAGGCTTTGAGAATCACTACAAGAAAAACTCCTTGGACCCACAAGCTACTCATTGATTTACACAGTCCTTCTGAAATTGTTAAGCAGATTACTTCCATCACTATTGAGCTAGGAGGTGAGGTTGAAGTCACCATTGCAGATGCTTAAATCAACCTTTTTAATAAATTGATTATCAGTTGTTTAAAAAAAGGGGAAAGAAAATTTTTAAATGCTGGTAGCACAGCAGAAGAAGCAAGTCATTTTACTGGGGAGTAGGGGAAACTGAAGAAAGGGAAGTATCAGGGAAGTATTGTGACAAGAGGTACAATTTGAATCTGATCAAGTTGAGTAAGTTCAGTATATGTTCAGAGGGAGAGAAAGAATTCCAGGCAGAAAACAGCCTGAGCAAAGACACAGTGGTTGGTATGAAAGTATGTGATTTGGGAAAGCGAAGAAATTCACTATAGTTAGAAGATAAGGTTCATGCAAGTAGAATAACTAGAAAGGCAGACTGTGCCAGATTATGTTGAGTCTATATTAACACTTATATAACTGTCAGTATAGATATCTATATTAACCATTGTATAAATGTTAATATAGAAAGATGGTTCAGTTCCTATATATACTGCCATTATGGAAAATATACAAGAGACATAAAGCACTATCCCTTACCACTAAGGTGACTAACTGTTCCAGTTTGAACAGGACTGGGGAGTTTCCTGGGATGTGGAACTTTTGGTTTTAAAGCCTGCAAAGTCCCAGGCAAACAGAGATGAGTTGGTCAGTGTACTTACTACAAGAATAACCCACAGAAATTTGACCACAATATCCCATAGTGGCTCTGAAAATATAAGCAGTAATCCATTTGGTTTGTTTTTTGCAGGGAGCCTCATTCAATATCTTTAGATTCCCTAGTGCACATCCTCTAGATTTTTGGCACACATACCAGTGTTCATCTTCATGCTTACATAAGAGAGCTACAGGTACCAGAATTTAATACAATATAAGTAGTGCATGTGGAATGCATAGTGTTGAGATCTTTATCTATAGGCCAATGATTGTCTTTATTCCCTAAAAAGACTTCTGAGTTAAAGACTAATCCTCTCTAACCCTGTCTTTAAGAGGAAATGTGGAAATATATGTACTTAATCCTTTATATATGAAAAGAGCCTCACTATCTCTTGTATCTGATAAGGATTGCAGAGTGATAAAGCATTTGTGTTTTGTGGTCTTCTTGGATGTTATACAACAGAGATGTGGAAATGTTCTGAACGGCTCTTGAGCACTTGAAATGTGGCTGGCGAGACCAGGAACTGAAGTTTTTCTGTTTAAATATTATTTCATTTGTATGAATTTAAACTAATATTTAAATAGCCACGTGTGTCTATTGGCTACTTGTGTTGGACAGTGAAGTTATATAAGAACCACTTCATACACTTTTACTTGGGCTGGAAATAGTGAAAATATTTTTCAGACACTGAGAAATCTCAATCTCAGTTGCTGTAGAGTTCAAATTAGAGCATACTTCCCAGTATCACCAGTTTATTTATGAAAACAAATGTTTGGGCATCTTAAATGAAGCCAAATAAAGTACTATTTCTGCCTTTGCTAATGCAACCTAATCTGTGTTAGCTTTAAAATATCCTTCTGAAGTAAAGAAATACACGTTTTATTTCCAACTCCAGGCGAAATTAAGACTTAATGATTTAATCAAATACATAATATTCATTGATAAAATAATGATTTTCCCCCTGAGATTTTAAGTTTATTGCTCTCAGCTGCACGGTGATGAATCCAGTCAGAGGGCTATAGTCAGAGATGATTATTTCTTAGAAGTATTAATTTAATCTTTTAAAATGTTCTGATTTTTCCTACATCAAAAATTCTTTCTTCTTTTGATCTCTCAAGTCTGCTCTGTCCTCACACTTTTCTTTTGCCTTTTACCTCACTATTTAAAATTATCAAATCATTCCTACTTAAAATTTTCAGAAATATGTCCTCAATTTCCTGAGATAAACGCTGGAGAGGATAGGTTTTTGTTGTTGTTGTTGTTGTTGTTTTCATTTGTTTTCTTTATTTTATCAGTAGCTTTTAAATAGTTTGAATTTGTATTTACAGAACAAAAGCTGCCAGGGCTATCTCATTCCATTAAATGGGTCAGAGTAATAAACCAAGAATGTTATATAATCTAAATCAACATTCTAAGGTAATTAAAAAAATTTTAATGTCAGAATGAGATGGTTTGTTTCAGCCTTTATGCCATCCACCCACCTTTCTCTTCTCTCTTCTAAAATAGACTTCTTGGGGCACCTGAGTAGCTCAGTCAGTTAAGCCTCTGACTCGATTACAAGTCAGATCATGGTCTCAGGGTCATGGTCTCAGGGTCAAGGGATAGAACCCCACGTGGAGTCCTGTGTGGGGCTCCACACTCAGTGCAGAGACTGCTCGTCCCTCTCCCTCAGCGCCTCCCCCTGCTCTCGAGCATGCATATCTCTCTCTCTCAAATAAATAAACTCTCAAATAAATAAATAAATATATAAAATCTTTTAAAAAAATATACTTATCTATGGAATTTTAACCATAAATGTCTTTTTACACTCACTTCACACTTTACACTTTACACTTTTTACACTGGTATTACTTTTTTAATGAGAAACACCATCATGCAGAAACACAAAAATTTTCATACCATTGTTTCTCAGATATGTTCATATGTGGTGAGCACTATTGCTAGATTTTTTTTTTTAAGATTCTGTTTAGGGCACCTGGGTGGCTCAGTTGGTTAAGCAACTGCCTTCGGCTCAGGTCATCATCCTGGAGTTCCAGGGTCGAGTCCCGCATTGGGCTCCCTGCTTAGCAGGGAGTCTGCTTCTCCCCCTGATCCTCCCCCCTCTCATGCTCTATCTCATTCTCTCTTTCAAATAAATAAATAAAATCTTTTAAAAAATTCTATTTATTTGAGAAAGAGAAAGAGCACAAGCAGCGGGGAAGAGGCAGAGAGAGAGGGAGAAGGAGAAGCAGACTCCCTGCTGAGCAGGGAGCCCAACGAAGGACTCGATCCCAGGACCCTTTGATCATGACCTGAGCCGAAGGCAGATGCTTAACTGACTGATCCACCCAGGCACCCCCTATTGCTAGATTATTATGACATGATGATATATTAAATTCCAGTATTCAAACTAATAATTTTTCCAGTATATGACAATATCATATGCTTCTAACACATAGCATGACCACTAACTCTTATTTCCAAAACAAGTAAAAACAGTCTCTAAATTAACTATAATAGGCTACCCTCCCACTTTTCCATTGTATTTGCCATACTTATTTGTTTAAATGAGCTATAAGATAAAGCAAAAATTTAATAAAAATTATTACAGCAAGGTTAAGATTAAGAAGATTCTATCTACTAGTTTACTTTTTCTTTAAAAATAGTGAAAAAATAGGGGCACCTGAGTGGCTCAGACGGTTAAGCGTCTGCCTTCGGTTCGGGTCATGGGGATCGAGCCCCACGTCTGGCTCCTGGCTCAGTGGGGACCCTGCTTCTCCCTCTGCCTCTCCCCCTGCTCGTGCTCTCTCTCTCTGTGTGTGTGTATCTCTGTGTCTCGAATGAATAAATAAAATATTTTTTTTAAAAAGTGAAAAAATTATTCAATTTTAATAACAAAACACCTAAATCTACCATGAAAAACATTAGTATGATTTGAAACTACTGGTTCAGGCTATTCTAAGTTAAACTACATTTTCAACTTTCAGTTAGACACTGTATCCAGGTGCATGTTTGCTCAGTTCCTAGCTATGTTAGAGGCTTTTTTAAACAATAAAGCATAAATTGGAAAAACAAGATCCGGGGAGGGTGGAATCAAAACAATAAAACAAATCCTAGCCCAGATTAAACTTAATTGAATGGTAAATATTTTTATTCTCTTTTCCACTCATTAGCTCAGAAATACCTGGTTTGTCTGACCAGTTAAAATACCAAAAATATAATCCCCCTTTTGGAGAAACCCTGGCCAAGTAATGGGAAAGACCCAGTTTTCTTAGAATAAATAATCACTGTATCCATTTTTCTAAACCTATATCCAGAAAAACAAATAAAATTAAGGGTAAAAATTTTAAATAGCAATTGTCTGCTGCTTTCCCTCCTACCAAAACAACTATTAACATACAGTGTGAAAGAGCAATGCTCTGATTAATTATGCACCAATTTCCTCCTAACCTCACTATGCCGCCATCCACTTGCCTACTTGCAGTTTCTCAAACAATTTATGCCTTTTTCCTTGCCCCAGAGTTTTCACACATATAGCCCGACTCCCCTCTCCCGGATGGCTCTTCTTCTCACTCTTTGTCAGGTTTGCTTACCTACCCATAAGGTCTGAGTTTAGGGGTACCTGGGTGGCTCAGGTCATGATCCCAGGTCGGGCTCCCTGTTCAGCGGAAGCCTGCTTCTCCCTCTCCCCACTCCCCCTTGTGTTCCTTCTCTCGCTGTGTCTCTCTGTCAAATAAATAAATAAAATCTTTAGAAAAAGAAAAAAGGTCTGAGTTTAAATGCCATTTCTTCAGGGAGGTCCTCATTTTACATTCCTTTCTACTATCCTGTAGTTTTTCTTCATAGCACTTACCACAATTTGTAATTATACCCACAAACATATACATAAAGTCTCTTACTTTCTAGACTGTAACCAAAAGCTCTCTGTTTTATCCAACACCTGGAACAGTGCCTGGCATAGCTGGCCCTAACACTCACCTTTTTTAAAAATATTTGAATACATAAATATTTTGTAAATTTGACTTACATGAACAGACAAGCAACAACAATGAGATTCCATAGGACTTTATCATTTTGTGCCAAGCCACTCTACCTCCCTTCTCCCTATTGCAACTTAACACCCCCTTAAATCCTTACTAGTCATGTGGTGCTCCTACCAGTGCAAGAATCATTATTCAGTTAGATGACTAATCATGACCTCATTCGGATTCCAACTTCTACAAAATTGTCAACTGCCAGTCATCTTTCCTACAGCAGCCTTCGGTGTCCCTTCCAGAGCACCCAGAGTGTTCTTTAAAACCATAGATCGTGCTGGGATGAGCACTGGGTTAGTTATACTTAACTAATGAATCATTGAACACTACATCAAAAACTAATGACATACTATACAGTGGCTAACTGAAAATAAGAAAAATAAAGTAAAACCATAGATCACATGTACAAGTACATTGTCATCACCATGATATTTTCAGTATTTTCAAATTGTGGAAGGCTACTGTCATCATCCAGAAGCTCATACAAAAGTGATGAGCTCATTATTTTAGTCATGTGGCACTTGTACCATGCCATCCTTCGGTATGTCCTGCCTTGTAGTGTGACTGACAGACTGAGGTTCTCTTTCTGGCTACAGTAGATTTTAAATGAAAAAGATATGAAATATTCTAGGATAGGCAGGGCAAAAAGAAAGGAAACTACCATTTATTGAGCGCATATGAGCCCAATACTGTACAAACATATATTCTTATTCAGTCCTCAACAACCCTGTGAGGTAGGTAGGTATTATCCCCATTTTACACCTAAGGAACCAATTTTCTGACAATGCAGATTGTCTCTTAAATTTTTCTGTTGACATTAACTTCATTTATTTACTTTTATCCTCCCTATTGTAGAGATTTTGGCAGCTGTATACTAGAAAATCCTACTTTACTCAATAAATACTAATTTAATGAAATAAAGTTTCACAGTACATCAATGAATGATTGAATCAGAAACTACATTCTTCTGTCTCAGATTACAACCTTTTCTAACCCTTTTAAAGACCTTCTGGACTACTAAGCATTCTTGCTTGGCTTTCACATTTCCTACTTATTAAATACACACATAGTACATAGTACATTGAACAACACAGGGATTAAGTGTGCCGACCCCTGCATAGTCAGAAATTTGCATATGACTTTGACTCCCCCAAAACTTAACTCCTAATAGCCACTGTTGACCAGAAGCCTTACCAAAAATATAAACAGTCAACACATATTTTATATGTTCTATATATTACATTCTGTATTCTTACAGTAAATTAAGCTAGGAAAAAAAATCATAAGGAAGAGAAAATACATTTACAGGCCTGCACTGCATTTATCAAGAAAAAAACTCCATGGATAAGTGGACCCACATAGTTCAAACCTATGTTGTTCAAGGGTTACCTGTATACTCATCACAGCCTAATCGGCTCTCTAGGCTCAGTCTCCCTAGTTTTATGGGGACCAGGAAGCTAGCCTGATGAACAATAGCTGTTGAATGTTCTTAATCATGAAAGGACCTCTCCAGCTTCTAGTTAAAAGTCGTTCTAGCAGAGTTCACTTGTCTCATAATTAGATAAAAAGAGACTATCTACCTCTTATCTATACCCAAAAGGAAACTCTGAAGTTTTCCTTCATGGTCCTCCTCCAGTCCTGCATGAACGGACCCGGACTGAAGAACTTTATCTCCTTCCTCTACCTTCTCTTTGAAGGATGACCTTGGTCCACGTCTATACTCCTGAGCAAATAGAACCTTTTGATTTTCTTTCTCAACTTCTTTTTCGTCTCCCTGTTCCCTCAGTTGACTCCCAACTTCTCTGGACTCTATAATCTAGATGAAAGCATGCTTCAAGAGGAATCCAGTCTGTGGTGGGAGGACCAGCTTATTTGTGCAATGCCAGACAAACGTGGATTTCTAAGATTTTCTTTGCAATGGTACTATCCACCACATCTACCGTGGGTCTTCGGGATTGAGACAGCAGTAATGAAACTATACTTCTCAGTCTCCAGGGTATATGGAGTGTAGAGCCTCATCGGGCATCATTTTGGGTATCTAGGGAAATGTGTAGGGGAATATCCTATTTGTCCCGTTATGTCCCACTAGAAAGCTATTCTCTGTTCTCGGAGGAATCCATTCCAATAGTATATGATCACTCATAAATGTTTCTTTCCTCAGGATCTTCAGAGGACGCTGTAGTTGTAGGAGAGGCTGTCCATGCTGATACCTGCCACGGCTGCATACAGTTCAGGCACCACCAACTCGGGTACTTGCAACACAGCTTTGTCATTTGCAGTTCGAGCGGCGATTTCTAGGCGTGAGTGTAGCTCTTTAAGTGAGGGGCGGCTCTCCTCACTCCAGCGCCAGCAGGACTTCATAAGACCATACCTGAAAGGGAAACAAGAGAAACTGACTTCCTTAACAGGGCAAATGTTTGAGGAACGTTGTCTCTTCTCCTAACACACCTTAACAACAACAACAATAAAAAACCCTGCAGTTCATTCATCTACTTCTCCCTGTCCTCTCCTATTTTTACAGAGAACAATATTCCTTCTTATCCTCTTAGTATTAAATCACTTAATACCATCTTCTCATCAGGGCCCTTTTTATAAAAAGAACGACTGAAGATTTCTCAAACTAGAATTAGTATGACAGAACCAAGTTTTTCTTTCTATTGCCCAAAACTCTCAGAAGTTAAGTGTTCTCATCCTTTAGATGTTACTAACTTGTAGCATTCCAGACCATTGCTATAAGGTATCTCCCAGTAAAAGCTACATCGCAGCCAACAAAATAAGAAGTTATGGAATAATATGATTCACACTAATTTTAAATAATCTAATTAATTAGGTGTTTCCTTTCATTAATCCAGGTCATTGCCCTCCTTTATTATTTAGCTTCTCCAGGAAATTGCCTTAATCTAGATAAAAGTACTTACCGCCTTTACACTGTTATATATGTATGTACATACATATATAAGTATATATGATATATGAGCAGATGTATTTTACTGCGTAGGTGTGTCTAAGGCTGTGTATTAGGATATAAAGGACAGCTAGGGATTATCTGAGCCACTTTAAAAGGGCACAGTTGATGGGGATCAAAAAGGAGTTGCAATGAGAGAAGAGTAGACCCTAAAAACCACTTACATGGTATGTGTGCAGCTAGTGGGTCTCTTCATTATTTTCCTTCTTTGGAGATGTTGTAGGATGCCAGTAGGAGGGACTTCAGGATATGGTGGTGCCCCTGTTGGTATGAAAAAAATGAGAGTAGCAAGGGAACTTTAGGTCCTCTGGAATATGAACTATAACATGACTCTATATCCACCTGGGCTAACTGCCTGCAAAAGGTAGAGCCAAAGGAAAAACGCTAGATACAGTATAGTTGCTCCCTGGTGATCAAGTAAGAATGTAGCTTAGAGAGTTTGGGAGTAAAAAAAGGTGTTTGGGAGGAAAAAAACTGATAATTTAGGAAAATGTTGAGTTTTTACAAAAGTAACAGAGCAAAGTGAGAAATGAGACCCGCCCTCCACTCCCCAAACATGGGAAAGTACTATATTTTCTCAGATAGGTTTATAAATCTAAGGACAACGTATTTTATACAAAATCATTCTTGGAATTATTCTTTGGATTTTAAAACCTCTTTTGGAATTAGTAAAGTGTTGAGAGAAAAAAAGAAAAAGAAAGCAAAAAAAAAAAAAAGTTAAAAGGAGGAGAGGGATTTCATATCAGCCCAGTTCAAACCTCAGAGATCATACTGAAACCTCTTCCCATAGCATATGCCATCCCCCACCCAAATAAACATACTTGTATATTTGCATACAGGTACTACTTTAGGGACCCTCCTTACCTAGAGTCACCATCTCATAAAGCAGGATCCCAAAGGACCAGCTGTGAAAGAAACAAAGCCATTTACTTAATTTATATTTCTGCCTTTCCTAAAGAGAGTTTACTTAAACTATCAGGGGCCTTCAGTGAGAACCCTATAAAGGCAACGAAGGGGAATTAAAGGTGTCTCAAAACATAAGCAAAGTAATTAGAAAGCATTTCTGTTCAATCCCTTTCAAGTCTAATCTCTTTGCAGACTGGATTTATGTCTCCTTTCTTCTATATTTCACACTAATAGATGTTTACTATCATTTGCTGAACTTTTTCATCCTTCCCATTCATTCCTACTGAAATTCTAGCCTTTAGTCCTAGCACAAGTCTCAGTGAGGTTTATCATTTATCTACTATTTCCTCAATAGATCTAACTGCCCAAACCTAGGAAAAATATTAACAAAACAAGCTTTACATATAATGGGAATAAATATTTGCCAGAGCAATATGATTTAAGACATGTTAATTTCACTATTCTATAAATCACATTAAACAAGCAGTATTTCCCAGTTAAGCTTATTACTCCCAGACCTCTACTGAAAAGCAGATGTCAGTGAAGCAGCAATGGAAATCTCTTAATTGACTCACCATATTAACCGATGTTCTAAATTTCCTCTGCTGCTCATGACATTCATACTAGTAAGATTTTTTTTTTTTTTTAAAGATTTTCTTTCTTTCTTTTTTTTTAAAGATTTTATTTATTCATGAGAGACAGAGGGAGAGAGAGTGAGAGAGAGAGAGAGAGAGAGAGAAGCAGAGGGAGAAGCAAGCTCCCAAGGAGCAGGGAGCCCGATGCGGGACTCGATCCCAGGATCCTGGGATCATGACCTGAGCTGAAGGCAGACGCTTAACCATCTGAGCCACCCAGGTGCCCCCATACTAGTAAGATTTTATGTTACATCTATGTGCTTCGCCAAGCTGCTGAATTATATGGTTACCGAAAGTCAACTGTGATTCTTTCCAGTACTGTTTATACCATCAGATGCATCAATGTAATTATGTAATCAGTTCAATATAAATGCAAAAAAGTATTAGCTTCTGAAAACTAGGTTGAATGCTTTGAAAGTATTCTATAAAGATATACTGCTAAAAAGAAAGCATTGTCAAATTGTGTGGGTGAGCCAACAGTAGAAAATTAGAAAAAATAATAATAAACTTCTGCAATCAAATTGCTTCACCATTTTTTTCAGATTTCTCACTCAAAATCATCCCAAACTGAAACTCAAAAATAATGTGTTATGGATGCTATTTATACGAGAAATACAATGTATAACTTCACTTGGCAGGTCAGTCCTCATAAAAAAGGCTTTGGCCCTCCCCCAAAAGATCAATCAATAAATGTACATTTATATGTTTTAAGTCAAAATAAATTATTCAAAGTATGTATGTTTCTTTTTCTTTTAATAATTCCTGGTTTAACTGAACTTTTGATTAGGTGGACCCACCTCGTTCAGATAAAAGGGACTCTACTAGATTAAGTCCTTGGATATTGGTATAAATAATCTTTTCACTTTCTTTTCTCTTTCCTGATTAAGGCTACTAATCTAATACAGAAGGAATACTTTAAAAGGCACTAAAAAGGATTGCAGCCAGATGTCAAATATGAGCTCTGTCACAAAACACACATTTCTCCTGGAGAGTCTGTCTGACTTCTGAGTAGAGATTTCACATGTAGACATAATTGACAACAGATACAGTCATGGTTAGGAACTGGGGGACATCTAGGTCAAGAAGGGAAGAAGTCCAAAGGGCAGGAACAAACCGTACACGTCTCCTTTGATGCCAGCTGGTCTCAGCAGAAGCCGTTCTGGGGCGAGCCACTTGAGAGGTACGATGTGAGTAGCCGGGATGGCCCCTCGGACATGGACTTCGTAAGCCAGGCCCAGTCCACAGAGCTTAGCAGTAAGATCACTTTGGATCAGGATATTCCTAGCTGCCACATCTCCATGGAACAGATGCTTATCCTGGAGAAATTCCTGTAAGCATAAGATCAAAGATGGATCAGCTGTTTGAGTTCATGGCTTGAGTCACAGACAAGAAGAAGCAGTCCTAGGAATCCTCAAAAAGACAAGGACATTTTCAACTCTGAACAAGTCTCATTGATAATGACATATCACTTCCAAGTCACCATAATGAATCAGACATTTTTGCATTACGTTTAGGATTACCAAACTGAACATATAATCCAAATAGCATTAATACTGGGTTTGGAAAGTATGATCACCCATTCTGTGTCAAGCTCTGACCCCTGCCTGAATTTACATTTCTCTCAGATAGGATCCAGCTACACCCTGGAAAAGGAAGCAGGTTTCAAGTTTCTAGCAGCAGTCCCCCAAACAAGGTAATACATACATAGCGAAATTGAGTGTCATAATAATGAATTTATACAGAGCTTTATATCATCTCATTTTGTCCCTAAAATAACTAGGTCAGATAAATCTAAATGATTACATTAGATCACACAGTTTTGAGTGGTAGTGACCAGAACCAGGTATTCTAATTCATAGGAATTAAAATTACAAATTCTAATAATTTTCAAGCCAGCCTACAAATCAGAATTGCCAGAGAGCTTTTTAAAAACTTATGATTTTTGCCCCAGCTTTACTTAACCAAAATCTAGGGAGAAGGAACTAGTAATCTCTATTTTTAAGAAGTATCATAATGATTCTAGCACAGCCAACAAAGCATTTGAAAACCATTGCACCTGGATGACAATGATTTGCTGCAATTATTTCCCCCAACATCAGGCTATTCAAGGCATAAGAAGTTGAAAAGCTATACATGACCAAAGAGCTAGAGATTGAGGTCTATGATTGCTAAATAAGAATGACATTAAAAAAAAGGGGGGTGGTTTAAGATGGTCATTTCCAGTCATTGATGATGGAGGAAACAGTAACTAGCAGTTTTCTGTCCCTGGTGAGGTCAGGTTTTAAACAAAGAAATTATACTATCATGAGAAGAATAAAGAATTAGTGACTTTGAGGTTGTCAAAGTAAGAAAAAAAATAGTATGACAATGCCTTATAACTGGTAACCCAAAGCCCTGATCAGTGCATCTCTGTGGGGCACCACTGCAATTGTGGCTCACAATACGAGGTAGGTTGTATCCTGACACCCTAACTTCATCAAGGGAGCATACCAACTAGGACCTCCAAACACTGTAGATAATATTCATTTCTACAATGTGCTCTCTCCTGTGCCCCATGGGAACTTCGGCTGTAACTACTGCTCTTTTTCACCTCACTGCTTTCCTAAGTTTTCCCAGATTCCATTTAGATCCCTGGTACGTTTCACACCTCAAGGAGGCAAGATATGTCAAATACTTGAAACAGTAGCTTCACAGAGCCTGATTTTCTATATAGCAAATGCTAATTTTAAGCAAAGTTATCTAAATAACTTCATAGAAATTGTCATCTAAATTTCCTAATTCTGGTAAAGGTACTTTTTATTTTCTCTTAAATCCTTTTTTTCTCTTACCTCTTTATTTAAGTTGGTTTAAAATGAAGGAATGATCTCACTGTTGCCCCTTTTTATTTCTTTTTTTCTCGTGTTCCTTGTTCTTTTTAAAGTATATGTATTTCCTATCACATTCAGTATCAAAGCAAGTCTCCAGCCAAGCGTGTTCTGAACTCGTCTTTCTTGTTTTTCAGGCATAAAATTGTGCACTTCCTTCTAGCTCTGCAGCCTTTCACCCATTTGGTTTGTCTTCCCGTGTCTCCTCCCAACTCGCTCGCTATTTGCCATCTTACATCTCTTAATATTAGTATATATGGGGAAGTAAGAGTGTCAAGCATATATCTCTTGGCCCTGGTTTTTGACCTTTAAGACTGAGAAACTTTTAAAATCCTTCCTGTTCCTTCTACAAACCCTAAGTTGATGACTTTCTGCCTAGAATTACCAATCCTGTGTATATTATCTAAATAATTTCATAAAGAAAGAACTGAAAACAATTTATCAGTGCTTGAGTTTCTGCCCGTTAACTTCCATCTGATTTTCTTTATAATCTATAGCCCATTTGGAAATATAAATATGAGAAATATGATGTCAAATATCAGACTAACAAGAAAAATCCATACCATCTGTTGTCATTTTTCCAAGCCTTACCAAAGCCCGGAGGACCTGCCTCCCGATGTGATATACTTGTTTTTCTGTGAGATCATAGAGAAGGCCATCCATGGTCATCACATCCTAGAGAGACAAAGAAAAAACATGATATCAAAATGACATGAACAGATCTAAAAAATAAAATAGGGGCAGATATATTCTTAAATGCAGATGTCAAGGCAAAGATACAAAAACATAGGGATGAAAATTCAAGGAGAGGCTAATATGAGAGATTCTCAGATATGCAAAGAAGTACAATGATATATTGACCTAAAAAAAACAATAAGGAATGTAGATAAATAACCAGAATGAAGGAAGAACAGAATAGCAGGTAGGAAAGACAGATATCATAAGACTATCCCCTGGATAAAGCAACAATTTTCCTGGGGCACTGTGTGTGTGTGTGTGAATAATTAAGCGCATTAAGTCAACACATTATTGAATGACTACTATGTGCCAGGTTCCATCTTCGGAACTCAGAACGCAAGAGTGAGCAAAATAAACATGTCTGCTGCCTTCTGGAACTTAAAGTGTGACATCAGAATCAAATAATCATACATAAATATATGGTTACATGTCTATAAGCTCCATGAAGGACATGAAAAAGAGCATATGATGGTGACAAAAAAAGATCTGAAGGATGAGTGGACAATGACTATGCAAAAAAAAAAAGGAAAGGGAGAAGTTTGATGTAATGAGAGAAGCATGTGTAGATGGTCTAAAATAGAGAAGCATAATCGTTTTAAAAACTAGAATAGCGTAGAGCAGAGAACAAGTTACAGATGAATAACCTCTTACAAAGGCCTAAATGCCTAAAGACTTGCACATTGTCCCATTTGCACCACTGGATGTAAGGCATTAACAGGGTCCCTTTATCATACACATTTAGCAGTAAAGTAATCAGTCTTTTGGGGAGGCTTGATTAATATTGAACTTGTTCATTGGTAAGTGAGGAACTAACTAGGGAAACATGCAGTACTTCAGAAAGAGGAATATGTAGAGAAGCAGAAAAACTGCAAGCAAAAGGACTTGCATTTTAGCCTGGAAATTTCTAAACATTTACCTTTTTTTAAATATGAATTTGAAGTACAAAAACCTTCAAGCTGAATGTCTCCTCAACCCTGGCATACTAGAGGGATGTTATGGAATAGAAGACACATTTAAGGCTAACAGCGATAAAATTACAGTCAATACTAACAAAAGTTTTTACATGCATAATTTCTGTTAATTTTAATAATAACTTATTATTATTCCCATTGTACAGATGCAGAAAATTCAGGCTCAGAGGGATGACTTGCCCAACAAAGTCACATTGCTCATAGGATATAAAGCCGAGAGTTCATACCCTAAATCTGCACTGCCCACTATGATAGCCATTAGCCACATGTGGCTGTTGAGAAGTTTATTATTTAAAACTAAATAAAATTTTAAAAATTCCATTTCCCAGTCACATCAGCCACATTTTAAGTGCTCCATAGCCGCATGTGATTAGTGGCTAACATTTTGAACAGAGCCCATAGAGAATTTTTCTGCCATCATAAAAAATTCTATGGGATGGTGATACTTAATCATTATTATGTTCCTATAATGTCTCTGCTTTGTCGTTTGCCAGGCTATTTGACATGTGACCAGCTAATCAGCCAGGTCAAGCCTTTCCTTCCTAATGCCTCTGCCCTGCTGCTCACCCGCCGACAGGTCCAGAGAAAGCTGAGCAGGTCCCCTTGGGCCACATCCTCCAGCAGCATATAGAGCGGCAGCTCCTCTGTGCAGCAGCCTTGCAGCTGCACCAGGTTCTCATGCTTCCCCAGGTGCTGATAGAATTGGATTCGCCCTAAGAAATCCTGCACCTCATGGAGACCAGCCGGTTCTGTGGCAGACAGATGAACCAGGGGAAGCAATCAGAACATCACCAATAAAATGGGAGGTATGAGGGAGGAAGCAACCTCAGATGGTAATTTTCAAGACTCCAAAGGAGAATAAGTATAGACAGAAAGTAAAGAGAAAGGGAACTAATTAGAAGATAATTCTCAAGGTCACTGATTTTTTTCTTGTCAAAACAGAGAATCATAGGCCTTAGAACTGGATAGACTTTCATCTGCCTAAAGAGACAAGTGTTCACATTCAAATATTATCACTGCCTAGGCCTTTTGAGTATTCGTGCTTATCCTATCCTTGTTCTGTTTTATGTATCTGCTACTACTGGTCCATATAAAGAGAAAAAAAGAAAAGAAGGAAGGGAAGGAGGGAGGGAGGGAGGGAGGGGGGAAGGGAAAGAAAGGAAGAAAGAAAGAAAACAATATTAGGGAAAGTGATAGTGCAGACAAATGAAGGAACAACCTCAAAATCCATATGCACTAATATCCAGTATGAAAAAAATCAGTTTTTTTCATATTGGTATCAGTTCTAGCAACCTCAACAGGCATCACTGAGCTAGGGAAAAACCCCAAGAAAAACATTTCTGTCTCAAGTTTTCATTTTCTATCCCCTTCTTACTCAGCTCACAATTGTGATCACAGCTATTTGTTGATTAACATCTTAATGTCTGTAAGCTTGTTAGCATTCATGGCTGCGGGCTCACAATGGAAAAGTAAAAAAGGGAAAGGGAACTCAAACACTTCTTTTACCTTTCAAAGCCTTGAGGACAACACTCTTTGGCTTAGCAGGGTCCCCAGTGTACATCTTGGTTCGATAGATGGCCCCACAACTACCACTGTGGATCTGCTCCAGAACTTCAGAGAGTTGCTCCCGGGGCACCTGCAGCTTAGCCAGAGCATGAGTGGTAGTTCGTAGGAGGCTTTCCACCGATGTCTCCTTAAGTGGCACAAACACACTTCCTCCATGTCCTGCCGCCTCCCAGCTTAGGCCCCTAGATGGAGGCACAGGGGCAATGCCTAGAACAAAGAGATGATACCAATCATCTTTTCCCTACCCTAGGGACTCCAGGAAAGCAGAGCCTGGAACACACTGGCAAGGAAGTTCCTTTAGCAATTTTCTCTCTGCCCGATGTGGGGATACCTTCTGTGAACCAGCATCAATACCAACCTTGTGAAACATTTATAATAACCCTATTACTTCTAAGACAACTCAAGATGGACCTCTGGAAAGTGGTAATGACATTTTCATTCTACTCTTCTCAGGATTACAGTTCAGTATTAGTATGGAAACAAGTAAGGAAGTTCCTGAGTTGGTACTCAAACCACAGATACCCGAAACGTGGTGGTAACTACCAGTAGGGACTAATGCTTAAGTCAATTAAATGGCTTTTAAAGGTGGAGGGAAGGTATGGATAACTACTCAACTCTAAGCCGTGCCTATTCTTCCTCCCTTAAGATGTCCCCAAAGTCAAATTGCATATTTCCCAGAGTCTCAGTCAAAAAAAAAATCTTCTGGTACTTTCCCCTTTTCTTACTCAGTTTTTCTCCATTGGAAAAGAGAAATTCATTCTTCTCATTAAACCTCCATTCATTCATTAATCTATCCATTTATTTGGCAAATATCACATCCTGCATGCCAGGAACTGTTCTAGGTGTTGGGAATAGGCAAAGCCCAGAATCTTATGATTACTTTCTAGTGGTAGGAGAGAGGGGAAACAGATAATAACATATGAGGAGATGAGTGTTATAAAGGAAAATAGCAGAATCAGAGGCTATCCGTGATGCTATTTTATATTTCAAGGCCAGGACAAGCCTTTCTGATAGGATGAACATTTGAGAAATGCCTGGAAGCAATTAGAGAGCAAACCATACTGGTATCAGGGAGGATATTACAGACAGAGGGAACAGGAAGAGCAGAGGTATTGAGGAAGAAGCATACTTGGCATATTTGAGGAAAAGAAATGAAGTTAGTACAGCTGGAACCATGTGGGATAATTGGAGAATCATACGAGATGAGGCCAGAGAGGGCCCAGGACATGGAAGGTCATTGGAAGAATTTTGTCTTTTTTATTCTAAAAAGAATTATATTTTATTTTATTCCAAGCAGAGAATGATCAGGACTGACTTAGGCCTTAAAAGAATCATTCTGCTGTCCTGTGGAGAACCATAAAGCGACCGGGAGAGAAGTAGGGAAACCAGTTAGGAGTGTATTACAACGATCTATGAAAGATGAGAGACGCTTGAGTTTCTTCTAAAGATAGAGTTAACAGGATTTGCTGATGGATTGGATACAAAGTATGAGAGAAGAGGAGTCAAGGACATCTGCAAGATTTTAGACTGAACACTTCATAGAAAACCAGAGGACATTTGTGAGGGAATTTCAGGACCTTTGCTGTGGGCATATTACATATGAGATGTGTATTGGATCCAAACTGCAAAATAAGTGGTTTAATACAGGAATCTGGATTTCAAGGGGGACTACAGTTAGAATAGAGAAAGGGTTTGAATCCATAAGACTGAAAACGAGACCATTAAGGGAGTGACTATAGGTTTAAAAGGAAAATAAAGTGTTTCAAGAAGGAGAAGGTGCATAATTGTTCCAAATGCTTTTGACAGGTTAAGAAGAGGACTCAATATAGCTGTTATTGGCAATCTCTGAAAGAATTGTTTTGGTGGAGTGGTGGGGATAAAAGCCTTATTTTAGTATGTTCAAAAGAGAATGTGACAAGTAGAAGTCATGAGAGTGAGTTTAGACAACTTCTCTGAGAAGTTTTTCTGGAAGTGAATTAGAAGAGAATTGGGATAATTTTTTAAATGTTTTATTTAAATTCAATTTAGTTCACATATAGTGCATTATTAGTTTCAGGGGTAGAATTTGGTGATTCATCAGTTGCTTATAATACCCAGTGCTCATTACATCAAGTGCCTTCCTTAATGCCCATCACCCAATTACCATTTAGAGAGGGAATGGGGATCAGCCACTAAACAGTTTCTGATCACTGTCATGATTTTTTTTTCTCCTCCTTACTCTTAGTTTCATGTAAGCTAATTCACTTTCATTATATGCTCACTGGTACTTCAGAACAGGATATTATCTCCTACTTAATGTTTCAAAGACTGCTATGAAGGCTACCCTTTTTCATCATATAGTCCAGGAGCACAGAGGAGGACTGGGCTCTATTACAGAGTAAAATGTCATCCTTCGAGGCTGGTAACAAAGCCTTGGGCTTTACCCAGTAATCTTCCTCCCCAATATGTAGACACTCGCATGGCCAAATATTTGATAGTGCAATAGGACAAAGAAGATAGAAACAGGTCACATGAAGCCTCTCTTGCCTACTGTTGTTTCAACTAGCAAGCATATACTGCGTTTCTACTCATGACTTCCTAGAGAAGAGCTCACCTCCCCTCAGCTCCACAAGAGGGACCCCATACCTCCTCTCCCATAGCAGGGACTTCACCTTCTAGACTTGGGCTCATTGAGACTTGGCTCTTACTTTCTGTAATCTCCATCTTCCCCGGCCCTTCTCCCAGCCCCAGTTTGAGTTTTACCTCGGAGTCCAGGAGACTGTTGTTGAGCTCTTTGTCCTCTGATAAAAAGCCACAGGATGACTGCAAGAAGGATAAGGAAGGTGCCAACCAGAATGGTTGGGATGATGATGATCTCATACTGCTGCTCCCGGACAACTGGGTAGGAAATCAAGCAGGAGGAGGAGAGATTGAAGAAGAACCCCAATCTGATGTCCACACAACTTCCCCTACCCACACAGTCCTCAGCTCCTCATACATGAAATGATCATTTCTTCCTTCTTCCCCTCCATTTCCATACAATGGAACCACTATTGGGAATCTTGCATGATACCACTACACCAGCGGCGCTGGAACCACTATTGGGAGCAGCTCTCTAATCAGAAACCCCAGTGTCCCCACTTCTCAGCCTATCAAGTGTGCTCTGTGTCTCATCTCTCATTTTTCCTGCTGAGGTGAAGGATGCAGCATCTGCATCTCTGATTGGCACTTGTCCCTCTTCAAAGACAATGACCTCTAGTGCCCATTCCTTTATGAACGCCATCTTCATTTCTACTAGAAGTCAACTCATCCTCCTAGAATCTATGCAGAACTTCGTCTCTGTCATCCTAGAATCAGAAGATAGGCATCTGTGGTGTCTGTCCTTACCACACAGCTTGTCACTGAGACTGCATTCCAGTAGCTTTCGTGCCATGCCCCTCTCATCTCCCAGGCCACACAGCTGTCCACTCCTTTGCTTGGCCCTCAGAGAATGCACAGAGCACCACTGAGAATAATTCCCAAGGGTGAAATTATTCTGAAAAAATAAAATGGAGCATACAGAGAGTTTTAAGATACCTCAAAAGATCATTAGGTATTAAGTACATCAGTACCTGGAACTTTCTTTTTTTAAAATTTTTTATTGTTATGTTAATCACCATACATTACATCATGAGTTTTTGATGTAGGGTTCCATGATTCATTGAGTGTGCATAACACCCAGTGCTCCACGCAGAATGTGCCCTCTTTAATACCCATCACCAGGCTAACCCGTCCCCCCTCCCTCCTCCCCTCTAGAACCCTCAGTTTGTTTTTCATAGTCCATCGTCTCTCATGATTCGTCTCCCCCTCCGACTTACTCCCCTTCATTCTTCCCCTCCTGCTATCTTCTTTTTCTTTTTTCTTAACATATATTGCATTATTTGTTTCAGAAGTACAGATCTGTGATTCAACAGTCTTGCACAATTCACAGCACTCACCATAGCACATACCCTACCCAATGTCTATCACCCAGCCACCCCATCCCTTCCACCCCCCACCACTCCAGCAACACCCAGTTTGTTTCCTGAGATTAAGAATTCCTCCTATCAGTGAGGTCATATGATACATGTCTTTCTCTGATTGACTTATTTCACTCAGCATAACACCCTCCAGTTCCATCCACGTCGTTGCAAATGGCAAGATCTCATTCCTTTTGATGGCTGCATAATATTCCATTGTGTATATATACCACTTCTTCTTTATCCATTCATCTGTCGGTGGACATCTTGGCTCTTTCCACAGTTTGGCTATTGTGGACATTGCTGCTATAAACATTGGGGTGCACATACCCCTTCGGATCCCTACATTTGTATCTTTGTGGTAAATACCCAGTAGTACAATTGCTGGATCGTATGGTAGCTCTATTTTCAACTGTTTGAGGAACCTCCATACTGTTTTCCAGAGTGGTTGCACCAGCTTGCATTCCCACCAACAGTGTAGGAGGGTTCCCCTTTCTCCACATCCCCGCCAACATCTGTCGTTTCCTGACTTGTTAATTTTAGCCATTCTGACTGGTGTGAGGTGCTACCTGGAACTTTCTGAGTCATCCATTCATCTCTATCCACCTACCTGATATTCAAGTGTGAAAAACTTTGTTTTTTCCTAGCATTTTCCCCCTTTCTATTATACAACAAGTATAGCCTTGATCTGGCCTTATCCTTTCATGCCATTGTTTCTCAAATTATTTAAAGGTTCCTCTCCTACCCAAGACCCCTGCTCCAATGCTCAAGTTCATGTTCACACCACCCGTCTGAGCAATTGTGGTCCATGGGTTATATGGAAATGATCTACCTCCCCTATAATCCTAAGCAGGTTTAATATTTTCTTTTCTGTGTATCACTTATTTTTTAATGGGAGCCTTCCCTGGTCATTATATATAGGCAGACACAGGCATTCAGTCCTACTAGTATATAGATTAAAGGGAGTATCCAGAACCAAGCCATTTTCTTTCTCTCTCTCTTTAACTATATAATATATACATATATGTGTATATATTCATAAGTTACAAAAATAAAAAATTAAAGTGCTATACCATAAAAATCTTTCTCCTACCCCATCCTTCTCCATTTATTCAGTTCCCAATCCTCCTCCAAGTAAACTAGTTTCTTGCTTACTGGGCCAGAGATTCTTTAGGTACATCACTTTTAATTCTGTATGATCAGCATATATTTGAAATTCCACCTCCCCAAACCTGGTCCTTTCTTTCTAAAGAGAGCTGGTATATATATATATATATATATATATATATATATATATATATATATATATATATATACACACAAACTTTATTTTGCCCTTGGTAAACAAAAGTCTTCCCTGGTTCTAATTAATTCTGATGGATCTGGGGGGAAAAAAAATGGTGATTTTTTTTCAGTGTCTAGGTGATCCTAAGTGTGTGATCTAGTTTTGTAGTGATTTGATAACAAGGTAAAATTTTACAAATCAGAATTACAGAATACTATATTGTACATAAGTGCTATTCACCATATTATGCGGTCTTCTATTACATGTTGTGCTTTATTATTGATACTAATAACCACAATGTGACTTATTGAGGCAGAGTCCCTTAGTGCCTGAAATACATATATAAAGAAACCTTCCAGTTCCAGCCTCACCCCCTTTTCACTATTCTTGAAGCTCCGTGATTGGGAGATGAGAATTAGACAATTTTCTTACAACTCAGAAGAAAGACAAGTGTGTGGTTGGTTGACAGAAGCCCATGTATACAGAGGAGTGGCCAGGAGGAAAACTGGGGAGAGGAAAGTCACCTTCTTATCTGTGGGCTTGTACATAACAAGGGATCTATGAAGTCAATGAATTATAAGATAACAAAGTCCATCTCATCTAGTTTATAAATCAAGAAAGCAAGGTGAAAGGGAGTTGAGAAAGTTTCCACAGTTCCACAAGACCACAAGGAAGGAAAGCACTGGTGCTAGGGCAAGAATCAGGGAGCCTTGAGATGGGAGAGAAAGAGAAGAGCTTAAATAATAAAACATTAGCACAGTCCAGAGAATTCAAAAGCTGCTTGAAAATGTCTTACTGCCATTCTCATTCTTGTTCTCCTTTCCTCTTACTTCCTTTTCAGTGCACTATCAGATGTAATTGTGTTCATTCAGGGAGCAGCCAGTTTAACAAGTTTGGCTCTCCGGGGGAGTGTTCTGTGAGCATAATCTCTCTTAACCACAGTACAAGTGGAAGAAAAAGTCAGTCAGCAGCTGGCTCCAGCTTGGAAGCTCTGCCCAGAAACGAAACTACACACCCACTAATACATACCAAAGGAAGACATTTAAAGGCCTGTGTGTACACGTATCCTCACTTAGAACTGCTCATGGTGGCCCAAACTGAACTATAGGCACATGGCCAAACATACCCACCCACATGCAGTGACTCAAAGCCATGCTTATACCCTTGCACCTACATATCACACTTAATTACAGAGCACAGTGTGGTCATTTGGATATAGTATGACCTTCTATTACATTTCCTGAACAAGGTTCATTTGTGTATCTTTATTTGGGCATGGATACTTTAAAGAAGCTAGGCTTAGTAACAACAAGAAACCCAAAATAATTGAATGCTAGACCAAGGAAACAAGCGTGTAGGGCTATGGTGAGGGCCACTCAGTAGATTGCTTTCCAGGCATTTGTACAATAAGCTCTTTCCAACTATTAGAGTTTGGCTAGAGACATATGGAATATATGAAATGCGTCCAGAATTTTTAAGGTGAACACACCAGGCATACCCACCCCCATAGGCATGGAAGCCTATGTAGGAAACCTTACCACCTCTAGAGCCCACCAAAGCCCTTATATCAGAAGATGCTCATACTCACTTGTAGCAACAATATTCCTCTCACATTGCTTTTCTCTCTGCAGTTAAATATTCAATTACCACATGACTTTGCCTGTCCACTGTGTCAACCTGAGAAAAGACATGCCTTGATGCCAGAACTTTCTAGGATGACTCTTCCTATTGGTTAGATTCTAACCTATCAGTGCTCTTGACCAACATTTCTATACAATATGACCAATACTCTACCCCTTCGATTACATCTAGACAGTTTTCTCACTGCGTTAAGACAAAAATGTAAGGGCGCCTGGCTGGCTCAGTCAGTAGAGCATGCGACTCTTGGTCTCGGGGTTGTGAGTTTGAGCCCATGTTGGGTGTAGAGATTACATAAAAATAAAATCTTCAAAAAGAAAAAAAGAAATGTATACTGGCTACTCTTCTCTTACCTAGACTGTAAGGTCCTTACATATATAAAACATTATTCCACAGTTCTCTCCTTAGTGCCATGTATTACTAGTATTACTGGAAGCCATTGGAATCAAGGATCCAGTAAAGTTGGGAAATTGTTTATTCTGATAATTCCATTTAATGGTTGGAAAACATGTACACAGCTTGCCTATAGTTTTACACATACCTACATCTAACAGTGCCAAATCTCCTCAGGCAGGGCTCTAATTAAAACAATATTATTCCCTCATTTGTGGTTATCATTCCTTATCTTCTCTCTTCTCAATCACTTCTGACTTTCTGTTGGCATATTGAAAAGTTCAGCTCCCTTCCTGAATTGAGAATCTAGAGTAGGAAATAGCACAATGAAGAAGGAGATACAATAGGAAGAAAATGAGAGTGAAATGAGGGGTAAAGTTCAGCCCAAATCTTCACAAGATTACAGTCTGGACACCACACAAGTGAATGGTTATAACTGAAATTAAGCTAATTGTAAACATAAACTCTCCAAACTCTTACACAGAGGCAGAATGCAAGCATAACACCATGCCCCATCTTTATATCTGTTTCATTACACACAAACACAGTTTTGGTTGCAAGAATAACACAACTCCTACTAGCAACACTTCTGTCCGGTGAGCACAGTATAATCTCCCAGATACAGTCAACAATTTACTCAGGAGTATCCAGAAGAAATTCTTCTTACCAAATACACTTACAAATAGAACTTTAAAAATTAGATCCATTCTCCTGTATTCCATCTGCCTACGTGGTGTGAGAAATTCCTTGATTGACCTCTGTATAACACCTGGTGCCATCACCATAAGATACGATTAAATGTTACACCAGCCTCACCCTCAACCTCACCACCTGTGTATCAACACAAGTGGGTCCACCAGCCATGTTCTTTTTATGAAGACAAGTGACCCACTCACCCACATGGATGCCACACTGGGTAAAGGAGTTACTAATAGCTATGAGCTCTGAGGCAGAGGACTCAAAGAGTTCAGGTGAGAAGGGTGAAATATATGGAGGTAGTAGCCCCCAGACTGAGGCAGTCCACCCTCTACCTCACTCACCTTCTCTTCCCCTCCCCCTTCATCCTTATCCTTGAGCAGTCTAGTAAAACAAAACAAAAACCAAAAACCATTTACTGGAATGAACATGTTAAATTGGAAATGAGAGGGGCGCCTGGGTGGCTCAGGTCATGATGCCAGAGTCCTGGGATCGAGCCCCACATAGGGCTCCCTGCTCAGTGGGAAGCCTGCTTCTCCCTCTCCCACTCCCCCTGCTTGTGTTCCTGCTCTCGCTGTGTCTCTCTCTGTCAAATAAATAAAATCTTAAAAAAAAAAATTGGAAATGAGATAGAAAAGAATTGCTCAGATCTATCTACAGGATTCCAAAATTACTTAAGCTTTAACATTCTGAAAAGCAAGCTGTCCTTCCTATTTTCAGCTCCAATAAACATGTTGAGCAACTACAATATGCCAGGTATTATGCTAGGCACTTTCACACAAAGGAGGAAACTGTGGCTCAGAAAGATTACGTTCTGAATAAGCCAGGGTTAAAAAAATTAAAACGGAGGCTCCTAGGTGGCTCAGTCAGTTAAATGTCTGCCTTTGGCTCAGGTCATGATCCCAGGATCCTGGGATCCATTCCCCTATGGGGCTCCTTGCTCAGCGGGGAGCCTGCTTCTCCCTCTGCCTGTTGTCCCCCTGGTTGTGCGCTCACCTGCGCTCTCTTGCTCTCTCTCTGTTAAATAAATAAATAAAATCTTTAAAAAAATTAAAACATAAAGAAGCAAGTAAATGACACAGCAAGTTTTCATACCCCAGTCTTTTAGTTACAAACCCGATATTCCTTAAACTACTTTACTACACATCTGTCACTCAAATGGACAAGACCAATAGTGTCAAGAAGGAATTATGTCAGAATCCAAAAGAATCATAGAAAGCATAATGCTGAAATCAAACTTCACCAACAAATACAACATAATTTGGGAAGGGCAGGTGAGTAGAATCTGCCTTTAAGTGTGTTCTCCAAGATCTTACAGGGGCACAGACAATGTCTGCATGTCTGTCTTCAAAATGTCTTCAGAAAATAAAGGTAGCATCAGAAACTTTTCCTAGTACTCACCAGATCATGGAATCTTGGGTCATTTTCTTTGTTTGCTCATTGTCCTGGATCTGAGCTCAATCCTTTTTCTACCTTCTGCTTTTGGAGGGAAAGGATCTAGTTTCCAGGCCTAGCAAGCTTTCATTGGGAGCATGAGGCTCAGAAAGGTGCTAGAACTCCCAGGAGACAGGGCACTGGCCTAAGACGTAGAATCACCGTGCAGCACCCAAGGCTCCACCTTCCTCCTGAAGCACACTTGGTCAGAGGACAAAGAGTAAAGGGAAAGTACACTGAAGAGATGACCCTCTTTCAATCCAGAAAACCTGACTAGTGTAGATAACTTGTCTTGTGCAGCGTGGTATCGCTTAGTGAGGATGAGGCAAAGAGAAGGGGAGGTTACCCAGAGGGAATCCCTTGTCCTCCTGTTCTCAGATATTGAAGGATTGTGGTGGTTCTGATCTTCACCCTCCCCCACCTTCCTAGAAGCCCAGAGCTTGAAACACACTTTGAAAGGGTTGGTAGAGAGTCTCCTGTGGTGCCTGGGAATCCTGACCTTGTTTAAACAAAGGTCTTTTAACAGTTAGACTGAGTGTTATCAGCTTTTCTTGCTTCTTATTCTTACGTATCTATAGGAGTTCCTAAAGCACGTGCTATACGGTAGGGATGAAGAAGCTGAACTTCTATCCCGGTAGCTCCGGAAAAGTTTGCTTTATAGAGGAGCAACGTGATTGCAAGACAGGCCCCCTAACATCTAGGTAAGAATTTCAGTAATACTGTATGCCCCATCAAATTTTAAATATGATTACAGAGATTACATTTTACTTCCTTTGAGGTGTTACACAAATTCAAGACATTTTATTTTTATTATAATTATCATTCTATTTTTTGTGTTCTTGATTCCATAATTCTCCATCTACCACATTCGAACCTCAAAAGCCCAGAAATAGTATATGTATCTCAAATTAGATATTCTCCCACTGATTGTTTTCTCTTCCCAAGATCACTAATGAACAACAATTTCCCCAGCCCAGAATAAGGATTCTCAGTCAGGGAAAAGCCAAGGACACGCAGCTACCGCCCACTTCTAAACACAGAATCGCTTCTGATCCGTCTGCATCTCCTTTCTCCTACCTGATTGACACAACAGAAGACGTCTGCTCGGGGCTTCTCTCAAACACCTCACTGCTACTGTTGTCAGTCACAATGTGTTTCCAAGGATCAGTCCCCCTCTTTGCTACTCATCCTGCTAGACTTTTCATTCAGGGGTGGTGGGGAGACTTCTGGTATTTAAAAATCTTGGCAGTTTCCCCATAAATGAGGAGCCCCTTGTTGCTCTGCCGTTTCTCCAGCCTATCCTGGCACACTGCCCTCTGGTGGAGAGGGGAGCCACATTGTAAAGAACAGAAGGAAGACATTTTGGGAAGATTGCTGCAACACACACACACACACACACGCACGCACGCACACACACACTTTCTCTTACTCTGAAAAATGAGTCCCAGACTCAGGCAGGCAGAGAGACAAATGGACAGGGGATTTCACAATCAAGAAATCAGCTCAAATGCTGTTTGCCTCAGTGCTATGTCATACAGGGTGTGTCCCTATAAAGATTCTATACATAGAAGGTAATCCTAGGTAAACAGCAACAAACGCCTGGCAAGACGAAAAAGACGCTTCTGGGAACGTCACTCTGCACAGCAAGGAGCAAACAGCAGATTCCCTCGTTAGGAATGGGTCAGCGTGCTTCAGAGCTGAGCAGTCTGGAAGTTGGGAGACATGGAATCAGCACGGAGCTGGTGCTATGATAACAGAGTCAGAGGTTTGAGTTCTAGTTCTGGTTTGATAGGTGATTCATCAAGCATCCAGAGTATATAACACCTGACCTTGCCATGCCTCCTCTTCCTAGTTTAGGGAGCAGGACACCTCTTTCTCTCCTGAGGGCGGGGAAGAACCACAGAGAGCAGCAAGAAATGAATCACATCGGAAAAGGGGCCGGGCAACCAGCAAGACACCTCAACCAGCTATACCACCTTGCCTCTCAAATTCTGAAGGTTCCTTCAGACCGGCATCTTCTGACCCTTATCACAGCAGCCCCAGAAACTCTCCAGTTTCATTCCTATCCCGACCCTGCCTATAATTTCCTATGGGATAGTGGTAAGAGAAGGAGATTTGGAGTCAGACTTCTATTTGAATCTCAGGTCCACCATTCATCATGACTGCATATAAGTCACTCTCACTTTTCTGAGCCTCTGTTTTTCCACCCGGAAGTAAAGACAACAATATGTATCTGTCAAGGCAGTTGGAAGCTCTACAGGGTACTTGGTGTAAAATACCTAGTATAGTGTCAGGCCCACTACAGACAATCAATATGTAGTATTCTCTCCCTTCCTCCCTCCCTCCTCCACCTATCTCCCAGGCTGGGAGGTAGTCACATAGCTGTACCAATCAGGAAGCATCTATAACTCCGAATAAGAAAACAAAACACCTATTATCAAAATATTTATATTTGTGGATCTAACTATATTTAGTCCTGTGTGTGAAGAGGAGGTTAAAGCAATCACAAAGTTAATGTGTTTTAAATCTCTTCATATTAACTAGATATGACTTGACAGTCTAAGTATTACACCCGCTAGGCGGTTTCTGAATTGGACAATCATGTTGAGGAAGGGAGATTTAAACAAGATGGATCAAAGACCATAATGCTGTAAACTAAGGTATAAAACAGATAGAATGCTAGATAGTGATATATTATTAATTAATTAGTTAATTAATTCACCTCCTGTCCTAAATTTCTCAACTCCTTCTAGCTGGTTCCATTGATACCACCTATCTGCTGGCTACATTTTTACCCAGTTCCTGAACCAATCTTGATGGAGGCAGTAAGAAGAGCAATAGTCTCAGCTCCTTCTCCCCATTCTTCTTACCATACTCCCCCATCTGAGAAGATATAAGGTTGATCATTTTTCGCAAGGGGCATCCAGTTACTCATAGTTAATACCCGAGCACGGTCAAATCTGGAGTCCTGTTCCGAATGTCTCACAGGTGGGTAGGCTCTTACTGTTCTTCCGGCTTCAATCAATTCTCTTTCATTAGATAAGAACTTTACACTACAGTCTGGTTACTGAGGTCCTGCTACAAATGGAAAGGACCCCCCCACACACACACACCCTGATAGATACCCTGCTGGCTTGGCGCTTGAGTAATGGCCATCACCTCATCCCCACTATGCTTCATGCCCGCCCACACACCCCTGAACCTCTTGCCCCCACAGTTCTGCTCACATCCTATAAACCCAAGTTGCTTATTTTTGCCTACATTTGAGTCTATAACCGAACTGTCCGCCTTTACCTAGAATTCACCTCCATAACCTAGTTAGTTTATCTCAAATCACTCACTCAGACAAGTGACCCTGAAGCTGATGAGAGGTAAGAAAAGTCACCCAGTGGATACAGGCAGAAGGGAGATCACTCAGGGTCATAAAAAGAATAGTTGTAAGGCAGTAGCAGAGCTAGAGAGAGGGGTGGTTCAGGAAATAAACAGAAAAAGGCTGGGAGAAAGTTTAGGTAGCTTTCCTAAGATGTTTAAGTATGAATGAGAGAACTAAGTTGAGAAGTTCAAGGAGGGCTCATACAGTAGATTTGTTTGGAAACTTAGGGCTCCAGCAAGATGAGGAAAAGAACTGGTGACATCTCAACATGCAGTAATCTCTCGTTCTAAAAGCAAAACAAAATTGGGGGGGAGGGGCATGTCCTAGGCCTGAATATGTTACAAGGCCTAACACACAAAATGACATTGAAAAACAGAGAGTAAGATTAATAGAACAAATAAAGATCCCAGAAGTAAAATACATATTTAGGAATTTAATATAAAGAAGTCAGCATGAAACAAAACAAGCAGATTCTCTAACGTGGTTACACATTAAGAATCTTGTAGGGAGCTTTCTAAAAAATACCTATGCTAGGGTTCACTGCCCCCCACCTTGGAAGAGATTGTGATGATTATGAATCCCATAATTATGATTTCACCTATCAGCATTGGAAAAAGGGACTATTTCCCAGGAGAGACTAAACTATAGCTAGGTTGAGAACTATTGAGATTGATTATTATTATGTGGGTTATGCATATTATGATTGCTCGTTTGGCAATAATAATTTCCATCCTTGCTCCATTCCTATGCAAAATTAAATTTTAGTTGTAAAAATAATTATGTGTTTTAAGAAACAAAAAATAACAGTGTAAGTTATATTGGATTGGTGAGGACTTAGTAAGTTTAAAACAGAAGATTCCTGGGGCACCTGAGTGGCTCAGTTGGCTGAGCACCCAACTCATGATTTCAGCTCCAGTAGTGACCTCCTGGTCATGGGATTGAGCAGCCCCCAGCAGGCTCCACGCTTAGCTCAGAGTCTACTTGCTTCTCTCCCTTCCCCTGCGTGTGTGCTCTCTCTCTGTCAAATAGATAAATAAAATCTTTAAAAAGAGAGAGAAAGACTCCTTCCAATAGGGGAAAAAAAAATCCCAAAGAAAGGATCAACCAGTGAATAAAAACAGAAAATCTATATAACTTAGTGACATAGTAAGAAATCACTAAAATGACAATAAATAAATGGTCATGAAAAGTGAAAAACAAAAGAAAACCAATACACCAAACTAAAATGTTTAACAAATATGGAAGAAGGGTAATGTAAGATTAAAGATGTTTACCTTAACTAGTAATTAAATAATACACATTCAAGTAAAAACAAGATGCAAATTTTTTTCTCTAGCCATAGAAGAAGAAAAAAGTGAAAGAGAATTATGATGCTCTGAAGAACCCTATTTAAAAAGCCCACTCTAACATATTAACAGGGAATCTAAATTTCTACGTTTATGGAAACAAATTTGGCATGTAAGAAAAGAGCCTTAACAACATTCATAATTTTGACCCAGTAATTTCTCTCCCAAGAGTCAATTATAAAAGGATTTTTTTTTAAAGATTTTATTTTTAAGTAATCTCTACACCTAACATGGGGCTCAAACTCACAATCCTGAGACCAAGAGTCACACACACCACCAATTGAGCCAGCATCCCATAAAAGGATTTTTTAATGAAAGATGTTTCTGAACATGCAAAAAAATTTATTATACTATTATTTATTTCTTTTGAAAGCAGAAATAGGCATGTGCTTCAGAATAATCCCAGGACTTGAGCAATGGAATTGTGTGGAGGATATAAATGAAACACGATTGGCCATGTGTTGAAAATTGTTAAATTTGGGTAATTAATAATAGGTAGTCATCCTACCATCCTACCTATTTGCGTGCTTTTGTATATACTTGAAATTTTCTACAATAAAAAAATCAAAAGTAGAAATAAATTTTCATCAAGAAAAGTGGGATGGTTAATTTTATGTGTCAACTTGGCTAGGCCATGGCACCAATATAATTGATCAAACATTATTCTAGATGTTTCTGTAAAGGAATTTTTTTTATGAGATTAACATTTAAGTCAGTGAACTTTGAGTAAAACAGACTACCCTCCATAATGTGGATATGCCTCATCCAATCAGTTGACAGTCTTAATAGAAAAAGACTGACGTCCCCAAAAGAAGAGGAAATTCTGCCAGCATATTGGACTTAAACTGGGTCTCCAGCCTGCTTGCCTACCCTGAAGATTTTGGACTTCCCAACTATCCACAGATTCTTTAAAATAAATCTCAATGGATACATAGATACATAGACAGACAAACAAACCTTCTGTTGGCTCTATTTTTCTGGAAAATCCTAACTAATACAAAGAGGGATGTCAAATTTTTATACAGCTATACAATGGATACTATAAATAATTTTATGTTCAAGTTCATTAATTTTATGCTCAATTTTATATTCAGTTAAAGTTTTTAATAAATGTTTTTTTAATGTTAGTAGGTAAAGTAATATAGTCAGATTTAAAATTCATCAGGCTTGGGTGCCTGGGTGGCTCAGATGGGCGTCTGGGTGGCTCAGATGGTTAAGCGTCTGCCTTTGGCTCAGGTCATGATCCCAGGGTCCTGGGATCGAGTCCCGCATCGGGCTCCCTGCTAGGCGGGGAGCCTGCTTCTCCCTCTGCCTCTGCCTCTCTCTCTCTGACTCTCATGAATAAATAAATAAAACATTTAAAAAATAAAATAAAATAAAATAAAATAAAATAAAATAAAATAAAATTCATCAGGCTCTAGTTTAATAAAGTTCTATATTGGCAGCCATGTTTTAACATTATCTCTGTCTCTCTCTTTCTGACTCTGTCATTTTGGGCAAGTTTTATCACATCCCTGGGTTTTAATTCCTAATTCATAAAATAACAGATCATAATCCTTGAACTGCCTAGTCAGAGACGTTCTGGCAAGACAAATAACATATGACAGGACTTTAAAATTTTAGACTAAAAGAATTTTATGGATTTCAGAAATCCAAGGTAGAATTATCATGCTCCCCCTTTCCCCTGCCCTCGCATGCCTACGGCCCTCTCTTCTGAAGTATCCTTGCTGCCCACAGTTAAAGCTTTTTGATAATAAATGATTTGGAGTTCTGTTAAGCTGCTGTTAAGGCTTTGGTATTTCAGAGAATTTCAGGCCAATTCTACTCATTATTCCATCATTTTTTTGATCATACATTTTCTCCTCTCATATATCAATACCAATAATTTTTAGGAAGACAGATTGATGCAGAAATGAGATGCACTTTGGAGAAAAACCTGAGATCAAAAGAACATTAAATAATACTATTTCTATACCAGCATGGATTCAAATATAATGAGGCTCTGGCATTAATCTTTACTTTGGCTTCAGCTGCCTTCTGCCCTAGAATTGGTCATATTTTCCTCACCTAGATTACTTAATAGAAAGTTCTAAGAGAAATGAAGAATGAAAAGAATCTCAGGGTGCCTGGGTGGCTCAGTCAGTTAAGCATCTGCCTTCAGCTCAGGTCATGATCCCAGGGTCCTGGGATCCAGCCCCACATCGGGCTCCCTGCTCAGCAAGGATTCTGCTTCTCCCTCTCCCTCTGCGTCTGTGTGCACATGCTCTCTTTCTCTCAAATAAAGGAATAAAAATATTTTTTTTTAAATTCTCTCCTAATACAGGCAAAGGGGATATGAGATCTCAGTTATGGCCCTGGGTTAGCACAATCTTGTGTGTGACCTTAAGTAAGCCAATTAACATCTCTTTGTCAAAGGTTTGTATATAAAGCATCATGAAATATACAGAGTAAAGATATAAGGCATTATAATCATTTTTATTTAGTATCCAAGAAAGCAAAACTATGATAAAACCAAAGCTATATAACATATATTCACATAGAAGAGAATTCAGAAGTGTAAAACCAGAGGAAAGGCGGACAACGGAGTTTGTCTCCATCCTTTTAAGTAAGAAATGTAATACCTTCTACCATCCCCTCAAAATGGCTATGTAATCTAGTCCTTCTTTGCTACATGTTGACAGAAAGAATCAGATCTACAGAAAAGCTAGGAATAGTAAATGCGCCCTACAAGGATGCCGAAAGCGGTTTAAAACAAAGGGATGTGAATATTGTTAGAAATACCTGCCACCGTCCTGGCTTCTTGATTTGTTTTGGGAATAAAAATGTGGCAGTGATATGAACTTTAAAGATTGGCTTGGGGGCGCCTGGGTGGCTCAGTCAGCTAGGCATCCGACTCATGATTTCAGCTCAGGTCATGATCTTAGGGTTGTGAAATCGAGTCTCACGACAGGCTCTGCGCTCAGTGCAGAGTCTGCTTGAGCTTCTCTCTCCCTCTCTCTCTCTGCCCCTCCCCCCACTCACGCTCTCTAAATAAATAAATAAATAAAATCTTTAAAGATTTGTTTGATTTTATTTTGAAATGAAAGAGGTAACAAGATCCCAATAGAGATAGGAAGAGAACAAAGATCGTAACTTTATTATCTAAATCCAGAGGAAAACCCTCAAAATTTTTGCCTAATATTTATTTAAATTGAACAACAAAAATTTATTAAGTACTTTTCACCATCCCTTGCTCTGGTTCCCTCCTCTATATGTCTCCCCAAATACAGTTTTGGATCTTTTCAGGACACAGGAAAGGTTAAATATAGATATTGTATCCTGGACCCATATTATCTCTCCCTCCTTTCCCACTAAACTCAGTTCCTTTCCGTGAGTCAACGTGCAGCAGAGTTCGGACAATAAACCAAGTGAAGCAATCTGCTTTGGACTCTGCCCTGTTCTGCTTCTCCTTAACTGTCATTTATGGGTAGCATAGCTTCCTTAATACTGGTTTTTGCTTCCCGCTACAACCTAGCACATTTTATGGCATGTAGTTACAATGACAAACATTCAAATGGTGCTCCCCATGTGTTAGGCACTGTTCTAAGCACTTTACATAGAGATGAAGAAACTGGGTCACAGAGAGATTCAGTAACTTGCTCCAGATCACACAGCTAGTAACAGGGATTTGGAATTCCCAGGTTGTGTGGCTTTGGAATCTGTTTTCTTACATTATACCATCTTCCTAGCAGATTCTTGAAAATATTTTCTCTTTTCTTTTTTCCTTTCTTTTCTTTTTTTTTCTTGCAAAATTAGAATTACCTTCAATATTGCTTTCTTTTTGATGAAGATATAATTCACATACCATAAAATTCATCCTTTTTAAAGTGTATAATTCGGGGCGCCTGGGTGGCTCAGTTGGTTAAGCGACTGCCTTTGGCTCAGGTCATGATCCCGGAGTCCCGGGATCGAGTCCCGCATCAGGCTCCCTGCTCAGCGAGGAGCCTGCTTCTCCCTCTGACCCTCCCCCCTCTCATGTACTCTCTCTCTCTCATTCTCGCTCTCTCAAATAAATAAATAAATCTTTAAAAAAATAAAGTGTATAATTAGGTGGTTTTTATATTCACAAAGTTGTACAACCATCACTGCTATCTAATTTTAGAATATTTCCATCATGGGGCACTTGGGTGGCTCAGTCCTTAAGTATCTGCCTTTCGGCTCAGGTCATGATCCCAGGGTCCTGGGATCGAGCCCTGCATCGGACTCCCCACTCTGCCGGAAGCCTGCTTCTCCCTCTCCCACTCCCCACTTGTGTTCCCTCTCTTGCTCTCTCTCTCTGTCAAATAAATAAATAAAATATTTAAAAAAAAATAGAATATTTCCATCATTCCCCAAAAGAAATCTGTACCAATAGCAGTCGCTCCCCAGTGCCCACTCCCCCAGCCCCTGTCAATCACTAACCTATTCGCTGTCTCTAGGGATGCGTCTATTTTGAACGTTTTATATGAATCGAATCATACAATCTGTAGCTTTGTGTCTGGTTCCTTTCACTTAGCGTGTTTTTAAGGTCACCGATTGTATTAGGGTTCTCTAGAGAAATAGAACGAATAAGATATATAGATATACATAGATATGCAGATATGTAAGAGGAGATTTATTACAGGAATTGGCTCATGAGGTTATGGAGGCCAAGATGTTCCGCAGTCCGCTGTCGGCAACCTGGAAAGTCAGGAAAGCTGGTGGTACAATTCAGTGTGAGGCTGAAGCCCTGAGAACTGAGGACCACTGGTGTAAGTCGCACAGTCTGAAGGCCAGAGGATCAGGAGCTCCAATGTTGGAGGGCAGGAAAAGATAGATGTCCCATCTCAAGAGACAAAGTCACCCTTCCTCCACCTTTTTTGCTCTATTTGGGCCCTCGGCAGGATGGATGATGCCAACCCACACTGGTGAGGGCAGGTCTTTATTCAGTCCATTGATTCAAATGCCAATCTTTTCCAGAAACGTCTTCACAGAGACACCCAGAAATAATGTTTCCCAGCTATCTAGGCATTCCTCAGCTCAGTTAAATTGACACATAAAATTAACCACCACAGTCTGTGGTCTGAGAAGTTTTCTTCTTGTGCAAACCTGATGCCACGCTCTCTCAACCTGTCTCTCCCTCTCTCCCTTTTCTCTCCCCCAGTTCACTTCCACACACCTCGCACCTGCCACGTTGTCTCCCTCAACTGTGGAAATCCTTCCAATCCTCAGATCGATTTCCTGGGTATTCCAAGTGATCTGACCGCAGTACAGCTGTGTTGAGGGTCGAGGAAAGCCCCAGGTCCCCCTATTTCTCCACCATCAGAACTCTGCCTCCTAACCATCACATCCATGTTGTAGCAAAAATCAGTACTTTATTCTTTTTTTGTGGCTGAATAATGGTTTTAATTCTTAAATTTAAGTTTTTGACCTATTTTGAGTTAATTTCTGCATATGTTGTGAGGTAAGCATTCAATTTCATTCTTTTGCTTGTGAATATCCAGTTGTTTCAGCACAATTTCAGTGTTTCTGTGTTGCATGTGAATATCCAGTGTGTCCAAACAATTGTTTTGATACTGTGTAGAAAATCAAATGGCCACAGGTATGAGTTGAAGACTCTCAACTCTGTTCCACTGGTCTATATGGCTATCCTTATGCCATCAGTACACAGTCTTAATTACTTAGCTTTGCAGTGTTTTAAAATCATTAGATATGAGTCTTCCAACTTTGTTCTCTTTTTGATGATTGTTTTGGATATTTTAAGACCCTTACATTCCAATGTGAATTTTAGAATCAGCTTGATCATTCCTGTAAAAAAAAAAAAAAGCCATCTGGAATCTGAGTAGAGATTACATTGACTATATAGATCAACTTGGGGAGTACTGCCATCTTAACAATATTAAGTCTTCCTACCTAAGAACACAGGATGTCTTTTGATTTATTTAGATCTTTAATTTTTTCAATGATATTTTGTAGTTTTCAGTGGACAACCCTCATTTGTTGTCGATGCTAACATTTACAGTTCTGTGGCCTCTAAAGGTTAAGCCAGAATTTGTGTATGACTTGGTGATATCACAGAATGTTCTGTCTCTAGAAAATCCATTCTAGAACAGGTTGGACAATACATGCCTCTTAGAGGCTGGCCAGACATGCTATCTATGTCTAATACCATAGCATACTAAAAGGCCACTACTGATCCTTCTCATATTTGGATAAATGCACAGACCATAGAGCACCATATTGTGTAGCTCTTAGTGTCAGAACCCAGTGTATTTTCTTGGATGAGCCTGAGTTCGTCTAATTTCTCAGGTTGCCACAAATTGGTAGGATTAGAGATGGTATCCAAAGAATGACATCTCTAAATTTCTATCAACATAAATACTTCTTCATATTTAATCTATGGAGAACACTGCTCCCTGGGCACCCAAAATATGTTTGATTGAGGTTTAAATAAAAGCCACAAAGGAGCAGCCCCCAGTATCACTGTTAAATCCTATAACTCTGGTGTAAAAATACAAGGATTTCCATCTAGCACAGAGAGTTCTATCCCAGGGTTCAATGAACTTCTTTTTGTGAGTGAATTATCTCACATGCTATCTGAATATCTATAAACCCACACCCTGTGGCCTTGCTGACACTATCAAATCTTTATTGGCCATCTGTTTGTAGTTAATGTAAGCTCATACTTTGATTTTTAAGTCAGCTTGCCTCCATTCCCCAGTCAATGCTAACTCAGTGGATTAAAAATAATCAACTTTAATATCAGCCCAAGAAGAGCAGACTTGGAAAGATAAATGTGGTGGTAAAGGAGTGGTGCTTTACAGATAATTATAAGATCACATTTGATTTATTTATATTTCTTTTTTCCCAGTCCTACAGAATTGGAATATTCCTCAAAGCTATCTTCAGTTTTATAATAGAAAGCCACTTCAGAATACTCCACAGCTGTCTTAACAACTTCATACATGGAAACTAAGGTCTGAGTGATCAGGTGACCTGCCCAAGGTCAGAAGATCTAATCAGATGTGAAAGCTCCCGATCTAGAACTCCAGATTAGGCCATCCTAAGAATGGAATGTGGGTGACGACAAGAAGGACAGGGAGTGAAACCCAAGTCACCTGGTGATACGGGAGATGCTTGGGCTTCAAGAACGGATGCAAATATGACAGGTTCAACTCTCAGTATCAAAAAACCATTCTATTCCCGTGCTGTAAATGTAGTAACCACTGCAGTGCCTTCTGGGCTGCTATAGCCACACCCCCTGCTAAAGAAACAATAGAAAGAGCAGCCCCACTTTCCATCTCTTATTGTGCCTGAGGAGCAGGCTATGAAGTGCAACACACACTCCACAAATGTACAGGATCCTGAACAACCAGAAGAGCCCTCTGAAAGCAACAGGAAAACCTCACCTCCACAACTTACCAATGAGGAAACTCGGGCACACAAGAGAGGTGTCTTCCAACAGTGAGCACTCAAGCTAAGGCTACCATTGTGTGTCTTGAATCTGCATCTCATGCTCTTTCACTACCGTTCTCCACCATTCAGAAGGCTGGCTGGAGATTTGACCCCTTGTTTTTCAGTTAAGTTTTGTAGGAGTGAGGATAAGGAAAAGGATCCTAGTTTTTAGAATTCCTAATGCACATATACTTTCATGGTTTCTTCCACCTGCTGGATCTTTGGGCTGTTTAGTGTTTGGACCAGGCTCAGAAAATCTACCCCATGCATCTCCAAGGTTGAAGACTAGAGACTTCACATTCCAGTTATGTTTTCATTGCGGGCACTGCAGGGCTTTCAGAATACTCTAGTGGATACTTTATTTCCTTCTTCTTCCTCTGCCAGAACTCATTTTGATTCATACTAAGATAGCAGCCCCCCAGAACGCTAAAGGGATCAGGCGTTGATACCTGTGGGTAAAGACCACAGAGGTAGGAGGCAGGGCAGCTGCAGGCCAGACTGGCTTGATTTGTGGAATCTGCTTATAAATCTGATGGAAAATAAGGCAATGGAGATAAATATTTAGCATTCTTTTAGCCTTCCTCCTCTTTCCTTGAACCACAAGCAAGCCTGTCACTTCTACTACTCAGATAAACAAGCCCTTTCCTGCTGCCTTAGCCTCTAACTGGCCAGAAGGAGCACTACGTTGGGGCCCAGACTGAGCATGTGGGCAAGGGCCAACAGGAGCTTTTCTTGCCTGGGCCAAGCCAGTCCCATCTGGCTTAAGAGGGACTTTGGAGAAGTTGATCCAAAGGATCCAAACTAGGGGTGGCTTTGACATACAACTGGCCCTGATGGTTGAGTACTATCAGAAAAACGTGCTTAGGGGGCGCCGGGGTGGCTCAGTCAGTTAAGCGTCTGCCTTCAGCTCAGGTCATGATCCCAGGGTCCTGGGATCGAGTCCCGCATCGGACTCCCTGCTCAGCGGGGAGCCTGCTTCTCCCTCTCTCTCTGCCCCGCCACCCCCCGCCCGCTCATGCTTTCTCTCTCAAATAAATAAATTTTTAAAAATCTTTAAAAAAAAGAGAAAAGAAAAACATGTTTAGAATCAATTTCTCCAAACTCCAAATTATCACCTTTCACAAATGTTTTTCATCATTCAGTTGATAGCATAATAGGAGTATAACATACATAGTGTCTCCTGGAGTTCTTCAACACAAAACTCTGCATTTACCCAACACAGTACAATTGGTTAAATCATTCAAAACTGAGGAGACAAAAGCTAATAATTTTGAAGCTTTCTCCAGAAAGCAAATTGGCTTAAAATATGAGCATTATATGTTCATTATTGAGATTTACCTATGGCCATAACATATATTTTGAAACAGTTTTCTCATAAGCTTGAGAATCTGCTACAATTTGTTGTCGGTAGAATTCTAACATAGCCTAGAACTATATACATATAATAATTTTAGTTTAGGCCAGTGTTCTGGAAATAGCACCACATTTCTGTCTTTTGTAACCTGACATTAAGCACCACTGCCATTTACTATGGCTGAGGCTATACGATGTTAACAGCTATAGCAGGAAAATTAAAACAGGCTTCCTTTTCATTTATAATTTTTGCCAGTAACTTAGTCCATAAAAATCTACAAGTGCAGGTTTGAAAAATGTAATCACTATCTTCAAGTTGATTTGCTCACGGCCGTTATGAAGAAAATTAGCTGTATGGATAGGTGGCTACCGCCAGAAAGATGGCAATTATACCTGAGGAAACAGAATGAGTTGCAGGTGGAGACAATTCTTAGAAGTTGGGACACGACAGAGACTGATGAGGGCTAAAGAAGGCAGAAGCTTCGGCAGATCCTTCCGTTCCTGAAAACTCACCCCTTACAAGTCGCATTCACAACATGATATAGCTGGAATCTAGAGTAGCCAACTCAGCTGGTGTTCTAAGCAGGAGAAAGTAGAGAAGGGCATCTGAGCTGAGGGGGTAAGAGCAGTACCCTCAGGAAAAGAGGCTGAAGTCAAGGGATGGGTGGGAACCCCTTCACCCCATCCCCACTTTCCTTTCTTGCCCAGAGGTGAGTGTCTCCCCAGCTAAATTCTAACCTAACCCCTCATTATTTTCCTAGTTAGGAAACTCAGAGAAATTGTAAGAAATTCGAAAATAAAAGACTCATTTTTTTTAACCTGGGAAGATTCCCCTGAGGTTTCCCAGTCTACCTCAACCCTTCATTCGCTAAGGGCGGGGTGGGGGGCGGTTTTGAGGTCATGAAGGACACTGAGGTAAATCATAAAAGAGTGAGCACAAAAAATGTGCCAGAGCTTCAAACAGATTTCAGATCCCTGCACTCAGGACTGGACTTTTACCACTCTACACGGATGTTTGTGCAAGTAGGTGCTTTGTGGGTGCGTGTGTGCACTCATCTCCCTCTACTTTCATTTTCCCTGTTAGAAACTGGGTCCAAGAAATGATATGCTAATATAGAGCATCACTCATCTGTTATTATCTGGCTCTTCCCAACCAGATGGTAATTTCCTGGAGGGCCTGGTCAGCTTCTTTAGGTCCTTCATTAGCACAGCCCAGAAGTAGGCAGAGGGCAGTAGCCACATCTAAAGTCAGAAGTATGGTGGGCAATTGAGACTGGCTAAACCTAGCCTGGTGGGAAGGACAGAATGAAGTGAGAGAGACAGACACCTTCATGAGAATAAGAATTTCAGGACTTCGTCTACTTTCTTTCTTCATTACTGTATCCCTTCCACTAGACCAGTGTCTGACACATATCAAAATTCATGTTTGCTCAATAAAAAAATAACTATAATTTCACCTATAACATTGAGGGACGCCTGGGTGGTGCAGTCAGTTAAGCATCTGACTCCTGATTTCAGCTCAGATCATGATCTCCGGGTTGTTGGGATCAAGTCCCTCATTGGGTTTCCCACTTGGCAGAGAGTGCACCTGAGATTCTCTCCCTCTCCCTCAGCACCTCCCCTCCCATTCTCTCTCTCTGTCTCTCTCTCTCTAAAATAAATAAATAAATCTTTAAAAAATTAAAATATAAAAATAGCACTGGATCTAAAAGAAATTTTTATAGAAAAATAACCACTACAAATAAACTGGGTATAAATAATTTAATTGTAATGCCAAAAGTACAAGTAGGGCTGGGAAGTCGTTTCTAACAGTGTTAGATAGGAAGTATCAGGGTTCCCAGCTCTCTGCTCAGTGGGAACACATTTTTAGTTCTATCATTAGGCAGGACGCTGGTTTTCTCTATAAAAGGGATATAAAGGTCTTTGCTACACATAGCAAGCAAAACGTTGATCCGTCAGAGTGAAAATAGGACAATAAACCCAATAAAGAAAACCCAGTCATTGAAAGCTCAGTGTGGCTGGCAGATAACGGCCCCTAAAAGACATCTATGTCCAAATCTCCAGAACTACGAATATGTTAGTTTTTAATCGTGTTAACATAGCAAAAGGGAATAAAGATTGCAGATGGAATTAAGCAACTGACCTTAAAACAGGGAGATTATTCTGGATTATCCTGAGAGTCCGATGTAATCACAAAGACCCTGAATGTGGAAGAAAAAGGCACAAGTATCACTGCCGGCATAAGGAGTGGGAGAAAAACGACATGGCTTTGCAGACGGAGGAGCCCCAAGCCACGGAACACAGGCAGTCTTTAGAAGCTGAGAAAAGGCAAGAAAAAGGATGCTCCCCTAGAGCCTCCATCAGCAACGCAGACCTGTCTACCCATCTTAGACTTCTGACTTCAAGAACTATAAGATAAAAATCTGTGTTGGTTTAAACCACCAAATGTGTGCTGATTTGTTACAGAAGCAGTAGGAAACTAACACACTCGGGGCGCCTGGGGGGCTCAGTCGGTTAAGCATCTGACTCTTAATTTCAGCTCAGGTCATGCTCTCAGGGTGGTGGGATCGAGCCCCGTGTCAGGCTCTGCACTGGGCGTGGAGCCTGCTTAAGATTCTCTCTCTCCCTCTCCCTCTGCCCCTGCCCCTACCCTCACCACCCACCCCCCTGCTCAGCGCACATACCCTCTCCCTCTCTCTCCTTTAAAAAAATAAAATAAAATAAAAATGGAAACCAACACACTCAGTTTAAAACAGAACTGCAGAATCACAAAACTCCCTGGAGGAGTTTGGAGCACATGCTTACAGGAGCTGGTTGCGAAGAGTTGGGAAAGGTGGGAAAACAAAGTTTCTGCAGAAGACAACTGAAATACATGTGCTCGACTAACTTTGAGTGTGCACATAATTCAAGCACAAGGAACTGTTATGGGTTGAAGTGTGCCACCCCAAAATTCATATGTTGAAGTCCTAGCTTCCAGTACCACAGAATGTGACCTTATTTGGAAATTGTCATTATAGAGGTAATTGAGACAAAAGGAGGTCATCCAATGTAACTGGTGTCCTTTTATTTTTTTTAAAGATTTTATTTATTTATTTATTTGACAGAGAGAGACACAGCAAAAGAGGGAATGCAAGCAGGGAGAGTGGGAGAGGGAGAAGCAAGTCTCCTGTGGAGCAGGAAGCCCAATGCGGGGCTTGATCCCAGGACCCTGGGATCATGACCCGAGCCGAAGGCAGACGCTTAACGACTGAGCCACCCAGGTGCCCCAACTGGTGTCCTCTTAAAAGGCAGAAATTTGAAGACACATATGCAGGAAGGATGCCGTATGAACATAAAGACAGCCATCTATCTACAAGCCAAAGAAAAAGGCCTGGGACAAAGCTTTCCCTCCTGGCGCTCAGAAAGAACCAACACTGCCAACAGCTTGACTTCAGACTTCTAGCCTCCAGAACTATGAGACACTAAATCTCTATTGCTCAAGCCACTCAGCTTGTGGTACTTGGTTAGAGCAGCCCCAGCAAACTAACACCGTGATAAACGCACTGAAGAAAGGGTGTACGATTTTCACTAAAGCAAAACAGGTGTGCAGTCCTATTGAATTTTGCTTTCTTGAGGTTCACAGATACTGTGTTTTTTACAAACTGCAGGTTTGTGGCAACCTTGCATGTTTTTCAACATTTGCTCACTTTGTGTCTCTGTGTCACATTTTGGTTATTCTCACAATATTTCAAACTTTTTAAATTATTATTTTATTTGTTACCGTGGTCTGCAATCTGTGATTATGACTCGCTGAAAGCTCAGGTAACAGTTAACATGCTTTTAGCAATAAAGTATTTTTTGAAAGATTTATTTATTTATATTGGGGGGAGGGAAAGAGTCTTTTTTTAAAGATTTTATTTATTTCTTTTTTTAAAAAGATTTTATTTATTTGTTTGTCAGAGAGAGAGAGAGCACAAACAAGGAGAACGGCAGGCAGAGGGAGAAACAAGCTCCCCGCTGAGCAAGGAGCTGGATGCAGGACTCAATCCTAGGATCCTGGGATCATGACCTGAGTCTAAGGCAGATGCTTAACTGACTGAGCCACCCAGGCACCCCAAGATCTTATTTATTTCTTTGAGAGAGAGAGAGCATGCGCATGAGAGAGAGCGAGCAGGAGCTGGGGGGAGGGGCAGAGGGAGAGGGACAAACAGACTCCCCGCTTGGCAGGGAGCTTGAGGCAGGGCTGGATCCCCATCGCAGGACCCCAGGATCACAGCCTGAGCCCACGGCAGATGATTAACCCACTGAGCTACCCAGACACCCCTAGGGAGAGTCTTTATAAAAAAAAAAGATAATTTTTTTCTAAGATTTATTTATTTATTTGAGAGAGAGAGAGACAGAGATAGTGAGAGAGAGCATAGGCGAGGAGCAGAGGGAGAAGCAGGTTCCCTGCTGAGCAGGGAGCCCAACGTGGGGCTGGATCCTAGGACCCCGGGATCATGACCTATCCGAAGGCAGATGCGCAACCGATTGAGCCACCCAGATGCCCCTGATAATTTTTTTTTTAAGATTTTATTTATTTGTCAAAGAGAGAGAAAGAGCACAAGCAGGGGGAGCGGCAGGCAGAGGGAGAAGCAGGCTCCCCACTGAGCAGGGAGTCCGATGTGGGTCTCGATCCCAGGATCATGACCTGAGCCCAAGGTAAACCCTTAACTAACAAAGCCACCCATGAGTCCAGGAAAGAGAGTCTTAAGCTGACTCCACACTGAACATGGAGCCTGGTGCTGGGCTCTATCTCAAGACCCTGAGATCACAACCTGAGCAGAAAGCAAGAGCCTGACACTTTAACCAACCGTACCACCCAGGCGCCCGAGCAATAAAGTACTTCTAATTAAGGTATGCACATTGTTTTTTTACACATAATGCTATTGCACATTTAATGGACTACAGTACAGTGTAAATATAACTTTTATTTGCACTGGAATCAAACATTTCATTTGACTCCCTTCATTACAATGTTCGCTTTATTGCAGTGGTCTGAAACCAAACCCGCAATATCTCTGAAGCCTCCCCAAACAGTTGACCCTTGAACAATGCAGGGTTTAGGGACACCAACCCCCTGAGCAGCAGCAAATAAGCACATACCTTTTGATTCCCCAAAAACTGAACTACTACTAGCCTGTTGACCAGAAGTCTTACCAGTAACATAAACAATCGAGCAACACTTATTTTGTAGATTATATATATTATATACTGTACTCTTATAATAAAGTAAGCTAGAGAAAACACTTAAAAATCATAAGGAAGAGAAACTACATTTACAGCACTGTACTGAATTTATTTTTAAAAATCCATGTATAAGTAGACCCACCCGACTCAAACCCGGGTTGTTCCTGGGGCAACTGTACCTCTCACTAAAAGACCAGGCTGGCCCCTCCCCGGCGGGGAGGAGTACTGAGGAGGGTCAGTCAGGTGGAGGGCATTTCAGTGTGTGCGTGCTGCACCTTACAGGACGCTGAGTGCTTGACTTCCACAACTGCTGATGGCTCTCGCTAAGTAGCAGGAAGAAAGCTTGGTCTGAAATGTACGAGGAACTCAGATGGCAAGAGGATTCCTAACAGAAAGAGGCCACGGTCACCAAAATGACAGGGAAAGAAAGCGGACAAAATGCGGACGAGGTTGACAGGGAGAAGGGAAAGAGGCACAGAAACAGAGAAGACAAATTAAGAAGAAAACAGAAATTCGGTCACCAAGAAATGGCATATCGTACAGTCATAAACATATAAAACACGAAACCCATAAGATGTTCCTTCCAAAGAAATACAGGTTCATTCACCTGGTGATTATTGTTCGTTCACATAAAATTCGAACCGCCGCTCACAGCCGTCCCACTCTGGTCCTCACTCTTTTCTTCCCAAACGTCCAGGTCCACCACTAGCTGCATCACAGCCATGCAGCGCCCACCCTTCCTGCCCCCCAACCCCAGTTCACTACCGTGTCCCTCCTCCGGCCACTCTGATTTCAGATGCAACTGGCTCAGCCAGAGGGGAAAAAACGATCGCTTTGGATACGACAAGGTGTGCCAGCCTCAAGGAAATGCCTTTCAGTCCCTCCTTCCCACTGGTGGGGCGTGGCTGCCGGCAAAGGATGGAGTTTGGGCGGGCTCCCCACAAAGGGAAGTCTGTGGGCACGGAGGTTTCCGGGACTCACCACACACTAGCCAGCAGGAAACCTCTGCTGAAACTGTAAAAGCTGCACTTGTTACTGATATACTTACTGAGTTCCTCCTCTAGTGATTGCTACATGGTCAGGTATAAAGGAGACGTTGAGTCCAAGTGAAAAATGGAAAGTCATATTATAAAGCGCAACAGCGCCACCTCATGCCCGACCTTATAGCAGCAGCCTCCATGGGTGCTGTAAAAGGTCCGGATTTGATCAGGATTTAGCTTGATGAGTCCTCTCCTGGGATAATCGCAACCTACAGGCTTTGCTGGGGAATCGCTAAGGAATAAATGGAAATACAAGTATCAGTAGTAGGTAATCTGTCACTAGCATATGCTTTCTAAATACATTCTGGGCTCTTCTCTAGGGATATAGCATAAATGAAAGTAGTTCTATTACCTGCCCACATGGAATTTACAATCAGAGGAAACACGAAAGAAAATACAGGGCTGAAAGAATTCCAAATTAGATACTAACACTTAATACAAGTTCTATGAATGAAATGCGGGTCACAGATAACTTAAATAGGGGACCAGTTTGCTCAGCACTGATAGTATACCAAAAAAGCACCTATTTACAACAGAAAGAATTTAGGTACAGTGTAATGTGAAGTATTTAGAGACTGAGGTACTTTAATTCTCTAGAGGCTTCTCTACTGAAATTTGTCTTCCTTCAGAGCTCTTTTAAAATTGGATGAACTGGGGCACCTGGGTGGGTCAGTTGGTTAAGTGACTGCCTTCGACTCAGGTAATGATCCTGGGGTCTTGGGATCGAGTCCCGAGTCGGGCTCCCCCTGTTCTGCAGGGAGCCTGCTTCTCCCTCTCCCTCTCCCTCTGCTGTTCCCCCCCCCCCGCTTGTGTTCTCTCTCTCTCCCTCTCTCTGTCAAATAAATAAATCTTTTTTAAAAAATTGGATGAACTATACTAAATGTCACTGAATTGTACATTTAAAATGGTTCATGGGTAACTTTATGTTATATGAATATTACATTAATTTTTTTTAAAAAAGGACGAAATCTCATCAGCCAACTGTTCTTCCCATCTTTTAGGTCATGATTGATTAATAAAAGCCGAGTGAACTGATCTGAGCCTCATATTATGCAATCTCCTACTCTGCTTTCCCAAGCATCGGAATCTCCTGAGGCAGAGGCTGGAGCTTGCTCATATTTGTAATTCGTGCAGCACCCTGTTAGACTGCTACATCCCCATTCTAATTTACAGAATTTTGTCTAAAAATCTCATTACTGTGAAGGAACTATTACAGTGATAGAAGTTACAACCTCTGGGACAGGGATTTTTTTAAAAAGCAAAATACAACAAAGAGGAAGAGGCCAGAATTTACTCTCCAATTTTATTGAGCAATTCAAATAAAAGATGAAAATTTTTTAAATCTCTGAGATAGAGAAAATTCTGGAAATAGCAATGCTCAGACCCAGAAACACCTAAGTACATACTAGATACAGTGCTAGTTAAACAAGGTATAAACAGAAGGTCTCATGTTTATACTCATGAATAGTGGCTAGATATCCGTTATTTCTTTTTTTCTCTACAAGTGTTCATTCCCTTATAATTTTCAATTATTGCCTCTTTCTCAAATGTCTGGCCCTCTGACTCATTTTCAGCAAAGCTTCTGTCCCACCATTCCTGCCAGGTGGTTATTTCTGCCTCACAGTTAATTCATTAAGCGTTGGTTTGAGTGCTCATTATCTGCTCTGCTCATGTGAAGTGTTGAACTGTAGGAATTCACATTGAAATACCCACCGGAGACCTCTTCATTCTGCAGTTTACTCCAGACACGCCTTCGCTATATTCTGCTCTCCTCGGAACTCCTGCAACAACCATCCGTTCATGTGTTACTTAGCACATTCTCTCTTGTTCTTCTGCACTTGTGAGGGATCCCCCGCTTGGAATCTGGTGCGGTGGATACTCCTGAAATCCATTTACGTGAGGCCTGGAGAAACCCCTGGGAAATCACTAATTATAAGGAAAAAGAGAGTCGGGGCAGGACTTACAACTGAGTCCTAAGGAAAGGAGACTGTAACTGTAACTGGTAGAGTTATTTCACAAAGCAACAACATCAACAAACTATATTAGACCCTGGGTAGCGTTGCTTTGGAACTGTTTCAAAGGCATTTAACACAGAAGTGAGGCAGACAGATTCTCCAACTTTATCTGAAAATGCAGCCCAGCTTCACCCTGGGAGGGCAGCGGCCTGCTGAAGCCTACCTGGAAGGCTTGCGCCGCACAGAGAAACAGAGCGATCCTGATGGGAGGCTGTAAATGGAGTCAGCAATTGTCTCTGCGGCAATGCCTGGCACCTAACTGGGGCTTCTCAGGCCTTGAGAGGACAGTAGACATGAGCAGAGTGAAACTAAGGCAGAAAAGGAAACCGGTAGACTCCACGTGGGAGCCGGGATTTGCATTGGCGAAAATTTACAATTTATTCCACTGCCCTGAGGACTCCCAGGGCCAGTTGAGGAACTGGTTTTTGAAACACTTCTGAGGTCCTGCAACTAACTAAGGACAAAGACAAAAGAACGTGGGCTATCACTATCAGTATGACCTCATGTTTAACCCAGGGTGGTGTGTCCTAGGAAATGTGGACTATGGGTATTTAAATTTGCATGCATACATTGTTTCTTTTTCTGTTGCCGAGGCAGCAAATTACCACAAATCCAGTGGCTAACACAATACAAAATTATTATTTTACAGTTCTCTAGGCCAGAAGTGGAACATTCATCGCTCTAGGCTAAAATCAAGGTACTGGCAGGGCTGTGTTCCTTTCTGGAGGCTTTTAGAGAAAATCTGTTTCCTTGGCTTTCCCAGCTTCTAGACCTCCCACATTTCTCAGTTGAGCCAGCAATGGCCAGTCTAGTCCTTCCCACATCACACGTGTGTTTCTCTGACCCCTATTCTATCATTATCTCTCTGTCTCTGACCACAACTGAGAAAGTTCTTTACTTGAAAGGACTCATGTTTTGTTTAGATTGGGCCCACAGGATAATTTCCCATCTAAAAAGTCTATAACCTTAGTCACATCTATAGAGTCCCTTCTGTTGTGGAAGATGACATAATCACAGCTTCTGAGGCTTAGATTATGAACTCTCAGGGCGTGGCGGGGCGTTATTCTGCCTACCACACATTGCTTGGTTGAGACTTTAGCATAAGGTCCATATCTCATACCTCTTTGTACTGTTTCCTGCAAATAGTGAGCAATCATAAGTGGTGTTGACCACAAAAGGAGTATCTCACTTGCCAACTACTTTTATTCTGGGAAAGAATATTCATATTCCCCATGGGGAGAAATGTGATGATTTGAGGCATTATGCCAACCATATGCTCCACTCATTTCTTCCTTGCCTTTTTCTCCCAAGATTCCCAAGATTCTCATAGAATCATTCAGTGTAGTTTAGAGATCAGTGACCTACAGCTAGTTTCCACAGCTTACACCAACTAGGACGGGTTGACTTTTCTGAGTCTCAGATTTCTCATTCGTGAAATGAAGAGGATGGAGGAAATTAGCTCCAAGTTTTTGTCAAGTTTTGCATCCTATGATTCCCTAACCCTTGAACACAAAAAACTCCTCTGCTCCAAATTCTTGCCCACTGATGACATCTCTGACAGGTATTCATCCAGTTCTGTCTAAACTTCCTCAATATGAGCAGCTGCTACCAGGCCCCTCATTCCATCCATAACAGCTCTGCTAACTAGAAAATTATTCCTCATACTAAGTTAGCTTCACTAACCTGCAATTTATTTGTAAAATGGAGGTGAAAAATATCTATCTCATCAGGTTGTTGAGTAGTTCATGTAAGAAAATATACTTGAAAGTATTCAAAAATCAAAAGCACTATATAACTGTTAACTGCCATATTATTATCTGATACTCTTGATAATAACAATCTAGGTTATTATTAACCTCTCTTTGTGCAATCTGTGATGGGTTGTACACTTATTTTTTTAATTATATCTTATTTATTTCAGCCCCCTTCAGGCAAAACATTAAAGATAATCCTGAATCCATCTCTGACTTACACTCTGCTGGCTATAGTATTGAGACATGGTCAACCACAAGTTGATTAAAAAAAAAAAAAACTATTAAAAAATTTCTACATACCTCATAAGGCACCTGGCTGGCTCAGTTGGTAGAGTGTGCGACTCTTGATCTTGGGGTTGTGAGTTCAAGTTTAGATTATTAAGATGTCATTTCTAACCAATCATACTTTGTAAACATAGCAATAAACAATCTTTGGTGAGCTAACAAACAGAAAGTTTGTAAGTGAGCAAAGCTGAGGACCTGGTTTCGTCATGACCATGCCCCTACCAAGTGCAGCATGAATAACGGACTAGTCTTTTTGCAGGTCCTTCCTTTGCCTTGCACTACAATGTGGCATAAAGAGAAAAACATAGATCCTATAGCCAATCAGACCGTGATTGAAACCCAGATTCACCTCTTAACACTTCATGCTTTGGAATTGTGGCAGACTGTGGGAGATTCTGCTCACTTAACTTATTTCTTCTCTCCAGGTGCAATTAAGGGCTTGCTCGGCCCCCTTAAATCTAGGTACTGCCATGTAACTATCTCTCGCCCATGGACTCTGAGCATTAGTGATATGTCCCTCATAGTCTGAAACAGACTTGCTGTCTCATTGCCCCATCTCCTGGCTGGATGGCAGCAGGACAAGCTGAAACCACACATTCAAGACGACAGAGCTACAGAATGGAAGGAGACTATTCCTAAGTAGCCCAGGGGAGGAAAACTGCCCGGGGGAGCAACCTAACCAAACATGTCTGTAAGAAAAAAAAAAAGTGTATTCTATTAAGCCACAGAAATTTAAGAATGGTTGTTACAGCAGCTCACATTAATTACCCTGAGGAATGCAAGCATACTAGTTTTTCAGAGCTGCTGGTTTCCACACTAGTAAAAGGGAAGTAGAATGTCTTGCAGTAAAGGTAGAAGATAATATATTTACAATGCTTGGTACCTAGGTTACTTTAGTGAGAGCTATATAAAGTAGGAGGAAAATATAAAGATATGCTTGTACTTTTATCTTGAAATATGTAAAAATGAACTTTCACTAAAATTCACTATGTTTTCATATGAAAGTGACAATGGCACACTCGGCATCTGTTTGTCAGAGTGTCCATGTATCATATATGGAAGACAAGGGATCCTGGGGGAAAAAAAACGGCAATCACGTGAAACGAATTAATCATTTGTAAGATGTATTTGTTCATGTTTAACATAATGCAAACTGTGATGATATCGTTGTGGTTCATTTTGTAAAATCAAAACCATTAAATAGTATAAACATAGCAATACTTTGACATGAGAAGGGGAGTAATACTGAAAACCATGTGTCTTATAGTGAGCATTACACAGAGAAGTTGAGTCACTAGGCTGTATGCCTGACACGAATGTAACACTGTATGTCAACTATACTCAAAAAAACTACAAGTGAAGAAAAGGAAAATAAAGAAAAAAAATTGTCCTATTCAGGATTACTGTTTTAACAACCATCAAAGTACTTAAGGGAATTGTCACATTTAAAATATTATTCATTTTCCTTTTATAAAGGCAGGTCTCCTAAATTTGCTCTTTTCTGTGGTCAGTGACTGGCAGGAGAATGCTACCAAACAGATAGTTTTAGAAAAAATGAACATCTTCAAAGTAAAAGTGATTTTTTACAAGGAGTAAAACTGTTCACAATGAGTAAAAATGGAAATTTTTTTGAAAAGAACCTCTGCTATGGAGTTTTAAAATAGGTTTTTGGAAATGTTACTGTTCATCATCTTGTGTTTTTGTTTTGTTGCTGAAATATAATATTGCTCACATATGAATTCATATTTACATGTTGTAAAACTTAAAAGAATTTTCTAACCTCTTTAAAAGTTATCTAGTTTCCATTCATTTTGAAAGTTATTGTTATGTAACTGGTTTACGCAAAGTATTTTGATACCAAGTAAATGGAAATTTTCTATGCAAATTTCAACAAAAACACTTATATAATTGGTCGATGGAATAAAAAGTATATATGAAAGAGGCAAAATACTTCTCTTCCATTTGAGCCCATATATTCTTTTCAGCTATTCCAGCCAAAGAAATCAACTATCAAATTAAAATGAACAAAGAAATAGAATAAGCCAATAGCTTTACAAATAATGAAACATTTTAAATCACCATACTGATTTAACTATCTTAGTAAGAAGCTTGTTATATTAATAAAAAGTTTTTGCACAATATTTCATCTTTCATCTTTATTTTTTATGTTTCATAACATATGCTATGAGTATATACTCACACATACATACATGTGGTTTATATATTAAAAGTATACATGTTTCAGGGTGCATGCTTACTTTAAAAATTTATTCAAATTGATTTATCTATTAGAATAGATGATTAAAAGAACAGAGAGATGACTGCTCTCAATGGTAGTGATATTATCTAAAATTTACAGAACTTGACATGGAATTACTAGCAAAGTATCATGACAAAACCTCTACAATGGAGTCTTCTGTTTATTCACTTCAGGGAATTTATTCCTGAGAGTAGTGGCAGGATTAAAAGACAATCCCCCTGCACCCTCTAAGTTAGAAATACACAAATGGGCATTGTGAGGAGTTAAGATTGAGAAGGGAAATGCAAATCAAAAGCACCGGAAAAGTCTTCCTGGGTTTTATCTTTCAACTGCCGTCATTATCTGTAAGGGAAGATGGTACTGATATAATTAACAACCACTATCTCGATATCCACCGATTGCTGCTTGTTTGGGAGATGGAAATGATTAACTGCACATGGCACCAGCAGTTTAATGTCTAAGAAGAAAGGGGGGAAAGGACGAAGCAGAGATGTAGGCAGGGAAAGACCTGGAAAGTTCAGCTCTGTAAAGAAAATGACTTCAGTCATTCTTAACCATCACTAGTATGTTTTACTTTGAACTTCAGCGTTATCTCAAACAATGCTTGTCAAAAAGGCTCTAGTATTACAATTTAAGCACACTATTCTAAACCGACATGAAGTGAGCAGAGAGGGCAAAGTGTCCGATCCGTGTTCAGCCTCTCGCTTAACTGAGTTGGTTATACTTACTTACAGCACAATCTTGTTCCCACACACGTGGAACACTCTATGTAGACTGCTGGCTCCACGAATCTTTGCCCTATAATTATGTACAGATATAGATTACAGGTCTCAGCCAGTGAAATATAATTCTCTGGTGCCATGCCTAGGTGTGACTTTGACAGAGTAACACACAAAGGACAATGGCATATTAGAGTGGAAGGAAGGCTAAGGATAATTCTGAAATGACTTCACTCTGACCACCAATTGAAAACCACTGATTCAGGGCGCCTGGGTGGCTCAGTCGGTTAAGTGTCTGCCTTCAGCTCAGGTCATGATCTCAGGGTCCTGGGATCGAATTCCACGTTGGGCTCGCAGGGAGTCTGCTTCTCTCTCTGCCCCTCCTCCCACTTGTTCTCTCAATCTCTCTCTCTCTCTCTAATAAATAAATAAAATCTTAAAAAAAAATAATTCCTCCAATCCTTTCCTTTCAGGCAAAGACATTGAGACCATGATGTTGAGTATCTTGAGGTTAAAAATTGTGAAAGCTTTGGACTTGAACCTAGATCTACTCATTTCCAGGCTTTTCTCCCTATGGCCTCTATTTCTGTGGGTTTGAGCCTTATAATAAACTTGTGTGACCTGGATCCACAATGCCCTTACTTACTAAATGGCAACAAAAGGTGCTAGCCAGGGGGCATCTGACTGGCTCAGTCGGTAGAGCATGTCACTCTTGATCTCAGGCTCAGGAGTTCAAGACCCACCTTAGGCGTGGAGACTACTTAAAAAAAGCAAAACAAAACAACAACAAAAACTAGCCATGATTGTTGTGAAGATCTAAAGCAATAAGAACATTGGTACTTAGGGGCGCCTGGGTGGTTGTCGTTAAGCTTCTGCCTTTGGCTCAGGTCATGATCCCAGGGTCCTGGGATCAAACCCCGCATCGAGCTCCCTGCTCGGCGGGAAGCCTGCTTCTCCCTCTCCAGCTCCCCGCTGCTTGTGTTCCCTCTCTCACTGTCCTTTTTTTTTAAAGATTTTATTTATTTGTATGACAGAGAGACAGAGAAAGAGAGAGCACACAAGCAGGGGGAACAGCAGAGGGAGAGGGAGAAGCAGGTTCCCCGCTGAGCAGGGAGCCTGATGCGGGCCTCAATCCCAGGACCCAGGACCATGACCCGAGACAAAGGCAGACACTCAACTGACTGAGCCACCCAGGTGCCCCTCTCACTGTCTTTCTTTGTCAAAAAAAACAAAACAACAACAAAAAACATTGGTACTTAATGTATTCTTCATTTGTACAAGAAACTTTAAAGTTTCTAAGTTAATGATACCATAATTTCTTACTTTTTTTCCACAAATTTTTTTTCCCCACAAAATTTTTATAATCTTGTATTTTGTCCTACCTGATTCCTTAAACATTTGAAGGAGTTAAGATAGGTTTAAGTTAGGTCTATAGGAGTCTACAATAGAGGTTTCAAAACGGGAGAGGTGCTAAGATCTTGCCCTTGCTTCACATCAGCTGGCTCAAACTAGGTCTTTCAACAAACTCAGTCAGTATAAGGCCCCAGATTTCTCTTGTCTCCCCCAAAACTTAGCAGTATCATGTTCATGGAGCAGAGACCACTGGGCCCAGACAGTTAGATGCCAACCACCCACCCCGTGCAAGAATATAGAAAAACTTAACAACAACATCAATCAACAGGATCTAGTTGACATTTATAGAACACTCTACTCAAAAATAACAAAATTCTTTTTAGAAAGCCATAAAATATTCACTAAGATAGGCTATATCTTAGGCCATAAACCAAAATAATACTCAACAAATTTTAAAGTATTAAAATCACACAGTGCATACTCTGACTGTAACGGATAAAATTAGAAATTAATATCAGAAAGATAACAGAAAGAGATCACTAAGAACTTGGAAATTAAACATCACACTTCTAAATGGGTCAATGAGAAAGTCTCAAGAAAAATTTAAAAATACATTAAACTGTATGAAAATGTAAATACATTTGAAATTTGTGAGGTACAGGTAAAGCAGTGCTGACAGGGAGATTTATAGCATTAAATGCTTATATTAGAATAGGAGAGCAGATGCCTGGGTGGCTCAGTCCATTAAGCATGTGACTCAACCTCAGCTCAGGTCTTGATCTCAGGGTCATGAGTTCAAGCCCCTCATTGGTCTCCACACTGGGTGTGGAGCCTACATGAAAAAAAAAATTACGGGAAAAGTCTCAAACCAATAATCTGAAGAAGTTAGAAAAATAAGAGCAAAATAAACCCAAAGCAAGCCGAAAGAAGAAAATAATAAAGAGAAGTCAATGAAATGAAAAAATAGAAAACCAGAAAAAATAATCAATAAAACAAAAAGCTAGGTTTTGAAAAGATCATTAAAGTTGAAAACCTGGGGCACCTGGGTGGCTCAGTCAGTTAAGCATCTGCCTTTGGCTCAGGTCATGATCCTAGGGTCCTGGGATCAAGCCCCACACTGGGCTCCCTGCTCAGTGGGGGGCCTGCTTCTCCTTCTCTCACTGCCCCTGCTTGTGTTCCCTCTCTCGCTGTGTCTCTCTCTGTCAAATAAATAAATAAAATCTTTTTTTTTTTTTTTTAAAGTTGAAAGCCTCTGGTGAGACTAACAAAAAAAGAAAAAAGAAGAAAACTATAAATATCAGGAATGAAACATATCACTACCATTTCTGGAGACATAGGACAATAAAGAAATACCTTAATAACTCTTCACACATACATTTGATGACTTAGATAAAACGGACCAATTCTTCAAAAAACACCAACTACCACAACTCATCCAATATGAAATAATTTGGATAGGCCCATTACTATTAAATTAAATTTGGAGTTAGAATTTCTCAAAAAAGAAATCCCTAGACTCAGATGGCTTCACTGAAGAATTCTACCAAATGTTTGAAGAAAAACTAACAACTCTACACTATGTCTTTCAGAAAATAAAAGAGGAAGGAGCCTTTCCCAGCTCATTTCATAAGGCCAGTATTACCCTGATAGCACAACCAGAAGAATAGCACAAAACGAAAACTACACACCAATATCCCTCATGCACAGAGATGTAAAAATCCTGAACAAAATATTAGCAAATTAAATCTAATATTATATTTAAAAATTTATACAGTATGAGAGTCTTAGTCTGTTCAGGATCCTATAACAAAATACCCCAAGCTGGGTAGGTTAGGAATTGATTTCCAATAGTTCTGGAGGCTGAGAGTTCAAGATTAAGGTGCCTGCAGGGTCAAGTTCTGGTGAAGGCCCTCTTCCCGGCTTTTGGCCAGTGTATTCTTCCCACTGTGTCCTCACACAAGGTAATGGGCTAGAGATCTCTGTAATGCCTCTTTTAGGAGAACGCTCCACCATCATGATCTAAGCAGCTCCCAAAGTCCCCACCTTCTGACACCATCACACTGGCATTAGAATTTCAATGTATTACTTTTGGGGGGATACAAACATTCAGACCACAGCAATGACTGAGTGCATTTATTCCAGGGATACTAGGCTGGTTCAGTATTTGAAAAGCAACCAGTGTAATCCACCATACTAATGGGCTAAAGAGAAAAATCATGATTGTATCAACTGATGCAGAAAAAGTATTAGACAAAATTCAACACCCAGTCGGAATAAAAACTCCCAGCAAACTAGGAATACAGCGATCTTCCTCAACTTGATAGAGAGCATCTAAAAAAATACCTACAGCTAATATGATATTTAATGGTCAAAGACTGAATGCTCTCCCCCTCTAATATTGGCAACAAGGCAAGAATATTCACTCTAACCGTTCTTAGTCGGTATAGTATGGAAGGTCCTAGCCAGCCAGTACAGTAAGGCAAAAAAAGGAAATAAAGGGAACACACATTAGAAAGGAAGAAATAAAGTGCCTGTATTTGCAAATAACATAATGAAAATCCTGTTCCTAACAACATGGAAAACCCCAAAGAATCTACAATAAATAAATAAATAAATACAATCAATCAATCAATCAATAAATCCTGGAACTGACAAATAAGTTCATTGAATTTGTAGGATACAAGGTCTACATATAAAAATCTATTGTATTTCTAGGGGCGTCTGGGTGGCTCAGTCGTTAAGCGTCTGCCTTCGGCTCAGGTCATGATCCCGGGGTCCTGGGGTCCTGGGATCCAGCCCCGCATCGGGCTCCCTGCTCAGTGGGAAGCCTGCTTCTCCCTCTCCCACTCCCTCTGCTTGTGTTCCTTCTCTTACTCCTCTCTCTGTGTCAAATAAATAAATAAAATCTTTTTTAAAAAAATCTATTGTATTTCTATATACTAGTGATGAGAAAGAGGAAGCTGATATTAAAAACAATACCATTTGCAATTCCTAAAAACAAAATGAAATACTTTGGTATTGATCTAACAAAACATGTACAGGACTTGTATGCTAAAAACCAAAACACTGATGAAAAAAATCAAAGATTTGAAGAAATAGACACATGCCATGTTCTTGGATTAGAAGACTCAATGTCAATCCTCTTCAAATTGATCTGCGGATTTAATACATTCCCTATCAAAATCCCAGCAAGACTTCTTGTAGAAGTCTTGTAGAAATCAACAAGCTTATTCCCAAAATGTACATGAAAGGGCCAAAAAACTAGAATAGCTAAAATAATTTTGAAAAAATAAAGTGGGAGGAATCATTCTACCTGATTTTAAGACTTACAGTACTCAAGACAATGTGTTATTGGTGGAGGGATAGACAAACTAGAGCAATAGAACAGAATGAAGACCCCAGAAATAAACCCACATTGAGTACGGCCAACTGGATTTTAGCAAAGGTATAAAAGCAGTGCATTTAAGTGAGAATAGTCTTTTCAAGAAATCGTTCTAGGATGACTGGAAATCCATAGGCAAAAAATTGAAACCCACCCTAAATCTTACAACTCATACAAAAATTATCTGAGAGGAAAACAGAAGAAAATCTTTAAGATTTAGGCTGGGTGAAGAGTTCTGAGACATGAAACCAATACCACAATCGCTAAAGAAAAAATAATTAGACTTCATCAGAATTAAAAACTTTCACTCTAAAAAAGGCAGTGTTAAAGAGGATGAAAAAACACCTTACAAACTGAAGAAAGAGTATTTGCAAATAGTTGACAAAAGACTCATATCAAGATTACATAAAGAACGCTCAAAATTTAAATAGTTTAAGCCAAAAACAAAATAAAGTCCAATAAAAAAATTTATAAAAAACATGAATGGACATTTTACCAGAAAGGAAAAATACACAGCAAACAGGCACGGGAAAATATATTCAACATCATTAGCTATTAGGGAAATGTGAATTAAAACCATAATAAATATCACCAGACACATAGAAGAGCTCAAATTTTGAAAGTGACAATACCAAATGCTCACAAGAATGTAGAGAGGCGCTCATACATTGCTGCTGCAAATTAAAATGATATGTATTAGTTTGCTAAGGTTGCCACAACAAAACACCACAGAGTGGCTTAAACAACAGAAATTTATTTTCTTACAGTTCCGGAGCCGGAAGTCCAAGATCAAGGTGGCAGTTCTGGCTTCTCCTGAGGCCTCTCGTGGCTTGCGGATGGCTGCCCTCTTGCTGCCTCTTCATGTTGTCATCCCTCTGTGCATGTGAGCCCCCAGTGTCTGCACCTCCCTCATTTTGTAACAGTAGCAGTTCTATCAGATCAGGGCCTCATTTTAACTTAATCACTTCCTCAAAGACCTAATCCCCAAATATGGTTACATTCTGAGGTAGTGGGGGTTAGGACTTCAACATGAATTTAGAAGGGACACAATTCAGCCATAACAGCCATTTTAGAAAATGGTTTAGGAATTTCATAATCACACACACACACACACACACACACACACACACACACACACACACACACTTCCCAATAATTTTATTGGTTGAGAAGTTCTGTTCTCAACTGATCAAAGGGACTTTTACCCGTGGCGCCATGTCCATGCAGTAGGCTCAGGAGTCATTTTGAACCCCACATGTGAAGTCCCCTTTGAATTAAACAGTGAGATCAATGCAGGAAAAAAAACTATGGTAATAACATATAGTGATTTCTCATCTCTTCTATTACATGCCTCCGTTCTATAACCCTCTTAATAGAATACTGAGCAAAAACTACAGAGATGTAGGGAGGGATCGACAAGCTAAGCAACCTCTGTCACGTTACCAGTGTGGATTTCAGCTCCATTACAGCTTGCCATCCCTTTGTGAAAATCTGGGTGGTTCTGGAGTTAGATTGTCAGATGAAATGCTTTCACCCTAAGAAAATGACAAAACTAATATAGTATCACCTTTGCTGAACAAGATTACCTAGTTTTTAGAGATTTATAACAGCCTGTTTCCTTTCTAGACTTCTCCTATTAAACAAGAAAGACACCTATGCCATGATATACAAAATCACTCTTCTGGAGTCAAGAGATTACATTTATTTTCTCCTCTTTTCAACTGAAACCGAGTACTAGCTTCCAGAAGTTTCAATCTGCATCAGCTCTAAGATTTAAACAACTTTATTACTTCAAAATCTCAAAGTATTCGTCTGTTTAAATACATTTTTCCATTCCACGAAGAGCTAAAGTACTTTCAAAAATTGCACCTTTGCAATGCAGGAGCCCCTTAGAATACTGTGTCAGTTGAGCTATTTGTGATACAAAAGCACCAAGCATCACTCTTGGCAAATAGTAGGCATGCAAATATTTCGAGTTGTGTAGGGTTTCTCTACAGGTGCTGTTCCATCACACATGCAAAATTCATGAGCTTACTAACCAATCACAGCTAATGTGTGATCAATGGAAGACAGCATTCTAGTTAATCTCCAGCTATATTCCCACCCAGATAGCCTCTGTTTCTTGATAAAGCAATTCAAGTCCCTGATCCCTTGCTGTAAAAGGAAAACAACAACAACAACAACAAACTTATTTCAGGCCCATCCTCACATCAAATCCAATTCTTTCTTCTGTACCTTCAAACCCGTGTTTTAGGATTATACTTATACCCACCACCAAAGATTTCCCCCCCGACTCTTTGCATGCATTGTTACATTGTTTTTCCTCCAGAAATAGATTAACAGTAAACCTGGAAATAGATGGAGAGTATTTAGAGGTAAGGATGTTGGAACTATGACATAAAGTGTTTATAATTGCAATTTTTAAAAAAGCCTCAATATCCAGTAAGTGGGCTGACAAAATTATGGATAGCTATATAATTGAAATGTTGTGCAGCCAGTACAAATGATGAGAGGACTCTGCCTAAGCTTGATAATGGAGTAACAATAAAGATAAGTAGATGGGCAAAAAATGTAAATGCCAGTATATAAAGACATTCAAAAAATGTTTGAAAGACTCCACAATAAAATTGTTTAAAATGAGCAGGAAGGGGTGGGGGGGGAAGTTAGAACACCAGCTGGGCAGTAAACCTACCCATGGCATTATAAAAACGGATCTAATGTTTGTTGCTAGAATAACAACAATTAAAACCCCTTCCCCCTCCCTGAGTTGCATCAGTTTGCCAAACACACACACGCCCCCGTGAACATAAAAGATCTGAAATAGATCTTTTTTTAAAAAACATACTACCTGGTTGCCTTAAGGGAATCAGAACTAAGATGACATTTCTTCATAAAATACTTTATACCTTTGAATATTTTTTGCCTTGTGCAACTTTGGTTTTTTTTGAACTTGCAAGGCAATACAAGTTCTTGAACAATCCACTTTCCCTTGCTTGCCATCTCTTAAACAGGCCAAGTATGCACGTTCCCTCCCTGCAGTCTTTGCACCTGCTCTCCCTGCTTTGAATGTTCTTCTCCCTAGAAATTCAAATGGTTATTGATCTCCCACCTCATGAATCCATTTATATATTCTGTTATCATTTAGAGACCACCCACCCGTTTAAAATAAATGTACCTCCTGCAATTATGCCAATCTTTAACCCTTTACCATGTTTTTTCTTTTATAATATTTATTGCCCTCTGACATTAAATTTCACATTTGTTTACATTTGTTTATTCTCGATATTCACTCACTAAAATGCAAGCTCACTGGGACTAGAGTCTTTTGTTGGTTTGTGCCCTCCTAGCCACCAGAATAATGCTTGGCACAAACCTAGGGCTCAACATGTACCTGATTTAAAGGATAAATTTGAAAGGTGCAGTGTATCTGAGAAGTAACTACATAGCATTGACATATACTGTAACATTTCTCAATTTGAGGGCACCACCTTCCCAGGGGGGGAAGAAATTTCTAGTGCAGTTGGAAAGGGGCCCCTCCTCTTCCGCTTTTCTGAAAGACACACATGTAAACATATAACATGGCAGTTGGTGTTGAAAACCTCAGGTTGGAGGTTCAAGAAGGTCAGAACTCCTAACTCCTTCATTTATATAAAGAAAACTAATCTAAATGCCATCACATCACCTCAACGAAGAGTATTCGAGAGATAGAGTACGAATGAAGCATGCCCACTGCCGAACTCAGACAAGAACTTGTTCCTTCTCAGCTATACCCTTCTAAGAGGAATCCCATGGTCTCGAGCTCATATGCCTACATTTTATCAAATAGCACTAATGCACCTTTACATTGGCTCTGAGTTTACTATTTTGTGAATAAAGTGGTGTGAAAAGACAAAACATATGCTAAGATAGGAAAACATACTCCAGTCATACACCTTTTCCTTTCAAGGGTAAAAATTTTATTTTTGAGGAACTTCATACTGCACATTTTTAAAGAGTCACATAAGAAAGCAAAAATGTTATCCTCCCCTCATCCTAGAAATAAATACGGGCATAAAATTTCTTTTTAAATCACGACACTTGGAAGTTTAGCACCAGCATCCAAAATGAACAAAAAAGGAAAAAAAAAGCATTTACTATATATTTCAGATTTCTTTGGTTGGGGTTCTCCCCATGTGGTTATTAATATTTCTTCTTTCAATTCATATTACCAAAACAGTAAAAACCAGGAAAAAAATATAAACCTAGTGGTTGCTGAAACTGGGGAGGTTGCTCTCCTGTCTTTTGTGCAGGCATTCCCGGGATCTCAGCTTGCTAGAAAAACTGGCTGACTTTTTCCTTTTGTAGTTGTCTGTTTCATGAAGAATAATAGTAAACATTCTAATGTCCACATCTTGGTTATCAGTCTTCCACATTATTGCTTGGATGTTTCTTTGGTGTTGGTTAAGGTCATGGTCTGCTTTATGCTTTATTTTTTTTTTAATAGTCATTAATTCTTTAGGTCACCTGGAAAAAATTAAAACCAAGAGTGACAAAATGACCAAAAGTTAAAGAATAAAAAGGCAAAAATGTTAATTCAAAAAACAGTATTTCAGAAGTTCTAAACGGAATCTATCCTTGCATCTATAGATTTGTAAACTATACATTTAATAAAACATTTTTATTATAAACCAGAACATTCAGTACATGGTAGTAAAAAATTTTATAAAACTATATAAAATTACCATCATGAAGCCTTCTCAAATAAGTGAAACTACAGCCTCACTTATTCTTCATAATCATTTTAGTGGCTGTACAATATTTCCTAACATGAATATACCCCCAAATTGAGCCCCTTCCCAATGTTAGATTATAGATAGTAGAAATATTTGTTTGCCTGTATTTTGGATTACTTCCTTACAAGACCTAGAAATAATGTTACTAAGTAGGTTACAGCCAAATGACTGAAACAATTCTAAGTCAGTTAATGCAAGCAAATTTAAATAGGGAGCTTAATTTTATGATATATTGTCCACAAAACCCAGAGATAAAATACAATATTCCCAGCATAGCAAATGTCTACCTGACAGTAGGCTATGAGTTTAACAACCTCTTTTAACTAAAAGCTAATTCTTTATTTAATGAAAAGGGCAACAACCAAGAAATACTCAAAAATTTAAGTCCCAGGAGTTACTAGCTAAAAAACCCAGAATGAAAACAACTATGGCTTCTAAATTCCTCTAAGAGTGGCTTCACAATTGGGTCAGTCTTTCTAGTTATATTTTTACCTACATAAATTTTCCAACACCAGTAAAGACAGCAAGCTGAACTTCACCCAGAGGTTGTGCTTTACCACGCCCTGTTCAAGCACTTCATACCTGTTCTCTCATAAATCTCTACAACAACCCTAGTGAGGTAGTCTAGTTGGTATCCCTGTTTTATCAGCAGCAGACATTGCTGAGGTAGAGGATAAACAAACCACTCGGTAGCATCCAGCAAATGAGCAGGAGATCCTGCACTGAGTACAGAAACCTCTTGGCTCTCACACATTATGCTGCACTGCCTCAAAATAAATTCTGTTGGTTATCAAAGGGAAGAAAAAAACTCTCAAGTTTATTCTGTACAGCAATCTCATTCAAACTGGCTACTAGGTGTCACAAAAGTAAAACTTTCAGTTTTCTGAAGACGTGTTAGTATTAAAAATTGTATTAAAAAAAATTTTAAAAAAATTTGATGTTTACACCCCCAAAAGCCTAGTGAAATAAGGTCAAATCCCATACTTAAGCATTAAAACGACTCTCTCTCCAAGATCCTAAAGGAGATTAAAGGTTGGCCCAGAGGAACCACAGAACTAGTTCAGGTTAGAAGTCAACAATACTTAAAATATCAACTCAAGCCTGGGGAGCTCTTACCTGGCGATGGTGAAGGTGCCTGGGGAGCCTGGTGTTACTCAGCACTGCTCTGCTCGGTGGCTGGAGCGGGGTTCTCAGATGGCGCTTCGCCTGCCTTGGTCTAAAACACGAAACAAAACCACAAATCAGAAACTGATCCAGATGACAATGGAAAGTTCAAGGATAAAAGGTCTCAAAAGTTAGAAACTTGCTGCTTATGAAGGTAAATCACTGTGCAAAATCAACTATTCTTAAGTAGGAGTCAAAAATTAGTACCACAGAAGAAAGGCCCATAAATGGCAACTAAACAGCACCACTCTCCATAACAAAAAGTCTCTGATACCCAATTGCTTTCAATACGTGCTTAGAGAGGCTCCTCTCTAAATGCTGTCCTTTGTTCAGAGAGCCCTAAACATTTTAATTCTGAATGTCCATTAGTATGCATAATTCTTTCAGAGAATGTTAATTAGTTGAATTCAAATATTGGGTTTGTGTTATGTACAGGGCATTCTCTCTCCATAACATATATAGATATAGATCTTCAGCAAAATATTATATATTAAAAATATATTATCATTTATATGAAATACATACTGTTAGATATAAAATACCTATGAATGTTACTATAAATAACATTTTATATAAAATGCTCTATCATCGTCAGTTACCAGGTTATCAAAGCACTCTTAGGATGGAATACTAAATAGGGTCTGACATGACTAAGGATGGTCTGGCAACATCCCCCTCTGGCTGTCTGAATTTACCTCTTTGCCATCTTGTGAAGGAGCATTAGGAGGACGGGGGCGACGCCGATAGTTGTAGGGGCGCCGGTATCCACGGCGGGCAGATGGCTGGTTTGGACCATTGGCCGCTTGTTGGTTCTCTTTATCTTCAGCCTCACCAACAGCTGGGGCAGGTCGGGGGCGAGGAGGGCCTCTAGAGCAGAGAACACGACGAAAAAAAAGAGCACAAGTGCAACAGGACAGGGGGCCTCAAGAATAATCTTTATTTTTTAAGATTAAGTGATCGGTATTTATAGCTAGAATTATACACAGGCTAATGCAGTAAATGGAAGAGAGATTTTTGTGAAAAAAAAACCAACAAACGAACTTATTTTTCCACTATTTTCCCCTCTTCATCTGAATACCTATTTATAGTGAACGAATATACACTGGACACATAGCATGATCCTGGCAGGCACCTGGCAGGCACCGAGGACAGGAAGATTTAAAAAGAAAAGTCTTGTCTGGTATCTGCTCTCCTCGAACAGTTTAGTGGAGACTAGGGGATTAAACATGGGGGAAAACTAACATTATTCTGTGCCAGAGCCTGTGCTGGGGATGTTTTTGTGTCAAATATTTCATCTCCATGCTAATTCTGGAAGTTGGATTTATAGTGAGAAAACCAAGAGTAGTGTAGAGAGGGTATTTGGTTGAACCACAGGGAATTCTGCTTTTTATAGGTCAACAAAGATCAGGTATAATTTTCCCATGATCGTGCAGCCAGGGATTGAGAGAGCTGCAATCTACATATACCACTCTCCCCTTTCTGTTTTCATTAAGACATTTCTATGAAGTGTCTTATTTTTGAAAGTCCTTAGTAATTAATCATTAGGAGTGATTATGTCTAAAACTGGAATGAATCTTGTGAGGAAAAAGGACACAAAGTGGTACAAATCCTTTCCCAAAATAATAGACTTACCCTCCTTTCAATAAACCCATATTGCCAAACCTCAAGGTGGTAAAAATGTCAATCAGGAGTGAAGGTCTACTTTTTTCACTTACATCAAGGACCAGGGAGAGGAACAGAAAGGCTTATGATACAAAGAGCTTTAAAAGGATTTTATGGAGTCTAGCCCAATTCAGTCTTCACAAGGGATAAAGCACAAATAACCTATTCCTTCACTAATATGAACGTCACTGGTAGTAATAATGTCTCGTGTTTACTGAGGGCAGACTGTACCATGTGCCATTATCTTAGATTCATTAGTACTTTTAGAAATTGTAAAATACTCTTTAGTGTCCATCTTAGAGACCTGGTAACTTAAGTCTGACAGTCCAGGAACCTCCAAAAGGAGACACAGGTACAAGGTGGGAATTTAAACACAATCTGATCTGTAGCCTGACTTACCACCTACATTGCCTTGGTTTTCGCAATTCAGTATCCCAAATATCTTCTTGGCACTCACTTCTTCCTCCATTTGTAGCTCTACCACTGAATTACCCATCAATTAATTTACTGTTTATTTCATTAAATATAATAAAAAATTAAATATTAATTCACACCATATGAAAGTTAACAAATACAAATAATAGTCTGGTACAGAGATACCTAAATATTTTGTTAGGTGGGGGGAAAATATCCCACGGCCATCTGAAAGCATACTGCAGAGTTCCCCCGAAACTTAGGATGCAGCCACTTCTTCTAATTATATTACAAATCCATAAAATAGGCCCACAATAGTCTCATCCACTGTACTACTGCTCACAAGTGCTTCAACTGGTCGTTAGTGAAAAATGTCACCTACCTCCGGTACCTTGGGCGGTAAGTTGGATTTCGATGAACGGGTCCCTGAAGTTGTGCCCCCTCTGGGACTCCCTCCTTCATCTCTCCAATCTCACCAGCCTACAAGAAGGCAGTGAGAGCTGAAAATGAATGTCATACTACCAGATATAAGACACATAGAGCCCACAGTTACATTCAGAATTTTTAAGTAAAAAGATGCTTCATTATAAAGCCAAGAACTGTCAACTTTAACAGTGAACTGTGTACTGATACAGATCTTCATGAATGATAGCAAAGAAAACCTTATTTCCACTAGAACAGTCTTTTGCCTATCACAGAGCACCTTATTTTATAAGACTAACTTAACATTTTGAAGTGTCCCATTCATCTCTTACCAAAAAAACCCCTACATTGTAAAAGGAAATACGATGATATACTACATTTGAGCAATGAGAATCTTTTCCACATTTCAAACTCAGACCCACTTATTCAGTCTACGGACAGGGTATCCCTTCAACCATTAATGATTTCTACATTCAAAGGTTTTCCCACACCTCCTAACTACACCTTCACCTCTGGTTTCTTCCTTTCATCTCTTTGCATTATTTAAGTATAACCTTTAAAAAATAATAAAATTACACTTTCCTGATGATAAATTTATTTTAAGTTGGGGATATAAAATTCATTTATTGTGGAACTTCCAGAGAAAGAAGCGACTAAAAACTAATAACAAAACCCACGAGACACATCTCTAAAATTCTTTACAATACAGCCACATCTCAGCTTCCTTTTTCTCAACACTAACATCCCTTACTTCTCGCTAGCTCACTAAGAAAAGAGAAGCAGCCAGCAAAGAATTTCCACTTTCTTTCATGCTCAAATCTGCCCAGATACCTGTGTTTGCTGTAATTTTCTCCTCTCTCCTAACCCTGGGTGAGTGGTCCATGCTCATATACAAAGCCAACTCCTCTGTCACCTCCTCGAACACTTTGACTCGCGATCCCTCCTCCCCTTCATTGTAGATTTTTCCCTCTTCTCTACACCCTCGTTTCCATCCAGGCAAACAGGCTGAAATAACACCCATCCTTTACTTACAGAAAAGTTGGAAGTACAGAACCTAATCCTCAGGCCCCGTTCAAGCTTCACCAGTTGTTCAATAATGTCCTTGACAGCAAAAAGACCCATGCAGAACATGCACTGAATTTAGCTGTCTCTTTGCCCGGAACAGTTCTTCAATCTTTACTTGGTTTTCATGACCTTGACACTTTTAAAGATTACAGGCCAGTTATTTTATTCAATTTGGGGCTGTTTGGTGTTTCCTCATGATTTAGCTTATGCATCTTTGACAAAGAAGCCACAAAAGTCACACTGCATTCTTCTCATCGCATCCTGTTGGATGGCATATGGTTTCAGTTTGCATCGTTACTGACAATGTGCACTGTCAAAAGTACTTAAGGTGGTATCTGCCAAGGCTACTTCTCTGTAAATTTACTCTTTCCCTCTTTGTCATTAATGAGGACTTTGAGAAGTACTTTCAAAGTCTGTAAATATTTCCCTTCTCATCAAATTCTCAATATATTCATTTATGTATTTGTACCTGTATAAACTCATGGTTTTCTATTTTATTCAATGAGTTATAATCTGTTACTATCATTACTGGCCAATGGGAACCCTTTCAAGCTGGCTCGTGTCCCTGACATGTCTCCAACATTCTCTGAGTACTTTCTTGCTTTTTGGCACAACAAGATGTTCCGGGCTCATATTGTACTTTCTCTGGCCCAGCTCTGAAATCAGCCATTTCTCCAAGAGAGCTTCTTTTTATTGGAGCATGGTATTTAGGAATGAAAAATTGGGGACCAGGTATGCTCAGTGTTATTAAGGAGTGTCTGTTTTCAGGGACTGAAATAAGAGTCTATTTCTGTAGACAGAAATAAGGCACACACACATGCTAATATATATCTATATACATATACAGTATGAGTTACACATAGGTACATGTGCCTATGGGGGTATGAACGTAGAGCACATTTGACTTGCCCCTCTATAATGGCTTTAGGAGCAAGTTGTTGGGGAGGGAAGGGTTAGGGAGACCAGAAGAGAATTCACTAAATGTCAAAACAAAATCAAAGCAAACCAAAACCTTGCCCTGACCCCATATCCTCCCCTCCTCCAGCTACTACCCCATTTGAGTTCCTCTACAGACATACATATAAAAGAAAATCACCACCACTACCACCACAGAAACCTTAAAGGAGAATATAATACCTTTTCTTCCTTACCCTTTGCTCTCTTGAATTCATTCTAACCAGACTTTTGCCCTTACCAGACCGCTAACCTCCAAGTTACCAAACCCAGGCATCAATTCTCAGCACAGCTTCCCGTGCTTAACAGCATTTAACGCAGCATTTCCTTCTTGACATACCTTCTCCCTCTCTGGTCCTTCTTCATCTTCATCTTGCATTGTCAGTGCCCCAGGGACTCGGGTCTAGGATCAGTTTTCAACCTACACTCATTTCACAGTTAACCCCATCCCTGCCAGGCCTTTTAATTTGTTCTTATGACCCCAAAGTTCCACGTAGTCTCATTCCCACCCCCCAACCCCTCCGGGCCCCCTTGGGCCTCTGTCCCTGCCACTCCCCCTGCTGTTCCTGGCCTTTCCCAGTGCCTGAAAGACTCTCTCCCTCACTTTATTTAGGTCTCTTTTCAAATATGACCCCAAAGACTTTGTCAACCACCTTACCTAAAATGACACCCTCCTAACTCAAGCCACATTCTCCCTCTCAACCGTGCTTTATTTTTCTGCCTACTTCACATCTCCAGGTAACATTTAATGTGGGGTGGGGGCAGATCTCCAGATGATTTCCACCTTTCCCCCAAACCCGATCTTTCTTCAGTCTTACTATATTTGTTTAAATCAAAAACCACAGAGGTATCCTTTACTCCTCACACCACACATCACACCATTATCAAATGCCATCACTTCCAGGTTTAAAATATTTTTTTAAATCTGGCAACTTTGAACACCTCCACTGCTAGCATTCTCATCCATGCCATAACCAGCTCCACACGGGGAGATCATAGCAGCTAGTCTCCCTACTTCCACCCCTGTCTCCTGTGATCTAAGCTTCCATAAGTAGTCCCATGAGCTCTTAAATATGTCTTCCCTGTTTATATCCCTTTACTGGCTTTTTGTCACATTTAGAGCAGGTCGGCAGTCCTTACCAGTCTACCAGGCAGGCTGGATCTGCTCTAAGATACCACCCTAATCACACCTCTGACCCCTTGCAGCCTCGCTCCCAGCTGTCCCAACCACACAAGCCTCCCTTTACTGCTCCAGACAAGCCAAGCTGCCTCTTCCCCAGGGACTCTGATTCACAAAAAGCAGACAGAAACAGCAATTGACATGTATGAAGGATGAGAATTTACTAGAATGGTAAGAGGGGAAGAGCATCGGCAAGAGACTGAGTTTAAATCAAGCTCCACAACTTCCTGCCCATGCAACCTCAGGTAAAAGTTTGCCAGTTTTTAAAAATACTCAAATCTCTTCATTTGTAACACCAACAAAAATATGGAAACCACTGCCAATTTTATAAAGACTGGATGGGAAGACTGGATGAGCACTGATTTCAAACATCTGCCACTTGGTCAGTGCCAAATATTTTATACTCCCTCTTCTCTATCAGATACCTCTTCTCTCAAAGAATGCAAATAGTGGCTATTGGCTCAGTAACCAGTTCTACTTAATTTGCAAGTGAAAATTAAATTAAAATTAAGCTAGAATATCTTTAAAAAAATAGAAGCCATTTGGCCACTGATGTATCATGCTATATATGTCCTTTGTACATAAGGGAAATACTATTGTCCTGTATATTATAATTTTTTCCCTGTTGTGTCCAATAAATTTCAGTATCTATGTAGTAGAAAATGTTTGCAAAGACTTCTCTATTTGACCCCAGTAATTTTAACATCCTAGAGATCTCTCTATACTTTTAAGCCATTACACTAACAACCTTGCAGGAGCCTAGCTGTATGAAAGATGAGTCTTAGGGATTTTCATTTGATGCTGTTGATTGCCTTAAGCAGATTTCTTTAGTCACTGGACATCCAAACATGGTATGTATTAGAAAGATTGTAAGGAAAAAATGTTGAAGGAATCTAAGGACAGCTTTTATTTCATATACGGAATGGGTAAGAGATTCAGCTCAAGTTAAAACAACTCCATGCAATTATCAGAATAAGCATGTTTCTCAAAATTAGTTTTCAACCAGCCTGTGCAAATGTTGCTCTACAGAGCAGTGAAGAATCAATTTGTTCTGAACCTTCAATTCCTAAGATGAAATATAATTTATTTTAAAAATATAGAAAAAAGAATCATGTTCTCAAAAAATGATACATACAGACGTGCTAAATAAATATTAAGAAAGATTATTTCAGGAAAGTACAACTAATGCCCTAAAAATAAATGTGTATTGCAATCTCACTGACTCTTCCTGTTCTCATTTCCTAGAAGCCCAGAATGCTGCCCTAAAGAAACCTACTATGCCTCACGGACCCAATCTCTCCATATATGCAAGTCTACTTGTTATTTTTAGCACATTCGTCAGGGACAGCTGTTAAAGAGTGGAAGGGAAATAACAAGAAGCAATGTAGAAAGAACACAGTGATGCATGATGGGATAGGAGATGGGTAGCAACGAACAGACTGAACATAGTGTTCAGTCAAAACACTTAGTGGAAAAACAGAAAACAAAAACCAAGGACACGAAGAGGGAAAATTTATAGCTAGTGACAACAAAACTGATACCCTATCCCAAGTCTTCCAAGTTTCCTGGGAATTATGAAGTTGGTACAAGTTTATTAATTATAGGTCAGGTTCACAATAGCTATATCAGTATTCTTCAGGAAAAAAAGGAGAATCAGTAACTAACCAACGGTCACCACGTCTACGTTAGGTTTTCTTAATAATCGATGCCATCTCATAAAAATTCAAGACTTAATAGAGATTTTATCTATCCTGAGGAGCGTGCTAAAATCTTCACCCTCGATTTAATCATCATAAATCCATGGAAGAGGTACCCCTTCTTATTATCCCCCAGTTAACAGATGAGGATTAAATTGGTTTTCTCGAAAGCTCACAGAGTCAAGTAGCAGAGGCAAGATTCAAATCCAGGTCTGCTGACTTCAGAGTTCTAGCTCTTAATGCATAACCATCTGTCTCTCTGCTTTAAACGGTACACTATTCACCAGGGTGGCCAATTACAGGCATGGCTCCTGTGGTTATGCTTTTGGTTCTGTTATGAGAATGGCTGCTCAGAAAAAGCATCCTAAAGGCCTTGCCTCAGCTTCTGTGGCATCAGGAAGCCACAAACAAGGTTTGACTCCCGGCGGCTGGTGTTGGAGGAGGAGGAGGAAGAGAAGGCAGAGGAAGGACGGAGGGGTGAGGACTGCTGAAGACAAGTCCCAGGTGCAATTTTACCTGCATTCTGTTGGGATGGGGAAAGACCCGTGAGCGGCGGTCAAAGGTCTGTCCCACGTGGTAAGGCGGGAACCGCCTCCGGTACTGAGGGCGATACTGGGGGCGGCGCAGCTGACTCCGGGCCCCAGAGAACTGCCCGTCAGTGGCAGGGGGCTCAAATCCTTCACTGCTGCCGCTCCCTTCCTCCTCCTCCTCCCCAGCGTACTAGCAAGCAAAGAAACAGAGATTCAGAAGAAGTTTCAGCAAGGACAGAACCAAAGAATACTGCTTAGGATGACTATCACCAAAAGAAAAAAAAAAAATCTCCCCCAAAAGAATAATCCCTTCTATTATAAAGACAGAATGCATTTAACCCAGGTTATCATGTGATTACCTGGGATAAACTACATTAAGATCAAAGTAGATCTGTGCAGATAAAATATCAAGAAGGAGAAAAGCAAGAGCAATCAATCCATAATGAATTTAGTAGTCATCTAATCAGAACTGGTGACTATCTGTTGATTAACCACCCAAAAAAACCCAACTACAAGGTTGGTATTAGTTAGCTCCGCCAAATGTGTATCTCCCAACATTTGCCATCCACTGGGGGCAAAATCAGGACAAAACAAGAAAAAAAAAATACTTTGTGGTGTTCTCAACAGGTTTGTCCTAAAGAGTCCGACCTTCCAGGAGCAGTTCTCAAAGTGTGGACAGGGTCTCGGAAAACCCTTCCGAGTGGGGGGCTGGTACTGAATTCCAACATTCTTGTAACGCTACTAAGACAATATTTGCCTTTTCCCCTCTTATTCTCTCATGCACATGTGGAGGGGCACCAAAAGCTACAAGGACACGTAGCCTCTTAGCTGACTAAATGCAGAATGAGATATGAAAATCCAGCTGGCTTCTATTAAACCAAATATCAGAATTTGCAAAAATATAAAGCAACATCTCTTCTCACTCAATTTAAAAACAGTTTTCATTAAAAAATGTTACTTATATTTGTGTAATGAGTTTATTTTAAATCAATTATCTTTTAAATGGCTGCTCTCATTGCTAATATAATATTAATAGATATAAACACACATAAACAAAAACTCTGGGATCGTCAATAACATTTAAGCATATAGGGGCACCTGGGTGGCTCAGTCAGTTAAGCATCTGCCTCTGGCTCGGGTCATGATCCCAGGGTCCTGGGATCGAGCCCCATGTGGGGCTCCCTGCTCAGTGGGGAGCCAGCTTCTCCCTCTCCCTCTCCCCCTGCTTCTTCTCTCTCTCTCTCTGTCAAATAAATAAACAAAACCTTAAAAAAAAAAATTTAAGCATATAAGTGGGTCCAAAAACCAAAAAGTTTGAGAACCGCTGACTTATGGCATGATTCTTTTCATATGTTTTACAATAAAGTTTTAATTGCACTTTTATAGTAGTAAGTAAAAGATACAGGCAGTTTCTAAATATAGGCCTTATTAACAAAGGAAACTACTGGCCTTAGATTTTTTCTTACATTTTAGCTACCATATCACATACTGATACTTTATATTAAAAAACATCCAAACATCCCTCAAAGAATTTATATCAAATCTTAAAGGATATAGATAAGCAAATGCCAAAGGTAGTCAAGAGAAGTAACTATAGTTTTCAAAAATGAATAAATTAAAAACTAATAAAATAATGATCTATTTCTTTTGGAAGTGAGGATATTTAAGATTTAGAACCCTCCAGAACCAACCACATGGGCAACTAAATTCCCAAAAGCGGAAAAGTTTCAACTATAGCCTCAACTAGTCTAATTTCAGAAAAATCAAGCCATTCTACACTTCATAAAACCTGCATCAGACACAATGTCCAACTATATAAAAACATATTAGCGTAGAAAATATACACCAAAATAGTAAGTGTGAGACTGCATAAATTATTCTTATTAGGCTTTTCTGTATCTTTTTTGAGTTTTATACAGCCACATCATTAAGAGTTTTATAAAATAAGAATAACGGCATTGCCATTGCCAAACATGCTCTTTCTAGCTAAGGAGAAAAGTCTTTAAAGAAAAATTTCCTGGGACGCCTGGGTGGCTCAGTCGGTTAAGTGTCTGCCTTCAGCTCAGGTCATGATCCCAGAGTCCTGGACATTGGGCTCCTTGCTCAGTGGGGATCCTGCTTCTCCCTCTGCCTGCCAGTCCCCCTGCTTGTGTGTTCGCTCTCTATCTCTCTCTGACAAATAAAGAAATAAAATCTTAAAAAAAAAAAAATTTCTCACTAAAGTTTTCCTACCACTTTTACTTCTGAATTAACCTAGTAATCAAAATACAGTTGGCCCTTGAACAATGTGAAGGTTAGGGGTGCCAACCCCCATGCAGTCAAAAATCCATGTATAACTTTTAACTTCCCAAAAATTTAACTAAAAGCCTATGGTTGCCTGGAAGCCTAATAATAACACAGAGTCAATCAACACCCACTTTATATGTTATATATATGATATACTATATTCTTACAGTAAAGTAAGCTATGGAAAAGATAGTGTTTTTAAGAAAATCATAAGGGAAATACATTTACATTACTGTACTGTATTCACCAAAAATATCTGCAGGTTAAGGGCACCCACACAATTCAAACATATATTATCCAAGAGTCAACTGCCATCAAAACTGGAGTACTGTGAATCTAATGAATTTGACAGTTAACTTGATATAATAAATGTTGTAGTAGCTCATTCCTACTCCCTACCCCCTGCACAGGTTTTTATTAAAAATCAAATAGGATAAGCAAAATATGGGTAAAAAATAATAGAACTAGGGGAGGGGGGCAGGGAGGATGGATGAAATAGATGATGGGGATTAAGGAGTGCACTCGTCGTATTGAGCACTGGGTGATGTTTCAAAGTGTTGAATTACTATATTGTACACCTGAAACTTACATAACACTGTATGTTAACTAACTGGGAATTAAAAACTTTAAAAAAATAGAAATAAAATAGAGACCAGTAAAATTAAAAAAGAGAGAGAGAAAAGAAAAGAAAAATACAGAAACAGAAAAATAAAATGTCAACAGGTATCTGATAAAAACCAATTTGGGCAGGGTGTTAAGATGACAGAATGAAGAAGGAAAGCATTAAGGTAAGCAGAAAGATATAAACCTACCAAAGCATAGGGATAAATCATTCTCATTCTGCACACATTTTATTCTGATGAGATTTTTCAAAAGGTTTCCTTGGATAATATACACAACCACAATCTAGTGCTCACAAAGCATCTTCAGTTTTATTCTATAGTGCCAATCCCATGTACTAATTCTAGAAACATCAAAAAATGACTCAAATTTAATGGGATCCTCATGACCGCAAATGAATGGGATTCTTTTTAGGTGCCTTCAGAGTACTTTAAATTGAGCCTTCTAAGTAAGCTGTAAGACAGACTTGGTTGTAAACCCTTTCACCAGGATTGCTACCAATCTAAAAAACTAAAAATCTGGAGAATTACTTACTGCTTCTTTACTTTAAAATAACGGGAAAATGCTATGCTAAATAAAATAGTTACTTAGTCAAGACAAATTAGTATTTCTGTGGTCAGTACTATTTTTTGCCTATTCCCAAGCTATTCCTCATTCTCCCTTGCCAACCAAACCCTTATTTTCTTAGAGGTCAACAGTGCCAGTGCCAAGAGATGAACAACAGGTTTATACCAATCATGGAAATCCCATTCCCCTTTGCCAGGGAATGCCACATGACTAGGTTCTGGCCAGATAAAAGAGCCAAATAAAGAAAAAGCCCTTTTGACAACCCTGGCACAGCCTATCTTAATTAAGTCTTCTTGTTGAAAGATAATTGTCTGTTACTTGCAGCCAAATTCGTACAAACTGATACAACTTCTGAATGGCAAGTGTCCAGAGAGACTTTTAGCAAAAGAAAAATGCTAGACACTAAAAATTTCCCAACCAAAAAAAAAAAAAAATCATTTTGTGCCTCTAAGAGAAGATACATCTATCTGCTCCAAGTATGTACACTTAATTTTAGACATGACAATTTTTTCAATCGCTGTTTAGGAAAAGAGACAACATACATTACGGGGAGGTCCACGGCGTCTGCCATAATAGCCACGTCTATAACGGCGCCGATCAGCAGCATAACGGCTCCCTTCTACGGGAACTCCATCTGGTCCAGTCACATTGGCTGCTTCTGCACCCTGAGAAAGAAAATGGACAAAGATGGCCTCAAAATTAAAAGAAGCTGAACTAACCCCCCACCTCCACCCCAAAAAAAACCAGTCTTGGACAGTCAGAATGTTAAAGACTGGCAGAATGTACTCACAATTCCTATCATGACATCAAAAATACACCCAGGTATTAATAAGGTGAGCGAGGTGCTTGGTGTACTGATTACAATGTAGTTTCTTTGCCCATACAACCTAAACTTTTCCTTCTTGTTTGGTTATACTAAGTTCAAGAGCAGGATGTACCTCTTTAAGAACATAAACTGGTAAATGTAATGCTATTATAAAAGAAATAATGCTAGACCAGGAAGAATGTTCCCCAGTGGAAAATAACTGAGGCATTATCGTCTTAGAATAATGTTGAAACTGGATGCCTGGGTGGCTCAGTCAGTTAAGTGTCTGCCTTCAGCTTGGGTCATGATCCCAGGGTTCTGGGGTTGAGCCCTGAGTCTGGCTCCCTGCTCAGTGGGGGAGCCTGCTTCTCCCTCTCTCTGCCCCTCCCCCTGCCTCGTGCTCTCTCTCTCTCTCTGTCTCAAATAAAATCTTTATTAAAAAAAAGGAAGAATGAAGGGGGGGAAATCAGAGGGGGAGATGAACCATGAGAGACGATGGACTCTGAAAAACAAACTGAGGGCTTTAGAGGGGAGAGGGGTGGGGGGATGGGTTAGCCTGGTGATGGGTATTAAGGAGGGCACGTTCTGCGTGGAGCACTGGGTGTTATACACAAACAATGAATCATGGAACACTACATCCAAAACTAATGATGTAATGTATGGTGATTAACATAACCTAATAATAAAAAAAATAAACAAAAAAAGAAAAATGTTGAAACCTGTATGATTCTAAGAGACACTAAGAGAAGAGCTATTCACAGGCCCAAGTGGCTCTGTACGGCACAGAGTTATTGAGAGGGAAGCCTCCCAACTTGGCAGCAACAGAAAAGAAGGTCCTTGATTTAGCAAGACATAGGTTTCCACAAATGTAGTGCCACTTTAGACCTTCTTCTGATCCTTGAGACAGACTTACCATCCTTATTCTCATGTGGACAGGTAAAACAATGCTTCAAAAATATAAAAAATTGAGACAAGAGATTCAAGAGTCTTATATCACACTCTACACCAATTTGTAAAACCTCAAGTTCTGAAAACATACAGAGGTAAAAATAACCTGGCAACACAAGATTTAAAGGGTTCAATGGGATAACAGAAACCATTACAGGTCAGCATTTGCTGGTGGATGATTTCAAACTCCAGATTTGCAAGACAGCCTAGGGATCACATTGGTAAAGAAATCATTTAAATTTCTCTATTAAATGCAGTGACTTTTTCTCTTTTAACAGAACAGCTTGAGAGCTATTAAGAATGTGGACCACGGGGGCGCCTGGGTGGCTCAGTCGTTAAGCGTCTGCCTTCAGCTCAGGTCATGATCCCAGGGTCCTGGGATCGAGCCCCGCATTGGGCTCCTTGCTCCGCGGGAAGCCTGCTTCTCCCTCTCCCTCTCCCCCTGCTTCTGTTCTCTCTCTGGCTGTGTCTCTCTCTGTCAAATAAATAAATAAAATCTTAAAAAAAAAAAAAAAAAAGAATGTGGACCACGGAATGGTGTGTATGTATGTGCAAAGAGCACATGCACAGTAGTCAGTCAGTCATTCACTCAGTTTCTAGTTCAGCTGCCACAAGCTTCCATGGCAGTTATATCATATGTGGTTTTAAAATGTTTTTATTCTTATTCTAGATTGTTTTACTGATATCTATAACAGACTCTATTTACAGATATCTATAACAAAGCATAAAGGACATTACTAATGTTGGAATAATATATAACAGTATAAAACAAAAGTTCTGTAGATTTATTTCAAGATGATCAATTAGCTTCTTGTATTGTTCTTCATCTGAACAAAGTTGTTACTCAGTCTACGAAGACGCCCCTGGCTTTCCAAAACCCAAGCCAAAGAGAAAATTCAAAGATTATGTTAAATTTGAATCTTCTTTCGGGGCGCCTGGGTGGCTCAGTTGGTCAAGAGTCTGACTACTGATTTTGGCTCAGGACACGATCTCAGGGTATGAGACTGAGCCCCGCAATAGGCTCCACGCTCAGCAGGGATTCTCTGAGATTCTCTCCCTCGCCCCCCTGCCTTCCCTCCCCCTCGAGTGTGTGCACGCACATGCTCTTTCTCTCAAATAAATAAATCTTTTTTAAAAATTTGAATCTTCTTGGGGTGCCTGTGTGGCTCAGTTGGTTAAGCATCTTCCTTCGGCTCAGGTCATGATCCCAGGGTCCTAGAATCAAACCCTGTATCAGGCTCCCTGCTCAGTGGGGAGTCTGCTTCTCCCTCTCTCTCTCTCTCAAATAAATAAATAACTCTTTTAAAAAGAATTTGGGGCGCCTGGGTGGCTCAGTTGGTTAAGCGACTGTCTTCGGCTCAGGTCATGATCCTGTAGTCCCTGGATCGAGTCCCGCATCAGGCTCCCTGCTCGGCAGGGAGTCTGCTTCTCCCTCTGACCCTCCCCCCTCTCATGTGCTCTATCTCTCAAATAAATAAATAAAATCTTTAAAGAAAAAAAGAATTTTGAATCTTCTTTTATTGAGGTTAAAACATTCTTTAATGTGTATTATTTGTGCAGAAGTGCTTACAAATCACAGCATGAAAATTTTATGCTTATAAAAAGGAAATCTTCCCCAAAGCAACTTTTATCTATTTTTAATACTATGCAAGTTATGGGTGCCTGGCTGGCTCAGCTGGTAAAGCATGTAACTCTTGATCTTGGGGTCGTGAGTTCGAGCCCCATGTTGGATACAGAGATTACTTTAAAAAAAAATACTACAAAAGTTAAATTTTAATCTATACTTGAATATATATTTGGTACCAAAATAAAGTATCTCCTTTAAATTTCGAAAAATTAGCTTCTCCCTCCATAGTTGAACAGGGTTCACCATTTATTAAATGAGAAATTAAAATGCCCTTTTATAACAAGTCAAAGAACGTTTATAATGATATTCAATAATCAAAAATTTTCTACTTAAAAAAGTCACTTCCTCCTGTCAAAAACAAAGTAACATTAATTCAAAAGGGGCCGAGAAACCATTTATTATGCAAGAAAACCATGTGCCTGCACACTTTGATACCCAGCCACAATATTCTCTCACCTTTTCTCCTTCAACCACATCAAACTCTACAGTTTCTCCATCTCCTACACTGCGCAGATATTTCCGTGGGTTATTCTTCTTGATGGCAGTCTGTCGATAACAGAAAATTCTAAATGAAGTATACATCAATATTGGCCACAGATTTCATCTTTCAAGTTTATTGTATATATTATTACTTTTTTAAATTATCATTCTCCCACTAACCCGGATCTCCAAAACAAACAAAAAACACTGTAAAACTATGTTCCACATTATTGTCTTGATTCATGTTATCTTTTGAAATTCTTCTTGATAGGTGGATTCAACAGAATGCTTAGGTAATATACACAGTTTTGTTACAACCTGATCATAATACTGGATACTATTAGTTCCCTCAAACTATTAAGTACCTAAGATTCAGACTGAACCTCCATCAGTGGTGGGGGGGAAATGCCTTCATGAAATCTTACGTAAAGACACAAATACACATTTCACATAGAGAGGTTTCTATGGACAAGAGAAACTGGTAACCTCAAGAGGAATTGTAAAATATATGAAGGAGTGGAAGGATGATGAAGAATAGAAAAAAAGGAATTTAAAAATGCCAGAAGGATACTTTTTATTATGTTATGTTAATCACCATACATTACATCATTAGTTTTCGATGCAGTGTTCCATGATTCATTGTTTGCGTATAACACCCAGTGCTCCATGCAGTACATGCCCTCCTTAATACCCATCACCAGGCTAACCCATTCCTCCCACCCTCCTCCCCTCTAGAACCCTCAGTTTGTTTCTCAGAGTCCATCGTCTCTCATGGTTCGTCTCCCCCACCGATTTCCCCCCCTTCATTTCTCCCTTCCTATTATCTTTTTTTTTTTTTTAACATATAACGTATTATTTGTCTCAGGGGTACAGGTCTGTGATTCAACAGTCTTGCACCATTCACAGCGCTCACCATAGCACATACCCTCCCCAATGTCTATCACCCAGCCACCCCAAGAAGGATACTTTCTGATGGAATACACAAAATTATCTCAGGAATGAAACATTACTGATAATCATAATCTGGCCTCTTCCCCACCTCCCCCCATTTTAGGCATAAGGAAACATGAGGCTGGTTAGCGATTTAGCTGAAGACCTAAAGATACAGCCTGGTGGGGAAAGTACAGAGAGCGGGTAGGAGAAATTCCTACCCCTGCACTGTATCTCTGATATTTATTTAATATTTTCCCCCATCACACCATTCATATCTCACTCTTCCCTACACATTCCCTGATGATGCATTAAAAGGTTAAGAAGATATTATGCTGCATGAGACATGTGCCTCTAAATATCTGCCTATGAAAAAGCTTCCCTTCCTCAGCCAGTGAAAGGGGGAAACAATAATTTCTGCAATGAATTTCCATTTCTTTAGTTGGTATCTCTAAATAGTTAAAGGGGCTCTGAGTTTCTGTGGAACTAGGTCAACCTTATTTTATAAAGCGATTAGGCATGTGTAATCCAGCCCTTCCCTTACTCTCAGTGGGAGGGAGGAGGGAAAGAAGTGAGCCAATAGGGCAGAGACCGCACCCACAGGGGAGAAAGGCAGCTCAGGACAGGGTATCTGCGCCCGCCCGCAGTTAGAACACTCAGCCATTCCAAAAACGGCCGCTCCCTGCCTGCTCCTTCCCTCCTTCCTGTTAAACTGGGCAGGCCTCAACGCATTGAGGTGACTCACCACACAACCTCATAGGGGCTGGAATCGGGTCATATACTTGCAGGCTAATGATGCTGGCGACCAGTACAGAAACTTGTGAGGTCCTTTTACTGTGGCTGTCACCAAACAGAGTTCTGTACCCAAAAGGTCGATTAACTTCCAGGTATTATAAGCAACACTTTCTTTCAGCCTATTACGACTTTAAAAGTCACCGAATCTCAACAACAACAAAAAAATCTATTCAGAGTATCTAGGTACAACTGATATATATCCAGTCAAGCAGAAATGTAAACAAGAGAAACCACAACTAGAGAGCATAATCTTCGATATCACCAGCTCCAGTCACCACCCCCACCTCAAATTCACAACCCTAAACAGAAGGAAACAAAAACGCAGAAAACCAGATGCTTGACAGAGTCCTGCAGGTAAACGTACTGGAGTTAGTACCTGGCTCTATACTTCCCTGTTGTACACTAAGAGTTCCCCACATATTTGAGACAACTCACTGAAAATTAAATATACAAAAAGAACAAGGGGAGGCATTTCTTCTTTTAACAAACATTGTAAAACAAGTCCAGGATACACAATGAAATAAAGAGCATCCCAGGCCAGGAAAGTGAAGACAGAGATCCCAGGAGCAGACAAGCCTGCCGTTTGCCATATTTTACCCATTTTCTACATCTCCTTCAAATCCAAGGGAACGTGGACCTTTTGACCTGGACATGTGCTAACCATGCCTCATTTTAACAGGAGGGGAGGACTACCCTGGGAATTGGGGAGGTTTCTCATGTCTTGGATACACAGACTCTAACCATCCGCTTTGCTGTGCTTTATTTACCTCAAGTCAGAGTTACTCTGGTAGAAGGGCTTTAACCAAGACCCACCCAGGCAAAAGCCAGATCAGTTCCAGCCAAACACTAAGGAGGAACCACAAAGTCAGGAAAATAAGATGCTAACATGGAAACAAAATTTTGTCAAGGCCTCAAAGGCTTTAAAAATTAGAAACTGGCCTAACTGATTATTACTCCATTCGAATATTACTGCAAACATAAAAACTCAAAACAGTTTATATGATGGAACAGAAGAGTTTATCTGCCAATCTTAAAAAACTTGTGCCCTTGCACAAATAAAAATCACAGTAAGAGTTCAGAGTAGAATAATAGTTTATAGGACTTCATTTTCGAAAAGAGACAACAGCAGATTACAGACACCCCCTCCTCACATGAGAAATGTAACATTTATTATCCCTCTTACCTGATGTACAAATACATCTTCTTTGGTGTCATTTCTGTTGGGAGACAAAAAAGTTCATAAATAAAAGTACTAGGTATATGGAAAAACTTAGAAGAACAGATGTTTTTATGAGTTTAGATCCCAAGACTTCAAAAAGACAACATAAACTTTTGTTTATCCTCTCAACTTAATTCAGATGCCTGGAATCAGTCCTTGTGAAAAACTTCCAAACCTGCAAGATACCTGTCTTACTCCTCCATATTACCGGAGTGCTTAGATCCAAGTGTACAGATTTTACAGAAATATCCCTTCCCTCTCATCTCCTCCTAAATCATGTGGAATGTAATCAGAGCCTGAGATTTCCCTCCCAGTAAAAGCAAAGTAGGACAGTTCAGAGGACAGGGCACAGCTGTGAACTAGGCTCTCCTTACACTGAAACCTAAAACAGCACCCCCCCTTCCTTCCTGCCCTAACTCACCCCCCACCCCACCAAATCAGATAAGGAAGAAATGAAGGAATTTTTAAAGGGGGGGCAAAGAAAATGACAATATCATGTAAAAACTTCATCACACTCCCAACAGCCTACAGTTGTGTTCTTGTTTTTATATGGCTAGAAGTTACCATTGTCTATTTTTATTTTTTTAAGATTTTATTTATTTATTTGTCAAAGAGAGAGAGCACAAGCAGGGGGAGCAGAAGAGGGAGAAGCAGGCTCCCCGCTGAGCAGGGAGCCGGATGTGGGACTCGATCCCAGGACCCTGGGGGTCATGACCTGAGACGAAGGCAGAGGCTTAAGGACTGAGCCACCCAGGCGTCCCGAAGTTACCATTGTTTAAAGAATACACTCCACTTTCTACACAGGACTTGGGACAGACCTGGGTTACAGATCCAGCTCAATTACTCACTAGTTGTGTGACCTTAGAAAAGTTGCTTAACCAGTCTAAGATTCCATTTCTCCATCTGTGAAATTATGGATGTGGTCCCAATTATCCTAAGGTCCTTCCCATTTCTCATTTATCTCCCTCACCTTTTCTCTTCTAATGACTGAATTTTATAAAATACATTATTTATCAGTATTCTGGAAATGTATTTTAATTAATATTTAACACCAGTAGCTTAGAAATGAGAATGTTGACAGCGCTTACAAATCTTAAAACTTACTCCAGACATCAATTAAAAACCAAACAAACAAACAAAAAACTTACGTAAGCCATTTAAAAAGTATGGTAAAGGATTTATAAACTGCTGGTGCCATAAAGTAAGCATGCATTTTAAAAACATATACAGAGATACACACATACCGATTTATAAATCCATATCCATTTCTGACGTTGAACCATTTGACAGTGCCAAGGACTTTGGTGGCTAAAATAAGATTAAGCAGATAAATTAGTATCTGACCTACAAAGAGATAAAGCTCATATCAATAAGGTCTTGATAGCATTATATAAAGCCTAAACATACCTGAGGAAACCATTAAAGGCTTAATTCTAAAATATATACGGAAAAGAAAATGGAGCAAGGGAAGATATCATAGGAAAATACTTTTCAGAAGACTAAACCTCTCTTCCTTGTTAAACTTTTCAGTAAAGTCATAAGAAAAGGAGTGGTTGTAAATCTATACAATTCTGCAATAATTAAAATTGGGAAACACTGTTTAAGGAAAAAAACAAACAAAAAACACTCTTTAAGATCAAAGTTTTAATGCTGAAAAATTTTCTAAGTGCAAAAGAAGGGTCACAATGAAAGAGAAGATAGATAGATGAACAAAGTACCAATGACCCTAACACATCACTTTCACACTCTGACATATAAGGCAAACTTTAAGTGAAATAATAGCTCCTACAAAGCTACTGTTTTGTAGCTAATCTACAAAGACATAAAGTAGCTTGTCTAGTTGCCAGATGGGGGCCTATCAGAGGAGTCAAGAGTAATAATAGAACTGATGCTGTCTCAATCCCAGTTTGTACTCACCCCCCCTAGGCATGATGTAACAGGCCTTTCCAAACCGTAGTGATGAATTTGGGCTTCTGTTTCATTGTTTATCCTACTCTCTGCAGTTGGTGAGAGTCAAACTCAGCATTTTTTACAAAATCCCCCTCTTTAACCTGATTGTCTCAACTTTCCATCATGAGTAGGACAATTTCTGTACAACACCAGACTTCAACAGAATTCAAGAGAAGGAATCTAAATAATATGGTCATATTACTTGTACTTCAGAGATTCATATGTCAGTCGTCAAGCATGATTTGAGAAGACTCCTTTGAATCAATTGTGAATGCTAAATTCAGAACCTCTAGGAAATGCCTACATCTAAATTCAGGAAACACATAAAGCAATTATCAAGACTCAGTGAAACAGGAAATACGACAATAAGAGTAAAGTTAAAAAAAAAAAGGCTTAGTAGAGAATGAAAGTAATCTATGCTGCCTCTCTATGAGATACAAAGTTGATAACTTCAAGGATAAACAATAAGGATTCCGTTTTTAAATTCAAGACTAAAAGAGTAATTAGCTCTTGCTTGCTTGTGGGCAGATGCTGTCCACTGTTCTGCTATGTTGATATGCCCAAGGAAGTATTTTAGCTGTAAAAAGAAAAAAAAAAACAAAACAAAACCTCATTATGCCTCTAAAGTCATTCAGCCCACCACTGACTGAGCAATCTCCAGCTCTATGTCCAAGTAATGAAGATCTCTCCAATGAAGAGATTGAACCATTGGAATCTTCAGTTTTAGGCCATTCTAATTAGAGCAACAGGTCAAAGAAGAAAAAAAAAAACCTGTATTAGATCTAAATGTACACAGAAGAGGCTCATTTTTGATAAATCATATGCTTTTAAGTCACATGTTATTTCAAATGATAGGCTTTTTGTGCCTTTCATTTGCCCCAAAATTAATGACCTGGGAAAATATAAAGATAGGAACTCTTTGATCCACTTCCATATAGTTAATGTCTAGCACTGTCAAAGGAATAATCTTGATTAGAAAGGCAACACTAATAGGAAAAAAGATGAAATTTTTAAGTCGAACTTCAATCCAGGCTGAAGGCCATTTTTACTCCCCAAAGTAGTTTTTCAAAATGTCCTAATTCCACAAATATCTCCAACAATGTCATAGAATCGAACTTTCATGCATACCTCTTGCTTTAAAACCATAAACTCACTTCACATACACAGAGGAAGGGGAGCGGGTAGTTCAGAGGAAGACCATATGGCTTCTAGGATGTTTATTAGGAAAGTTTTCTTTCACTCGGGTAAACTATCTCTGGCCTATGGTTATCCACTGAAGTTAAAGACTGTTTGCAGGAACCAGAATGGGAGAATCCAAAACCAGAATTCCATTTCAGTCAGCACTGTGCCTTGCACATTTTAGGCACCCATGTGTTTGCCTGGCAAAGGAAAGAAGATGGCAGAACACACTGGACAGGGACAAACAGTGTCAAAATGTCATGTAGAAGGCTGTCCTTCATTTTAAGAGTTGGAGTTACAGTGGAAAGATGAAAGACCTCCAGAATCATCACCTGGGATGTGGTAGAGGCTTAATAGCAGTTGGTGGTTAAGAAAAGTTAATTTATCTGTTCCTTTCATCTTTAAAGCTATCTGCTTCAGTTTATTTTTTTAAGATTCTATTTTTTTTTTAAGATATTTATTTATTTATTTATTTGACAGAGAGAGAGACAGTGAGAGAGGGAACACAAGCAGGGACAGTGGGAGAGAGAAAAGCAGGCTTCCCACTGAGCAGGGAGCCAGATGCGGGGCTCGATCCCAGAGTCCTGGGATCACGACCTGAGCCGAAGGCAGACGCTTATCGACTGAGCCACCCAGGCACCCCTCTGCTTCAGTTTAAAATCCAGCAGTTTAGTTTAGATCCAGAGGGTACAAGGATCAAGTGAAAACCTGAAAACTTTCCTGTATAGAAAAATGAATATTGAGAATATACCTTAACACTGCTTTGGTTAACCCAAGGTTGTCTCTCTCAGACATTTTGCATGGAAATGTTCCAAGAAACACTTGTTGGAAACAATATCCCAATACAACAGTGACTAGACTGAAGTAACTTTTAGTCCAGCAAAATGAGGGCAATTTTGTTTCTGAACCTACACAGGTTACATTTAGCATGTTGTCCCCCAGTAACTGAGTAAAAGCTCTGGAAGAACAAAACAGGCCTTTCAAAGCGGGGGGGTGGAACTGTATTACTTTCTTCACCTTATTCCTTCAATTTTCTTCCTAGGAAATTGAGTAGGCAAGGCTCAGAGATCAAACAGGCCCCACCCCAAATAGTGTTAATTGCTCTGAAGCATCCTACACCATCTCTTAACTTTCCTGTTTAAAGAGAAGAGTGAATGACATAGGCACACACCCTTCAGAGTTTATTCACCACCCACCTACTTTGTAAACCCGCTTAAAGCCTCACACGGGGCATTCGTTCAGCCTCGAGAACGCTGAAATAGGCGACAATACCAACAATGACAACAGAAACCCTTTCTACTGCTCTGCCCCACCGACCTGAACGTCTCATCTTCCCATCTGTTTTCTTCGTAAGTTACAAGTCCCAAGATAAGGATGTTTTGAACAAACGTCATACCCACCCTATGGACGAAGTTTTTTCAGCTGCTGCACCAAGTGCATTCCCACAGTCCGGGAAGAAGAAAACGCGTAAGCGATTGGTAAACACTGAATGGTTCTTTGCAGCAGTGGGCAGAGGGAGGGAGGAGGACGTGGGACCGAGACCCAAGTTTCCCGGAGAGGATTGCAACACCTCTTAGCCGGCATGTGGCCGACAGAAGCATGGCGTCTTTCCCGTGCCCATGTGGGAAGGGCGTCTGGGACAGACACCTGAGCCTTCTCAGCAAGAAGCCTTTCCACCTTGCCCTCCCTGGGCCCCTAGCCCCACTTTTCCCGGAGGGAAACCCTCACCTCACCCAGATCCCAAGCGAGGACTCCACAGTCCCCGTTCCACGTTGTCTGTCCCTCCCCCTACATCCACATGCATCCCTACCCTGGGTCCCCCCTCACAGACCGTCGCTCCTTTCCTCTTTGGACCGAAATATTCGCCACTACGGGAATGTGTGACAGTGCCCGCGCCTAGGTGACAAAAGTTAAGACCCCAACTTGCTGGCCCGGGACCGGGAGAGGCGCGCACGGGACAGCCAGGTGTGCAGGGCGCCGCGCGCTCACGCGGGAGCCTCTGCAGGGCGGACGGGCTGCGGCCACCGGCGCTGGGGACCCCTACTGTCACTCTGCCGCCCGGGTGGGAAATGCAGCCGGAGCTGCCAGCACGTGCTCGGCCGCCCGCAGCCGGCGGCCCCACTCGGAGCTGCCCCCACCCTCCGCGGCCTGACTCACCGAGAACTTTTTTCTCCGCGTCTTCACTGCCGGAGGGGGCTGAAGAGGCGGGGGGCGCGGTGCCCGTGGCTGCGGGGGCCGCGTCCCCACCGGGGTTTCCTGCGACGAGGGCGGCGGGCGCCGGGGTTGCGGCCTGGGACGCGCCGCTGCCCACCGGGCTCTTGGGCGCGGGGTCCTGGGGGACCGCGGCGGCCGCCTCCGCCGGAGCCTGCGGGAGGGTGGTGGTGGTGGTGGTGGTGGTGGTGGTGGTGGTGGTGGTGGTGGTGGCCTCGCCCGCCTCGCTCATGCCGCCTCCTCTGCTCTCACTCGGGCACCTCGGTGGCGGTTGGTCGGCGGTTAGCGCGGCTGGTGGTCGCGGCGGCCGGGGCTCGCTCTCGGGGAGGCCGGTGCGGATCTCGCGGCGCAGGCGGCGGCGGCCGAGGTGGGGTCTCGCGGCGGAGGCGGCTCGAGCTCTCGGGCTGCGCGCTCGCTCCTGGGCTCCTCGCTCGATCTTACTGCCCCAAAAATGGCCCCGCACAAGTTTTTCTAGGCGGCGCACCGGCCCGGGAGGGAAGGGCGGGCGAGGGAAGAGGGTGGGGAAAGTTGGCTTCAGAGCTGGGCACGACTCTCATTAGCATTTAAAGGCGCCCGATGCCCTTTCCAAGCCACCAGTCCGCCCGAGACTGGAGCGAAGGGGCCGAGTTGGAGAGTCAAGGGGAAGCCCGGGGAAGCTTTGCACTGCAGTCTGGAGTTTGCTGAGGAGCACGCGCTGCTGGCCCTTTGTTGGAGCGGGGTAGCGGGGCCCCAATCCGCGCGACATCTTGACACCTTGAAACTGAGCTTTGGGCGAAGTAAAATAGGGGATCCAAATTACGCGGGGCTTCTCTCCCAAACGCTTGTTTTTAAGCCCTTTATATTTATTCATTGGTTATTCAACGTTTATGAAGTACCAGAAACTATTTCTGACACAACAATTAAGAATGAAACAAAATCTTAACTCTACTTGACTGTTTATTCCTAAGCGATAACTTACGGATAATTTTATCTATAAGCCACAGGTAAGGAAATTGAAGTGCAAACGTCAGAGAATAAATTCACATCCTACCTTCTGCTCCAGTTGTATCTCACTGCTGGTGAAAGCTTAAGCAACTGAGCCCGCTTAGCTTCAGGGATGAGAGGTACAGAGAAACAGATCCACCCAATAAACATATTCCCAGTTTGAAGGGTCCACATGGCCTTTAGAGAAGGCACTGGATTATGCTAGACACATGGCCAGAGCGACTATGTATGACCTGTACCCAGCGCCTATTTGGAATTTAGGGGTATTTGGTGTCCTTTGCCCATAGGGTCCAGACAGACCTAGGTATAAATTCTAGTTTTGCTCTTTACTGAGAGAGTTCAATGGTGTGCAGTGTCACAGAGGGTATTTCCTCCTTTTAAAGTTTCTCAAAGGCACTGTGGAAAGATGAGATTATCATATGTTAACTCCAGCTTTTGTCCAACAAAAGCTCATTTTCTTCATTTCCTAGTCTCCTGAATTATTTACCTATTGTTTTCCCCTGGAATTGTCTGTTTTGTAACTACATCAAGAGGGGTGCTATCAAGTGTAATTCACCATTGTATCCTCACTGGCTAACACAGTACCTAGCATAGAGCTAGAACACAGTAAATGTTTACTAAATGAAAACAAATGAACAAAAAGACCAAAATTTTCCAAATTTATCAACACACTCATTATCAAGTGTTAACTATCCAGCTTTATTACTTTCTTACTCCATTGATAAAAAAATACAAATTAAAGAAAATAAATTCTTAGAACAAAATAGCAAAATATGGAATTTTTTTTACTTTCCCATGTACTTCTATGTTTTAAAAATTACAAACACCTAAATGTTAAATTCATATTTTAGTTTGACTTCAATATGGAGCATGTGGTAATGTTAATGTGGGTGTTTTTAAAAAATCCTGGTCAAATACTTAGCATGAATAAAGTATTTCTTAATTTTAAAGATGCTAGTCTTTACATGATAAGCATGAATGATTCTGGCAAGGACTGGCCATTGACTTTCGTATCCAACAAAATTATTATCATTGCTGTTTACCATGTAGAACTGGATTGCAAGAAAAGAGAGGGCTTGAACTCTTCAAACTCTAATAGTCAAGCCCTTTTTAAAAATATATGCAGGTACACCCCGCTTTTCAAAGATTCATGTTAAGCCATTCCACTTTCACAAAAGACCTCCATTAGTACCTGTTTTCCACTAACAGAAAAAAATCCAAAGAGGACTTCGCTTCTATGAAAAAAAGGCGAAGAGCAAAGATAGTGTTCAGCATTTGCTTTGTGGCAAGTCATCATAGAGCAGAGTGCACCCTGAGCAGCGAGCATGGCCCTGCAGGGCTCCTTCCCTGGGAGCCACACTCAAGCATCTCAGTCTCAATCTGCCATAGCCTTGAACTGTTTCTGTGAGTATCTGCATTTTATCTTGATTTATTTTGTGCATCTGTTAGCAAGATGTGTCCTAAGGTTTCATAAGAGCCCAAGAGAGGTTATTTTTTGGGTCTGGGAGTGCTCAAAAATTTTTCCGTATAAATAAATGGTAATTGTGTTTTTGTGACATTTCGGGTTCATGGAAACATTCTACCTAACAATAGCGGGGGAAACCTGTGTACATATTTACCCTTGGAAAATAATTCCTAATTAACAGGTGGGGTCTCCAACCTCTGGAATATCCTAAAATACTTACAGATGCATCCTGGAATTTCTTAGAATTTTGTGCTGGAATGGCTACCAAAACTACTCCTCATTTTCATCCAAGAAAAAGCAGTGTGCAGCTTGCAATTCTTGGTATTGTGCTAAATAACTCTAGAGAGAATTATTTAGAACAAACAAGATCTATGTTGTTTTATTTTTTTTTTTTAAGATTTTTATTTATTTATTTTAGAGAGAGTGTGCATGGAAAAGCAGGAGGGGCAGAGGAAGAGAGAGAATCTCAAGCAGACTCCGCGCTGAGCGGGGAGCCCAAACTGGGGCCCTATCTCATGACCCTGGGATCATGACCAGAACCGAAATCAAGAGTGGGACGTTTAAGCGACTGAGCCACCCAGGTGCCCCAAGATCTATGTTGTTTTATTTATCATAACTAGAGAGTAATTTGGATACAGATGGCCCATAAAGTCTTCCCTTCCTTCACTCATTAATTCACACACTCACTTAGCATGTATTTACTAAGCACACACTATGTACCAAAGTGCTACATTATGAGTTTCCAATGTGAACCAAAATGAAGTTTGCACTAACGTTTTGGGTTTTTTTTTTTCTCATGTGATGTTAAATAATTTTTTTTACTATCATTTCCTTTGTAAGAAAATGTCATTTCTAAAAAAAAGAAAGAAAAGAAAATGTCACTTCTTAAATTTGAGATTAAGTGGAATAAACAAAAAATGAATTGTAATCCCATTGTTGGCAGCAAACATTTTTAAGCAATGACTGACTCGATCATGAAAATAAAAGCCACTCTGTTCCTAGTATGAAGGGACTTAGAGCTTCCACAACTTCCAGAAAGGCTGAGGGGTTGGGGGGTTGTGAGAGAGAAAATCCAAGAAGCTCCACTGAAGGTAACAAATCCAGCCAGTGGTTCTCGGGAACCCTCCCAAAGCCACTAGAGTTACAGGATCTCTAGGAGACTCTCAACCATTCAGGGCTACAGCCGGGTTTGGGAAGACTTAAAGCTTATGCAATTTAGACACCTCTCTTTAAGAAAAAAATAATGAATACAAAATTACTAATGCCGCTCTCGCGGTTTTGAAGGGGCAAGAAAGAAGCCCCTTAAGTCTAAACTCCCTTAGCTTACATGTGTCCACATGTGTCCACCCCATACCAGCTATCTTAATCAGCAACATAGATGCTAGAGTTCCTCAAGAAGTTTATCTGTAAGCAGCTTTGAACCTCCATCAGTCCATGCATCCTCCTGTAACTAACTGGAAAACAATGACATTCTTCTCTTCGGCCTTCTAAATCTTGAACTAAATCTTGAACCAGTCTCATTGACAGATTCCAACTTGGAACCATACAGGGAAGGAAATTCTGGGAAATATAGTGCTGCCTTTGAGGAGGCTAAGGATGATGCTGAGTTGCCAAGAGACTATCCAGCATATCACCCTCGGGAGGAAAATAACAATTGGCTAAAGGAGATTAAGGAGAGTTTAAGCCATTCAAGGAACTAGAGCTTTAAAGTATGTAAGCATTGGTGTATTAGCATATCTGAGACTGAAAAACAGTGCTCTTCTAAACCTGATTGATGCTAAGACAAAGAACAGGAAAAAAAATGGTCCGTTTGGAATAAAGAAGTAGAGGAATAAGAGAGCAAAAGATTTGTCATGGTCTCCAGCAATTTCTTCCCCTTCAGGGGAGGAGATAGCCTGACTATAAGTCTCTGTTTGGCATTCACTAATAATGCATTCAACACATTATTGGCCATTCACATTAGGTGCTAAGGATATCATGCAAATCAAGACCAGAATGTTCCCTGTATTAAAGGAGCTATTGGTCCAGACCAGCACTGCATAACTGAAATATAACTTGAGCCCCAAATAGGAGACATATATGTAATTTTAAAATTTCTGCCAGCCACAATAAACAGGTAAAAAGAAACAGATTAAACTGATTTTAATACATTTTCCTTAATCTGATATGTCCAAAATATGTATTATCATTTCAACATTTAACCAATATAAAGTTATTGTCTATTTTACATTATTTTTTTCTTTTGATACTATTTTTAAACTCTGGTGTGTATTTTAAACTTACAGCACCTCTCATTGGACTTGCCACATTTAAAGCGCTCAGTGTGGTTAGTGGCTACCATATGGAGTTGTACAAATCTAGACAAGGACAAGTTTAATTTTTTTAAGCTTTTTTTTTTTTTTTTTTTTTTTTTTTTTTTTAGTAATCTTTACACCCAACGTGGGGCTCAAACTCACAACCCTGAGCTCAAGAGTCACATGCTCTTTCAACTGAGCCAGCCAGGTGCCAGCCAGGTGCACAAGAAGTTTAACCTGAATAATTCTCCACAAGCACATTGTGAAAAATTCCTGGCCTTGAAATCTGAACCACACATCCGTCTGTGGTAACGCATTAAGATAAGGTTACCTGTCAGGCTCACTTGAGCTTCCCTATGACATATAATACCCAAAGAACTTACATGAATCATAATTCCATGATTCTGAATAGTTGTATGGCAGTGTCACTGATAAATTCTACAGCATGTAAATGAAGTTAATTTACAATACCCATTCCTTGCCAACACTGCTTGTGCAGACATACAACTCTTCTTTTTAAACATATATCGTCATACCAAGGTGAAGATAGAGTCTAGGCTGTCTTCTTTTTCATTAAGAGAACTAGGGGTAGGGTAGGGGATTGACTGTGACTTAACCCTCTCCTATGCGAGACTGGATTGAAGATTTGGAAAACACTGCACCTCTAGATCTGAGGTTGCTGAGAGAGGAGAAGCAATTACTGAGAAACTTAAAAAGCAGGTTTAAAAAAAAAAAAAACGATTGTTTCTTTTTTTTTATTTTATATAAAACTTACAGCTTCTCAAAGACTTTGTTGTGTTTGTTTTGCTTCTATTTTTTTTCCTAAACTATTCTTTCATCATTAAGATAAGTTTTTAATGTTGCTTTAAAGATTAGCAAATTGGTATACTTTTGGTTGAAGAACTTAAAAGGTTGTCTGATAGATAAATAAGAACTGGAAAAACGTACTAGAAATTATCCATTTCAACCCCACTCATTTTACAAATGAGAATCAGAGAGATTAATCAGCTTTCTCAAACTAACTCATCTAGTTAGTGGCAAAGCTAAAATCAAAACCTGAATCTCCTTATACTCAGTCAAGTGCTCCTTCTTCTATACAATTCTAGTTGAAAAAAATCCCCGTTGCTCTGACATTGAGTCTAGTGGTGTTTCAACTCTCCTCTTTGATTAAGCATATAAGAATTGGAATCTGGTAAAATGTAAGAAACATGCATAGAAATCTGTAAACATTCTGAACTCACCTCAGAAATAGAATCAACTGATGGGGCACCTGGCTGGCTCAGTCAGTAAAGCATACAATTCTGGATCTCCCCATTGTGAGTACACGCCCCACAATGGGTATGGAGCTTACTTTAAGAAGAAAAAAAAAAAAGAATCAACTGTGCAAGGCTCTCTGGCCACTAGACAATGTTCATCTTCCCAATGAAGACGCCTGGAGAGGAAACCAAACATCTGTGTGCAATTTTAGTTTTATAGCATTTGGAACTAACTCTCAAAACAATGCATAAAATATATTCTCTTCCGGCGCCTGGGTGGCTCAGTCGTTGGGAGTCTGCCTTCGGCCCGGGTCATGATCCCGGGGTCCTGGGATCGAGCCCCACATCGGGCTCCCTGCTCCACAGGAAGCCTGCTTCTCCCTCTCCCACTCCCCCTGCTTGTACCCTCTCTCTCGCTTGTGTTGTGTTCCCTCTCTCTCGCTGTGTCTCTCTATGTCAAATAAATAAATAAAATCTTTAAAAATATATATATATATTCTCTTCTTCCTGAAAAAGCTTTCTTCTGTCTCTTTCTACACAGATTACTTTTCCTTTTTTTCTCCTGTTCCAATCTACTTTCTCTATTCCTTTTCATCTTCTTCAGTACTTCCCTTTATATCTTTACTTTTTCAAAAATTAAATCTAATTGGATATCTAATCCAAACTCTTGTCTGGGAGATCTAATGCCTTATGGGGTTTTCCATTTTCTCTTTCTTTCTTTCTTGGATATGATAATTCTGGGAAATAAATCCTCAACCAGCAAAAGAAAAAAGGGAAAGCATCCGATAGATCTCTTCATCAATGTTTGCACTTCAAAATTCTTTCTCCTCTCCTCTTTAATATGAACTCTTCCTCTTGGTCAGACTTGACTAGCGTCTCTAACTGCTTCCTGTAGTGATCTATTTTGATTTTGGAGACACCTGTTTAATTTGATTGTGATACACCCCCCAACATGGGACCTCCAGAGTAGAAACTGGAAATGAGAAAATTTGTAAGGGTAAGGGAAAAACTAGCTCCTAATAAAAACTGCAAGAGACAAAGATTAATATTAATTAAGTACCATCAGACATTTGACTTCCATAAGCACACAATGTTGAAGAAAAAAATTACTACGAAGTAGCAATATTTCCTAGTGTAATATGAGTGTGTACTTATTTTGATACTATGAATTAAACATAAACAGAGTAATATCGACCTCTTTCAAGTGCTTAGATCTCCAGAAATCTTACTGCACTCTGAACAAACTATTTTTAGTCCTCTTTTTTTTTTTCAAGTAATCTGTATACCCAATATGGGGCTCAAACTCTCAACCCCAAGATCAAGAGTTACATGGTCTACCAACTGAGCCAGCCAGGTGCCCCATCTAGTCCTCTTTTTATTCTGCTTTTACCTGAATTCTTTGCACAGGTGCAAAGAATTGGTCTAAATATAGGATGTTGGGGAATTTAAATTTGAGCTATAACAAGGAGTTGAGTGATGGAGTGAGGTGTGCATCACCCTCCAGAGCAGACTTCTGCTCCTGTCAAATCCGGGTAATAGAGTATCAATTATGCAGGTCCCACTGGGCCTTTCACAATAAGTCAAGACTCTATCCCGCCACCAACCTCCTGCCCACGAAGATTGTCTTTAGAACCCTCCCAAATAGAGATAACTGACAGTCATTTTGTCATGATTGAGTTTGAACAAAATAAGTATTATGATAGGATACCTGTGTCCTAATTAGATTGTATTTTACTACAATTTACAGTTACATATAAGCTTGTTGCAAGTTTCCAGAAACACATCCACCTAATGTTGTTTTGCTTTGAGACATGAAATATATTTTCAAAAATTGTTTTAGTAAAATAATCTTTCCTTTCGTTGTATTCCTGGTTAGGCAACTTACAGTGATTTTCAACATCATGACTCTCAAGCCAGTTTTTTCTTCTCTTTGACTTATTACACCATTTAACTTGAAAAGGAGTAATTCCTAAAAGAGTAGTTTCATTGGTAAAGATGGAGCAATTTTAGTCTTTGTTCTCGGTGGCAGAAACGAGAGGACGAAGGGGACTTCATCTTTTGGAAAGCATCACAATAAGATGTCTTGTTGTGTCACCACTGTGGCTCTAAGGCCTGTCATCTTCAAAAGTCAACTGTGGCAAACGTGGTTATCCTGCCAAGTGGGAGAGAAAGGATAACTGGAGTGCCAAAGCTAAAATACCACTGGACCAGTGGAATGAGGCACCTAAAAATCAAATACTGCAGATTCAGGCCTGAATTCCAGGAAGGAACAACACCTAAACCCAAGAGGGCAGCTGTTGCAGCATCCAGTTCATCTTAAGGATTTCCAGGATTAGTCACACGATAAATGTTCTGGTTTAAGGGGTGCCTGGGTGGCTCAGTCGTTAAGCGTCTGCCTTCAGCTCAGGTCATGATCCCAGGGTCCTGGGATCCAGCCCCCCATTGGGCTCCCTGCTCAGCAGTGAGTCTGGTTCTCCCTCTCCCTCTGTGATCTCTCTCGCTTTCTCTCAAATAAATAAGTAAAATCTTTAAAAGAAATAAACAAAAACCATTTTTAAAAAGGTTGCAGCAATTTTAGAAGTTTTTTAAAAATTGTTTTGAAGATTTCATTTATTTATTTTGTGAGAGAGCACACACGCAAGAGTGGGGGGAGGGGCAGAGGGAGAGGAAGAGGGTATATCTTACGCAGACTGCCCACTGAGTGGGAGCCCGAGGCAAGGCTCGATCTCACACCCTGAGATCCTGACCTGAGCCAAAATCGAGTCGGTTGCTTAACTGACTGAGCCACCCAGGCATCCTGCAATTTTAGAGTTTTTGAAGATGAAGTTTTGGGGCGCCTGGGTGGCTCAGTCACTAAGCGTCTGCCTTCAGCTCAGGTCATGGTCCCAGGGTCCTGGGATCGAGCCCCGTGTCCAGCTCCCTGCTCCGTGGGAAGCCTGCTTCTCCCTCTCCCACTCCCCCTGCTTGTGTTCCCTCTCTCGCTGTGTCTCTCTCTGTCAAATAAATAAGTAAATAATCTTTAATTAAAAAATTAAAATAATAAAGATGAAGTTTTAAAGCAGAAGTTTTCGAATTTAAAGTAATACTGCACTAGGAGTCCTCACAGTGAGAGTTTACATAGAAAATGAAAAAAACTCAGACTTATGAAATATCAACAGGAAAAACTTAAATTCAGGTAGGCTAATTTTTAAAACCAAGATTGCAAGAATTAAGTGGAGTGATTTTGTTTGTTTTCTGAGCAGGCTGCTTTGTTTTGGTGGTGGTTGGGGGTGATGGTCTGTGTGGGTGTGCGTGTGTGTATTCTAATTATTATTAGATTATTTATTCTGCCATTGTGAAAAAAAATGCCACTAAGCTAAAAACATGTCTTCGAGATGACTGTCAATGTGAAGAAGTATGTTATAGTAAAGACATATATTAGGCTGTTTAGCTATGGCTACTCCTATTCTGTATCTTAATTTTAGGAGTTTCTATTCAGATTCAAGGTTCATAATCTATAACTATAATGAAATTAAATATTGTCCTAAAGCTAAAGTATGGAACCTGACTTCTAAGGGAACCCACTATCAGGGCACAAAATAGAAAAATGGCATTTTATTTGATTTTTACTAATGTATGAAAATGCGAGCCAGCTTTTTTGTTATCTCTAACAAGAGTAAACCAAAAGAACACAAGTGAAATTGTACCAAGAAGGAACTCGGTTTAATAGCATCTAACCCTGAGATGGTGAGAAATTCATCATGTGACAAAATGACTGAGGTTTCCTTTGGGAGGGTTCCAAAGACAATCTTTGTGGCAGGAGGTTGCTTGGTGGTTGGATAGAGTCTTGACTTACTGTGAAAGGCCCATAGGGTTGTGATTTTTTGTGTGTGTGTTTTTTTAACAACTGATAATCAATTTATTAAAAAGGTTGATTTAAGCATCTGCAGTGGTGATTCAACCTCAACTCCTGGCTCAATACTGATGGAAGTAATCTGCTTAACAATCTCAGAAGGACTGTGCAGATCAATGAGTCCCTTGTGGATCCTCATCTGAAAACGATCCCAAGTCTTAGAACCTTCACCACAAGGAGTTTTTCTTGTAGTGATTCTCAGAGTGTTGGTAGGCATCCGAACTTTAAGATTCACTTTGAGATTCTTTTCCTTTGTACCTCTGATCAAATCAGCATATACCTTTTTCAAAGATTTTACGTTGCGGCTGGTGAGAGTAATTCTAATTCGGTGAATCGCCACCTCCGGTTCCACGGGTGTCTTCCCGGTGTCTTTTAAAAGCCATGGCTGCGCGCGGCTTCCTGACCGGCTTGTTCCCCCGGTGAGAGCGAACAGCGATGAGTCAGGAGCAGGAGCGGGGCGTCCAAACCTCCGCTGTAGCTGCGACCGCGTCTTCCTCAAAGAGTATTGGGTTGTGTTTAACTGGTATTTTATTACCCGGATTTGACAGGAGCAGGAGTCTGTTCTGGAGGGTGATACGCACTTCATTCCATCACTCGACTCTTCATCATAGCTCAGGAAATAAGATTCATTATGGCTGCTCAACAGGTATAACTGGGCACACCTTACTTAACCTTAGTTTCTGATCTCAAAGTATTCTGGTCCCTTAAGATTACTTGGCACTTTCTTGACCTCTATTATGGCTGAAACTCTTAAGCAAGCTGTACATACCTTCAGAAATAGGCCACAGTGTTGTTTGAAATACATGTCTGTCAAGAAAATGCTGAATTGGGGTTATTGATGCCTATTCCTCCAGATGGGGACTAAACTCATATTGAGAGTAAGTTTTTTTTTTTTTTTTTAGATTTTATTTATTTATTTGAGAGCGAGAGAGCGAGAGAAAGCAGGAGGAGAGGGAGAAGCAGACTCCCCGTGGATCAGGGAGCCTGACGTGGGGCTCCATCCCAGGACCCTGAGATCATGACCCGAGCCAAAGGCAGAGCTTAACCAACTGAGCCACCCAGGTGCCCCTCCATTTGCCATTCTTTTTTTTTTTTAAAGGAAGTTGAGGATTTTTTTTTAATTTTATTTATTTATTTATTTGAGAGAGAGAGAATGAGAGAGAGAGAGCACATGAGAGGGGGAAGGGTCAGAGGGAGAAGCAGACTCCCCGCTGAGCAGGGAGCCCGATACGGGACTCGATCCCGAGACTCCAGGATCATGACCTGAGCCGAAAGCAGTTGCCCAACCAACTGAGCCACCCAGGCGCCCTCCTTTTGCCATTCTTATAATTTCATTTGTTCTTACCTCTAGTCCAGTTCATATTTTTTAAATTTTATTTATTTATTTGACAGAGAGAGAAACAGTGAGAGAGGGAACACAAGCAGGGGGAGTGGGAGAGGGAGAAGCAGGCTTCCCGCAGAGCAGGGAGCCTGATGTGGGGCTCGATCCCAGGTGCCTGGGATCATGACCTGAGCCGAAGGCAGACGCTTAATGACTGAGCCACCCAGGTGCCCCTAGTCAGTTTTGAATCCATCAAACTTTCAGATCTTTCATTTGTTATCTATCAATATAGATAGGGTGGCACAATTACTTGAATACTAATAAAAGGCATCATTTATTTGCTATCATGGTCTAAGAACTAAACAGGGGCCTCATATTTATCATTTCTAATCCTTGCACCAGCTCTGCAAGGTTGGTATTGTTATCCTAATTTTGCAGATGAAGAAATCAGAACTTAGAGTGGTCATAGAGCTAGTGGATCATAGAACAGAGATTCAAACTCAGGTTTTTCAAGGTCTAAAGCCAGAACCATCTCCTCAACTCTGCAGCGATGTTCCCTCTAGCTCTTACCCATGTAGATTATGTCAGGCTACCAGCTCCAGAAAGTAATCTAACATTCATCCAGAGAGGCAAGTTTGTTTGAAACTTCATGGTGCATGAAGCCTCACTATATGGTTACTTTTATCATCCTACATCCCTGCATTTCTGTCACACTCAGAGGCTCAGACCCATGGACGCAAAATGAGGAGGGGGAAAGAATATATGAGGAGTGAACTCAGTGACTAGGCTATGGTTGCTTTTCTGTCTTTTTAATATACTGATTTCCTTTTTTTACATATCTTTCCCTGTAGGCTTAATCTCAATTTCCCCTTTGGCTATAGTACCCCACCAATATTTAAATTTCCAATATGATTTATGTAAGTCAAGCTGTATGTTACTTATGTGGCAATAGAAGAATCAGAGAGAATTCTGACTAACTGGGTTTTTTCTGGGGTATTCTTATTCCTTGTTTCAAGAAGAAAGCTAAGATTTTGGTAGTTAGTAGTTTGTAAGACTGACAACAGAAGCTGAATCAAGAAGCCCTCTCTTTATATTATAAAAACCAAAATCCACTAAAGATAATATGTGAAGGTGTTTTGAGTGGAAGGGGAAAAGAGCGGGCGTCCTTGTAAAAAGATATGCAAAAACAGGAGCCAAGGCAAGAAGATTCTCAAGCCTGGGAAGGGGACAATAGTGTACTACTGTAGGTAACTGGAACTGGGATCTGCTCCCTCTAGCACCTCCTGGAAGGACTTTGTAGTGTGGAGGCTCTCTGTATGGTGGGCACATTTGGGTAGCATCATGTTCTTCTGTGTTCTCAACTCTGGTAAAAACTCCCATGAATGCTGTAACTCAGCCACAGGGGTCGGACATTCTTGCAAGCTTGGATAATGTCCATCTCAGCAGAAACCAAGAATACAATGTAGACTAGTTTGCTTTATGTAGTAAAGGTCTTAGGTGGGATGGACAGGGGAGAGAAGGGAAAGCAGATTAATGTATGAACTTCTGTATGAATTCCACTAATGACTAAATTTCTTACAACTTTGATGGGACAGATTCTTCAAATCAGATTACTTATAGTTTTGTTTGTCCCTTAGATCCATTCTCCACCTTTCTCTTCCCCGTTCTGTGCTGCAGGGGGCTAATCTTTCTGGGCAGCTTCTGTAGACATCTTTGTCCCTGGATTCCAGTTGTGTCCAGCCATTGGGAGGCACTGGCAGATCAGAGGAAGGGAGATCAGAGGTGAATGAATTGGGGTATTTTTTTCCAAGGATCCCTCCTTGTGGGTTAACTGGGTCCCTTTACTGAAGGCAGCAGATCCCATCTGGTGGCCCTGCCTATTTTTAAAGATTTTATGTATTTATTTATTTGAGAGAGAGATCGAGGGAGCATGAGCAGGGTGGGGAGTCAGAGGGAGAGGGAGAAAGAGACTCCCTGCTGAGCAGGGATCCTGAAGCTGGACTTGATCCCAGGACTCTGGGATCATGACCTGAGCAGAAGGCGGACAATTAACAACTGAGCCACCCAGGTACCCTGCTGGGCCTTTCATAGTTGCTCTCTCTGGGTTAGGTTCTGGTAACCATTTCTTCACCTTGCCCCCTCAGACCTGGGGAAGGAAAGTTTAGAAACTTCCCCATTCTTGTTAGCCTGGGGTGAGGACAAGAGGGAAGTGAGGAAGTACTGTATTATTGCTAGTTGATTTCCCTTAATCCTATCTATAACTTTTAAGTAGTTTCTTTGTTAAATCCTCCTCAATTAATTACCTTTTATCATGCCATCTTTTTCCTACCAGGACTCTCAATATTACATAATGTGACTTTCCGCCCCACACACCTAAATATGTGGACTCCTAATCCTTATATGTTGCTCCACCACCTTCCTCACCTCGGCCTGCCCCTGGAATTAATTTGTGTGGTCCATATCTATGGTAGATTATAACTCCTAGCACTAAAGTCAAATTATTTTGTGATTTTAGCAGTGAAATTCCCACCTCCTGGGAAATGCCTCAGTCCCAGGCAAATCAGATGATTATCAACCTATTTATTACTCTGGTAATATACTTGGGTGTGCAACCTCAGAGTCCCTGGTGATTTGTGTCTAGTGGACTATAATGAGACAGAGTTTGAAAATTACTACAAAATTACTACACAATTCATAACATTGTCCAGAAGGAGATAAAAGAAATTAGGATAAATGCCACTCTGCTCAACAATTGTTTCAAGAATACTCTTTGGTGGATCATGAATATAAGACTTTCATTTCAGAAGAAAATTTAAAAAATTAAACCACTTCTTTTTTTTTTTAAAGATTTTATTTATTTATTTGACAGAGAGAGACACAGCGAGAGAGGGAACACAAACAGGGGGAGTGGGAGAGGGAGAAGCAGGCTTCCTGCGGAGCAGGGAGCCCGATGCGGGGCTCGATCCTAGGACCCTGGGATCATGACCTGAGCTGAAGGCAGACACTTAACGACTGAGCCACCCAGGTGCCCCCAAAACTAAACCACTTCTTGGGGATGGAGGAGCAGTATTGTCAGAATCCTGGCACAAGGTTAAAATTATTCTCCAAACCTGAACCCGCCATCTGAGGCATGCTTTAACATGTTGGAGCTGATGACAGAGCTAAGAAAAGGCCATTTAGACTCTGAAAAACAAACTGAGGGTTCTAGAGGGGAGGGGGGTGGGGGGATGGGTTAGCCTGGCGATGGGTATTAAAGAGGGTGCGTTCTGCATGGAGAACTGGGTGTTGTGCACAGACAATGAATCATGGAACACTACATCAAAAACTAATGATGTAATGTATGGTGATTAACATAACAATAAAAATTTAAAGAAAAAAAAAGAAAAGGCCATGTAGCTTGTGATGGAAATGATTACCAGAAAACGAGAGTGTTTTTAGGAGGTACAATCTCCACCTCAAGAGAAAAGACAGTTTTACCTTGATAAAGCTGATATTGAGATGGCAGGGAGCTGAGAAAAAGAATGTGATCTATGGAATGTCCAAGGAGGTCAATCTGAGGAGGCCACTAGTGCTCTCAATTAAATACATCAGTGGCTGTGGTTGAAGATGCTTGAGAGTTGTTTCCAAGGGCTTAAATCCAGAGAATATAGCAGGCAAACCTCCTAAGTATTGCCAGAAAGTTAGGGTTTCTGACTAGAAACCTGAAAAGCTGACTGTATTTATAGGAAGTTTATAGACTTTGTTATAAAAGAACCTGCCCTCAAAGCCTGAGGAAAAGTGGAGCTGACCTACTTAGCACAAGTGTGGCCAGGAGAAAAGAGCATCTCTCCCTGTGCAAAACTTAACCTGACTGAACTCCATCACCTTCCAAGCTTCTCCCAAATAGAGAGGCTGGTGAAAAAGGAGGAAGACGAAAACGCTGTTTCCTTCCACAGCAGGGAGGTGGGGTTTAGGAAAACTTGTCCTTTTCAGTTGATTGGCCCAAACCGGGCAAGAGTAGATGGGGGATAAAAATGGCAAGTAAAGTCTCTGAATGCCAGCCACTTTTCAGAGTTTTAGATAGGAAGGGGTGGTTACCTTTCCTTTCTCCAGTTCTCCCTGAGAACAAGCTTCTGTGATGAGTGAAACCTGGTGCTCCCACCAAATTTTCGTCAGCTTTAAGCTGCCATCAGTATGGTGGGCCTGAGGCACGCACTGAGAGCCTGTGACTGGAGAAGGGTGGACCCCACAGTGAGACTAGCATTGACCTGCATGCTAGTGTTAAGAATGGAGATCTGAAGCCATATTTTCTTTTTTTTTAAATTTTTTTATTGTTATGTTAATCACCATATATTACATCATTAGCTTTTGATGTAGTGTTCCATGATTCATTGTTTGTGCATAACACCCAGTGCTCCATGCAGAACTTGCCCTCTTTAATACCCATCACCAGGCTAACCCATCCCCCTACCCTCCTCCCCTCTAGAACCCTCAGTTTGTTTTTCAGAGTCCATCATCTCTCATGGTTCGTCTCCCCCTCTGACTTACTCCCCTTCATTCTTCCCCTCCTGCTATCTTCTTCTTTTTCTTTTTTCTTAAAATATGTTGCGTTATTTGTTTCAGAAGTACAGATCTGTGATTCAACAGTCTTGCACAATTCACAGCACTCACCGTAGCACATACCCTCCCCAATGTCTATCACCCAGCCACCCCATCCCTCCCACCCCCCACCACTCCAGTAACACTCAGTTTGTTTCCTGAGATTAAGAATTCCTCATATCAGTGAGGTCATATGATACACGTCTTTCTCTGATTGACTTATTTCACTAAGCATAACACCCTCCAGTTCCATCCACGTCGTTGCAAATTGAAGCCATATTTTCTGAGTTTTAATCTTACAAGCTGTGTAACCTTGGGAAAGTTTATTTCTCCTCACTTAAGTTTCCTTATCTGTACAATGGGGATAATAATAGTACTACTTTTATAAACTTGTTGTGATGATTGAATGAGATAATGTATATAAAATTCTTAGAATAATACCTGTCACATGGAAAGTATTCTGTAAGTGTCTATCTTCCTTCTCATCATCAGAAGAAACACATTTATAAGATAACTGTTTACAGTTTAGGGTGTATGCTCAGTCTTTTTTTTTATTGTGCTTTTGAGGAAGATGACATTCCATGATTAACTATACAATGAGTGCTTGTGAAGGAAAGGCTAAGGGGTGCTTTGACGTTCCCAAGGGAGCACCATCAGGCCACTGTCATCTCAGTAGAGGTCACATGCAATTGGCACCTCTTTTGCTTGACTCATAGCCCCTTAACTCAACACTCTTATGATCTACTTTATGTGCCCATGAATCAAATAGCATTAACTCTACACAGTCTTCTCAGAAAATGGGTTATTAGTTATTACCAGATCATTTCTCTCCACTGGACAACTTTCTGTGCTGTATTTGGGGAAGAATTTTGGGAAATAATAAATACACTGGAATTTGAAAGTGGGGGTACAACCTCAACATGGATGAATGTGAGCAGAGGATTCTGACTAAAAGGGTGAGAGGAAAAGGAAGGAGATGGTGCCTCTAAGGATGAGGAGGTTTGGCTGAAGATGTGATTTGAGTGAGCAACTCACCTTTCTTCCTACCAATGAACCCTGTATTTCCGTCCTAATCCCCTGTCAAATTTTTTTTAAATTTTTTAAAGATTTTATTTATTTATTTGACAGAGAGAGAGACAGCGAGAGAGGGAACACAAGCAGGGGGAGTGGGAGAGGGAGAAGCAGGCTCTCTGCTGAGCAGGGAGCCCGATGCGGGGCTCGATCCCAGGACCCTGGGACCATGACCTGAGCTGAAGGCAGACATCTAATGACTGAGCCACCCAGGCACCCCATCCCCTGTTAAATTATTTAAGCAAGGAGACCATTAGACTGAAGTGGCTTTAATGCCTTAGTAATCTATGTAAGCAAACCAAAATCTAAGATTGTAATGCCTCAAGTTTAAGAAATTAAAACCTAAGGACAACCCATCACCAACAGCCAACTAGGCTTTCCCAAATAATGCAACAGCTAAACCTACAGCCAATCAATTTCCTGGCTTTGCTTCCTGTCTTCTCTATAAAAGTCTTTACCCTAGTTCCTGTTGGTGGAGTGCTCCTAATCATTTCTGGTTTGGCCAATCTGAGTCAATTTTTGTTCAAATAAACTCTTAACATTGTTAATATGCCTCTGTTAATCTTTTTACAATTCTGGTGTCAGTAGTGGGATTCTCTTCCCCCAACTCACCCCCACACCCTTGAGAACAGTGAGCAATAAGCAGGCATAGGTACACACAGAGCTCATTGTGCTCATTGCTTTCTTGCTGCATCTGGGGGTCACAAGTTAGTTCCTCTAAGATATATGAGCTCTACAGCTTTTGCATTATGAGCTCCCAAACTTTATTTGAGAATTCCTTTTATTGGACTGGGTCCAACTTAAACCAGATTGGGTCTGACCTAAACCAGACCAGTCCAGTGTGAGACCTCAGGTAAATAAAATTTTCTTTTAAGGAAAAAAAGAAAAGAAAGAAAGAGAGGGAGAGAAAAGGGTGCTTCCAAGTCCAAAGAGTCTAGGACCCTAGCTAATTATAAGTATAAAAATTATGAACCCAGAATTTATGTTTGTCTGGACAAGTGGGTTAACCTTATGAAAGATAGTCTTGAATTACAATGGAAGTGGGAGACTTTTAACCTAGATAAGTTTATCCATTTATAAGGTGCCCTAGAGAAAAAGAAGTCTCAGCCAAGAACTCAGAAGGGTAAAGGAAAAATTATTTTTCCTCTCCTACAGTTTCTGATGATCCAGATGGGACCTGCTGGGACACCCCACTCCTTCTGGAACCTGCAGGTGGGATCCTGGGAAAGTAACAGAAGCTGGCAAAGGGCAAGAATTCTTACCAAAGTCAGCTTTCTGGATCTCTGTCTGTAATGCCTGGTCAAGAGAAAAAGGTAAATTTCACTGATCTCTTCCTTTCCAAATTCAGATTTTTGTGAATTGTTTTTTCAGTGCCCATTAGTTATCAATCCTTTCCCTACCAGGGACAGCTACTGTTTTCTTGTTTGTTTAATTTTCTGTCCTGAGAAATTGTTTTGGCTTTCCTTCTTTTTTTTTTTTTTAAGATTTTATTTTATTTATTTGAGAGAGAGCACAAGAGGGGGTAGGGTCAGAGGGAGGAGCAGACTCCCCACTGAGCAGGGAGCCCGATGTGGGACTCGATCCCGGGACTCCGGGATCATGACCTGAGCCGAAGACAGTCGCCTAACCAACTGAACCACCCAGGTGCCCTTGTCTTGGCTTTCCTTCTATTGGGGCACTCATGTTGCCAGGCCTTGTGTGTGCCGGCAGCTTAACAGTCAGGTTTGAGCCCACAAGAATATGGCGGGATAGAAATGTAGGTTTCAGACACCTGGGTGGCTCAGTCAGTTAAGCATCTGTCTTCAGCTCAGCTCATGATCCCAGGCTCCTGGGATTGAGTCCTGCATCAGGCTCCTGCTCAGTGGGGAGCCTGTTTCTCCCTCTGCCTGCCACTCCCCCTGCTTGTGCACTTGAGCTCTCGAAAGAAAGAAAGAAAGAAAGAAAGAAAGAAAGAAAGAAAGAAAGAAAGAAAGAAAGAAAGAAAGAAAGAAAGACTTTGCAGTAATGCCCTACTGACTGTTGTCAGCTCTTATGAAAATTGTCCAAGTCTTCCTTTCTTTTGGTTATCTTTGTGAATGGTTCTGCAACTTGAGAGGGCTGTCTTTTGCACCCTCTTTGGGGATGCCTTTTATGTCTGTGACTAAACCATAAAAGGCTTATTGATTTTGGTTTTGGATCATTTTAATCTATATCTTTGGTTTAAAACAAAAAAAAATTTTAGGGAGTGCAATACAGCCAGCAATATTTCTGTTTGTCTTGGCTAAAACTTGATAATAATATGTTTGAAAGGATTTTTTTAATGAGCTCTATGGTCAGAAATCGGTCAACTTGGAAGCTGATATTCAGAGCCTGACAGGAATTCTTTTTAAGTCCTCCTCTCCTCAGCTCACATGGGACAATGTATTTGGAAGGAAAGAAAACATCCTGAAACCATTGTGGAAGGATTTACTAAAACATTCCCAAGACATGCAGCTCTAAATCTTTTGATTTCTATCTTAGTTGGAAATCTTCTCCCTGATAGAAAGAAATAATTTGGATGGGTGGGTCAGGCCCTCGATATCTTTCAGGTTGCAACCCAATCCTCTGAGGAATTAAAAAAAAAAAAAAAACTGTGCTTGTTTTATAATAATAGAAATGCAACACTAGAAGCAATTCAAAGACTACCAATCCTCTTTTTTTTTTTAAGATTTTATTTATTTGACAGAGAGAGACACAGCGAGAGAGGGAACACAAGCAGGGGGAGTGGGAGAGGGAGAAGCAGACTTGCCGCTGAGCAGGGAGCCCGATGAAGGCAGACGCTTAATGACTGAGTCACCCAGGCGCCCCGACTACCAATCCTTTTTAACAGGCCTCAAACCTTCCCTATTCATCTCAAAAGGCTTACAGATATTGTAAAAGATCCAGATTATTGGAAATAAAACACCTTCTTGGAGAAAACTTACATCCTTTCTCTGTGCCTTTGAGATGTAAATTTTTGACCCAGTCTTCTGTAGGAACCCAGAGCCATCTCTTTGAAATGCAAACTTCAGGGAGATAATTCTTATCAGAAGGGGGAGGGGTGGAGAAGGAGCTATATGGAAATTAAGCAAATGAAAAAAATCTTAAAAATCTTGTTCATAGGGACGCCTGGGTGGCTCAGTCGGTTAAGCATCTGCCTTCGGCTCAGGTCATGATCCCTTGGCCCTGGGATCCGCCTGCACTGCATTAGGCTCCCTGCTCTGTGGGGAGTCTGCTTCTCCCTCTCCCTCTGCCTACCACTCCTGCTTATGCTCTCTCTCTCTTCCTGTCAAATAAATAAATAAAACCTAAAAAAAAAAAAAATCTTGCTCATAAATATTAGCACAAAGCCTAAGCTAAATGAGCAAGTAAACTTAACTTATCCCTTCTGCCAGAAACACAGTTTGGATTTCTTCTTTTATGAACTAGTAATTTTTGCATTACTGCACCTGTCTCATGGCTAAAAATTTTAAATACAAGCTATAAGATTTGTTTGTGTCTGTATGTTTATGTATGTCTAGTTACGTATGTATAGATTTGTGATTTTTCTATCTCCAGATGGTATTGCCAAAATTAATTTGTAAAAGAGCCCTTTTTAATTAGCTTGAAGTAAAATTAAGGGCTTATATACATCAATTATTCTCTCAGAAATATGGAAAATAACTAATATTTTTCAAGTTCAAGTGATCTCAGATAATCTTCTATAAATGAAAGCTACTTTGTTTTGCTAGTTTAGTAAAAACTGGCATGTCTTCAGAGTTATTGACATTAAATACAATGCAGACATACAACTTTTATCCTCCCTGGCTTTACTAAAAGTCTCATTAGCTCTTGTTATCTTGTTACAGAATTTGTCAGCAAGAAGAATAACTTAAGAAGATAACTGTTCAATGTCTTGTGAGATTTTCATGAGAAATCTAAACATAATTGTTTAAAAATAGTTTCCAAAATCTTTTTGGTAACTTGAAAGCTTAACGTGATACTGTTAAGTTAAATGATGGATATTCATTGAATATCTAGATCATTTCCAAATAAGATAAAACTCTGAAAGGTTAATTACTGAACATAGGTCTATCTACTTTCGCTTTCTTATTAGAAAGGAACTAAAGATGTTTGTTAGTAAAAATGTCTGTGTCACACTGAAAAACTTACTATGAGGAAGAATGTACTTCTAGAAATTATGAAAAGTATTTATAAATTTCCCAATCCACAGAAGGCAGGTATAACAAACAGTCCATAATTGCTTATTTCTTAGTTTTCACTAGAAATGAAGGTTTCTAAGGGTTAAGAGTTCTGATCAGTGTATGTAATTAAAAGTACTAGAATAATAAGAGTGAAAGGAAACTGTATGAAAGGTAGGTAAGGAAAATAAAATGTGTTTTTGGGATAAGGAAAGGGAGGACATGTTTTTGTTAAGAGAAAAAGAGAGTCATTTTGTCTTAAAGTAGAATGACTGGTTGTTCCAAACTGAGAATGGAAAAATATAGGACAAAACCCAAATGGATGCAAAAACACTGTAGAAGGTTTGTAGAAAAGGAATCCTGGGGAAAAAAACTTATGTGTGGTCAAACTGGCTATGATTGGAATGGATTTATTTAAGTTTTTAAAGAATGAGCCTTAATATCAAAAAGTACACTGGTGCAAAAATAGAATTTAGTTTTCTCTCTGTAAAGATGACAGTTTTCTTGGAAGAGATTTGGAAAGGTTTTTCTTTATCTTTTTGTGTAATCTACCTGGAAAGCAATGATTTTTTGTCTTACCGAAATAATTTCCTGTGCTTTATCTTGTCTTTATCAGGTCTTTGAGTATGGGAGAACTGAATCTCAATATTCAAAAGAGCTAAGTTTTGTTCACAGCAATGTAACTTTCTGTATTTGCCTTTAAAATCTTCCATGAACACTTTTGGTAAGTAGGTAAGTATAATATCATAACGACCTGTGATCCTATTTGATCAAACTTTGGCATTCTTTACAACTTTCCAAAATCAAATCGAAATGAAATCTTTTTGTCCTCAAACTGACTTTGAGATTTCCTCTGGGGTCCCTGAAAGAAGGATTTGTGGCTCACCATGTGAAGATGTTAAACTGATTAGGCCTATTTGGTATGTTAACATATGTGGGAAGCATTGCCACCTAAGAAGTGGTGATATAAACACACAGCACAAACTCCTGATTGACAGAGGGAAGAGTAGAGAGATGAGGAAAATACATGAAGGGGATTCAGAGGTACAAACTTCCAGTTATAAAATAAATAAGTCACAGGGATGAAAAGTACAGTATAGGGAATATAGTCAATAATAATGTAATTACTTTGTATGATAACCAGATGGTAACTACACTTACCACGGTGAGCATTTCATAATGTATATAAATGTTTAATCATTATATTGTACACCTGAAACTAATATAATATGGTATGTCAACTATACTTCAATTAAAACTTTAAAAAATTTAATGATACTACTATGAAAAAAAGAAGTGATAGAAGTGATCATAAACTTTCTTAGGTGGTATGTGTATGGATATGTTACTAACATAGGTATTCTAGAAGTTGAAGTTCATAGAAATTTGTCAGTACACTCACTGTCCAATTATTGTCTTAAATTATTGTATGCCATGGGAATAACTAAGTTTCCTTATCAAATGAACTCTCATCAGATCTTTAGCCATGGGCATTTTTAAAGGTTTTTTGTCATTTATACAGTTACTGTTTTGTATTGATGCTTTTGTAACAGTGCTTTATCTTTAGAGTGAGTCATAGAAAGGCCTCTAACAAGTACTCCACGATACAGGTTTCTGACACTCTGAGATCATACCACTGAAGTGGGTGAGAATTTTCAGAACTCTAATGGAAAAGCTGGATTCAAGCAGAACAAGAATTAATAATGAAGGATAGTTGGAAGAAAGACAGGCTGGGAAGAGGGGTCCCCACCCTAAGAGGAAATCACACTTAAAAGGATTTTACACCATCCTGGAAGGAGCCCTCCACCCTTTCCCACGTGATAGGTAGATGACAAAAACCTGATTGGATGACAAGTGCATGGAGGGTTAATCAGATTCAAACAGTCTGCTAACAAGTCCATAAAAACCCTTAGATCTAACCTGCCTCTTGGGGCCCCACCCTCTTCAAGAGCTTTGTACTATCACTCAATAAACTTTACTATAACTCAATAAACTTTGCTTTGCTGCCCACCACTCTTCGTCCGGTCTACCTCTTCATTCTTTGAAGCAATGTGACCAAGAACCACGGGCACTAAAGTAAAAGAAGTCCTGTTACATTAATAACATGAGATTTAGCGAACTGATGAGAATAATCATAGTTTTAATGACTTTAGCTTTGAAACATTGCTGGCTCCTTAATATTTTAGTTTTCCAGGTTTAAGGAAACCCTTTTCTCTTAAGCTATCCATGATTTACAGCAATCTGATACAGTATACCTTTTTAAGTAGAATTGAAACATTTATTTTTTCTCCCTACCTATTCCCTCTAGAATTTGGATTCTTTGCTAGAAATAGGGGTGCCTGCAGAGAGAAAAATTATGTTTCAATGGAAAGCTAGCATAGCCTTGTGGGTATTAAATTCTATTCTTGTTCATTGTCTTTGAGGTTTTGTTATCTACCTGTAAATTAGACTGGATCCTGAATTTTTCTGGTTTCCTCAAATATTTATCTATGACTCTCTGAGCTAACATTTTCAATTTTCTCCCACCCTTCTGACTTGGAATCACTAAGAACAAAGACAACCCTGGAACCTCTTTAGAAGGGAGGCTCCAAAACACCATACCAGGTCACTGTCTAGTTGGCAACTAAACTTAAGGTCTTAAATCTTGGCGTGCACATCTCCCAACTGAAAAGGGCCCATCCAGATTCTTAGAACTGCACACCAGCTGGAGATCTAATATTAAGATTAACTAGGAAGGTTCCTCCCCAGAATCAGACAGCATCTTAAGGTAGACAGTTCTTTAAGGATTACAATAAGATTACTTATTGTCTGGACAAGGAGGAATCTGTACCATAGCAAATACCTCCTGTTGGATCAGCACCTCTGATATCGCAGCAACTACAAGAAATGAACAAACAAGCCACTCACTAAAACAGGTACCTCTTTGAGGTACATTCTTTGATTTATTCTAGTTTGGTTTATGGGGGCCCTGACGAAGGAGTACACTTCAGTGTCTTGGGATTACATTCTTGATAGTCATCATTTCAGTCTCCCTGATGTCTTCTCCCAAGGTCTTAAATATGCGGTCAGAGTCATCAGCAGTGACCAACATTAGATGGTCAGTCATGCTATGCTTGTAGAGACAGAAATAAGATGAACAATAAGATGAACAAAAACAATTCTTCCCTGGACCTGATGTCATAAACTACTAGTTTCATGACAAGACAAGTCTCTGATGGAGACTGAGAGTGGCACTGAGAGGATGACCAAAAGGGGGAAATTGTTCAATTAATTAAACAAGGAGGCTGAGGTTACTTTAATGGCTCTTAGTCTACATAAGCAAACCAGAAGCTAAGTCTGTTAATACCTCCAGGTTAAGAAATTAAAACCTATGGACAACCAATCACAAACAGCCAACTAGGCTTTCCCAGATAATGGAACAGCTTACATTGTAGCCAATCAATTTCCTTCCTTTGCTTCCATGTCTTCCCTAGAAAAGTCTTGCCCCTAGGGCATGTCACTGGAGTGCTCATAACTGCTTTTGATTTGACTCTGCTTGATTTGAATTGATTTTTATTCAAAGAAACTCTTAAAATTTTAAACAGGCCTCATTTTATCTTTTAACACCCCACACAGTTACTCCATTTTTTAAGACTCCAACTTATCTGAGGCTAATTACAGATTCTAAGCCAGCTCTGTCAAAGGGCAAACTTGGGGCTGTTCTAGGAGAAAAGAATCTTTTTTCCAAGACGACTCAGTTCTTAAAATGGACAGGCAGAAAATGTTTCCTGTGCTCAGTTTGCATATTCAGCTCTTAGGAAAAATATTGCTATAGTATTGTGATTTATATCAAGAAATATACATTTGGTCTTCCTGCTCATTCTTGACACAGAACTTCTAAAACCCGTGCAACTTCCTAAGTAATAAGAATTATAAGTTGTCTTTCGTTATTCCTAACAAGCCCCTTTCGAATAGACCTGAGTTTATATTAATGAGGTGACTTTTGGATTGCCAGGGAAACCAACCAAGTGATTAGAGGGTTGAAACTTTCAGGCACAGCTTCTGACCAAGAAAAGGACAGGAGCTAAAAGAGTGAGTTCAATCACCAATGGCTAATGATTTAATCAGTCATGCTTATGTAATGAAGCTTCCATAAAAACCCAAAGGAACGGAGTCTGGAGGGCTTTTGATTTGGAGGATAAGAATGCTGGAAGAGTGGTATACCCCAAACTCAAGGGCACAGATGCTCCTTTGGAACTTCATCCCATGTATCTCTTCATCTGGCTGTTCACACATACCCTTTTATATCCTTTGTAATAAACTGGTAATCTAGTAAGTAAACTTCTTGAGTTCTATAAGCCACTCTAGCAAATTAATCAAACCTGAGGGGGGGTCATGGGAACCTCAGATCTATAGTTAATGGATCAGAAGCACAGGTTGCAACCTGGACAAGCGATCTGCTTCTAAAGTGTGTGTGTTGGGGAAGGGGGACACGGGAAGAGTTTTTTCTCTACAATTGCCCATATATCCAGGCATCATTGATTTTTCTGACATTCCTATCTTTGAAAAACCCCTCATTCAGACAAAAAAAAAAAAAAATCTGTGAAGAGGACAACAGAATAGAGGTAAATTTTCTTTACGGAAATGTAGATTAATAGTGAGAATGATGGCAGGCAGGAGCACCCGGGTGGCTTAGTCGGTTAAGCATCTGCCTTCAGATCAGGTCATGGTCCCACGGTCCTGGGATTGAGTCCCTCATGGGCTCCCTGCTCAGCAAGGAGCCTACTTCTCCCTTTGCCTGCCGATCTCCCTGCTTGTGCTCTCTCAGTCTGGCAAATAAATAAATCTTTAAAAAAAAAATAGTGAGAATGGGGCAGAATAATATATTAAAATATAACATGAAATTGGGGTGCCTGGCTGGCTCAGCTGCTGGAGTGTGTTACTCTTGATCTTGGGGTTGTGAGTTTGAGCCCCATGTTGGGTGTAGAGATTACTTAAAAATAAAATCTTAAGAGGTGCCTGGGTGGCTCAGTCGTTAAGTGTCTGCCTTCAGCTCAAGTCATGATCCCAGGGTCCTGGGATCGAGCCCTGCATCAGGCTCTCTGCTCAGTGGGAAGCCTGCTTCTCCCTCTCCACTCCCCCTGCTTGTGTTCCTCTCTTGCTGTGTCTCTCTCTGTCAAATAAATAAATAAAATCTTTAAAAAAATAAAATAAAATCTTAAGATATCTACATATATATGTATAAATTAAATATAAATATATGAAAATAAAAAAATATATATAAAACAAGTGGGGTGCTTGGGTGGCTCAGTTGGCTCAGTTGGGTGAGCATCTGACTCTTGGTTTCTGCTCAGGTCATAATCTCAGGGTCATGAAATCAAGCCCCTCATCAGTCTCCCCACTCAGTACTGAATCTGCTTGAGATTCTCTCTCCCTCTGCCCCTCCCCCACCCACTGCTTGCGTGTGCCTGTACCTGTGCACATGCTCTCTCTCTAAAACAAATAAATCTTAAAAGGATAAATAAATAAAATTATAGGTAAAGATCTATCTATCTATCTATCTATATCACCAAATTATATGCATTTTTGCCAGTCTGATTGGATGAGGTTGGATTTGATTTAATTTTATTTAATGAAAATAAACTAATCATTATAAGACAATTCTTAAATATCAACTTTGTGAAGATTCATGTCCTCATATATTTTTTTCCTCAAAACTTTCTTGAAACAATCCCAAGTTCTCTAACAACTAGAGATGTCTTTTTTTTTTTGAGCTATCTTGGTAACAGTTAATTTAGCTTCCAGCATTTTTTTCTTTTTATTTTAATTCCAGTATAGTTAACATACAGTGTTATATTAATTTCAGGTATACAATATAGTGATTCAGCAACTCTATACATCACCCAGTGCTCATAATGTCAAGTGCCCTCCTTAATCCCTATTACCTATTTAACTCATCCCCCACCCCCTCCCCTTTGGTAATCATCATTTTGTTCTCTATAGTTAAGAGTTTGTTTCTTGGTTTCATTCTCTCTCTCTCTCTTTTTTGTTTTTCCTTTGCTCATTTGTTTTGTTCCTTAAATTCCACATATGAGTGAAATCATATGGTATATGTCTTTTTCTGACTGGCTTATTTCACTTAGCATTATACTCTATAGCTCCATCCATGTCATTGCAAACAGCAAGATTTCATTATTTTTTATGGCTGAATAATATTCCATTGTGTGTGTGTGTGTGTTTGTATATACACATAAGGAATATATATATAAATATATATATACATATATACATAACATATATACATAATCTATATGCATAATATGTATACATATATATACAAAAAGGAAAGGTATATAGATATATAAATATATCACACTTTCTTTATCCATTCATCAGTCAATGGACACTTGGGTTGTTTCCATAATTTGTCTATTGTAAATAATGCTGCAATAAACAGAGGGATGCGTGTATTCCTTTGAATTAGTGTTTTTGTATTTTTTGGGTAAATACCCAGTAGTGGGATTACTGGATCATAGGGTAGTTATATTTTTAACTTTTTGAAGAATCTTCATACTATTTTCCACAATGGCTGCACCAGTTTGCACTTCTCACATTTCCTAAGCAGTGCACTGTAGAACCAATTCTAACTAGCTCATTTGTACACCTAACCAGTCAATCATAAGGTTAGTTTAGAGGCCATCAATCATCAGTGCAAACTCATTACTACTGCTGGAATTTTAATTCTAGAAATTTGCTTTCTTGTGTTTGCTTCTTATATAAGAAAAAGAACATCAGGAGGGCTCATCTTGTCAAGGCCATGACATGGTGCCTCTAGAGTTCCTGAAGGAAATTTTCTCTCACAACTTACTTATTTTTCCATTTGATTTTTTAAAAGGAATAATATATACTACTTATGTTAAAAAGCATAAACTGTAAAAGTAAAAAGTTAAAATCTCCCTTTTAAAGCTTTTCCCCACATAGCCCACTCATCAGAGGTAACCACTATTAAGTCTGTTTTACATAATTAAGTACAGCAATGAATTATAACTCATTGAAAAAAATAGGAGCTCATGAATCAGACTGATAAAAAATAAATAAACGGAGAAAAGGGAGTGTTCTGGCTAACAACAAGATGCTAAGTCCTGGTTGGTGATGGTGAAGGATGTGCTGGAGTTATAAGTCAGCATTTTGTTACTGTCATGGTACAAACTGGATCAGCTAAGATTCACCCATGGATACTATGTAGAGGAGAAAATGTTGATGAGGAACAAGACATTTCTGTGGATTTAAAGTATCCATCCATAGATCCTTTTTTAGTCGGAAGAGAAAAAAGAGTAATGACACAGTGGAGAAATTGAACAGCACCTTGACCAAGTGGGCAGAATTAAAACCACCCATGAGGGAGAGATGGAGATCTTAAGTCTCTAGATAAGGTATGCTGAGAAGGGCACAGGATCACTTAGGTAGTATTCCAGCTGCAGATGCATAATCTGAATCTAATAATGAGGAAATGACAGACAAACCCAAAATAAGAAATGTTATATTAAAAAGGGGGTGACTGTACTTTTCAAAAATACCAGTGTCATGAGAGACAAAGAAAAGCTGTGAAAATATTCCAGATTGAAGAAGACTAAAGAGACATGGCAACCAAACACAGTACCAGACGGGATCTGTGTGCTGGAGGAGAAAAAATGCTATAAAGACATGGTTGGGTTAATTCACAAAATGGGAATTCAGGCAGTAGATTTAATAAAAGTATCATATCAATGTTAAATATATTGAAGTTGTACATAACTGTGATTATCATGATTCTTAGAGAATACACACTGAAAATTTAGGGGTAAAAGGCCATGATTTATATAACTTACCCTCAAATCATCTGGACAAAAAGAGAGAACAATAAAGCAAATGGGGTACAATGTTAATAGATGAATCTGGGTAAAATGCATGTGGATTCTTTTTGTACTCTTCCTTAATTGCGATTGTACTCTTTAATTGCAATTTTCTGTACATTTGAAAGTATTTGCTAATTAAAAGGTGAAATAATCTTTAAAACATGAGTTTCATCTTTTCAGGCTTTTTGTATGTATTTACAATGTTTCTATATATGTTCAAATACATTTTTGGATATATTCAAATACAGTTGAATACAAGCAAATACACTTTTCTGACATTACAAATCAGATTTATTTTTAAATTTATTACTTTACCTATTGCCATGATAAAACCACAGATCTCAGCATGGAAAAAGAGTCGGAGCAGTTCTCAGTGGGGCACCAACAAGTAGAAGGCCTAGAAGCAAACAGGGTGACATCTCTGTAATTGATCAGATTATTATGGTCACCTGGCAGGGTGGGGAAGGGAGCAAAGTGAGGGTGATGAAGAAGGGAAGAGCATAATGTGAATCTTTTACTATGTCTAAACGCCCAAATGAAAATATGCAGCACATTGTATATAATAAATATGGGCTGTTATACATTTGACATACTGTGTTGCTTAAGCACCTTAATACATGTCAGATCTGTAATCTGTGCAGCATCTCACATATTGTGGAGATGTAATAAAATTCCAAGATAACTAAGAAGATAACATTATTTTTATTAATTCCTCATTTTGCTCATGACCAAACCGCAAAGGAGATCCCAGTTATAAAAAAAGACTCTTGTTTTTGATTGTCAGCCCTTCAGAAAACAACCTGCTAAACTGAGATCTCTTTTTCTTATCTGTAAAAGATTAGAACAATGCTGACCCATTTCTCAGTATTGCTCTTAGGACTAGCTTGTAAAAAAGAGTAAAGACTTCAATAATTTAGGAGTGTCTCATAAAAATAAGTAAATTATGATGGTATTTCTTCCCCATACAACAAACAACTACAGTCTCTGTGAACAGGTGAAATGAGGGGCGGTTCTGATGACCCACCTCCTGGAGGCAGTAAAGAGCTTTGTATATTTTATGTGCCGTTGGGACTGAAAGATACAAGTTACTGTTATTATTTACAGACATATTCCAGGAGCAATGTACAATGTACCTAAGCAGAATTAAATGAGTAACGAAACAAAATTTCAAAACAGCCACTAAAAGGTAAGCACTCAGTCCAGGAAGGCTCCTCCTCTCCCCTCCCTCTGTTTGCTATCACTCACTTCTTCAATGGTAAGGGGAAGAAAAAAATGTAACAGAAGCCTCAGAAGCTTGACTCAGCATGTCCTTCTCTTGCTCCTTTTTAGCCACTCTTCCTCTCTCCCGGCCCCTAATCCACCTTCAGCAATACTAACATCTCTTTGCTCTTATTTGAGGTATAGACCGAAGGCTGTCACGGATGAGAATTCATCTGAGTTATTTATTCTAAAAGCTTCTCCTACTGTAAAATGTTGGCCTCACTCAACTGAAATTTTACAAAATAGGAGTTTATACACTTTAGTCAGAGAAGTTTTGGCAGATAGATTTTGTATTCCGCGAAAACTTCGGTCGATGGTAATGGCTACCTGGACCACCTTGCTAAGAAGGACTCTGAGATACCCGAGCTCGGTATGAAGGAGGAGAACCTTGATAGATCAGTGATGTCAAGAACAGTTAGATAAGGGGTTAGCGGAGGCATTCCTGAGCCAGATCTGCCTTTCTATGTAAATGCATTGCACCCTCTAGAAATCCTTTTTATTCACGTGCTGTCACATCTCCGTGCATTTTTAAAGATCGTTTCATCTGCCTGGAATACACCTTCCCCTTCTGCACATCTGAGAGCTTTCGTTATTCCTTCAAGACTGTGTTCAAACTCTACTTTCTTTATGAAGTGTTCCCTAGCTTCTCCAAGCATCTTCTGAGATCGCCAGATTGTGTGCCTCTGGAAGTCTGATTCTTGGTCTCCCTCACCAGTGTCTGCAGCACCAGCGGACTGACTGACTGAAAGCATGATGAGTAAATAAATGATCAGTCTTTCAAGAAAAGTCACAATCTAGGGGCGCCTGGGTGGCTCAGTCAATTAAGCATCTGCCTTCGGCTCAGGTCATGATCCCAGGATCCTGGGATCAAGCCCGGGGTCTTGTCAGGATCCCTACTCAGTGGGGAATCTGCTTCGCCCTCTCCCTCTACCCCTCCCCCCAACTCATGTATGCTCTCTCACTCTCTCTCTCTCTCAGATAAATAAATAAAACCTTTAAAAAATTTTAAAAAAGAAAAAAGAAAAATCACAATCTAGTGGGGGATAAGAGAAGACAAGTAGTATATAATACAGAAAGTTGGGCAAGGAAAAACAAAAAAAAAATGTGACTTAAAGTGCTTTGGGGATTTGGAGGTTAAGAAAAATCTGGGAATAAGGCAAAGAGTCATGAAGAAAATGACATTAGATATGGGAGAGGCAGCAGCTAGCATTGGGCAGGTATCTATATCATGAAGTAAGGGAGGATGAAAATGCCTTTTTATCATTTATATCATCTATATCATTGACAATACAATATAGATCGGTTGTGCTATAATACTGGCTCTTTTGTACTGAATAGTCAGAGAGGATGAGCAACATGTTGTAGAAGTTCAGGGTCAGATTTTTCCCCCTCTGGGAACAGAATCTAATAGCAGAAAGACTGAAGGATTATTGGAGCAATGTAGGAAAAAGTGGAGACTAGATTATGAAAAGTAATATTTTTTCCCATATCTTATTTTTGCCTAATTAGTTCTGCCAACAAGGTTTTGATGGATTAAGATATCAGAGTATCGAATATCGCTTGGAGAGAAGACAGATAAGGGCTAGGCTTGGAAATCGACTCAGGGAGGAAGTCACTTTGCAGTGAGAACCTCTGGTTCCTGATCACAGCCAGGCAACTTGAGATGAGAAAGGGGGAGAAGAAAACCCATCTTTGTAGCAAGGCAAGCTTCTGGTCTCAAACTACTGGGGCTTTGACCTTGCATTTTGGCCTTTGTGATCTGGGGATTTTATTTTCCTGTTTGAAAAATGGGAAGGATGGTGATTACGATGATGATGATGATGATGACAACGACCATGACTGGAGGGGATCTCGTGGGGACCAGACAAGCTAACGCGCCCAGTGGACTGCCAATGCACATAGTAGGACTCTAATATATGGTGGCTATTAGTTGTGAATGCCTACTATGTGACAGACATTTTAACATATGTTACCTGATAGCATTCTCAACATTCACTTTTAATTGGTATTATGAAAACCAATGTACATGAGTCCATGCTCGACTAGGCTTTAAACTCTGGATGGCCTGAAAGCAAATTCTGTAGTGATTCCAATATACCAGGATCCTTCACAGACATGTGACAATCTGAACACATAGAGCTTTGCTTTTCAGTTTGTGAATGTGAGTACATATATTTAACTCTGCAGACTGCCATTATCCCCATGTCCAATTTGGATAAACCAGGACCCTAAGAAGTAAGCCAGTAAAATATTTTGCTGTTTGTTTGCTTATGGTTTTGAGTATGTTTGGTTATGTTTGGTATAACTGCATGAGCCCAGAAAGATACCAGTTAGAAATGGTTCTTCTGGGGAGCCTGGGTGGCTCAGTTGGTTGGGCATCTGCCTTTGGCTCGGGTCATGATCCCAGGGTCCTGGGATTGAGCCCCACATTGGGCTCCCTGCTCGGCGGGGAGCCTGCTTCTTCCTCTCCCTCTGTCTGCAGCTCTGCCTACTTGTGCTCTCTATCCCTCAGTCAAATAAATAAATAAAATTTAAAAGAAAAGAAAAGAAAAGAAATGGTTCTTCTTCCTGAGCTTAGTGCAGGAGTTTTTTTTTTTTTTTTAAGATTTTATTTATTTGAGAGACAGAGAGCACACACGAGAGAGCACAAGGAGGGGGAGCAGCAGAGGGAGAGGGAGAAGCAGGCTTCCAGCGGAGCAGGGAGCCCGATGTGGGGCTTGATCCCAGGACCCCGGGATCATGACCTGAGCCGAAGGCAGATGCCCAACGACTGAGCCACCCAGGCGCCCCAGTGCAGGAGTTCTTAAAGTTCTGAAAGTTCCTTGACATTAGTCTTGCTGAGGATTTGGGGGATTGACACCAAAAGTAAAGGCAAAATAATACAAGTGAGAGTACATCGAACTAAAATACTTCTGCACAGCAAAGGAAGTTATCAATAAAATGAAAAGGCAACCCACAGAATGGGAGAAAACAGTAGAAACAGGTTGCCAGGGACTGGAGGGTGGAAGAAATAGGGAGAGGTTGGTAAAGGGGTACAAACTCCTCTACAAATGAATAAATTCTGAGGATCTAATGTAAAGCATGGGGACTATAGTAATAATACTGTACTGTATAACTGAAATTTGCTAAGAGAGTAGGACTTAAGTGTTCTCTTACACACACACACAAAGAACGTAAATATGTGAGGTAATGGATATGTTCATTAACTAGATGGGGGAATCTTTCACAGTCTTTACCTGTGTCAACATCACGAAGTATATTTTAAATATCTCACAATTTTGTCAATTATAGCTCAATAAGGCTCATGTATATATATATATATATATATATATACATATATATATATATATAAAGACAGCTGGGAAATCTCCAAGCATCTGGACGAAGTTTGCACACATTTTAAACCACATTCAGCACTGTGCACACCTGTGGCACAGACAGATGTGAATGGGGTGGGGGGGGACTACAAAAACTATAAAAAGAGCAGTAAGATGATCACTAACTGAGATGCTAAAATAGACTTGAGTTAAATTCCAGATTCCATACAAGCTCTCCAGATCCTCTGTTAGCTGTAGCATGAATGCATTGCCAAAGAGAATACCCTCTTAGTTTTTCCTAATCACCCAAGCCCCCTAAACCATGCCGTCTGAGCAGGATGGACACTAGACATATCACACCGCTGAACATTTTTCTTCTTTTTTTTAAGAGAGAGAGAGCACTCTCCGGGGGTGGGGGGGGGTGGGAGCGAGGGGCAGAGGGAGAGAGAGGGAGAGAATCTTAAGCAGGCTCCATGCCCAGAGTAATGTCACAACCCTGAGATCATGACCTGAGCTGAAATAAAGAGTTGGAAGCTCAACCAACTGGGCCACCCAGGTGCCCCCACCGCTGAACTTTTTAAAATGAACATAGAAAAGGACCATAAGGTTATGAAGGAAGGAAGGAAGGAAGGATGGCATGGAGGAAGGGAAGGAGGAAGAGAGGAAGGGAGGAAGGAAGATGAAAGAAAAGGGAGGGAGGACAGAGAAAGAAATGATTCCCTTGTCTTGAGAGTTTAGGGCAGGAGGTCTCAAAATGCAGTCCCTGGAACCAGGAACATCAGTGCCATCTGGGAACTCGTCAGAAATGCAAATTACAAATTACCAGACACTAGCCAGACCTAAAGAATCAGAAACTGGAGAGGCACAGAGGTGGTGGAGCAGGCAGCAATCTGTGTTTTAACAAGACCTCCAGGCAATTCTGAAGTGCACTACAATTTGAAAATCACTGATGTAAGATATAAACAGCATGTAATTTTTAGCTCTTGATAGTAGCTTGCATTTCTAACATATTGGTAACTTTCAAGTTTCTCTTTTACTAAAAAGAATAAATGTTGGTTGTAAGCAACTTAAAGATGTCGCTTAAAATTTCATTGACCTGGTTCAGAGAGTAAATATCCTTGCTAGATCTGCTTTATTATTCAAGGGCCACTTTCCAGGAAAGAAATATTCATTACAAGTGACAACCTATTTTAGTGACTCCGGCTTCAGTCAGAAGTCTTTCTGTATGTCAAATATACATTAATCTTTTGTGATTTTAAGTATATTTCTACTTGATCTGTCATTAAAGCACATTTTTATTTTTACAATTCATTTCTTAAAAAGATTTTATTTATTTATTTATTTGAGAGAGAGTGTGTGAGCAGGAGGGAGAGGGAGAGAGAACCTGAAGCAGACTCCATGCCGAGCACAGAGCCCAATGCTGGGCTTGAGCCTACGACTGGGAAATCATGACTGCAAGTTCATGATCTGATCCAAAACCAAGAGTCCAGAGGTTAACAGACTGAGCCACCCAGGCACCCTTACAATTCATTTTTAAATAGGCAGATTGAGGTATAGTTATTATAAGTATAAAATCAGAATTTTCTAATTTTGGCCTAACTTCAAATACTTTTTTTTTTTTAAGATTTCATTTATTTATTTGACAGAGAGAGACACAACGAGAGAGGGAACACAAGCAGGGGGAGCAGGAGAGGGAAAAGCAGGCTTCCCGCGGAGCAGGGAGCCTGACACGGGGCTCGATCCCAGGACCCTGGGATCACGACCTGGGCCGAAGGCAGACGCTTAACGACTGAGCCACCCAGGCGCCCCCAAATATTTTGAAAAATTATCAAAATCTTTGCCCTAAATTATGATTTGATAGTTCTCACCATCAGCGTAGGGGGAATGTGGACATATCCTGGAGTTTAGAATTTCATCCTAATGTCCTTTATAATTTCCTAGAAAGCTATTTAGCTATTTGCAACAGACATTTTCTGGGGTATCTGCCCCACTCAGAACATCCTTCCATGATAATCGTTACCCTTGTCTGTGCTTTAGTCTATGGCCATAGTCTTACCACGCTGACGTTTTTCTCAGAGGAATCAGATTCAAAGATGTGGGCTCATCTCTGCCAGGAGCTGAGATGTGTGAATACAGGAGTTATGCCGTGTAGAGAAGAGAGAAAGCCAGTTATCTGAAAGAGGCAGTAGCCCAGACATGTGGAGAAAAGCATATACTAGAGAACATGGAGAGAGAGAGAGACAGTAAGTATGAGCAATTGCCATAGTTCCTAAGGAGACTAACTCCAAGTATTTAAGTTTTGACATAATAATCTGATTATGATTCCGATCAATGATTTGATAATGATTCCAGTCTTTTGTACCACCTAAAGAAACTTTTTGTCCCTGGGATCTTTGAAATGCACCTTTATTCCATTGAAAACATATTCTTTTTTTTCTTTAAGTTTGAATGAAATTCCATTATTTCTAACTCAAAGTGCCTCAAGATTACAGCCAATGAAGAAGTGTTCCTGGGGTGCCTGGGTGGCTCAGTCGGTTAAGCATCTGACTTCGGCTCAGTTCATGATCCCAGAGTCCTGGAATCAAGTCCCGCATCAGGCTCCCTGCTCAGTGGGGAGCCTGCTTCTCCCTCTGCCCCTCCTCCTACTTGTGCTCTCTCTCTCAAATAAATAAATAGATAATTAATTAAATTTTTTTAAAAAAATGTTCATGCTTTGAAATGGCTTTAGGAATGAAACCACTATTTAATAGTGTCTGGGAAAGTTATTTGTCTTGTCCCATGCTAAAAATGAATCAAATCTTTTAAGGGTCCCTTCAGTTATAAAGAAAATAGCAAACATCTCATTTCTATATCAATAATGAAGGTGTTTAGGAAGGAAGGATGGTAACTTCGTGTTAGTCAAATGGGTTTGTTTGTTTTTTTTTTTCCAGAACTCTCAGTAAGTGGAAGGACCATGGACTTTGACCAGAGCCACTAACTTTTGAATTCCAGTTCCACCACTTACTATCCATTTCCTTGGATAATTTACTTTGTTTCTCCCTGCCTACTTTCTTCTGCAAAATAAAGGTGAGGATGGTGAAGTTCCCTTTGCTTGACTGTGAGGATCGCAGAAAAGTCTGGATGGTAGTTGGTTCCCAGGTGGGAGTCATCCCCAGCCTGCTTTCTGCGCAGCCTTTTGTTTTCCCAGCTTCTCTGGCCTTGGTGACATCATAAAAAAGAGGAAAGAGAAATCTGTAAACATGAGCCATTGAAGAAACCTGTTTCTTAGAATTCAGCTTTGAATTTACTTTTAGCTCAGGATTATTGCCACCCTGTGGATTTCTTGGGTAATGAAACAGTCTGAGAAATTAAAAGGGAGATTGCTGTTACTGTCGTTTTAGTGAAATTATCATTGTGAGCGCCCTCCTCTGAGCGTTGGAGGAATGAGCACACTCCGCATTCCATTTCGGTTTGTAAAATTGAGTGTAGTGCAGCCTCAGGGAATGAAATCATTAATTAATCCATCCTCCCCTATAGACCTCCCTCCTCCCCAGTTTAAATAGGAACGCCAAATCCTTAATAATTTGAATTTCAAAGCTGGCCAGTAGTCAACTCAGGAAGAGAATTTTAGGCCCCTGACTTCCAATTGAATATACTTCCCCCTTTTACAACTGGATAATAGATGCTTATATCTACAGTCAGCTGATGGTTATTTTTCATTATGTATTTATTTTATAGGTGGTAGTTAGTTGATCGGTTAATTTGCCGTGTAGCACTATATTTACATGGAATCCTGCTCTCTCCTAGTTATTTCCTGAGTGCTGCCAATTTTCTTTCTTTTTAGAAGCATTTTCTTGTCATTCTTTTTGTTTGTTTGTTTGTTTGGTGGAACTTTTCGATGATGGTTCAAGAGCCTGTCTCTATTCGCTGAAGATCCCTTGCAAATTTCCACTTCTGTGTGTTCTGCCTGCTTTCTGAAATATCCCTCCCCATTTCCGATGCTAGGCAAATCTTTATTTCTTCAGGGCACAATTCAGGTTCCTCTACTTCTTCTGAGACTTTCAGGCCACATTGGCTAGTGCTCTCTCTTTGGGGGGCTCTATCACTGACTTATATGTTATTTTAACATGGATATTATTATTTCTTCAGTTCGACTATGCCCTCTTTGAAAGCAAAGACTATGTCATGAGCACTTGAATTCCCAACATATACATGATTAGTACATATTTCCTGATCCATTGTGTGTGTCCCTGCTTTCATGTCCCTTTTCTATCATAGTTCCACCTTTCCAAGCAAGCAGGAAAAACAAAAAACAAAAAAACCACAACCCTCTGATCTATTGAAGATTCTTGCTTTTTGTTTCTACTGGTTTTGTGTCAGCCCAGGTCCTCATTTGTGCATATGTGTGTATGCGACAGGTAAGTGAGTGAGCCAGAGAGGTAGAGTTTGACTTCTCCCATAACTTCCAGTTCCCAGCAGTTTATCTATGAGTTGGGATCTGTGTTCAAGTTGCTTTCTCCCATAAAGGTTTTGTTCTCTGCTTCTCTGAGGCAACTGATGGTATCACTTTAAAATAAAGTCTCAGGTTGAGGTTTTGAGAACTACATGTTACAAGCATGTTTGAAGGCTGATTTGTGGTTATGAATTCTCAGCAGAGATTATTTTCCCTCTCTCCCCTCATTTCCAGCATTCAGACCTTTAAGTTTGCTGTTCCTTTTTCTGAGGAGAGGAGTGGTTTGTTGTTGCTTTAATTTGTTTTTTTGTAGTTCTCCCTCACAATGAGAGGGTAGTTTTTATGTACCAGGTGCATGTGTGTGTGGAGGGGTTCATTTCCATTAACTATCCTCCAGCTTGAATGATGATTTTTCATTACTAGGGAACTTGAGCGAGTGCTCAGTTTCATGTCTGTTCTTTTTTCTCATGGGCTGTTATCTAGTTGGGCAGGTAGCCTTAGGGCAGATCTCAATTTCAGGCTTTACTTCCCTTTGTGGGTTATTGCTTTTGCTTAATTTTGTTAAATCTCTGAGCATTTCCTTTGATTTTTGCCAGCTCAGGAATGCACTGAAAAATTTTTTTCAGATCATATTTAGAATTCCTAGTTCTCCGAATTGGGATGGTTATTCTCCATGTGCATGATGTTGGTTCATTAATTTGTAAATTTCACAGAGGAATTCTATCCTGATTTTGGATTGAGATTTCACTGAGTTTATAGAAAAATTCAGGAAGACTTAATATCTTTATAATAATTTATTCTTCTCATTCTTAAACATGGTTTATTATTCCATTTATTTACATCTTTCTTATGTCCTTCAGTAACTTCTATGTTTTTCTTTTAAAGCTTTTATACTAAGGTTTTGTAATTGTTTCCTTTTCAAACTTGCCTTTTCGATTAGTTACTGCCATATAAATAGTTAACCGTTACATAGTACTTACTATGTGCCAGGCATTATTTTAAATCCTTTAGTAATATTTTACCTGGCAAATTTGTTTACTACCTTGAATTTTCCTGTCATTTGATTTCTCTTGCATTTCAATATCTGTTCCTTTTATTTGTTTAATCATTTTTTTAATTGCTGCTTTATTTGGCGCCTCTCTTTAATGAAATTGTTTTTCCCCCTGTTTCACTTGTCTTGATTTGTAGGCTTATATTTGCATTTGAGAATTCCTTTTTTCCTGCTTGCAGACACTTTTCAAATTCACTGTTGCCTGCCTCCAGTGTTGGAGTAGACACAGTTGGAATCTACCAGTAAAGGATCTTCCTGTTATTCCTATGAGGATTTTGCTATTCCTTTTGAGAGTTGCCAGCCACCTGGAACCTGTAATGACCAGTTATTCATACTGGCTTCTTCAGTCTGGCAGCAGATGCTGAACTGTTTACTGCTTGACTCCGTGTGTGTGTCAGTGTTTGTCTTTGCGCAGGTGTGGTATCAGGGCTAACCCGCCTGACAGCTTTACATTCCTTCTCTATGCAGTCACCATAATGGTTGTCCCTTGGCTCCTTTTTCTTCTTTATTTTCATCAATTAAGAGTTAGAAAAGTCTTTATAACTAATCTTACCCATATCTGCCATTTTATGTGGTGTCTGTCTTTGTACCGAAATTCCTTCCGCAATTCAATCCTGTCTGATTTCTATCCTTTCATAGATAAACATTTCTGCTTTCCTGATGACATTCTTTCTTTTTTCCAGTATTTATTCCTTACTTTTAAGTTAATTTTTCAAGATTTGTTGTGAGGTGAAGTTTGTTGCATTTGCTCTTTCTGTCACTAATGCCCACTTACTCATTATTAATACCCACTTATTAATTGTTATTCTCATTTCTAGCTATTTCTTATTGGCTCAACTGTTAGGAAACCGCATTAACAATACCAGTAATGAAAAGATATTTGTATCCAGCAATCTCTGATCAATAGATCAGGGAAACACTGGACTGAGTAAAACTGAATAATTATCATGGGTCATTGTATATAAATTGAGATCATCTTGCACTTTCCAAAACATTTATGTTATATCACCAAATTCTCTCCACAAGTCTTAGATAATCATTATAATTTCTAATTGAGAAAATTATGTCCAAGGATTGCTTGAGATTCACACTATTAGCACACAAGAGAGTAAATTGTAACCCAGCTATTAAAAGCACAAAATCTACATCCAGACAGTCCAGGTTCAAATTTCACCTCAGGGGCACCTGGGTGGCTCAGTTGGTTAAGCGACTGCCTTCAGCTCAGGTCATGATCCTGGAGTCCCGGGATCGAGTCCCGCATCAGGCTCCTTGCTGAGCAGGGAGTCTGCTTCTCCCTCTGACCCTCCCCCCTCTCATGCTCTCTATCTCATTCTCTCTCTCAAATAAATAAATAAAATCTTTTAAAAAATTAAAAAAAAAAACAAATTTCACCTCAGTTACAGACAAGTTGCATCACCTTTGAATTTCCCCATCTCTTAGTTTCTCATCTGCAAAATGTTATTAATTATAGTACTGTCCTCAAAATATTTTAGTGAGGATTAAATTGAAAGAGCTCAGGAGTGTCCCAAGCACATCATGTAGTCAATAAATCATCATGATTTATGTTATTATGATTGTTGCTACTATTTTGAACTCACATCCAGCATCTTTTACATTTTTTTTTTCTTTGAGAAAGAGAAAGAGAGAGTGTGCACACATGCACAGGGGCAGGGGGAGGGACAGAGGGAAGGGGAGAGAGAGATGCCTAAGCAGGCTCCATGCCTAGTGCAGAGCCCGACATGGGGCTTGATCTGAGATCAACCCTGAGATCATGACCTGAGCCGAAATCAAGAGTTAGATGCTTAACCAACTAAGTCACCCAGATACCCCAAGACTAATTTTAAAGGTCCTTTTGAATTTAGGGGTAAGGTCAGAAAGAAAAAAGAGAATCCCCCAAAAGTGCAACATAAGGTTAGACAGTATCTAAGTATTGTCTAACCATTTGCACTGCTAGCTTAATCTGGTGCTTCTAGATTCTAAGCAATATAAAATATATCAGGGAAACAATGTTGAACAAGTCAGATTCTCCCATCTCTCATGGGGCTTACGTATCAAAAAGAGGAGGCAAGTGATAAAAAATATAATTATACGAGGCGTGCCTGGCTGGCTCAGTTGGAAGAGCATGAAACTCTTGAGCATCCCGACTCTTGATTTTGGCTCAGGTCATGACCTCAGCGTGAGTTCAAGCCCCATGTTGGGTGTAGAGATTACTTACAAATAAAATCTTTAAAAAAAATGATTATACTAAAACAAAGGCATTACAGTTGTATTAAGGGCTTTAATGCATGAAATCATTTGACAGTGCACGGCTCAAAAGAGCCTTAAATACTCAAGGTCAATTACAGCGACTAGAATTTTATCTTCCTAAAAGCATGTCTGGAAAGCAATTGCCTTTTTTTCTTAAGATTTATTTATTTATGGGGCTCCTGGGTGGCTCAGTTGGTTAAGCAATTGCCTTCAGGTCAGGTCATGACCCCAGGGTCCCGGGATCAAGCCCCGCATGGGGCCCCCCGCTCCTTGGGGAGCCTGCTTCTCCCTCTACCTCTGCGTGCCTCTCCCCCTGCTTGTGCTCTCTCTCTCTCTGTCAAATAAATAAATAAAATCTTAAAAAAAAAGATTTATTTATTTATTTGAGAGAAAAAGAGAATGAGTAGGGGGAGGGGCAGAAGGACAGGGAGAGAGAGAGAATCCCAAGCAGACTCCCCCTTGAGCACGGAGCCCAACATGGGCTCGATCCCATGACCCTGAGATCATGACCTTAGCTGAAATGAAGAGTCGGTTGCTCAACTGACTGAGCTGAGCCACCCAGGTGCCCCGGTTAATTGCCTTTTAAACTGTTGAAAAATGTTACAACAGAATACCCATGGTTTCCATTAAAATAATCAAAAACAAAACTTTATCATTTTTATCTTTTACCATTCAAGTGAGGGAAACAAAGAATCTGACAGGCAAAAAGTTCAGGTCTTTAGACACATGTTCTCTATTGTAAAGAGAAGGATAGGTCTATTTGCTTTTGTTGTTATGAGGTTCTGGAGGGAGATGGCTGACGTGGAACAAATATGCATCAGTGGGTTCATGGACTGCAAGTAGTATGTTAGGTAACTGCTATGTTCTGAGTGGTTGTATCCCCTCAAATTCATATCTTGAAATCTTAATCCATCAAAGATGATGGTATTAGGAGATGGGGCCTTAGGGAGATGTTAAGGTCATGAGGATGGAGCTTTGTGAATGGGATCAGGGTTCTTATGAGAGAGCCCTCAGAGATCCCTCACCCTTCCCCCTTTCACCATGTGAGCACACAGGGAGAGGTCGGCAGTCTGAAATCCGCAAGAAAGCCTTTTGCCCAACCATGCTGGCACCCTGATGTTGGACTTCCGGCCTTCAAAATTGTGAGAAATAGATTTCTGTTCTCCATAAGTTACCCAGTCTGTGGTATTTTGTTATAGCAGCCCAAATGGCCTAAGACAAATCAAAAATTAAAACTTCCTGTGTTTTGATCAGAGATCGCTGAATATAAAAATTCTTCCATTACTTGTGTCGTTACTCCGTGTTTTATTCCCAGGTGAGCCAATAAGAAATAGCCTCCAGGTATAAATAATATATAAGTATATTAATATATTGTATATATTGATATATAAATATATAACAATTATAAATATTTAAATTTATATGTTAATATTTGTGCAATAAGTATACTTAGTAATTAATATATAAATAATATATAAAATTATCAGATATATGCTGACTGCCCACCATGTCCCAGGCACATTTCTAGGCATGTGGGGGCATCTCAGTGAGCAAAATGGCTAAAGATATCTGACTTTGGGTACTTTAAATAAGTCAACAGAATGTACCCTCTGTTCTCTACCCACCCTGTCTGTGGAGAGAAATGAGGGGGAAGCAGGACCCTGTTACTGATGGTAGAACTGAGGGCAGACTAAAGACACCTGAGCTCCAATCAAGGCAAGGGACCACGGAAATGTTCCTCTTGGGTGTCTCAATGAGGTTTGCTGGCCTGAGCTATTTTTACAGTTCACCCTAATGAGCAAGTGCACTGTGGGCTCATTTGTGGCCAGGGATGTTGTTCCCGCAGTCACTAACCGTGCCAATCATCACAGGGCATCTCTATCTCCAGGCAGAACATTCAGGGCATGTGGAGAGAAAGGGCATGTGGAGAGAAAGGGTGACCTTTCCAGAGTCATGGGATGGGGTAATAGGAGTTGAAGCCAGTACCATGGATGCAGAAGGGAAAGATGGTTAAGGAAGCATTCCTAGAAGACAGAGTGAGATTTGGTGGATTTAGATATCATTAAAACAGTCATCCGGGATCCTGCCCCTAAAAGTTTTGCCTCAGGGGTCCCGACTAAGGAGCCTATGTGAAAAAGAAAAAGAAAAAAAAAAAACAAAAACAGTGGGCAAAAGAAAAGCACACTGCAGTGGAACGGCCTCTAACATAATGTTAAGAAGCAAAGTCAGAACGTAAGGTGAAAAATCATGTATTCATAGAATTGCCCACGATAATCTTTTAATTGCCTCAAGTTAAAGTACTTCGCACCTGTTTTCATCTTTACAACTATATATCAGGTCCTATACCCTTTGTTAGTCAATGGTTTTGTGCCCTTAGTTAATTCTTCAATCTGTCTCTCAAGAATTTTAACAAATCCATCGCCACTCACATGTCTGGTCACATGAACCATACATTTCTTTTTTTTTTTTTCTTTTTTAAAGATTTTATTTATTTATTTGACAGAGAGAGAGAGTAGGGGGGAGTGGGAGAGGGAGAAGCAGGCTTCCCGCCGAGCATGGAGCCTGATGCGGGGCTCATCCCAGGACCCTGGGATCATGACCTGAGCCGAAGGCAGCTGCTTAACCGACTGAGCCACCCAGGCGCCCCGAACCATACATTTTTCCCCCCTTTCTTTCTATATCAAAAATCCTTCAAATCAATCCCACAAATTTCCTTAGGTTGGCTAATATACATTGACGTTCTTCAGAAGCTTGGTTGTACTTAGTACAAGTGATAATCGGTGTATGTCCAATATTTTGATAAATTAAATGTGTGTATGGAAAACTTTCTTTGCAACATTGGAAATTATCTAGGTAAGCACTAGGTAATGCAGGACTATTTTGTATAAACTTGATTGGGAGTATGGAGGTTTAAGTGAGGCCTCTGACTCTCTTTATCTCTCACTCTCTCAGAAAGGCTGAGCCCAAGAGGGAACCCTTGTGTACTAACCGACCTAAGCCAAATGATAGGGAAAAAATGATCAGTCTGCCTTAAGGGAACAAGCCCAGCTAGGATTTACTCCAGGAAGTAGATGAACAAGAAAGTGTATTCTCAGGGTATTACCCAGTTAATACCCTTGTCTTTTTGTTTCTGAACAAGCAGATTAGTAAATCTTTTCCTATCCTGGGAGGGAGCAGAAAGGGAGGCGGGCAGAGGGTGGGAGGAAGGATTGGAAACATGGGAAGAGAACATAAGTATATGGAGAAGCGTAAACAAGCGGCTCTCCCCATAAACCCGCATTACAAACCCACGGTACCATAGTTACAAAATGAACCTAAAGTGTACAAGGAGAAACACCGCCAAAGAAAAAAATGCGTCCTATTATTAATTTTTCAAAGAGAAGTTTCCGTGCCTTATAAACTAAAATGTAGAAAAACCCCACAAAAACCAAAAAGACCCCAAATTTCAAATTACTCTCCTCTGCAATTCCATTGTCTGCTCGTCCGATTCAAGACAATCACATAACTAGTGGATTCTACTTCCCTTTCGTTGTAACAGAGCTTGAGCCATCTGTCGCTTGAATAATTATAGATCCTTGAATCTCTAAAGTTGAAAAATATCCCCTTGCTGTACACCCACAGTGTCTCATGTGTTCTATTTCTTGAAGAAAAAAAAATAATTGCACCTAAAAAATTACAAAAATATCTCTATACTCAAGTTTAGAATTTGCCTTGAGCAATAACATTTAATGAAGAAAAGCAATATTCCCTTATTACTATTGCCAGCCACCGAGGTAGGAAAATGGAAAAAGAAAGAAAAAAGGAAAAAGTATTGTTTTCAGCTTAGACTATCAATTTCTACCAGATGTGCATAGTCTACAAATCATGAGCTAAAAATCAACAGGAAGAAATCTCTCCTTTAAGAAGTTAGCAGCAATCTTATGCTTTATCTATATATTCTCTCTCAGAAGAATGCAAAACTCTGTCTTTTTAACACTTTATAAACATTGTCTAGAGTTGACTTAAAAAATTCCTCTTTCTATTATGTTCTGGGAAGCCTCTGAATTTCCATTTCCTTTTTGAATCTCATGTGGCCAGCATCACAATATTAAATGGGGTCTGAGTCCTTCCACAGTACTTTTCTTTGAGTTTTATTTATTTATTTTAGACAGAGACAGAGAGAGAGAGCATGTAAGCAAGGGGGAACGGCAGAGGGAGAGGAGAGAATCTCAAGCAGAGCCCCACAAGGTAGTTTGATCCCATGACCCTGAGATCATGATCTGAGTGGAAATCTAGAGTCAGACGATTAACCGACTGAGCCCCCAGGCCGCCCCTACAGTATTTTTTTACTTTTTTTTTTAAAGATTTTATTTATTTATTTGAGAGAGAGAGAGAGAATGAGAGATAGCACGAGAGGGAAGAGGGTCAGAGGGAGAAGCAGACTCCCTGCTGAGCAGGGAGCCCGATGAGGGACTCGATCCCGGGACTCCAGGATCATGACCTGAGCCGAAGGCAGTCGCTTAACCAACTGAGCCACCCAGGTGCCCCACAGTATTTTTTTAAAAACAGGACTCCCTTATTTGTAATAGGGAAATCTAAGCAAACTTAGACTTCATTCAAGTCTTTTGCTTTGAAGATGTAGGTCTTCATCCCCAGCAGGAGCCCCAAACCTTTGAGCCTTATATTACTGTGTCTGTCACTGTTACTTCCTATAGTGAAATTCTTTAGGCCCATGATCCCTGACCCCTAGAGGAGGCTTCTTTCTTGTCCCCAAGGTCACTTCAGAGCATGCCCCATGTAAATGCTTAATCAATGTTGCCATTTGAAGCAGCAAAGAAAATGGAAAAGTTGAAATAGGTATTTGCATTAAGCTTTAAGAAATCCATACGCATTCACCTAAAGGGCCACATCAAGATAAGAATGCAGAATTTAACAAAAGACAGTAATGAAACCGCAATGGGGAATTGGTCCATGTTTACAATCACTGTTGCTCAGTTACCTGCTGGGCCTCCTTTGTGAGAGTTTAAAGCTACCATAATGTTCATATGGTCACTGATCTCCAAAGCTCCTCGGGTCACCCCAGCAGTTGCCCCTGTGTCCTACCACCAGCTTCCCACCTCACCCCAATACTATACTGTTCTCAACACACTTCTTGACACGGACTATCCTGTTTAATAATTCTGCCCTTACCTTATATAAAAGTTAGAAATAGAAGGACAGTTGGCTGTGTAGGGACCAAGGGCAGGCCACCCCAAGATGAAAGTCATTGATATGAAGATGATTTTTGAGTTAAAAAGCAACCAAAACTCAGCCGATTCAAGGAAAACTCATTACCTCCCCCTCAACTGTGTAAGAAAAATTTAGCTAGAGGACTTACTCCAAGAAGAGAGCTATCACCAAAGATACCTACATAACTAAGTATGGAAGACACAGAAAAACCTAACAAGGCCTGTTTGATCAAAGTCCTCCATGTCCCATTGTTTCTGAAAGGCCCAAACATTTGTTGACCAGTTACTCTTTTTCATCTTCTGTAAATTGAATTCTGTCCCTTTGAAGTTTCAGGTGCCTACTCCCTTCTTCCTAGTTCAGAATGGAATCTGTATCTCATTTTGCCTGTGTTTGTAATTCTCATGTCTGTGTAAATTCCCCATGTGTAGAAAATAAAACTTTATTTTCTCCTGTTAATCTGTCTCATACTGATAGAGGACTTTACCACGATTTTGGCCTTAATCTGTACTTTCTAACTGATTAAATTCTTCTTTACAATTTATCTTTTAATTCAGGCAAAGGACCCTTTAGGCAAAGCATCCTGTGATGTGAACAGAAACTACCCCCTCAAGCCTTAAGGACTTCCCTGATGCCAGCAAGACCCTGCATGACTGACCCCAAGAAAATGACTGACCTCACCTTCCCTGCCACGTGCAGGTCCACTGACCTTTGTCCCACATTTGCCTCATAAACCAAGAAGTAGTTTTAGCACTTTGGAGACAGTCTTTGAGATTTTAGTATGTGTCTTCTTAGTGTTGGCCTCACTGAAATAATTCCTTTCTTATTTCATCACCACTTGATTCTCTGCCTTTGGATTTTATCAGTGGTGAGTGTCCAGAACTGATCTGTTTTTTTTTTTTTTAGCACCAGCAGGCAGGTGCTCTTGCACCCTCGGGCCGTGGTGACAATCTCAATTTGATTCTTAGTTCAGCTAGAAGGATGTTGAAGTGCATAGTAAACTTTTCCTCCCCAAGAGCTGCCGTGTTCCTTCCTTGAGGAGGTAGCTCTGATTCTCCTCTGCCAACACCACCCACCCTCAACACGTTGTCTTTATTGCCTTGGCTCACATCTTTGTTTCAACTTTCTCCTTGACTCTCTGACCACCTCAACTCCCCACGCACCCATCCCCACCCCACACATACCTTATATATTATTAGAGGCTCGGTAGATGGGAGGTCATCTTTTTCATCCAGCTGTTAACACCCAAAGAAAGAATTCATAGGTTCTAAGAAATAGCATGTCACTATCATCATCTTCCTCATCACTAATGTTTATTGAACATTTCTGGTAGGCCAGGATAAGCACTTTATATGGGTCATCTCCCTCAAGTCTCACAAAGACATTACTCCTATTCCTCTTTTATAGACATAAAGAATGAGACTTAAAGAAGTTAAATATTTTGCCCAGATTATACCACTAATAAGTGATGAAGACAGATTTTGAAACCACATCTGACCAAGGCACAAGTTTAGCCCTTATATTCTGCTCCTTAGAACCAAAGGAGTTTCCTTTTGTAGGTGTATTCTTCCAATCAAGAATTTTCCTCGTGCTAAAAATAGGTTGGTTTGGGGGTTTTTTGATTTTTTTATTCTTCCACAGACAATTGATAAAATAGCACTTTCTATCCTTAGAACCTCTGTTCAGACTCCCAGCCTGTGACATAAGTATATCTTTAGAGAGCATTTTGTTGAGCAATTTAGGTTCTTGGGGTTTTTTAAAAAAAGATTTTCAGAATATTTTTAATTGGAATTGTTATGTTGACATTTGTTCCTCATTCCACCTCATCAACTGTTTAGGTTTTAATGCTCAAGTTCAAAGAGACAATAAATGGAGGAGCCAAGTCCTAAGTTCACGGAAATCACTGGAGTTGACCTTTCATGTTTGTGCAAGAAAGCCAACTTTTATTTATTTATTTTTTACCTCCCTAATCCTCTTCCATGGAGGTTAGTTTGTCTTAAATTTCCTTCCAAGGTGCTGGGGAAAGTGCCATCGCCCACCAAATGATTCGCAGGACCCGCTTTACAATGTCCACCTTGCTCCTTCCCACATTTTTGCTAGAGGAATGTGATGTCATCAGTTATCTTCACTTATTGATTCTCTATGAACTACACTAATTCTAAATTAGACATAGTATATTAACGTGGGTCTCTCCTTTGTCGACTCTTGCCCTGTTACTGAGTGATTCTGTTGGCTCTACTGACAAATCAGAAGTTTCTTCCTCAATCCTCCCCTAAGTAGTTCCTGTGTCATCAATTACATTTGCATTTTCTTAACCTTTCATTATTTGTCATTCTCATCAGAGTTAGGAAGACATGTTATCATTTGACAATTTAATCATAAAAAACACAATGAGATTAGTGATAATTTCTATAGAGGAGATATTCTGGCTGAAGCAAACATATAGAGGCCTGGAGGTTCTTCCGATGTAGCAGCAATACTCTTACTGTCCCTTAGGAACAATGAAAGTGAGGAACTCCAAATCTCTCCAGAGAAAAAAGACGATAACTGTAATTTAAAGGTAAGTACCTTTAATTTAATTTAAATTAATTTAAAGGTAAATACCACCTTCTTCTTCTTCTTCCTTCCATCTTCTTCCTCCTCCTCCTCCTCCTTCTCCTCCTCCTCCTCCACCTCCTCCTCCTTCTCCTCCTCCTCCACCTCCTCCTCCTTCTCTTCCTCCTTCTCCTCCTCCTTCTCCTCCTCCTTCTCCTCCTCCTCCTCCTCCTTCTCCTCCTCCTTCTCCTCCTCCTCCTCCTTCTCCTCCTCCTCCATCTCCTCCACCTCCTTCTCCTCCTCCTCCGCCTCCACCTCCTCCTCCTTCTCCTCCTCCTCCTCCTCCTCCACCTCCTCCTCCTTCTCCTCCTTCTTCTCCTTCTCCTCCTTTTCCTCCTTCTCCTCCTCCTCCACCTCCTCCTCCTTCTCCTCCTCCTCCACCTCCTCCTCCTTCTCCTCCTCCTCCACCTCCTCCTCCTTCTCCTCCTTCTCCTCCTCCTCCTTCTCCTCCTCCTCCACCTCCTCCTCCTTCTCTTCCTCCTTCTCCTCCTCCTTCTCCTCCTCCTCCTCCTTCTCCTCCTCCTCCATCTCCTCCACCTCCTTCTCCTCCTCCTCCGCCTCCACCTCCTCCTCCTTCTCCTCCTCCTCCTCCTCCTCCTCCACCTCCTCCTCCTCCTCCACCTCCTCCTCCTTTTCCTCCTCCTCCTTCTCCTCCTTCTTCTCCTCCTCCTCCTTTTCCTCCTTCTCCTCCTCCTCCACCTCCTCCTCCTTCTCCTCCTCCTCCTTCTCCTCCTCCTCCTTCTCCTCCTCCTCCTCCTCCACCTCCTCCTCCTTCTCTTCCTCCTTCTCCTTCTCCTCCTCCTCCTCCTCCACTTCCTCCTCGTCCTCCTGCTCCTTCTCCTCCTCCTCCTCCCCCTCGTTCTCCTCCTCCTCCTTCTCCTCCTTTTCCTCCTCCCCCTCCACCTCCTCCTCCTTCTCCACCTCCTCCTCCTCCACCTCCTCCTCCTTCCCCTCCTCCTTCCCCTCCTCCTTCCCCTCCTCCTTCTCCTCCTCCTTCTCCTCCTCCTTCTCCTCCTCCTCCTCCTCCACTTCCTCCTCGTCTTCCTGCTCCTTCTCCTCCTCCTCCTCCCCCTCGTTCTCCTCCTCCTCCTTCTCCTCCTTTTCCTCCTCCCCCTCCACCTCCTCCTCCTCCTCCACCTCCTCCTCCTTCTCCTCCTCCTTCCCCTCCTCCTTCTCCTCCTCCTTCTCCTCCTCCTTCTCCTCCTCCTTCTCCTCCTCCTCCTCCTCCACTTCCTCCTCGTCCTCCTGCTCCTTCTCCTGCTCCTTCTCCTCCTCCTTCCCCTCCTCCTCCACTTCCTCCTCCTTCTCTACCTCCTCTTCCTTCTCCTCCTCCTTCTCCTCCTCCTCCTTCTCCTCTTCATCCTTCTCCTCCTCCTCCTCCTCCACCTACTCCTCCTTCTCCTCCTCCTCCTCCACCTCCTCCTCTTTCTCCTCCTCCTCCTCCTCCTTCTCCTCCTCCTTCTCCTCCTTTTTCTCCTTCTCCTCCTCCTCCACCTCCTCCTCCTTCTCCTCCTCCTCCTCCTCCTTTTCCTCCTTGTCCTCCTCCTCCACCTCCTTCTCCTTCTCCTCCTCCTCCTCCTCCTTCTCAAGCTATACTGCTGGCTTGAACAGTATATATATATTTAAGTCTCTTCATCCTTCTCTTTCCTAGACTGTCAATTATTCTAATCACTAGGATAGACCAACATTTCCAAAATTGCTCTTAAGGCCTCCCAGCTTTGTGCCCTATTAAATTAGTTATATGCCATTGAAATTTTAGGGAACAATTAGTTTTATTTCAAATAGGATTTCCAATATTCAATGGATTAATCAAAAGTCAAGGGTTCTTGTTGATATCTTGTCACTTTGGTTAAAAAAATAATTTTTGCAATCTTAAATAATTAATTGTTAAAATAGTTGGCTAAGATATAATTTTAGAAATCCAGCCTTCTTCAATCTATTAGCTTTAAACTGAAGATGTGTTTTTTATAGAGGATACAAAAGAAATATGTGATGTGGTTTGTTGCCCTCAAGGAACAGACAATCTTCATTGGGGAGTTAGGCTTGAATATGCTTAGTAGTGTATAGTCAAGTCCTAAATTCAATACTGTACTGTAAAACTATCTGATATAAAAAAGTGGCACACATCCTATGGACCTGGAGTACTCAGGCAATGATTACATTGTTAGAATAAAATAAAAAGAGATTTAAAAAGGGCAAGAAGAAAGGAGCAAAAATGGAGTATAAGTGATTGAATGACTTTCCCATAGCTAGGTTTCCAGTTATTATAGTATGTGTGCTAACAGAATGAATATGAAAAAACAAGTGATTGGATCAGATTGATAATAACTTGTAGTATCTTATTTGAACTTCTTTATCCTTATGAATTCCATTATTTTAAAAAGTTAACACAGAAGAATATCACACACAATTTAAAATATAATTTACTTTACAAGTTAATGTCAGGGTGTGTTAAAAAGTAGTCAACTGAATTTTCAAATTATATATTTAGGTCTTGTAACCCATTTTTTGATTCTTACCACTTTACCTCCTGTTCTTTTTTGTATATTCCATTATCTGCTTTGCCTTATGTTTTGTTTTCATGTTATGTATTTCTCAAAAAGAAACTTCAAATAGGAAGGCATGTTAAGAACAGAATAAAAAGATCATGAAAATTCTTGCAATTGATATAATATAATGCATATATACAATGCATAATGTATAAAGCAGATGGTATAGTAGCTGTTCTAACAATGACCACAGTGTGGCCTCCAAGCATCATGAATGATGCAAGAGAGCCACACCTAGGAGCATAATTGCAGCAGAGTGGAAAACTAGCTAGGTTTTTCCCTCCTAAGCTTTTTTTTTTTTTAAGTTTTCATTTATTTATCTGACAAAGAGAGACACAACGAAGAGGGAACACAAGCAGGGGGAGTGGCAGAGGAGAGAAGCAAGCTTCCTGCCGAGCAGGGAGCCCGATGCGGGGCTTGATCCCAGGACCCTGGGATCATGACCTGAGCCGAAGGCAGACGCTTAACGACTGAGCCACCCAGGCGCCCCCAGATTTTAATCTTTATGTTTGGCTTTGTGCATTTGATTTTCCCTGACTCCTATCTAGTTTTACTCCTCCCTTGGCAAGTGTCTTTTGCCCCTATTCAAATCTCCCTCATCCTCAAGTTAGCTATGAATCAGCTCACTATTTAACTTTTTGAACAAATATCCTTCATTTCTAGAATCCACTCTAACTACTCATCAACCAATAGCTGTCTGGTTTCCAGTGCCATCTCTCTATTAAAACTAGCTTTCAGTGACCCTCCAAATGAGTTTGTAAATGACAATATTGTTCATCACCTTCTTTTGGAAACTTTTTTTCTATTCTGGTGTGGTGACATTACTCTCTTCTAGGTTTATTCTTACTTCCTATGGAATTTTGCAATCAAAGGGTCTAGCAGCTAGTAATCTTGTATACAGAAACCCAGAGAATGTATTTTATCAATCCCTTACAAGGGACACAATCTAGCTAAAACTGATCTCATAAGATAATGGGGTTTGGGGAGTGAATATCTTGTTGGCCAGTTGCAGCCAAGATTTAATGTTTTGTCCCCAAACCTCAGAGCACAAGATGCTCAGGCCCATCCACAGGTCTCTGTCTTTTTATTCCTTCACAGCACCCCCTTTCTCTTCTTGTGTTTGATCTTGGGAGTGGGCAGTCATTTTCTGCCTTTTGAGATTCTGTTCTTGGATAGGGTGAAGGAAGGGACTTGGATCCTACATAATGGAGATGGAAAAAACCCAATGTGATGTACGGTCTTGGATCAGATTCTTGAGAACCAGACCTGAATTGGGAATGTTTTCAAAATATCTATTGAGGACTTCTCCCAGGGGTGGGGTGGGTGTGGGAACCACAGTAGGGCAAGGAATAAAACTAATCAAGAATGTGGTCTCACAATGGAGACAAGCCCACAGAGGAAGCCCGGGAGCACCAACTGCTCCACTAAGTTAGTCTCACCTGAGACCGGGAGGCCAGCCTTTGGTACTCTCATGTCAGAGGGTTGCTGCTAAGGGCAATTATTTTGAGAAAAAGGCAACTGTGAATGCTAGCATCCACTCATAAGGGGCCAGTGGGTCACCACTCATAAAGGGGGTCAGGGCTGGGCACCTACACCATTCAGTGCCTGCTGCTTTCACCTGGAGGATCTGAGAATATGTAATCCCTTTTCATGACAAAGATTAGTCCTTGCTCACTCACTAGGGCTAGACAAGTAGCTGTCTTCATCCCAGTATTGAGTCAGATTCAAAGACTCCATTTAAGTATGGAAAACAAGGAGCAGCAACTCTAGAGAGGAAAAACCTGGCAGATATCACCTTAACCATGTGATCAAATTAATATCATCAATGTTTCAAAGACTTAGTGCTATCATGAACCCTCTGATATGATGCAAGCATAAGAACACTGTGGTATTCTTTCCAGACATCCATAATTCCAGTCTAATCAGGAAAACATCAAACAGAAATTGGGAGGCATTCTGTAAAATACCTGACCCATACTCTTCTAAAGTATCCAGATCATGAAAGACAAGGAAGGACTGAGGAACTCACAGATTAGGAGAGACAAAGAAGTGACAACTAAATGCCATCAATAATCTTGCACTGGATCATGGAACAGAAAATGAACATTAGTGGAACATTCTAGAAAAATCTGAATAAAATCTGTAGTTTAGTTAAGAGTGTTATACCAATGTTAACTTCTTAGTTTTGATAATTGTACTATAGTGCATGTATATATTTATAGGTATGTATTTTATACTTATATTTATTTATATATAGAATTTAAAATCAAATAAAACTTTCTGGTTTTATTTAGTTTTATTTCTATTATATTTATATTTACATATATGTATTTACATATATATTTACATTCGAGTAGTATATAATTCATTTATTTTTTTTTCTTTACTGTTTTCTTTGTTTCCAGTGTTTCCTATTCTATGGTAGAATGAACAAGCAGGATTACTATATTGATAAATTCAATTTTGACTAACTTTCATTTGACACTGTAACATGTCAAGTGCCATAGAATCATTATGAAAATTAAGAATACCTCTTGGCATTTAATAATTTCTGATAATATTTACTTGAATTTGATTTTATTTTTTTAATGTACTTGAATGTTAATGAAAAAAATCTATAACATAATTGACCTCATTGCAGATAGGAGTATTATTCCTGTTAGTCCTGATAGAAGTTTGATTGGTACTTCTAGAAAGGTACTAAGTGTGAATAGACAAGATGTGCAGTGTGCAACACTTCTGAAAACAGATGATATATGAAGATTAATGCTTCTATAACTAGGGTAAAAGAATAAAAACACAGGTCTGCAAGGAACTTTTAAGGATTTCCTTTTTGATTTAATTATTTTCTTTAGCATTCTTTGTCTAATAAGCATACATTTTAAGAATTTTTTTTTTATATCTATCTTGCCCACTCTATGAAAGAAAGGACTTTGGTTCTCGTTACTACTATATTTCCAGTGCTAACAAGCCTGGCATATGCAGTAGGCACTCAACAAAAATTTCTTAGAAATCGATAAGTGAATAAACAAATGAATTGGTCATCTACAATTCAGATTTCTTACACCGTATGTTGAGTAAGTCTACATTGGAACACTTCTGGTGATTAAAAAAATGTGTATATGTACAAATATGTTTTGTTAATCCTTTGTAGAACAGTAATAAGAGTCTACTAAAATAAACAAACATAAGTTGCAATATCCTTCCCTCTTGTGTAATTTTTTTACCTCTGAACTATTTCAAATATATGTATGCCAAATATCATATATATTCTAAGTGTTTATATATATATTCTGAACACATTTTTTCAAAAATATATAAACATTCCAAATATGGATTCCATATATACATATATATCATATATATCAAAATATTACAATAACCAGGTTGGTGTTGGTCTAACAGCCAGTTTATCATGACACCTCAAATATACTTGTGTTGTACTTTTAGTGTATTTTACACATGACTTAAGGAGAGAAATGGGAACAGAAAAGCATAATTAAGGGGACCATGACCATATGTTTGATTAATGCCCTTGTGCAAATAGAGAGAAGGTAAGAAGTCTCACAGTTCCTTTTTTCTTTTACAAATGAGGAAAAGCCAGGTATGTGTCTTTATACACAATCTTTTGAGGCAAACCAACAGAGAGACAGTCAAAACTCAAGTCAACCTGATTTAGATCCCATCCTGGCAAACAGAACTGCACTCTAAACAACAACCAAGTCCATATATTGTTCTAAGAATCTTTGTATAAAAGATAGTGACACAAGGGTGCTGTGAAAAGCTATCTCACCTCTAGGTATGGCCTGAGGTACACACAACCTCTCATGGTGAGCCTGTCATTTTCAATTCACCTCCACAATCTAAGGCATGCAGTATCAGGCAAATTGACCCCCTCAGCGGTTCTTTTCTGCTTTCAACTTAAAATACCTTCCATGGCTTTTCTCTTGTATTCTTCTTCCCAGATTCATATTTTATATCTGAATATATCAATAGTCTAGAATTTACACCACTTTCTCCATGATGTATAAGAGGGCATGCTATCTTAGAAGAATATTCTGGGTACCCCCCACCTGATTTATTTGTTTGTATGTTTGTACACTTATATATTCATTCATTCATTCATTCATTCATTCATTCATTCATTCATTCATCTAACTAACATTTCCTGAATGCCCACAACATACTAGGCTCTGAGAATATAGTGATGGACAGGACAGATACAATCACTTTGTTCATGCAGGTGATAATTTCAGCAATATTCTTTATCCTTCCTTAAACAAACAGGACTTTTCTTCTCTTCAAATACATATAAACACTTTCTCTACTGTACCCCTCCTTTTCTTTTCTCTTTTTTTAAAACAGATTTTATTTATCTATTTTAGAGGTGGGAAGAGGAGCAGAGGGGTAGGGAACAAGAATCTCAAGCAGACTGCACAGCCGAATGCGGGACTTGATCCCACAACTGCGAGATCACGACCAGAGCCGAAACCAAGAGGTGGTCGCTCAAACTACTGAGCCACCCAGGTGCCCCCACTCCCTCCTTTTCTAAGGTAATATCAATCCCACCCCACCTGAGAGTTAGAGGTCAGTGTTCAACACTTGGTTGAATTATTTCTTTCTCTGTGTCTTCCCCCTACATACTGGATGGAGAAATAGTTTCCAAAGGAGGTAGCATTGAGCTTTCTGAAAATGACTCAACTCTGCCAAAATATTACTCTCTGAAGTGTTGTTCTTCAAATCCATGTGACATTAAAAGCTCAGTGTCATCTGTATGTGGTGGTTGGAAACTAGCATTTTATTATGCTCTTATATGTATTTCCCTGATTCTTAATGAGGTTGAACATCTTTTCTTGTTTATTGGCCTCTTCTGTGAAATGTGTTTTCTGTCTGTTGCTAATTTTTAAATTATGTTGCTTTCTTTTTTCTTATTCCTTTGTTAGAGTTTATGATGTATTCTGATTGCTAAGTGTTCAATATCTGTGCTACAAAAATTACTCCGATTTTGTGTCCCCTCTTTTCACTGTCTTTATGATATCTTTTTAAAATTTTATTCTATTATGTTATGTTAATCACCACACATCATTAGTTTTTGATGTAGTGTTCCATGATTCATTGTTTGCATATAATACCCCATTCAATATGTGCCCTCTTTAATACCCATCACCAGGCTAACCCATCCCCCCAACCCCCTCCCCTCTAGAACCCTCAGTTTGTTTCTCAGAGTCCATAGTCTCTCATGGTTCATCTCCCCCTCCAACTTTTTATGATACATTTTGATGAATCTAGACATTCCTAATTTTATGTAGTCCAATTTCTCAATCTTTTTATCATGAGTATATCTTGGTCCTCTCTAAGAAATTATTTTTCTCCTCCAAAGCATAAACGTAATCTTCAATTTTTTCTTCTCCTTAAATTGTGAAGTCTACACACGACATACATTAAGGCTTAAGCCTGATGATTTCTCTCTTTGTTACACATTGACCTAGCTACAGCACTTATTTCTCTGTTTCTTTTAGAGGAAGAGGAGGTCTTATGCCTTGATGACAGCTTCCACTTAGGTACCATGAATGTCATTTGGCCAACTTCCATAGAAAAGAGGAGCACCAAATAAAGGGATTAAATTCTTTAGAGCAAAGTGATCCACCATTCTTGCTGAGGAGAGCTGTTCTTTAGTAATGTAGGAAGCAAAAGAAAAACAATGGAGAAGACACTAAGGAAGCAGAGAAATTTGTGTAGACATTTTGGATTTACCCAGGAAAATAAAAAATCTTCTGGAAGTCGTTTGTTAAATATGTTGCTTCTCTCCCTTCCTTTCTCCCTCTCTTTCTCTCTCCCTAACAATCATGAGAGTTGACCAGTCTGGAAAGCTGTTATCAGTACAAAATTCCTGCTCAGAAAAGTATATACAGGTAGGTGAGCTTTAAAGTAGAAAAATTTGTAAATAATAGATTTTTGGAAAATCAGAATTCCAGGTAAGTTGGTGATTCAACATAAACTTTCCCTTCAAGATTCAAATATCTTATGGTTGCCAGAAGGGAAGGGGTGGGGTTATGAGCAAAAGGGGGAAAAGGGAGTGGGAGGTACAGGCTTCCAGATATGGTATTAATAAGCCATGGGGATGAAAGATACAGCATAGGGAATATAGTCAGTGGTATCCTACTAGCACTGTATGGTGAACAGATGGTAGCTTTATTCACGGTGAGCATAGCACAATGTATAGACTTGTTGAATCACTAGGTTGTATACTTGAAATTAATGCAACATTGTACTTCAATTAAAAATAAATAAATAATAACATAAATTATAAATAAATAAATAAATAAATCAGATAAAAGTTTATGACCAGTGTTGATTATTCCAAATTTATGTCTATGGCCTCTCAGAATGATAAAAAGTCACCTAGTCTAAAATCTTATTCACAGACTGAGTGTTCTTTGCATCTTATACGTGGAGAAATCCTGTTATAGGGGAATCTTCTGTTGGAGGAATCAAAAGCTTTTTTGTTGGTGTAATACACTGAATGTTGGTGTTCCTCAAAATTTATATGTTGAAACCTAATCCTTAATGTTAGGGTGTTAGGCAGTGCGGCCTCCTGGGGGATGATTAAGTCATGAGCACAGAGTCCTCATGAAAAGGATTAGTGCCCTTAGAAGAGATGCAGAGAACTTCCTGTCCCTTCCACCCTATGAAGTCACAGGAAGAAGGTGGGCATCTATGACCACGGAGCAGTCCCTCACCAGACACCAAATCTGCCGGTGGCTTGATCTTAAAATTCTCAGCCTCCAAAACTCTGAGAAACAAATTTCTGTTGTTGTTAAGCCACCCGGCTTATGGTATTTTTTTAGAGCAGCCTGAATGGACTAAGACAGATGGCAATCTAAGCGGACTTCGGTATAGCCTAGGGTGGAACTCCTTACTCTATACAATAGTAGAAGAGCCCTGGTGGATGATCCTCAGCTAAAATGCACCAGAAAAAGTATCTGTCTACCTTGAGTTTAGTGAAGTCAGAAAATATACAACAAAATGTTAATTAGAAGTTGGCAGTAGCCTGGTAAGTGCTTTTGGATGAAATGAAGGAGGATTGACTGAAGGGGGATTATCCTGAACTCCAGAGAGTTTCAGGGTAATTGATGGGTGAGTGTTTCCCATAAACCAGAGCCTATGAGGGGTCATCTTAGATCCTGTCCACTTCCCCCAATTGGAGAAGTGATGGAATCTCAGGACAAAGATGCTGAACTACTGGAATGTAGCTAAGCAGATATAAGATACATTTGTTCTCATCAAGGGATTTATAGGGAACATTCCACCAGTGATGGAGAGGTCTCCAAAGAAGGCATGAATATACTCATATGACAGTCATCTTTAAATATCTATCAGGCCTAGTGAATACAGAGGCAGCTTATGATAAAGCCAGGGAAATAAAAGCTTTCTCAATTCCCTTTCTTCTATTACTTCTCCCTTCACCTCCTTCACTCCAAACTATGTGTGTCAAAAATGTAAGCCAGCAAAAAAATAGGAGCTGAATACACTCTCTGGCCAAGAGACAGGTGACGTGTCTATGGATGGCCTTAGCTAGGTGGAGGAAAAGTAGCTGTGACTTTACATAAAAATCAAAACTATGTCCATTACATAGAGTTGCATTTTAATATGTTGAGTTGAGTCTGCTTTTTGTGAAAAGGTGATCATTGGATTTTCATATCTAACTAAGAGTGATCAAAAAAGTCACGTAACTTCTTGAATTTTCATCCAAAGAAAGGAGAAGCTTTTTTTTCTCTTGATAGTATTTTGCAGAGTTTGTTGGACACAAATAATTCTTCCCCTTTGAGTCTCCACTTTTTTAACATACTAGTTATAGATGATCCAGTGTCTGAGCACAGCTGGTGATAAATTGATTTTCCCCTGAAGGACTCAATCTATTGCTTCAAGTTTTAATAATCTCAAGAGTCTTATTTTTAGGTTCTCTAAGATAATTGACATTTCTCTGAGATAATTTAAAATTAAGTTTTAATTAAATTTAAGATAACATAAATAATTCTAAGAAATTATTTTATATTGTCCTCAAAATATTTTCCTTTTATTTTATTTTTTTAAGATTTTATTTATTTATTTAACACACACACACACAGAGACTGAGAGCAAACATGAGCAGAGGGGAGGGGCAGAAGCAGGCTCCCCACTGAGCATGACCCTGGGCTCGACCCCAGGACTCTGGGATCAAGACCTGAGCAAAAGCAGCCGCTTAACCAACTGAGCCACACAGGAGCCTCCAAATTATTCTACTTTTAAAATCAATAGCTCTTTTATTTTTATACCTTCCAGAAATATACACAGAAAATTACATTTTGTTCTATTTACCTATAGTAAATAGAATTATCACCCCTAGTCATATTCCTTTCATTCCAAGCTGAACACCATAACTCACTGAATGCTTCCTTGCATACTATGGTTTTCTACCCTACTTATTATTCTGGACATTTTTCATTTTAAAACGTCACAGTCCATTGAACTCATGAACTCTGATGGATTCTGAGTAACCATAGATTTCTGTGTCTGAAGATGGTTTTAGCTGTTTTCATTTTTCAAGCCATGCAAGATAACAAATATTAGCCTTTCTTGACCCTTTGTTGTTCTTTCATTGTATGGATTGTATTTCTGTTATTTTTGCCTTTTATTTCATGATGATTGTCTTGGCTCATTCTATAGGAAAGAGGACTGAAGTAAGTAGTTCAAGTTTGGGCAGCTTAAACAATGTTGAATAGGGTAGTGAAACAACCATAGTTCTGAAGTGAGTATTACAAAATGGAATACTTATAGCTAAGAGTTGAGGATGATGAACCACTATTTTAAACATCCAACATAAAACCAACTTAGGGTTTTCCAATGAAGAGCTTGACCAGACCTTGAACCCAACAGGTCGGCAGAGGCCCAAGTGGCAAATCAGGTATCGGTGAGAGGTGTCAATGCATGGGTTTAAAAGGTGATATCATCCTCTTGGGTTTTATACAAGAGTGTGCCTGAGTTTCCTGCAGCATCAGGAGAGGGAGACTGAGACACCATGACTTCTACCAAGGTGCTGCTGCTCTTGCTGCCCATGGCTTTGGTAGCCTTGTGCTCTGCTCAGGGCATCAGTGATGGTGAGTTCGGGAGATGGGGGGCCATACAAGGATGAGGTTAAAATTCATGGAAAAGAGGAAGGTTGCATTGAGCTTTCTCAGAAATTAAGTGCTTTATATTCGGACACTAGGCAAATAAAAGAGGAGAAAACATTAGTTTCTATTTTCCACCAAGTGCAAATATCCTCTGAACACCTGAGCTTAAGTCCCAAGTCAATATCTTCCTGGTGTGACCTTTTCTGTTTTTACAAATGTGGACTTTCACTTCTTCACTCTGTGTGGAAAAGTCATCTAAGTGAAAATTCATCTAGATATCTCATTTCCTTGACATCAAACACTTGGCCATTTAAAAATACGGAGAATGTGTATTGAATTATCTTTATTCCATCAAAATTATGACACTAAGGAGGCACTATTAATTCTACTCTCTATTGTATTACCTTTTTTTTTTTTCACTTTAAATACTTCCATGTCTGGTTAGGGAGTGAATTGGTACACATACATCTATAAGAAAACTAGAAAATCCTAGAAATGGATAATTACAGGCAATGATGGAGGAATTTATACATAAAAAGAGAAAGGTTAATTCTTTATTGATCTGGGGCTCTTTAAAAGAGAAAAGTTGGATGGCATATCTTAAAGGTACCAAATATCTAGCTATAAAATAAAAATCCAGATAATTCTTGAAATGACTACAAAAACCAGGTATTACAACTCTTATAAGACAAATGAATAGAAGTTGAAATAAAATTTTATTTTCTTATTAAATGGTTTGTCTTTGTCATTGTATAGAAGCAGCTTAAGTCAAGAAAATAGGAACACTAAATACATGAAATTCTAATCGATTATTTGAGTTTTTAACTTGTTACCATCTGCTGAGACAAGGTTGTGGCTCCAAAGCACAAAATGGTCATTTCTGACTTTTCTGAATGGTGTATGAAGCTTAATCTAGAAAAGGTTATTTTTGATAAAATTATTTGAACTTCAGGCTGTATATTTTCTAGTAGTTTGGGTATTAGGTGGGAAATAACAGTAAAATTCTGAGGAAAAGTTTGTCTTTTTTAAATAGCATGGACTGGGAATTTAGTTGATGCCTGGTCTTGTGTATGTCTGATGGCATTAATTATTCACTGCAACAATTTGAAGTAGATATTATTATTCACAAGGTCATCCAGGTGGTCAAGGTGGTCCAGGTGGTGAACACGAACCAGCTGGCCAACAAGGACCAGGTGGCCAACAAGGCGGGACCAGGTAGCCAACAAGGACCAGATGGCCAAGGTCATCCAAGTGGCCAACAAGGACCAGCTGGCCAACAAGGACCAGGTGGCTAACAAGGACAAGGTAGCCAACAAGGACCAGGTGGCTAACAAGGACAAGGTAGCCAACAAGGACCAGGTGGCCAAGGTCGCCCAGGTGCCCAGAGCAACCAACAGGGAAGAGATGACCAGCGTGGTCAACCTGGTGGCCAGTGACAAGGAAAACCAACTAAAGAGAACCTCCAGTGATTCTCTAGGTATTAAGCGTATTCTTTTTCACTGATCTAGTGAATTTCTGCTTTTCAACATCACAATTCTCTCTTCTGGTTTCTGTTCTTTGGTCTCATCTAAATCTTGACTTTAATCGCCCTTAAATTTCTTGTCCTTGCTGTGATTCTCTTTGCCTCAAACTTAACCATAAAAAAGTTTCCTCCAATATCAGGGCAAGTGTTCCTTTCACGCTGAGCTTATTCTTTCTTTCTTTCTTTCTTTCTTTCTTTCTTTCTTTCTTTCTTTCTTTCTTTCATTCTTTCTTTCTTTCCTTCTCTTCTTCCTTCCTTCCTTCCTCCTTCTTTCTTCTTTCTTTCTTTCTTTCTTTTCTTTCTCTTTCTTTCTTTCTTTCTTTCTCCCTTCCTTCCTTCCTTCCTTTTCTTTCTTTCTTTCTTTCTTTCTTTCTTTCTTTCTTTCTTTCTTTCTTTCTTTCTTTCTTTCTTTCTTTCTTTCTTTCTTTCTTTCTTCTTTCTTCCTTCCTTCCTTCTTTCTTCTTTCTTTCTTTCTTTCTTCTTTCTTTCTTCCTTCCTTCCTTCCTTTTCTTTCTTTCTTTCTTTCTTTTTCTTTCTTTCTTTCTTTCTTTCTTTCTTTCTTTCTTTCTTTCTTTCTTTCTTTCTTTATTTCTTTCTTCCTTCCTTCCTTCCTTCCTTCTTCTTTCTTTCTTTCTTTCTTTCTTTCTTTCTTTCTTTCTTTCTTTCTTTCTTTCTTTCTTTCTTTCTTCCTTCCTTCCTTCCTTCCTTCCTTCCTTCCTTCCTTCCTTTCTTTCTCTTACTTTCTTTCCTTTTTTCTTTCTTTCTTTCTTTCTTTCTTTCTTTTTCTTTTTCTCTTTTTCTCTCTCTCTCTCTTTCTTTTTTTTTGCCTCCCTCATTCTTATATTAGCCTACAGCCTTCCCACATTCTACCTCCCCACCTCCTTCCTCTCTCTCCTCTCTTCCTTTCTCTCTACTCTCTCCTGGCCTCCTCCTCTCACGTCTGCTACTTCTCTCTCTCTCTTAAATGATGTTTTATAATGTCTTCTTCTATGTACTAGTAGAAATATGGATATAGATCAAATCCAAGGCAAATTAATATTTCTGTCTAAAATTCTTCTCTTTGTTTAGAAATGGCTAGATATCAACTGGTGACCATGGACTTTTCAGTGCTGGACCCTTGACCTTTTCTTTCTCAAACTTCAAATCATCAATAAGGTCATCAGCATAAGAGCCCTGGCTCTTTTTTTCCTTCTGGGGCCACAGTTCTTAGTCAGGGGACAGGAGGGATAGGTTGGGAGGTCCGAAGCCCTGAGTGGGCTCCAAATGTTGTGTGCTGGGCAGCTTGACCTAGCTCTGAGTTTCATAATTTTGTGAGGATTTAACTGCCACCAATATTACCAAGCCAAAAAATTGTATTCTTGAGACCAGTAAGGGAGTTGGCCAAGTTCAGATTACCACTAGGCACACCCTTCTCTTAGCTTAAACACAGAGAAAATTACCTTGTGAACTCCTTCGATTTCTGGTTGTCATTCAAGGTATGTGTGTTATGTAACGAAGTGAGGGTGTGTAGAGAAGGGAACACTGTGCACTGTGGGTGGGAATGCAAACGGGTGCAGCCACGATAAAAAACAGTAGGGAGCTTCCTCAAAAACTGCAAAGGAGAACTACAATAGAATCCAGCAAGTCCGCCTCTGGGTATTTCTCCAAAGAAAAGGAAAACTCTATTTTGAAAAGATAATGCATCTGTAATGTTCGTTGCAGCATTATTTAGATAGCCAAGATAGGCAAGCAGCCTAAGTGTCCATGGACAGATGAATGGATAAAGCAGATGTGGTGTGTAGACACAATGGAATATTACTCGGTGATGAAAAAGACGGAACCCTTGTCCTTTGCGACAACACAGATGGATCTAGAGAGTATAATGCTAAGTGAAATAATTCAGTCAGAGAAAGACAAATACCCTGGGATTTCATACACATGTGGAAGCTAAAAACCAAAACAAATGAGCCAACGAAACAAAACAGAAACAGACTCATAGATACAGAAAAATAATTATCCAGTGGTTGCCAGAAGACAGGGGGTGGGAGGATGGGCAGAATAGAATCAAAACAGATATGACAAGGTACAAACGGATATTTATAAAATCAATACAATACAGGAATACCAACTACACAGAAGGAAGGCAGGAATACGGTTAATAACACCTAATAATTTTCTATGTTGATAGATGGTAGCTAGATTTTTCCTGGTATAAATGTTGAAAAACTATGTTGTACACCTGAAATGAAAATAATATTGTGTGTCAACTAGCTTCCATATTTTTCAAAAGACAGGAAGATGACCAGAAAAACATAAAAATAAATAGGGAACATTAGGACACACGAACATCCACAGAGAGAATGCTACATGACGATCAAGGCAGAGATTGGGGTGATGTGGCAGAAGCTAAAGCACACCAAGGATTGCCAGCAAACCAGCAGAAGGTAGGAGAGAGGCCTGAGACAGATTCTTCCTGAGAGCCCTCAGGCTGCACCAACACCTTGTTCTTGGACTTCTAGTCTCCAGAACCGTGAAGAAATAAATTTGTCTTTAAGTCACTTGCTTTGTTGTACTTTGTTACAGCAACCCCAGCCAACTAATCCGTGAGAAAATTCACTGACAGAATTTCACAATGAAGGAGGATCTGGGACTAATGACAACACACTGAGAAGCTTCTGAGTGGAGACGCTTTACACCAGAAAGGGGTTCTACAGGGAAGCAGCCCTCCGTTGGTGGGCTCCATAGAGACAGCCTGGGAATTGTGCTTAACCTCCACATTCTTGTTTCTCTGGGTGTCCAAATTGGATTACCCCCGTGGACACTCATCTGTGTAAATGCCAGTGGCCCCAAAGCCTGACTATAAAATTAGGTGAGGATAAATTAGAAGGTTCTAGTGGACATTTCTCTCAAGAATATCAATAATTTGCTCTTAGTATCAGCATTAATGAAGTATTTACAAGTCAGGATAACAGACACAATGGAAACATGTTTAATTCTGTTTATTCCCACACACCTTGCCAGGTTCCGTTCTGAAATCAGACCTAGACCCGACCTTGTCTTTGGAAGCAGAATTCACCTCTGGTTGATCTGGCATTCTCAGTACCCTCATAGAGTTGCCATACAATTTCTGAAGGACTGTGACCATCCTATACATGGAGTTGGGTACATTTCACAAAGCAAAATGTATGAAGACATATAAACCTGAGGATGGAAACATTTGAAAGTCACTTTAGTGGGCCTCAGGAAGAAATTAGCAGCATTCTTTTTACCTTGAAATTTGGGGAGGAGACCCGAGTTCCCAGCTCCTCTGGGTTGGAGATTGGGAGGCCACCGTTTTCACTCTCATCCTCCAAAGCTGAACAGAAAGCTTGCAGGAAACAAAAGCTCCTGAGAGCAAACCCGAGCAGATTACTTAGCCCGGCCCCAGCAAGAGCGGGGCAATTCTGCCTCTGGCAAAGGCATTTGGGAACCACGGCAACAGGCCCCTCCCCCAGAAGATCAGCAAGAACAGCCCACCAAGACCAAGTTTACTGATCAATGAGAACAGCAGAACGCCAGCACTAGGGGAATAGAGCACATAGAATTCATGGCTTTTTTCCCCCCGATTCTTCAGTCTTCCAAAGTTAATTTTTTAAATTTTCTTTTTCTTTTTTTTTGAATTTTTCTTTTTCCCTTTTCAACCAACATCTTATCAATCCCTTTTTAAAAAATCTTTTTTAATTTTCATTTTTAGAGTCATATTCCATCCCATCATTGTAGTTAACCTTATTTTTGGTATATATATATATATATATATATATATATATATATATAAGTGGCTCTCTCTTTAAATACTTGGGATAGTTTCTTCTAACAGACCAAAATATACCCTAAATCTCTAGTGTATGGCTTTGTTCTAGTCTCCTGCCTGATCACATTCTCTCCCTTTTCTTTTTTTTTTTTAATTCATCTTCTTTCTTTTTTCAACCAACTTCTTATCAATTCCTTTTAAGAAATCTTTTATAATTTTCATCTTTACAGTCATATTCCACCCCTTCATCATATTAACCCTTATTTTTGTACATATATAATTTTTCTTTCTTTAAAATTTTGGGAGGCACTTTCTTCTAACAGACGAAAATATGCCCAAAATCTAGTGTGTGGCACTGATCTATGCACCAGCCTGATCATATTTGATCATATTCTGTTTTCTTTGTTTTGTTTTGTTTTTTCTTTGTTTGTTTTTATCTTTTTCTTTCTTTTTTTCTTTTTTCTATCTTTCCCTAACTTTTCCCCCAGTTTCAGGTCTTTTCTGATTTCTTTAGTGTATATTTTCTGGGGACGTTGTTAACCTGTTAGCAGTTTCTTCTCTTATTCATCTATTCTTTTCTGGACAAAATGACAAGACAGAAAAAACTCACCTCAACAAAAAGAACAAGAGGCTGTCCCGACTGCCAGGGACCTAATCAATACGGACATTAGTAAGATGTCGGAACTAGAATTCAGAATGATGATTTTAAAGATACTAGCTGATCTTGAGAAAAGCATGGAAGTTATTAGAGAAACAGTTTTTAGAGAAATAAAAGAACTAAAATCTAACCAAATCGAAATCAAAAAGGCTATTAATGAGGTGCAATAAAAAATGGAGGCTCTAACTGCCAAGATAAATGAGGCAGAAGAGAGAACAAGTGCTATAGAAGACCAAATGATGGAAAATAAAGAAAATGAGAAAAAGAGAGATAAACAACTATTGGATCAGGAGGGCAGAATTCGAGAGATAAGTGATACCATAAGACAAAACAACACTGGAATAATCGGGATCCCAGAAGAAGAAGAAAGAGAGAGAGGGGCAGAAGGTATATTGGAGCAAATTATAGCAGAGAACTTCCCTAATGTGGGGAAGGAAACAGGCATCAAAATCCAGGAGGCAAAGAGAACCCCTCTCGAAATCAATAAAAATAGGTCAACACCCCAACATCTAATAATAAAACTTACGAGTCTCAGAGACAAAGACAAAATCTCGAAAGCAGCTCGGGAGAAGAGGTATGTAACCTACAATGGTAGAAACATTAGATTGCCAACAGACCTATCCACAGAGACCTGGCAGGCCAGAAAGGACTGGCATGATATCTTCAGAGCACTAAATGAGAAAAATATGCAGCCAAGAATACTATATCCAGCTAGGATGTCATTGAAAATTGAAGGAGAGATCAAAAGCTTCCAGGACAAACAAAAACTAAAGGAATTTACAAACACAAAGCCAGCTCTACAAGAAATATTGAAAGGGGTCTTCTAAGCAAAGAGAGAGCCTAAAAGCAACATAGACCAGAAAGGAAACAGACATTATACAGTAACAGCCACCTTACAGGCAATACAATGGCACTAAATTCCTATCTTTCAATAGTTACCCTGAATGTAAATGGGCTAAATGTCCCAATCAAAAGACACAGGCTATCAGATTGGATAAAAAAAAAACAAGACCCATCAATATGCTGTCTGCAAGAGACTCATTTTAGACCCAAAGACACCCCCACATTGAAAGTCAAGGGGTGGAAAACCATTTACCATGCTAAGGGACACAAAAGGAGAAGCTGGGGTGGCAATCCTTATATCAGACAAATTAGATTTTCAACCAAAGACTGTAATAAGAGATGAGGAAGGACACTATATCCTACTTAAAGGGTCTATCCAACAAGAAGATCTAACAATTGTAAGTATCTATGCCCCTATCATGGGAGCAGCCAATAATATAAGGCAATTAATAACAAAAGCAAAGAAACACGTTGACAATAATACAATGAGAGTGGAGGACTTTAACACCCCCCTTACTGAAATGGACAGATCATCTAAGCAAAAGATCAACAAGGAAATAAAGACTTTAAATGACACACTGGACCAAATGGACTTCACAGACATATTCAGAACATTCCATCCCAAAGCAACACAATACACACTCTTCTCTAGTGCCCATGGAACATTCTCCAGAATAGATCACATCCTAGGTCACAAATCAGGTCTCAACAGGTACCAAAAGATTGGGATCATTCCCTGCCTGTTTTCGGACCACAACGCTTTGAAACTAGAACTCAATCACAAGAGGAAAGTCAGAAAGAACTCAACTACACGGAGGCTAAAGAGCATCCTACTAAGAATGAATGGGTCAACCAGGAAATTAAAGAAGAATTTAAAAAGTTCATGGAAACCAATGAAAATGAGAACACAACTGTTCAAAATCTTTGGGATGCAGCAAAGGCAGTCCTATGAGGAAAGTATATAGCAATACAAGCCTTTCTCGAGAAACAAAAAGGTCTCAAATACACAACCTAACCCTACACCTAAAGGAGCTGGAGAAAGAACAGCAAAGATAGCCTAAACCCAGCAGGAGAAGAGAAATAATAAGGATCAGAGCAGAAATCAATGAAATAGAAACCAAAAGAACAGTAGAGCAGATCAACGAAACTAGGAGCTGGTTCTTTGAAAGAATTAACAAGATTGATAAACCCCTGGCCAGACTTATCAAAAAGAAAAGAGAAATGACCCAAATCAACAAAATCATGAATGAAAGAGGAGAGATCACAACCAACACCAAAGAAATACAATTATAAGAACACATTATGAGCAACTCTATGCCAGCAAATTAGATAACCTGGAAGAAATGGATGCATTCCTAGAGATGTATCAACTACCAAAACTGAACCAGGAAGAAATAGAACACCTGAACAGACCTATAACCACTAAGGAAATTGAAGCCGTCATCAAAAATCCCCCAACAAACAAGAGCCCAGGGCCAGATGGCTTCCCAGGGGAATTCTACCAAACTTTTATTTTTATTTTCATTTTTTTTAAAGATTTTATTTATTTGACAGAGAGAGACACAGCGAGAGAGGGAACACAAGCAGGGGGAGTGGGAAAGGGAGAAGCAGGCTTCCCGCGGAGCAGGGAGCCCGATGCGGGGCTCGATCCCGGGACCCTGGGATCACGACCTGAGCCGAAGGCAGACGCTTAATGACTGAGCCACCCAGGCGCCCCTCTACCAAACTTTTAAAGAAGAATTAATACCTATTCTTCTGAAACTGTTCCAAAAAATAGAAATGGAAGGAAAACTTCCAAACTCATTTCATGAGGCCAGCATTACCTTGATCCCAAAATCAGACAAAGACCCACCAAAAAGGAGGATTACAGACTAATATCCTTGATGAACATGGATGCAAAAATTCTCACCAAAATACCAGCCAATAGGATCCAACAGTACATTAAAAAGATTATTCACTATGACCAAGTGGGATTTATCCCTGGGCTGCAAGGTTGGTTCAACATCCGCAAATCAATCAACGTGATACAATACATTAACAAAAGAAAGAACAAGAATCATATGATCCTCTCAATAGACGCAGAAAAAGCATTTGACAAAGTACAGCATCCTTTCTTGATCAAAACTCTTCAGAGTAGAGGGATAGAGGGTACATACCTCAATATCATAAAAGCCATCTATGAAACGCCTACAGCAAATATCATTCTCAATGGGGAAAAGCTGAGAGCTTTCCCCCTAAGGTCAGGAACACGGCAGGGATGTCCACTATCACCACTGCTATTCAATATAGTATTAGAAGTCCTAGCCACAGCAATCAGACAACAAAAAGAAATCAAAGGCATCCAAATCGGCAAAGAGGAAGACAAACTCTCACTCTTTGCAGATGATATGATACTGTATGTGGAAAACCCAAAAGACTCCACCCCAAAACTGCTAGAACTCATACAGGAATTCAGTAAAGTGGCAGGATATAAAATCAATGCACAGAAATCAGTGGCATTCCTATACACCAACAACAAGACAGAAGAGAGTGAAATTAAGGAGTCGATCCCATTTACAATTGCACCCAAAACCATAAGATACCTAGGAATAAATCTAACCAAAGAGGCAAAGGATCTGTACTCAGAAAACTATAAAATACTCATGAAAGAAATTGAGGAAGACACAAAGAAATGGAAAAACGTTCCATGCTCATGGATTGGAAGAACAAACATTGTGAAGATGTCAATGCTACCTAGAGCAATCTACACATTCAATGCAATCCCTATCAAAATACCAACCACTTTTTTCAAAGAATTGGAACAAATAATCCTAAAATTTGTATGGAACCAGAAGAGATCCCAAATAGCCAGAGGAATGTTGAAAAAGAAAAGCAAAGCTGGTGGCATCACAATTCCGGACTTCAAGCTCTATTACAAAGCTGCCATCATCAAGACAGAATGGTACTGGGACAAAAACAGACACATAGATCAATGGAACAGAATAGAGAGCCCAGAAATGGAACCTCAAGTCTATGGTCAACTAATCTTTGACAAAGCAGGAAAGAATGTCCAATGGAAAAAAGACAGTCTCTTCAACAAATGGTGTTGGGAAAATTGGACAGCCACATGCAGAAGAAGGAAACTGGACCATTTCCTTACACCACACACAAAAATAGACTCCAAATGGTTGAAAGACCTAAACGTGAGACAGGAGTCCATCAAAATCCTAAAGGAGAACACAGGCAGCAACCTCTTCGACCTCAGCCACAGTAACTTCTTCCTAGAAACATCACCAAAGGCAAGGGAAGCAAGGGCAAAAATGAACTATTGGGATTTCATCAAAATAAAAAGCTTTTGCATAGTAAAAGAAAGAGTCCACAAAACCAAAAGACAACCGACAGAATGGGAGAAAATATTTGCAAATTACATATCAGATAAAGGGCTAGTTATCCAAAATCTATAAAGAACTTATCAAACTCAACACCCAAAGAACAAATAATCCAATCAAGAAATGGGCAGATGACACGAACAGACATTTTTCCAAAGAAGACATCCAAATGGCCAACAGACACATGAAAATTGCTCAACATTGCTTGGCATCAGGGAAATCCAAATCAAAACCTCAATGAGATACCACCTCACACCAGTCAGAATGGCTAAAATTAACAAGTCAGGAACCGACAGATGTTGGCGGGGATGTGGAGAAAGGGGAACCCTCCTACACTGTTGGTGGGAATGCAAGCTGGTGCAGCCACTCTGGAAAACAGTATGGAGGTTCCTCGAACAGTTGAAAATAGAGCTAGCAATTGCACTACTGGGTATTTACCACAAAGATACAAATGTAGGGATCTGAAGGGGTACGTGCACCCCAATGTTTATAGCAGCAATGCCCACAATAGCCAAACTGTGGAAAAAGCCAAGAAGTCCACCGACAGATGAATGGATAAAGAAGAAGTGGTATATATACACAATGGAATATTATGCAGCCATCAAAAGGAATGAGATCTTGCCATTTGCAATGACATCGATACAACTGGAGGGTGTCATGCTGAGTGAAATAAGTCAATCAGAGAAAGACATGTATCATATGACCTCATTGATATGAGGAATTCTTAATCTCAGGAAACAAACTGAGGGTTGCTGGAGTGGTGGGGGTGTGGGAGGGATGGGGTGGCTGGGTGATAGACATTGGGGAGGGTATGTGCTATGGTGAGCGCTGTGAATTGTGCAAGACTGTTGAATCACAGACCTGTACCTCTGAAACAAATAATGCAATATATGTTAAGAAAACAAAAAGAAGAAGAAGATAGCAGGAGGGGAAGAATGAAGGGGAGTAAATCGGAGGGGGAGACGAACCATGAGAGATGATGGACTCTGAAAAACAAACTGAGGGTTCTAGAGGGGAGGGGGATGGGGGATGGGTTAGCCTGGTGATGGGTATTAAAGAGGGCACGTTTTGCGTGGAGCACTGGGTTTTATGCACAAACAATGAATCATGGAACACTACATTAAAAACTAATGATGTAATGTATGGTGATTAACATTAAAATAAAAAATTAAAAAAAAAAACAGAAAAAGAAATGATACATTCCCCATCTCTCTGCTTTCTCTTAAATCATTCCCTCCTTAACCTTTCCCCCCGAACCTCGCTTCTGCCCCTACACCTCACTCACATTGCTCTTGTTGGGTCATCCATTACATCCATGTTGCCAGATCCAGTGGTTATGTTGTTATATCACTTTTACTGTTTTCCTCAGCAATATTTGAAAGCTGATCTCTCCCTCCGCCTAATACAATGACATCTCTCATTTCCATTCCACCAGACAGTTTCTTGCTTTTTTCTTACCTTCCTATGAGTTCCTGCTTGTTTTCTTGTTATGGAACTTCTCTGTAATTTACCCTCTAAAGATTTGACTATCTCAGGGTTCTGATCCACTGTTACTTCTCTAGAACTTTTTAGGTAATCCCATTTATAAGTTGAGGACTTCTAAATGTATATCTGTTATTTGGATCTTTAGTGAAAGATTCAAATACTCAGTTACCTATTTAACATTTCTACTTGGTTATTTCATAAATGTCCTCAACCTAATATGTTAAAAAAAGAATTTTTGAATTTGTTCTCCCATCCGTCCTCAACATTTGCCATTCATTCGTAAAAAGCAGTGTAGTCTCCATGCCTACAATAAAAGGGATCTAAAAGGTTTTTGAATCTCTTCTTCTTCAATTCCTTCTCTTTATCTAATTGAGTAATAAGACCTATCAGCTTTACCTATACAATATATAGAATTCATCCATTTAAAGATGTCCTAACTGTATTAGCACCATCCAATTCTGAGCCACTATGATTTCATGTAGAGACCACTTACTACCCTATAACTTATTAGCTGGTCTCCTTCATTGTACTCCTCCCCATTCCAAAAATACTTTATCCATCCATCTTGTAACCAAAGTAAACTTAAATCGATGTATAAATCAATCAGAAAACTCTTTCCCTTAAGAAGTTAGCGGTGATCTTATGCTTTATCTCTATATTCTCTCTCCAAGAGTGGAATGCAAAACTCTGTCTTTTTAACACTTTATAAGTGTTTATAAGAGTTGACTTTAGAAATTCCTCTTTCTATTAGTTTCTGAGAAACCTCTGAATTTCCATTTCCTTTTTGAATCTCATGTGGCTAGCATCACAATATTAAATGGGGTCTGAGTCTTTCCACAGTATTTTTCTTTAAGATTTATTTATTTATTTTAGACAGAGACGGAGACAGAGAGCACATTAGCAAGCGGGAGCTGCAGAGGGAGAGGGAGAGAATCTGAAGCTGACTCCCAGCTGAGCCCAGAGCCCTACAAGGAGGCTTGATCCCATGACCCTGAGACCACTACCTGAGCTGAAATCAAGAGTCAGACACTTAACCATTCATACACCTCAGATGCTCCCACAGTACTTTTTAAAACAGGACTCCCTTATTTGTAATAAGGAAGTCTAAACAACCTTAGGCTTCATTCAAGTCTTCTGTGTTGAAAGATGTATCCCCAGCAGGAACCCCAAACCTTTGAACTCTATATTACTCTGTTTGTCAATGTTACTTCCTACAAGTGAAATTCTTTAGGCCCATGATTCCTGTCCCCTAGAGGAGGCTTCTTTCTTGTCCCCAAGGTTACTTCTGCTAGAGAATTATTCTTACCTTATGCTTTTAATTACCTTTTTTATTGTTGTTTGGGGAATAATTTGTATACAGTATAGTGCATAGATCTTATAATTCTATAGCTTGATAAAATTTTACATATGAATAGACATGTATAACTACCTCCCCAATCAAGCTAAAGAACTCATCAGTTGATTCTTGAATTAAGCTCTTGATATTTTGGGAGCAAAGTCAGTGCCCTCAGGTCTAGGTGAGAAAGAGTAGATCCCTTTCTATAAGCCTCTCCTTTCCCCAGACAAGTTTTCTAGCTTCTGACCTTTTCAGGCCCTGAGTAAATTGTACTACATCAGAAGCAGCAGAAAGATTTCTGTTCCAACTCCCATCCTGAAGAAGTGGACTAGGTGTCTAGTGTTCTGTTTTCTTTTTCTTTTTTTTCAGATATTCCTCTATATTTTTTCCCCTGAGCATATATAACTTAATAATTTTAATTGCATTTCCATTATGGTTAATGAAGATGAGTAGCCTTTCTTATGTTATGGGCCATGTGGGTTTATTTTTTTGTGAAGTGTCTGTTCAAATCCTTTACCTATTATTATATGGGGTCTTTCACTTTTCTTACTGAGTTGAAGGAGTTTTCTCTAACTTCTGGATACAAGCCCTTCTCAAAGACTTGCATAGCCAATATCTTTATTTTTTGTGTTATGATTAGCACTTGTGGCCCTGTCAATTGATGTTTTCTGATTTATAGGTACCATTTCACAATTTTTTTCTGTATACAGTATCCAAAAGTCTGCCTACAATTCCCAAAGGGCTGTGATGGTCACTTAGCCGTTTTAAATGAGAGACAGAGCACAGTTAATCAGGCTTTGTATTCAAGGAAGCACTCAGATAGGGCAAAAGACCCCCAAGTTCTTTAGTGACACCTATTGCATATTGTCCTAAATCGATATGGCACATAGAAAGAAAGCATTCTTGGGAGTTAAGACCCAAGTTTTACTGCTCCTTTTTCTTCTATAGTGAGTTATATGAATGTGGAAGAATCATTAAAACACTCTGGACTTCACTTTCTTCATATTAAAAATAAAAATTCTAGAAAAATTATTCTCTGATATTAATTTTAACTTCATTTTATGACAAAATTTAGATTGATAAAGTTGATATAAAGATTTATGTTCTAAAGGAGACAACAAAAGAACTACATCTTATTAGGGATAACTGGTTTTATTATGTTATAGGTACATGTATTGATATACATGAGAATCAGTATTGTTTTATGAACACAACACAAGTGGTAGAAATCAGTTTAGAAAACACACCTTTGATTATCCATGGATGAAGCACGGTGTTCTTTCTCAAATTTGCACACCAGATGGTACCCTTGGAGGAGATGCATTTCAGGAGATGAAACTTTGAGGATTCACATTTGAAATGGAAGATTCCCATCCTCACAGATGTTCCCATTCCTACCACCCCCCCCCCCGCTACCCCCGCCGCTCCCCCCCCCCCCGCCCCGCTCTGGAAAGGTTTCCTTGTACTTAAGGGCTCTTCTAAATTGGTTTTGGATGAACGGGGTGTTAAGCCAGGCTGCTCATTTCCCCCTCCTTCTATTCCTACTAGTTCTACAAATTCCCTTTAAATGCTTGGTTGTTAACTAACAGCCCTTATAATTTTCTAAAATAAAATTCCAATAATCTTTTTATTCAAATTCTGTCAGATTCAGGGCAAAGAAACACAGCCCAGTTATTGAGTCTTTTCTTTCAGAAACATGGGGTGGAGAGCGCCTGGCTGGCTCAGTCCTAAGAGCATGTGACTCTTGATCCTGGGTGGTGAGTTTGAGCCTCACATTGGCTCTATTACCTAAATAAATAAATAAATAAATAAATAAATAAATAAATAAATAAACTTACTTTAAAAAAAAGAGTGAGGTGGATACTTTGAAATATCTCTTAAAGCTGTGGAGATTTAGATAGGAAGAGAAGGAAGGTTTGGGTTTGGTTTTGTTTTTTTTTTTAAGTTATATTTATTTGGGTTAGACAGAGAGAAAGAGCATGAGTAGAAGAGGGTCAGAGGGAGAAGCTGACTCCCTGTTGAGCAGGGATCCCAATACCAGACTCCATCCAGGGACTCCAGGATCATGACTGAGCCAAAGACAATCGCTGAACCAACTGAGCCACCCATGTGCTGTGGAGGAGAAGGAAGATGGTTGTTTTTTTTTTTTTTTCAGGAGGAGAAGGAAGTTTAACAAAGCACAAGTATCTTGGATTTTTCTTTTCTTTTTTACTGTAGTGATTATCATATATGTTTGGATAACTCTGAGCTTCAGTTTCCTAACCCATTAATGGGGAATATTTCACCAACCTTTGTGATTTTTACAAGTCTTAAGTGAGATAGCAGGGCTCACACATAG